>NC_081291.1:181607920-182857920 GCF_030435805.1 Mustela lutreola | reverse complement strand
CGTACGTTAACTAACTGGACCAAATAAAAATGTAAAAAAGAAAAAAAAAAATAGTGTATTCTCTTTGCTCCATTGCAGAGAACTCGGTGCTAGCCGTATTTTATCCAGAAAGAGAATGTTTAAAAAGCTTTAAAGGACAATTTTTTTATAATGAGCATTCTGCTGTGGAAAAGCATTTTACTCAGTCTTCTTTTGAAAGCAACAAATACTCTAGAATAGAGAAAGCTTCTGTATCTCTAGCATTTTAAGTCAATTCTTTTGATAAATTCAGAATTGACAAAAAGCGAAAGAAAAAGAAATAAGAAAACAAGAAATAACAAAAAAATGTAAATGGAAAAAATAGAAAGTTTTTAATCAGTTCTTCCAAATTCCCCACTTGAGTAGCTTCTACCAACTCTATGGATATTTTACAAGTGCCTTTGTTCAAAATAAATAAAACTTAAAGCCAAATGCTCTTCAAATATGAAGAACATTACATAATTATTGTGTTGGAGCAAACAACACTTATGATTATAGTTTAGTCTTGAATCACAAACCATATTAAATATTATATATTCTGCCTTAGGATATTCAATACATTAAACATCTGGATTTAGAAGAAAATGTCACAGAAAATTAGAGATAAGAGGGACTTCAAAGATCATTGAATACAATCTGCTACTTCTGTGAATAAAGAAATGGAAACCATTGAAATCTGAGGACTCTGTTTGTTTACTTGTTTCAGCATTCTAGCTTCAACAGAGCTGGAGAAGCTGTGAGTCATCAGAAAGGAATTTAAAGGAGAAATTAATCAAGGTTTACTCTTTTTTCAAAGGGCATGCTGTATTTCAGGTATTTGGGGATTATTTTTGTTTTTTTTTCTAGAGGTTAAATGAAGGTCTTGGTCAAATAGTGAGCAACAAAGTAATTAATTTTATCATTTAATTTATTAAAAGATTTATTAGAGATTACTTTTAAATATGAGCTTGTCAAGTGAAAACATACTTAAATTTATAAGATTCTTTGCCCACAACTTTTCAGGAATGCATCTGTAATGGGAAATGAGGTATGTCTCTGGAGCCTCATTATACAATGACCACCATCTTAACAACACCCTTGCTAAATACAATATAAGGAACTCGGGCTATTTTCTTATATCATTCTGAAATCAATGCTTATGGTTATTACCTCCAAATGCAGTTCACAAAAGCAAAGTTTAGGTGAGGAGTTAACAGACAAAAATAGTGCAAGAATGGCGTTTGGTATTTATTTAATAGACAATTTGATTGTAAATTATCGGGAGCATGAAATTTTAACCTGTAGTTCATAGACAGAATTAACAGGCACATGAACCCACTAGGTATGCATACTGTTATTTGCTTTTAGAAGGTGCTTGAGACTAAAGAATTTGTTGTAGAATAGTGATATCCACAGAAATATAAGGTAAGTCACAAATGTCAGCTACCTACGTCATTTTAAATTTTATAGTAGCCACATTTTTAAAGAGACAAAAATAATTTTAAAGTTTGATTCAACCTAATCCAACCAAAATATTCTCATTTCAACTTGTAGTAGATATAAAAATTATTGATGAGCCATTTTACATTTTGTTGTTGGTACCAAGTCTTCAAAAATCAGGTGTGTATTTAAGACCTACAGTACATTTCTGTTTGGACTTGCCACATGTCAGTGCTCAAATGTGGCTAGTACCTGCCATACAGGACAATTTAGTCTAGAGATAAGATGTTCAATAGACATCAGGCAGCACAGCATGAATAATATTTCTTTATGTTGCCCTATTGACAAGTATTTAGTGGCACTGAATTTGAGATGATCTTCAGATAATTACTAGTATTTCTGCATTCCCAATTAAGTGACAATGCAAAATATTTAATGCTTAAGTAGATCTGGAGCACATTTTTCATCTTCTGAAAATGTTATCCTAAGAAAGAATGGTGCCTGAAAGGACTACCCAATCTCCTGCAAGCCCTGAGGGTGAAACATGTAAAGATTGAGAAGATTTTCATTGTTGAAATGATCCTTATTTTCACAGGAAGGTCATCACATGACAAAATATGCTCATGCGATTGAGTATCATTTGGATATATTTAAAAGACGGCATTCAAGAGTTTGTGGAATTTTAGTAATTAAATAAGAAATGCTCTTCTTTGAAATGACATAACAGACATTTAAATTAAATTTTGTTGAAATGCAATTGAACTGATGTACATGCAATTTGTTGTGTATGTGGCAAAAGCCAGAAATTGTTAGTGATTTCCCCTGAATGTCTCATCTTGTTATAATCAACTATCTCAAAAGTTAACCTTCTTCAAAACTTAATGGATCTTCTTATTTCTTAGTGAGGTGAATGGAGGCTCTTAGAGAATCTAATGACAGTATCTTTCTTCTTCCTTTGTAGGGCCCATATAATTAAAAAGGCCAACAGAGTTGTCAGACTAAAATATACCATTATGCTGTTCTTTTAATTGCAATCATTTCTAACATTACTTTATTATTTTTAAAGCTCAAAGTATCTTAACCCTCTCTGAGTGGTAATAATTGCTCTTTTTTGTACTGCTATATATAACATTCAGGGGTGTACTGCTGTGATAGGATTGATGGAGTGTTTGTTTCCTTTACCTCAATTCATAAAGAGAGAAAAGGCTGTATTCCTTAGGTATTGAAATTGTAAGGGAATATCCTTTATCATGTAAGAATTCATCAATAAGCTGGTTTTATGTCTTAAAATTTATGGCAGAAAGTCAAATGCAGGTAGAATTATTGCCAGGTTATAGAATGGTGAAACACTCTCGCTGGGCAAGAGGAGAGACCATTTTATTTTTCATCTGATCCCAGAGACAAACAAACATCTCTCGCTGGTGATTGCAAACCCACTGATCCATGTACTGGGTAGAGGAACTTCAGTGCCACTACACTGGTCCAAAGAGAGTCACAGAAGTAAAGGTATCCCTTGTTTTTTTAAAAGTTTACTTTGTGCCACTTGCTTTTACAAAAGATCTACATTAGTACCTGTCTTTGAAAACCAAAGAAATCTAAGAGGATTTTTGCTTTTCTTTTTTTTTTAATTTTTTATTTTTTATTTTTTATAAACATATATTTTTATCCCCAGGGGTACAGGTCTGTGAATCACCAGGTTTACACACTTAACAGCACTCACCAAAACACATACCCTCCCCAATGTCCATAATCCCACCCCCTTCTCCCAAACCCCCTCCCCCCAGCAACCCTCAGTTTGTTTTGTGAGATTAAGAGTCACTTATGGTTTGTCTTTTATGGGGAAAAAAAAAAAAGGTGAAAAGCTAAAGGAGCATTCAGTGTTTGTTTTTCAGTAGCCTTATAGAGGCAGATTGCACCCACACCAGGAAGAGAGGCATCTCCGAGCTCCTTCCTGGAGCTGAGATACTCAGCATCTCAGCATCAAGCTGCCATAGTTTTGAATTGTGTCTGTGAGTGTCTGTGCTTTGTCTCGACTTACTTTGTACCTTTATTAGCAAGATGTGTCCCAAGGTTTTGGAAAACCCTTAGAGAAGTTATTTGGGGGCTGTAGGCCTGGAAATCCTAAAATAATTTCCCATATAATTTAGCAGTAAGTAAGTGCTTCTTTATGCAATTTCAGTTAATAAAGGTTTTCATGGGAAAACTCTGCTTTTGGATAGTGGGACAAACCTGTAATATAGATACTGTAGAAAAGTGTCTGAAAACTGGGAAAGAGGGAAAGAATAACATGGCTTCTCCTTGTCATCCTGCTCTTTATTCTACCCCCAGTACTTTCCTTGGGCCAATCCTATATGTTGATTTATATATTAATATAAAGGGAGGAGGAGATGAAAAATACTCAGGAAACCTGATCAATGCTGAAAACCAACCTAATTAATTTAGACGCAAGAATTTTCCTTTTTTTTTTTTTTTTCCCCATGAGCAGGCTTTTATTCCTAATGTATTTGGGCAATTTTCTTTACTCTCAATTGAAGATACTGGCATATTCTTTAAGTTTGCCAACCACCGAGAATGAATTAGCTTGTATTACATGGGTTATAGTCATGAGAGGCTTTGAGATATCCCGACATATTAACATCATGTCAGCTCAACTCATCACACATTGATTTCCAAGTTAAAATAGTTTAAATATATTATTTATATCATGATGGCTACATATACCTCTTCTGAACATGTTGTTTGCCATTTTCCTAAAGTGATCAAAATGCTTACTCTACATGCTTTTCCTCATTTTAATCTACAAGGTCAGGAAGAGTAGAATTGTATATTATTACCCTTATTTTTTACCTTTAAAAAAACTAAAATGAGGAGAATTTAAATCACAGTGATTTAGTCACTTACTGATATAATCCATATGTTTTTTTTTCCTGATTCAAAGGGCTTTTTAAATAAATTTTATGCATTATTATTTATGACTACTTATTGGTTTTGTATGTATGCATAAGTATATGCATTTCTTAAGTATTGCTCACAATTGCTTATATATAGAATTTCATTCCATTAATAAGAATTCTAAGTGAATAAAGCATGAGTCAGCAATGTAAATGATCTCCTGTCTTATTATTGGCTTAAAGTACAAACCTCTGACTAAAAAGAAAATATATTTCCCTTAGATACTATAAAATACTGCTGCTCGTAAGAGTCTGTCCTTTCACTATGGAGATATTAAGTAACAACCCATTATGAAATAATACTCATTTAAACCCACCACACTGGAAAAATCATATGTTTAAAATAATTTCCTAAGCATTTCTTTTAAAAAGGAGAATGTGAGACAATAAGAATATTCATTTATACATTTTTTAGTAAACACTCACTGAATAACAATAATATGTCAGTCACTAAGCCGGAAATTCCACATAAAAAACATTAGGTGAATGATGGTTCCTGCCTTTAAAGAGGTGAAAATCTGGTGATAAAATCTGGCAAAACTGCCCCATAAAGACAACAAGGAAATATTGTTTGTGCACGTACACACACTCACAGAAGAAAGTGTGATGCAATAAAGAAGTCTACTTAAAGAAGAGCATGCAGAAGGCAGTTGGGAAGGACTTTAGAAAAGAGGATGTACTTGAGCTGAGTTTTAAAACATGAAAGCCAGCCACCTGGAAAACATCTAGAAGAAATAAAGGTCAGGCCGGAAGAATAAGATGTTGAGGCACAAAAGCAGGAAACAGAAGAAAGTGGTCAAGATGGCTGAGGATGGTCAAGTGGGCAGTGTGAACGCGGACGTGAGCAGAGGTCTCTGCAGAGGGCATCTTGTGGGCAACTTCCTGAAAAGAGACATTGATTATTATACTATAACTTTACAGTTGAGGTAGCTCTTATGCATAAGTCTGGGAAAGTAGTCTACTCTCTAGGATATTGAGTTTATGTAAACCTGGTGAGTAATCAGTTCTCAGATCATAGTCTGTACCCTAAGAATTCTAATTCATGCATTTAGGACTTAAGAATCTAGACAGTAGCTGGGAGATTTCTTCTTCAGTCCAGGACTTTCCAGGACCCCCGCATGTGGGGTCTATTCAGAATACCTGCTAAAGTAATTCTCTTGGATCTTTGAGATTTTCCTAAATTTAGATTGAATAGTCCATGACAGCTGATGGATTTTGCACAGACCAAATGTCTAAGGCATTACTAAGTGTTCCAAGCCTATTCAGAAAGCTGTGTGGTATGTGTGAAGTCTGAATGCAACTGCTGGATGAGGAAGGCACTGTACACTACCCGTGACAGTTAAGGGTTCAAATGAATTCTATTTCATTTTGTGTGATTGTATTTGAGCCATTACTGTGTGTTAATACAGTGAAGGGTTATGTAGAAGACAGTGTGGGAAAAGACATGAGTACTACCCTCAAGGCCCATGACCCCAAGTCAGTTTGGATGGTGGGCTCATATACTTGACACCCACGGCCAGTAATATTAAAGCCAGAAAGTAGTGGAACAAGGGATCTTTTTTACTCTCTCTCTTCTCTCCTGTATTTATGAAAATAATAATATATATGATGCAAAGTTTTCCCCAAGTTATGGTGAATCAGAGAAATGATAGATGGATACAGGCCCTACCATTAGCAGTATTCTTTTCCAACTATAAGCCTTCAGACAGTTTTAAAGTTTTCCAGCCACAGCCTGCGGACTTATAAAAATGAGAAAAAGAAGACACTTCTGTAAATGACAAAAACAGGCACATCAATTAATCATTGCTATATAATAAACCATCCAGCACTTAGTAATTTAAAACTGTAGCCCCTCCCCCTTCTTTTTCTTGGCTTACAGTTCTGTGGGTCAGGTGGGTAATTAGTTGGTCTCCACTGGGCACACTTATGCTTCTTCAGTTAGCTGGTTAATTTAGGGTAGACTTCCTTGGCCATATGGCAGTTGGTATGTTTTTGGCCAAGTTGACAGAAATGACTGTAAGTCTCTCATCCCTCAACAGGCTACCCTAGTCATAAAGTTCAAAGATGGTAAGGAGACCTCTGAGGCCCAGGTCAGAACAACATTATTTACTTTGCATTCTATTGGTCAAAGCCCCATGATCAGTTTAGATTTGAAAATGGTTACTATAAAGTCCCATTGTCAAGGCCTTAGATACAGGAATAGGTACAGAATTGTGTCCATTTTTTGCAAGCTACTATCAGGAAATAGAGAACATCTTTTTTTAAGATTTTAATTATTTATTTGACAGAGAAATTGAAAGAAATCACAAGTAGGTGAGTGGCAGATAGAGAGATTGGGAGAAGCAGGTTCTCCACTGAGCAGGGAGCCCGACACGGGACTTTATCCCAAGACTCTTAGGATCATGACCTGAGCCGAAGGCAGCCACCTAACTGACTGAGCCACCCAGGTACCCCAAGAAGATTTTTTAAATAGTACTACAGATTTCCATACTTTTTAAATCATATATGTTTTATGGTATCTGAAATAGCTTGAAGTGTAGGGGCATGGGCTGCCCAAGGGTAGATGAGCTAGGAGCATACCTGAAACACAGTTACAGATGACCAAAGTGATCAAGAAAAATCCAAAATACTAATTTCATAAGACAGGGTATATGATTGGAGAGTTTTCACCAAAATCCAAAAATAATCCTTTGAAATCTAACTATTCCTTAGTCTCCTCTTTGTTCTTCAGTCTTCAGATCTTGTATTATAATATCAAACATCCCATGCCTAATCTATAACTTTATAAAGAAAAGTTTCCTTTTCTAATATCCCTCACTGAAATTCTGACGTTATGGCCAACTGCCTTCTTAAGGATTCCTTGCCATATCTTTTCTGTATATTTCTGTCCATTTTGACCATCAAGAGACACCATGGCGAGACTGTGAGGGGGTTGCACTAACATTGCCTGTTTCCTCAGGATACTGACTAGAGCCTAAAAATGAGAGCCTGCATTTATCACCAGATTCTTCCTTGTGTGGGTGAGACCGTGCAGGCTGGTAACACTGGGCCTTTTGCTAAGAGGCACTCATTTCAACCCTTCAGTCCTGTCAGTTGGCAGGAAGGCTGTAATGGAACCCTCAGCCTGCAAGAAGTCCTGCTGGTGGCCACAGTTCCCGGGAGGGGAGGGTAAGTCAGGGATGACGATTTAGAGAGTATGCTGGCGTCTGTTGTATTGAGGATAAGGCAAGGCTTCCACTGCCCTGTGGATCCTCCTGAGGTGTGAAGAACAAGATTTACTGCAAGCTCCACAACCTTCAAGACAAGCCAGGGAGCTCCATGTGTTCTCTTCCTGATTGAGAGCCTTGTGTATATAACTTGCCCTAAGTAAACTAACTCAGCTGACCCATGTTTACATTGAACTGCTGGTGTCCTAAATACAAGCAGGATGGGCCGGGTGGCCAGTCTTGGCACACAGAGCAATGCTTGTGTTTTTCTTTCCTTGGTGCCCCAGACGTCCGCTTTCTTCTCATTGGCGTTAGCATTTGCAGCTGTTCCTGCTTGTCTGATGGTCAGGACTCCCCGTCTTGTGTCTCTTGTGGCTGGCGGTGGATTTCATCCATCCATTCATTCATTCACTAGACAGAACTGGAAATCTACTACACACTGAGATTTTCTTTTAACTTTCAAGATATGAATATTCTCTTAATTTCTATGGCAAATAGACATAAAAACTAAAAAAACGTGTTCTTCTCTCAGTTCTCTCACACTTTCCATTGAAGACAGCAGAATTCCATGAAAGAGGTCCTAGATGAGACCGTGTGATGATTCCTATAACAGCTCGCAGAATGTATTGACCCAGGAACTGTGAACAAAAACGCAGCTTCTGTCCCAATTCCCTCTGACTGTAACCTTCTCTACCCCTGAAGAAAACTTGGACAGCTCACATGGCTTTTGTTCCCACTCACTCCTAGATAACACAACATTTTACAATCTCTGTAAGTTAAAAAAAAGTCTCACATCAGTATGTAGAAGGTCCATTGAAAAAGTCTGAACTTGGCCTATCACCAAGTCTTCTCCTTTTCCCCTCCCAGATTTATTTCAGGCTGGAAGCCCAGCATTGTTACTATGCCCTCCACTTGTCCTGGCCAAGATCTTCTCTCACTCACTAGTTGAAGTGAATGAAGAGACTTAGATGGTTCTTACTTGGACTGATGCCATCACATTGACTGTCCTCTTTGGCCTTGAGAGATGATAAAAGTCAATTCTTGATCTCTGCAGAGTATCTCTCTGGACTCCAATTTCCTGAGGACTCTTTTACCTGAGGAATGAACCTTTATCCTAGTGATGGATTGCTGCTGCAACCTCAGCTGCTGGGCATTCCATAGTCATCTTTCTCTTTCTGCTGAGATCTCCTTGTTCCTTGAGGTGGCACCATGAGACAGGACCCAAAATTTTCATAATCTCAAGTGGGCTCTACCAACTTTTTTTTTTTTCCCCCCAGAGAGAGAGAGACATGAAAACGGGGAAGGGGGAAAGGGCAGAAGGAGACAGAGAAAGAGAATCTCAAGCAGGCTCTGTGCTGAGTGCAGACCACCACACAGGGCTCAGTCTCCTGATCCAAAATCAAAAGTCCGAGGTTTAACTGACCGAGCCCATCCAGGTGCCCTGGCTGTTTGGCTTTTCATTGTCCACCCTGGTTCATAAGAAATGGTGGCAAGCTCCATGTAAACTCTGGGAGTTCAAGCAATCCCAAGGTGATGCTCTTCTGACTCTACCACCAAAGATAGAGGCACATATCTAGTCGTTCTCTCAAAGATCTCCTCACTAGTCTTGGGCTTAGAAATTAGCAGGCCATTAAATTTCCTCCAAAGTGAGGACTGAAAGCAAAACATGAGCTTTCTCCAAAGAAATTTTTCCTTACCAAGCGTTTCCTTTTTGTACTGCCTCTGATATCTTTTTTTTTTTTTTAAGATTTTATTTATTTATTTGACAGACAGAGATCACAAGTAGGTAGAGAGGCAGGCAGAGAGAGAGGTGGAGGCAGGCTCCCTGCTGAGCAGAGAGCCCCATGCAGGACTCGACCCCAGGACCCTGAGATCATGACCTGAGCCGAAGGCAGAGGCTTAACCCACTGAGCCACCCAGGCACTCCTCTGATATCTTTTTATGTCCTTATTCTTGCAGAGGGTTGAGAGAGTCCTTTTTTCTGTACCACTTCCTTTAAAAATCAGCATATGGGGACAGAGATGACTGCCTATACTCCCTGCTATCTGATACCTTTCTTTATGGTACCTTGGTTGAAACCTGAGGCAGGCATCGTCTCATACTAACTTCCTATTACACTCACTATATAACTTTGTAACAACAATTTAATTTTTCTGGATCTGTATTTCCTCTTTCATAAAATGAGAGGGTTGAAGCTCAATCTCTAGGGTCCTTTCAGCTCTCAAACTTGGTGGTTTTGTAGTTAAATTTCTGTAGACTGTGCAACACAATGGAAAACACATGGAAATAGTTGTCCAGAAATATATTCCCAGCTGTAATCCTATTAACAAGTTGAACAACCTTAAGCAGGTCTTTTAATTTTTCTGAGACTCACTTTTCTAATATGTAAAAGTGGAGTTTAAACTGGATGACATCTAGGTGTCTCTCTCAGAGATTATTTTATTTATAACTTATTGTTTCCGAAGATTTCCTGAATTGTACATCTTAATTTTGCCACACACACAAAATAAGGTTTTTTTTTTTTTTAAAGATTTTTATTTATTTGTCAGAGAGAGAGCGAGTGAGAGTGAGCACAGGCAGACAGAGTGGCAGGCAGAGTCAGAGGGAGAAGCAGGCTCCCCGCAGAGCAAGGAGCCCGATGCGGGACTCGATCCCAGGACGCTGGGATCATGACCTGAGCCGAAGGCAGCTGCTTAACCAACTGAGCCACCCAGGGGTCCCCAAAATAAGGTTTTAAATGGGAAAAATATTATAATTAAGTACTAAACTTATCTGAGAAACCTCCTGGTTAGCAAAAGCATAATAAGAAATGCAGGATTTAATGTCATTATTATTTTAGAAGGCTACAGGTGTTCTTTGTTTCCTCCCCAGGTATATGAGCAAAAATTATATCATCAAATATCTTCAAACTTCATTATTAATAAGAAAAAGAATGTTTACTTAATAGGGTTGATTAGAGGATCATACGACATAAATTTGAAAGTGATTTCTAAAGGAAAATATGAAAAAATGCTGGTTATGTTTAAATACAATTAATAATGTAAAATAAAACATTTATTTTTCTTCTTGTTCAGAATGGTGATGAGAGACAAACTTCGTGATCATCACCAGCATCTGCAAGCCCATAATATACCTGGAAGCAGGAGAGGTATGAAAACTGTGCATCAGAGGGTGAGGTAAATCCTGGATATAGTGAAGGATACATTCCAAGACCTTTGTGAATCTGCTAACTAGAAATATTTGTCCAGGCTCTTGGTTTTCTCTCAAAACACATTTCCGTCAAGCCACATGTTTCCTGGGAATATCCTCATGTGTATGGTTTGAGAATTTACTAGAACATTCCAGTCATATTTTATCTTGTTTCCACGACAGTGGGGTATGCTTATTCATATCATTGGACCAAGTCTTCACTAAAACAGACATTTCATTCTCTAATGTACGTAAAATTCCTTCTATCTGAATGAGAATCATGATGCTTTTAGACTCCATAATATTTGCTTCACTTTCGACCTCAATGCTAATGCTTGCTTTTTAGGCATAGTATGAGAGGAAAAAAGTTCTCTTTTCTTGCTAGCTTTTCTTTAAGAACCTCTCAAAAGAATTATTATGGAAGCTTATTTACTAGCTAGGTGGGACACTTTCATTTTTTGACCTGTGACTCAAATTCGTGCCTTTGCAAAATGACAAATACCCTCTAATACATCTTAAAATCTTTGAAACCCTGACCGTTGAATTCTCTAGTGCCGAGGTCTATTATCATACCCAACAGCCTTACCATTAATGCTTTTTTTCTATTTATTCAATTTCCCTTTTCCTGATCAATTCAATTTCCCTTTTCCTGATCAGACTATTTCACACCTCTCTCAAAACTCCAACCACCCTGCTTTCTCCCTTTAGTGATATTCTCACTTTTTAATTAGCTGAGAAAATGGAAATGAATAGACAAGAATTCCTCCATGCTCTCAACACCAATTACTCACCTACCCGGTGACTTCTTTCTTGAAATCTCCCCCTCCTGCCTGCATCATCATCTCCTGTGCTCTACTGGACCATGCCCATTAGCAGACAAACAGGCTGAATTAACTCTCATCTGAGCAATCCCTCCTTTGGTCATATATTTCATTTTCCTTTACCACCTCCTTTGTCGGCTCTTCTTTTTTTCTAAACCTGTTGGCTATGTTCAGTATATTTTCTCTTCTCCCACACCCTCTTGAACCCACCTCCAGACAGGCTGAAATCCCTACTGTGCCAACAGTCTGCTCTGGTTAACAATGAGCACCATATTGCAAGATCAGATAAATGCTTTTTACACCCTCACATTTCTCAAATGATTCATTCTTAGTCAAATAGTATTCTCACGGTTGGTGGTTGTTTCTTCAAAATATCATGTCTCTTGGCTTCTGGGAAACCACCCTCTCCTGGCTTATTTCCTGGCACGTTGACTATTCTTTCTCAGCCTTGTTTGCGGACTCTTTTTCCCCAACCTAAATATCATAGTGGTCAAGAGCTTGGTCTTACATTTTTTCTCTTCTCCATTTACACATACCTCACTTTAAATAAAATGCAAACGTAGATGTAAATTCACCTTAGGTCCCTTTCTCTGCACTGAGGTCCAGAATTAAAAATCTAGCTGCTGCTAAATGATTATAATTAAAACAAAATAGACAGACAATTTTAACATAACAAAACCAAGGTCATTTTTTTTCCAAACCAAAAGCCATTTCCTTCTTGTCTTCCAGCTCAGTAAATGGCACCCCTACCTATGCAGTTACTTAGAACAAAATCCAAGGAGTCATCTATGACTCTGCTCTTTCCTTTACATCCCGCATCCTGCTCACCAGCAAGTCAAACCGACTTCATTTTGAAAATATAATTTGCTCATTTCTCTCCATCTGGACTTTACCACTTTAGTTCAGGCTCCTCCTTCTCTTACTTAGATTTCAGCAACAACTTCTTAACCGGTATGCTTGTTTCCACCCTTATCCACATTTAACTCATTTTCCATTTAGCATGTGTCTGATGGTATAACTTTCCTAATAGCTTGACATTGCTTTTAAAATAAAATCTGTGTAAAATAACAAAATCAAACTTTCCCACATGAAAAAAAGTATTTTTGTTAAAGACCAGAGATTATAAATAAATATACCTGCATGTTTATATGGACAAGCATACATATACATGCACATAGCAAGTGAATGAATAATTGAAATAAGTCACTCAATGAAACAAGTAAATAAGTGGTTTTTATTTTTTTTTTAATTTTTTTTTACTTTTAATTTTTTTATTTTTTATAAATATATATTTTGATCCCCAGGGGTACAGGTCTGTGAATCATCAGGTTTACACACTTCACAGCACTCACCAAAGCACATGCCCTCCCCAATGTCCATAATCCCACCCCCTTCTCTCAAACCCCCTCCCCCCAGCAACCCTCAGTTTGTTTTGTGAGATTAAGAGTCACTTACGGTTTGTCTCCCTCCCAATCCCATCTTGTTTCATTGATTCTTCTTCTACCCACTTAAGCCCCCATGTTGCATCACCACTTCCTCATATCAGGGAGATCATATGATAGTTGTCTTTCGCTGCTTGACTTATTTCGCTAAGCATGATACGCTCTAGTTCCATCCATGTTGTCACAAATGACAGGTTTTTATTTTTTTATAGTAATTTTTACGTCTTTAATTTAAAGCCAGCTGAGAAGAATGGAAAAATTTTATAAAATGTTCGGATAACATGATATCTCTAAGAAGTTATGTGTTTAGAACGAATTTCTTCAGATTATGTGTCCAGATTCCTAGAAAGGGCCTTTCCTTGACCCACCTACCCTCCACCAGAGGAACATGGATAGGAAAATATGTATGTATATTAGAAGTAATGATCTGTGCTCAATGAATTTTCTTATATCAATAATCAGGCCCTTTTTGCTCTGCCCCAAATCAACACTCTTCATGTCCAACAGCAAATGAAAGGGACCCTAGGAGTGATACTTTACATTATAAAGCTTTCAAAGGAAACTAAAATCCTTGTTTACTTACTTATCCCGTGCATGGCCCCTATAAATTGATGTCAAATTTATCAAAGCAATCAAGCTTTCAAGAAATCATAAAGAGTGTGAAAATCATTACTCACAGTCTGTCTTTTTTTTCTTCATAGACGTTTCTTCATTGACAGCTCCTGGTGAGTTTGAGCCCCTTGTAATCTTCCTGAGTGTATAAATAATGTCACATTATTCAGGGTTAGAAAATCCTACTTTCTCAGGCATTTCAATTTGAAAACAAGATAGTGTTCCAGTGTTTGTTTAGTGACCATCAAACGCCCCAAGTGCTGGAAAGTATTTCTGCACTACATCTTGTACTGGGCTTTGGGCCAAACCCCTCCTGCATTAGATGTTACCACTGGCCTCTATAAGGGGGAAATTATTTTACCCTACACCTTAATTAGCAAGGAAATTGTCATAAAACTGCTTAGTCTTTCCCTCTTATGCTGGATAAAGGGATAAAGCAAAAAAAAAAAAAAAAAAACCACCACATCTCTACATGGAAAAAAACTCTCTACCTAAAATTTTGCTATTGACTACTGAAGTAATAAGAAAAATTTCCCTCCTGGCGAGCCTTCTCCATCTCAGATTCCTTACCCTGATGGGGAATGGGGCCAACCCACCATGAAGCAAACCCACTCTCACTCTCCTGCTACAACAATTGCTGGTACAGAGCCATGGAGGGAGCACTGTGGGAAAGCAATCGAGACAGCAGAGTGAGTTAATTTTCTGCTGTCAGAATAAAGCTTCATAACTCACAGATGTGAGGAAATGACAAGAAAACCTACAGTCAAATCAGTTTCTACTCATCCAAGAGTCTCCTTATCCCTGGAAATGATAAAAACTTCAAACCCAATCAAAATCTGGTTCATTTCCTGTTGCCCAAAGAAATGCCTGTTTGCAACATATTCATTTTAATGGTTTTAACATAAATATTCTCCTCACCATCATAAATTCACCCATTCCGATTTAAAAGATAAACTCTGCAACAATGGTGAAATAATTTGAAAGGATATTTTTATAAGGTAGGAGGAACTCGGTGTGCATATGTCATATGGTCCTATGGGAGTGGGGTGTGTGTGAGTGTGTGTGAGAGAGAGAGAAAATGAGGTGGGAAGAGGGTGGAAGGAAAAAGAAGACAAGTGAAACTTCCTAGAAAACGAAGAGCTCGGTAGGCTGAAAAGATTTCCCAGATACCCAAGTGAAATCAGACATAACTAAATTTCAAATGAACACCTCAGTAGGGAACGGTGAGCCCTCTAAGGCTGATCTGTCAGCTCCATACCATGCTTCTCATACTAGTCTAGTACTCATATAATAGCCAAGATTTTCAGAATAGATTAGAAACAAACATTGGGCTGAGAAATCCTTTCCCAGTGAGTACATTCACTGGCTGACATAACCCATTGCCTAGGAAGACCATGCATTTTGGCTTGTTTTACTTGACAATCAGCCAGTGACTATTTTTAGTTTACCGTCTCCTCCTTGTGACTAAGGAAAAAGTATTACCAAAATTAATGACAGAATGGATACATAATATATGTGGTCTTGAGATGCAATAAAAGTCACGTATTGAAATGCCCACGATTATGACTAGAGTCCAAAAAGTACTGGTGAATATAACTTTTAAAGCAGGAGCCCTACTACTTTAATTACACATGACAGTATAGACAGCTAATGGTCTGAAAACACTGATTATCACCATTTTATACTTTTTATGGAGCCTAGTAAATTTCCCATTTGGAGTTAAATGTAAAGAGAATAGATTATAATTCTTGCTTCTATTTCTGATCAAGTAATTATATAGATAGATGTAAATATATTTTAGTGTAGCTTCTTTGTAGCTCAAGTAACTCCATCTGCACCACGGTTTATAAGCTCCACTTTGTCTAAATTCCTTACTCGAAGATGGTCAAAATAATAAGCAGCGCACATCTATATTTGACGCTTTCTGGTCTAAAATGCAAATATAATCACTGACAAGATATTTTTACAGAGATACAGAATTGCAAGTACTCAGTGAGCAGGTGGCAAAGCTGGTGGCTGAGCTATCATGACTGCTTGCACATATTCCATGAATCTTCCAGATGAACAAAAGCAACCTGGTCGATCCACTGAGAAAGTTGGGGCCACACTTTAAATTGTCAGGTTTCATATACTGCAGGTTTCAGAAGTTGTGAAAAATACCCTGGCAAATATTAGTTTGATAAGTTCAAATCATCCCTTTATTTAGATTGCCTTTCTGTATAGCATTCAGCTGCAGCATAAGCCCACTCTAAATTTGGATTAATTGTAACCTGGAGAAAAAAATTTTTAACGAATTAAGTTTATTTGGGGTTAAGTCTATCCCAGTCTTTCCTTTCAACCAAAAGGCACTCACTCCAGACAAATCTTTTAAGGTTAGAGCAGCTGTAGTAAAATACAATCTGGGAAGAAGAAAAGAAAACAAAAAACTTTTTCCCAGAATTATCCTGACATGACATCAGTTTTATAGAAACACAGGCACATTTGTATGTAAGCTCCAGCTTGGCTAAGTGGAGTGAACCCAAAGATGGATGAATCCTGTCCCCAACCACACCTTAAAAGTTGTCACTAAACAAAGAACAGATGTGTTGATTTTAGCTCTATTCAAAACATTTATAAATTCTTTATGAAGTTTTGTTTCAGGATCCTAAAGAAAACAATAATGTTTTAGCTAAATCCTAGATATTTATATGATTTACTTAGCATCAACAAGGGCACAGATAAGAAGTACAGATGAATTATAAGAAGAGAAATGTGAGCATATGTGAGAATAGAATGTAGAAGGAAGTTACAGGTCTTAAAATCAGGTCAATCTTAATGTTTTTCAAGCCATAAAACTTTTCCAGCTACAGGCCTTTCCCGCATCTTTTGCTCACCACTGTGTAAAAGTGTGGGAAAACAGCTGCCTTGTGTGATTTTAAAGGCAAGAGAATTACTGGTATCTCACAAACTCTGAAGAGACATGTCGTGATGTGTAGACAGGATCTGGGTTGATTAATTCTGTTGGATGGTTTCAGTCTTCTTTAAAAGCAAGTTTGAAAAGAAAATTGAGACCATATAGTATGTTTCATCAGGTTGTAGTATACACATTAACACATCCCACGTATGAAGGATAACCATTGCATTAAGGAACACAACATTCGCTGTCCCGCATTTAGATGCAACACAGCCTGTCCCTTCAAGAGACATTCACAGTTACCCAAAACAATGAGATTGTAAAGTAAACCATATTCATTAATGGCCTTACAACATTGTTCTTTCATTTAAATTTTAGAAACAGTGTGATTAAAAAAAAAAAAAATAGTCAGCACTTGAGGGCACTTTAAAAAGTGTACCAAACATCATACCACCATAGATGTCTCAAAATCCATGTATTTGCTAATACCATGGAATGGTATTTATACACATTCAGTTTTTCATCCTGTGTGTCTGTACTCTGAGGGGTAGATGTGGGTGGAGGATGTGGGAAAATACTCTTTTATTTCTTGCCCTTTCCCCAGGTTATGAGGCTACAGATTCAAGGCAAAGAATCCCACCCTGGTGATTTAATGACAGTGAAGGAATTTTTCAAGGATAATTTTAAGCGTATGTGATTTTTGTATTATGTTCTTACTTTAGAATCTGACTTTCTTATTAGATGTGAGTCTACTCTATTATGCACTTAAAGTATTCTGATAAAATTCTTGCTGCTTTCATTTACCATCTCAACTGAAAGAAATTATTTTTGACAAATTGCTTAATGTCAAGATTTGGGAAATAACAACTCTTCAAACAAAGTCTTACGTTAAAGAAGTCCCTCTCATTTTAGGTCGTAACAGAATATTTTAACTATTGTAATGCCTTTGTCAGATTCTTGGACATCAGTGTTCCCTCTGGGTTTCAGGAATCACATCACATATTTTTTAAAGGTTATATATATATATATATATACATATATATATGTGTGTGTGTGTGTGTGTGCGCGCGCACGCGCGCGCATGGGTGGGTGGGTATAAATATAAAATATATATTTATATAAAATAAAATATATATAATATATATATTTAAAGAGAGAGAAAGCACATGAGCAGGGGGAGAGGCAGAAGAAGAGGAAAAGGGACAAGCAGACTCCCACTGAGCAAGAAGCCTGACATGGGCCTCCATCTCATGATCCTGAAGTCACAACCTCAGCGGAAACCAAAAGTCGGACCCTTAATTGACTAAGACACCCAGGTGTACCATCAGAACACAATTAATGGAAAACCAGCTAGGTTCTCCGTTTCAGGACATACAGGGAGCCCAGTTTCTCCCCCACTACACAGGACAGGTGAGGCGAGAGCGATTCTTCATTGTCTTCAGTTTCACCTCTGCTAAATTCTCTATTTGTCCTCCTGAGGGCCTACTTATTCCTCAGTCAAGGGGATGCTGGTGCGACATTCCATTCCCTTCACTTCCCAATGTCCAACAATCGAAAGCCATGGGAATAGGAATCTTATACAAGGGTTAGGACAAAACAGAATTGTGTCACTAGTGAAGGACAGAAACTACCTTGAAATTTAATATTAGGCACCCTTCATTTAAACTCCCAATTACTCTCTCCTCCAAAGAATGCGTATCCTTGTGGCTTCTACTTGTCTTCTAGAACTTCATCCTCCTTTCCCCTGCTCCCCATCTGCTCCTCCAACTTGAAAATTTGTGATTTCTTATAGAAGACATTTTTGTTGTCTCTGTGTGTATCATTCTTGGCTACCCAGTCATTTTCCAGAACCTAATAAGCCAGGGGAATGTGGGGAGAGAGAACCCATTTACATAATCAAAATAGTCTGTTTCAAGATGGTCAGCTAAACAGAGAAGTCTCTTCTAAATAATTCGAAGGTCTGCAGGGGCTCCACAGGAAGCAAAAGGGGACACCATGAGTGAGCCATACGGAATTAGAGCTTCTACACCCCACCCAGAGGAGTCAGTAGACTGGATTATCAGCCCTAGCTACTCTTGCCCTCTGAATTTGAGCCCCCTTTGTTAGTGTTTACTGTTTTTCAGGAAAAGGTCAAAATTTCAGATTATTCTGTGAAATATCCCAGTTCTTAAATATTGGAAACTAATTTTTAAAATTTTTTTAAAACACTGTACAGAGCAAATGTAGTATGTTTACAGTTTCTATCTAGCCTGTGGGATACTGTTTCAGGAGGCAAAGCTGTTTGCTGTTATCATAAACTATGTACACATGTTAGCTGAAACTACCTAATGAACATAGACACTCTCCTTTAATCATCACTTTAATTTCACAGACAGTATAGATAGCTAACAAGTTTCAAGACCTCTCTTAGAAATACAAAATTTTACCCTCCAAGTTATACTATTTATAAACCTCTATTTCTCATCTTCTGAAAGGAAGAAGATCAATTTAAAGTAGAATTATGAAGGAGAAATACATTTTTATCTGTTTTCCCCTGAATCTGCTATTCTTCTGGGTTCATGTTCATAAATATCTAAATTAAATAAATCAAGTCCATGTCCCCCATACTAAGGGACATTTCAGAATTCTAAGATTTTTCATGATTCACCTGGGGAATTATAGTCTCAGTCCTCATCACCTCTTACTATGAATTACAACAGTTGACACGGACTATTCTCTTTTTGGTCACTCAGCCCCACAGAAGGCCTTCTCCTTCATTCTCCATGGAAACAATAAGACAAGGCCATGGCATGTATGCTTAAGATTAAATGAGAGACAACTCCATATATTCGAAATAGGAATGCAATCTAAAAAGATGTTGAACATTTTCGTTGTGTCGTTCGTAGACACTGGCCTTTATCATGAGTTGGAAAGAAATTACTTGGGCTTGTTTTGTTTCTCTCTAGTTCACCACTTCTGACATTAGCATTTAAAACATTCATATTTTTTTACATGTGATCATCTTATCTGTGACAAAACCCATAGTAAATAAATCCACAATAATTTAAGGAGGATGTTTTGCCATGAGAAAACTTTAATAATTTTGTTTCACATGGCAAACATAGTTCCCATAAAAACTCACATCAAGACCAAACTAATACAATGTTTTAAACAACCAGATTTTGGGGGGAGTTACAAGTCCATTGAATCAGTCTTTCAAATCTCAGCAACATGTACCTGTAGATTAAGGGAAAATGTTGATGTCATTTTTTATTATTTCTAAATAATTAAATGTTGAGGTATTGTGGTTTTGAATGAACATGGAAAGTTGTTTCTTTGGATTATTAACAGAATCATGTTGCTGTATTTAGGAATATTTTGTAAGCAAGAGAAATGAAAGGTCTCTTGCATAGAAACAGAGATGAGAATGATATACATATAAATATTACACTATCCCAGTAGATGGATATTAATAAATTTAGTATTCAAAATCACAGTGGCATCTCAAATTCATTTTAGATGTCAACAGATCATGAATACTGCATCACCAATGACTTTCCTGGAATGTTTTCAAGATTGATCACACACATTTTTGTCCTCGGCACATCACAAATGGAAAGAATATATGGAATGCGATTCCCTTTTCCAGATTTAACAGGCAACTTGTCCTTGGGGTTTCTGAAGCTTCCTCACATGGAGGAGAGTTACCTTACAGCTCAATGCTGTGATGTCTCCAAAAGGTGTTTGTTTTTGACTTCTATGTGGGTAAAAAAGGCCTATGCAAAAGGTACTCAAGAAAAAGAGCAAGAAAAAACATTTTTTCATGTTGTCGCAAATGGCAAGATTTCATTTCTTTTGATGGCTGCATAGTATTCCATTGTGTATATATACCACATCTTCTTGATCCATTCATCTGTTGATGGACATCTAGGTTTTTTCCATAGTTTGGCTATTGTGGACATTACTGCTATAAACATTCAGGTACACATGCACCTTTGGATCACTACGTTTGTATCTTTAGGGTAAATACCCAGTAGTGCAACTGCTGGGTCATAGGGCAGTTCTATTTTCAACATTTTGAGGAACCTCCATGCTGTTTTCCAGAGTGGTTGCACCAGCTTGCATTCCCACCAGCAGTGTAGGAGGGTTCCCCTTTCTCCGCATCCTCGCCAGCATCTGTCATTTCCTGACTTGTTGATTTTAGCCATTCTGACTGGTGTGAGGTGATATCTCATTGTGGTTTTGATTTGTATTTCCCTGTTGCCAAGTGATATGGAGCACTTTTTCATGTGTCTGTTGGCCATCTGGATGTCTTCGTTGCAGAAATGTCTGTTCATGTCCTCTGCCCATTTCTTGATTGGATTATTTGTTCTTTGGGTGTTGAGTTTGCTAAGTTCTTTATCATGCTTAGCAAAATAAGTCAAGCAGCGAAAGACAACTATCATATGATCTCCCTGATATGAGGAAGTGGTGATGCAACATGGGGGCTTAAGTGGGTAGGAGAAGAATCAATGAAACAAGATGGGATTGGGAGGGAGACAAACCATAAGTGACTCTTAATCTCACAAAACAAACTGAGGGTTGCTGGGGTGAGGGGGGTTGGGAGAAGGGGGGGTGGGGTTATGGACATTGGGGAGGGTATGTGCTTTGGTGAGTGCTGTGAAGTGTGTAAACCTGGCGATTCACAGACCTGTACCCCTGGGGATAAAAATATATGTTTATAAAAAATTAAAAATTAAAAAAAAAACATTTTTTTCAGCTGCTAAATTCCCATATACTTCAAAAATCCTCAATAAAACAACGTTTTTCCAAAGTGCTGTCCATAAGTATAGGTTTATATTTGTGATGATAACCTTTCTTATCATTTGCTCTACTATAGCTTTGTGAGTAAATACAGGATAAGAAATAAATGATCCCAACAATTTACTTTCTTATATACCTCAAAAAGGCAAACTTTCTTTTCCCATGTAAAATTTAATCATTTGAATTTGGAATTAAACTAAAAAAGCCAGAACTGTACAGTATGATATAAGAAGATAGGGCTGGCTCACCCACCCAAATCATCCTCCCTTTACCTGAATTGTCACTTTCATGAGTGTACTTCCTAAAATTCCACCATATTTGCATAATAAGCATTCATTTCCAGTTGATGAGTCTAATACTTACTGTTTAGGATACATACATACACCAAGTTTGAGACTTACTTGAACATTGCTTTCAACATTTATATACATAAGAGTTAGTAGAAAAATAACCAGAATGGTTTAATCAATCAAGAGTGTTGCTAAAGTAATACTTCTCAAAATAATTTAATAATCTCTTTTAATCAAAGTATAAATATCAGGAAAAATTCTTTTGTGTACTTTGTTGAGCAGACCACACGAGAAAATTGGATTCAATTTTGAGGAACATGAATATATGTATTGCAGTTTTAATGATCTTCAAAAAATTATGTTCAATTTTATGTTCATCATAAACAAGTTTCTTGCTAAATACATCTTTCTGTAAATCTTATCAGCCATTGTTTATCAACTATTCTACACATTTCCAACCCGGAGTTCCCAAAGGTCTAGATATTCTGGAAGGTATTAAGGTCTATCACATGAACTTGCCATTTTTGTAGCTCAAAAGTGGTCAAACATCAGCAATTTCATATTGTTCAACCTAGAGTAATAAATCACAGTGGTTAGCAAATTCAACAAAATGAATTGTTATTTTTACTATTTTTGCGTTTTAAAGATTGACACATTATAGGCTGACAAAAATTCCACTTACTTTATGGTTGATCAGAAACTATAAGTGTTAACTATATATACTTTCACTTATTAAAACAAAAAATAACCATTTAATAAATAAAGTTTGATAAATACAAAAACTTTATTTTTTTAATTAATTTATTTATTTTCAGAAAAAACAGTATTCATTATTTTTTCACCACCCCCAGTGCTCCATGCAATCCATGTCCTCTATAATACCCACCACCTGGTACCCCAACCTCCCACCCCCCCCTCACTTCAAACCCCTCAGATTGTTTTTCAGAGTCCATAGTCTCTCATGGTTCACCTCCCCTTCCAATTTACCCCAACTCCCTTCTCCTCTCTAACACCCCTTGTCCTCCATGATATTTGTTATGCTCCACAAATAAGTGAAACCATATGATAACTGACTCTCTCTGCTTGACTTATTTCACTCAGCATAATCTCTTCCAGTCCCGTCCATGTTGCTACTAAAGTTAATAAATACAAAAACTTTATTTAGCAGCCTTAAAATTTGTCAAAACAGTAGTTTAAACAACTCAGATATTCAAAAGTAGAACTTCATTTTCCTCTTACTAAATCCATCATAATTCTCAAGTGCTCATGTCTTTCAACAGGTGGCAACAATCTAGATAAGAAATATGTTCACTTCCTGTAGGTATAAAAGTCTCTTTATGGATAGCCAGTCAAATCCAGCATTTTCTTTCCTTCCATTTTCCTTTTCTGGGGAATAATCTCAGCTTTAGAATCTTACTAGCGTAACTGAGGAAGGAGAGTTCACTTTGTAGAGTCTTATTGTAGGGAAGAAAAAAAGTTTCCATCGACCCTCTTGGAGTCCCTGGCTAGGGCTGAAAATTAAACTAAGACAGATTAATTGACTTTGGGAAATGAGATTGACAGGGAAGGGCACTCCATATGAATGGCTAAATTCTGCTTTCCTTTCTCAATCTTCTCTAAACCTCTCCCCAGAGCCCAGAAATCATTGTTATCCTTCTTTTAATATGTAAGTATAAATAAGTATATGTATGATGCAAATATTTTTCATTCATTTATCTTCATTCTTTTGTTTATGATATAAATATATGATCTGAGGTTTCCAAATTTTGTGGGTTTTTTTTTTTAAAGATTTTATTTACTTACTTGAGAGAGAAAGGGCACAAACAGCCAGAGAGGCAGAGGGAAATGGAGAAGCAGACTCCCTGCTGAGTAGGCAGCCCAATATGGGGCTCAATCCCAGGACCTTGAGATCATGACCTGAGCCAAAGGCAGAATCTTAACCAACTGAGCCACCAGGCACCTTTCAAATTTTGTTTTCTTAAAAATTAGAAAAGTCGGGACACCTGGTCGAAGCCTGCTTCCCCCTCTCTCTCTCTGCCTACCTCTCTGCCTACTTGTCATCTCTGTCTTTCAAATAAATAAATAAAATATTTTTAAAAAATTATTAAAGTCAATATGGAAGCTTTTCTCTCTCCAATTGCAGGCTATTTAATCAAAAATCATATATAAGATACCCTGGATGTCTCAGGATCCTAGGAACAACTCCACATCTGGCTCCCTGTTGAGAGGAAAGTCTGCTTCTCCCTCTCCCTCTGTCCCTCTGAAGGCTTGTGTTCTCTCTTTCTCTCTCAAATACATAAATAAATGAAATCTTTAAAAAAGCCATATAGAATTTGTATAACTTCAGGTTTGAGACAGAAACGCTCCTGTCTTGTAGTGAATACCACTGAGTGAATACCAGAATAGTTGTAAGGTAATGTTATTAAAATAAAAAATTATCTTCATAATACTCTCATTTATAATCTTTCTTTCTAATGCTCTTATATAACCCTATAAGTTATATGCAGTAGAATTAACATGTTGACTGTGACTAAACACTACACTTTGTGATTGATATCATGGATGCTTACAACACTATGCATACACAGAATTGCCCCATTTCACACATAAGAAAGCTAAGGTGCCACGATAACTTAAGTGATTATTCAATTTTATCTGACACTAAATGCTAGAGCTAAAATCTAATCTAGAGCTTCCTTGCCTTTCCTGTATCACCTTTTTTCATGTAAAACATGAAATATATATATAGTCATTTAAATAACTTAAAATATTGGGGAAAGAGAAAATAATACTCTGAAATGATACAACTACAGGTTTCTAAATTTCAAACCATTAGACTAACACAGATATACGTTGAAAAGAAAGATTGAAATCTTCTCTAATAACTTTTTCATCACAGGACACAATTTATGGCTTCTGCCATTTGATAATGAAAGTTAAGTTTTCTGTGCTATTACTGGAATTGAGCACAATAACTCATTCTCCAAAGCCAATTTATATAGAAAACATATTCAATACTGAGATGATTGAATTCCTGTATTTCTCTTTTGTTGTTTGGCAGCAATTTGTGTGAGACTCAAAAAGATAGAGTGAGAACCGATGGTAGTTATTTCTTGAAGATATGTGGGAAAGACCAATGGAACTGAAAGCATGTGTCCATTAAAATCATTCATTTTAGATTAAACTCATGGTCTGCAGTGACAGAAATCCTAAAGAAGATATCTATCTTTAAGAATTAATAGAGTTTTATCTGAGGATTATTCTTGCTCAAAAAAACATGGCTGTTCTGTTGTTATTTTTTTCTTTAGTAGTTCATTTGACAGGCATTATAGCCATGGGTAGCAGTAGACATTTGAATCTACTTTTTCTGAAGTATGTGAATGTTGGACTGAGTCTTTGGTAACTTTACAATTTATTTTGAAGGTACAATGGACTTTGTAATCTCTGTTTTCCAACACTCAATAAATCTTTCAGGTACCTCTATCATTGAAAATAAAAGTTGTGTGAATGCAATAATTATATGGAGGTTGGCAACTCTATTTGTGAAACTGACAATTTCTAGTTCTGAGTCTTAGTATCTTTTATAACCTTGCAGGAGAGGTCCTAACATCATTTTTTTCTGTACATTTCAAACTTTTTAGAGTATTTCTTCAGTAATGGACATTGGGGTAATTTCAACAATCTCTAAACATTCTTCATCATGTAGCAACTGTGAAGGTAGGGGGAGGAGGATAGGGTGGGACCTTGGGAGGCCCACATCCTTTGGGTTAATGTCACATTCCTTACTACAACCACTGTCACTGCAACACATACAGCAAATGGTCTGGCAATCTAAGACAAATTCAGTTAGTGTGTAACATTTTCTCGGCCACTGAAATTAGCTGAAGATTAGCCCAGTCATCACTAAAGTTAGTAATAATGAAGAAAACTCTGGAACCCGAGGCCCTTCTTCTCCTAATGATGTGATTTGTGAATGTGCCATCAGTCTGACACCCTGAAAGACACCAATTTGAAGATACAATTAAAACACATGTTGGCCAGACACTTAATCAGATCATATTTAGACATGTGATTTCTGAAACTTAAATGATGTAAATAAATCCCTTTATAATTTAAATCATTTCAAGATAGATTTTACATAACAACTTAAATAGACATAGCTGTACCTCTCCTTAAATTGTAAGTCTAATAAACATTTCTGTAGCTAGAAGTATTGCTCCTCGTGATTTTTACAAGTAGTTACATTATCTTAAATTATTTGGTGAAAAATAAACAGAAAATGTTTTTCTATTAATTTTCTTAAAGGCTTAAAAGTGAAAGGATACTGTATATTGAGTCATATATTTAGCTAATTAGCTTCTTTTGTCCTCTTTTTCTGTAACCAAAGAATGTTAAAATGAGAATAAGATCACAATAATCATTTGGTTTAACATTACCTCTGAGGTTTGAATTCTATTCCAATTGGTCATTAACCAACTCTTCATCACTTCCAGTGACAGGAAACTCGTACCTCCTGAGATTAACAAATTTTACTCAAAATTTGTTAAAGAGTTTCATTTTCACTCACATTAGAATGCAGACTACTAGTTCACTTAAATGTAAATTCTAATAGTGTTTATTTTACTCTCTCTTTAGATAATAATTTGTCACTTCTATATCTTTTCAGGCAAAGCATTCATTGCTAGTTGCCTTTGAAATTTCTACTGTCTTTATTCAAAGATTTCACCTCCAATTTCGTTTTTAATCAATAGACTTTGGGCTACTATGTTTTTAATTTAGTCAATTATGACTTCAGAGTTTAGAAAAGGATCTGTGACTCTCATAATGTCTTTTCTAAAATCCTGTTATCCTGTTTAGAAGTCACTAAGCTCTCTGGTAGTGTAGTTAAGAGTTCTTCAATTTTGGGAAATTCTTGGTCTTCATAGCTTCAAATATTCTTTCTTCCCCTTTCTCCTTCTGCTCTCTTCCTTAGAGTTCATTTGTAAACAAATCTCTTTCATTTTAATCTTTTTTTTCTGTTTCATTGTGGATGTATACTATCAATTTGTTATTAAGTTTTCTTATCCTTTTCTCTGCTGTTTCCATGCTCCTGTTAAGTCTGTTTGACGAATTTTTCATTTCTATTTTTTTAAGATTTTATTTATTCACTTGACAGAGAGTATGTGCAGGAGCTGGGGGGAGGGGCAGAGGGAGAAGGAGAAATGGACTCCCCCCATGAGCGGGAAGCCAGATGCAAGGTTTGATCCCAGGACCCTGAGATCATGACTTGACCCAAAGCAGATGCTTAACCAACTGAGTCATCCAAGTCGTGCCTAGAATTTTTCATTTCTGATGTTGTCTTCATTCCAGTATTTCCATTTTTTCCTACAGCAGATGCCTCTTCCTCTTGCCATTCTACCAGAGGTAAAAGTAACTGTAGTTTTCTCTTGTTAAGCATACCACATTTTTGGAGTTTAGTTCCTTTTGTGTTTCTTTGAACACTCAGATCTCTGGTGGGTTTATAAAACTAGATTCTGTAAGTTATCTGGATTGTTTTGGTTGTTAGGGTAAACCTTTTGTCATTTTCTAAATCTAAACTAAAACCAAAAGTATTATATGATTTTGTTTAATTTTAAAAATCATAAAATTATCATATCCACTGATATGATTTTATTTTTAATTCAGCCATTAATTAAATCACTGGTCTTGCAGATGGAACAGTATATCAAGAATCTAAAAGTCTATGCTCTGAAACTTGTATTGTCACTCATTACCTTTGTGGTTTGAGGGAATACATTTAAACCTGGAGTTTCTCTGTGTGTAAATATATTAGAGTGGGTTACCACTAGAAAGAGAAGGAAAGTATAGCATTCACAGAAGAAATATTAGAAAAGCACCTGAGTGGCTCAGTTGGTTAAGTGTCTGCCTTTGGCTCAGGTCATGTCCCAAGGTTCTGGGATCAAACCTTGCATCTGACTCTCCTGCTTCCCTGGCTTGTGCTTGGTCACACACTTTCTGTCTCTATCAAATAAATAAATAAAATCTTCTAAAAAATAAAGAATTAGAGACTTCATGTTTATTTAAAGCTCAATTCCTTTGAAAAAATAGAAAGAAGGAATATGAAAACTGTGACATAATATTAGTAATTATTATTTCTAGAAAGTCAATAATACCATTTTAACATTTGTAATTTTCCATTTTTTTGTAAATTTTTCAAAATTAAAAAATGTAACAGTAATACATCACTCCAACCAGTGTAGCAACAAATGACCTAAAGGGGGAAATGTACTGATTACCTATCAGCCAGAATAAGGGGTGTAATAAAGCAAAACTCACAAAAATCATGAAAAAATTATTAATGACCTGTTGTTCCACTTGCTGTCAGATATTTGACACGATACGAAAGTTGGCAGATCCATTCACAAAAGTTCTAGAGAAATAAGAGAATAAGATTTCTTTTTTTAATTACTAACGCCTTGTAGAATCCCAAAGATCTCTCTCCAAAAAGGCACATAATGTGTATTGGTATACAAACAAGTATAATGTCTTATGTTATTTGCCATCCTCCAGAGTACATATAAACATATATTTTTTAAAGATGTCACTTGGAAGTTATATTATTTGGTATTTGTCTTTCTCTCTCTGGTTTACTTCACTTAGCATAATGTCCTGTAGTTTCACCCAATATTGTTGTAACAAATAGCAGGATTTCTCTCTTTCACATAGTGAAATAATATCCAGTTAGATATATAAACACACCACATATACATTTTCTGTTCTCCCAATAACAAATATTTAAATAATGCTGCGATGAACACAGAGGTACAGATATCTCTTTAAGGTACTGATTTTGTTTCCTTCAGATATATAGAAGGAAGTGGGAATGAAGGATTGTATGGTAGTTCTATTTATACTTTTTTCAGGAACCTCCATACTGTTTTTCATAGTGGTTGCACCAACTTACATTTCTACCAATAGTTCATAAGAAGTCCCTGTTCTCCACATCATCACCAACACTTGTTATTTCTTTTCTTTTTGATAAATGCCATTCTCACAGGCATGAGGTGATATCTCATTGTGGTTCACAGTAGAATCATGATCACTATGAGTTGGTGGGGCAAGTACAGAGATGCTCTTCAACTGGTGCAGGTCTTCAGTTACAAGATGAGTAAGTTATGGGGATCTATTGTACAGTATGATGACTATAGTTAATAACATGAATTGTATACTTGAAATTTACTAAAAGAGTAGACCTTAAACATTTTTACCACACACACAAAAAATAGATAACTAGGCAAGGTGATGAATGTACTAATTAACCTAGTTGTGGCAATTATGTCACAAAGTACATGTATAGCAAATAGTTACCTTGACCAGGTGATGGCATTAAGGAGGGCATGTGTTGTGAAGAGCACTGGGTGTTATACACAACTAATGAATCATTGAACACTACCTCAAAAACGAATGATGTACCATATGTTGGCTACTTGAACATAATAATAAAAAAGGATTTAAAAAACTATTACATAGTACAGTTTAAGTATATACAATTTTATCTGTCAATTATACCACAAAAAGGGAAAAAAACTGTAAGAAATGTAGCAATCCAGCGAAGATATAGAGTCCAGGAATATAGCAGACCAAGCTGTGATATTTAGCAATCATACAGAGGTGCAGAATAGTAGGACTTGAAAGGATTTAGAGATCTGGCTCATCACATTCATTTTAAACAAGAAACTAAGATTTAGAAAGCTAACATACACAAGAGGGAATTAAAATTAGAAGCTCTATAAATCTATTTCTTCAGTCTATTAATCTCTACACCATTCCACTGACTTCTAGACAAGTTCCACTAGAAATTTCATGGAGAGCTTTAATATTTCTCTCCCTTCACTCTTGACCTACTTCCAGTCAGCAGCCACGTTTTATTAGTTCTTCATTGCAAAACCCATGTTTTCCAACTTCAAAATATATTTATATTATGTAACTGTAAAAAACATGAGAAACTAGCAAAAGTACATAAAACCAACTATGCAAATTATAAAACCAAAGTCACCATTTTTTCCTGCTATAATCATCATAGGTTATTAAGCAATGTAGAAAATAAAAACTCATCATTACAACATCAACAAATCTGGGTTCATGCCCACTAAGCATTTTAAACATTTCATTTCTATACTTCAACATAACCTTGACTTTTGTCCTTTCTTGTCTCCTTGTCACCAGCCCTCCAATGTATGCACTTTCTATTCCATTTCCATGCTGCTTCCAGATTTATTGAGCTAAGACATAGGTTAGATCCTACTATTTCAATTTTTTTTTAATTTTTTATTTTTTATAAACATATATTTTTATCCCCAGGGGTACAGGTCTGTGAATCACCAGGTTTACACACTTCACAGCACTCACCAAAGCACATACCCGCCCCAATGTCCATAATCCCACCCCCTTCTTCCAAACCCCCTCCCCCCAGCAACCCTCAGTTTGTTTTGTGAGATTAAGAGTCACTTATGGTTTGTCTCCCTCCCAATCCCATCTTGTTTCATTGATTCTTCTCCTACCCACTTAAGCCCCCATGTTGCATCACCACTTCCTCATATCAGGGAGATCATATGATAGTTGTCTTTCTCCGCTTGACTTATTTCGCTAAGCATGATACGCTCTAGTTCCATCCACGTTGTTGCAAATGGCAAGATTTCATTTATTTTGATGGCTGCATAGTATTCCATTGCGTATATATACTACATCTTCTTGATCCATTCATCTGTTGATGGACATCTACTACTTCAATTTTTAAAGGTATTCAAAGGTATTCACCTTCCAGATAGCTACACACACACACACACACACACACACACACACACAGCCTAAGATGCTCCAACATGGCATATTAGAGTTTCCATGGGATAAAACTTAGCACCAGTTCTTTTGTTTGATCAGTGATGGAGTAGGAACTTGAAAAGGAAAACAAAACAAAATGAAAAAGTGCTTAGCATAAGACGAGAATTCTGACAGCGGTGTACTTGGACCAGAAAAAGGATATTGTGAAGGGCATTAAGTTCCCAAAAGCAATGACTAGAATAGAAGGTTAAGCCTAATACTACAGCTTCGGGCTAACATATCAAGGTACACATTCTCCTTAGGTACATGTTCCACAGTGTGTCTAAAATCCTCACTCTATTTGTGCTTGAAACACACAGTCCTCAGTCATTTTTACTGTTTCAGTAGAATAATTTATCTTTATTTAAGACAATGTCTATTAACCATCTCAAAAGGACATAACATAGCATGCCCCACCTCACTAGAAATAGCAAATGATCACTGTAACCTAATGAAGTAGGAGAAAGGCTTATATTGCATGTATTTTAGAGAAAATGAAATTGACATGCCAAATGTTGAATCAATGACTGTTGCCAGAGAAAATATGCTATCCTGATTGACCACTTACCATTCCTTATTAATGTGTCCAATTCAGGGAAGGTAGAAGAAGAAATTCACTGAAGCAGGAAGCGGACTCCCCCAAAATAAAGAGGTATTTTTATACAATAAGAAGAGGAAAAAAAAAAGAAAAGAAATAGTACTGGATACTGTATCAACTAATTTAAATGAGAATATGATAAAAGATCTGCATTATCTACAAATTTGCTATTGCAGCCAAATGGCTAATTTTTAAATATGCAGAATTAAGCGTAAACATTGTATTAAAAATAATTATGCAATAATCTGATTCTTCAGCTTCATTAAATAATTTTGATTTTGTACCCTTGGCTATCTTTTATTTTCCTAGTTGCAACTGGTTAAAATTCCCATTTAATAATCTTGATACTCTGCAAACTATTCCAAGTACCAGGTAACTAATTTCTCTTTACTGGGCAATCCTAAAACATAAATTTGTGGGTTTCTTCCTCCCTTCACCAATGATAGCAATGATAATAACAGTTATTGAATACTTACTATGTATTAGGTACTGTTTAAGTATCATGTGTGGTTTTGCTAATTGAAGTGTAACTAACATAGTGTTATATTAATTTCAAGCACACAATATAATAATTCATCAATTCTACACATTACTCAGTGTTATTCATGACAAGTGTATTCTTTCTTCCTGTTATCTATCTCACCCATCCCCTCTCCTACTCACCTTTGTCAATCATCAGTGTGTTCTCTATAGTTAAGAGTCTATTTTCAGAGGGGTTCTTTTGTCTTTTTCTCCCCTTTATTTGTTCATTTGTTCATTTGTTCATTTGTTTCTTAAATTTCATGTCTGGGTGAATCATATGGTATTTGTTTTTCTCTGACTGACATTTCACTTACCATCATACCCTCTAGTTCTATCCATATCATTGCAAATGGGTTTTCATTGCTTTTGATGGCTGACTAATATCCCATTGGTATATGTACCACTTCTTTATTCATTCATCTATGGATGGATACTAGGGTCACTTCCATATCTTGACTATTGTAAACAGTACTGCGGGTAAACAAGGAGCACATTTATCTTTGCAAATTAGTGTTTCCATGGGGGAGTGGGTAAATACTCAGTAGTGGAATTATGCAATCATATGATAATTCTATTTTCAGTTTTTTATGGAACCACTCTACTCTTTTCCACAGTGGTGCACCAATTCGCATTTCCACCAACAGTACAAGGGTATTCCATTTTCTCCACAGATTTCTCCAGTAGATTATCTTTTTTGTTTTGATGGTTTCCTTCACTGTGCAAAAGCTTCTTATTTTAGTGAAGTCCCAATAGTTTAATTGTGTATGTTTTAACCATTTAGATCACATATCTTAATGCAAAGGAAAATTTGGCATAAGTTTAGAGTAATTATTTGGTTAATTAGGCATTAAAATGCAAAATTGGCTCTCACATCTCAACACCACTTAAACTAACAGATTTTTTTCAGGAGTCTTTTTTTTTTTTTTTAAACAAACTCATTTGCATGTGCGAAATCTTGCTGTGAGGCTGCATAAGGCAGAATTAAAAATAGATTTAGGGTACATTACATCTCTATCACATAAGAAAGACCTAAATGAGCTCCCCAGGTCTGTCACACCCTTTGGTTATTTAAAGAACAGAACTAAATTTGTGTGTTCAGCTGTGATATCTCTTTTCAGGTCATTCTACAGTGTTCAAGAATAGGTCATCTGATTATTGTGGCATATGCATGGAGTTTATCCACTTTAAAATGGTGACAAATGGAGTTAGAGTTCTGTAACAGAAAGGCAGAAGGCCTAATGTATCAATTTAATCTATAAATAATCTATTATTGAAACAAAGTGAAAAGACTTTCATTACAATAACAAGCTATAAATGCAAACCATGCAAATAAATGATGGATCCATTTCATGGTTATGGAAAACATAGACCTTCCTGTCATTATTTTCTATAGTAACTTAATTGAGCAACCAAAGTAATTTACTAATAGCATTGCTTCCATTTGGATAAAGACTATCAGTATTTCTATTCTGAAAGAACTGGCAATTATATCATTTGAAAAGTAGAAATTTATATTCTAATAAGTATTCATGGAAAATTATTAGTTGAAGCCCTGCAATGAAAAGGCTCTTTGCAGAAGCCACTTTTGAATTCACAATATGCTTATCTCTAAAATTTGGAGAGAAATCAATACAAAAACACAATAAGAAAATAAGTTGATCATGTTTTCTAAAATAGTAATTCAGAGATTTAAAATAACTCTTTTATTTGTGGTTTGTGTTTGTGATTATTCTAAATGAGAAGTCATAAAAGTAAAATGTCAACTTATATTTTGTTTGGAGAAATAGAACTATATTAAATTAAAATATATCATATAAACTATATCTAGGATCTATTAGAGCCTTACTTAGGAGATTTCTGCTTTGGGGCATCTTAGGATAACACGGACTGGATTCATCAAATGGTGTTAGAACATTTGAATATCCAAATGCAAGTAAAGAACCTCAAACCTTACCACATGCCATACAAAATTTAACTAGAAGTTGATGAATAATAAACCTAAATGAAGACTTAAAACTATAAAATTTCTAAGCAAAAGCAACAAAATTTATGTGACCTTGGGTTAGCAAAGATGCATTAAGTAGGACATAAAAAGCACTATCATAAAACAAAGTATTGATAAAATATCCAGAAGTAAAGGTTTTTTCCCCCTTTCAAGGATATTGTTAAGAAAAAATGAAAAGACAAGTCACAGACTGGGAGAAAATACTTGCATAGCATATGCCTAATAAAGGACTGATATACCAGAAATACAATGACCTCTTACAACAATAAGACAAATTACTCAAATAAGATATGGATAAAATATCGGAATAGAAAATTCACTAAATAAGGATATATAAATAACAAATTAGCTCATGAAAAGATCTTCAATATCATTAGTCAATATGAAAATTCCTGATAAAACATCATACTAAAAATTTTTTTAAAGATTTATTTATATACTGTAGAGACAGAGAAAACATGAGTGGGAGGAGGAGCGAGGGAGAGGGAGAGAATCCTCAGGTAGACTTCCCATTAAGCATGGAGCTCCAGGTGGGGCTCAACATAGGGCTCGGATCCCAGGACCCGGAGACCATGACTTGAACCAAAATCAAGAGTCAGACATTTAACCAACTGAGCCATCAAGGTACCACTAGGATGGTTTAAGTTTTTAAAAACTGAAAAGTGCTAGTGAGGATATAGACCAACCAGAGCTCATATATTGCTGGAGGAAATTCAAAATGGTATATACAACATGAAATGTAGGGTGATATTTTCTAATCAAATTAAATCTATGCTCATACAACCCACTGATTCCACTTCTCATCATCACCCTAGAAAATGAGTTTATGTTTCCAGGAAGACTTGTACACCAATATTTATAGGACCTTCATTCATATAAGTAAAAACTGGAAAGAATTCCTATGTCCATTAGCTGGAGAATGCATAAACTTGGGGGATAAAAGAAGAAATTAATGATATACACTAGAACATGGATGGATTTTAAATCATGAAGCTAAATGAAAGGAGCCAGGCACTAAAGATAACCTACACACTACATGATTCTATTTAAATGGTATTCTGAAAAGGAAAACTATAGTGGCAGAAAGCATAGTAGTTGCCAAAGGCTGGCTAGGAGTCGGAAACAGGGATTCACTGCAAAGGGGCACTGGAAGTTTTGGGGGTGATGAAAATGTTCGAATATCATGATGGTGCTGATGATTCAAACCATGTTAATTTCTCCATTTAACTTAGGGTATGTAGATTGTTAACTTACTGTTATGGACAGAATGTATGCATTCCCCCCTAAAATCCACATGTGGAAGCACTAACCTCCAATGTGATTGTTTAGGAGGTGGGGTGTTTGGGTGCAATTAGGTTTAAATGAAGTCATGAGGGTGGAGCTCCCACATTGATATTAGTGCCTCATAAGAACAGAAAGAGACACCACAACTTGCTCTTTCTCTGTCATGTGAGGAAAGACCAAGAAGTTGTCCATCTGCAAGCCAGAACGAAGGCCTTCACCAGGAGCGGAATTGACTAGCACCTTGATATAAGGACCTCTCAGACTCTAGAACTGTAAGACTACATGTCTATCGTTGAAGCCACCCAGCCCATGGTATTTTGTCCTGACAAACTAGAAGACTAAGACACTCACTGAAGCTTAAATTAATACACAAGTAGTAACACAGTTAAATATTGACCTAAAATTATTAGGGATGTGGAATAACATATATTTGATGTAAACTTCAAGCTGCTTAAGTATACTGAAATCTGCCTCTCCTCGTGGTCAAGTGGGCCGTCAGACAGCTACTGAATACGAATCGTAGAACAGTCCATACAGGAAGCTCTCGACCGTGAATATAAGGGGAATGACTTAAAATTCGAAGCCCTGGTGCTTGAGTGGTCTAGGAGAAGCAGAGCCTGTGAATGTAACGTTTCTGCAGGAGATAGCAGCCAAGGCTGGGGCCCGTTTCCCTGTTCGTAATTCCCTCCGTGTCCATCTGCCAAGAAAAACTAAACAGCAGCAGCACCAGCTGTTCTTGTTGCTCCACAGATTGCAAGCGTGTTTCCCAAATTAACATCTCGCCAACGCATATCCATGGAGTTTACAGAAGTCAGGAACTGAGTCAAGATGGGATCTGGGAAGAGTGAGACAGTAACAGAGAGGTCTGATCACGGTGCAGACGGCAAGATGCTGTCCATCCGAAGGACCAGCAACACCGGCTGCGGAGAAATTAGCACCAGGTCAACCTCCGGACACAGGAAAGGGGGCAGGTGTTTGAGAAGGGAAAGTAGGGTGCTAGGACTATGATGGAGTCCTTAGCTTCCCCCGTTTCAGAAATGCAAGCGGGAAAATGAAGAGTCAAATAGAGCATTAGTAGTCCTGCCCATCTGCCAGGTAATGAACTCAATGTACTGCATCCCATCAGACAGATGCTCGAGAGTTACAGACTAAATGAATTACGTCAACAGTACGCATTTTCTCAAATATTAAGATGGCAATTCTATTTGTCTCGCTAAGAAAGCGCCTGGTGATCATACAATTAAAAGAATCTCATTGATTCTGTTTGGAGAACTGTATCCCCGAACCCACATTCCTCTGGTTCCTGCAGCAGAAATGCTTTCCTGTAGCTAGTGGCTGCTCTAATAGGGCCAGCGTATTCCAAAGTCACCTGCCTGAAATGTGAACTGAAAGCTCTTAAAAGGGCAAATTTTCTTGGGAAAATGGAAAAAAAAAGAAAGAAAAAGAAAGCCACTTTTTCTTCTCCTTCCCTTTTACCTTCCTTTTCTCTTTCTTCCTCCTTATTCCGGTAATTTTCATCTCCTCCTCACCAACCATGTTGGGCTTGCATTGGAAACACAGAGCAAGTTGGAATAATGTTCATGCTGTCTTAGATGCTGTCTTACAATGAGGGACATGATCTCATTTGAAAAATATATCCGTTTCAGTATTCTCTAAAGTCATCCGTTCTGAACACAAAACATGATGAGATCAAGTGTATATTATTCTATATCATATCATTTAGTGGGGTGACAAAGGTGAGTTTTAACCAATTTCACAATTTTTATCTTGAATATAAAAAGTTTTAAACATCTATTGAAGCTCCCCTTGTATGTTTATTGAAAGCTTTAGGGGAAAAAGTTTAGAATTTAGTTTATTTCATTTACATCCACTATAAGCAAATCAGAAACATTTATGGCTTTATTCTGCCCACTGTGCAAAGGTGAACATTCCATTTGCCTGTGTAAAGAAAAATACAATAACTTACAGACATGGAAGAATAATTTAAGTGATGGCTAAGTGTATTTTAAACAATATACATATATTTTCTTCTTTCTCTAAAACATTTTATGCATTTCTTATTTGCAAGATAAACAAATAGAAACTAACTTCAGTTTATAGGAGGCAATAGATACTTCTTCAGTGAACAAACACTATGTGTAATTATCATGTCACTATCCTGCTCTTAGTTTTACTGCTCACAGTTATTTGGGCTAAGGGGTCACTGTGACCTTTAATTTTCTTACCTGAATTCTGAAAGGACTACAAGAAGAACATATTTATAACAATGTCTTAAAAAGTCATTACTTTTAAAAATATATGTTTATAAAAAATAAAAAATAAAAAAAAATAAAAAAAAATAAAAAAAAAAAAATTAAAAAAAAAAATAAATAATGAATTTATAAATGCAGTTTCTGTAACTAATGTCTACAAATAAAACTACGAGAGATATGTAGTGTTGTGGTTCGTATGTACTGTTTGCTATCACCCCCAAAATATTGATTTCATTGGTTTTATGGTATCTGCAGTGTTACAGAGGGTTTTAAAGTGTTTATGTATTCTGCTGTTGGAGCAAATAGTAAATGCCATTTTAAGTATTCATACACCATATAAATTTTGCTTGAAACATGATTATGAGAATCTTTTAAAAATTAACCTTAGGATGGATGTGAGGGCGATCTGGCTGCGACATCTGTCACCCCATTGATCGCCAGGGTTGATTCGGCTGATCTGGCTGGCTAGGCGGGTGTCCCCTTCCTCCCTCACCGCTCCATGTGTGTCCCTCCAGAAGCTGCACGCTCTCGGTCGAAGAGGACGACCTTCCCCGATAGAGGAGAGGACCGTTCTTCGGTCAAGGGTATAGGAGTAGCTGCGTTCCCCTGCTAGAACCTCCAAACAAGCTCTCAAGGTCCATTTGTAGGAGAATGTAGGGTAGTCAAGCTTCCAAGACTCCAGACACATCCAAATGAGGCGCTGCACGTGGCAGTCTGCTTTCTTTAAAAAAAAAAATTAACCTTAGGAAAACAAATTTCTATCCTCCCCAAAAGTCTTAATAAAGTATAGGTTTCAGGTAGGTAGTACTATTGTGGTTAACAGGGTGAAATAGTGTGAAGAGTTTGATTTGTAAGATTCAGGTTATCAGAGTTTATATCCTACTTCACTGCTTTTGAGTGATATAATCCTGATTTTGAAATCTGCTTTGATTTTCCCTTCAGTAAAATGAAAGGAAGCAGAATCACTGCTTTTATTGTGTTCTTGCAAATAATAAATGATATGTGTAAAGAAACAGTTAAAAGAGTGCAGAAACATGAATAAATGTCAGCTATTTATTTTTGAACAAGTATTTATGGAGTGATGACTGTGCTCTGGACATTGTTCCAGCTGCCTGAGACAGAGTAATGAACACAAAAGATTAGAATAGCTTCCTTCATGAAGATTACATTCTAATGGAAAGCTTGACAATAACCAATATTTTAAATATATATTCTGCTGGTGAAAAAGTACTATATAGGGGAGAGACAAGTTATCTCGGGGTGAGGGAAACAATCGAGACAAGATGGCTAGAGAAATAGCACTGAAATGGTGGTATAGGTGAAAAAAAAAAAAAAAAAAGGCTTGAAGGAAATGAGAAAGCTAACCAAGAAGTCTTTCCTGGGCGAAACTTTTTCTAGGTGTGTCGCAAGTGCAGAGATTCTGTGGGAGATGTGCAGTTGGTCTGTTAGAGGAGCAAGAAAGAGACTGGGGTGTCTGGAAGGGAATGAGCAAAGTGGTGTGTGATACAAGAGGTTAGTCAGGTGAGCTGCAGGTGGGGAACAGTAGGGGACATCAGAGTAGATCACTTGGGCATCGCAGGGAAGAACCTTCAACAACTGATATTCTGAGTGATGTAGAAAGCTATTGGAGGATTTTAAGCAGAGGAGTGGCACAATCTGACCTACAGTTGACCAGGATTTCCATAGCTAATAACAGACAAAAGTGCCCTCCAGTCGTCACACCCAAATACGCTGTCTACTCCAGTTACAACATCGCTTCTCTTAGTTCTGTTCTAAAAGGTCAAGGACACGTGATAAAGAGATCTATACTCCGGGAACCAGCCACAGTTTAGAGAATTCCCCCATCCCATCACACATGCCCAGTAATTTGGACTCCTAATTTTTATTCATGCTACATCTCTTTATTCATGCTACACCATCTACTTGGAAGTCCAATTTATAAAATATTAGATTATGAAAAGCATACAGACTTTGTATTACTTAAACCTGAGAATGCAAAAGAACTCCAAGTAAATACTGTTATCTTTATGTAGAACACAAGCAGCTTTGGTGATTTCTTTTTTTTATTGGTTACATGCACAGCTCAGTGATAACTCAATGTCCCTGTTCCTCCGAGTGATGAGCAATGAATATTCAAAAGAACAAGTTGGGCGTCAGCCAGGATGGGATTCCTAATGGCAGTCTACACCACAACAAGTTAGTGCCCCTCCTGCTTTTCACACCAGCTAATTCTTCGAGAAGCAGAAAAGTCAGTCAGCCAAGGGCTTGTGTTGCTTTCATTACAACCTACAGAGCATTCAAACTTTTCAAGGAGAGATTGTCCCTGGCTTCAGCGTCTACTCTCTTAAACCAGCTGTCCACCAGCCACTCTCCTTGCTCTGTAAGGCACCCGCCTTAGAGAATTCCGCTTCCCCCAGAAGACCAGTCAGAACTGCTAGGAAAGACAAGCACTTCAAAGTAACACAGAAGTCTGGTGAATGTTCGCCTCACTTTAGAAAACACTTCCCTGCTCAGAGATAAGGGGGACGTTGCATGATTCTGAGAGCTTGCAGAATCACAACATTACCCCCACCTGCTTTTCTGTTTCGCCTAGAAACTTACGTCAATGGAGAGGCATGCTTCTTGCACAGTTGAGCACGAGTAACAACTGGCTGGGAAAATAAAACAACAGTAATCTCCACTATTGTGATTTGGGGGCTTGAGCATACATGTGAAACAGATGTAATACCAAAGACTCTGACTTCTGGGTCTTGAAAATCTTCGCAGTGCTTTTGACTGCCAATTATGTAACTGTCTGGCACGACTGAAATCCAAAGTATTTTCTCAGTGTAAGAGAGCACATTTCTCTTTACCCCTTTACCTTTTCTGTGAATAAAGATTCCTTCTGTCCAGAATGAGCCTACTTTGAATTGCTACTCAATGCTTAGAGTTACCTCTGAGAATATTCCATCAATGGAAAGAGAGATTAACTGGACCTGGTAGAGATTGTCTCTGGTTAAGGACTAGCATCACAGGAATCCAGCTGGCTCCTTTTGTTCCATAGAATAAACGTAGCTTATTTCATTTAATCTCAGATCATATAACGTAAGCAATTAGATACATAGATTCCTTTTCCAAAGTCATTCACAAAGAAAGATACTCTAAAGCTATTTGTGGGCTGCCATTTTCTTGGAACATGCCTACCGAAACCAATCCACTAAGAATACACAACTGCTTTTAAGTTAGTGTGTAATAAAGTTACATCATCATTCCCATAAAAATACTATATCCCCAAATGAAGAAACAGCTGGATTAAACAATATCTACTCTTATTAGTTAAATCAATGTCATAAGCAAAACAGTTTTCTTTTAAAAATTATCTGTTCTCTATCTTTAGAATCTTTCTGCCAAATCTCCTTCCCACACTTATCACCCCAAATAAATCTTACACAGCCCACATTCGCCCACATGTAAATTATTTGGGTTTGCCTGACAGGCATATGAAATGTTAATCAAAATAAATAGTCATCTCTCCTTCCTGAATAGAATGACAACTGGTGTTTTTCTTTCCTCACCACCTCCTCAAAGACCTCTCCTTCACCAATCAAACCTACTTCTTTTTTTTTTTTAATCCTTCCCATCAGTGATCAGCGGCTTGCATCATTTCTGTTAATTTGGATTATTCAAAGAAAAAAATGTGTCATTTTAGTATCATTATTTTATTTCAGGGACAATTTGATGTGACCTAATACAATAACGCATGGCGGTGTCAAGAACAATATGATGTAGCTTTCTGAAAACGTACAGCCAATTAACAAGCAAAGAAGTGCTACGCTCCCTTCTTCGAAGTGTCACCTCATCCCAGGCTCTATCTATATCCTCATTTTGCCCCCTCAAAGTCTCCTAATTACCATACCCCAAAGTTCTACTCTGCCCGTCAATAGTTCTGACACTCAACCCATCCACAGCCCCTATTTTACCCATGACTTTATCCCTCATCCTCTCTTATCTGGTCAAAATGGCAACTTCCATTGGGCTAAATTTTCCATGTCTGTGTTCAGTGTGCACATCATGGGCAAAATAATCATTAATATGCCATTTTTAAATGGGGTTGCCTTATTTCATCTTAAAGAAAGCTTAAATTCATAATTACATTATATATTAAAAAAACTTCAAAACCAAAAAAGATTTTGTCAATCACTTAACCCAGACCCCTAATTTTATTTGTCTGTACTTGCCTTTTGCTGGACACCTAAGCATGACTCAATTAGTCAAACAGCTCAGCTCATGGCAATGTCTAGTTGTCCGTGAAAGATATTCACATATATTATTTTATTCTGCCCTTCATTCCTGATATCACTCCTGTCCCCCTCTTCTCTCAATGGCTGCCCACTATAGTACCTGTCACTGAATATCTTTATATCTTTGAAAACACAATAGAATTCTGTGGCATTTAAATGTACATAAAACTACGGGTTTATGTTGTTTCTTTTCTCATTCAGTACTGTTTGTAAGGTATAGGATGTTGCTATAAATATATTTCAGCCATTCCTTTTAGCAATGGAATAATATTCCATGGTCTAGATCACCATTTTTACATAGTTATTCCCCTGGTGACAGACAAGTAGGTGTTTTCCATATGTCTGCTTTAATAAACATGTGTATGATTATCACTCATGTAAGACAATTTGAGAGTGAATATTTACAAATGGACTTTTTTTTTTAAGGTGTGAATAGGATTTAGGGGAACCACAAAGGTTATTTTAATAATCCAGGGTTAAAAGCAGAGAGATCTACAATCCATAGGTTTAAAAGCTTAAGTGCAGAGAGTGGTTGTTAAAACCTGAAAAAAGATGACCATGTTGAAGTCCACCTCCCGAGAAGAGCAGTGACCTTGGGTAGAGGAACACAGTAGCTCAAGCCACTGTCTCACATCTTTGAGGCTCTATTTTTCTTCATTCTTTTTTCTCTCTGTTCCTCAGACAGAATAATCTCCGCTGACCTATCTTGAAGGTTCTGCTTCTTCCTTCTGCCAGCTCAAATCTGCTGTTGAGGTCTCTGGTGAAATTTTCATTTCAGTTATTATAGAACTTCCACTTACTTTTTAACAATTTTTTTAAAACAATTTCTATCTCTTCACTGATATTCTCTATTTGGTAAGACATCACTCTCATGCATTCCCTTAGATCTTTAGGCATGGTTTTCTTTAGTTTTTGAATGTATTAGGAATAGTTGATAGAGAGTTTTTTCCGGTAATACCAATCTCTGGACTTCCTCAAGGACAATTCTATCCTACTGCCTGCATTTTCTTTCCTCCAGCATACAGACCATACTTTCTTGTTTCTTGCAACTCCTGTGATATGTTTTTATTGAAATCTAGATACTTTTTTTTAAGATTTTATTTATTTATTTGACAGAGATCACAAGTAGGTGGAGAGGCAGACAGAGAGAGAGGAGGAAGCAGGTTCCCTGCTGAGCAGAGACCCAGATGCAGGGCTAGATCCCAGGATCCTGGGATCATGACCTGAGCTGAAGGCAGAGGCTTTAATCCCCTGGGACACCCAAGCGCCCCTGAAATCTAGATACTTTAAATAACATAACGAGGAATTCAGATTCCACTCTCCCTCAGTGTGCTACAGTTATCATTTGTTGTTGCTGATGCTGCTGTTTGTCTAGTTAGTAACGGACTTGAACAAATTTTGTAAACTATGTACTTTTTGTCACAAGTAGCCTCTGAAGTCTTCACTATATTATTTTAGTGGTCAGCCAGTGATTAAACAGAGATTTCCTTAAATGTCTTGAAGCATTTCACCATGGGACTGTGTTTGTGTGATGTGGCACATCTTTGGTGATCCCCCTGGCAGTTAAAATTCTGCTTCAGCATTTACTCTCTCCTTGCACAGAGTTTCAAGATCCACTGAAGATGGAAGATCAAAGGCCTCTCATGTCTTTTCTTGGACACACACGTAGCCTTGTCTTTGAATGTGTGTATAGCCTTATAGACTCCCAAGTTTACCTTGAAGCTCTCTGAAGCCCTCTCCTGTCATCTCAGTAGCCAGATTTCCTTTTATGTGTTTTGGTCAGCTTCCTGCTGATCTCAACTGTTATCACCACTTTAAGCAGCTTCATAGTTAAAACTCCTTCTCTAGAATCTGTCCAGATTTTGTAAATAGTTCCTCTCCCCAATGTCCATTGATTAAATTTTAGATGTGGTTAAATGAGCTTGATTTTTGCCTGAGGATTTATGCTTTAGAGATCTTGGTTAAAAACTCCTCTCCCAACCCAAATGCAAAGAGTTAGTTTCCAAATATTTCTGTTGTTAGCTTCATTCCATTTATTAATTTATGTATATGTTTTAATTCTCTTAACATTTATCATTGTATACAGTTAGAGGTAGAGGCCTACATTCGTTTTTATTGCAGCTATAACAAACTATCACTAACTTAAAGACATAAAATAATAGAGACTTGTGCTCTTACAGGTTTGAAGAGCAGAACCCTCTGAAATGGGTTTCACTGGGCAAAAATCAAGACGCCAGCAAAGCTGTGTTCATACGGGAGGCTTTAGAGGAGAATTCATTTCCTTGGCATTTCAGTTTCTAGACTTGCCTTTCTTACATTCTTTAGTTCATGGTCCCTTTCTCTACCAATAAAGCCAGTAACATAACATCTTAACTTTCTCTGCTTCCATTTTCACATCATCTTTTCTTTTATAAGGACACTTTCTATTACATCAGACCCATTGGATAATCCAAATTAGTCTCCTCATCTCAAAATCCTGAAGGTATGCAAAGCACCTTTGACTCAAAGGTAATATTCATAGGTTCTGTGGATTAGGACTCAGACATCTTTTGGTGAACCATTATTCAGCCCAACAAAGAATCCTGCCTTATTTTACTCTATATGTGAGCTAGTTTTCTTAATGCCATTTATCAATCTTCCCCACCCCAGTTTTTATATGGCCAATTTCATTGAAAACAGAGTCTCTCATAATACACAGCTTTATTTTTGAGGAATCTAGGCTAGTAGTTCTCAATTAGAGGCAATTTCACTTCCCAGAGAACATTTGGAAGTATATGACGAATATTTTGCTTGTCAAGACCAGGATAGGCTGGGTGGGGCGCAACGGGGTCCTAGTGGAATCTGTTAAGTAGAAGCCTAAACATCTTACAATGCACACAACAGCACTACCCCCACCCTACCAACGAATTGGCTCAAAATATAAATAATAGTGAGGTTGACAAACCCTACTTTAATCTGTTCCTATGGTCTGCATGCTTATGGCTGCCTCAGTACCACATTATTTTTATTGCTATGCATTTGTGTAGTATATCTTCATATCATTTAAGATGTAAGTTCCCTCTCTTTAAGAAAAAAAATAGGTTGTAATAGATAAAATTATAATAAGTTGTCTAGTCTCTCAAAATAAACTACTGGAGTTTTATTTGGAATTGCATATTGGTTTTTGTAGATTAAAACTGGAAGAATAAACATTTTTACGATGTTAATGATGAGAGACAATTCTGGCTGGCCTTGAAGACTCTTTTTGTGCCCTCTATCACTAGCTTATCAGAGAACTGGCAGAGCCTTCGGCTGATGTCAGTATTCTTGGCAGGCAAGGCTCTTCCCACGACCCTTGTCTACAGACCTTGGCCTTCCATGTGCATAGTCCTCAGGGTTGCTCCTTGACTAGAAAATACTTTGAATATAGTTCTTGTTATTTAGAAAAGCTAGGTATTTCCGATCCTTGTTAGGATAGACTGTATATATGTAATAAGGTTTAGGGACAGAGCTCGTACTTGCCCTTGGAGTGCACTCAATTGCACATCCAACTTATTGGCCACAGCAGGTGACTCTCTATGGGATCATTGGCCACGGTGTACACAGACTATCTATATACCCCACCTACGCTGTAGAGTCATGAGGGTTTTGCACAAGCTCTGCACTATGCTGCTGTACGTTTTCCTCCAATAAGCTTTATATCGTACTTGAACCACATGGTTCTAATAGTGTATGTCCATGACCTTCTTAAATAAACTCTTAAGTCACTCGCTCCGTGTACAAGTTACATTTCTTTTATTTCAAATATTTCTGCATGTCTTTTAAAAGAGAGGATTTTTTTTTTAATAAATTCTTATTCTTCTCATTAAGTAAAGTCCTAGGTCTTTTACGTATTTTTATTGCTCATACAACTTTATTATATTTTTAGTTAGTTTTGGCTAGTGTAGAGGAATGCTTAGTTCATATAAGTTATATTGTAGTCAGTTTTGTTGAATTTTATATTTATAAAAAAGAATATGTTACTGAATTTTTCATTTTATAAGTAAGTGATCATATCATCTATAATAACAGTTTGCTTATTTGTCTACTAGAGATATTCATTGTACTTCTTCACATACTTTGTATCTTACTGCATTTACCACAGACTTCAGACTCCACTACTACTTTGATAGTCCTGGTGATAATAGGTATCTTTCTCTTTTTCCCCCCACCCCCTGCCCATCTTAATAATAATATGTTGAATGTTTCTTGATTATAATTTATTTAGATTTATCATACAAAGGAAACACTATTATAGCTCTTGATACCCTAAGGGAAAAAGCAACAAACTGATTATTATAAGCCAAAGAAGAATAAAGGCCCAGAGAGAATGAGTATTTAAAATAAGCCTATCATCATCAGACAAATAATGGAGAATCTTGAAAATAAAATCAAGAACAAAATGTCTTAAAGAAGAACCTACTAGGGGCACCTGGGTGTCTCATTGGGTTAAAGCATCTGCCTTTGGCTCAGGTTGTGGGTCCAGGGTCCTGGGATGGAGCACCACATTGGGCTCTTTGCTCAGCAGGGAGGCTGCTTCCTCCTCTCTCTGCCTGCTTCTCTGCCTACTTGTGATCTCCATCTGTCAAATAAATAAATAAAATCTTAAAAAAAAAAACCTACTAGATGTATTCAGAATCAAATATAATATATGTAAAATAAATAATTTGAAAGGCAGGTTGAGTATGACAATGGATATACCTGAAGAATAAATCAATGTGCAACACTTCACTAGGAACAGAAGCATCAAGAGAAGATTAAAAAATGGAAGAATATAAATGGAAAACTAAAAGAACAAAAGGATAAGAGACAGATGCCAACATCCTTTTTGACAGAGTCCAAATAGAACCAAAAAGAGTAAACAAATGAAAAAATTGATTAGGAAGAAATAACTCAAGTAAAATATCTAACAAAATTCCTGAAGTTGAGAAAGATACTAAAAGGGACTATAAAGACCCAAATTACATAGATACCTTTTTAGAAAGAGGAAAAAGAACACTGGATAAATTATAATGCAATTTTAGGGCATTTGAACTGGTGAAGGGAATCAATCAGGGAAGTAAAACCATTGTAACTATTTTTAAGAAAGTAATTTATTATAAAATTAGACAATAAACAATTATGGAAGGATCCTGGAAAATAAGATCCAAAGAAAGAAGTTGAAGAATCAGAGAAGAGTCACTAACAAGCACCTTCATGAATGAATGACTCAAAGCTAGAGGAAAAATCTGGAATTTATGCATGTCCAGCTGCTAAACAGTGACTGCAAAATGGGCTCTATAAGTCTATGAAAGGCTATTGATTCTTTATGCTTATCCTTCCGTGAATTCACTGCAAAGCATCTAGCAATGCACCTGTGATCACTGCATGGCAGCCGGGCAGCATTTGGAAAAGATACTTGGATCTAGAACATAACTAACATGGGGTTATTATTTTTAAACAAAACAAAACAATAAAACTATACCCAGTTACACTTTATTGCAATTAGACTCTATTATAATTACAATTGTACACTTTATAGTAACTGTATATATCTCTCATTTAAATGAAGTAATGACTAAGGAAAGTATGCAGATAATGAATGTCACGAGTCAATCAGATTTCTCCAAGTGACAACCTAACAGATGGCAAAGGTCTGAATTACCAGTGCCTTTGAAAATGTATATATATTTTCAAGTTAATAATATATTCCCTTCTTTTTTCCTCCAATAGTACATCGTAGACTGAGACCCCTGGAAACAGATTCGGAGGCACAGTTTGTGCCTTTAAGAGATCTGGGAGATCTGCCTTTAAGGAAGTAAGGAAAGTGCATTAGGAAGAGGGAGAAGCAGACCCATAATGTGGTTGCAACCAGTATATCAGCTGATCTCATACTGAGCTAGAATGAGAGTTGTCCCCAATCAAAGCTACATGGCCAGAGCTTTGTATGCCTGTTTTGGCCAGTTTTTAGCTGAGAATCTCTTTCTGGGTAGGAGTACAACATCGGGTGGAGCTGTTCTCAGCAACTCAGCAACCAAGTGAAATTCTTATGAAAGATACATCTCTGAACCATCAGCAATCAACATTTCTAGCAACAGACGGGTGAGTGGCTTTGACTGGGAAGAGTATCGACTATAGCCCATTCCTTGGGTCACAGACAGCCACCTGCTTCTGTTAGTAATTTTGCTCCATTGGGGGTAGCTTCTTTAAGCTCTGTTGTTATAGTTGATCTTGAAGCCATATGATACTCAGTCATCCCCATTCTCTATCTGTGCCTAAGTCCCCTTCCTTCAGCTAACACCTCCCTTGGTCTGAGAAGAATTTTTGGTGGGGTGACCCTCATCTCTGAGCAGTCTGAGCCCCTGGTTATGATGCCTATCTCAGATGATGACCACTCTAGCAATGAGATCCTTAACACTGGTAACCAGCAGAATGTGGATAGCCCCGACATCCTGTGATTGTTCAATGGTTATAAATGTCACTGGCTATAAATTCGGATGCATACTGGTAGAAGGGCCCCACTTGTTTCTATATCATATCTAATACTTGAAAGAAACTAAAAAAATTATAAAAATTAGGGCCTGGAATTATGTGGATACTCCTGAACTGTGTTAATTTGTTGAAGAGAGATAATGAAGCCTGTCTAGGATGATCAGTTCAAAAAAAAAAAAAAATGAGAAAGTAATTTAAAAAAAATGTCCCCACCATCCTTACCCAACTTTATCAACTTACTCCAGGCATAGAAACATCCTTTGGCCCTTAATGTTTTTAGAAGACACTATCCCTTAGATAGAAGTGTCTTAGAAGACATTAAGGAACTTAGTTTCTTCAGATTTCAATGCATCCACAGCTCTCCAATGCCTTTATTTTTTTTCTTTTTTTCTTGTATTTAAATTCAATTAATTAGCATATAGTGTATTATTAGTTTCAGAGGTAGAGTTCAGTGATTCATCAGTTGCATATAATTCTAAGTGCTCATTACATCAAGTGCCTATCTCTCTTAATGCCTATCTTAATGCCTATCTCTCTGTTACCCCATTCTCCCATCCCTCTCCCCTCCAGCAACCCTCAGTTGGCTGCTTATAGTTCAAAGGTTCTTATGGTTTAAAGAAAAGCATGATCTTTTTTTTTTGGTCTATCTAGGATTTCTTGTTATGACATAAATTTGGAAGTTTAAAAAATATTTCTACAATATTTCATTCCCCTCCACTTGAATGTTGGCTGGTTTCAGAAACAAACTTTTGAATAAAATGTGGCAAAAATGTGAACCTGTTCCCAAAGACTGAAGCTTCTAGCTTGGGGAAGATACTCTCTCTGGCTCATTCTCCTGATCAGATCAGTTGCTTTGTGGGAGCTGGTTTCCATGGTTTAAAAATGTTCAGGGAGTGTGTATAGAGGTCCACACATTCAGGAACTGCAGACTGTAGTCGATAGCTTGCTAATGTATTTTCTTGAAAATGGACCCTCTACCACAAAAGCCTTAGATGGGTACAGGCCCAAGTGACTTGTCTGCAAGATCTTGAGATACCCTGGGTCAGAACTACTGAGCTAAACCACGTTTGGATTCCTGAGCCACACAAAGTATGTGGGATAATAATGTTTTAAGCTGCTAAGATTGGGAGTAACTTGTCATACAGCTAAAGATAACTAATGCAACAGGACCAAAGACGATTCAAAGTCTTCTACATCCTAGAACAATATAGTACATTCTAACTTACTCTAGGCCATTTATCAGAATTTCACACACCCACATGGCTCGTTTTCAAATGTATGTCACTAGTCCAGAAATCTCAGACAAGCTTTCATACACTGTGATGTTTTCCATTTGTCCTTATCTGCCAACTTCACTGTCTGTCTCTCTGTAACCCTATTTATATTAAAGGGCTTGCTGGTAGTTTAATGTCCTGAGTATATCTCTATCATTGCATTTAGCACTTTGTATAATTTCTAATATTTCTTTCCAAACTACTAAACAGTGAGATGCTTGAAGGGAGGAAGAATATTCATCTTTGCATTCCCTTGGGCCTGCCACCTATGGTCCCCAACACATTGCTGTTACTTAATGAAAGGATAATTAATTGTCATGATAGAGTCAGTCACAAACTGTCTAAGACAACTGTGAATTGCAAAATGTGGTTTACTATAAATTAGAGTCACCAAGCATGGAAAAAATATGATAAACATTAATTGCATTTTTCATTTAGGCTGGTGTTGATTGAGCTTCAGTGTATTGTTCCAGAATCCCTCTTTAGTGTTTATAAACCATCTCCCACAGGAAAAGGATCTTTGATGAAATAACTAAATCTAATATATGCCATCTAATAAAGAAAAGATGAAGGGAGGATTAAGATCATGTCTGAAAGGCCAGATGAATATCTGTATCTGATTTACTGATTAACTTAGGCCAGAACTAATTTTTATCATCATGGTATTTGCTGAGCCTCTAGACACATGAGGTCTGTGGATTCCCCATAACTAGTGCACTAATGCTTCTCAAATTCATGAACCATGTCCCTTCAACCTTGACACTAGTCTGAATAGAGCAAGGCCACAATATATTTTCAGTTTCTAATCCCTTGTTATCAATTGTTCAAGTACTTTTGGCATTAAAAGAAGGGGGAATGCCACTCCTTTATCCCCTGCTGGTTATACCTCTCCTAAAGTCATAATCCTTGTGACAAAAATCGATTGAAGAAGGCATTGCTTTGATGAGGCTCTTTAACCTCAGTCCTTTTACATACTGTTTGTAACCTGCACAGCCATACAATTATTCAGCTTCCCTTTCCTTTTATGGCATCTCTTTTCACACTTGCAAAGCTCCCCAAACTTATAATTCAGCTTCAATGGCATAAAAACAAAAAACCCTCCCAACTGTGGTTTAATATCATGCCACTGTTGGACTTAATCTCCATCTAAAGCCCTCAAATATAAATTAGGCCTGTATTCATTGTGTCCCAAAGAGCTTTCTTTTCTGAAACTAACTTTCACTGCCGCGGGGTCTCCCCAACAGTTCACAATGGCCATCTGGTTGGTTTGTGTTCCCAGATGGGCTCAGTCAGCACAGATTCCAGGGTCTAGGAAAAAGGATAGGAAAGAGACATTTGGTAGCTGACTAAATTTAAAATTTACAATATTGAGACAGTCTGCATTTCCTTTTCTCTCAGCTTCACCATCACCTGCAAAAGTTATTTGTGCCTAATAGAAGCTGCCATCTTGGTTAAAAACTTTTTAACAGTTTATGATTCCCTAATAAAAGAACACTTTGAGATGTCAAGAAATTGTATTAAATGTGACAGTTTCCTTGACTTAAAAAAAAAAAAATCTGTTACAAAAATATAAACAGATGCTTAAATTATTGTGAAATGGTAAGTTTGAACAATGTGCTCGCTCCTGCAATAGAAAAGTGGAAGAATAAAAAGATACGTCGTGCATTCTCTTAAATAATAGAAGAAAATGCTTATTTAAGGCTTAAAACATGCCAGGCAAAAGTCCTGAGTAATTTACCTATGTGAATTCATTTAATCTTCATAATAACCATGTGAAATACTCACTATTGTTTAAAAACAGAGAAGCATAAAGAAGGTAAATATTTTGTGCAAAGTGACACAGATATTGACAGAACTAGACTTTGAACTGATGGCCTAGATGCAAAGTCCATGGTCCACTTTAGACTATCATGCAGTCTCTTCTACATTGTATCCTATATTCTCAATCAGACTACCCAGGTAGGTCCACATTCCAACAGTTCATCTCTATAAAGTCATTTCCTCTCCAGTTAACAGTCACAACTGGCAAGCAGTGAAGGACTTCTGATGTACAAGCAGAGGCAAGCCCAACACTTGGTGATCTCCGCTATCGACCATGTTAGAGAAGTCCAGAGCTTTGGTTGCTGATATTAACTTCTCTCAGGCTGAGGGATCAGGGTGGTTGGTCAGTTCAGCCTATGCAACCCTGAGGTTAAGCAAATAATTGCTCACTGCTCCACAGTAACATAACCCAAGATCTGCTGCATTGGGTTCTTAGCTTCACCAAAAGCCTTCTCAAACTTTCAACACCACAGACCACAAATATGTGTCTATGTCTAAGAACGTATGTGTTTTAGATCATTTCAGAGTCAATAATTTCATGTCCATACCATTTAGGACATCATTTGGAGACTTGATAAAGTATGTGAGTAACTATGTTTCCATCAAAATACAAAAACACAGTTTAATGTCTGATATAAATCCTCTGCCCCTATTAAGCCGGATCAGTAAAACAATGCATGATATGTTCAGGACTTTAGGATTGAATGCCTTCTACACACCAGGTGACCAAGAATTTAACCAAGAAACCCTATTTTTACCTCTATCTGATAAGGTGCAAAACGGTGGTCTTTCTATAGAGGCTATAACCCTCAAGAAAAAAAGTCAAAATATGTTTCTGGGCTATACTTGTAGGGGTGACCAGCAACAGAGAGAATCATGCTTCAAAGGAGGCTTTGCCATGACCATGACCATGATAATTGAATTAAAAGGTGGAACTTTACAAGGAAGTGAAGTCTGGGAATTTGGGGATGGTTTGGAGCTACTAAATATAAGTATGTAAAGTTTAAGTCTAATTTGCCTGGATTCCAGAGAAGGGAAGCAACAAGAAACATCTGGGTTACAATGGGAAACAAGTTAAGGTCTCTTTCCTTCCTCAATGCCAAAATCTTCCCAGGAAAATCGCAGGCCTTTTAGCCTCCCTAAAGTTTCCATGACTCTCTTGCAAACGAGCATTATAAACAAAGGATAGAAATTTCCATAGTATTTTTGGGCTCCCTAAACATTAACAAGAGAAGTTACAATGTATAAAATTCTTGCTCTTTTAAGGAATGCCCATAAATCTTTTAATGTAAATCAGTATTTGATAACCAGCCAGGACTAAATTACACTAATATTCTCAAAAATATGCATATTAACATTTATATTATTGCTTATCTTACCTAATTGTTTATCTTACTTATCAGTATGAATATAAATATTAATTTTCAACCACTAAAGCTACTATATAAACCCTAAACAAGTAACAATAAAAGGTTTTAAATGAGAATTTGGGAATAAATTTGATTTAAAAAGAAGGAAAGAAAAGAAATTTAAAGGTTGTACTCTTTTTATGTTGGCAACCTTTATGTTGACACTTCAACAACAGCCTTATAAATGGACTCTCTCCCTCTTTGCATTCATTTTGAGCCCACAAATGTGAATTATGATGCATCACTCTTCCAAGCCACCAGTAGCCTCTCATTGTCTAAAATACTAAATAGAAGCACAACATTTTAATATGGATCACATGATAAAAAATAGTCATAATTGAAATTTTGCCAAGCCAGAGTTTCCATGCTGGCTGTTTTAACTTGCATAAGTGTTATTTTTTTTCTTTTCCATTAAGATAAACAATAAATAATAGTAACTTGTCAGTGAAATGAGATTAATGAGAATTTTTCCCAAAGAGAGTAAACGTATAGGTAATAAGAACTAATAGTCACTGTTATAAAACTTGGCCAGGACTATTTTACAAAATTTGCTTGGCTGTATAAAGGGATCCTAAGTTGGAAAGTAATAAGAATTCTTGATTTTAAAATATTGACCAGGAATTAAATTTACAATTTTTTGCAATGAGTATATGCAGTTTTGTCTAACCCTTTTTTTCCAGTGTAAAATGTTTCATACGTAGGAAATAAAAGAAAAAATAATATAGAACCAAAAATAGGAGTGAGTTAGAAGAAGGAAGAGGAGAGAGAAAATGGGTTTTTGTGGGTTTTTTTTTAAGATTTTATTTATGTGACAGACAGAGATTACATGTAGGCAGAGAGGCAAGCAGAAAGAGAGGAAGGGAAGCAGGCTCCCCGCTGAGCAGAGAGCCAGATGAGGGCTCCATCCCAGGACCCTGTGATCATGACCTGAGCTGAAGGCAGAGGCTTTAACCCACTGAGCCATCCAGGCACCCCAGAAAATGAGTTAAAAAAAAAAAAACAAAAACACAGAAACTCGTAGCATCAAGATGAAAAAATGGGAAAAATGACATGTCCAAAGATCATAGCTGTTTTAAAAATCTCAACAAAAATACATTTTTAATTGAAATTTTGAGAGAATTGTAGATTGATTTGTTATTGTAAAAAATAATGTGTACCCTTTACCCAGTTTCCTCCAGTGATAAAATTTTGAATCACATTATTGGTATTGATTATAATCCACCAATCTTACTCAGACTTTCCCAATTTTACTTACTCATTCATGTGTGTGTGTATTTAGTTCTATATATTATTTCACATGTGTAGATTGAAGTATCTACCACTAACAGACAAGAAACTGAACAATCCCATCATCAAAGTGTTCTTCCTAATTTACTATTAGAATTGTACTTACATACTCCCCAATATTCTTATTCCCTGACAACCACTGAGCCCTCCATCCCTGAATTTTGTCATTTCAAAAATATTATATAAATGGAGTTACAAAGTTTGTAACCTTACAGGGTCAGGTCAGACTCTTTTGTTCATCATAATTCTCTGGACAGTCATCCAAGTTGAGATATTATTAAAGGCTACAGGATCTATAGTGATATTTCATATTTCATTATCCTTATACTGATGATTTTTTGCTTTTTCACTTTTTATTTTTATTAATGTTATTGGTTCTTTAGAAAGAACAATCTTTTTGTTTCATTAATTTATTATTCTATTATTTTCAATTCAATGATTTATGCTTTTTATTATTTTCTTCCCTGAGAAAATATTCCCTTCATCTTCAAATATCTTCCTTTATATTATTTTCTGGACTTATTTTACTTTTCTTTTTCTAGTTTCTTGAGGTAAAAACTTAGCTTACTGATTTGAAACTTCCTCATTTCTAATACAAGTACTTATTACTATAAAAGTTTTTCTTTTAGCACTGCTTTAGCTACATCCTATGTATTTTGATAAATTATGTTTTTGTTTTCAATAAGTTCTATGTGTTTCTTACATTTTCTTTTTTTAAAATATTTTAAGGATTTTATTTTTTATTTGAGAGAGAGAGAGAGCATGAGATGGGGGAGAGGAAGAGGGAAAGGGAGAAGCAGACACTCCACTGAGTGGGTGTCCCAGGGTCAGCTCAATTCAGGACTGGATCCCAGGGCCCCAGCTGAAACCAAGAGTCAGCTGCTTAAGTGACTGAGCCATCCAGGAGCCGCTTTCTTACATTTTCTTATACTTATGGATTATTTAGAAGTGCTGTTTAGTTTTTATATGTTTAGAGAATTTCCTGTTTTTTTCCTGTTACTGATTTCTAATTTGATTACATTCTGGTCAGAGAGCATTTCTACATTATTTCATTTTTTAAAAATTTGTTGAGGCTTTTTCTCTGCTTACTTGTGATCTCTCTGTCAAATAAATAAATAAAAATTTAAAAAAAAACTGTTGAGGCTTTTTTTGTGGCCCACATTATATTAGTGAATGTTCCATGAGTGATTGGGAAAAATATATGTATATATAGAATATATAATGTATATAATATGAATATATATTTATATGTGGTATAAAATGTGTAATATATATAATATTATATATATATGTATGTATTAGATCCTGTTGGCTGACTGTTCCCATCTTTATCTTTTCTTGATTTTTTATCTAGTATTTACATCACTAGCTGAGAAGGGGACTTTGACACTCCCAATAATAACTGTAAATTTCTTTATTTCTCTTTTCAGTTCTATCAGTTTTTGTTTTATGTACTTTGAGGCCCTGTTATTTTGTGCATACACATTTGGGACTATTATGTCTTCCTAATGGGCTTTTTTTTTTTTACCATTATTTATTGCCTCTCTTTTTCTATAATAACTTCCTTGCTCTGAAATCTACTTTATTTTTTTTCTTTTTTTTTTCAATAATTTTTTATTTTTTATAAACATATATTTTTATCCCCAGAGGTACAAGTCTGTGAATCACCAGGTTTACACACTTCACAGCACTCACCAAAGCACATACCCTCCCCAATGTCCATAATCCCACCCCCTTCTCCCCAACCCCCTCCCCCCAGCAACCCTCAGTTTGTTTTGTGAGATTAAGAGTCACTTATAGTTTGTCTCCCTCCCAATCCCATCTTGTTTCATTTATTCTTCTCCTACCCACTTAAGCCCCCATGTTGCATCACCACTTCCTCATATCAGGGAGAATATTAGTATAACCAACCTTTTTTAAAAAATTTTACTTACATTTGCATAGTGTATCTTTTTCTACCATGCTATTCTCAACTGACTTTTATCACTGAATTTGAAGTAAGTTTTATGTAAACAGCATACAGTTGGGTCCTTCTTTCTTTTAATCCACTCATGTCAGTCTCTGGTTTTTGATTGGTGTATTTAGACCATTTCGATTTTAGGTAGTTATTGATATGTGACTTAATTTGACACAAATATGACTTAAAACAGTTTGCTGATAGCATCATTTTATCACTTTGAGTGAAATGTGGAAACCTCATTTCCATTTAGGTAGATCTTCACTTTCCCCATCGTGAAACACCATTGTTTAGAGTAACAAATACAGTTATAATCTTGTTTTATCAACAGACATGATTTATAGAACTTGTGAAATAAAGGATGCCCATTGTATGTACCCACAATTTTACACTTTTTTTTTTCTTTACTAATGATCTAAGATTCTTCTGTCATTTCTTTTAAATGTTTAAAATTTTAAGAGTAGGTCTGATCGTAACAGATTCCCTTAGTTTCCCTTCTTCTTCGAATATCTTTGTTTCTTCTCATTCCTGAAGAAATGTTTCACCAGCTATAAAATTCATGACTTAAAAAGGATCTAACTCCTATTGGCCTCCATGTTTTCAGATGAAAAATTCATTGTTGTATAAGTTGGATTTTTCTTAAAAGTAAGTGTTCTTTTTCTTTGACTGCTTTCAGGAATTTTTCTTTTGTTTTCAGTTTTCAAAAATAAATAATAGTGTGTCTGATGTGGAGTTGTTGGAGAAGTGTGTCTTCATTAGGGTTTGCTCAGTTTTTTGAATCTGTAGATTTGTGTCTACCACCAAAATGTGGGATTATTTTTTTGACATTATTTCTTCAAATATTCTTTCAGCCTCACCAGTGGCCTTTCTTCTCTTCTGGGAATCCAATGCTACAAGTATTGGATCTTTTGCTACAATCTCACAGATTCACTTCTCTGTTAATTTTTTTTAGTCCTATTTTATCTTTGTTTTTCAGATTGGGTATATTATATATATTTTTCTTCAAAGCCACTGATTTTTATCGTCTATCTCTTCAATCTATTTTGAACTTATCAAGCAAGTGTCTTTAAAATTATTATGATTATTATGTATTTTAATCTTGTATTTTCCATTTGGTTCTCTTATAATTTGTATTTCTTTGTTGAAATTTTTATTTTTTCATTTGTTTCAAAAGAATGTGTAATTGGTCAATAAAGCATTTTTATAAATACTGCCTTAGAATCGTTGCCATATAATTCAAGCATCTGTTTCATCTCAGTTTTGGCATCAGTTGACATCTTCCCTAATTCAAGTTGTGATTTTCTTATTACTTAGTATGATAAGTGATTCTCAGTTATTTCATGGAAACATAATTTCTCATGTTAGGAGCTTCTAGGTCTTACTTAAGTATTTTATTTTAGGAGGCTATCACCTTGTTTAGGTTTACCACACAAGTCTTGGCCTACTCTTGCATGCTTTAGTTCCAATGTCTGTTTAATTTTCAGAGCTTTTGTGGTGTTACTTTAGTCTGCTTGATTTTTCTGATGCTTGATTTTTCTTGATTTATTTTTCTGATACTACTGGGACTCCCACTTATCTCTTTCTGTTGTTCTTGGTGGGGGTGGAAAGAGTTTTCTTGGCACCCGAGGTGACTAATAGATGAAAAATATAGTGGAGTTCCCTCTTGCTTGTGTCCCCGATGGACTTGGTATATCTGGACAGGGAAAGGAGTCTATACTCATGGGGCCAAATAGGCTTCTGGGGTCAGGCTCCTTGCTGTGTGTTAGTCCTTCTTGCCCTTCTGCCCACTGCCCCTTATCTGTGCATGGAGGAGAAGGGTCTCTTGCTCTTGAAGACATCTATCTATTCTATCTATCTATTATATCTATCTATTCTTGAAGAATATCTATCACCCAGCTACTTATTTTGACTAGGTCCTTCCTGTCCATTCTGCCCACATGCTATAGTATCTCTAGGTGAAAGATGTCTAGGAGAATAAAGTAGCTTCCCAGGCTAGACCATTTGCTGTATCTTGTTCTTATCCAATTCTTCCCACTGCCTCAGTATCTCTTGGTAGAGAAAGGAGTCTCAAGACACGTGCTAATTTTTGAAAATGTTCTTAGGAAACAGATAACAGTTTCCTCCTAACAAACTCAACTCTTCCTATTCATTTTGCCTTACCAATATTCTTACTCTAATCCACTACACTCTTGGATTTCTCTCCCACTGAAATTGGCATATTAGAATAATAGATCTAGTACATTTTTGTTTAGGCAGACTTAAGTCAGTAAACTTCTCTTATTCCATTTTAGGGTTTGCAATGAGGAGATTCTGTAGCAGCATTGTCTGTTCCTCAGAAATCAGACCATTAGATTTTTATTCACAAATAAGTATTTTTTTATTCCCATGCCTCTGAATATTCTTGCTGTGATCTTAACATGAAATTGCATGTACTTACAGTCTTCTTACATATATTATTTTAATGTCACATTAAAATGGGGAATGATCTGTGCTTTAAAATTCTATGTTTGAGTGTATCAGCACAATTCACTTTTTAAAGCAAATTCTTCAGTGAAAATTAATGTGAAATTATCTATAGCAAGGAACCCTGCTGAGTTCACTGGTAAGCAAAACTGTGAGGCAAATAATGACTTCCTAAATTGGACAGTCTTAGGAGTGACATAATTCTGTCAATGGACAAATTATCTTCTCCAAAATCCCACTGTTATGTGCAAGGAACTCCCAAACAGAATGCCCTAAGAGTAATATTAACAACCCTGGTCAAATTCAGTTTCTATATTTTTTCCATCTAACCCTTCATATGTCTTGAGTTCTTTATGAAGTGGTAAAATTGTTAAACCATCTTAGACAAATAGTTCTCCTTGAAAAGGAAAGAAACTCTATGTCTCTATTCTAAATAGGACACATATTTTTCCCACTAATTACTTCATTACTGTTTTTTGGCTTAGCCAACTACTGTGTATTTCATGATGGCTTTTTCTAGAATAGTTTTAGTTCTAAACTTGGAAGATATTTTTCTTTAAGAAAATTGAAAACTGCACTTCACTAAAATGGCATGGGAAGGGATAAGTTGTTCCAAATATCCACGTTATCAGTAGAATGCTTTAAAAGTTGCACATAATGTCTATGTTTAACTAACTTTCCAAATTTTGTAATATTCTAAGTGTGATCCAAATGAAAAAAATGAAATAAATGTATGTGCAAATCACAGTACATATCTTTAAGAATGATATAGCAACACATAGACTGCATTAAGATAAGAATTAATAATTCAGAATATTTCATCAGGAAGAGTTGTCTGCAAGTTGATTTGAATATTACTTTAATGTTAAATTGGAGTAAGGTACAACCAGACTCTCATGTATAAAGACTCAGTGACAGTTATTAATTGCTAAAATGAAGTATTGTGGCATTTTAAAATTAAGATTAACAATTTGCCATCACACCAATCACTCTTGACACTTAAGTCTGAACTGCTTCGCTTATATTACCAAATTATGACAATACCAGCTCCTGTGTTATACTGAAAGGGACATTTCAAAAGGTTGACAACTGATCCTCAGGAATCTGAAAGGAAATATCAAGTAGGTGTTACTTATCCACATGTGAGGTTTCCAGGAAGATGGGGGAAATTCGTAAGGCTCAATATTGCTGGAAATTCACTTAATGCATTCTGTCCTTCTCCCTAGTGTCTACAGAGGAATGATTTAGGGATACCGGCTGCCATGTCTTGATTTAAAACTAAGATCTTAATCACAATAAAACCCCTGCCTTGGCAGACCTTTCCTGTTATCTTCATAAAGACCTCGGCAATAACAGCCACTCGACTCCTTACAATTCTCTCAGAACCACCTTATTGCTTTTCTGGGCATCCATTCTCTTTTTGGAATTTGCATTTAGACCAATTGGAGATAAGATCTGGTGCTTTGGGGAGCAGGTGCTAAAAGACCCAACAAAAAGTGGAGCTGTGGAGAGCTGGAGAGCAGTGTTGGTTGAAGCAATCAATTTTATTGCAGGACACTTTTCCTCCTGCTACTAACAGCTGCTCCGAGGATAGTGGGGAAGCTACCCTGCTGAGAGATTTAAGTCAGAGGATGGAAAATCCACCTCATTTCCAGGCTGAAAGGTCCCACATTAAAAGACCATAAAGCTAAAGTCATTTAAATAGTAGCTCCAGGGGCATATTAACTTTGCTTTCTTACAAAATGTCTGTTAATATAGATCTCAAAGACAAGTTCCTGGTCACTTTCATATTCAACACAACGTAGCAGGTTTTTTAATTTGGTTTCCTGCCTCAGACACTTGTGTTTGCATGCACATGCTCACATACACGCACTTGCATGCCTTTGATTAAATGAGGGAAATGAGCATGCTATCACTTTTGATGCATGTGGAAGCCACTGTCTCCAAAAAGCTAAGACTGGCCATTTGAAACCTTAGCAAAGCACGTAAACTAGTGAGAGGCACACGTCATCATTTATGTGAGGAAAAAAAAATAATAATTTATTGCCACACATAGCGCTATAAGCTTCATGAGGTTTTGAAATTTCTGGATTGTGGATTTAGAATATTTCTGTCCTGGAGGAATGCCTTAGAGGAACGGATTTGAAATATAAATTGGCCTTCAAGAAGTCCAGCGAGTTAGACGGCTGGATGCATGTCAACTTGTTAAGTGCGCCGCAGTCTTCGTGGAGAGACCTGAACGGCGGGACGGCCTGTTCCTGCTGCTGTCAGCCGGATGTTCCCTTGAGGGATGCAGCTTATGGGTGCCACACTAGAACTGTAAACTACTTGGGAAAAGTGGAGAGAGTGGGATTTAGAAATGTCTGGCAGCTCAAGGATCTGGTTTGAATACCAAGTAGCAGCTGAGACAACTGTGTGTAATAGCTTTACATTCCCAAAGGAGACGGGATTAAAAAAAGAAAGACAGCTAGGTTCTTGTAGACTGTTTTGAGAATAGATAATGCCAATGCTTCTCAACAGGATCATTATTTTTGCGTTTTAAAAATAATATATAAGTATGTTTCACACTCAGGGAAAATTAAAACACTGAATTTATAATCAGGATGCCTGTCTAAATGAAATTATATAAATCTGGCTGTGTAATGTGCTAGCTATTAATTTTATATCCTAAAGAGAGCATGATGAATAAAATATTTGGATTACTGTAGTCAATTATTATAATACTTTGTGCAGTGTAGACACTAGTGCAGGCAAATTTTATGCAAGATTTTTAAAGTATTCCCACAATATAAAAATGCCAGCATCATTTTATTTTAAGTAATCATTGTTTTCATTAAATTATTTAGGTCAGCAACATTAGATATTTAAGTAGGAAACAAGAAGATCAATAATATAATTCATCGGGTACTTGAAATATGGCATTAAAGGATCATTATAAGCAGTAAGTTATGTAATATAACATTCATTGACATCTCAAAACTAAGAAAAGTGAAAGGTGGCAATTTTATAAAATCAACTACTGATAGAAATGTATGCGATGCTTAGAGATGAATTTTTTCTAAATGTTTTTCTTTTTAACTTTTTAAGTTGTTTTGTTGTGACATAACTAATTTGTCTAGGTAGGATTTGAACAGTTTGCCTAGATAAAATCTTAGTAATCTCATTTTGAAGGAAATCAAGATATTTATTTTAATACGTACACTACTTTCCAGCTTTGAAACTGTAATCAGAACTTCCAGCAGATGTTCCTTCAGTTATAAGAACATGAATAAGCTTTCGGCTAAAATCAGAGCATCTTATTTAGGGAAACCTCTTGGAAAAGAAAAAAATCTGATGTGATGTTTTGGGTGCAAAGGAGAGTCAAAAGAACTTGTCAGTGCCTGGCCTAGGGCTTTGCGCCCTGAAGGTGAGTCAGCATTCATTCTTCTACTCTGGACATATGCTCTTGTCCCAATTTCCTTTTGTACCTGCCTAGCTCTGATTTCTGTAGCTCATCAGGAAGGCAGCAGCTGTGGGGCTGTCTTCCTGAAGATACTTAAGCCTTAAGCCTGAAACTTCACAGAAAAGGAAATACTAATTTGTAAACATCATCACCCTTCAATCACTTGGTGACTGAATCATGGGGAATACCCAAAGTGATTTGTAAATACACCAACATGCAGAAGTGTTCCCTATTTCATACCTTTTGTTCTATCTTAAGGGAGAACAGGGTCCAGATGCTTATATAATTCCCACCTTAACCCCACACATTTGGAAAATTACCGAGGGTGAAGGTAGAAAGGAAAAATACTTGGGTAGGTATGATGCTTACCATATGTACCAGATCTCAAATATCTCTCACCAAGCATTAAAATATTCCAGATATTTCAACATTTTTTGTCTCAGAAGTGCCTGTTCCGTTCTGACACTTACACCTGGAATGCCACATTTATGCTATTCTGTGTCTCCATTAGTTTGCAAAATAGAGCCCTGAGAGGGTTGGGAGAAAGCCAGTGACTCTGAGGCATATTGTGATGTCTCCTATCAAATTAGCACAATCAATTAGCCACAAATGTATTATTTTGGATACAGTCTGTACTTAGTATTACTAATTTTATTTGATTTAGCTCAATGATTAAGGTCATATGGACAATTGTGCCTGGTCATTGTCATTCTACATCCCTCAAGAATACAGATTCAATGAAGTTTGATCCATGTTTTTCACAAGAGAAAATTGTAAACCAACAAGCAAACAGGACATTTTCCTATAGATAATGAAGGTCATTTTAAATGATCTTATGTACAATGACAAAGAAATATTCAGTAAAAGACCACATTTGCAACATAACTTCAAGCTTCCTAAATCTCATATAACCCCCCAAAGTACGCATCCTTCTCTACAAATACCTACCATTATCTTTGCTTCTATTATTAAATGTATGCATTTTCAGAGGGTCCTTGGGTAAGGGAAATACATTATCCAGAATGTGTAGCAGTTTATCATCTTGGCCCTCACGATCTCATTTGGTACAACTAGAATTTTTTTTTTTTTAACCTTTCCACCAGAGGTTAGGAACTATAAATAGATAAGTAGTTTTTGAGATGAGTGTGTGCAGTTTGGTAAAGTCCTAAACGCAATACACATTGTAAAATGAGATATGTAATTGGGGTTGTAGAAGGATATCCCTTGGACAGCCAGAAGGATGAGCTCATGAGGACACTGGATTTCTATTAGAGGTTATTCAGGAAAAGGAACAAGTTCTATATCAGTATTTTCAATCTCATTGTGTCCCCTCCAATGTCATATGTTGAAGCCCTAACACAGTACCTCAGAATATGACTGTGTTTTATGATAGGGCCTCCAAAGATATAATTAAGATAAAATGAGATCATATTGGATGGGCCCTCACTTAATATGACTGATGTCCTTATGAAAAGAGGAGGTTAGGATGCAGACAGACCAGAGGAATACACCATGTACAAGCTGAGCAAAAAGGCTTCAGAAGAAACAGTCCTGCAGACACTGATCTCAGGCATCTACCCTCCAGAATTTTGAGGGAAAAAAAAAAAAAGTTGTCTGTTGTGCAAGCCACCCAGTCTTGTGTTGGCAGCCCTGGTAAACTAATACGGTCTTTTTTTTTTTTTTTTCCCCAGCATGTGGGCCAGAATGGAAAGCCACTCTTAGGCCTAATAACATATTACATAGTTTTAAAAATTTCAAATGTAATTTAATGCAAATCAACAAGGTCAAAAAAGTAGCATTCAAAAGATACAATAGGCTTGAAGTCAAGAAAAAGAAGGAAATAAAAAAATAGGAAGAAAGACTCCAAAAGACCAAGTCAGAGCAATTGTGAATAGGATGGCTTAAGCCAGGAAAATGAGACAAGGGGAAAAACATGCGAAGAAACATAAAGTATGTAGTATGTGGTCTCTAGTGGTGATATTGAGTTGGTGTTGCCGATGGCATGGAGAGTATGAAATGGAATAAGACATGATGCCCTCATAAGTTTTGATGCCCTGAGTAATGAACCCTAGGACAAGGTATCCAAGTTATAATTATGAGTATTATATTTTACTTTAAAAATACTATTAAGTAAAATTAAAAAAAAAAAACTTGGAGTCTTTGGTAGAAAACATTGAGTTCAATTGAGTTCAATTGAATTCAATCAATGAATTAATTGAACCGTAACATGTTTTTAAAACATACAACTAGGGGCGCCTGGGTGGCTCAGGAGGTTAAGCCTCTGCCTTCGGCTCAGGTCATGATCTCAGGGTCCTAGGATTGAGCCCCACATTGGGTTCTCTTCTCAGTGGGAGCCTGCTTCCCCCTTCTCTCTTCCTGCCTCTCTACCTACTTGTAATTTCTCTGTCTGTCAAATAAATAAATAAAATCTTTAAAAATAAAAATAAAAAATAAAACATACAACTACATTATATACTTATCCCTAACAGCTTATCAAAGTAGGCTGACAAGAGAGCAAGTGAAAAAAGACTTTGAATATAAAAGAAGCATAGTCTATAGCATCTTTTAATTTACTATATGCTAAATTCCATACTAGTAAATGATTTAGTGAAAACGAGGGATTTTTTTCCTAATTTTTTTGCTATTACTTCCATTATTTATGTTCATCATAACTAAAGAAAGAACAAGTTGTGGTAGTTAAGCCTACCCAAGTAATTAACCATTCCATAAGACATGACAGTAGACATGAACACCAGTGTGGAAGGCATAATAAAATAAAAAAGATCAGGGTAAACAGTGTTTGGGGGTTTAATTTAAAATGAAACAGGGTTTAAAAGGTAACAAAATGTAGCTGAAATAGCTTTTCTAATAAATCCCTTTCTTGGGTATTACTGAGCATAAAAGATATAAAAGTAGTCAGACAACCCTGGGGACACCTGTGTAGCTCAGTCGGTTCATCATCAGACTCGGTTTCGGCTCAGGTCATGATCTCAGGATTGTGAAATCAGCCCCACACTGGCATGGAGTCTGCTCGATATTCTCCCTCCCTTTCCCTCCCCCCCAACAGCCCCCCCAACTTTGCTCATACATGCACATGTTCTTTTTCTCTTGAAAAAGGAAAAGAAAGGAAAAAAAAAAAAAAGAAAAAAACAAATGGTAGAACTAGTGCTGGATGTTTTGAATAATGTTATTCCAGATCATAAACATGTCTTAGGAAGGTGTTACAGTGGAGCCAAGAACTTAATCAGAGAAAGTGATTATGATGCTGATGCTCTCCAGGAAAGTAACAGTGATGCAAATAAAGTAGCTGTAATAGTATGATTATGATTTTAAATGAATGTCTTGAGATTGCTGATACATTCTCTTTATGTTAGGGTATTATTGTTCAGAATCTTTTATATGCCTGGCAGCTATTAGATGTCTCCCAAAGATGGTTTTCAACCCTTAAACCAACACCATGATGTAGACACTGTTATGTTCTTTGCTACCAACTGGAGGACAGAGAAAAGACTCTGGAACACTGGAAACTGGAAACACTGGAACACTCTTGGAAACACTGTGTATCTTTTCTTCTTCCTGCAAACCATTGCTGATTTACCAGCTCCACCTTACAGAGAGCTGCAGGTCTAACTCTCTTTGGAATATACTTCAAGAGTTTTAAAGGTTGTCTTATTTTCCATAAAGTAAGAAAATATAATTTTAAATTTCTCTATTTTGTTCATTATGAAACTCTATAAAGCATAAGCTACTATTGCTTGTGCCTGCAAATTGCATCTGGAGCCTAATTTCTAAGTAACAATAAACACAGTTCAACAAAGGCCCAGCACAAAAGTCATTCTTGGCAGATAGGAATGATCCACCATAGAAATACTGAAGTTTCTCTTAAAATTATATTCTTTCCAGTTAGAATTGTGATTCTTACTCCCAAGCTTTATTTTTTTTTAAATGGGGCTTATTGAAGAAATAAATGTATCCATTTTTTAAAAAGTCCTTTGTAGCTATAAGAAGTTACCTAAATAATAAATAAATCTTTTTTAAAAAGTAACCTAAACAGCACACTAGATTATATCCTTAGAAATATTCCTTGAGCATTTTAATAATATATTTTGAAATTTCTTATCCAATTTGCAATATTCCTGCCAAGGGGGATTTCTTGGCTATATTTGTTTCTTTTATATTTATGTGATAACTTATTCAGGCTAACACACTGTTAATCCCTTTATTAAAATTCCACAATGAACTGAAAACGAGAATTTCTCAAAGTGCCTCACCAAACTGGAGAATGTCCGAAAACTGGGATAATCAATATACATAAAATCTAATGCATAATGAAAAAAAAATGATGCTCTATTAACTCAACATTGCCAAATTCACCTGCAGCATTCTACAAGTTTTTTTTATCTGCAGAATGCTTTCCAGCGTCTTCTTAGGAAAATTTATGTTATTGTTATTTTCACAGATTAAATGTGTTTCCCTACACCCTTCTTAATGCAATCTAGAATTAATCAAATGCATGTGCTAAGAATGAGGGAAATAATAATAAGATAGCTTCATTTCATCTTCATGATTTCAGCCTACTGGGGGTGATCAAACAGAGAAATGGTGACTTCCAATGACAGGTCACATGAAAGTGTTAAGATAACAAGAACATAATTTGCATGAAGCTGCCAAAAATAGGTAAGCTGGCCAAAATGTTAAATAATAATGGCATTATGAATGTGTCCTACTTTTGGCCTAACCATGAGATGTTGTTAAATATTTAAATGGAGAACATGCATATAAGTAGATATATATGTCAAATTTAGAAATACATACCAAAAATATTTTAATTAAGTGTTAAAAGATTTTATTCATTAGGATGTGGTCATATAATTTCATAAAATTTTACTGCATTTTGGTCTACTCATCTCTTTGGGAACAAACCAGTTGAAATTCTGTGGAAAATCTCCTTACAAATGATCAAATAAAAGAGACTTAACTAATCTCAACAATTTATTATCCCACAAAGTTAATATACCATACAAAAGCTACAATAAGAAAAAAATTTCAACTTTTAGATTGAAAAAGAAAGACAGAAGTTAAATATTTCCTTTTCGATCAAAGTGCTATGAACTTGAAAGGATTTGCAAAGTGGAAACAGGTGTAGTCAACTGTTGGAGTATTTTTAAAATTGTTTGACACGTTATAATAGTGTGATCCAAAACTGAAACTTGACAGTACTATAAGCATTGGAAGATCATAAATCACTTTAGACAGCACACCAGAGTCTTACTTTTTGCACACTGAAAGTATTTTGTGATATTTTATATTTTTAATATAAGAAAACATTAATTTTTTAACACAAGGAAGATTATTAATTCTATTAATATGAAAAAAAATGGTATTATTTGGCCTCCTAATTACAACTACTTAAACACAAAATAATTGTGATATTATTGTATATTAGGAAACGTATAATACCAAGTCTAAAAAATAGGATGAAAACTTCCTTCCTTCCCATATACTCCATACATTACATATAATCCCATAGTGTTTGTAAAGCAATTAAATATTTTTTTTTGTTTTGGCATATTTTATTAAAGGCTGAACATTTATGAATGATGCTTTCACAAAGACTTCATACAGATATGTGCATTTTATAGTTGATTTAATGGATGAGTAATTAAAATTACAAAAAATTAAACTTAAAAGTTTTCATATTAATTTTGGTTTTGTAAGAAGGACAATTTCATGTAAATGCTTATAATTTCATATTTTACAATAGCATTTTTCCAACATTCCTGATTTTTTTTTTCATAGAAACAATCTCAAAACAACTCTATTTATTGCCACTATCTCATAGTAACACTTTGAGTATAAAATATAATCCAGGGGCACCTGGGTGGCTCAGTGGGTTAAAGCCTCTGCCTTTGGCTCAGGTCATGATCCCAGGGTCCTGGGATTGAGCCCTGCATCGGGCTCTCTGCTTGGCAGGGAGCTTGCTTCCTCCTCCTCTCTCTCTCTCTCTCTCTGCCTGCCTCTCTACTTGTAATCTCTGTCTGTCAAATAAAATAAATAAAATCTTTAAAAAAAATAAAAATAAAAATAAAATATAATCCAGGTCAGAAAAATGGCACGGAGGATGCTGGCTCCCTCTCCTACTCCACACATCACTCTTGGGTGTGTTCCCACTCCAACTACAAAGTGTCAAAAGTTAATAGTCATGCTGATTTCTTTAAGATTGCCTCATAGTTACTCAAAAGCAACTTGTTACTGCCTTTCAGTATGTTAAGAAGAAAGAATAAAATAAACCTATTTTATATTAGAAGTGGATATTTTAATATAAGCCAAAAATGTTTGATTATTAAAGAAACGCAATTAAGCAATTTACTTTAGGTTAGCCCAAAGGGTGTCTTTGAAAATTTTACTGTTGCCATGCACATACCCAATTCTCAAAGGAATAATAAGCAATTTAACATTTTAAAAAACATACTTTTGTCAATGCTCATCTGTTTTTTTAACCCCCTCTAATCTCAAGAGATTTCTGCTGTTTTCCATATAATTCCTTCATTTCTTTTTAATTCCTTATTCTACTAGAAACTTTTAACATTGAACTATGCTTTTCTAATGTTTAATGATACTAACAATATATGCTAGGACTTGTCCTTTTTTTTTCCCCCTATTCTCTAAGGAGTCCCTTTCCGTTGTGAAGTTTTCAAAATCTGAATACATTTCATGGATTGAAAACATCCAAACAGTCTCTAACGGGAAAATATATAGCCCACAGTCCTTTAAAAATGCATACAGTAACAGCTGGGATTTATAATAACAAATGAAGGGAAAGATGAAGGAAATATACAAATCATAAGCTCCAAGAAATGCATAAATCTTTATGACATTTTATCATAACTCAGACAGAACGTTATCCTTTCAAAACCTGCCAGATCACGCCAGACATTATACCCGGTTTAAAACTCAGGTGCTTTGAAGTTACCTTTGAAGTCCTCTCAGTTTTGGAGTTTTGGTCACTCCTCAGATCACAGCAATGCTGCATTAGTTCTATGCAATCCTACCATTTCCCTTTGTCCATCACTGTATCTTCTTCCCAAACACATAGTTCTGTTATCTATACTAGATAATATGAAAATGTTTTTTGCATGAAAATGTTAAATTTATAAAAGAGAAAAAACTGAATTTGATAGATTGCAAAGAAAAACTTTTCTTTTTTCAAACTACTGTCCCCTTCAAATTCACTCTGTCTACTTAATTGTTCTTGCCTGCAGATGAAATTTGGGCCAGAATGTGTATCTTTTCTCATATTAATTTGTTTATTCATTAAAATTGTTTCAAATGTCTGCTAAATGTCTTATACTGTTATCGATGCTTAGACACACCAGTGACCAAAACCAAAGTTTTCTAAAGAGCTTATGTTCTAGATGGGGGAAGCCATCAGAAATAATTCTATGGAAAAAATAAAATAATCATGCATGGTAAAGGGAGTTGAGAGGTCCAGTTTGGAGAAGTTAAGAGCAGTAGGAAAGGTGTGGGAGGAGGTTGTATTTTAGTATGAATTGTGGTGATCTGGTAGGCTTCAATGAAATGGTGAAATTTTAAAAAGGTGGTAAGTTCAACCAAATTGGTATCTGATAGAAGAACATTCCAGAACAGCTAGAGCAAAAACCTCAAAATAAGAATATATCTGGTATGCTCACAAAACATCAAGGAAACAAGTGTGCTGAAGCTAACTGAGCATGTGTGCCAATGGTAGAAGTCAGAGAGGAGAGATGGGGAACAGAACATGAGAGACCATAATGGCAATTTTCTGGTCTTCAGCTTCTAACCTGAGAGAGAAGGACATATGACATAGTTTGGCTTCAATTTTACAGGGATACCTCAGTGTAAAGGCAAGAGGTGAGGATAATTCAGACCAAGCAGGTAACAGTGGAGGATACTTTCTGAAGCTAGAGCCACCACCATTCCTTAGCAGATTTGATACAGAATGTGAGAGAAAGAAAGGGCCTGACTATTGCTCCTGAGGTTTCAGCTTGTTCACCAGGAAGAATGAAAGTGAAGCAGATGTCTAGAGGACAGATTGTCTGGAATGTAAAAGTTTTATACACGCTACATTTGTGATGTCTATTAGACTGTCTACTAGAGCTATTGAATAGGCAATTAGACCTATGAGTCTGTAGTTTGGGACCACAATTTGGCCAAGAGGTATGAAAGATTGGGGAGACATTAGCATATGTTTTTAAAGTTACAAAACTAGATGAGATCAGCATAAATCTTTAGCTAAAAAAGAGAAGTCTACAAACTAAGGTCTAGGCCATGTGAAGGGATCAGTTAAAAGAGAAGGAACTGACAAAGACCACTGAACAACCAGTATGCTGGGAAGAAAACCAGAATTACATTTTTGTTCTGAAAACCAGAAATCAGATTACCAACAAGACTCATTTTTAAATAAAAAGGTCTATTAAAACTTACAGAGTTGCTTTTAGCATCTCTCTGCTGTCTGTTGAAACTCTTGATTTTAGTATAGATTTTATTATTCCATATATGAGATGTGTCTGAATTGGATTTCAGCATCAAAATTTCCATGATACTGGTGGCTACTGAACATGAATCTACAATTTTTGGCATGCTTCAGTTGCTTTTTGCAACTGAATAGAAGGATAGAAGGAATTTTGAATAGAAGGAATTTTAGAGTAAAAAAAATCTTTAGCTCATTCTTCATTCTTGGAAACCTTATAGACTGTTTCAACATATGTTCAATACCATATTTATGGCTCTGCCTGACTCAGAAAACTGATTGTATTTAATCCTCTTATTATTACCTTTGGGAATAATACAGAAGTGCATACTTTGAAATGTTTTCCCTAATATTGAAACTTAAAGGACCATAACAAAACTATAACACAATAAAGGATGTCTGCCAAATGCCAATCAATCATTTTCCAAAAGGGTCTTTGGGGGAAATTACAGATAAAACCCTTCGTAAGTGCTTTCTACACATTAATGCTGAAGCTTTTCAAGAAAAATCTAAAGGCATTCTTAGACATTTTGGAGCATAAATTTATACTTGGTATTATTTTTCACTGACTCCCTTGAACCTGAAGCCTCCTAAACCCAGGGTGCTCAGACAACATCTTGCCTTATTAGCAAAGATTACATAACTAGATTTTACAATAGTGTCTCTAGGTTTTATTTTAAAAGATTTCTCAATTAAACCTAATCATTTAAAAATCCTTTTTTAAAAAAAGCAAAACTTTTTCAAATCACGGCTTTTATTATAAAATTATTTTAAATTTTAGCAAAATATGATTTCTTTATAAAAGGAATGGATTTAAAACAAAAAACAGCACTTTCACTTTTATAAGAACTATCAATATAAATTATTAAATATATGATACTATCCAGAATGCCCAGAACACACAACTCAACCAATTTTCAAATAATCTTCTGATTTTGGATATAATTATGTTCATTTTATGAATAAGTAAAAATGTTGCCCAAGTCAAATTTAATAGGTATAAATGAATACTGTTCCTTGGAAAGCCCCTGTGATATTTGCTGTTCTAGAATATGAATGTCAATCCTGGACCTGATATTTATGATTTCTATCATCTTTAGAATTTCCTTTAGCCACTCATGAGTTTTAATTCCTTCACCTGTTAAATAATAATATTATTCCATGTAAGTTGTCTTCATTTGTTTTAAAGATTTTATTTACTTGACAGAGCACAAGCAGGGGGAGCGTCAGATAGAGGGAGAGGGAGAGAAGCAGACTCCCCACTGAGCAGAGCGCCCAACGGGGGGTGGTATGATCCCAGGACCCATCTCATGACCTGAGCTGAAGGCAGATGCCCAACCTACTGAGCCCCAATTGTCTTCATTTTTAAGTGGATTATAGTTGGAAAAAACATATAAGGTAAAATGTAAAACTATAACGTAAAAAAAAAAAAAAATCCCACACACTTCTGAAGTCTACTCTGGCAGACATTACTAGTTATATTAGTCAGGATTCTCCAAAGTAACAGAACCAATAGGATGTATATATAGATAGAGAGATTTATTTTAAGAAATTGGCTCATGTAATTGTAAAACTTGGCAGGTCCAAAATCTACAGGGCAGTTTGGCAGGCTGCAGATCCAGGGAAGAGTTATTGTTGTCTAGAGTCCAAAGGCATTCCAGAAACAGAATTTCTTCTTCTTCTGTGGGCTTCAATTTTCACTCTTAAGATCTTCAGTTAACATAGAAGAGACTCACCCATATTATAGGAGGTAATTGTCTTTAATCTAAGTCTACAAGTTCAAATGTTAATCACATCTAAAAGATACCTTTCAGCAATATCTAGAATGGTGTTTGACCAAACAACCAGGCAGTATAGCTTAGACAAGTTGACACATACAATTGACCCTTAAAGTCTACCATCATTTAGGCACCCATATGCATCTCTTTAAATATACTTATTCTCAAAATAAATACAATAACAAAGCCATATTTCCACCTTCCATTCTCCTGTGTACATCTGAAAATACACAAATACTTACCCCAGAAGAGTACGTAAAAATCTCTTCTCCTTGGTGACCTACAATTTAATTATTATGATGTAAACTTAGTACATCTTATGTTATATGAAAAGAGGATAACAAAGGGAAGAAAATAAAGATATTGCCACAAACACATATTCATAACAAAATAAGGGGTTAATACTCATAACAATTATTGTCCTTGTTTATGTAACTGGTCACATGGCCATAGCTAGTGTTTATAACTACCTTCATCAATAATCTATTCCTTTCACAATCAGCAGGCACCTGAGTTGGTCATGGTTCTTTACCAGGTAGAATTATATAAATTTTCTTCCTGAGGGTCTGGCCTACTATTAGTTCTGCTTGAACTAATTTGTAGTTTTCCATTGACTCTAATCACAAGGCATGGTAGTACTAAGAGATGCCCTAAAGAATCTCCTATATTCCAGATATACTCTTCCTTATACCCATTGAGAGTAGTAGTCCATTTCTTTGAGACTCAGAATCAATCATATAGCCAATATAGTAAATATTTCCTTTACTTGTTGATTCAAAGGCATAAGAATCTCCAAGTGTTTAGGTGGCAGTTCTAACTTGAGTTCAGTGGAAACATTTTTGTGTCTCCTAGTGGAAGCATTTCTCCCTTTGGAATTAAGACTTCTTGACTAGTAGGGTATAAAGATCATGTGGACCAGGAGTAAAAGTTTTACTCTCAGATCATTAGAGGTAATAAGGAGTGGTGCTACTCGCATTTCTACCTCTTATTTCTGGATCCATGAATGCTTACTGTGGAATAAATGGCACCACATGTTGAACACTGATTTAGACTATCTATGAATTCCCAAGAACCTTGCCACAGCCCTGTGAGGTGTTGCCACTTAGCCAGAACTGCAACTGAGTCTTCAAAAGATCATTATACCACTCTATAAGTCAGCTGCTTCACACAGGCAGATTTCAGTAAGATCAGTAAATTTCAGGAATTTGGGCCCATTTGCTGTGAAGTGAGTTCCTTGATCAGAATTGATGCCATGTGGACAACCATGAGTGTAAATAAGGCATTGTGGTCCACAAACAGTAGTTTTAGGAGAAGCATTGCATTTGGAGAAGGCAAATCTGTATCCAGAGTAATTGCCTATTCCAGTAAGAACAAAATGCTGATCCTCCCATGATGGAAGTGCTCCAGTGTAATCAGCCAGGTAGCTGGCTTATTATTCCAGAGAATGTCTCCATATCAGAAATTCAGTATTGGTCTCTGCTGCTGGCACACTGGATATTCAACAGTGGCAGTAGCCAGGTTGGCCCTCATGAGTAGAAGCCCATGTTACTGAGCTGTACATAACCTGCCACCATGGCCACTTTGTTCATGAGCTCATTGGGTATTGACAATGGTGGCTGAGAAAAGAGGCTAACTGGTATCCACAGAATGGGTCATCTTATCCACTTGATTATTAAAATACCCCTCTACTGAAGTCATTCTTTGGTAAGCATTCACATGGGACATAAATACTTTTACGTTTTCACCCATTCTGAGAGGCTATCCATATACCTCTTTCCTAATCTCTTTATTATTAATTTTCCAATCATATTCCTTCCAAGACCCCAACTATCCTGTCAAACCATTGACCATAGCCATGAACTGATATATAACTGAACATCTAGCTAGCTGTCCTTCCACAAAAAATGAATAACCAGATAGAGTGTTGAAGTTCTGCCCACTGAGAGGATTTCTCTTTACCACTGTCCTTCAGGGATGTCCTGGAGAAGGGCTATAGTGCCATAGTTATCCACTTCCAGAAGGTGTCTTCCCATAATACAGACCCATCTCTAAACCAGGCTCAAATTTTCTCTTTCTCTGTCAATTTATCATAAAGAACTTCCTATGAGGCCATAGCCGCAGGTTGTGGGAAATAAGGTAACGTAACAGAAGTGAGGACTGTGGGTATTTGAGCCATTTCTTTTTTTTTTTTATTTATTTTTTATTTTCAGCATAACAGTATTCATTATTTTTGCACCACACCCAGTGCTCCATACAATCCGTGCCCTTTATAATAATTGGAAGGTACTTGATCCTCCAGAGCTCGTTTGAACCCAATTCCATATTCGCTACTTCCATTTGATGATGATGTGCTACTGTGCACAGCCAACTTCATGGCTTGGTAGGTCAGACAACATCCAGTTCACAATGACATTTCAGGTTGTCTGGTAACTTAGTGGCTCATGCTTAGCTTTTGGTCTCTACTAAGTCCCAATAACAAACCAAAGGCTGTTTCTCAAAAGGAGAGTAATTGTCCACAGAAGATGACAAAGTGGTCCTTCAAAATCTGAAGGTTTTAAGTTGCTTGCAAAGGCACCAGATGAAATCCTTATTTGATACTGATATATGAAGCACCATTGGATCTACTGGATCACATGGCCCAAATGGCACAACAGCTACAATGGCAGACTAGACCTGTCACAGAGCCTTCTCTTGCTCTGGACCCTAAACAAAATAGCAGGGGTTTTTTTGTTTGGTTTTTTTTTTTTTGGTTTTTTTTTTTTTGGTCACTTGGTAAATGGGCTGGAATAAGATACCCAAATGAGAAAAATATGTCACCTCCAAAATCCAAAGTGATCTATTACATTTTATGTATCTTTTTGGTAGCTGGAGGGGGCAGATGCAGCAGCTTATCTTTCACTTTAAAATGGAATGGATATCTTGACATGACCCACACCACCTAATCTCTAGATATTTCACTGTTGTAGAAGCCCCCTAATTCTTATCAGATTTATTTCTCACCCTCTGACATGAAATATCTTAGCATTAAGTCCAAAGCAGTTGCTGCTTTTTGCTCAGTGGCATTCCATGGCACAATGTCATCAACGAAACAACCAGTGAGATAACTCGTGGAAGGGAAATGTGATCAAGCTTCCTGCAAACTCAATTATGACCTTTAGTTAGAGAGTTGATCTATCCCTAAGGTAAGATAGTGAATGTGTATTATTGGCTCTGCCAGCTGAAATCAAACCACTCTGCTGGTCTTTACTAACATGGATGAAGAAACATTTTTTGCCAAATCAGTATATACAGGTACCAGGGAACATGTTAATTTGCTCAAACAATGAAACTACACCTGGTACAGCTGCTGCAACTAGAGTTACCACCTGGTCATGCTTACAATGATCCACTGTCATTCCCTAAAATTCATGTTTCCTGCACAGCCAAATAGGCAAGCTGAATGGGAATGTAGCAGAATCACCACCCCTGCATCCTTTAAGCCATCGATGGCAGCTGTAATCTCTGCAATCCCTCCAGAAATGAGGTATTGCTTTTGATTTCCTATTTTCCTAGAAAGGCAGTTTTCCCATGGAAAGGCTTCCACTTTGCCTTTCTTGCCTTAATAGCCCTCATCCTATAGATCAAGAAACCAATGTGGGGATTTTGCCAATTGTTAAGTATGTCTATTCCAATTATGGATTGCAGAACTGGAGAAATTGCCACAGGATGAGCTAAGGGACCTGCTGGACCCACTGAAATGGATCTGAGCTAAAACAAAACAAAACAAACAAACAACATCAACAACAAAAACTGACCTTCCAAAGTTTCTACTCTATCTGGTAGGTCACAGTGGCATGTTGGGTCTCCTGGAATGGTGTCAGTTCAGAGCCAGTGTTTAGTAATCCCTGAAAAATCTAATTATTTTTCTGCAATGTCCAGTCACCCTGTAAAAGGGTATATATCCTTTTGGGGAAAACTAGGAGAAAAAGTAATGGTATAAATCTTGGGTAATTTAGCTGAGTCCTTACTCAAGGGGTGCTGGGTGTATAAGCTGGGACAATGTCTTACAATTGATTGAGGGACCATGACTGTCTTGTTTTAATGATTCAAGTTTTTATGATTCAAGACTTTTATTTACTTGGCCTATAACTCATTTGTGTATAGAAGCCGAGGAAGAATTTAGTAGATTTCCCATCTGTATCACTTCTAGAAACACCATGATTCAACTAGCCAATGCCATAAATCTTTCTAGTCAGACTATTCTGATTACTGGTTTGACTTCACTGTCCATTATGTTAACCACATCCATCTTGCCTTTGGTGATCAAGTGTTGCCTCTTGGCTCTTGTTGCCCCAAGATCCAACAAGCCCCACTGCATTTTGGTTTTGTAATTCATATAACTTCTGACCTACAAAGAACAGTAACCACAGAGCTCTTCAAAAATGCTGGACATCTCCTCACAAAATGGTTTCTCCCAGTTGTGATGCTAGGTATGCTCTCTAGATGCACGTAGGGTGGTTGAGCAGGTCTTAAATGATAATTCCATTCTTACATTCTTATCTCTCTAAGCCTTTTAATTACTTCCCCTGCTATATACTAAGGCACTTCTGGTATTTCAACTTATTTATTATAAGTCACCTTTTGGTCCATATTTCAGACAAACAACCACTGCTAGAACTCTACCTAACCCTCAGAGCTGTAATGTTAAATCCAGAATCTCTGCTTATTGAGATATATCAATAAATTAAGCCTGATCCAACTTTATGTTCCTTCTACTATTATTCAAACCCCTTAATATCCATTCTCACACATATTCCCTGGATTTTTGTCTGTATAAATTGGAAACATCATATAGTTTTTTGAGAGCATCTCCTCATGGTCCCACTTTGTACCTCACCTTTCAGTGCATGCTGAGAAGTGAGTTTAATCTAGAAGCAAAAAGGAGCTGTGATAGGTGGATCCTGATGAGAATCATCAGTGTTTTTCAGGGAAACTGCCTCACAGGAGGCTGTTATGGGTTCCTCAGGTATGTCAGCATTATCTCCTCAGGTGGAGGTGGGGCAGCTGTATCTATGGGCAAAAAAGACTAGAAGTATTAGAGGTTCACTGTCCCCAAGGTCATCAGGATCTTCTTATGTGGCCCCATCAGCCTTTAGAATTCCATTCCTTCTCAATCAATGCCTTTATTTACCAGGAGATATTCTGTGAGGTTTGGAATTCAATTTGTGTTGTAATTCAGCCAGTAGCAGGCTTTCAACAATCTCAGTGACTACAGGATATCAAAGTTTCTGTCAGGGCACACATAGACTCAGTCCACCTTACATGGTTCTTAGACTGGGAATTCAAATCCTTGAACTCTTCCTTTTCTTTCCTCACTTTTTCCAGAATAATTAGGAGCAACCAGCCAATTTCATTATACTTGTTAGTTTGACAGAAATGTAAGCTATCAAGTACAGAGTCACCCAAAAATTTGCCTTCTATAAGTCTTTGATTTAAGTATCCAAGATGATATTTTACATATCTTCATTGCCACATCATACCACAAACTATCATTTACTACTGGAAATATATTCATTAGTGCTTTTATAACTAAACAGAGTAGAGACTCGATTCCAGAAAAGTCAGAATCAATTCAGAAAACTATCCTTAAGATCTGGTTCTTCTAGAACCACTCTCAGTGCCAAAATTAGTCACAGTTTTTCAGAGAAACAGAATCAATAACCTGTTAGAAATAGGTTAAAAAAGAGAGATTTGTTTTAAGAAGTTGGCTCACATTATTGTGGGGACCAAGAAGTCTAAAATCTGCGGGGCAGGCCAGCAAGATAAAAACCCAGGAAAGAGTTGATGTTGCTAGCAATCTTGAGTTTGGAGGCAAAATATTTTCTTCTCAGGAGACCTCAGTCTTTTCTCTTAAGATCTTCAAGTGATTGAATGAGGCCCATCCACATTGTAGAAGATAATCTGCTTTAATCAAACCTTACTGATTTAAATACTACCCACATCTAAACTATACCTTCACAGCAACATCAACACTTGTCTTTGGCCAAATGACTGGGCACCTAGCCTAGCCAAGTTGACACATACAATTAACCATCATACTACCCAATGTCTAATTTTCTTTCTTTTTTTTAACCAGCAGAAACTCGATTTTGTCTAGAACAGCTATAGGCAATTACATCTCCCAGCCTGTCTTTCACTTCTGACCAATGAAATGTCAGCAGAAATCTCAAAGTATGGATTCCAGAAAAACTCTTTAAAAATGTGAGACTAAGAGGCACCTGGTGGCTCAAATGGTTAAGCCTCTGCCTTTGGCTCGAGTCATGATCGCAGGATCCTGGGAGTCCCACAGGGAGTCTGCTTCTCCTTCTTCCTCTGCCTGCAGCTCCACCCTGCTTGTGTTCTTTCATAAATAAGTAATAATTTGGCACATCATTTTGTCATTTTTCCCTTGTCTTTTTTCTCTCCAAGGCTGCAGAAACAATATGTGGTGGCTGAGAGGGAGTAGGGGAGAAGTCATCTTCTGAAATATAAGATAACAATGTTGGCAAAAATGTCTCACACAAAACATGGCAGAGCAGAAAAATAGAAGTTTGGATCCCTGAGGGCAGAGTGGAACCACTATACCTAGACTGTCGACTTCTGGGCTTCTTTTATGTGAAAAAATTTAAATCCCTATTTGATGAGTCTATGAAATAAGATTTTCTAATGTATTACCAACCTAATATATCATCAACCTATAGACACTTCACTATTTCATTTACAGCTTTAATAGTTTAATTTTTAATACTGGGCAGAAAAGTTTTTTCTTTGAAAAAATGCCTAATTACCTAATGGTCAGGGTTTTCTTTAATATCTAGAAATATACTGTAGCTTAGATGCAGATGATGTTAATATTTTCCTCAAAAGTTTGTTATGAGGATAAGTTGTAATAATACAAAGTTGTTTTTGTAAAGGAAATATCTTTTTAAAAGTTAAAAATTTTAAATATCTATAAGGAAAACAGATTAATTGATATTTTTTCATGTTCTGCATTGTATGATTAAACCTGGACTAGAGTTCAGATACTCTGATACTCAACTAATTTCTTAAGAGTTATAGTCCATCGGGGTCTTGTATTTCTTAGGTAGGTGATAATCAGATCACAAAAAAAAAAAAAAAAAGAGAAAAGAAGAGAGAAGGAGGGAGAGAGACAAAGATATTGAAGAAATTAATATATGCTTTACTCAAACAAAAATTTAGAAAAGAGATAGAAAGCATTCTCCCTAAGCTAAAAGTTTTCTTTAAAAATTGTTTTCAAAGCAAGAAGTAAAATCATCTTTTTGTTTGTTTCTTTTAGCAAAAGCAGTATGACTTCCATAACTCTGAATATAGGTCTGAAGCTCTAGCTTTAGGAGACTTTTATTGTCAGTGGTGTCCAAGAAGTATCATTTTGTGTAAGGTATTAAACTAAGTGTCATGAAAAAGACTGGTTCTTAAAGTATTCAAAGAATGAGGATTCTAGACTATTAGAATCCATTTCATCTGGTTGCTTTATTTCGGGGAATCTGAGATTCTACAGTATTAGAAAAATGTCATAGGCTCTACATCCCCTGGCTCTTTTCTCATAATATACAAGAGACTCTAACTCTCAAGTAAACCCACTAGCTCTCTTAAACATGAAAATTAGGTAGCAGGGTAGCAAGAATTCGAATGAAGAGGTATAAAGACACAGCAGCTAGAGCGAGAGTTTTCAAATAAAGATCATGCCATATGTCTGCTCAAACCTCTGTCATGATTTCTTATTCCACTCAGAGTAAAATCAAAACCGTATACAATTCTAACAAGGCATTTACTCCCAGCCTCTATTATCACACTGACAACACTTCTGGGATCAGCTAGTTACTGCTGTGAAACCAACCACCTTAAAATTGCCTTTAGGTGTCACTTGATTATTTCTCATGAACCTGCCAGTCAGCTGTGCCATGTCCAATGTCAGCTGGTGGGTGCCTCAGGGTTATCTGTTCCAGGATGACCCCAGGCAGATGTCAGATGCCTCTGTTGTACTCCTTGGGGCCTTTTATCATCCCTAGAATGTCCCAGCCTTCTTCCATGATGGTGGCAGGGTTCCAAGAGAAAGCGAAGTCTTTTATTAGCTCCCTTGAATCAAATTTGCTGCCATCCGATTGCTCAGAGCAAGTCACATGGCCAACCCAGAGTCAGTCTTGAGAAGGAGTCATCTGGAGAATCACTATCGAAGTGTATGGGCAAAGGAAGGCATAAAATATTGGGGCCATCAGTGAAAACCATTCACACTTTTTTTTACACTTTTGCTGCCCTTCCTTTTCCTCACACGATCCCAATCAAACTGACTTCCATGATGTTCTGTGAGCACAAGACCACTTCCTACATGAGGATCTTAACTTAGCTGTTTCTTCTTCCAGAACTGCTCTTCACTGGATACTGGCTTGACAAACTCCTTCACTTCTTTCAAGCTTCTGTTCTAACTGCTCCTCAATGAGCCTTACTTGCCTACCCTATTTAATAAATTAATCCACCACAAGCGTCCCTTACTTGTTCTTTTTCCTTTTCCGTAACATGGCAACATTTCTAATACAATATTATGTATTTTTTATTTCTTACATATCATGGGGGTTTTTTGGTTTCTTCTCATTCTTTTCAGTGAAGTATAAGCTGTGATCTTCATCTATCTTGTTTAATGAGGCATCTTAAGACACTTGTTAAGTAAATTTAATTTAAAACACGGGTTAAATGAATGAGATAATCAGATGTCTGCTTCTATTACTTAAATATAAGAAATATGAGCTTTGTGTAAATCACAAAGTGCACATTAGGAATTAATGTAATATAATAAATAATAAATATATAATAAATATAAAAGTTCTGTTCAGAGACTTCAAAATCTCTCAAAACAGGTAGCCTCAGTATTGGGGCAATTCACAGCAGGTGCAAGCCCAGAAGGTGAAAGCAAAAAAAAAAGATAATTTTATCCAATTTCCTTCTACTATTAATGAAGACAATTAGGCCCGAGGATGTTAAGTATATTGAAGAATGTTGAAAAGTCAGCTGGTGGCAAAACTAGGATTGGAACCAAATTTTCTAATTACAAACACTATATCCGTTCTACTTTCAAATTAACAAAATCACTGCTCAAACAAAATTTATAACGGTCAAATAAAAGTGCAAAAAAAGAAATTTCCAATGTTAACGGGCATTTAAAAATGTAAGGGCTTTGAAAACTAAGCTTGCTGTTCCTAATTTCACCAAATGGAAATCCAATAGTCTGATATACTCGTTTAAAAAAAAAAGCATAGATGATTGTGGTTTAGCTTGTCTGAATGTAAAACTGTAATAGAAAAGAGAGATGTCTTCTTGAATTTAAATTTACAATCTCATTGAATTAAATTATTGGCTTCTGCTGGTCCATGGGAATTTCATTTGCAGAGTTGAAATGAGCATAGTAACAGCTACTATCAAGAAAGGGAAAGATTGTCACTATAAGGGAATATCTTTTCAGTCTGTTTGCTATTGAATAGTTTCAAGGAAATTTTTTTCTATTTAAACAACCAGGGAGTTAATTTACCTAGGAGAAAAGCATCTAATAATTGTGGTTATGTTTCTACACACTGAATTTTACCATTGGAAGATAATTCTCCCACAGAATTTTATAGAATGAGAATCTAGGTCAGTGTTTTATATCACTGGCTTCTAAGGACAAAGTAATGTGATACTCCCTCCTTGCTGCAACTGAAAACCAGGAAGTTAATAATTTTGAGGCAAAGTTTATCATTTTCTTTCCTAGACATTTGGCTCTTTTAGTCTTGTGATTCTTCTCCCACCTCAATGCTATAGCTAATTAAAATGCATTTCTATCTGATGAAGACTGAATGAATCTTCCCTGGTGAAAATATTATACATGTATAGCTATTAATGCCCCTATTTTTAATTCCCACTTCACTGACAATAAATCAGTTATTAGGTTTCCTACATAATTTGGCAAGAAAAAGTTCATAAAACTGATCATTTAAAGGTCAGCGTTTATATAGTTAAAGAAAAATAGAATCAAGACAACCGGTTTAATTCTCTGCTTTGCACCAATTAAGAAAATGTTCTTCTACTCAGCAACCACTGTAAGTCTATTCTGTAAAATAAAATTAGAATTTCAGCACCATCTGCAAATGCTCTCACATTGAAAGTTAATTACAGTATTGTTAAACTGATTTGTTAAAGCTCGAAATGTTGTGTTATAGTAAAAAGACATGAATCTTTCAGAATCTGGTATCAGACTGTTCTCATATTCAAACAAAACATTGCCTCATGCAATCAATGTAATTTGGTTAACTAACTGAAATGGTAGGATTCTTTATCCCCATTATTGTATAAGAATGTTAAATTGTCTCCTTGGGAATAAAGAAATAGTTTTAGACAATTGCTTTCTAAATTTTAAAAACTAGCAGATTTCTCCTTTTTCCTCATTCGTATGCATTTTTTATTTGGAAAAACTCTATTCCCATTCCAGATACTTCAAACCTTATTCAATGCAAATAATATCCTGAAATACCTTCTTTTAACATTCAATTCTCAATTTGAGACATAAGCAATTTAATGAAAATAATTGATAAGCAATTCATTAACTGGAGATTTTCATTAGGTTCATGACCTTCCTGGAAGTATTTTAATTTAAATATATTTCACACAATATAAATAAAATAATGTATTATGTAGAACAAAGGGTAGATGCAATGACTCGTCAAATCGCCAAAAATCTGAACCTGGTTTTATTCTCAGCCTTACAGCAAGTTTCTACTTGACACGAAGCATCTCACTGGATAATCAGTAACATTCTAGAAAGAAGATAGGTGCAAACCAATTGCAGAAAATTGCAGTGACTTCTCAAGAAAAAAAAATATCTCTAACATTTTGGGATCATTCCCAAATGCATTCTAACAATGCTAGAATTTTGTTAAAACTTTGAAAACCTGAAGCCCCCCACTCACCAACCCCAACCGTATTTTCTCCTAGGATCAGCAATGAAAAGATTTAGGTTTAATATAAAAATCCTCCTAAATTTGCATGCCAGGTTTCTAAATTATTTAACTTATTAGTTAATTCTTAAAGAAAGAGGGAAATTCCTTTTTCCATTTAATAAATTATTCTAAAAAGTAAACACAATAATAACATATGTCAGTGTAACCAAACCAACTTTCAGTTTAGCCTCTAAAATTTAAAAGAGGCTTTCACAGCATGAGAAAATATTGTAGGTTCTGATTACATGTTCTCTGTATCTTCCTACTTCTATCATTTGGATTTGAGAATGGTAAGATGGTCCATTGCAGACTGGAAACATAGAACATATTTCCATTCCAAAAGGACAGTCACCAAAAGTATATCTTTAAAAAAGAGAAGTCTACCTGGGTCATCTGGTCAAACCTGCCTTGTAGCATTTCACACAAAATGCAATTTATTCTCTAAATTGAGTAACAGCCTTACAAAAGAATAAACTATAAAAAAAACAATGCCTGTGCCCTATAAGACCTCGGTATATCTTGCTGCCAAATAAGAAAGATACTCAAAGAAAAAACAGAAATCTATAACCAAAGTGAGAAATAAACTTTGAAGTATTAATTTCTCCACAAATGAATATCAGGAACCAAAGGGAGAAAGAATATCAACTCAACTATTTCAGTGAGGAACTACCTAACTATCTGAGAAGCAATAATTTTCAGAACAATAAACCCACCATTCTCGTAAGGAAAGAGACCTGAAACCCGGGATCTTTAGGACAATAAGGAGATGAGCAAATATTTAAGGATGTCCACACTGATTTTTTTTTAATCTCACTTTTTTCTAAAAAGGATGTTTTATGGCCTGCAACACAGAAAACAACAATCACCAAGTAATTTTTCCATTTGGGGGAGTTTGATGGTGCTCTCAATAATGGGAAACTAGGGCTGTCTACCTAGAATTCATATCAGAAAATCTCATCTCTCAGTATCATTGTTAACTTTGGATAATAGTTGCAATAGCTAACATATATTATATGTTTATAATGGACTAAGCGGGTGCTATTCTAAGTACTTCGAATTTTAGCTTGTGTAAGTCCTTACAACATAAATTACCTTGCCTATTTTATAGATGGGATAATAAAGGCACAGAGAATTTACATGAATTACCCAGAATCACATAACTAGTAATATTAGAACTAATATCCGAACCCACTTAGTCTGACTCCCAGGTTGCCCTACTTACACACAATTCATTATGTCTTAGAAAGCCTAATGAAGTCAAAGGAACGTGGACCACAGCAGTAGAAACCTAAAATGGATTTTATTTTATTTATTTTATTTTTTTTTAAAGATTTTTTCTTTATTTATCTGACAGAGATCACAAGTAGGCAGAGAGGCAGGCAGAGAGAGAGGAGGAAGCAGGCTCCCTGCAGAGCAGAGAGCCCGATGTGGGGCTCGATCCCAGGACCCTGGGATCATGACCTGAGCGGAAGGCAGAGGCTTAACCCAGTGAGCCACCCAGGTGCCCCCTAAAATGGATTTTAACTTTACAGTCAGTTCCATTTTTGGTGGGAGATCTTGCATATTACTTTTTCTTCTATTAAATTGTAAGCTCAGAAAACAATTCTATCTTATAAAGATAGGACAAACATTCATTTTAACCAACACCATAATGACACTACAAATAAGCCAACATCTTCCTTTGTGCTGATCATTTTCCTTGTCTTTACTTTGAGAGGTTCAAGTACACAATTATCCTGAAGATGAAGGCAATCATTTGGCCATGGGCTTGGGCCCCTGGCTTATTCTTGCCAGGTTAAGAGCTCTACCCACCTTCACATTCCCCATCCACTTGTATATTGATGGACACATCAGGTAGATAAGATGTCTTAGAAGTACGAGTCGGTTGGCTGACTAGATTGCCTGTTGCCCTGTCATGCCGCCCTCATTCCATGACCTCTCAACATATAAGTAGGGCAAGAAAATTAAGCACTGACCTTAGCCTATCTGGATGCCCAGTGCCTGCCTAAATTTCGAAGATGGGGAGGCTCTGAAGCCCACTTTATATCTCTCTTCCTATCACCATGTGTTGCTAACAAATCACCCTGTCCCAACAAGAGGTAAAGAAGCTGAACACAGTGAAGGAAGGATCAACAACTTTTCTGGGATCCATAAAGGAGTTGAGAACACAGAGAAAATCCCTGCTCCCCAGACTGGAGAGACAAGCAAGGGTGTACAGGGAGTCATGGCTTACTGGAACTGAGGGAAACTGCCTTGGGAACCTGCACTTGAGGAGGAAAACTTAAACTGTAATTGACAAATTGCTGGAGGCTCAGTGCAGACAAGTCTGAGAGTTAAAAACTCCACTGGGACCCAGTTCTACAGGGTCCCCAAGCTTTTCTGAGTCTTACCTCCAGAAGCGCAAGGGGTTCTCACAGTAAATATCAGAGAAAAATCCCCTCTTTCTTCCAGCAATGGTTGGGGAAAAGAAACTGGGGTTTTTGGTGGGGGGTGGGGTGGTTTTGGGTGGTTTTTTTTTGTTTTTTTTTTTGTTTTTTTTTGGTTTTTTTTTAGGAACTATTTTGAAATACACCAGAGCACTTATTTCTTAACAAGACCTACCCTCAGGGAAAACTAGTTAACAAAGTCCACAGGCTGGGATTTTATCAGAGCCTAACTGACCTAGGATGGGAGAAATACCCAACTCTATCCCACCCAACCATCTTTCTTATCCCACCAAGGAGCAAGAAAAAAAACTTGTATACTTCTCAGTCCAGAATCATAACCTCACTAAAAGTCATGATCTTTCCTTCATTTTGTGATACATTTTTCAACCCTGATAAACATGAAAATCTATTATAAATGTCCAGGGAAAAAGCAGAAAAGATCTTTTGTGTTAGTGCGTGAGTATGTTTCTTCTGTTGTGTCTCTGGGTGGGGAAGTTGTGAGGTGAGGGAAAGGCATTAGAATAAAGCTATTTAGAACATGTATTTAGCTAAGAAGGAAATGAAAAGTGCTACTAAATCTAACATTCAAGTAGATAAAGCTTCAACCATCTTCACAGGAAATAAATGAATAGTGCTAATAGCTGGATCCAATTTATAAGGCACTAAACGGATATTATAGGAGGAAGGGAGATAATTAATCTTCAGCTAAAACAATGAAAGATCAGCTGCAGTATCATCACAGTGCCACATTCCAAGACACTGGAGGTGCTTTGCCTTCCAATGTATTAATCAAAGACCATCCAGAATTAGGATGTTTAATTATTGGCAAGAATTCTTTGTATTTTTTATTTCTGCATAAAGACGCTGATTACCATACATGAAAAGTTTTCCGGTTGAAAATGATATTAATAGCCCCTGAGTATAGAAATAAAGATATTTGACTTCAAAATTTAACAAAGCTATAGTTTTTGTGATTATTTGATAGATTAGAAATTTAATTTCAGATTTAATAAAGCCTGAGTTTCTGGTGATTGAGTATTTGGTCTATATTTTTTAAAATCTTAGAACTTATAACAAACAGTGTTATTCTACATTCAGTTGATTCTAATTAAAAAATAAAACTGAAGTCATAAAAAATTAAGTCATGATTGTTAAACACAGGAAAAACTGTCCAAATATTAATTCTGTTTTCGCAGGAGACTCCTTCAAATATGTAACATTGGTAATGAGGAAAGTTTTGTGCAATCCATGCCACATTATGAATGCATAAAACAAAATGGGAGAATACAAAGTCACAGCCCTGATTCCAGCATATTCTTTACTTTACACTATTTAACAAGTTTATTCTTGAAAGTTTTGTGAATAAACCTCTATCATTATCTAAGAGATATAATCATCAAAATGACATTGTCTGGCTACTTTCCCAATAAAGGGGTTTTAAAACCGGGGTGACATTTTTTTTCTTCTGCTCTTCTTACATATATCCATTCCCCTCTCGTTTGAAAAGACTGTCTTCCACTGTTTTCTGTTACCTTGACTATGCCCCCTAGTACATTTTGCAAGTATGATCACATTCTCCTTTCAACTGTCTCTAGCTCCTGTCCTTTCTTATATTTATTTTACAATTGTCAAAAGTTCTCAGCATATGCAGATTGATGGTATCATAACTCTATGTATAAACCTTCAAGGTTTTCTTACCCTAGAGAAGAAACCTAACCTTCTCAGTATAGAAGTTACAGCTTTCCCTTAGCTGCACCTACATTCTTCATAGAATTACTTTCCTCACCCAACTGCCTTACCCATGGAAAACTCATATATCCTTTCAAGACCCAAGTAAAGACACACGTTCTTTACATGATTCCCACTACTCTTCTCATGGTCAGTCCCTTAACTGAAGTACCACCATTTCTGTTATAGTTACTTTATGTACCTTCTTTCTGACTTTTGAAGGTCCATAGGTAATATGTGGCATATAGGATATTGTAGGTGCTCAATAAACACGTGCTGCATTAATTAATGGACTCTACACTATTAGTTGATCAGCATGCCCCAACTTGTAAGCTGAGTTACTAGTGACCCTTCACTTTTGTACTAACATGCCCACCTCTAGCATGCTTGGTTTTGCCATTCTTCTCCCCATGACAGATTCTATTCTAATCTATATTTTTATTGAAGGAAAGTAAGTAGAGTAATATTTTGGTAGGAATATAAAAAAGAAAAAATCATTACTTTTAAGAACTGGTTGGTAAAAAACAATTCCTCGTAAATCTAGCATTTCTCCATATCTCATACAACAAAGGCTTTTACTGCTGTTTAGTTCTGAACAACCTTTACAAGTATGTTTATGGAAAACAACCTTGGAAAATAGTGTCTCCCTCCAAGGAAGAATGCAGGTTTGTTAATTGTCCAGTATAAAAAAGATCATATCTTTTTCTACGGCAATGATTCTTCAGAATTGCTTATAGCCCATTATAAAAGATTCAGGTCCCCTAAGCTCAGTGTTTCTTAGCTGTAACAAATCACCTTGTGGGACTCGGTGGGACTGGGGACAAAGCACACCATTGCAAACAGGACTCTCATATTTCTTGCAGTGCTAGGAGTGATAAGAGTCCTTTGTTTGTGACTTGGAGTCTCCTATCTTCCTCCAGCTTCCATGAATGTATGCCAGGCTAACTTATTAGTTTGTTAAGTTGCTTTTATCAATGAAGATCAGATGTTAACAGAGCCATGGCTTTCTGGAAGAAAAAGACTAAGGGCCTCATACGAAAAAAGATATGAAAAGACTCCTTAGGATTTGAGAAGGAACATTCATGCTTAGAGTAAGCAGAGACAGGAGAGGGGGATGGCAGGATGGAAGGAAGCATCCCCTACTGTCCTACATGATAATGAATAGTTACAGATTGAGTGACTGATGAAAAGTAGGATTGAATTAAATTGCCCCAATAGTGATGCAATTATTGGTCACTGTCTTCCAGGCTAGAGGCAGTAGGGATGTTATGGCAATGGGGCAGCAAACCTCATGACCCTAGCTGAAAGGCAATGTTGCTACAGCTCTGAGTCCAGAAGTCCTTCAGGCTGAAATAATGGTAATGATTAACTTGATTAGGTGGACAGGTCAAAATATTAAAGGTGTTTTCAATGGCGTCATGTGTAATTCCTACACTACCTGAAAACAAAAGTGAATATGGGGTGCTTACTAATGCAAACTGTTCTCTCCCTCTGTGTCCTCCATCCCTCACTCTCCCCACTAGTCTAATCTCAGTTGGTTTATGGAGAAAGAAAATTAGCAATTGGCTGAGGTTTCCCTATCAAGAGGTATGAAATCCACATACACATATATGCATACAAAAATATATACATATATTATCTATACTGGGAAACTTCAAGAACAAGGGAAACTTGAACTTTGAAGATTCTGTTAAACATAGGCACCCAACTCACCATCCTACCCAGTCCTACAGGGCAAGATGGCCAAATTCAACTGGTGCTGTTTGGACAATACTCACAGAAGTCGAGTGGTGGAGAATCTAACATGACACTGTAGGTGGATTTTGGGGGTCAATTCAATGTGTTGTTGTTGCTTTTGGATCTGAATGTACAATAAGATTGATGTTTTTTGTGTTTATATGTCACTATCCCATAAGTTTTGGGGCAACTTAATAATTCACTATACTTCACTATATTATAGAAGCTGTTCTCAGTCAGGAAAGAGCCACAGTGGAGGAACTGTTAGTGGAACAAACTCCCTTGAAACTCTCTACCAATGATCAGGTCAAAAATTAGCCTGCATGCCTCTACCTTCTAATGTCCAAAGCTGTCACTAGATAGATAACATCCTAATGGTTGGCAAGTCATCAGTTCCATTCTTTTTTTTTTTTTTTCAATATTTTATTTATTTATTTGACAGAGAGAGAGAGATCACAAGTAGGCAAAGAGGCAAGTAGAGAGAGAGGAGAAAGCAGGAGGAGAGAGGAGGAAACAGGCTCTCTGCTGAGCAGAGAGACTGATGCGGGGCTTGATCCCAGGATCCTGAGATCATGACCCGAGCTGAAGGCAGAGGCCTAACCCACTGAGCCACCCAGGCGCCCCTATCAGTTCCATTCTTAATCATCACACTGCTTCAGCGAGAGTAGCTAATGAATCCTGATGAAAATATATACTTGGCCTTCACACCAAGTAATTTATTGGGACTATTTAGGTGGACTAACAATGCTCAGTGCTTCCAGAAATCAAATAAGTAACTACTATTTCTTTAGATCTCCCATGACAAAAAAGGAGAATCATCATGTTATAACACTTCAGGCATTGAAGATAGTACTATCTCACTTGGGCATTTAACTTGATTCTCTGCATCAGCAAATGCACAAGTCAACACCCTCTGCACAGAGCTCAAAACCAACAGGTTGTGCTGGAACTGGTCCAGCTAGCTTTGTCTTTGCAACCCCATAGTTTTAATAATTGCTTTGATCTACGAATATCAGATTTTGTGAGTGAGACACTGTGCAATAGAAAACAGCCTCCACCAAGAAGATCCCCTTGTGATTCTGCACTTGTTGCATCCCTGATACAGTTACTCAGTACACTCCTTTTGGAAGGAGCTATCAGCTCACTGATGAGCTCCTGCCAAAAACAAATATCTAACCCAGGGAGGCCTTTTTACTCGTCAGCCTGATATTCCCATTTTGGGGTAGGTCAGCTTGCACTCAGTAGATATGAAGGTGGGAAAGGGCCAGAAAGCTCTATCTGACATATTCAAAAACACACAAGTCCTGGTTCTAGTGCTATCTCATCACAACTTTACATGAAAAGTGGCAACTCTCCTACTGGGAGAAACTTTATCCCCCACTACACTTGCTGAGTCAAAGCTACTGGCTCATTACACCCTTAACTCACAGATTCCTGTAAACAGCCTCGTCCTGATTCAACTAAACTGAATCCAGTGATGTCCATGGGGCTCCTAAAGCTATCCAACCTCAGTACCAGCTCTATAAAACAAAAATGGAAAATATTGTATGCTCTCACTTATATGTGGAATCTTTTTTTTTTTTAATTTTATTTATTTATTTGACAGAGATCACAAGTAGACAGAGAGAGGCAGGCAGAGAGAGAGAGAGAGGGAAGCAGGCCCCCTGCTGAGCAGAAAGCCCAATGCGGGACTCGATCCCAGGACTCTGAGATCATGACCTGAGCCGAAGGCAGTGGCTTAACCCACTGAGCCACCCAGGTGCCCTTATATGTGGAATCTTAAAAAAATAGAAAGAAAGGAAGAAAGAAAAGAAAAAAGAAAACTCATAAATACAGAGAACAGATTTGTGGTTGCCAAAGGTAAGGAGAGTGGGGTGGGTGAAAAGGGTGAAGGGAATCAAAAGGTACAGACTTCTAGTTTTAAGATAAATAAGTCCCAGGGATATAATGTGCAACATGGTGACTACAGTTAACAATACTATATTGTCTATTTGAAAGTTGCTAAGAGAGTAGATCTTCAAACCTCTCGTCACAAGAAAAAAAATTTTGTACTAAGTGTGATGATAGATGTTAAGTAGACTTCTTATGGTGATCATTTTTGCAATATATACAAATATCATATTATATTATACCCTTAAAACTAACACAATATTATATTTGTCAATTATATCTCAATTTTTACAAATGGCAATGTTTATTTACTCTGTGGGTGAAACTCAAGGTAGATCTACATTTTACATTTGACTTCGTCTCAGGGCTGTCAGTGGTGCCTCACCACTGTTGGGACATTTTTACATTATAGACTTGCTGTTTTACTCCACTCTGGCAACAACATTCTGGCCTTTGAATTAATATGAGCCATTGTGATGTCCACAGAGTCCCTTCATGTCTGCCACCAACTGTAAAGTTAAGAAACACAGTTCATAAGGCCACCCTCACTACTGACAGGAGTTATAGGTTCAACAGCCTTTAAGACTACTCTTAACTGGTGTAAGGTGATATCTCAATGTAGTTTTAATTTGAATCTCCCTGACGGCTAGTGATGATGAACATTTTTTCATGTGACTGATAGCCATTTGTTTGTCTTCATTGAAGAAGTGTCTGTCCATATCTTCTGCCCATTTTTTGATATGATTGTCTGTTTTGTGTGTGTTGAGTTTGAGGAGTTCATTATAGATCCTGGATATCAACCTTTTGTCTGTACTGTCATTTGCAAATATCTTCTCCCATTCCGTGGGCTGCCTATTTGTTTTCTTGACTGTTTCCCTGGCAGTGCAGAAGCTTTTGATTTTGATGAAGTCCCAAAAGTTCATCTTCGCTTTTGTTTCCTTTGCCTTTGGAGACATATCTTGAAAGAAGTTGCTGTGGCTGATATCGAAGAAGTTACTGCCTATGTTCTCCTCTAGGATTCTGATGGATTCCTGTCTCACATTGAGGGCTTTTATCCATTTTGAGTTTATCTTTGTGTACGGTGTAAGAGAATGGTCGAGTTTCATTCTTCTACATATAGCTGCCCAGTTTTCCCAGCACCTTTTATTGAAGAGACTGTCTTTTTTCCACTGTATATTTTTTCCTGTTTTGTCGAAGATTAATTGACCATAGAGTTGAGGATCCATATCTGGGCTCTCTACTCTGTTCCACTGGTCTATGTGTCTGTTTTTATGCCAGTACCATGCTGTCTTGGTGATCACAGCTTTGTAGTAAAGCTTGAAATCAGGTAACGTGATGCCTCCTGTTTTATTTTTGTTTTTCAACATTTCCTTAGCGATTTGGGGTCTCTTCTGATTCCATACAAATTTTAGGATTATTTGCTCCAGCTCTTTGAGGAATACCAGTGGAATTTTGATCGGAATAGCATTAAAAGTATAGATTGCTCTAAGCAGAATAGACATTTTAACAATGTTTATCCTTCTGATCCAAGAGCATGGAATGGTCTTCCATCCTTTTCTGTCTTCTTCAATTTCTTTCATGAGTATTCTGTAGTTCCTTGAGTACAGATCCTTTACCTCTTTGGTTAGGTTTATTCCCAAGTATTTTATGGTTCTTGGTGCTATAGTAAATGGATTCGATTCTCTAATTTCCCTTTCTGTATTTTCATTATTAGTGTATAAGAAAGCCACTGATTTCTATACATTGACTTTGTATCCTGCCACGTTGCTGAATTGAGATATCACCTTACACCAGTTAGAATGGCCAAAATTAGCAAGACAGGAAACAACGTGTGTTGGAGGGGATGTGGAGAAAGGGGAACCCTCTTACACTGTTGGTGGGAATGCAAGTTGGTGCCGCCTCTTTGGAGAACAGTGTGGAGATTCCTCAAGAAATTAAAAATAGAACTTCCCTATGACCCTGCCATTGCACTCCTGGGTATTTACCCCAAAGATACAGATATAGTGAAAAGAAGGGCCATCTGTACCCCAATGTTTATAGCAGCAATGGCCACGGTCGCCAAACTGTGGAAAGAACCAAGATGCCTTTCAACGGATAAATGGATAAGGAAGATGTGGTCCATATACACTATGGAGTATTATGCCTTCATCAGAAAGGACAAATACCCAACTTTTGTAGCAACATGGACGGGACTGGAAGAGATTATGCTGAGTGAAATAAGTCAAGCAGAGAGAGTCAATTATCATATGGTTTCACTTATTTGTGGAGCATAACAAATAGCATGGAGGACATGGGGAGTTAGAGAGGAGAAGGGAGTTGGGGTAAATTGGAAGGGGAGGTGAACCATGAGAGACTATGGACTCTGAAAAACAATCTGAGGGTTTTGAAGGGGCGGGGGGGTGGGAGGTCGGGGTACCATGTGGTGGGTATTATAGAGGGCATGGATTGCATGGGGCACTGGGTGTGGTGCAAAAATAATGAATACTGTTATGCTGAAAATAAAAAATAAATTAAAAAAATAAAATAAAATATTAAAAAAAGAATACTCTTAAGTTGACCAGTTCACTAGAAGAACTCACAGAATGCACTGAAAGCAATTATACACACAGTTATGGATTATTCTAGGCAAAGGATACATGTTAAAATCAACCAAGGGAATAAATGCATAGGGCAGAACCCAGGAAATTTCCAAAACATAGAGCCTCCAGTTGTCCTATCCCAAAGAGTCTTAGTGTTACTTTCTCAGACTTGCCTTGTGATAATATGCATGGTACATTATAAACCAGGGAAGCTTACTTGATGCTTGTTGTTCAGAGTTTTTATTGAGGCTTGATCACATAAACCTGATTGGCCACCCTCATGGTTGACTACAGTCTCCAGCTCCTCAGGTGATTAACTGAGACCTCATGACCCCAAAACTCCACTTTAAATCATTCTATGTCTCAAAACCTGCAGTAAACAAAGATATTTTTAGCAAGACCAAAGATAAAGGATCTACCTCTCTTTTTAGACAATCTTCACTCAGACAATGGTATGCTTTTGATTTCAAAAACCATTGAAAAATTTGTTGAGAGTCAAAATATTTAATGGTCCATGTGGATGGACTTTCCACACTCCCTGACATCCCCAAGCACGTGGTATCACTTTGTTTAGGAATTATTTTCTCAAAAATAATGAGGAACATTTCCTATCTTTAGCTTTCATATTCTTTCATTGTCCACATCTTAGTAAGATAGTTTGGTCACTGAATTTGGTCATTTCAGGAAGAAATAGTCTTCCCTCAGCCACTTCCTGGGTGATGATGACAAGCAAGTTGTGGGGGTAGCATACAGACATCTTGTGAAAATGTGAGATTCTGCTGTAACTATTCTTGGATATAATGTTATTTTCTTTTTCCTAAGGGCAATTCTTGGCTAGCTCGCTTGTCACAACTTCTTGACTGTCAAGACAAAATGGGTAATAGGAGATTTAAACCAAATTCAGGTCCAGGAATCAGGATCTTTTCTTGCTTGTTATAGTCTTACATCAGAAGGATAATGACCATTTGGCTGTCCAATGTTTACTAAGTCCTCCTGCAGTAGCCCATACAGGTCAAAGTACAAGACATAGTAGGTATCTCTGAGTTTTGTAGAAATGCCCTTGCTGCTCTTGCAAATGATCCTTTGTTGGAAAGGGTTTGGTATGAGTAGGGGATGACAGAAAAAGGGGTGAGGTTCTAGCTATTGAAATGGAAACACTGATTTTATGAACACGAAGAACAACATCAATCCTGGAATCTGAAGAGAGAACATCTTAGATACCAAGAAGAATAAGGAAAGGAAGAAAATTAATCACAATTTTCTTTCATAACCTTCTGTGGAAAATTTCACATGAAGAAATTGTCTTAGTATGCCTCTTCAAAACTTTATTTTATTCACTTAACTTTATTTGCTAAAGTCAACTAGATCCTAGATCACCCATCCATTCCCTTCCAGATGAGTCTGACCATGTCTCTTAACTTTCTCAAGTTGTCTGCCTGAAAGAGCACTGGATGGCCCTTACTCCCAAAATACACCTTGATGTCTTTGCCACCCCAATTCTTAATCATTTAGTTGAGCAGAGGAATGCCAACTGCCTGGTGGTATGGAAAAACTGGTAGTCCTTCTTTAAAAAAAAAAAAAATAGACTCAATTATTTAAACCAAACTTTGAACTCTCAAGGCAATAATCCAGCCACGTGGACTACATTGGAAGCACTCACAACTTGTGCCCCCTTGTTGATGCAGGTTTTATTTGGTCACCATCAATTATAAGCAACACTTTCTTTCCAAGGGCATCTTCAGAATCACATATTCAGATGGAAGCTAGGCAGTCAGAACTCACTGAACAGGGTTTATTTGAATGAGATAATTGCCTATATTTCTTACTTGCAAGACAGTGTAGAGGCTGGGCATTCTTGAGTATATTTTTGTGTACCTGGCTTAATTCCTTAAGTCAGGTGGAAAGGTCAATATGGAAACTAAAAGGAGAAACCATCTGGCTTTCTACAAGACACGTTAATGGTTCGTGGAGGTATGGCAGGATTAAGGTAAATAGTGCATATCAGCCCCATCCTTCTGCTTGGAATCTTGCTGGGAATAAACTTAATTAAATGCTATTTGAGACAAACTAAACAGATTTGGTCCCAGCCCCTACCAGTTAGATTAACTAGAATGTTGCTATCCTAGAAATGAATGTCATAGCAAAGATGATGCAGAAACAAACAGAAACAATCATTTGGAGATAATTCCCCATGGATATCTCATATTTCTGCACATTTTGTGAGCAAGGACACTATCAGTAACTACACTTTTTTCTGAACAATTTTTAAGGATGTCTGTATAGCAAACACCCTTGGCAGATAGAAATAGCAGTAAACAAACCTGCTAGTATTGTAATATCTCCTACAAGGCAAAGGTCAAACAGGTCTGCTTGAGATTCATTCTAAAATATTGGGGTTTCTTAAATTTGGGTTCCTCGGCTGTGATGGAAATCTACTACATATGCAACATACACTTGAGCCCTTCTGCATCTCTTATCATCGGTCCGGAGGGGTAAGGAGAACTGATACACACATGAAGCTCATAGTGCTTGCTGCGATGCAAGTAGCAAGCCCTTTGTCTCTGACACAGGAGTCTCATGTTATCTACCAGAATTCAAAAAAAAAGAAGCACACTAACTCATTAGCTTTATAGTAGGGTACATTTTCTGACACTTCATAATTCTTGATAGTGGTCAGAACTTTCAAAACAATCTTGCATAGCTAGCATAGGAAATGAGGAAGGGAGGGAGTCCAGAATGAGAAGAAAAACTGCATATAATTTCCATAGTTGCTCATTGTTAATTTATGCTTCTTTTTTTTCCTCATGGACAAATTTCCCCCTCTCAGTTAAGCAGAGACATATACAAAAACATAGTTCTCACTACCTAGCCTCAAACTGGAATATACATATATTTCTTAATTTGCAAATTAATATAAATAGACTGGCCTTCATTTCATAGGTACAACATGGGAAATCAATATTTTTGAATCAAAATATTAAGATACTAAATAAGAGAGTAGCAATTGTTAAGGAAAATACTTTTCGGAAATTATTAAAGTAGGATTATAACTCTTAGTCTATTGCTTTGCCAGCTGAGCTATACAAAATATGTGCTATAATGAACAATTCATACAATTCCAGAAATACTAGGAAAGGAAATACTGCAAGCAGCATCCAATCCCATGGCACTTATACTGAACCTCTTGAGTGCTGTAGATTTTTGCATTATGTACAAACATGTGATCATTTCAGTTGGTCCATCTATGGATATGCCTGCTTTGAGGTATGAATATGCTAGTATATAATAAGTTATTAAAAGCTGTTATGTTTTAAGATCATCTATGAAATTATTTATAAAATTTTTGTGATCTGGATCTTTTCTACAATTACTGCCCATTGAAAATGTATTTCATCCTTTCCGGAATGGATAGCAGGAATATATACTCTGGGACATTTGAGTATAAAAGCCCAAAGGGACATAGGCCTTGGGAACAGCTGGTTTTTTGGGCCTGACTTCTTGTAAATATTAAATCTAATTTTTCCCAATTACAGCCAGCACATATGGATGTAATACTAGTAGTGGCATCTCACTCAAGAATATCAATATAGTTAATATATTTGGGTTCATTTAAAGTTTATAGTCAGAACAACCTAGGGACAAGGATTCAAACTTCCAGTATCTGCTAGTTGGCAAAGATCCAGGTGAGATAATTTAGTGGGTTGCTATTTTTGTCTCAAATGAGTTTTTAACTGATTCTTATTGTTACATACTAGAGTCAGAAGTACTCCACAAATAATATTTAAAGAATATTTTCAAGCACAGAAATAACCTATCCTTGTATACATTCTTATGATAATTCTCCATGTTATTTTAGTTAAGTTTCAGTGTTATAAAATTATCTCACTACTTGTACTGCTAAGTATATATATATATATACATATATATATATATATATATATATATACACACACACACACACATATACATATTATAATATTTAAAATCAGGATTTTTAAGCCTGATATCAGTCATAAATTCCTAAGGGTTATTTTGCCATAACATTATAATTGAGGGTTCTTATTAAATACTTTTTGCAATATGATTGATGAATTTTTAAGTATAATTTTTACGTTACTAGTGTTATTTTTTGCAATAGATTCTGTGAGGTAAAAACTCCACTTCACTTGATTAATGGGTATCTGTTTATGAAGTCAATAGTTTAATAGCTCCATCATTTTTTTTTAATTTTTTTTTTAATTTATTTGACAGAGAGAGATCACAAGCAGGCAGAGAGGCAGGCAGAGAGAGAGAAGGAAGCAGGCTCCCCGCTGAGCAGAGAGCCCGATGCGGGGCTCGAGCCCAGGACCCTGAGATCATCACCTGAGTTGAAGGCAGAGGCTTTAACCCACTGAGCCACCCAGGCACCCTGGCTCCATCATTTTTAACCAGGTAAGTCTATTGGGTTGTTGAAAAAAAGGAAGAAAAAGATGGAAGAAGAACAGCAAGGGAGGCAGGGAGAGTAAAGGGGAGAGAAGAGAGAGAAAGAAAGGCTAAAGAAATATAATAATGCTTAAGCAGTCATCCACCACATACGGCATTTAAAAAAATATTTTACTAATACTTTTAATATTTAACCTAAATATTAAATATTTCACTAAATGATAACTTTGATTAACTGTGAACATAACCTGCCTTCTACCAGAAAGCAATTTACTTCAACAGAAATGTTTCACTTTATGTTTAATTACTCACATCTGCATTTCTGAAGAGCATAAAAGTTCATGTGTGTAGATAACAAAGGGAAAAGGATTGCCCGAACAAGGACATGGAGACGGCTTGAATATGTTCCAGTGAACTGCTGTCCATGGAAACCAAGCGCTTGATTCAAATTCCTTGCTAATATTAAAAACTAATTTATAGGACCTATGATCCTGATTTGGACATTCAGACATTCAAGAAAGAAAATAATTCTGCTCCCTCCTTGAAAGAAAACATTTCTTCCTCTCTTTGTGTCAGAGTAATTCTGTACCCCTCTGGGGGCTCTTTTCATGCCTTGCCTTCATTATAGTTATTTACAATATCTCCCCTCTATCTGTACACTCCTCAGGCTTCTGATTCACCTTCATATCGTTATAGTGTCTAGTGTAGGCTTTGCACAGAAATGTTTGTGATGTGAAGCAATAGGGGAAAAAAAAGTGACTCCTTCATACAGTTGACCCTATGTGAGCGGAGCCAAGATTTTTGAGGCTGAGAGTATAGTTCAGGGCTTATTTTTCTTCCCTTACATCTGGGCATTAGTCACAACAGTTGACTAGGAGCTTCAGGTTAATAGCTAAGAGAATGGGCACCAGAGGCAGACTATCCTGAATCTGAGCCCTGCTTTTCCCCATTCCTACCTGAGTAATGTTTTCCAAGTCACCATAGTTCTCCAGGCTTCAGCCAAACTTTGCTATAGGACTGTTGTGAGATTTAAATAAGTTAATCCACAGAAGGCACTTAAACATTGCCTGAAACATGGAACACATTGCCATGTGTTAACCATCATCATCAGTATTATTCTAGAATTAAAACACTAAGCACAGACCTATTGTGTACACAATGTTGAGAAGTACCCACAGGCTTTCTCTCTATTCACCAAAGGAGATAAACTTTCCACAGAGTGTAGGAAAGACTCAATCTCTTATCTTTAATTTGAACTTGATCAAGGTATAATTGACAAAACTTATAAAATATTTAAAGTGTACATGGTGGCAATCTGATGGACATTATGAAAGGGTTCTACTCTCTTCTCAAATTCCAGGTATACACTGTTGGCACCTAGAGTCTTCATGTTTCATTTTCCATCCTCAAGACTCAATTTCATGTGCCCTAAAAGGATCCTCAAGTTTCATTTTACTTTTCTCAAGCAAACTTCATTACCTCAGCTTCCTAAAACTGACCAGTCAGATCTCTCTGATAACCTTTCTATGTACCATATTCCTTCTGTCTAGGCCTGGAGATAATTTCTTGATTAGTAACCACTATCTCTATTTAATGAGAAAAGTCGATTTCTTACAACTTTCTGTAAAATATCTCACTCTGTGAAGTCAATCAGAGCTGGTTTCAGGTCTGAAATGAGCATTCATCATTCTTCTCCCAGCATGAATTGAAGCATATACTTTTCTTCCAGAGGGAAGCTTGAAAAGACAGTGATTCAGTGCATTTGATTAAGTAAATCCTCTTGATAAATACATTCCTGGCGATGGCAATATAATGTATATTTATCCTTTATCTTGTGTTTGATCTTCGTTATTAATAATAATAGTAATAATAATAAAATAATAATAAACCATCCATTTTCTGATGGCCAGGATAGGCATTTTACACCTGGCAACTTGATCAGATTTTCATTTTTAACACACATTGTCAGAGAAAGGAGGAAAAAGTACAGTTTTAAGTAAGTGAGAGACTGAGCTATGATGTATTCAAGAAATGAAGAGCTCTACTACATCAATAGAATTCTAATATACCTCATCCAGGCTTACATGGAACTTGTATGACAGTATATTTAAAAGAAATTAACTCAAGATATGTAAATTGATTGAGTGCTAAACTGTGCTGCAGTTATTAGAACTAATTTTCTCCATCTGAATCTTACATTGACATTTATATTGTTTTAATAAAAATCCATTATGAGGCTCTTTTTAAGGGAAGGGATTCTATTAAGCAAAAGTAACTACATATGCATCCAAGCAAATGCCAAGTAGAACAAGTAATAGATTTTAAATGGAAGTTAAAATTCATAAATGTACTGAGTGATAATAATATCTCACAATATGTATAATTCTTTTTTTAACAAAGCCCCTTCAAATATCTTGTCTCATTCAATCTTTATAAATTCTTTGGTAAAGAAAGATATTTATCTGGAGTTTAGGTCTGACACCCTATGAATTTCTATTGCTCTTTGACAATATTATCATATGGATTGGGATTTTATCAAGGCAATATTCAAGAATAAACCATTGGAATTGAATTAGTCATGTTTAAATGTTCCAGGAAAGTCAGTGGAGCTAAAGAACATTACATTACCTTATTTCTTATCCTTTCAAAAGAACATGACTAATTTGCATGAGAGACCAGGTGGTCAATTTGCATAGATAAGACCCTAGAAAATATGTGCTACATTATGAAGTTTGGGGACTGGGGGAGGAGAAGCCTGGAAAAATAATGCAGGGTGTGCTTTTTTTTTTTTTTTTTTTTTTTAATCTTCTGTTTTTTAGCTCAGGCAAAGTGTGACTGGATCCGTAGGGACCAAAAATCTCTTTGTTCATTTTCTAAAACCTTGGCCACTTTTCAAATTAAAAATATCATATTTATATTTTAGATACACTTAATGAAATAAACAATAATAGAATAAAATAATCAAAAAATAATAGAAAGTTAAATTTAGAAATGTGGCATGGCTAAAAATAGTTTCAACTAATCTAAATTTCATTCTCTTGATAGAGCATTGCTTACTTTATCTTTCTATTTAAAACATATTATAATATTAAAATGTATTAGTTGTAGAAACAATATTGATTATATGCATTTTATTCAACATTCTGGTTACAAATAATGAATATGAAAATACTTAAAGCTTCTTAAAATAAAGGTAATACAGTTGTTTCCACCTTTTTAAAGTTGACATTAGGAAATGGAATGTTAACTCTTCTATTTTTTAGTAGCAGAGGGTGGTTTGTTCACTCTGCTTTAATCTAATTTGCTAGCTAAAGTGCCACCATCTGTAGGGTTTATTCTGATAAGGAACAGAATAGTACTTCCATCACCACAGAACACCTCCCTTTCCCACTTAAAATGACACTCGATAAGAATAGGAAGCACTAGTGGAGATCAAAGCTATCTCAGTAATTAACCTTTGCATTGTAAAAGAGAAATCCCTGGTTATCCATGATAGGAGTGGAGAGGAAAGATGATATCTAAATCCCTCTAAGTACAAAATAAAAGAAATTTTCATTTATCCCCTGATAATACAAAAGATTGGTGCAGTTTCTCTGGAAGGAAAGAAAAATAGCCACATCAACATACAATGGAAGAAAGCTTCAGATGTGAACATTCCATAAAGAAATTCCCAGTCACAAAGCATGGTCAATGAGTGGTTATTCAAGGAATGTCTAATGTTCAGCTTTCAAGTTGCTTCCTTTTTAGATTTGTAAGTAACCACCATTATTCCTAAATATCTACTTAATATCCTGCACATAGTGGGGGAAAAAAAAAAAAACTTGTGTTATATGTGCACTGAAGAATGGAAACACACAGAAAGAATAAAGAGACAATTCAACATAATCAAGCAAAAGACAAGAGCAAGAATAAGAGTGTTTCTTCTTTCTTAAACGGGAAATTCCTGGAAATCCTATGATTGTTTTAGAATTCCCAGAATTTCCAGTTGAACTTCCCAGAAGTTCAAGTTTTATATATATATATATGTTTGTTTGTTTTGTTTTGTTTTTTGTTTGTTTTGTTTTTTTTTGTTTTGTTTCCAATGTATAGTAGAAGAAAGAGAACATCAGATGGTTGGAAAATAATTCACTACATATGTAATTTTTATTCATGTAAACACTATTTATGCCAGGTTTATTTAAAGTACTGTGGTATTTAATAAGCTGGTAACATAGATCTTCTTATTGCTAATTTATTTCCTTATTTGTGTATCTTAGGAAGCGGGGGAGGCCAGACCATTGTCCCAAAAAGGGTAGAAAATGGCTGGCCCATCAGCAGACTGCAAACAGCTTGGTTGTAACTCTGTCATGGAATCTCCTGGAGATCAGGGACTTTTGCCATCCATGGTGCTATATCCCCAGTACCTTGTAAATATTTGGTGAATAAAAATTTGTACTTCTGTCTGGCTTGTCACTTAAATTTTTTCACATTAAAAAACCCATGCTAGTAGTGTCTTTAAAAGTGAAAGTGTGGGGCGCCTGGGTGGCTCAGTGGGTTAAGCCGCTGCCTTCGGCTCAGGTCATGATCTCAGGGTCCTGGGATCGAGTCCCGCATCGGGCTCTCTGCTCAGCAGGGAGCCTGCTTCCTCCTCTCTCTCTCTCTGCCTGCCTCTCTGCCTACTTGTGATCTTTCTCTGTCAAATAAATAAATAAAATCTTTAAAAAAAAAAAAAAGTGAAAGTGTAACACCCCAAAAAGAAGTAATCCAGTTAAGAAATGGGCAGAAGACATGAATAGACACTTTTGAAAGAAGTCATACAGATGATTAACAGACAAATGAAAAGAGGCTTCACATCATTCATCAACAAATCAAACCAACAAATCAAAACCATGATGAGGTATCATCTCATACTTGTCAGGATGGCTAAAATTAACAACACAAGAAAAAAACAGGTGTTGGCCAGGATGCAGAGGAAGGAGAATGCTCTTGCACTGTCGGTGGGAATGCAAACTGGTGCAGACACTCTGGAGAACACTATGGAGTTTCCTCAAAATGTTAAAAATAGAACTACCATTTGACCCAGCAATTGCTTGCTCTAGTAGGTATTTACCCAAAGGATACAAAAATACAGATTTGAAGGGGCACATGCACCCTGATGTTTATAGTAGCATTATCAATAATGGCCAAATTATGGAGAGAGTCCAAATGTCCATCAACTGATGAATGGGTAAAGAAGGCACAGTGGAAGATTACTCAGCCATCAAAAAGAATGAAATCTTGCCATTTGCAATGACATGGACAGAGCTAGAGTGTATTATGCTAAGTGAAATAAGTCAGTCAGAGAAAGACAAATACCATATGGTCTCACTCATATGTGGAATTTAAGAAAGAAAACATCTGAACATATGGAAAGAGGAAAAGTAAAAAAAGAAGAGAAGGAAACAAGCCATAAAAGACTCTTAACAATAGAGAACAAACTGAGGGTTGATGGAGGGATGTGGGTGGGGGATGGGCTAGATGGGTGATGGGTTAAGGAGGGCACTTGTGATGAGCACTGGGCATCTTATGTAAGTGATGAATCACTAAATTCTACTCCAGAAACCAATATTGCACTGTATGTTAACTACCTAAAATCTAATTTTAAAAAATGGAAGCATACATAAAGACTGATTTACTCACATGTTTAAAACTTTATTATGCTAAAAACTTACCTTAAAATGGAACTCTTTATATAAGAGTTTAAGGTAGTTTCTGTTCTGATAGGCAGTTATAGAGAACAGCAATTTTAACTTTTCTTTTTAATTACTTGTATCTGTAACTGTAAAGTTTTGTTGTTGTTTTTTTTTCCCTATGAATCATTCTCCAGATAATGCCATTTTGAACATTAACTACATTTGATGAAAGTAGAATTGGTATTGCTTGGTGGTTTAAAAATAATTTTGATGGAATGGTTATTTCACTGTGAATATAATATCATTATTTTTCCTATATACATACACAATTATTCATCCAGTGTCACAGATTTGAACACTTGATTGAAAGATAAAATCTTTTTTAAAAAATGTTAAGAATAAATTTCTTTCCTGCCCATGCAAATAAAGAGTCCCACTACATATATCAATCTGTGTAGTGATTTCTATTCACTCATGCCTACTTGCATCTCTGCATCTTAAGGGAAAATATTTTAAGAAAATACATAGTCTTCTGTAGTAGCACAGCTTGTTGCACATGCTATTTCTTCTGTTATAATCTGAAAAAAATAAAATCACACAGTTTATGGGTCCTAGCATAAGGGATATATATTTTTCCCCTAGAGTCCGACTCATTAACAACTTTTACTTTTTTAGACACCTCTTCCCAATCGAATGCTGCTTGATACTATTGCATTCTATCCCATCAAAGAACATCTCTATTGTAACCCAGCTACTGTTTTACCATGCTCCCTAGTTTCACTTCTCTGTCTCATGCCATTCTCTTTGACAGGTTAGCATTCCTTATTCATTATGTTTCTATAATTAGAATTCTGAAAATAAGAGAATTTGGAGAAAATGGCATTGGCAGAAGTATAGCTTTTGAATCTCTACAAACTCCTAATAAAATTAGAACAATGGTGTGAGAAGAAGCTGCTGAGAATGGAATAAAAATGCAGGAGCAATAGAAACAAACAAACAACAAAAAAAAAAGGAACACTGAAATCCAAGTTGGCGAGAGGAATAAAGTCAGGAAATCTCAGAAAGCAAATCAATATATTTCTAACACTATAAAAGTCTTTTGGAAATTAAAAAAACAAGGAAAGGGAGCTCTGGAAAGCTAGAACTATGTTAAATCACATCTTTTGTTTTAAAATAAAATGTTTGTTTTATTTACATTTAATAAAAATAAAGACTAAAGAAAATATACCTTCATTTGAGAAACTACAACATAGATATAATACATTACTTTTACCAGTTGAGTACTATAGTAAAGATGTACTTCTGCTAACATGGTGATTCAGTAGTAAGTAACAGGATCAAGTTAACATGAAGCATGGTTTGTCTCAATGTTTATGCCAGTACTAACCTTGAACCATATTATAACAAAAAAGAGCACAAAAATGGAATCCTGTGTAAGGCAATTTGACTTGGAATGACCCTGAAAGTTTAGAAATAGTGATTGTGAGTAATTAAAAAGACTTCACTCAAACCACTTAGATTTAAAATGTAGGCTTAAATTCAAGAATATTCATTTTTAGGTGCATGCAAGTAAATCAGTGAAGTAAATGCTTCTGAAAGATAAAGAAAGATAAAGAAAACTAATTTAAAAACAAAGAGCAACTCTAGGGGTGGAAATGAGGGGTTGGGCAAAATGGATGAAAGCAAAGGGAGAAGTCTAGCTGTCAAATGACTACGTATTGGGAATAACAGGCACAGCATAAGGGATATAGAGAATGATAAGGTAATAGTGATGTATGGGGACAGACAGTAGCTACACTTGTAGGGAACATAGTCTAATACATAGACCTGCCCAACCACTATTTTGTGCTCCCAAAGCTAATGTAACAGTGTGTCAACTATATTCAAATTAAAAAAAAAAAAAATTTTTTTTTAAATGTTTAAAGTATACCTAACCAAATTGGTTCAGAGATTTCAGAGTTGGTGTACACATCCAGGTGCTGAGAGTGTGACATGCCCAGAGAGGGGTTGGAAGCTCTGTACTCTATCCCCATTGTTTACCTTATGCATCTCTTTCACCTGGTTGTTCCTACATTGTATCATTTTATCAAAAAAATAATATGGTAAGTTAAAAAAAGAGAAGACAACACAAAAGGGTCATAGTGAATTCTATACAAAGTTACTATAAGAAAAAAGAGAGAAACAAAATAAGGAGCAGAGTAAAACCCCTACAATGAAATAATGTAAACCATAATACTAATAATAACAAATGTAAGCTTTAACTCACTATATTAAAAAACTGCTCAAAATATTAAAACAATTTTATAAGACATAAAATAATATAAATCTGAATTATAAAAATAGGAGAAATGAAGTAGAACTTTGGAAAGAATAAGAAAATAAAACAATCATTTGGAAATGTAAACAAAACTAGAACAAAGTATAAGAGCAATGAATATAGTACATAATGTCTTAGTATAACTAGAAGGTCAAAGGAAATGAAGAGATAAGTAGGATTAAGAGAATCTGATGATTATAGAAGAGAGATAAGATCTAACAGATGCCAGAAAATACTGAAGAAAACAAAGCAAGAGTACAAGACAAATACAAAAAATATATATTCTAAGAAAAATTTCTGAAAATAGATAAAAATATATTTGTATCTACATACTGAAAGAGTACACTTCATCCCTAAGACTGCCTTAACACTAAGATATATTCAGATATATTCTACTATAATTACTATTACTGGGCTTTACAGAAAGAAAAAAATCTTCAAATATTAAGATCAAAAATCTTCAAATACTAAGATCAATCTTCAAATAAAAAGATCAAGTGATGAACAACCAACAAACAAAAGAAGGACAATTGGTTTATTATCAAACTGATACAATGCTTTATGGCAAAAGAAATGGGGTAACATCATTTGTGAGTCAAGGGAAGAAAATGTGAACTACGGAACGCATAGCCAACAAAACTGAGTTTCCAATATATATTTTTCTGTTATCAATGTGCAAAAAGTCAAGGAAAGATGTATAGAATCTACTACAGAACAGTTTCAAACCACCAGAGTGACTAGAGAGAGTCTGCCATGAGGACTAAAGGTGAACATCAAGTGTACAGTCGCATGGTCAGCTAAGACCAGCTAGTTAGTGCAATATGCAGCAGCTGGGTGCTCTGACAATGGAGACATATTATGACTGCAAAAAAAAGGAAAATGAAGGAAGCATGCAAAACCTATTTTTTAAATGTTTACAGTCACTTTTTTTCCCCCCTGTAGTATTACTATTAGTGTTGCAGCTTTAAGTGAATTACATAAATATTGGGTAAAACAACTGAGTAATTCAAATTGTATCATTCTCTGAACCCTGAAGATGAATAATACTGAAAAAAAAAAATGAAAGGAAAGAAAGAAGGAAGAAAAGGAAAGAAAGGAAAATTTTAAAGATTGTTCACCTTTGAAAGATCAGAAGCAAAGGAACAATTTTTTAAGAAAATGAGTACAAATTGTTGTTGGCAAACCTTTTGGAGAACTCTCACTTTCCTTCCTCACCCTAGGCTTACCCTATTTTCTAGAGGACATGGACAAAATAATGTCTTATTTAGTTCTCGTAACGGTCATGTAAAACAATCACTATCATCCCCATGTTATAGTGGAAAAAATTAAGCTCCAAGACACTAAACTCTTCGCATAAAACATCACAGCAAATAAACTGAGCTGTAATTCAAATTCAGTTCTTTTGAGTCAATGTCAAATATCCGTTCTTGGCGATAAATGTGCAGACAAGCACAAACAAAATACAGGAGAAAAGGGGGGCCTCTGGTGGCTCAGGCTGGTGAGTGGCCAGCTCTCGGTTTCTGCTCAGGTCATGATCTTAGGGTCCTGGATGAGCCCTACATGGGGCTCCATGTTCAGGACAGAATCTGCTTGAGATTTTCACCCTGGGCCCCTCTCTTCCCACTCACTCTGTGCACATGGTAGGCCCTCTCTAGCTCTCTAAAATAAAATAAATAAAATTTTAAAAAATAGCAACCAAGAGAAAAGACTGTTTTCCCAGCACTTCCAATAATTTTCACTGACTATCAGTGTTTGTAATTTGTATTAAGGTGTAAAATACATGGGGAGAAGTTCACCTGTCTCCCTAGCTCAATGCCTCTATGACATCCTGCATATGTCTGCATCCACACAATATTGGATATCTTCAGTGTCCCAGTAGGCCCACCTGGGATGACCCGCCTGACTGCTCACAGTCAATACACTCCCTCAAATTAACTTAACTTGTATCCAAAAAGATATATTTTCACCATTCATAAACTTTGTAAAAATGGGATTATATAGTAAGTTCCCTTCTGTGTCTGGCTCATTTTGCTCAATACCGTGTCTCTGAGATTTATCCATATACTTACATCTGTGTGATTTTATCCACGCAGTTACTCTAATGTGTTCTTTCCTTTGGATGTATTTACCCTATTGTGAGTAAATAGCCACAAAGCAGTTTTATCTTTTTTTCTGTTGATCGATATCAGATTGTTTAATGTGAGGTTATCATAAATAAGCCTGTAATAAACAATGCTTTTTCACATATTTTGATGACCAGAAGCACTCATTTTTCTTGGGGATGACCTCATGTCATAGTATAGGGATATACTTAGCTGTAGGTGAGGTTAGTATCATTATAACCTAAACAATTCTGGATTTGCCCCAAATAACCACAACTTCTTAAAGGCATTTGATTGTTTCCCATTGCAGGAAAACTTCAAACTCCTTAAAGGCAAAAAAAAAAAAGGCCTTTGTTGCACTTTTTGCTGACATCTTTTCCAGCCTGATCTATTGTCAGCACTGATACTAAACTTGACTCCCTAGAGACATAGAACAGCTTGAAATTACCTGTTCCAAGAGGTTACCACACTCACATCTTTGCTATGGCTGAACCTTCTGCCTAGGGAGTTCTTTCCCTCAATATTAATTTTGTTTCATCCTATTTATCCCTGAAGATGTATTTATATCTCTGACAACTCCATCAGACCTTGAGTTCTTTCAGAACATTCTTTCATTCATCTTTATGTTCCTAATCCCCAGCATTATATCTGAAATACACTTAAATAAGGGAACACCTGAATTCAGGAAACATCCACGACCAAAGAATTGGAAGAAAAGATGTCTTGCCTAAAATGATAAATTCGTTGTATCAGCTTCCCTCCCCTAGTTCTGTCCCTTACAGTACAAAATTGCATCACTGAAGGCAGAACAAAAAATTAAATATATTAATTTTAAATATCTTAAGTCTCTAATACTTTAATGGATAGGCTCTACATTTTCAATGATTATGGTCACTAATTCTGAACACAAATGAAAAATTTTAAAAATTACTTTGTACAACTTATCCATGATCTTAATAATTTCATGATGTTCTAAATGGAACTTCCACAATAAAAAATAAAAATATTACATTTTTGCCCGTTTAAGCATTAAGATTTCTGTACATACATATAAATTGATCTGGAACTAAACTGTACATCTGGCAACATTTTGTAAACTGGATTAGAACCTCATGAGAAATCAAAATGCATTACAGACTTGGTGCAAAACTGTAGCTTAATTGTACTCCTCATACCCTATAATAAGCTTGCATTAAGACTGGATTGTCATCAAAGGCATATGGTTAACCAAATGTGCGAAGAAATACAGGGTTTCAGAGTAAAACATTAGCGATGTATATGCAAGTGAAAATGTTTTGTGTAACTATACCAAAGTAGACATATGCTTCAAATAGTTGCCACTTCTCCTCATCACAGAACCATTTCAGTTTTATGGAGAGGTACAACTGTGTTTCGTTTGGGAGCTCAGTAGGCAAAACCTTTTAAAAACCAAAAAGAACAATTCTTGATGTATTAGATCTCTTGTATTTTGCATGGCAATTTTCACTCTGAAGTTCCAAAGGAAAACCTTATCTCTCCTTCTCTGTAAGGTTTATAGATGATGTTTTATTTTTTTTATTGGTTTCTACTGTTGTTACAAAGGGGGGAAAAAAGGATTCTGATGACTGGGCAACATGCTGCACTAGCTGGTGTTGAACAAACAATTCCATATGCTGATCCAAGTGTAGAAGGTGAAAACCTCTGCCATCATTAACTGTGATTGATTCATTTCCAAGAATCAGATGTTATAACATTATCTGCTTTTCACCATTTATTTAACATAGTTCATGTAAAGTGTGAAATATTAGAAGAAATTCATAGAGATTTTTATTTGTGCCGTGACTTAAAAAGAAAATTTCCTTCCAGATGTCTAAATGATCATTTTAACAAATTTGGAGAAACACAGAATGATGATAGTTTACTAACAGATCCTAAAGCTTTAGGCATTTATTTTAATATTTTTTACTTTTTAATCTCTAAACCTTTTAAACACCTTTCCTTAGATTTTTTTTTTTTCAGTATTCAACTAGTTCAGTAGGGAAATTTTTAAAATACAGAAAATCTAAAAAGACTGGGAAAAATCTCCTCTCTAATCCCATTCAGAGACAGCCATAGGTTTTTTCCTAAGGGGGATGGAAATTGTCATGAAAACTATGATAAAAGGTATAGGGGAAGAAAAAATAATTTTTCTTCTACCCTCCAGCTTTGTGACTAAGACAGTCCTGTAATAAGAAGACAAGCTAATAGGTGAAAACAAATAAATGTTCAATAACATATATACCTCCTGTACACATGGGAGATACCCAAGAATACTGAGCAACTCCCTAAAATGGTAGAAGTCATCACCTTAAATACTATTTTCAGCTAGAAAAAACAAAGATACTGAGGAAGGGGATTCAGTTGTGGGAGGTTACCAGGAAAAGCACACTAAATAAATATGAGGATATTGTGCAGATTTAAGTTGTTGCCTTAGGCAGTGATAAGAGCTTGTAGAAATGTGGACAATCCCCTTTTTCTGGTACAGCAAGGGAGATAACCTTATGAATGGAGATTTTCCTTATACATGTAAATAAGTCTTACAAAAGGGTAACTTCTACTCAGTTTTCAGATCTTCTCCTGTGTCTGCTGTTTCTTAAAAATAATAACCTTGGGGTGCCTGGATGGCTCAGTCAGTTAAAAGCACCCCACTCTTGGTTTTGGCTCAGGGAACAATCTCCCAGTGGTAAGATCAAGCCCTGCCCTGGACTCCACACTTAGAGCATAGTAGGTTTTAGATTCTCTCCTTCTCCCACTCCCTGCTCCTCTGCTTCTCCCCCATCTTGCTTTTGCATACATGCTCTCTCATTCTCTCTAAAATAAATAAATAAAATTTTTAAAAAATATAATCACCTTGAGACAATCCTTAGGCCAAAGAGGCACATTTTGGAATGGCAAATTCTCCTCCCTTTCAAATGCCTACAAGTTCTTGAGATTCTGGACCTTATAAAGAAAACAGACAGGACTGACCTTCTCCCAAGAATATTTGATCTATTCTTGGGTGTCCATTAGAATAACTGTATTTTAACCAATTGCAACTGAAAACTCTACGGGCTGAAAATTCTGGGATCATATAAGCTGCAAAGAATATGGAAGTAATTAAGCTGAGGAAATGGTAAGGAAAATGACAACAGAATAACTCTAGGACAGAAAAATCTCACAAGGATTTTAAAGAAAGCGTCCATGAATATGTCAATATCCTAAACCTCATCAACGTCAATGACAACCTCTTCCCTTGGCAAATACATTCAATAGAAAGGAATCGAGCTGTTTCTTGGGGACAGACAAACCTTGATCCGAGGTTCTGCACATATTAGGAAACTGTAGGGAACGTCTTCATAGGTGGGCAGAAGTAGAAAAGGAATAGTTTGCCACTGCTAACTCCAGTCCTTATTTTCTCTAACCTTACCACTTCCCTTATACAGTGTTTGAGGAAGAAAAGGGAAAAGAAAGAAAAGGAAAGGAAGGAGAGGGAACAAGGATGGATGGGAGCGGGGAAGGTGGGGAAGAGAGAGGTAGGGAGAGAGAAAATGAAAGGAGAGTGGACAGAAATCTATCAGCAGGTTCCTACTGGATTTCTCCTGAAAACCTATAGCAAGTACGAGAAAGAATGCATCAGAGGAGCAATCAAAAACTAGCAAGCCCTACCAAAACCTGCAAGAAACTATGGAGGGGTCTACAGATTGTCCCAAACTGGTTGTTGCAGTCAGAAAAAGGTTCATATGTTGCCCTTTCCTTTCTCCTGGGTTGACTTTGGGAAATCATCACTCGCTGCTTGGGCACACAAGTCACCAACATCCGCAGAGCAATCTCACAATGCTGCAAAAACCCTCTTAAAGTGAGAAGTGGTTTCAAACAGATTTAAGGTGACCTACTGCCCTCCAGCATTCATTCTGTTAATGCCTTCCTATGCCCAGAGATAGTGGTTTACCAACTAAGGAAACAGTCTTCTCCTTTTCTTTCCAAGAATGTAAAAGTTAGTCCTGGACCAAAGGAGTCGTCTGATGATAAGCAAGTGGTCACATCATCAGTGTTCCTTATCTAAGAATAAGCTTGAGTGAACAACAGTGGTTGAATAGTGCCTGAAATTCTCTACTGGGAGCTAAAATGTAGTCCTCAGTGTTCTCCAATACCCATTACCAGGCTGAGCAGCTGATCATTTCATAGGATAACATGATAAGATAAAAGAATAAGTACAACTGCTATAAAAGAAAAACTACGACTTGAATGTACATGAATTAAAGATGAACAGAAAAATAGAAAAATTAAATTATTATAAAGTATAAGCAAATATAATGTATAATAAATGCAACTAAATATATGAAGATGTTAACAGTATTAAATAGGAACAAGAAAATGAAGAACTGTTCAAATATTAGGTCTAAGAATAGTAATAGTTGAAAGAAAGAAGGAAAGAGATATTGAATAACAACAAACACAGTTTAAGAAAAAATTAATAAGCAGGAAATCAGACTCAGGCCATCTTCCAGAAGTAACAAGAAAAACTGCAATCTAAAATGACATATGACATAGAATTCAAAAAGGGAGATATAGAGAGTTCTACCGCCAACATCCAGACAGTGGGAATCCCTGAAATAAATGAATTTTTTTAAAAAGGAAGAAAAAATGAAGATAAAGTTCCTAGAGTTGAAACATGGAAGACCCCAGATTGAGAGTCTTCAGAGAAACAAAGAAAGAAAAAAATTTTAAAACTTCACTTCTAGACACATTATTATGATAATCAAGAATACCAAAGACAAGAGAAAATTTCCAAAGCTTTCCAAGAGGAAACTTAAATAATCTACACAGGGATAGGAATCAGTTGACCTCAGACTTGGTGCAGCAATACTTCATGTTTTAATGTATTCAAAGGAAATAATTGTAATGTGAGAATTTTATATCCAGCCATATTATCAATTAAGTATTAGGGAATGATTAAGGAAAAAAAACTCAGGCATGATATTTTGCCACATTAATGTCACCTTGAAAATAATCCTTAAGAAAGTTTTGAAATAAGAAGAAAAATAAAGGTAGTTATTAAAAAATATATACATTCAACATCATCAAACACCATGATAACATTTGTAATTTAGAAAGCTAGAAACAAAGGAGAGAAAAAGAAAATACATTGCAACCAACCAAAAAAATTCTAATAAATATCATCACTGTGGTACATGATTATCCTCTAGGATAATCAATGGAATCAGTAACCCAAACTCCTAGAAGTAAGAAAGCAGCTGACGTAAGTTTATTGACACAAAATCAAACCGCAAACTTCAATAGCATCTCTTTAAACAAAAATAACAATTAGAAAATATAACAAAAAAAAAAAGAAAGAAAATATAACAAAAATGTTATACTACTTACATATTAAACGTTTCTAGGAATTATTCCAAATTGAGAAACTTAAGACTTTATGGAGGAAACTTTAAAGCTCTAATGTAGACCATAGATGAGCTGAATAAATGAAGAGACAGACTGTGTTCTTGGGTAAGACAATTTAAAGTATAAAGATGCCAGTTCTCCCCTATAAATTCAGTGGAACATTAATCCACTGGGATTTTTAAGCAATTTGATATATTTACTCTAAAATTTATATGGGGGGAAAAGTCCACACATAGCAAAGTCTATGTAAAAAAGAGTCTATATTTAAAAAAAGGAGAAAAAAGGAAAATTTTGCCTATCGGGTATTAGATCATATTATACAACCTTAGTAAAATATCTCTATATAATAGATATAAATATACACACATACATACTGCAGTCGCAGTCTGTTATTGACACAAGCACAGACAATGACCCAAAGAAAGAAAATAGAGAGTTCAAACACTTACCATCTAAATATTATAAAGAACTTTGTATGTATTAAGTGTATTATATTATAAAGGTGGCAGCACATCCAATGGGCAAATGGCAGATTGTTCAATAGATGGAATTGGGAAAAAACGGCACTATAGTAGATAAAGTGAGGTGAACTATGTAGGCACTGTAATGTAATATTAGACTACTATGGATCTTCTGGAAATACATTAGGAGAATACATTAGGAGAACCATCTACTTCCAGACTGCCTTTGACCATGGGGAACTGAAACCAGGGAAACCAAAACCATGGATAAAGGACTACTATATATGGATAAAAATATTATTGGAGCTCTGTCTTTTATTTTCAGGCTGCTATAACAGATCTTAGATAGAGGCATGCTTATAATCAACAAAAATTTGTTTCTCACAGCTCTGGAGGCCAGGAAGTCTAAAATCAAGTGACTGGTGAGTTTCCTCATGCCTGCTCATAGATGGCCATGTTCTCATTGTGGCCTCGCACAGAGGAAGGGACAAAAGAGTTATCTGTTGTCTCTTTTATCTTTCTCCAAGCTTTTATTTAAATTCAGATTAGTTAACATACAGTGTAGTAGTGGTTTCAGGAGTAGAATTTAGTGACTTATGACGTGTAACACCTAGTAGTCATCTCAACAAGGGCCCTCCTTAATTTCCATCACCCATTCAGCCCATCCCCCACTCACCTTCCCTCCAGCAGTCCTCAGTTTGTTCTTTAAAGTTAAGAGTCTCTTGGGGCACCTAGGTGGCTCAGTCAGTTAAGTGTCCAACTCTTGATCTCAGCTTAGATCTTGATCTCAGGACTGTGAGTTCAAGCCCAGAGTTGGACTCCAACCTACTTAAAAAAAAAAAAAAAAAAAAAGGGAAAGTCCCTTATTATTTGCCTCTCTGTTTTTAATCTTCTTTTATTTTTCCTTCCTTTCCCTATTTTCATGTTTTGTTTCTTAAATTTCACAAGAGTGAAATCATATGGTATTAGTCTTTCTCTGACTGACTTTTTTCACTTAGCATAATACACTCTAGCTCCATCCACATCATTGCAAATGGAAAGATATCATTCTTTTTGATGGTTAAGTAATATTCCACTGTATGTATAAACCACCTCTTCTTTATCCATTCATCAGTTGATGGATACTTGGACTCTTTCCATAGTTTGGCTATTGTTTATAATGCTGCTATAAACATCAGAGTGCATGCAGCACTTTGAATCTGTATTTTTGTATCCTTTGTGTCAATACCCAGTAATGCAATTGCTGGTTTGTAAGACAGCTCTATTATAAACTTTTTGAGGGACCTCCATGTTGTTTTCCAGAGTGTCTACAACAGTTTGCTTTCTTACCAACAGTGTAAGAGGCTTCCCCTTTCTCCACATCCTGACCAACATCTGTTGTTTCTTCTGTTGTTAATTTTAGCCATTCTGACAGGTGTGAAGTGATATCTCATCATGGTTTTGATTTGTATTACCGTGATGCTGAGTGATGTTGAGCATTTTTTCATGTGTCTATTAGCCATCTGGATATATACTATGGAAAAATAGTATATTTTTGTATAAATAGTCTATTTATGTCCTCTGCCCATTTCTTAACTGGATTATTTGTTTTCAGGGTGTTGAGTTTGGTAAGCTCTTTATAGATTTTGGATACTAACCCTTTATCAGATATGTCATTTATAAATATCTTCTCCCATTCCAAAGGTTGCCTTTTAGTTTTGATAATTATTTCCTTGGCTATGCAGAAGCTTTTTATCTTGATGAAGTCTCAAAGTTCATTTTTGCTTTTATTTCTCTTGCCTCTGGTGACTTGTCTAATAAGTTGCTAAAGCCAAGATCGAAGAGGTTACTTCCTGCATTCTTCTCTAGGATTTTGGTGGTTTCCTGTCTCACATTTAGGTCTTTCATTCTATTTTAATTTATTTTGTGTATGGTATTAAAAAAAAGCAGCCCAGTTTCATTCTTCTTCATGTTGCTGTCCAGTATTCCCAACACCATTTCTTGAAGAGACTGTCTTTTTTCCATTGAATATTCTTTCAAGCTTTGTCAAAGATTGGTTGATTATATAGCTGTGGGTCAATTTCTGGGTTCTCTACTCTATTCCATTGATCTATGTGTCTTTTGTGTGTGTGTGTGTGTGCCAGTGCCATACTATCTTGATGATTATAGCTTTGTAATATAGCTTGAAGTCTGGAATTGTGATCCCTTCTGCTTTGTTTTTCTTTTTCAACATTACTTTGCTTATTGCAGTCCTTTTTGGTTCTGTACAAATTTTAGAATTGTTTATTCTAGCTCTGTGAAAAACGCCAGTATTTTTATCAGGATTGAATCGAATGTGTAGATTGCTTTGGGTAGTGTAGACATCTTAAGAATATTTGCTCTTTGAATCCATGGGCATGGAATGTTTTTCCATTTTTTTAAATGTCTTCTTTAATTTCTTTTGTAAGTGTTCTATATTTTCAGTGTACAGATCTTTTACCTCTTTGGTTAGGTTTACTCCTTAAGTTTCTTTTTTTTTTTTTTTAAGATTTTATTTATTTATTTGTCAGAGAGAGAGAGGGAGAGAGAGAGAGCGAGCAGGGGCAGACAGAGTGTCAGGCAGAGGCAGAGGAGAAGCAGCCTCCCTGCCAAGCAAGGAGCCCCATGTGGGACTCGATCCCATGCCACTGGGATCATGACCTGAGCTGAAGGCAGCCACTTAACCAACTGAGCCACCCAGGCGTCCCACTCCTTAAGTTTCTAATGCAGTTGTAAATAAGATCAATTCCTTGATTTCTCTTTCTGCTGCACCATTATTGGTGTAGAGAAATGCAACAGATTTCTGTACTTTGATGTTATATCCTGCAACTTTGCTGAATTCATGAAACAGTTCTAGTAATTTCTTGGTGGAGTCTTCAGGGGTTCTAAATAGAGTATTATGGCATCTGTGAAGAGTGAAATTTGGCTTTTTCCTTGCCAATTTGGATGCCTTTTATTTCTCTTAGTTTTCTGATTGCTGAGGCTAGGGTTTCCAATATTATGTTAAATAAGGTGGTGAAAGTGGATAGCTTCATCATATTCCTGACCTTAGGAGAAAAGCTCTGTTTTTCCCCACTGAGGATGATATTATCTGTGGGCCTTTCTTAAATGGTCCTTATGATATGACATAAGTATGTTCTGCCCATACTTTCTTGAGGGTATTTTTCAGGAAAGATGCTGTATTTTGTCAAATGCTTTTCCTGCATCTATTGAGAAGATCATATCATTCTTATCTTTTCTTTTATTAGTGTGGTGTATCATGTTGTTTGACTGGCAGATATTGCACCAGCCCTGAAGCCCAGGCAAAAATCCCACTTGATCATGGTGAATGATCTTTTTAATGCACTATTGGATTCAATCAGTTAGTATCTTGTTGAGAATTTTTGAATCCATGTTCATCAGACATATTGGTCTGTAATCCTCATTTTTAGTGGGCTCTCTGTCTGGTTTTGGAATCAAAGCAATCCTGGCTTCACAGAATGAGTTTGGAAGTTTTCCTTCCATTTCTATTTTTTAGAACAGTGTCAGAAGAACAGGCATTAATTCTTCTTTAAATGTCTCATAGAATTCTCCTGGGAAGCCATTGGCCCTGAACTCTTATTTGTTGGGAGATTTTTGATTACTGACTCAATTTATTTGCTGGTATGATTCTGTTCAAATTTTCTACTTCTTTCTGTTTCAGTTTCTATAGTTTATATGTTTCTAGGAATTTACCCTTTTCTTGCCGGTTGCCTAATTTGTTGACATATAATTGCTCATAATATTTTCTCATAATTATATTTCTGCATTGCTGGTTGTTATATCTCCTCTTTCATTCATGATTTTATTTATTGGGGCCTTTTCTCTTTTATTTTTGATAAGTCCAGATTGGGGTTTATTAATCTTGTTAATTCAAAGAATGAGTCCCATGGTATGATCTCAATCTGTTTGTACCGGTTGAGGCCTAATTTGTGGCCCAATATGTGATATATTCTGGAGGATGTTCCATGTGCACTCAAAAAGAATGTGTATTCTGATGCATTAGGATGAAATGCTTTTTTTTTTTTTTTTTAAGACTTTTTATTTATTTATTTGACAGAGAGAGATGACAAGCAGGCAGAGAGGCAGGCAGACAGAGGGGAGGAAGCAGGCTCCCTGCTGAGCAGAGAGCCCGATGCGGGGCTCGATCCCAGGACCCTGGGATCATGACCTGAGCTGAAGGCAGTGGCTTAACCCACTGAGCCACCCAGGCACCCCTGAAATGCTCTTAATATATCTGTTACATCCATCTGGTCCAGAGTGTCATTCAAATCCACTATTTCCTTGTTGATCTCTTGCTTAGATGATCTGTCTATTGCTGTGAGTGGGGTGTTAAAATCCCTTACTATTATTGTATTATTATCCATTTCTTTATATTTGTTATTAAATGACTTATATATTTAGCTTCTCCCAAGTAGAGGTCATAAATACGTAAACAATTGTTAGATCTTCTTGTTGATGGACCCCTTGATTATGACATAATACCCTTCTTCATCTCTTATTACAGCCTTTGGTTTAAATCTAGTTTGTCTGATACAGTTATGGCTATTCCAGCTTTCTTTTGATGTCCATTAACATGAAAGTTGGTTTTCCACCTCCTCGCTTTCAATCTGGAGGGGACTTTGGGTCTAAAATGTGTCTCTTGTAAGCAACATTTTGATGGTTGGTTTGTTTGTTTTTCTTAATCCATTCTGATACCCTATGCCTTTGAGTGGAGCATTTAGTCCATTTACATTCAGAGTAATCATTGGTAGTTATGAATTTAGTGCCATTGGTTTATCTATAAAGGCACTGTTCCTGTAGATTGCCTCAACTCCTTTCTAGTCTTTGTTGCTTTTGTTCTCTGTTTTTCTCTCAAAGTGTCCCCTTTAATATTTCTTGCTGAGCCGTTTCAGTGTCCATGAACTCCTTTAGCTATCGCTTGTCTTGAAAACTCTATCTTTCCATCTATTCTGAACGGCAGCCTTGCTGAATAAAGTATTCTTGGCTGCATGTTTTTCCCATTTAGCTGTTGAATATATCACATGAATTTTCTGGCCTGCCAAGTTTCTGTGGACAGGTCTGCTGCTGACCTTATATGTCTACCTTGTAGGTTAAAAACCTTTTGCCCCTCGCTGCTTTCAGAATTTTCTCAGCTTTGTACTTTTCACATTTCTCTATGATGTGTTTGGTACTAACCTTTTTTGTTGATTTTGAGGGGAGTTCTCTATGCCTTTTGGACTTGAATGCCTGTTTCTTTCCCCAGATTAGGAAATTTGTTCAAATAAAACTTCTGCCCCATTTTCCCTGCTTTTCTTCTTCTGGGACTCCTATAATATGGATATTATTGCACTTTATGGAATCGCTAAGTTCTCTATGTCTATATTCATGTTCTAATAGTTTTCTTTCCCTCTTCTTTTCAGCTTCATTATTTTCCATAATCTTATCTCTTGTGTCACCTATTTGTTCCTCTGCTTCCTCCATCCTCATTGTGACTATATCCAGTTGGTTTTGTATCTCAGTTACAGCATTTTTTTTTTTTTAAATTTTGGTCTAACTAGTTTTCAGGTTTTTTAACTCTGCACGGGGGATTTCTCTGGCTCTTCTTTGCTTTTTTCAAGCCCAGCTAGTATTCTTATGAATGTTGTTCAAAATTCTTTTTCAGTTACATTGCTTACATATGTTTTGAGTAAATCCTGGCTATGGTTTCTTCTTGATCTTTCTTTTGGGGAGAATTTCTCTATCTTGTAATTTTGCTTAAGTTGCTGTCTTTTGTGTGTTATGAAAGCTTGTTGTGTTTCCTGTTCCTGAGTGTAATACTGTATTAACAAGGGTCCTACACTGTCCAGTGCTTCAGGAAGTATTCTGGTGTGTGTGGTGTGCACTCTGCTGTTGTCTTGGCTGTTCTTTCCCATGGGTGAATCCTCTGCAGAGTTTTTCCCTGCTTGCAGTAGGGAGTATTTGGACCTTTAACTAGATGTGCTTTGGTTTGTTTGTTAAAATAAGCCTGAAAAAAAAAAAAATCCTGATCCAAAAAAAAAAAGGATCAAAACAAAACAAACAAAAAACTTTAAGTCTGATTCCAAAGAACAAGAAAGAGAAGAAGGAGGAGGAGGAGACTGATCCAAAAAGAAAAGGGAAAAAAAAAAAAGCAAAAAACTGTAAGACTGATTACCACCACCACCACACTACCACCACAACCACCACCACCACCACCACCACCACCACCCCCAAAAAAAAGAGCCTGGTCTTATTTCCACCAGACCTGAAGTTGAAGCTTTAGAGCTCTATGATCCATAGATTTGATGAATGTGGGGGGAGCTGGCCTAGGCATCTCGGGGACTATGGTTCACTATGCTAATTCTTAGACCTGCCCTATTAAAGATGCCCTTGCAGGATGCAGGAAGCGTGGAGTTTGGTGTAAGTAGCTCCAGCCTCCACTGGGGGCGCTGTGGTGTTCACTGAAATCCCACAAGCTAGTGGGGAAGGGGAAGATGATGTCATCCCAACTTCTCCTCCCCAGAGATGGGAGCTTAGCCTGCTGCTATTCAGGAAGCCCTCACAGAAAAGTGAACAACCTCCTCTCTTATGTCCCAGGCTTCCATCAGATCCCTGTCCTCACCCTGCCTGTGCCCAGGCTGTTGGCATGCCTGATGCCATAGTTTTCCCGTGTTTTATCTCCGGCTGGTGGCTGGTATTCCAAACTCCACATCTTAAAGGACCCAGCAAGGTGCAAACTTGCTCCCCTGCCCAAGAGGATGACAGTCCCCCAGCGCTGCACATAGCACCATTCTGTCCCAGAAAGATCTATCACACACCCAGTGCCACAGTTCTCCTGTTTTATCTCTGGCACAGAGCTGGGATTCAAACCTCTAAATCTTAAGGAATCTGGCAAGGCAGGAACCCACGCCCCTCTTCTGCAGGAGAGCCCCCCACTGCTGTCTCTGGTGCTGTTTTGTCCCAGAAATGCAGTTGCACAACCACACAGGTGCTTGGAGTTTATGAAGTTTATGGTGAAGCAAAAAAAGGCCAGGTTATCTGCCTTTAGTACGTGCTCCTGTTCCTTGCTGATAAACAGCTGCTCAGTGGTGCCCAGCAGGTCTTTTGTCCTTGGAAAGACATACACTTTCTTCCAAATGTGCTCTAGGAAGGGGAACATTCTCTTCCATTGTGACCCGGGGCATCCCTACACTATGCTGTCTTCTGTCCACTCTTTGTTCCCAGGCTTCCACCCTCCTTCTCCCCAGGAGCCGTTTTGCCTAACCTGCTTGACTTTGCAAGTGGTACAGACTTATAAAACCTCAGAATTTAAGCTCCACTGTTTGTAAAAACTTGCAATAGTCAGCTCCTTTCTATTCCCCAGTCAATGGTTTTGGGTGAGTGTTTTCCTTGTGTGAATCCGACATACTGACCTCTCTCCCCATCTCTCTTTCTTTTTCTGTTCTCTCCCACCAAAAAGGATTGCCTGCCCTCCATAGCACTTCAGTTTTTCTCTTTCCCAATTCATGCCTCTGCACCTCTGCCTGCCACATTCTCTCCCTCTAATTGTGCAGATTGTTCTCTTAGGTTCTCTAGGTGTTCAAAATGATTCGATGTTCTAGCTGTGTTTGAGGGAAGAGGCAAGCCCAGGGTCCCTCTGCTACTCTGCCATGTTAACTCTGGTGTCTCTTTTAAAAGTCACTAATCCCATCCATAAGGGCTTCATCTTATAACTGAATCACCTCACAAAGACCATACCTCCTAACACCATCTCACCTGGGGTTAGGATTTCAACATATGACTTTGGGAACATCCAGTCTATTTCAATCTCCATCCACATCAGGTATAAATGTAGACTTCAAATATATTAAGGACTTAGCTATATAATGTGAAAATCACAGTTAATAATAGGTAACATGGAAGAATAACTTAGGGACATATAGGTCAGACATGACTTCTTAAACCCAAAACCACATACAAAAATTAGACCAACTAATTACATTGAATATGAGAGTTTTGCTCAAAGAAGAACCTCATAAATGAAGATCAGAGAAAAATGGAGGATTAGAAGAACTTTTCATTGTCTAAAACTGTCAAGGTTTTAATACACAGACTATGCTGAGAAAATCAAAAAGGAAAAGAGAGGGGCACCAGGTTGGCTTAGTTGGTTACGTGTCTGACTCTTGGTCTCAGCTCAGGTCTTGATCTCAGGGTCGTGAGTTTTATATGAGAAAATATATAAATCCCAACTGAAAATGGGACAGAGTATATGTCCCAGGAATTGACAGAGAAGGTAGTCTAAAAAGCCAGCTAACATATGGGAGATGTTTGAACTCATTAGTAATTTCTTAGAGTGCCCATTAAAACAATGGTATATTATTTTACACCCCAAATTTATCATATGAGGTGACACCGAATGTTTGCAGGCTTGTGGAAGCATTAGACTCCTCAGAAACTGCAGGTAGGAATGGGGACTGATACAGAGAGCAATGTGGTAATAACGATTTAAATTAATGATATGTATCACCTGTAACCCAGCAACTCTGTATGTATCTGACAAAGAGCCTCTCACACAGGTCCACAGAGATATGTTGCTTTGTGTGGAGTACAGAGGCTACAGACATTATGGGAGACACCACTGAAGAGGTGGAGAGGTAACACCAAGGATAGATGCACACTAGAGTGACTATATTTTATGCAGCCACGAAGTCTTAAACCATCCTTATGAATAAAAATTATAAGAACAAGAAACAATTCTATTCTAAAACCAATTACATAAATTAAAAACAGATACCCGTGAGACAGTAATGCATATTTTATTAGAGTGTAAGAACAAAAAGATATACATTATGATTATCTTCTGTTGAGAAGGGGGTTGAGCAATGAAAACAAAGGAAATGCATCAACAAACAACAACAAAAATAGGAGAAGGACCTAAATCAGAGTCCTGTTGAGCATGTCCCATCAACAGGAGTATAGTTAATTTAACTCCTTGTGTAATTTTTTTTAAATAGGAAGAATAGAAAGGATAAGATGAAAAAGAGATAGACATCAGAACATGAAAATATGTGACTCAAACACAAAGAAATTGAGAGTAGGAGTAATGTTATCTCATTTTTTCCTTAAGAAGGAATGCAGACTTCAGGCTCTTGATAGAGCAAGTATAAGGCCATATTTCTTTCTTTCCTCAAACACTGATAATAAGGAAATTGAGACTTGCTTTATCTGAGTAAGAACATTCCTATGTAGTTAATTTCCCTGCTGGAAATTATAAATTATAATAAACAAAATGATAATGGTTCTTTCTTTCTTCTTTCCTTCCTTCCTTCCTTCTTTTTCTTTCTCTCGCTCTCCTCTCTCTTTTTTTTTTGTTTTGAACACAAGAATGACTATAATAGTCAGAATTTTTAAGGATTCCAAACTGAGAAAATACATGTGCTTAAACAAACTTGTATTGAGGACCTATTATGCATATACATATCTTCCAGAAATTTAAAAAGAGAACAATTCACAGCAATGAATCAAGAAGAACTCTTTCATATTTTAAAATACAGATCTTTGATAAAAATATTTTTAGTTTTCAAACTGAAATGCTTTCCCTTGCTTCATTAGGCTGGGTACATACATAGACTTTGCCCAGTTTATATCCTAATCATGTCTCAAGGCTACATTGTAACTAGACCAAAATTAGACTTTACAATCCATCCTGTTGTTTCTTTAAATGTACATAACGCATATTAAGAATCTGCAGTGGGGAAATCCATTTGAAAAATAATCTCCTGACCATCTTTCTGTGCCTGGCATTCTGGCCATTATTAATCACCTCCCATAAATCTGGTCTCTGACACCACAGACAAATACAACTTTATTAGCTGCAAATCTATTTGGCGGTTTCTAAATGGCTTTCTCAAATTGCACCACTCTTGCAGTGCAACGGAGTCCTTTCATGTTGATTAAAATAGCTGAGGGATACAAACAACAACAACAGAGTCACAGGAAATCCAGTCATTGCTTTCATCTTCCCAGTGGGAGCCAGTCAGTGTAACTTGACTTTCTTCAAACAAAACTCCCCTTTTTGTGGCTGAAGAAAGGCTTTGGCAAACACTTCTCCTTTGATATGATATGCACTTGACAAAAATCACAGAGCAAATCAAGCCACTGCTTTGAAGAAAATGCTTATTAGAAACCTGAGGCTCTTAAGTGCACCAGGACTTAATACTGTTGCCAGCGACAGGAGGCCAAATGGGGCTGTGGCGTCCATGTGAAGTCAAGTCCAAAGGTATTGACTTCAGGGCTGCAGCTGCCATCCCATTCCTTCGTTTAACTGCAAGTATACCTTGAAGAATTGTTTAGTTTTCAAGGCTATTCTGGAATGTAAGTTCTATATTTCATTCCACTGAAGCGTACATTTCATTATTTAGTTAGAAAGGAATGTGCGAAAATCCTTGTTCTATAGCCTTTGCCTAATGTCCCAGAGCCTCCGGTAACATGCCAATTTCTCTTTCAAAGAGAAACAGCTTTGGAGGAAAGAATGCTGAGGGATCCAGAGTCAACCTAGAATTCTAACACGAAGAGCCAGCGTTGAAAATCCTCATACACTTTCAGGATCCCACAAGAAACAGACGGCACGTTCAAATGAGGATAGTCTGAAGAGAGTTTAATTAAAAAAAAAAAAAAAAGCTACAAGTATATGGGGAGGAATGGAAAACCCAGAAGGAAAAACAAAAACAAAAAAAGAAAGAAAGAACGAAAAAGGGAAAGAAAGAAAGGAAAACCCAGAAAGAATGAAACAATACCCCTGGTCTGTTTTTTTGTTTGTTTTTGTTTTTTGTTTTTTTAATGTTCAGTTAGCCACCATATAGTACATTTTGATGTATTGTTCAACAATTCATGAGTTGGCTATAACACCCAGTGCTCATCAGAACACTTAATACCTATCACCCAGCGACTCCATTCCCCCCACCACCAGAGTCCATAGTCTCTTGTGGTTTTTCTCCCTCTCTTATTTCCTCCCCTTCAGTTTTCTCTTCCTTCCCCTATGGTCCTCCATGCTATTCCTTATGTTCCTTTTGAGTAAAATCATACAATAATTGTCTTTCTCTGCTTGACTTATTTCACTTAGGATAATCCCCCTGTAAGGGGATTATGGACAGGTCCATCCATGTCCATGTAAATGGTTTCCCCTGGCTTTCAAAGAGGTGGACAATTAGCAACCTTAAAGCTGTAGGAGAGTTAATGGTGACCAAAACCCAGAGACAGGCAGCCACTCTCACCACCCAGCAAGAGAAAAAGGGGAATAAATTCCCAAACTTGCTATCATTCATTCCCCCACTGTCCTTACCTAACCAGAAGATAGAAGGAAAGGGATCCAGGAACATAGTCTCTACAGCTCAGCTTCTCAGGACCAGAAAAAGATGTCTGAGGATCTGCAGGGCCACAGAAGACACCTGACAAATATACATCATCGCTTCCACCGAAATCACTCCTAATGGTAGATGCCACTTGCTAGAAGGACCAGCAAAACATCAGACACCTTCTCTAAGTTTTGGCCTCCAGTGAAAATCCCCAGGGTTTTTTGTGATAAAGCCCTTTCATTTTCCACATGCAAATGTGAAAGTTAAGTCAAATTTGTAATTTAGTTAAAAAACATATCAAATAGATTCTTGTCATGACTTATATCCCCTCAAAGACACAACTATGTCAAAATACAGATGGTATCCTTAATTGAAATAACTATAACAAAGATACATAAAAATATATGCAGAGATTAACTTGTAAACATTCCCTGAAATAGCATATTGCTAGAATAGTTTTAGCAAAATGTTTTCTTATCTGATTCAAGAAGTCATCACTGAAGAGAAAGTGTAGATAGAAAACATTTTTCCTAGTAGCTCAGCTCCTGCTAATCTCTAGACATTTCTGCTTTGGTCTCTCCCTGAGACTTTAAGTCCAGCATGTGCAGACACAAACTCCCTCTTCCCACCCCAAGACTACTAACTCCCAGAATGATGGTGTGTGTCTGTGCGTGTGTGTGTGTGTGTGTATACATACACAACACTGAGTTTTTTCTACATGGTAAAAGCTTAATGGATATCTTTATTAATTATTGGATAATTATGCTTTTTTTCCATCTACTTTAAGAAAACAATGAAATTTTTCCTGAAAAAGCTCAATAAGAAGAAGAGCCAAGGAGGTATTAATTGCTTTGCTACCATGAAATGATCAGGATTTTGCCAGGCTGAGCAATGATTTACAAATGAGTTCACTCTCCTTAGTGAAGTAAATGTGCAATTTGATCCAAGGATCTTTATCAGTTAAATTAAAATAATAGTCTGTAAAGGAAATGAATGAATGTGTTATTAACCTGTCACAATCACTAAATCTCCCAGAGGTAATCTGAAATAATTAGGAGAGAGTAAAACTAGCACACACGGAAAGACTTCGGTGTAAAAGTGTAGCAGTGGAAAGAACAGGTATTCCATGCCGAATCTGGGACCCATTACCTGTACGACCACAGACAGTCCAAAGTGCACGGGATATAAATGAAACAAGGTGAGTCTTGAGTCGACGGCTGCTGAGTAGGTGTAGGAGTTCGATGCCAACACTGTCCAATAAATACATTATGGGAGCCATATATGCCATATATATAACTTCAAATTTCCTAATAGCCACATTTTAAAGGGTAAAAGGAAATAAGTGGAATTAATTTTTAAAAATATATTTAACTCAGTCTAGCCAGAATATTATTATTCCATCGTGTGTCACGAGGCAGCTTTGAAGTGCTCTACAGCCACATGTGGCTGGTTTTCTATAATTAAAAAATTCAAGGAAAAGAGTCAAAAAACCTGTCCTTATCTCTCTCTGGGACTCTCTCCCATCTTTGTGCTGAAGGAGATACACTGGTCATTACATCATTTCCAAGGTTTCTTCTAACTGCCTGTTTTTTACTTCCTTTTCCAAAATATTCTCATTTTCATTTTTCACAACTCCATAAGAAAAGGTCTTTTTAAAAATACCTTTATGGGGGCGCCTGGGTGGCTCAGTGGGTTAAAGCCTCTGCCTTCGGCTCAGGTCATGATCCCAGGGTCCTGGGATGGAGCCCCGCATCAGGCTCTCTGCTCAGCAGGGGGCCTGCTTCCTCCTCTCTCTCTGCCTGCCTTTCTGCCTACTTGTGATCTCTGCCTGTCAAATAAATAAATAAATAAATCTTTAAAAATACCTTTATGTTCACAGAGTTATGACCTGAAAATTACCATTGTCTATTTTCTAAGGATTACTTGTGAATAAATGGCCAGTTGTTCACAAAATAATTTTTCTTCTGCTCCAAGAACTGAGCAGTAATATATGAGCTCTGTTCACATTTACCACTGCTTTGTTCATTGTATTTTCCCTTTCGTATAATAAGATTTACCACTTGACCAGGTAAGAGATGGGTATTTGAAAGTGGCAGATTAATAACACAAATATAAATCATATCTATATTCAAAAACTGATTCTGAAGGAATAGAAATGTAAATATCTTGGGCATTTCTCACATCACTTCTAAAAACTTAGTCCCAATAATTTCATGGATTTATCTCATTTGTCCATTTGGTTTTCTTCTTGTATTGTGTTTTATAGTTGTATTTATAAAACCCCAGCCTCCTACCACTCAAAATAAAGGTTAAAGTAAAAATTCCTGTAAGTAATTGAACGTGTGTACTTAAAGATACACATCTTTATGACTGCCTAAACTGATTAATTTTAATTGTTTTGATGGCCTGCAGCCCCACTCTGTTCTCTTAGCTTAATATTTATGTCAAACTCACCAGTAAATATGCTCCTGGTATCATTGAAGAAAGCTAATCATTATGTCTTTCTTTTATTAATCTGAACTAGATGGAAATTTCATATTTGACCAATTTTAGGAGATCTCAATATACAAAAAAATGTACTAAATATAGTTTACATTCTATATATGCAAGGTTGCTTGCAATATTAAAAAGATTAGCTACCAAAAAAGATCCCTACAATTTTTTTTGATAGGAAACTAGTTTTGGTTCACTTACATGATAATTAAATTTTGAAAATAAATTTTCATGTAATTATTTAGGGACAGATTTCCCAAAACAAATTTGTTTCTATTAATCTATTTCCACAAATAGAGACATAACTATCACCTGTAGAAAGATCTATTGAGCTAAATGGTATATATGTGTTGAGACTTTTCTCCCTAATGGTAGTGCAAGCCTGGGGAAGACACAGAATTACGTCCAGTCCTTAAAATGTGAAGTCAGATGTTTTTGTACCAGGTACTCTGTTTACCTCTTCCAGTTGTTGGTTTAAAATGTGGTTGTTCCTTCTTTTGTAGCTTTAACAACATGCTTTATAGGTAGGTGAGAATTCAGTGTATATAAGGTAATCCTATAAAGCAATAAAATTCATAGCTTAAAATGAGACACACGCATGTTTTTGGTATGTTCCTTCACTATTACTACCATGGACAAACAAACAAACAAAAAATCATTACCATAAATCAATTGTTTCTCTATGGTTGTCTTCATTTAATCAGTTTGTTTGGTCTTTATTACCTGTGAGTCTCCAGCCATCTCATTCTACAACATTCATTAAAACAAAGATCCATTTTCCTTAATGGGACTAAAAATCTATTGGCATTAACAGGAACAGAAGTCTTTATGCAGTTATGGGAATAAAGGTTGGTTTTCAATTATGGGAAGAAAGGATCATTCCCCTGAATTGGCAGTTCTTAAACATAGCATGAAGGAGAAAGGGTAAGAAAAGAGTGAACAGAATAAGAAGAAATTGTATTACTAATAATACTCTAAGCACGCGTTTCTACTTACCTGATGATTAAAATATTTAAAGATACAAATTTAATTTAATTAATTCAAGAAGCAACTTTTATTTCCTCTAATTTATCCTCAAGGGCTCAATGTTCTATCATATCAGCTCAGCATCTGTGGCCCTAATCTGGCAGAAAGTTTTCCTACAGAATATTTTTTAAAAATGGAAGCCAAGGGGAAGACTGAAAATCCACCATAGTGACACGGAGCCCTATGCGCTACCAAATTAGCTGCCCCAACACTGGGTCAACTTTAGGCTTCATGTGTCCTGACAGTAATCTTCTGCAAAGTCAAGATTTTTCAGATAAAATGCCAATTTTTCTGCAAGAAAGTCCAGACTCTCTGGCAATATTGACTTATATCATTAATAATGACCAGCATCAGGAAAAAGTGACCAGTTTTGGTAACTTTAGATGTCATGCCTACAGAGAACATCCAGTTATTCTAGCAAGAAGAGTAGGATACAAAATGAGGAGAGCCCTTCAAGACCCAGCTTTGTTTTTTTTTTTTAACATATTATGTATTATTAGCCCCAGGGCTACAGGTCTGTGAATCACAAGGTCTACACACTTCACAGCATTCACCCTAGCACATACCTTCCCCAATGTCCATAACCCCACCACCTTCTCCTTACTCCCCTACCCCCAGCAACCTTCAATTTGTTTTGTGAGATTAAGAATCTCTCATGGTTTGTCTCCCTCCTGATCCCATCTTCTTTCATTTTTTCCTTCCCCACCCTCTAAACCTCAAGACCCAGTTTTAAGTGGGATCCATTGTGGCCCCAGAACGCATGATTAGAAATATATTCAAGGTACTTCACAAAATGGACTCACTACCACTTTAATAGTTTTTCCCACTTTCCCTTACACATACATGTTCCCCTTTTCAGACATAAATTTTCCTCATTAATGCCAAGAAGTATCTGGGCATCTCTCCCCAACATATCCTCTGCTTTCCATTTCAGGGAATGGAATGTCTCAATATTTCAAAACCAAAGGCAAAATCGAATTTTCTGAAGCCAATTTTTACAGATCTAATCTAAATGAAACTACTCACATACCTAAATTCCCATGGTCTCTTCCACTCATTGGGCACTTAAGTGTTTCCTTTAAAGTTCAATTTGTTTTATAGGTTATTTCTAGTTTCCACCCATAACTGTCTAGTCATCCTTTGAACACTGGCTTCTGCTTAATTCATCTTTGTACTCCCCTCAACACCTACCTAGTACATCGTCAGGTCCTCACTTGGCATTTAATAAAAGTTAAATGGATTATATAAATAGAGAAAGAAAAGTGGTAGGGATTGATATAATTCTCTATATTGAAATTGTTCATTGGTGAAAAATCTGAAACTAAAATGTAGTATTTCATCAGTGCTCTTTCCAATAGCTAATACTATTTTCCAACCTCACACAACTTTCATGCACACTCTTCAATTCTAGTCCCCACTTACAAAAATGAGATAGTCGATGTTGCCGTTGATAACTGATTTGATTTATTTTTGAAGTGATAGAAATAAGACTTCTAACCTGTTACAGCAGAATGAAAGAGGAAGAATAATTGACCGTGAAAGAGAATTATTCATCTATAACCATCTCATTACTGCAATAGCATTAGAGGATAATGAACAAGGAGTAAGGCAGAGGAGGTAGCAATAACTGGGCAGTAGTGCGGTCAAGAGAAAAAATGCCAGCTAGGGAACTCGGGGGCCTGGGGAGCGTGGCCCCTACAAGAAGACTCTGCCATTTCTGGATCTCATCCATGTCTTAGAACAGTGGTCCTCAAACTTTTTGGTGCCGGTACTCCATTACACACTCAAAAAATTACTGATCTGAAAAGCTTTCCTTTAGGTGGGTTTTATCTAGCCATAAAATCAGCATTAAAAATATAGTAAGAATTAGAAATTAAAACTGAGAATTAAAAACACATTACTTCTTTTAACAATAATAAAAATAATTCTAGAGGGGGGAGGAGTCAAGATGGCGGAGAAGTAGCAAGCTGAGACTGCTTCAGCTAGCCGGAGATCAGCTAGATAGCTTATCTAAAGATTGCAAACACCTGAAAATCCATCGGCAGATCGAAGAGAAGAAGAACAGCAATTCTGGAAACAGAAAAACAACCACTTTCTGAAAGGTAGGACCGGCGGAGAAGTGAATCCAAAGCGACGGGAAGATAGACCCCGGGGGGAGGGGCCGGCTCCCGGCAAGCGGCGGAGCAACCGCGCACAAAATCAGGACTTTTAAAAGTCTGCTCCGCGGAGGGACATCGCTCCAGAGGCTAAACCGGAGCGAAGCCCACGCGGGGTCAGCGTGGCCTCAGGTCCCGCAGGGTCACAGAAGGATCGGGGGTGTCTGAGTGTCGCAGAGCTTGCGGGTATTGGAACGGGAAAGCCGGCTACAGAGACAGAGCCGACAGTAAGCTCGCAGCTCCGTGTTACCTTGAACCGGTCGCAGGCTCGGTGAGCTCGGAGCGCGGCCGGAGGTCAGGCAGACGGGAGTAACTGGGCGCTGTTCTCTGAGGGCGCACTGAGGAGTGGGGCCCTGGGCTCTCGGCTCCTCCGGGCCGGAGACCAGGAGGCCGCCATTTGTATTCCCGTCCTCTGGAACTCTACGGAAAGCGCTCAGGGAACAAAAGCTCCTGAAAGCAAACCCGAGCGGATTACTCACCCCGGCCCCGGGTAAGGGCGGTGTAATTCCGCCTGGGGCAAAGACACTTGAAAATCACTACAACAGGCCCCTCCCCCAGAAGATCAACAAGAAATCCAGCCGAGACCAAGCTCACCTACCAAGGAGTGCGGTTTCAATACCAAGGAGAGCAGCAGAATTCCAGAGGAGGAGAAAGCCAAGCACGGAACTCATGGCTTTTTTCCTGTGATTTTTTTTAGTCTTGCAGTTAATTTAATTTTTTCTTTTTCATTTTTTTTTTTTTTTTTTCTCGCCTTCGGGTAAAATTTTTTTTTTTTAACTGTTACCTTTTTCTTTTTTAACGATTTTTTACTAGTTTATCTAATATATATATATATTTTTTTACATTTTTCTTAGGTGTTTTCTTTTTTAAAAAAAAATTCTTTTCTTTTTTTTTTTTTTTTTTTTTTCTTTCTTTTTTCTTTCTTCCTTTTTGAACCTCTTTTTATCCCCTTTCTCCCCACTCACGATTTTGGATCTCTTCTAATTTGGCTAAAGCATATTTTCCTGGGGTTGTTGCCACCCTTTTAGTATTTTACTTGCCCCTTCATTTACTCTTATCTGGACAAAATGACAAGACGTAAAAATTCACCACAAAAAAAAGAACAAGAGGCAGTACCGAAGGCTAGGGACCTAATCAATACAGACATCGGTAATATGTCAGATCTAGAGTTCAGAATGACAATTCTCAAGGTTCTAGCCGGGCTCGAAAAAGGCATGGAAGATATTAGAGAAACCCTCTCGAGAGATATAAAAGCCCTTTCTGGAGAAATAAAAGAACTAAAATCTAACCAAGTTGAAATCAAAAAAGCTATTAATGAGGTGCAATCAAAAATGGAGGCTCTCACTGCTAGGATAAATGAGGCAGAAGAAAGAATTAGTGATATAGAAGACCAAATGACAGAGAATAAAGAAGCTGATCAAAAGAGGGACAAACAGCTACTGGACCACGAGGGGAGAATTCGAGAAATAAGTGACACCATAAGACGAAACAACATTAGAATAATTGGGATTCCAGAAGAAGAAGAAAGTGAGAGGGGAGCAGAAGGTATACTGGAGAGAATTATTGGGGAGAATTTCCCCAATATGGCAAAGGGAACAAGCATCAAAATTCAGGAGGTTCAGAGAATGCCCCTCAAAATAAATAAGAATAGGCCCACACCCCGTCACATAATAGTAAAATTTACAAGTCTCAATGACAAAGAGAAAATCCTGAAAGCAGCCCGGGAAAAGAAGTCTGTAACATACAATGGTAAAAATATTAGATTGGCAGCTGACTTATCCACAGAGACCTGGCAGGCCAGAAAGAGCTGGCATGATATTTTCAGAGCACTAAACGAGAAAAACATGCAGCCAAGAATACTATATCCAGCTAGGCTATCATTGAAAATAGAAGGAGAGATTAAAAGCTTCCAGGACAAACAACAACTGAAAGAATTTGCAAATACCAAACCAGCTCTACAGGAAATATTGAAAGGGGTCCTCTAAGCAAAGAGAGAGCCTACAAGTGGTAGATCAGAAAGGAACAGAGACCATATACAGTAACAGTCACCTTACAGGCAATACAATGGCACTAAATTCATATCTCTCAATAGTTACCCTGAATGTGAATGGGCTAAATGCCCCTGTCAAAAGACACAGGGTATCAGAATGGATAAAAAAACAAAACCCATCTATATGTTGCCTCCAAGAAACACATTTTAAGCCCGAAGACACCTCCAGATTTAAAGTGAGGGGGTGGAAAAGAATTTACCATGCTAATGGACATCAGAAGAAAGCAGGAGTGGCAATCCTTATATCAGATCAATTAGATTTTAAGCCAAAGACTGTAATAAGAGATGAGGAAGGACACTATATCATACTCAAAGGGTCTGTCCAACAAGAAGATTTAACAATTTTAAATATCTATGCCCCCAACGTGGGAGCAGCCAACTATATAAACCAATTAATAACAAAATCAAAGAAACACATAAACAACAATACAATAATAGTAGGGGACTTTAATATTCCCCTCACTGAAATGGACAGGTCATCCAAGCAAAAGATCAGCAAGGAAATAAAGGCCTTAAATGACACACTGGACCAGATGGACATCACAGATATATTCAGAATATTTCATCCCAAAGCAACAGAATACACATTCTTCTCTAGTGCACATGGTACATTCTCCAGAATAGATCACATCCTCGGTCCTAAATCAGGACTCAACCGGTATCAAAAGATTGGGATCATTCCCTGCATATTTTCAGACCACAATGCTCTAAAGCTAGAACTCAACCACAAAAGGAAGTTTGGAAAGAACCCAAATACATGGAGACTAAACAGTATCCTTCTAAAGAATGAATGGGTCAACCGGGAAATTAAAGAAGAATTGAAAAAAATCATGGAAACAAATGATAATGAAAATACAACGGTTCAAAATCTGTGGGACACAACAAAGGCAGTCCTGAGAGGAAAATATATAGCGGTACAAGCCTTTCTCAAGAAACAAGAAAGGTCTCAGGTACACAACCTAACCCTACACCTAAAGGAGCTGGAGAAGGAACAAGAAAGAAACCCTAAGCCCAGCAGGAGAAGAGAAATCATAAAGATCAGAGCAGAAATCAATGAAATAGAAACCAAAAAAACAATAGAACAAATCAACGAAACTAGGAGCTGGTTCTTTGAAAGAATTAATAAAATTGATAAACCCCTGGCCCGACTTATCAAAAAGAAAAGAGAAAGGACCCAAATAAATAAAATAATGAATGAAAGAGGAGAGATCACAACTAACACCAAGGAAATACAAACTATTATAAGAACATACTATGAGCAACTCTACGGCAATAAATTTGACAATCTGGAAGAAATGGATGCATTCCTAGAAACATATAAACTACCACAACTGAACCATGAAGAAATAGAAAGCCTGAACAGACCCATAACCAGTAAGGAGATTGAAACAGTCATTAAAAATCTCCAAACAAACAAAAGCCCAGGGCCAGACGGCTTCCCGGGGGAATTCTACCAAACATTTAAAGAAGAACTAATTCCTATTCTCCTGAAACTGTTCCAAAAAATAGAAATGGAAGGAAAACTTCCAAACTCATTTTATGAGGCCAGCATCACCTTGATCCCAAAACCAGACAAGGATCCCACCAAAAAAGAGAGCTATAGACCGATATCCTTGATGAACACAGATGCGAAAATACTCAACAAAATACTAGCCAATCGGATTCAACAGTACATTAAAAAGATTATTCACCACGACCAAGTGGGATTTATTCCAGGGCTGCAAGGTTGGTTCAACATCCGCAAATCAGTCAATGTGATACAACACATCAATAAAAGTAAGAACAAGAACCATATGATACTCTCAATAGATGCTGAAAAAGCATTTGACAAAGTACAACATCCCTTCCTGATCAAAACTCTTCAAAGTGTAGGGATAGAGGGCACATACCTCAATATCATCAAAGCCATCTATGAAAAACCCACCGCAAATATCATTCTCAATGGAGAAAAACTGAAAGCTTTTCCGCTAAGGTCAGGAACACGGCAGGGATGTCCATTATCACCACTGCTATTCAACATCGTACTAGAGGTCCTAGCCTCAGCAATCAGACAACAAAAGGAAATTAAAGGCATCCAAATCGGCAAAGAAGAAGTCAAATTATCACTCTTCGCAGATGATATGATACTATATGTGGAAAACCCAAAAGACTCCACTCCAAAACTGCTAGAACTTATACAGGAATTCAGTAAAGTGTCAGGATATAAAATCAATGCACAGAAATCAGTTGCATTTCTCTACACCAACAGCAAGACAGAAGAAAGAGATATTAAGGAGTCAATCCCATTTACAATTGCATCCAAAACCATAAGATACCTAGGAATAAACCTAACCAAAGAGACACAGAATCTATACTCAGAAAACTATAAAGTACTCATGAAAGAAATTGAGGAAGACACAAAGAAATGGAAAAATGTTCCATGCTCCTGGATTGGAAGAATAAATATTGTGAAAATGTCTATGCTACCTAAAGCAATCTACACATTTAATGCAATTCCTATCAAAGTACCATCCATCTTTTTCAAAGAAATGGAACAAATAATTCTAAAATTTATATGGAACCAGAAAAGACCTCGAATAGCCAAAGGGATATTGAAAAAGAAAGCCAACGTTGGTGGCATCACAATTCCGGACTTCAAGCTCTATTACAAAGCTGTCATCATCAAGACAGCATGGTACTGGCACAAAAACAGACACATAGATCAATGGAACAGAATAGAGAGCCCAGAAATAGACCCTCAACTCTATGGTCAACTAATCTTCGACAAAGCAGGAAAGAATGTCCAATGGAAAAAAGACAGCCTTTTCAATAAATGGTGCTGGGAAAATTGGACAGCCACATGCAGAAAAATGAAATTGGACCATTTCCTTACACCACACACAAAAATAGACTCAAAATGGATGAAGGACCTCAATGTACGAAAGGAATCCATCAAAATCCTTGAGGAGAACACGGGCAGCAACCTCTTCGACCTCTGCCGCAGCAACATCTTCCTAGGAACAACGCAAAAGGCAAGGGAAGCAAGGGAAAAAATGAACTACTGGGATTTCATCAAGATCAAAAGCTTTTGCACAGCAAAGGAAACAGTTAACAAAATCAAAAGACAACTGACAGAATGGGAGAAGATATTTGCAAACGACATATCAGATAAAGGACTAGTGTCCAGAATCTATAAAGAACTTAGCAAACTCAACACCCAAAGAACAAATAATCCAATCAAGAAATGGGCAGAAGACATGAACAGACATTTCTGCAAAGAAGACATCCAGATGGCCAACAGACACATGAAAAAGTGCTCCATATCACTTGGCATCAGGGAAATACAAATCAAAACCACAATGAGATATCACCTCACACCAGTCAGAATGGCTAAAATCAACAAGTCAGGAAATGACAGATGCTGGCGAGGATGCGGAGAAAGGGGAACCCTCCTACACTGTTGGTGGGAATGCAAGCTGGTGCAGCCACTCTGGAAAACAGCATGGAGGTTCCTCAAAATGTTGAAAATAGAACTGCCCTATGACCCAGCAATTGCACTATTGGGTATTTACCCTAAAGATACAAATGTAGTGATCCAAAGGGACACATGCACCCGAATGTTTATAGCAGCAATGTCCACAATAGCCAAACTATGGAAAGAACCTAGATGTCCATCAACAGATGAATGGATCAAGAAGATGTGGTATATATACACAATGGAATACTATGCAGCCATCAAAAGAAATGAAATCTTGCCATTTGCAACAACATGGATGGAACTAGAGCGTATCATGCTTAGCGAAATAAGTCAAGCAGAGAAAGACAACTATCATATGATCTCCCTGATATGAGGAAGTGGTGATGCAACATGGAGGCTTAAGTGGGTAGAAGAATAAATGAAACAAGATGGGATTGGGAGGGAGACAAACCATAAGTGACTCTTAATCTCACAAAACAAACTGAGGGTTGCCGGGGGGAGGGGGTTGGGGAGAAGGGGGTGGGATTATGGACATTGGGGAGGGTATGTGATTTGGTGAGTGCTGTGAAGTGTGTAAACCTGGTGATTCACAGACCTGGGGATAAAAATATATGTATATAAAAAATATATGTTTATAAAAAATAAAAAAAAAAAAAAAAAAAAAAAAAATGCCAGCTATATCAAAAGAACAAGAAGAAATAATTGGTATAACATCCAGTCACTCAATAAACATGTAATACGCATCTACTCTATACCAGTTAATGTGATAAACAATTACAAAATAAAAATACCTACCTCTCTCTCCAGTTTCTCTAGTAGTAAAGATAAAATCTCATAAATAAATGTATAAATAATAATAAATGAAGCTGATAAATCATAAAGGAGATTTAAAGACCTTTGCTTGGGAGCAGGAGTAGAGAGATAGGGCTAGCCGCACATGCAACTTGTTCTCACTGTGTTGCCTAATTTAATACAACACCCAGCTCTCTGTGGGCACTTAATGACTACCAGTTGGCAAATGGATAAATGCCAGTGGTTGGGAAACAGGATGAGCGCGTTATCTCCCGGGTTGCCCAGCAAACTGGTGTGGCTTGTACAGGAACCTCCTCCGCTGGGACAGCTACACAGTGACTCCTAGTGGTCACAAGTTGAACCTTATCTTTGATCATAGTGGAAGAAGCATGTAATTTGTATAGTATAATATATATACCCACACATATTACATAAATTACTATAATAACTAAAGCCATCACCCTTGCCAACAAATTCTGGTGCTCATTTTGTTTAAAAGTGAAAAATATCTGCTAAGCACAATGATGCTTGCTAGATGAACAATAAGTTCTTTTACAATTCTGAGAGCCGGATTCAATTATTTTAATTTTTTTTAATTTTTTTCATTTTTATCGGAGTCAATTATTTTAAACTAACTTTCTAATATGGTCATTGCAGTGTTAAGCTTAACATGAATCAGAACAAATAAAAAATATGTTTATTATGAGAAATAAGCATTGTTGCCTCCAAGCTAGTGGAAATGCCCTCCTCAAGGAAAGACTTGGAATATTTCTTCGAGTTTTATCTAAATATTAGAGGCATTTTTCTTGACTCAAAACAATTATTAGCTTGATAAGAGTTCCAAATTGTCCCAGTTATTTATAAACTATGTGTATTCTTCCTTTTTCATAAAGAAAAAGAACAATGGCTCATTATATTTTTGCGTATCACTACAAAGGTATTTCTACTGATTTTTAATATTTCTCTATAAATAAAGATCACTATGCAGTAGGTCATTCTGGTATATTAGAACTTACTGCGTTCTATTCAGATTAGCTCAAAAAACACAACCAGTGCTGACTATATGTGAAGACTTGTGCTAAGTACTGGAAAAATAAAGATAGGTAAGACATAGCCCCTGCCTATGAAGATCTTAGGTATATATATATATATATCTTATGGTATAGTCGGGAACAAAGACTTTACTATCACCCAGAAGCCAAAGAAACATGAAAAACAATCGAAACTGGCAGTTAGATAAGGCTTCATAGTTGTAACAGGTTATAACGTCACTTTCATATGGTTCCCTCATGTCAAAACCCAAATCCAGTCATTCTGTGAGTAATTGTCATCTTCCATCCCATCCATAAAGGTTCTGAGAAGACCCCAATCTATGATTCTGCTGTTGTCAGCCATCCTTTCACTCCTGCATATTAAATTAGATGAAGGCTTTGAATTCACATCAGACAGAAGAGAAAGGAGACAGCTAGGGGGAAAGAACAGTTAAGCTATATACCGAAGTCCTTTGAGAAATGTGCTGTCAAGAGTGTAGCTACAAAATTCAAACTGCAAGACACTGTATATTACCATGTGAGCGTCCAAGGAGATTCTTCCCAAGTGAAAAAGCACTGCATGAAATCAAATCGTAACACTGTCCTAAAACTGAACACTTAAGTGATCTATATGGACATCTGTTCATGTAGACTGACTCCTAGCGATAGAAACTGATTGTTGCAAGGAGAGCAGTTGAAAATTAGACTCTTTAAAAAAAAAAAAAAAAAAAAAAGCTAAATTAGAGCTACCTATGACCCTCAATTGCACTACTGGGTATTTACCCCAAAGATACCGATGTAGTGAAAAGAAGGGTCATCTGTACCCCAATGTTCATAGCAGCAATGGCCACAGTAGCCAAACTGTGGAAAGAACAAAGATGCCCTTCAACAGACAAATGGATAAAGAAGATATGATTCATATACACTATGGAGTATTATGATTCCATCAGAAAGGATGATTACCCAACTTTTGCACCAACATGGACGGGACTGGAGGAGATTATGCTGAGTGAAATAAGTCAAGCAGAGAGAGTCCAATATCATATGGTTTCACTTACTTGTGGAGTATAAGGAATAACATGGAGGACATGGGGAGATAGAGAGAAGTGTGATGGGGGAAATCGGAGGGGGAGACCAACCATGAGAGACTGTGGACTCTGAGAAACAAACTGAGGGTTTTGGAGGGGAAGGGAGTGGGAGGCTGGGTGAGCCTGGTGGTGGGTATTAAGGGGGGGCACATATTGCATGGAGCACTGGGTGTGGTGCAAAAACAATGAATTTTGGAACACACAAAAAAAGTAAAATTAAATTAAATTTTTAAAAAAAAGAAAATCTCACTCCTCTTCAAAATAGGAGAGAAGGGGGCTGGGGCTGGGGTGGCTGGGTGATTGATATTGAGGAGGGTATGTGTTGTGGTCAGCGCTGGGTGTTGTGAAAGACTGATGAATCACAGTCCTGTACCCCTGAAACAAATAATACATTACATGTTAATTCTAAGAAAATGGGTTGATGAGGATGAACCCCACAGGTTTGTCATTAGGATTAGAAATAAAAGATACTGCAAAAAAAAAAAAACTGTAGTAATACAAAGTTTCATAAACATGGACATTTTAGGTGAGATATGTGGCCTTACTGTCCTCTATAAAAACTAAATAAACATAATCTACAAAATGTATAATGAAGGAGAAAACATTTAACAGAGAACAGACTTATCTAGGATCATTGGAACTATTTCCTTTATGACGAGATGTATGTTATTCTAAGTCACCTCTAGTATGGTCACCACATTTGTGTCTCTGAGATAATATTCTCAAAGTCTTCGAATTTGGTTGCCAATGACTTATAATACAGATTATTTTCAATTTTCTAATCTTATTTCAATGAATTTTGACAAACCACAAAACAACCTAGCCTATAGTTATGAGCACATTGTTTAAAAAGTAATTTGAAGGACACCTGGGTGGCTCAGTGGGTTAAGCCTTTGCCTTTGGCTCAGGTTATGACCTCAGGGTTCTGGGATCAAGTCCTGTGTCAGGCTCTCTGCTTGGCAGGGAGCCTGCTTCCCCCTCTCCGTCTCTGCCTGCCTCTCTGCCTACTTGTGATCTCTGTCAAATAAATAAATAAAATATTTTCTTTCTTTTTTTTTTTTTTTAAAGATTTCATCCACTTATCTAACATAGGGAGAGAGATCACAAGTAGGCAGAGAGGCAGAGACAGAGAGAGGAGGGAAGCAGGCTCCGCACTGAACAGAGAGCCCGATGCGGGGCTCAATCCCAGGACCCTGAGATCATGACCCGAGCCGAAGGCAGAGGCTTAACCCACTGAGCCACCCAGGCACCCCAATAAATAAAATCTTTAAAACAAAATGAAGAGCAACTTATTTCATATATTATATAATTATGTATTCTCTTTTATAATGAAACAAAAATTACATATCAAAGTCAAAATCCTATTTAAGTTTAAGGAAAGATGAGAAAAATACGTAAATAGTTTTATGCATCTAAAACTGGAAGTGAATGACCTTTTCTCCACCATAAATGTTGAACATAGATTAATTTAGATCATTTTTGTTATAATTAAGGCGTTTGGAAACAAAAGCCAGACACAGAGACCAACTAAGCAATCTCGTGTATTTTCTTTTTCTTCTAGTTGTTCTTTCTTCCATTTCTCCTATTGACATCCCATAGGAAAACTCCAAGAACACTTATATGTTACATATTATTTTTCTTTTGTTTCTCAGAGAGAACTATTTCTATTTTTTTACCAACCTTCCTAGATAAGTCTGAGTCATCTGTGAGGAGGCAGGATGGGTAATTACCCAAAGCATGAATGCCTAAAAACATACTTGCATATACCATCTTCTTTTAAAAATCGTTCTTGCTAGCCTCGTATTAGAAAAAAAAAAAATACCATTATGGTAAATAACAATTTACGGGTCATCTGGAAATTGTTCCACCATGAGAAACATTGACTACCATATACTGCAGTCCATGTAAATAATATAGAAACCATAAATTATTAACTACATGAAATGCATACCACTGAAAATTAAAATTTTTAAAAAGAGAGAGACAAATCGTAGGCAAACTATTTCTAGAATAGTGAAGTTAACCTGAAATGAAAAAGTTTGGGAATTCTTAAGGTCAACCTATCAAGAAACTCCTAAATGATGTGGCTTCTTCTAAACTGTTAATGTCCTGGTCCAAACAATGTATCTTCAAATTTTCCCTCCTTCTCCACAACCAAAAACACAGTAACTAAAGAAAACTAATGAACAAGCAGAAAGAGATAACGTTTTTCTAAAGAAAATAAGAGATTTAGCGAATAATACGGAGACCAAGCCACAAAATGCTTGTTGATGGCACTCCATTTCCTTTCTATTAGAATAACATTTTAGAGACTCAAGCTATAAGGTTTAGCACTTCTGAACCTCCATTTTATTATTTAAATGCAATTAGAGATCCAATACTAGTAATTATAGGTAGAATGACCCAAATTCTATCAGAAATTGAGCAATTAGTTTCAGATGAATATATATTTTCAGAAAACAATTTATAACAGACTACAATTTTCAGATCCTTTTGCACTAACTTAAAATTCATATTCAATTTTTTTTTGTATGCAATCTGTGTTCTTCTTAAATAACTTTGATCTTCGAACATGCTTTAAAATCCATCTTACTGGGGCATCTGGGCTGTTCAGTTGGTTAAGTGCCTGCCTTCAGTTCAGGTCATGATCCCACGGTGCTGGGATGGAGCCCCAGGGCTCCCTACTCAGCAGAGAGCCTGCTTCTCCCTCTCCCTATGCCCCTCTTCCAGCTAGTGCTCTCTCCCTCTCTCTCTCAAATAAATAAATAAAATCTTGTTAGAAAATCCATCGTATTAAAGTCCCATGCAAACATTTTCTACATTTTCTCAAACTATTATCAGCACTCCTCCCCTGAATAGTAGGAGCCAATATGCAAGGTGTGGAACTCAGCAACTAAAGCCTCTTCCTTATATTTGAAACTGCTTAGTGACAGTCATGGCTGTTTATCAAAGAAAATTTTTCTCACACTTTCTGCTCTTTACCTCTTACATCAATGTTTTGAGAAGCTCTCAGCACATAAATCTCTCCAAATAAATCTGTAATCCAGTTGCAAACGCACTAAAGCTTGAGATCATCAATCAAAGGACACACAAAGGCAAGCAGGAATTCCCGAGTCAGCACAAAAGTAAAATCTTCAGATGCAACAAAGGAATGGAGAACTAAAAGAGGGACCCTCATGCCAATGTCCCAATTGCTGATCCCACTTCAGTCTTCTTTTCTTGTTGTTGCATTTAAAAAAAAAAAAAAAAAAAAAAAAAAACACGTCCTTCCCTTGTATTCAAGACATGTCAATGATCTGTCACAACAAACAGATCCAGATGGAAAAACCAAAATTGTTCTCCAATTCACACTACATAATGGACAAAAGGGCTTAGGTTTAATATCCACTACTACAAAAACAAGTCTCATAGGTACTCTTGCATTCTTCATCTTTAAAAAATCTTACTTTCAACATGTGGAAGATTCGGCCCCATTGGGCTGTTCTTTGTAATAGGTTTTGCCCCTTTTCTCTCCTACAGGACTCTGTAGAGTGATGAGCAAATGCATTCCCCTTACATTTAAAGGGTTTGGAAATTAAAACTATCTACCCAGAGGTAGATAAGTAAAATCTCACTTTATGAAAGCTTTCCAGATGTCTTTACATCCGCCTCTTTCCCTTGAGGCAAAGAAGAACCAATGAGAGAAGTCCTGATGCTTTAAATAATTCTCTTTCTGTCTGGCAGTTTTTCCTACACAAGTCAAGGTCTGTGTATGATGCTGCTCAGAGCTGTCTTGGCAGCCTGGCGTTCACCGTCACAGGCATACTGTGAGGACTCAAACATTTTGTTTCTTCTAAGCTCAACAACTACCACTGAATGTAAACTTAGTTGTTTCGACATGGGAAATCATAACAGGCGGAGAAATTTCAATTAAACAAACCATGCTCGTTTCCAAACACTCCCTAAGGCCAGATCCCCAGGATCAGTCAAACATAAATGTCATTTCAATCACTGTAAATACATCGCTAACACATGCAAAAAATCTAAAGTAGTCATCTCTCTTTTTTTTTAAGTTGAATGACCTATCAATAATAATACCTTATTGTTGCTTAAACCCTGTCTCCAAGGATTTCAATATGTTTAATCTACCCTAGGCCACTGAGGTCTTGGGTAGGATATAGATAGAACTCGTACTGTGTAAATTTAAGCAACAGCACTTAGAAATCAAGTAGCAATCAAGAAGAGTGAAGCAGGAGTGAATCCAGTAACGCACACAGAACGACAGAGTGACTGTGATGTTCTAGGTATAGAAGAAAAGAGCCAGCACACTTGAGCAAGCGGAAAGGACCTATGGGAGCCAATTGAATGTGTCCTTTTCCACTGGTAAGCAGGAAAGCTGTGTTCCCATTGCTCAGATGGGTAATCAGATGACCTCAATAGTATTGGAAGCTTTGGGACATGAAAGTAAACAATACATTTAAATCCAACTTTTATTTCCTCTTCACTAACACTCAGCATGATGTCTTTCTTAAAGCATAGAATAGATCTATGTTTTAATTTCACTTGGAATTCATTGGTGACTCTTAGATGCAAAAATAATAGTGGTACACACAATGTATCCAATTTCAAAGCAAGACAGGCTATTGGAGAGTGCTTTCCCCAATCCTCCCATTCATAAAAAGAAAACTGAGACAGAAATGGGTGACCTGACCTGCTCCAAACTATATAAAGAATAAGAGACAGAATTAAGACTGGAAGCTAGATCCACTAGTTTTATGCCCTTTCTACTACTCCTCACAGTGACTCATAAGCAAAGCCTGCCTTTACGAGCTTATTATTTCCTCCTTTGTGATATCAGGCAGTGAAGAATCAAGGAATAATTAAAAGTGAAACATTTAGAAAGAAGAAAATATCAATAAACCTTCTGACTGACTGGGTACATTGGAGAAATTCATTCCAATATTTGGGGAATGTTGCTAGTTAATACCCACTACTCTCTATTATACAACATCATTCCTCCTGATTCTTAAATTTAGACACATAAAACATTCCGCAGACATGAGATTTGCTATTTGAAAACAAAACTTCTAGGTTATGCTAATTTTATGTCTTTTAACTCGTCTATGTCATGTAAGAAACTTGCGATTATATCCAAGTATTTCTCCTTTCTAAAGTACAAGTTTCTTTTCTCTCCCCCCCCCCTTTTAATTTAAGAGCTTTGTTAACAGGTGCTTCCATTTGGTTGACTTTTTTGAAAAGAAAAAAAAGTTGTAAATTTTTATTACAAATTAAAAATGAGATTAAAAAAAAAAAAAAGGGCAACTTGACCAGACATGAAACAACTTAAAAAGTCAGCTCCACCCTTCTCAACATCTGGAGAGGAATTTTGGCTTGTGGATGCTGCTTTTGTCTCTCTGCCATCACGTGGTTTGGGGTTTTCCTGGGCATTTGCTTTGGTAAGTGAAGAGGTGTTGGTACTGACGATGAAGGGGCTGCTGAAGCCTTTGTACTATCTCATGTCCCTGTTCTGGTCGCCCTGATTTTCCTTGTCTTCTTTGTTGCCTTTGTCTATAGGCTCTCCAGTGAGGAGTGTCCCTGTGGAATCCTGGACTATGACCCTGGTATGTCTGTGTTGCCGGCCTGCCTTGCTCTGCTGCACCCTACTGTCCTCGCCCTGCCTCACTTCTGCAAGGAGGCCTGGAGCACCGTGGTGGGGCCCACAGGGCCTCTGTGCAGGGGAGGGAGATGCGGTGGCCCGTGGTGGGGGCAGGGCGGTGCTGTTGGATCTGGCCTGCAGCAGCTGGCTTCCAGTCCCTCACTCTCGTCATTCTGCTGGTAGCTGGTGCAGGTAATTGCATCTGCATCCCCTGCAAGGTGGCCAGCGCCTCCCCTGGTTTGGGTGTGCTACGTATTTACTGCCTTGCCCTGGCATTTACTGCTCTGCCGCCGCCTTTGCTCCAACAAGGTCAAGTCCTACACTGCCAAGACACTTCTTGGGGTTCTTCTTTATGGCGGTCTGATCTACAAATACATCTTCCTTATGGTCATTTCTGTGGATGAAACCATATCCATTTCTTACCTGGAACCATTTCATGGTTCCCAAAACCGTCCTCGAGGTCATGCTGTTGTTCCCACCTCAGTTCCCTGCACCGCAACACATAGTGGTGGGATTGGTGTCCCCGCGTTAAGGCAGGGCGGCAGGGCTGCTGGGGCTCTGCCTCGCTGACCCTGACCGTGGGCACGGTGACCCGCACCGGTGGCCGGGTGGCTCTGCTCCTTTCTCCCTGGTGTGAGGATAACGACCTGCCCAAGCAAGGGGCTGCTCAGAGCTCTCTGCTGTCTGCCCTCTGTTCCTGCTCCGGCCACCAACTGAACTCTGCAACAAGTTTCTTAAATGGCCGTCGCATTGGAACTGTGGTCTAAAAATAATGCCTCCTTTCATTCTTCAGAATTTGTACTAAGTTGGAGAGAAACCATGACTTCTTAAAGGAATAGAGATGGGTTTTAATAAGGACTGTTAGCTGTGGAAACATATATTGTGTTGTAAATAAGGACCATCTCATATTAATTTGTTTATTGGATAGTGGAAAGCCTTTAGGGTAATTAGTTTTTTGTAACATTGAGACAGAACCCAATTCTGGTAAGTCTTATTCTATAATTTCTATCTTCTGTTCAACCTGTATTAACACCTTCAGGTAAAATAAGATTTCTAACGACAACTGTGTTTAGCCTTGCAATATATATTGAATTTAAAATCATATTCAGTACTTGAGCCTTCTAGGTATGTTATGCAAATTTTATTTTTCAAGAAAACTTGGAGTGGTTGTTCCAACATAATGAATCAAATGCAAATTTTTCTGTTGAGAATACATCTGTGAATTTTAGAGATATTATGGATTCCCTGAGGCACATTTATGATAGTTTTTGAGGCCTAGAAATGTGCAGTGTCTTACATTACAGGGGAAGAGGAGACATAACTGGTTTTATTTCTTACTACTGTGTAAAATAGTTTACTGAGCGCTTTGTAAACACAGTATCTTTCTAACAGCATATTTTCCTCTTACTGATGATATATTTCACAAGCAAAGCCTTTAAAGATAATAGGTTCTCCAGACTGAAAGTGGAAAGCAAGCTTGACGTCTGACTTGAAAGTAACTATGATAAAAGGTCAGCAGACATCATCAATATCTGATGATTTCTCATCAGTGCCTCACAAGGCAATTTCAATCCAACAAATATATATTGACAGCTTACTCCATAGTGTGTCAAAACCGTTCTGGGTTATTACCATTTCTGTTCATATGCTCAAATAAACAAATTCCAAAATAGCTCGATGGTGGAGATGCCTCGTCTAGGCAGAGGAAGGAACAGTCTTGGTAACTATATCTGATTTCCCACACCAAAGGAGGGAAAGCAATATAGGCTCTCCCATTTTTGAAGGGTCCTATGGAGCAAATCTAGTCGACTGTCAAAATGCAGGATTATATTATACTAGCCGGAAAGTAAAAAATTTTGTTTGGGATTTTTGGTTTCATGTGTTCTTTTGGATGCTTGGAAATTACTCATGGTGACAGTTCTTGTGAAAAAAACTGAGGGTTCTCCTTTCTTCTTAAAGATTTTGCCATGTTCTTGGCATGCCTGCGTGGCTTAGTTGGTTAAATGTCTGCCTTCAAATCAGGTCATGATCCCAGGGTCCTGGAAACGAGTCCCACACTGGGCTCCCTGCTAGCAGGGAATTTGCTTCTGCCTCTGCCTGCCACTCCCCCTGCTTGTGCATCCTCTCTTTCTCTGACAAATAAATAAATAAAATCTTGAAAAAAATTTACCATGTTCCATATTTTTAAGACAAGCTCCGTGAAAACATCAGGAAAAAATCTTGCTATTTCCCTTGAAAAAACATAAAGAGCAAATGAGCAGTTTTTCTTGTGTGCTCAAAGAGCTTAAAATAAGAATGAGTTTCACAAATAGGAGACTGAACGAGAAGAAAGGAACAAACGTGAAACCCAAGAAAGCTTACTCACTCATCTCATGTCAAGTTGTCAATAAGTGAACAATTCACAGAAATAAGAGCTTAATGGTGGCCAAATTCTCATTGCACATCAGTTTTTAAGTGGATAGAACATTGGATTAATAACGAGCTTGCAGATAACTTTGGCACGAGAAAGTCTTTTGGTTGAAATACACTGATCAAATATTAACTAAGATCCTCTCTGTGCACAAAATTCAGATAGATACTATAATGGGATAGCTGTTTATTAAGGAAAATGCCTTAAAAACAGTTGAATGTGGAACTCAAATTATAAGTACTATATAAATTTATCTCTATGCTTCTTACAAGACTAGGTAAAAAAAAAAAAAAAAAAAAAGCAGAAAACAGAAATGGAATAAGAAACAAAAACTCGTGTCTAATAGTGAATGTCGATTCACCTGTAGGTCCCAGAGATGGAAGTACAAAATATACTATTTTAGTTTTATACTTATTTGAGGTATTTCTATATTGTCCAAAGTTAAGTCAGTTATTTAACATACAGTGATTTTTCTAAAAATAATTGTCATCTTACATATTATATTTTAAAGAGTTTATTATGAAAATGAATGTCTCTGACATATGGGTCTATACTCTGAATAATAAGGCATAGCTTGGAAAACACGTGAATCGTCAATAAAATTCTATGTATGATGTTCTAAATCTTTAAATGAATCCTAAAAGAAAGAAATTTTTTTTCCCTTACTTTAACGTTAATCCAAAGGCCTTTGGAAATTCCAAATACAGAGCAAATAAACACAGTGAATATAACAAAAATACATTACTTCTAATTGTTTCTAAGAAATTTTCTTGAATTTCACTCTCACACTATACTACACAGGACCACATTGGATTGAGTGGAGTTATAATATTGGAAATAATTATTAAACCAAATCTTAGCCACAGATCAATAAATAAGATGTAGAACTGTGAGATGTCAGAGAAGATTACCACATGTTCAAATTTTTTAAATATCTGTTGAATACCAATTCTGTGCAAGTCTCTGACTTATATAGAAAGTATATAAAAACCAAAGTTCTGGGAACCTGGGTTGCTCAGTCCATTAAGTGTCTGCCTTCAGCTCGGGTCATGAACTCAGGGTCCTGGGATCAAGTCCTACATGGGACATCCTACTCAACAGGGATCCTGTTTCGCCCTCTCCCTCTACTGCTCCCCCTGTTTTTATTCTCTCTCTCTCTCCCTCTCTCTCTCTTGCTCTCTCAAGTAAATGAAATCTTTAAAAAAAAAAAAAAAAGAAAGAAAGAAAAGTTCTATATTCAGTATATAAAAATCAAAGAGAAAAGTTTTGACCTTGAGGAGCTTATGGTTTAATGTAAGGGGTATGCATAACTGTTAGGAGAATTAGACATTCTGAGATAAAGACAGTTATTACCAGTCTTAGAAGAGGACTTCAAGAGAAGACCTTGAGATGAATGGTTACAGGAATTGGGATAAAATTAGCCCAATGGCAGGGAAACAGAGGCAAAATCTGCATCCCTTGAATGGAACCAACTTTCAGAGATGACATAAATTCAGAGCGAACATAATAGATAGCAAGTGTGAGCAACAGTAGAATGGACAGACACAATGACATCATGTGTCATGAACTGGGACATCAAAAAATCTGCTCCAAGATTGCATGCAGAACAGAGGAGAACTTATCTTATTCCAGTACCCTTCATAAGAAACAACTGCAGCAACAGGTAGGCAAGAAGTACCCAGTATGGGTGTCCCAAAGACCTCATGCCCTGAGGACAGAGGAACTACAAAAAGTAGGAAGGAGCTGTTCCCACTTGTAGAATCGGAAAGAGCTTCAAGAGGAAAGATTTTTTTTTTTAACCAAGACTTGATTTAGAGTTTCAGACAGGTAATAAGCTTGAGAAGAACATGCAAGTGCCCATAAAAATCAGGTGGGTTAGAAATATATTGTCAGAACAGAGAGTCCATTGCCGCAGGCTAGTGAAGGGGCCAGAGTGCTGCACAGACACACCAGCTGGGGAGCTGGAAGCCAAGGACACGGCGTGAGTTGCAGGTACACAGAGTGGTAGAGGCAGCCCCTGTGGTTGGGAGATTTATTGTTACAAACAAAGTAGTAAATTGAGCAAATAACTGTGTGTGTGTATGTGTGCACAAGTACATGTGCCTATGAAGAAGGAGAAGCAGAGATAGGAAAAAGTCACCAGGTTTCTCGCTGTCAGAGAAGGATTTACAAACACAGAGTGAGAGGAAGAAGAAAGAATCTTCAGAAGAGATTAAATAAGAGATATTAGGGAGCACATGGGTGGCTCACTTAGTTAATCACCCAACTCTTGATTTTAGCTCAGGTCATGGTCTTGGGGTGGTGGGATCAAGCCCCACGTTATGCTCCTCACTGGACGTGGGTGCTGTTTAAGATTCTCTCTCTCCTTCTATATCTCCCCCTACTGCATGCACTCTCTCTTTCCCTCTCTCCCTCTCAAAAAAAAGAGAGAGAGAGATTGGTATGAACTCTTTTTTTTTTTATTTTTTTACAACACTCAGATACACAAGGAATAAAGATACAGAAATAAGCACCTACAGGTGTACAAATATACATACATGTATTTCCTAGTTTTGTTTTCTGAGAGGTACTTGAAGGAATGCCATCCCAAAATCTGTGAACACAGTAAGTACTCAGAACTTGATTTCTGAATACCATCCTACATATTTAAAAGAATCAGAGCTTTTTGAGAAAATGGCTGATTCCAAGGCTGGGGTGAGACAAAAGCAAGATAAGCCTGAGACATCTTATTATGCCAAATAGCAAGACAATGCAAGAAGACACAAGTTAGCTTGAAGGACCCCAATCTAGGACAGTTTACATAAAAATAAATAACAAGAATAATAGATTACTAGCTCATTGAATAAAGTAGGAATTTGTAGGTCCACATATACTAAACTAAAAAATAATAAAATAAAAATAAAGTCCATATAATATAAACAAATAAATAACAAATAAATAAATAAAAAAGAAAAGCTCTCTCTTACAAGGGAATGGCCACTAACAAATGAAGACAATTAGAATGTCCCCCATTTGACAACCATTACAGATTAGTGGCTAATTCCAGAGGAAGTCATCAATGGATGGTAAGGCTGGTCAGCGGTTTGATAAGTAACAAGAAAGCAATGGAATACCGGAATTTCTACTAAGAGGAAACCAAAAAAATTAAGGAGGGGAAAACAGAGATGCTTAGTATCTACCCACTTGACCAACTGATTAAATTAATATCCTCAGTGATAGAATAACTCTATTTATATTCCTACATTAAATGAGTTGAGAAGAGGCCAGCATCATTTCTGTGTTATTTCTTCCCAGAATGCATGGTCTGAGTATGGTAGGAGAAAGCATCATTTGGACTCATGTTGGGATTATCGAAGTCGTAAGAGACAAGAAAACATTGAGGAACTGTTCAGTCTGAACAAAACTGAAAGGACATGACCACTAGATGAAACATAGTTTTCTGGAGCACAAAGGGAAAAGCAACATTGTGGGAAACATTGGTGGAATTTAAATGCTGTCTGTGAATTGGGGGATAGTCTTGTGTCATTGATTTCCTGATCTGGAGGTCAGTATGGAGGTACTATAAGAGAGTGTCCTTGTTTTGGACAGGTAGACACTGGAATATTTAGGATAATGAGGTATCACAGTTGCAAGCTGCTCTCCAGTGCTTAGACAAATGACAATGGGTATATACATACAGCAAGGAAGGCCAATAGATCACAGACTGTATCTGGGACAATAGGATAAGGGAGTTCTTTGTACTATTGTTGTAATGTTTCTATAAGTTATGACTTCAAAATAAGGTTTAAAAAAGAAATGTGACTTTATATTCTATGACTCAATTTCATTTTCTATGTTGAGCCACATTTTACTGAAATGACAGAAAACGGATCACAGTAAATTCTAGGTTTTCTCTCCTCCAGGGATGTGTGTAACCTGGTGAGGACAGATGAGAAGGCAGACGTGGTGCCAGGGCATGGAGGAGTCTGACTCCTAGTCTTTGAGTCATCTTACCAGGCTTGCCTGGACTGAGGAATCCTTCACCCTCCACCCCAGCTTTCTTAACTACTTCCATGGTTACTGCCTCTGGAAGTCCTCCCTTACCCTCTACACATGCCATCCATCTCCTGTGGTTGCCCTTCCCTCTCTTCTTTAGGCTCAGTGGACAACCATCTCTTTTCTACTTCCAAGGAGTGGCAAATGACCTCTGTGAGACTAGTCCCTACTTGACCCTTCCATCTTAAGTGTCTAGTCTTGTCACCTCCCACACACGTCATCTTCACTCACCTAAGCCCTGGTTCCAGGGAAATAAGGGGAGAGAGAAGATTCAGCCTAGACTCTTACCCTACATGTAACGACAGTTACTTCTCAGAAAGTAACTGTAGTAAAAACTCTAATGGATTCAGATTTGGGAAGAGACATTTTCTCTTCTATTTTCAGCACTGAATTATTTTTCACTCATGATGATAAACACAAAGTGAAGTATCTACTTGTGTCAGGCAGGCGAAGGAAGGATGTAAGTGGAGAACGTGAGGTTAGTTAACATGTTAGAACTGGCGTTAACCAAGTGATACTTATTCTGGGACCGCACTTGGAGAACCACTGGTCTAACCTAACATTGTCCAGAAATCAGTTTTCTGGGTTTATTGGTAAATTACAGAATGTCCTGGTTTGGATATTGACCAGATCCAAGCCTTAACTCCTGGCTTAGTTTCTTACTGGCTCTGTTAACCTAATCAAGTCACATTCCAATAATCGTTTACTTTTACCAAATTAACTGAAATATAGTTATATAATATAGCACTATTTTCCTGAGGGATTGAATGTAAACGTTGTTATGGACAGAATGTTTGTGTCCCTCAAAATGTATTTGTTGAAATTCTGACCCCCAGGGTGATGCTATTAGGAGATGGGGCCTGTGAGAGGTAATTAAGGAGGAGCCCTCATAAATAAAATTAGTAACTTTATAAAAAAACACGAGAGAGCTTGCTTCCCTCTCTCTGCTCTTTCCATCCCATGAGGATACAATGAGAAGTCAGCAGTATGAAACCTGGAAGAGGATTCTCACAGAAGCCAACCATGCTGGCATCACAATCTCATTCTTCCAGACTTTAGAACTATAAGAAACATACATCTCTTGTTGATATAGGCCACCCAGGCTATGGTACTTTGTTAAACAGCCTACATAAACTAGGTTAAATGCCATGTTGAATAAATGAAAAGGGTTTTATTTTTCATAGTTCCATCATGAAAATGTAGTGTGCTTACTTCGTGATTTTTCATAATTAGAAAAATGATGAAAGAAATCTCCAACTTTTATACAGATTGAAGCCATAAGTGAAATATTTATTGAGGAGAAGGTCCATTGCTTCAGTGGGCGATGAACTGTGTGAAGGCTGTGAGGAGGAGAGGGGTGGTCTGTCCGGGTGTCTGGGTAAAGCGTCCTGCACAGCACTATCGTTTTCAAATGCACACACACTGAAAACCATCCTCAAACCACACGGTCGAGATGCGGGTACTAGACACACATCAGAGCAGTCAGCCAGATCGTTGGACTGGTTCCTGTAAAGGCATCTTTCCCTTCAAGGGAAGTGTCTTGTGAATCACAAGTCTAGCTAGAGCTTTGTTCCTAAAAAAGCAAGGGACCATAGAAAAAAAAATCAAGCCAATGTAATAGGAAATTTTAATAAAACCTCTAGAATATTATGATGTATGTCTCAGTGCATCAGTCAGTTCAGGGTTGGCCAAAGAAATAGAACCAATTACAGGCAACTGGGTGGCTCAGTCAGTTAAGCTGCAGCCTTTGGCTCAGGTCATGATTCCAGGGTCCTGGGATTGAGTCTCATTGGGCTCCCTGCTCAGTGGGAAGCCTGCTTCTCCCTCTCTCTCTGCTCCCTCCCACTTGTGCACACACACACTCTCTCTCTCAAATAAATAATAAAATCTTTAAAAAAAAAAAAAAGAAATAGAATCAAGTATACATTTATTATATAGAGATAGAGTCAAAGAGACAGAGACAGAGATATAGGGAAAAGGAGACAAGAGACAGGCAGAGGGAGAGATTTAGCTGAAGGAATTTACTTATGTGATTGTGAGGACTGTTAAGTCCAAAATCTAAGGCAGACAAGTAGACTGAGAACTCAGACAAGAGTCCTGTGCCACAATCATGAGGCAGAATTCATTCTTCTCCAGGAAACCTACATTTCTGTTCTTAAGAACTGATTGGAGAGGCCCATCCACATTCCCAATGGTGATCTCCTTTCCTAAAGGCAGCTGACTGTAAATGTTAATCACCTCTGCAAAATACCTTTATAGCGACATCCAGACTAGTGTTTGACCAAAGAACTAGACATCATAGTGTAGCCAAGTTGACATATAAAGTGAATCATCACACTCAGTATCTTTCTAAGTTTTTTAAACTCTCAAAAAATTATTTTTGAGGGACGCCTGGGTGGCTCAGTTGGTTAAGCAGCTGCCTTCGGCTCGGGTCATGATCCCAGCATCTTGGGATCGAGTCCCACATCGGGCTCCTTGCTCAGCAGGGAGCCTGCTTCTCCCTCTGCCTCTGCCTGCCATTCTGTCTGCCTGTGCTTGCTCTCTCCCCCTCTCTCTCTCTGATAAATAAAAAAAATCTTTAAAAAAAAAAAAAAAAAAATTATTTTTGAAAAGAGCATGTGAAAACACGAACATGATATAGAAAATTACTATCCTATGTTTGCACTTCAGAAGCATACAAGCTTACGTACATGCCAGACTCTAAAACATACCTAAAATTATGCTCAGAATTTTATGACTTGCTGATGGAGCCTGTCCAAATACACTTATATCACTGAGGTTTACTCAATTCTGACCTCGGATCCTAGAAGACTAAATAGGAAAGACACTTTTTTTTAAAAGTAAGTTAGTTTGGAAAATAAAGAGAGGGCTTACAAAAAAGATAGCAAAAGAGATGAAAAAGAAAGAAAAGATAAAACAGAGGCTTAAAAGTAAAAGGAGAAGACTTTTCATTAATTCTGTACAAGTAATGACTCCAGTTATATTTAGAGAAATTGGCCAGGATGGCATAGCTAATTACAATGAATTCAAAGTTATGGACAATTAGAATGTGTCCAGACACACTGTTTAATTTTTTATTTTTTTATAAACATATATTTTTTATATACATATATTTTTATCCCCAGGTCTGTGAAAAGAAATATCAACTTCATAGGCAATAAAAGAAAGAGACCTCATTTGGGGCGCTTGGGTGGCACAGTAGGTTAGGCGACTGACTTTTGGTTTTGGCTCAGGTTTTGATCTCCAGTTGCGGGATCAAGCCCCGTTTGGGGCTCCGCACACCCAGCCCAGAGTCTGCTTGGGATTCTCTCTCTCCCTCTGTTTCTGCTGCTCTGCTCCACATGTTCTTTCTCTCTTTAAAATAAATAAATAAATCTTAAAAAAAAGGGGGGGGGGAGGGAGGAAGGAAGAAGGAAAGAAACAATTTTAAAAAATTGCAGGGAACAGCATAAACTCTAATATCCTATGTATAGAAAAATAAGGGATCTGAATGAAACATAAATTCAAGACACCAATATAAGTCTTTTTACCTTGCAAGTCTGCTTCTTTTCTTTCAGGCCTTGTTCTTCCTCCAACTCTCACTCTGTTTATCTCCCTTATGCATGACATTCCCTTTAAAGTTAATGAGGTTGGAAAGAAATCATGCAGTGAGCATTTGAGGGGGAAAAGGCAGGAAGGTTCAGATTAATTCACCATGAAGATCAACCACTTTTTGTCCACAGCCTTATCACTTTCCATTCTTGCATATAGAAAAACATATTCAGTACTTTTCCCACAAATTAATTGGTTTGACTTAATCCCAGCACAGCACTTTTCCTTTTAAGTAGGTTAAAGCACTTGAAATTTTAAGCTTTTACAGAATAATTTAAATATTTGACTTGTGGAAATGATACATATAATTACATTTTACTGGAAAAAATGTTTTTAAAAAAAAATTTTTTTGTTTTTTTGTTCCTTTGTTTTCCCCTCAGAATTTAACTTTAAAAGCCAGAACCTGAGGTAGAAAGAGAGAAGAGAAAGAAAGAAAGAAAGAAAGAAAGAAAGAAAGAAAGAAAGAAAAGAAGGAAGGAAGGAAGAAAAAAATCCTTACAAATTAATAATTATTCACAGAAAAGTTGCAAATGGACAAGGAATAAGTGGTAGCAGAGGTGACGACCCCCAGGGTTTGTCTTCCTGATCCAGTGGTTATGTGACAGGGGACATGTGTGATTCAGTCCTTCAGAGATTAAAATAATGTGTTAATGGCTTAATCAATTATTTTCTTATAACATTGGTAGGTTATAAATAAAGATAACTCTGGATGATAACATTGCTCAAAATATGTCTGTCATCTGATTTACATAAACTCCTTTAATTTTTCCCTGTAAAATAAGCTGGGCAGGTAGATAATATTAACCTAATTTTATAAACTGGAAACTCATCACTAGTAAATTAATCACCTTGACTTAGAAACTTCACGGGTATAAAGGTGAGACCAAGATTTTGACTTCTGACTGAAAAATGTTGTTCTTTGCTGTACTCTGGGTGCCTCGTGTTTTATGTTGAGCTAATATTCCTGAGGACATTATGCTACAAGACAATCAGACAAATACATGTGATGTCTGTGACATGTGGAATCTGAAACAGACAAAACACAACCATGAAAGCAAAGAGTAAAATGGTGGTTACCAGAGGGTGGAGGAAATAAGAGAGATGTTTAAGGATATATGCTTGTAACCAGTAAGTAATTGTGTCCTGGAGACCGAATGCATAGCACAGTGATTATAGACAATAAAACTGTACTATAGACATTAAACTTGTTAAGATTAGATCTTAATTGTTCCCAACATTAGAAGAAAGATCGTTATGTGATGTGATAGAGGCATCAGCTAACATTACAATGGCAATCATCTTGCAATATAAGTGCATCAAATCAATATGTCATACCCCTTAAACTTAAAAAAAGTATGTCAAATACATCTCAATAAAACAATTTTATTAAAGTAAAAAAATAGGAAGGGCTTACTATGTGTGTGTGTCAAAATTTATTAATTCATATAATTTTCATATCCATTCCATGAGGGGGATTACGGAACTCGGACTGGAGCCCACAGACACTCAGCTTGCTAAAGTCAGAGCTGAGCTTTGCAAAACCTCTAAAGGGAGATCAGGGCTACCCACTTGGGTATATAGGCTCATTCTTATATCATTTTCTGAAAAAGCATGGAATCAATAGAAATTGTAGCACAAGCAGAGAGATATGAGTGGAAGAGAGACTAACATTTATTGTCCACATTTGTGGACTAGGTATGGGCTTTTCATTTATTCATTTGACTCATTCAGTACTTAGCCACCAAAAATATTGTGCTATTCCATTTACTCATCACAACCACTCTATACAATAGGCACTATTCCATTTGACAAATGAGAAAACTGAGACACAGGGTTGGTAAATAATTTGCCTAGTATCAGAATCAGGATTGAACTCCTAGTGAAATCCAACCCCAAAGTCATAATATTTTCACGTTGGCCTTCCTGCCTAACAGTCCATTTAAGTCAGCTGAGTAAATGCAGATATGATAGTGTTTGGCAATCAATCCGGGGCTACAAATAACTCGCAGATAGCTCTGATCATTGCAGCAAAATTTGAGGTAGACCTCAAGGCACTTCATAGTACTTTCTGAACAGCCAACTTTTTTTTTAAATTTTTTTAAAATTTTTTATTTTTTATAAACATATATTTTTATCCCCAGGGGTACAGGTCTGTGAATCACCAGGTTTACACACTTCACAGCACTCACCAAAGCACATACCCTCCCCAATGTCCATAATCCCACCCCCTTCTCCCAACCCCCCTGCCCCCAGCAACCCTCAGTTTGTTTTGTGAGATTAAGAGTCACTTATAGTTTGTCTCCCTCCCAATTCCATCTTTTGAACAGCCAACTTTTAAAGAGTTTTTTCCCTCACCTGTTCTACAACATTAACGCAGATTTTCACCCAGTGCTTCTTAGTCTTCCTTATTCAAAAGTTATTTCCTTTGCAATACTTTGGTAGGTTTTTTTTTGTATGCCTAACACAGGTGACCTTGTAGCTGGCCATTTCTCACTTCGTGTCTCTCCCCCTGCCTGGCGACACACCCTTGTATGATAACAGTTAATTCTGTAGCATTCACCTGTGATGCCAGCACCTGTCACTGAAAGGACTTCAATAAACACATATTGAATGAACGTAAAGTAATCCTGAAAATGTTAGATTCATATTACAATGACTTCACCAGGTTATTGATTCTTCTTGTTAAACTAATATTGATTCTTCTTGTAAAATTTATATTTATCATCAAGGGATCAAAGTTCTTGTGAGAAGTCAGTTTTCAATGATTGCACAAAGCAATTAAATATCCAAACCTGTGATGAATCAGGCTTACAAGTGATCTTAAAATGTGAAATATTGGTGTTTCCTGATTGCCCGAACTACAGCATCTCTACTGGGAGTTCACTGCCTCGTTTGTTACATGCAGAATAAAATTACTTGTTTAGCTTTCATGTATCATGTATCAAGGAAATCATTTTTGACATAGGAGCCATTCAGTTTCTATGTCTTCATCCCTTTTCAGTTGTTCACTCAAAGCTCTCGATAGGGATAGATCACCCTAATGACTAAATAAGATGTTATATTGACAGCAAGATAAAACAAGTAAAACCTACTGTAAGAAAAAAGTAGGTCTGCAACAACGTTTCTTCAATAATATCCTTAATTTTCCTTTTCTGCTTCTCAACCCTAAACCTCCCTCCACCACTACCAATAAAATAGCAGGTAATGAAAAAAAAAAAAACACAAAAGTCCCTCAAAAATATTAATGCTAAATCATAACACACCTAACAACAAAATATTTTTCCATCTCTAACGAATAAGTGGAAAAATATGGAAATTCCCAATCTGCTAGTGGTCAGGGTCTGAGACTAACCTAATGTAAACAAATGTGTATGTTAAGTCTATAGTAACTTGATGATCAGCATGGTTTGCCAACTTCAGAGTCTTAGACCTTTAACTAAAGCTATTCCTGCAAGAGGTTTCATTTTTTTGACACTAAATTTTTAGGAAATTGAACTGCACAAACAGGATGAATCAATGCATTAAATAAAAATAAAGGGGTAGCTTCAATTTATAATAATTGTTTAAAAAATTCTGAGTTGTTCAGAGCTAGTAGTTTTGTAGTGGCCAACAAGGATGCATACTTAAATTAACAACATTCCTTGAACCTAAATTCTCTTAAAAGTAATTCACTTAGGAAGAAAGCAAACTGTGGAGAATGAGAGAGGGCCAGTGAGGCAAGGAATGACTGCTGATTCCAGCCTTCTCTATTTTCACATGGTGGCGGCAGCAGAAGCAAAAGGGTTAGAGTCTTTGTTAGTGGAGGTAAAACTAAATAGGCTTGGGGGAGCAGGGAAAGGAACAGTAAAAGAGTAAACATGTATTTAATGAGTCTACTATGATGAGGACCCCATTTCAGATCCCTTAAAACACTACCACCCTAGGGTGCAGAGAAGAAGGTTAAACAGTACTGATCTAGTCTCATTCCTTTATTTTATAGATGAAGACCTTTAGCCATCATGGAAAGATTATTCTCCAAGGGGCAAAGCCACTTAGTGGCTGAATTGGCATTAAAACCCAGGTCTCTTGGTCCCCGCATTTTACATACTACATCATAATGCTTCAGAGAATCGTTTTCTTAATGTGCTTACAACATTAAATGAATTTTGTGAAACTGGATTATTTCAACTTTCTATTGCTTAAATAACTTCTAAATGCTAGTGTGTTTTGTTAGTCATTGTGCTAAACTGATCAGGAGCAAAAAAAAAAAAAAAAAGGGAAAAGAAAAGGAAAAACAGAAAACTATGTCATGAAAAATATAGCTCTTCCTAGATGATGCTTATTAACTGGGGATAGCATTTTTTACTTTAAAGTGCATGTCGACTTTTTATTGTTAAATTTAAAGGAATCACAAGTACAAATCTTTTCCCATATCTGAAACATTTTCTTTTTGAAGTGAAATTTTCTTGTGATTTTTTTTTTATTATTATATATCACCGGTCTCCAGCATTTTCAAGATAGCACCTTCCAAGACAGTACCTGTATCAAATGTAGTATAATCAGACTTTCACTAATTTAATCCATTTTAACTTGCTTTTAATGAATAAATATTAGTTTGGTGGGGGCAAGGAATGATGATTGGAAGAAAAAGTATTCCCTGGAGAAGAAATAACCCATGTAAGGTACCAAGTTATGGATGTGGTGAATTAGGGTGAGGATTTATGAAAGTCTTGGAAAGATCATACAATGGCCCCAGTGAAAGATGATCTGTAGAGAATAGTAACAGTTGGGTAAATCAGAGAGATTCAAGAGATCTCTCGTCAAAACACCTACCTATCCAGGAATAGGTCAAACACCTATCCAGGGATGAACTGGATGTGGGTAGTGAGAGAAAACAGAGAACTATTGAGCATGACATCAAATCTCTAGCATGGGAAGGCAGACTTCTAAGATGGCCCCCAATGATTCCTATCTGCTATAATTCATATTCTGTGTAATCCTTCCCCTTGAGAGTGAGCTGTACCAAAGATTTGCTCCTAACCACTAAGCTATTGCAAAGGTTATAGGATGGCACTCCCATGGTTATGTTAGAAAAATTTCGACTTCCACTTGGCTGGCAGATTCCTATCTTGCTGGCTTTGATGAAACATGCTGTCATGTTGGAAAAGCCAGATGGCACAAACTGAGGACAGCCTCCAGCCATTGGCTGTTAAGGAACTGAGGCCCTTTGTCCAACAACTCTCAAAGAAAATCCTGCCAACAACCATACGTATGAGCTTCAAAGAGGATTCTTCTCTAGGAAGCCTCAGGTGAGACTCCAACCCTGGCTAACACCTTGGTTACATTCTTACAGGAGATCATAAAGTCAAAGACCCAACTGAACTGGAACTAGATTTCTGATCCACAAAAACTGTGAGATAGTAAATGGGGTGTGTTATTTTAAGCCACTAATTTCTGAGGTAATTTGTTTCATACCAATAGATAACTAATTCAATGGTAGTTACAATCATGGGGACAAATGAGATTTACAATAAAAAGAGTTGTCCCAAGACAAATCTTTGAAGGAAATCAAGAATGTCTTTGGGCTCCTGCTCTCTCTTCATTACCATTTCTGGGTTTCCAGATTCTCAGTTCTACTAGCTATCACCTATCTCCTGTCAAAAAGAAAATCACTCTGACAAATTTATTCTCAGTAAAGTGTTATTTCATCATAATGTGCTAATTGGGAGTGTAGAATATTTGTATTTTAAGAGAGAAACTCAAAAGCTAAAATATCAAGTACTGATATTTGTGGGTAAAAACTTGGCCCTGCCCACACAGCCCCCTAAGTCAGTCCACGTGGGTGACTGCCTGTTATTCCTGACTTTAAATATGAAATTTTATCTGCCCACAGAAATTACTTAAATATAATTTTTGTTTGATTCCAGGTTTAATATTATGGTTTAAGATTCTCAAGGGTGAGCAGAGTTTAAACTTGTAATCTTTTTTTTTAGCATATCAAAACAAAACCTTGAGTAAAATACTTGCGTGAAATATCTTTTACTTTCCAGATTGATTTGGAAATTCAATGTTGACACTGCCCAAATCTTCATAGCAATATTAAGTGGCTTCTACATTTTATCCAAAGGTAGGATGGCATAAATGAATCACCAGAGCAAATTTTTTTTTTCTTTTCTGGTAAATTTTATTTGGCCTCCTGAAGTGTTTAATTATAATTCTTAGTTAGAATATCATATAGTACATTTTTTCCATGTTACACATTCAGGGGTAGACTTTTCTGGAAATTTTTATTTCTGTTAAAGTAAATCAAAACACATTTCATTTTTATAATATAGTATATATAATATAAAATAAGCCCTAGAAAAGAGTCTGAATTGAAAAAGTGAGGGGAACTATGGTTTTCCCACTAATGCTAGCCCCTTAGAAATGACAAGTAATGAGAAATTGTGGATATATCTGATACATATATGATTATCTGCTAAATAACTATGCAGCGAAAGGAAATCAAAAGGAAAATCCAAATTGCCTAAAGGCATAAGAGCTTGGAGTAATAATTTCTCTACCAAAATATTGTTAAGAATTTGCCACATTTTTAAAGATTTTATTTATTTATTTTTGAGAGAGAGAGAGAGGGAGAGCACAAGCAGGGTGAGGAGGGACAGAGGGAGAAGCAGACCCCCTGCTGAGTTGGGGGGGCATGAGGGACTGCATCTCAGGACCCTGAGATCATGACCTGAGCCGAAGGCAGACACTTAACTGACTAAGCCACCAAGGCACCCCAGGAATTTGCCACACTTTTATAAATAAAATATAAATTATCAGGACACAAACTCTATAGAATAGTTTATAAAAACATCATTCACAATATTTATGACTTCTCCACCAAAGAGGCACAAATGGTCATGAGTATCACAAAATTTCTGCTTCCATGAATGTACTTACCAATGAAGCAAAACCCTACCAGCTTTCAGGATTATCTCTCAGGCCTTCAAAATTTGGATTTTTAGTGACTGGACCACAGAGGTTGTGATTCACAGTCCGAGAAGGGGTTCTAAACCGATGTGTTCTAGGATACCTTTTATGTGATTTTGTGTGCATCCAAGGTTGAAGGACTGTAAATTATTAGAATTTTTTAGTGCAACTCTTTCTACTCTAGAAATTGAGGTGTTGGTACCAAAGAGAGCAAACACCCCAGGAGGTGTGAGAGGATTACAAGGATCCAGATATTCAAACAACTTTTCCGTGGACTGATTCTGTGACTCTTAAATCTTTCCACAAATCATGGACCAATGGAAAATATCAGTGTGGATAAAGAGTAAATATGTCATAAGGAAAAAGTTGTTGAGGAAAGCTATTTTCACTCACCCTAATGGAAGAGAGTCTTTCTCCTCATCTCAAACCTCTCAAGGGGTAACAGGTTTCAAGGGAACCACTCTGACAGATTTGAAATGTGTTCTCTGTAGCTGAGCAACACAGACAGGTAATATATCATGCCTGAGATAGTTAAACAGATGGTGGCTGGGCTTAACTGCCAGACAATCTAGGCATGCAGAGAGTCTGAAAACTACCTAGAGACAGAATCAGCAGACTGCTGCTACGTGGCCAGTGGGCTGCTCTCTCAGAGACTGTCAGGGCAAAAAGGTCAGTTTGAAGTCATCTTGGGTACTATCCCATACAGCTCTTCTAGGGGCAAAAAGACCCCAGCCAAATAAGGCTGAATGTGGTAAGCTGGACGCTGACTTGAGTCTTGCTGACTCTTCAGAAGAGAGATCAGGGGTGTATCTGCTGATGTCAAAGGAAACAAAGGAGGGCACAGGAGCCCCCAAAAGCCCATGAAAGGACACTCTAAAGAGAAGAATCATCTGCTAGATCCCGAAAGCACAGTCAGCCAGGTAACAATGGAACAATTTCAAGTCAAAACTCTCCAAAGCCCTTGCTTTCATTTCTTATTTCTTACTTCTCCTTTCTGTGAACCTAAAAATCAGCCACTAGCCAGATGGAAGGAGCTAACAAGTGAGGAGCAGAGGGTCATGTTATGTTCAGCCTTAGAGAAGGAAAGGAGGAAAAACCAGGGGTGGCCCCTTTCTACTGCAGAGTTCCATATTTAAGACTGGTGGCTCAACTTGCTAATGGAGGAAAGAATTGGACAGCAAATCAAGTTTCACAGCTTTTGGAGTGCTTGGGTGGTTCAGTCAGTTAAGCACCTGCCTTCAGGTCAGGTCATGATCTCAGGGTCCTGGGATGGAGGCCTGCATCAGGCTCCCTGCTCAGTGGGGAAACTGCTTCTCCTCTCCCTCTGCCTACCTCTGTGTGCTCTATCTCTCTGTCAAATAAATAAATAAAATATTTTTTTTTAAGTTCACAGCTTTTATTAATAGAGGACCAAGCATCCTATTCACCAGTTTGAGACCATGTTCAACATATCATCCATTAACCTTTGAATAGAAGGTCTATTATATAACAACGAAAGAAAAATCATGGTACCTACACCTATTTGCATCCCTGAAGGAGTATCCCTCACTGAATACATTTTGAATGGGCAGTGGGGAGTAAAAAACAAGGTTGCCTCTTAACTATGTCATATGATATACTTACTTGTTAAGTTATATTTATTAACTTAACAGTGATTTGATTACAGAAGAATAAAATGACCATGGAATTTCACCTAGAAATCCGTACAGATATTCATATAGTAAGTTTATTCTGGATGACTTGTAAAAAAAATTAATGTCTGGATTGAAGGCCATTTATAGAACATTTTAATTTTCTACCCACTGAGACAGAATACTTTTTAATTTTCACTTATAATTCGTACTTATAACCATCTCAATGCCTATTGTTATTGAACCTCTAGTTGGATAGGCTTTATCCTGTGGTACTTAGATTATTTATTTAATGTTAATATATTTTATTTAAATGGAAAGAATTTTGAGATGAGATTAAAAGATTTAATTAAAAGAATTAAAGATTTAAGAATCTTAAAATTCTTTCAATAAGAATCTTAAGATTCTTATTGAAAGAATTTCATAATAAAATAGTAAAATCAAAACATAAAGGTGGGCTCAGTCCAGGGAAATATAAGAGAAAATAAAGAGAAATTCAAGCTAATAGAAAAAGAAAGCTGTGTGTGTATGTGTGTGTGTGTGTGTGTATAGCCTATAACCACATACAGATGGTTAAGAGGCAAACCATTTATATTTCATGTTTAACTTCCTGGAGACCAAGGCCCAAGAAAAACTCATGGTATAATTATGAGAAGTAAATGTCACACTGTACCCTCAGGAATACTATGTTTTCTTAAGACTACTCTCTAAAAAATGATTTTTAAAGAATCTCATTAAGTAGTCTCATTAAGTGAGGTCTATAACTAATAAGTAAGAGAAACCAATAGAAGTGACACAGAAGCAAAGGTACCTATAGCCCAGCTGTTTACCAAACCTCTGGCATCAAAATTTGCATTGTTCTTAGATAATGAGTGAAATAAAAAATACTGTCATATGTATTAGATTCCTGTGGCTGCTATAACAAATGACCATAATCTTAGTGGTTAAAAATAACATAAATTTTTCTCTCACACATCTGGAGACCAGAAGATGAAAATCAGTTTCACTGAGCTGAGATCAGGTGTTATCAGTGTCCTCCATCTTCCGAAAGATCTAGGGGAAAATCCATTCCTTACTTCCTCCAGCTTTTGGTGACTGCCCACATTCCTTGACTTGGGGCCACATGGCTCTGCTTTCCTTGTCACACTGCATTATTCTCTTCTATGTGTGTAAAATCTCTATCTGCCTCCCTCTTACAAACTACATGTGGTTTAGGGCCCACCTTGAGAACCTGAAATAATCTCCCAATCTCAATACCCTTAATTTAATCACATCTACAAATAACTTTTTTTTTCCCCCAACATAAAGTAACATGCACAGGTCCCAGTGACTACCTTTTGGGAGATCATTTTTGAGCTACCACAACACATAAATAACCATAAATACATTACACATAGCATAAGCTTTTGTACACACTCGTATATTTTGGATAATAAACTGGCATTGAAAAATCCAGATTCATGTTGGATTTCAGTAACATCTTCATTAATGTAATTAATTCTCACATCATTGCTCTAAGTAGAATTTTTACGTCTCAGCAGTGAAAATAAAGTAGATTTCTAGAAGTGAAAAGGTGTTGGTGAAATGGTCTCTGTAAACGTGGGGCCGGATTATTGTAAAATTCCATTACTCACAAATGCCTCTACTAAGAGTTCTACATAAGGAAAGTAAATTTATTGCTATCCCTTTAGGATAGTAAAATCTAAAATAGCTCAGTGTGGGCCTTAGCTCACCACAGAATTTTAATGCTAGACAGGATCTCAGCCCATCATCCTTACTTTTGAGATAAGAAAAGTGAGACTCAGCCAAACGCCTGCTCTTAGTTCCCAGAGCCCGTAAGTGGCAGGGATTAGGACTAATACTTCCTCACTTCTGGTCCATGCTCTGCTTTGAGCGATGCAACTCTCTTCTGTTCAGTCATTTGCTGAAATAAAAGCTGGTTTTTACCACTCTCCTATGCAGGTGTCTTCGATCCTTAAAATTAAAGCATATTAATTCAAATTTAAGTCTTTATTTCTAGGCTGAATAACATAAATACTCCTGCTGACCCCCTAGCCACAAAAATCTGATCTGTTAAAAAGGGAATTTAGAAGACAGCCCTCAGTAGTCATTGGCTAATTAGGTTAATTCAAAGGAGTTGGTTTAGTTAAGGTTTAATGTAAACAAAAGAGTCAAAACCTGCAAATGTACTCAGTCCAGAAACATCTACAACAAGCAGCGAGCAGGAATAAATCTGTAACAGCTGGGGAGGTTTCTATCTACAAATTAACTTAAAGATGCAGAAATTCTCTCTCTCACACCGAGTATGTTGGTTTGTGGTTTTCTAAGAACTCACTGGCTCTGTCTCTATTATTTCTCATGAAGAGAAGCTTGATAAAAGGGCACAATGTCATGCTGATATCCTTTGTAAATCATCTGCTTTCAAGTTTACCAGGCAAGTTTAGCAAGGAGATAGTTGATTACACGACCGGCTCCCATGTCTCTAACTGATGCCAGGAAGCCATTTGACAAATCCATCCTTAAAAACCTGGGTGAGTGATTTTGAACAGATTTTGTTCCTGTAGTTGTTCATAACATAAAATACAGGCGACATTACAACATGGTCCGAATTTTTTCTCAGAGTATTACATATCGTGTTTAGATAGTTAGAACTCCCTGCTCTTGTTTACTCGTGCCAATATAAATTACTCTCTTCGAATGAACTCAGGTCACATAAACTCTGGCTTCCTGGAACCAGAACATGCTTTCTTTTGGAGAGATGTGAATTTCACCTTATTCCTTGAAAATTGAAAAATCAAATAACAAACAACCTTAGTGTTTGCAATCAATACCTAGTTCGGTAACTCCTTGAGATTGCTTGACTCCAGTGTGAGTTGGGAGAATTAAGGACTTGAAATCTTTTTTTTTGCTATCAACTCCAAAACCAAGATGAGCTGGCATACAGAGTTACCTTTATTACGGAGGTCTGAAGAGGATCTCTGGTTTGTTTTATTTATTTTAAAGCCACCAGCCAATTCAAGGATGATGAATGGTGTCAGTTTGACAGCACCAAAGACTGAAATTCTTCATTTCTTCCAAGGTTTAGCAGGGCAACAACTGCTATTTCTTTTACTGTTTACTGGGTGAAGTGCATTAACTCTTACCTGGATAAGCTGATTCTAAAAATATGGTATTGGGATCATGATCTATTCTGACAATCCTTTTCTCCTGACAACCCTTGTAAGTGTGAGGGTAGATGTATAAAAGGAGATTCTTTTTACTTTTTAAAAGGTTTTTTTTTTTTTTCAGTTGAAACTGAATAAAGCCTTCTGATTGAATTTATTCAGGCCAGCACAGTGATTGACAGGTAGAACTGGTGTGAACCTGGCCCCAGCCATGACTGGTCCACACGCCCAATCTCAGATGGGGTTCAGGTTTATTGACCTGAATTTATCCAGATTGAAAGGAAGTCTCGGGGAAAGTTTACCTATACTCTACCTTTCTACTTTAACGGAAAGTTACTCTGCTCTTTGGTTGGCACCAATAGTGGTAATATGGGGGAATGGATATTTCTTCATCTCTGAGGGATCTCTGGAACAAGGAGAGAAAAAGCTATCTTCAGCTGGTCATTGCCATCCAGGTAATAATGACCTCTGATTGTTAATATACAATCTGGCTTCAAATGAAAACCATTTTGTCTGAAGCACTTTGTTTTTCACTTATTCTTTCCCATCAGTAACTAGTTTATAGCATTTAAATATTTGCATTGAAATGATTATAGAAATGCAATAAAAGGATGAAACACATTATTATTTCTGAAACATTCTTTTCTTCAAGTTTTTAAACATAATAAATATATTTGAAAAGGTTACTAATAGAGACTAAAGCTAAGTCCATATAAATAATAGTAAGAAGGTTTGAAGAACCATTATAACAATAAATTTCTGCTGAAATAAGGACACTAATTAAATTCATGGAATAACCACAATATAACAGTTGTTGCTAAAAGCTTTTGACATAATAATGAAAATATCTCAGTTTCAAGGTGTTTATAATCAACCTGAAGAAACAATAATAATACACTAAAAAATAAAAAGGCTACAATGTTAACAAAACCTGAGTGTTGCCATCAAATACTGCATGTCTTATGAAAATTAATCTCTTTTTATAGTGAGTTGTTTTTAATACGTAATTGTTAAATAAGGTGGCATGGGCTCCAAATACTGTTGTGATTCAGATAAAGAAATTAAATAAAGTATAGAGTATTGGAATTGTGAACTATATTTGGAAAAAAGAAATTATATTTTAAAAACAGGATTGAAAAAATTAGATAAATAAAAATAGGGTTGGAGGAGGACATTGTCAATTTAAAAAATGTTCTCAGATGGTACAAGCATGGATTCTATTGGAACGATGAGGCCTTCTCATTTCTCTAGTGGATGAAACACACTTTAAAATGACTTTAATGAATACCATTTTTCCCTTCATACAAAACTTTTAAGAAGTGAAAAACTGAGTGATTGTTAGGATAATTTCAACCCATGTCAAAAAATAAAGCATATAGCAAACTAAGTTGCAGAGGGGAAAAGAAAAAACACAATTCCTTCTCTTAAAGGATTGAATTTTTGTGTTAAGATTTGCTGCCCACAAGCCTGACAGATTTTTTTTTTTTAAACTCTTTCTTGATTTAAAATGATGAAAGCTGAGTGAGAAATTTTCTTGAATTCATTAGTGTAGTATAACACTTCAGAGTTTACAAGTATAATCACTTACATTACTTATTTTATCCTAGACAGGAGAGAGGACAGCAGGTTCCACTGTCACCACCGTCCAGCTGTGTGACTTTGGCCTTTTGTTTATCTATTTCAGATTTGTTTGGAAGTTTAGTTTTCTTTTCTGTAATAGGAAATGCTGATACCACATACAGTTGTAAATCCCTTAAAAACATAGTGCTTGTTACAGAGTTGACACTCAAGCATTAGTCCTCTATGCAGACTGAGTAGGGCCACCATTTATATGATGACAAAATCTGGGAAAAGTCCAGTACCTTGTCAAAGGCTTCACAAATTGACGATATGGATAGAACAATAGTCTTCAGATTTACCATCTCCTGATTTTTCTGCTATATGGTATAGTTTCAAATAATTTTTCATATGCTCATATTGATGGATGTGAGTCTCTAGATACATTTTTACCTATATCTATCAAAGCCAATATCACTTATGTATCTAAGTGTATGCGTATCACTGTTAAGCTTCTTAAACAATGTGTCCCTGTGCTATTGTTATTCAAAATCATGGATTAAACCTGGAGCACCGGGATGGGGGGAGAAGGACAATATTTTATATTAAAATAAGAAAACCACATGTAAACCATATGTAACGCAGCAGAGTTTCTATTTTTTAGTGTAAAACAAAAAATGTGCTTACAGAAGTTTGTTTTTAGATCATATGTTTATATGATCATGTTTTCTGCTGTGCTTGGTAGGTTGAAAAGAAAGTTTGATGAGCAGTAAAATAACATGCTAAAGATCACGAAAGCATTTGTATTCACAAAAAGCTATACTTTGCAGAATATAAGCTAAAAATTGGCATGGTCTCATATTCTTCTATCTATTCTTCCTCCTATCTCCTTCTCCTCCTTTCAAGTGTAGCAGAAGTAAGCACAGCATGACCAAAGTCAATGGTTTACGGGAGGGAACATTGAGGGAAACAAGTCCAACATGAAAATATGCATAGTGGTTTCTGTACTCTAAGGGACATAATTTTACTTGAGGTAAAATTAAAATTCTTAATTATATTAAATGTTCTCTATCAGTGGCATGTGTGTCGGACAATAAATTTTAAACCCAATCTTCTATACTGCTCTTTGTGGTGCTGTAGCTAAAGGTCTGTAAACTCATTTCTGCTTTATTTAGCTGGATCACTGTTGGGCTGTGCCAGTAGAGGGAGGCTAGAGAGCTAAAGGCTTAAAAAAGACTTGCTGCTTTGTGTCTGGTTCCTATTCTTGCCCCAGTAGACCCAGCAACACACCTTCTCCCTGCCAGTGATGCTTGTTCAATAAGCACAGTTAATTCCTATTTGCAGTTTTTCCAACATTCTCACTGTCTTGCGTTAAATCACTGATTTAGGCATTATTTCTTTTAAAATCATTTCCTTAGTGCCGTGGTTATTATCACAAACAACAGTGACAGATTTTTGCTTGCTTTTATTTTTTTTTTCTCCAACTTGATCTCTGCCAGAAATCTCCAGAGCAATCATACTATCTCTCATCTCTCCCCCAAGAATTCTAGAGAGGTTGGGTAATCTCCTTTTGTGATTACTGGAAAGAGAATATTCAAATAATTAAAATAAAATTTGTCTCAACACTACAAGCCATGAGACCATGAGATCTTATTTCAAACCCTGTTTCAATGTGTCCATATAAAATATTATTGAATGAAGTAATTAATTTGGACTTGTAATTAAAAAAATTCTCTTGAGTGTTTCTATGGGATTAGGAACAATTTTTTTCATTTCCTTCACAGATGCAGCATAAAATGCACCAGAAAATTAAACCACTATACTTCTCACATCTGTTTTTCCTAGTTTATATATCAAAAATCTTGATTTTTTTCTTGTTTTTCTTTTTTTAATCTCTTCTCTGCTTAATGCTCAAAAGGGCCTTGTGAAGCAAATATTTTCAGTTTTCCACCATTTCATAGGAAATAAATACAAGATAATTTTTAAATATTTTTAAACCTTTTATTTTGAAGATTTTTAATCTTCCAGAAAGGTAGGAAGAGTTATATAATAATTTCTCATATACCCATTGTGATGGTTAATTTTATTATCTACTTGGCTGGGCCATAGTGCCCAGATATTTAGCCAATATTATTCTGGATGTTTCTGTGCAGGTGTTTTTGGATGAGATTAACATTTAAATTGGTGTGGGTGCCTGGGTGGCTCAGCTGGTTAAGCAATTGCCAGGTCATGATCCTGGGATCCAGGTCAGGTCCTGGGATCAAGTCCCACATGGGCTCCCTGCTCAGTGGGAAGTCTGCTTCTCCCTCTGCCAGCTGCTCCCCCTGCTTGTGCTCTGTGTGTGTGTGTCAAATAAATAAAATCTTTTAAAAAACTTTAAATTAGTGGACTTTGAGTAAAGCAGATTGCCCTTTAAAATGTGAATGAGCCTCATCTAATCAGTTGAAGCCCTAAATAAAAACAAAAGACTGATCTCTTCTGAGCAGGAGGTAATTCTCCAGTTGAGGTCCTCACACCTCAACTCCAGCCGTGGCTTTTCTCTGGTTTTCAGCCTGCTGACCCACCCTACAGATTTGGGACTTGCCAGCCTTCATAATCATGGAAACAAATTTCCTAAATTAACTATATCTAATTTAAAATAACTACACTCACATACATATACTGCACACACACACACACACACACACACACACACACATCTTATTAGTTTTATTTCTCTGGAAAACCTTAAAAATATATACCCATTATCACCATTAACAACTGGCAGTTTCTTTACTTTCTTAATGTATTTTTGTTTGTAATTCTTTAGAGTAAATTCAGACATCATGACATTTCATCCCTAAAATGGTCAGTACATTACCTCAGTAATCTCTGAAAGTAATATTTTCCCACACAAGAGAATGCTATTATCACACTTAACAAACTTAATAATTCTTTGTATCAATTAATACTTACTCCATCTTGAAATTCTCCCAATGGTCCAAAAAATGTCTTGTTCAAACAAGAAGCCAATTGAAAACAAAACTTTGTGTTGGGATGTGATGAGACATAATACTTTATAGATGACACTGTATAGTTCATAATAAGAAGCACATAATGTCTCCTTATTAGGAATACTAACTTTAAACTCTGGTTCAAGGGGATAACAGCCTAATCGCTCCTTTATAAAATCACATCATTTGCTTTCAGTTACCTGCAAGTAATCTTTGTGACTATATTTTGGCATCTCATGAAGATCTGTAACAAACTTTCATCTAGTGATATTGTCATCCATTAATGATCCCTACCTGAGTCAAGCATTTTATTAAAGGTTGCAAAAAATGTTAGCAGAACATCCAATGATAATTTATTGTGAAAACCAGTTCTATCTTCCATCTCCTAATTTGCTCTGAACACACCAGTATGGGATTTTTGGGTTGTCATGGTTGCAATCAGTAAAATCAAGTAAAAGAGAATGCTCTGGATGGAAGAAAGCCTACTTTAAGGTCTGGTGTGTGTACGATGAGGGGAGTCTATAAACTGGTAATGCAAATATTGATCTTCATAAGTCCCAATCCCCATATCACTTTGAAAAATTAGTTGGGATATATTATATGAGGTTTTATGTTAGAATGAGGAACAGATAATGGATTAATTATGCCCAGTAGTGCAGACCAAGGAGTTAATAGCTTGGAATTTTTTCCCTAGATTTATTGACATATAATTGATAAATAATTGAATTATTTTTATAAAGACCTAACCAAAAAAACATTTAGTTTATGAAATGTGCTAACTTAACAGTGTGTTTACCTATTACCATGTATTTTTATATGATTTTGGCAATTCTTAACCTTTTTTCTTTCCCATTTTTTTCTCAAACTCACTTTGAATCACAGGTTCTAGAACTCTGAGTCTCACCTCTTTGGTATTCGATTTTCACCTTTTTCCTACCACTGTATATCTTCTGCATATATCAGTTTACCTTCAACTTTACTAAGTCTGTGGCAAAGGAACACCCACTGAGAATAAATGGAAGAAATATTAAATTTAAGGACTATGGGAATTTAGAAATTAACATTCTGATAGGAGCAAGAAGATGCTGAGACAGTCTTGGGAAAAAGCCAGTTTTAAGTTAGTGGTCTGTTCTAGTAGATTATATTATAAACTTTTAATTAAGATCCCAATAGACTTTGAACTCAGAATACTTATTCAAATTCATTGTGAACCCTTTGAGGTTGACTCATTGTTCATATTTTACCATTTTAAGGTAAGACTTCCTACTGACACTGACCAGTACAACCTTAATGTGGACAAGTGGAATAGGAAGTTCAAGATTGCTGAACTCTTGTAAAATGACCTATTTATTGTTTTTACTTAATTCCTCAGACATGCTTCATGGCTTTTTTTATTATTACTATTAGATTCTTAAGTTCTATTTTCCATTCAGTGGCCCTAATCTTCCTAGGAAGATCTTGAACAACAGGGACAGCTGTTCAAAGAATGAGCTCACTAATTAGTTTCATATTGGAAAAATAAATAGTGTAACAAGTAACTTACCTTATTGTTTATTTCTTAAGGATAGTGTGGAAAATGTCTGCTCATGACTTAATTGCAATAAAATAAATAGGGTTCCATCTGTATGCTTCGGTTGACAAATTTTCCAAGCATAGGAAGGTGCCAAATTAAAATAAGAACCTATCTTCACAAGCTTGGTTGTTATTTATCTATCTAGTTATTCATCTTTATGGTCTGAGAAAAAAAACAGTGGTGAACAAATTATTCTCTTAAATTCAGGGGGCATGGAAAAGTCTGCTCCTTAAAGGACTCCAGCATTTAGTCTGCATGTCACTCTATCATGGGAAGTAATAGATGAAACAGTATCTACCAATAAATTATAGGTTTCTGTAGATTCTAAATAAGTATTTATACATGGTAATCTAATTGTTCTATTTCAGTAATGGAGTTTACTCATTTTATCTATCCTAAAATTGACATGTTGGTTTTTTTTTTTTTAAGATTTTATTTATTTATTTGACAGACAGAGATCACAAGTAGGCAGAAATGCAGGCAGAGAGAGAGAAAGAGGGAAGCAGGCTCTCTGCTGAGCAGAGAGCCCGATGCGGGACTCCATCCCAGGACCTGGGATCATGACCTGAGCCAAAGGCAGTGGCTTAACCCACTGAGCCACCCAGGTGCCCGACATGTTGGTTTTTTTAAATGTAGATGTCATTTTTACTTTTCATTTCATTTTTTCCTTTTCCTTCCTTCACTGAAGAACTCACTGGTCTGTTATGAATTGAATGTTGATGTCCTCCTGAAATTCATATATGGAAACCCTACCCCCACCCCCGCATACTCCTAATATGATGTTATTAGGATGTAGGGTGTTTGGAAGGTAATTAGGATTAGAGGAGAGCTAATGAATGGGATTAACATCCTTATAGGAGGTAACCAGAGAGCTTGCCTCTCTCTGCTCTCTGCCCTGTAAAGATATGGCGAAAAGACAGCAGTCTACACCAGGAAGTTGTTTCTCACCAGACACTGGATTTCGGGCACCATAATCTTGAACTCCTGAGCCTCCAGAAAGATGAGAAATAAACAGATGTTATTTAATCCACCCAATGACAATTTGTTATAGCAGTCAGAACTTAAATTGTCTAAACTAAATAATTACTTGTCATATGCAAAACTTAAAGTATGCTTGAAAAAATACTGATCACCTCTAACATTGCATATAAAACCATTTCACCTCATTTTATGTATTTTCTTCTTACTCAAAAGATAGAGTGTTCTGAAATTCACAAATACATCTTCTTTCTGGACAAACTTAAAATTGAATGCCCATCACAGTTATTATGTGGTTCAACACAACTTTGCTTCTCATTTTTGCCTGGCACCAAAGTGAAGACAAACCCACAGCCAGTTACTGTGGGGATGCAACAAGCCCATATTTGTCTCTCTATGACCAGCACAAGCTACTGGCATCTGACTTGGAAATCCTCAAGAACACCCAAACTTTTAGTCCTGCCTTCCTATGTTATGCCACTTCAATCAGAAAAAAACTGATGAAGAATGTGAGGTTAAGGGAAGTGGTAAGGAAGGGACTGGTTGGGGGAAAAGGAAAAAGACAATATGTAGAAAGCATTTATAGTGGCTTTCTGATTTTCTTTGCAATATTCTCTAATGAAGTTCTAGAATAAAACACTATCGCCCTAGGATCTACAACTAGCTATGCAAAAATGGAAAGTTTTACAGAGGCTGTCATCAAAGTTCTCAAACCAAATAAATCAAAACAAAGTAAAAATAAAATATTTTTATAGAATTCATTATTTTATTAAATGATTATCCAATTTTAACAAATATTTGAGATATTAATTTCAAGCAGTCAAGTAATTTTAACATGTTAACTTGAGAAAAATGTGTCACATGTTTAGCTGCACCTGTAATACTTCTCTATAGGATAATTCAGGGGCTTCCCTTTGCGTTAAAATATTTTCCAAAGCAGTTTATCATACTGCTCTGTTTTCCCCTGTTTCTTACATACAACCACTTTACAGTTAAAAATAAGTTTGAAAAAGCTGTCTGTGCTAAGACACTTGCCTTTCTTTAAAAGTGGATACATTAGATTAAATATTAATGGTATCCAATAAGCCTGCAAATTGCTACGCCTTGCACAAGCTCCTGTTGGCTTCTGCCTTTGTCTTTTGGTGATTCTGAAGTAAAAAGCTATATATTTATAATTGAGGACTTGCTATGACAAGAGAACCACAGGAGAAGATGTGATTAGTGATAAACCAAAGATTCCAAATGATAGTCCTCAAAGTCTGTTAACCATATATAGTGCAGCAAAAGGTATTTTCCAAAAAAGGCTACAGCAATGTTTCTTGTTCCACAGAATATTTTCAGATCCTTGTCATTCCCTCATCAAGAAGTAGAGTTTATTTTTCCTCCACTTGATTCTGGGTAGGACTTTATGAGTGAAATGTACCTCAGGTGATGCTGTGTGACTTTGAGGCTGGATGGTCAGCGATGGTGTGGCTTCAGGTTGGCTCTTTTTCAATCTCTTAGGACACTCCCCTTGGAGCTTCATAGGTATTCAGCTGACAGCTCCTGCTAAAATCCTAGGTGACTGCCACATGCATTGCTGGTTACACGTGCAAAGGAATGACTCCAACGACCAGGCTTCTGGCTGCCCCTGCTGACGCTGAATGGAGCAGAGACAAGCTAGCCTGCTGAGCCTTGCCCAATGGAAAACTTGTCAGCAAATCAATGTTGTTTTGTTTTTATGCCACTCAGTGTTGTGGGTTTGTTATTGTTATGGACTGGACTGTGTCTCCCCACACCCCAATCCAGAATTTTAAGCTCTCATTCCTAATATGACTATTTTTAGAGGTAGGATCTTTAAGGAAATAATTAAGGTTAAATGAGGTCATATAGGTGGTACTTAAACTCAGTAGGACTGGTGTTCGTATAAGAAGAGGGAGAGACACTCTCTCTCTCTCTTCTGATACACAAAGAAAAGACTCCATGTAGACACAGTGAGAAGGTGGATTTCTGTAAGACAGGAGGAAAGTCTTCATGAGAAACGGGCCTGCTGACACCTTGATCTTGGACTTCTAGACTCCAGATCTGTGGGAAAATAAATCTCTCTTGTATAAACCACTTTCTCTGTGATATTTTGTTGTGGCAATCCGAGCCTAATACAGATTTTGGTAGTACGAAGTAGAGTGCTGCAATGAAAAATTTCGAAAATTGGGACAGACACAGAATCAAGAAAGGGCAGAATGAAGGAAAGCTGTTGGAGTTCTGGTATTCTATAGACTGGGATGAGAGAACTCTCTGCTTTGAATATGCATTTTCCTTCAATGACTCCGAAGGCAATTCAGGGATGGTGGGGAATGCCACTCCCACCCCAGGCCCAGGCGGCAAGGTGGTTTCATCAGTCCTTGCAGATGGGGCCACTTCCTCAGTGTCTGTGGGCCAGGATGCTGCTGCCCAGGATGCAGGGCCAAGCCCAGCTGCAGAGCTGAAGGGGTGGGGCTGCCACCTCAGGACTGAGGAGAGACACCACCACCCAGTGCCTCAGAGCACAGAGCCTTGAGCCAAAGAGGATCATTCTCAAGCTTTAAGATCTACTAGAATTTTTAACTGCTTGGGAACTGTCACCCCTTTTGCCTTTCCATTTTCTTCCTTTTGGAATGGGAATGTTTATCCTCTGCCTGTGCCATCACTGTACTTTGGAAGCACATAACTTGTCTAGTTGCATAGGTTCTCAGCTAGTGAGGAATTTTGAGTCAGGAAAAATCATACCTCAACTCTCACCCATATCCAATTTAGATGAAATTTAGTTGAGACTTTGGAACAGATGGTGGAATGGGTTATGATTTGGGGAGGGATTGGGGGATGGGATGAATTTTGCACACGAGAAGGACATTAATTTGGGGGGTGAGAGAGTAGAATGTTAATAACTGAATTGTGCTCCTCTCAAATTCACAAGTTGAGGCATTAACCCCCCGTGGGACTGTATTTAGAGATAGGGCATTGACACGAGGTAATTAAGATTAAATGAGGTCCTAAGGGTGGTACCTTATCCCAGTATCCAGTATCCTTATGAGAAGAGGAAAAGGAGCATGTTCACACACAGGAAAGGCACTATGAGGACACAGAAGAAACTGAGTGTTAAAATCTTCAACTATAATTGCACATTTGTCTATTCATCCTTTTATTTCTGCCAGTTTGGGGTTTCATAATTTGAAGCTCTGTTATTAGCAGTGTACCTATTTGGGATTCATGTTATTTTCTTGATGAAATCACCCCTTGAACATTATACAGTAGCTTTCTGTATTCCTGCAAATTGTCGTCGTTCTGAGGTTGACTTATCCTGATATTAATATAATCACACCCACATCCTTATGATTAATGTTTATCTTGTTCATCTTTTTTCATCATGTAACTTTTAACATAACTATGTTTTTACGTTTATAGTGAGTTTCTTGCAGACAACATATAAATGGGTTTGCTTTTCCATCCTGAAGATTTTTTTTTTTAAGATTTTATTTATTTATTTTAGGGAGAGAGAGAGAGACAGCAAACGGCGGGAAGAGCAGGGAGGGAGGGAGGAAGAATTTCAAGCAGACTGCTGGGCACAGAGCCTGAGGCTGGGCTCCATCTTATGACCCTGAGGTCATGACCTGAGCTGAAACCAAGAGTCAGATGCTGAACTGACTGTGCCCACCCAGGTGCTCCCTGACAACTCTATCTTAAATTAGCGTGCTTCTACTATCTATACACATAGTATAGATTACTTGAGTATTGTTCTGAACTTTGGCTTTGCGAGGAAATATAACAAGTAAGAAGTTACTTGTAAACAAAATTTATACAAATAAAATCTCACTTTTATCTGCTTCATGGTTTGTAATTCTGAATAAGATATTTTTGAAGGCAAAAAAGATTCTGACACCAAAATTATCTTCAAGCCACAGATGATCTTGCATTGATTGATTATTAGCTTTTGGTGAAGTGGATTAGTTTTGACTGATATAAACTGAGGTGTCGATGGCCAAATGAACTTTCGTTTCTGTACAGATATGGGTCACTGGTTATCACTTATACTAACAGTACCCCAGGACAATTGCAGGACTACTTCTGCCACCCTCTGGTAATTGTACCATAATCATATGCCTTTGAAATTCTGAGTTTTGCTAAAATGGGAAATCAAAGGAAAGGAAGAGTGTTTTCTCATAAACTTTGCACTCTGCTTCTCTCCGGAAGTATGTACTGATTTTGCCACCTTATCAATCTAAGCTTCCATTCTAACACCTAGACTATGAAAATAATATCATTTTCTCCAAAAGAATTTAGAAAGTATGGTCACAAGGGAGTAAGTGGTATTTCCAAAGATTTCCATAAATTTTGCATCTCTGACTGCAAATCTTTTCTTTACATTACCTCCCTCTCCTACAAATTCATTCATATTATAGATAAGACATTCTTCTCTTTTGCTTGGTAAATTTAACTGAAGAAAAAGAGAATGCTGGTATTATCCAAAGACTAGCCCAATTGCCTTTAAAGGAAAGTATCTATGAATCACTTGCTGGGCTATAAAAGGGGTTGATAAAAATACAAATGATAACAAGTTGTTGTAATAAACACCATTAATTTTAAGGATTTTACCCTATCTTTCAAGTTTCTATTAGCTAGAAAAGAACAAATAGAAGGAAAATATTGCATGGAAATAGCAAATATTCACTTGCTTTTAATTGAATGAATGTGACTCAGATATGAACTCCTGTGTTTGCCCTGAAAAAATCCCTTATTTAGTTATTTATTAAAAATGGAGAACTTCAGTGGAAGATTTCAATATACCAAATCATAAGCTAACTCCACAGAGAAAATAGTAAACACCATTTTTCTCAAACTGTGTAAAGGAGAAAAAGATAAAATTCTGTTATATTTATCAGAAATTTCTCTGTGATAATTATGAGTCCAGGGAAATCAGACCAACTCTATAAAATCTAATTGTGTCTAAATAAGTATATATTTTACATTGAATATGTTCTGCTATATAACAATAAAGAAAAAGAAATATTATAAAATTGAGAAGTAAACCCTTCACTACTCAGAAAATCAATCTCATTTATTATCATCTCTAAAATTAAATAATATCACCTTTACAAGTGTAGATGACAAATCACTTACACATATCTACATTTTTTTAAAAGATTTTATTTATTTATTTGAGAGACAGACAGTGAGTATGAGCAGTGGAGAGGGGCAAGGGGAGAGAGAGAGAGACAGAGAGAGAAGCAGACTCCCTACTGATCAGGAAGCCCAACTCAGGGTTCTATTCCAGGACCCAGGGATCATGACCCGTGCTGAAGGCAGACGCTTAACAAACTAAGCCACCCAGGCACCCCTACTTCTTTTTTTTTATAAAAGAGAGAGAAAGTGAGCACAAGTTGGGGAGGAACATTGGGATAAGATGGAGAGAGAATTATAAGCCAGCTCCATGCTCAGCATGAAGCCCAACGTGGAGCTCAATTTCAGGACCCTGAGCTCATGACCTGAGCCAAAATCAAGAGTTGGATGCTTAACTAACTGACCCACCCAGATGTGCCACCTATATCTACACTTTAAAACAGACAAACAAACAACAAAAAAAAAAAAACCAACATGCATAAAAAGCTGAACCTAAATTTATGGAAGTAAAGAGTTGAACAAATGTTGACACTTAGAGATCACTTTAAATGGATCTGAATCTAGAGTTCTTAATTTATGTAAGCAATTATATAGACTTTAACATATATTTTTTTTAAAGATTTTATTTCTCTATTTGTGAGAGCATGACAGCACAAGTAAGGGGAGAAGCAGAGGGAGAGCCAGAGGGAGAACCAGACTCCCTGCTGAGCAGGGAGCCCAACCTGAGCAAAAGACAGCCCCTTAACCCACTGAGCCATCCAGGTGCCCCTAAGCTGCTACATGTTTATCTGAACTTTAAAAAAAGTAGCATTTTGAAATTTGAAGAGATCTTAGAAATTATCTAGTCTAACTGTATTCCTTTAAAATGGAGAAGAGTTAGGTCAAGAAAAGATGAAACATTTGCCCAAAATCTCCCTGCTAGTTAGCTTACTAAAGTGGAATTAGAACTCATATCTAATGACAGAACAGTAACAACAGCAAGTTAGAATAGTAAATTCCATTAGTTAGAAAATCACTTCTGAGTAAATATCATTTTATCTAACGCACTATCAAGCCAACTGCTTTTATCCCTCACTTTAGTTTCTACTCTTTATGCTCTGTAATTGTAAGATTTTCCTTAGGAATAACAAACTATTTCACTCTTCTTTTACCTGAAATAGAACAGCTCATCTTCTTAAAATGAATACCATTCTTCTGTCTTCAACAAGATGATTTCTAATACGGCAATTAGTAACATTCAGATTTACCGACCCTGACAAATGGGAAGAGCAAGTTTTTAATTCATATTTTCTACCATTGAAATGCTTCTTGACTTACAAGTAATTTCCTATGCTCATTTGGCCTAAGCTGAGATTCGACCACTCATCTATATGAAATCCCTAAATGTGTAGTTACTTTTTTCCCCTTAAGTCCTTATCAGTTGAGTATGAAATGATTTTCGAAATGTGTACTAACATACTACAATGGCAGAAAATAGAAGACTAAACCACTTTAGTCTATTTTTTATGGTGAACTGTTCACTATTCTGCTTTCTTAAGCATTTTCTTCTAAGCTTCTATTATATAAAATGTTGATGGTCATATCTCGAGAGAAAAGAGAGACTTGCAAATGGATTGAAATTGTAATGACTGTCTCTAATGGAGATTAGAGCGTAAGAAAAAGAATGACAGATGGAATTTGTTGACACTCAAACCCAACATTTTCACATTTGAGGGGAAGTACCAAAGACAGGCTGAAAATAGAAAAAAATAGCACAATATTAAATTGTTTTATGTAACATTTGTTTCCATCTCTAAGGTGCCACAAATTATATTGGACTGTGTCTCAAAATTGGATTGATCTGCAAATAAATTTGAGTTTATGTATATAGACATAAAATGTGGATATAAAGACTCCCTCTTCTTGATTTATATTTATGTTTGTCTGTTTTTTACTTCCTCTTCACATTTAAACTGTGATCTTTGGGGCACCTGGAGGTCTCAGTTGCTAAATGTCTGCCTTCTGCTAAGGTCATGATCCCAGAGTCCTGGGAAGGCCTGCTTCTACTCTCCCACTCCCCCTGCTTGTGTTCCCTCTCTCCCTGTGTCTCTCTCTGTCAAATAAATAAATAAAATCTTTAAAAAAAAAAAAAAACCTGTGATCTTTAAGGTTTCTGTATCTATAAGATAAGCAGAATAATTTAATATCATATCTCAGGTTTCATTTATTTCCCTTCCCTTTTGGGGAAATGGGCTAATTCCCATGGATTATCCAGCATTATATGTGGTTTCATTATCTTTGTTTATTCAGATAGTATTCAATTGCCAACTTGATGGTAACTATAAGACACGAGGTAGCAAAAAAAGCATTTTTCATTTTGATACCAAGAAGTCATTAGGATTAACAAATTAATGTTTATCAAATTACCCTAAACACTCAAGTGCATGTTTCTGCATTCATACAAAGGATTATCTGGTAAACCAGATTAACAGAATTGAACAGTATGGTAAAACAAGAATCATCTGCTTTAAGGAATTAAGTAATTATATATAATTAATGGAAAGGAATAATAATTAGTGAATATATAATACTTACACAATAATCAGTTAACACTTTAAAAATAATTAACTTTCCTAATGACCATTTTCAAAAAAATTAATGTATTTTGCATGAGTAGCTGGTGACAAGTAAAATACTAATAGTTCCTCATTACGGCACTGCCAGAGGGGGTAGAAAGAGTATGGTGAGAGCAAACCTTCATGTTTTTCATTAGGATACTCCTCATGATTCTTTTTCTGAAGAAAAATAATAATTCTTCAGAAAATTCAGCATTGGTAGAATCTAAGTGATAAAAAATATACATACACATTTATATCATAGGTATATATGATTTCATATGTTTATTTCTAATTACTGCATTTAAATGCATTCATTCCAGGGAAAGTAGTCTTAAACTATGATGGTTTGATCTTTCCTCTTCTTATATTCAGTCAGCCACCAATCTTTTCTCCTTTAGACTATTTCATTCATTCTCTTCTACAGACTCCCATCATTACATGTCTGATTTTTGTCTAAATAACTTGCTTCCATTTTTAACTCCTACATTTCATCCTTTGCATAGTCAGCAAGCTATTTCTTCCCCTAAATATGGTTTACAATGAGGTGCTAGCCCATTCAAAGAGTTTCAATGGTTCCCCATTGCCTACAAGATTAAACCCCAATACTATAGCCTGACACTTACTCTGATCAAAATCCAACCCAGCTTCTTCCCTAAATCTTACTTCACTCTTCTGTTTCTGCTTTTTAAATAGTTCTTGAGTGAATTAAATGACTACCCTTATAATTCAGATAATCAATGGTAAGATGATCAAAATTACTCCAACTTGCCAGCTATTATAATTATCTTTCAAATAAATGATGCTGAACTTCCTCATTAAGAATAGTATTCAGGAAAATAATAACAAGTTATCACCAAAAAAAGGACTAAGTCCTGGTCAATGAAACAATGAAATAAAACTTATGGTTGTGAATACACCTGCTTCCTAGTGCTCTGCAGTTATTGCCAACTCTTCTACAACATAAGTATATGCTGTAGGAATTTACCTTCTTTTTTCCATCCTTGACTTTTGAACATTTGCCTCAGTATCTTACCAACTGGGTGGCCCAGGGTTTCCCTATCTCAGACATGTACATGCTGTTCTTGACAAAACATCCACTGGGAGTCTCTCTGAAACATGGCAGCTGAACTACAGGGGGCAAAAAACATAGGCAAGAGATTAACTTAGCCCACAATATTGCTTTAAAGGCTAGCAGGGGGCATCACATTAAGAAGTGATGGGTCACTCCTTAATATCTCTTTCTTCTGTCTTGCTGTTGGTGTAGAGAAATGTAACTAATTTCTGTGCATTGATTTTATATCCTGACACTTTACTGAATTCCTGTATAAGTTCTAGCAGTTTTGGAGTGGAGTCTTTTGGGTTTTCCACATATAGTATCATATCATCTGCGAAGAGTGATAATTTGACTTCTTCTTTGCCGATTTGGATGCCTTTAATTTCCTTTTGTTGTCTGATTGCTGAGGCTAGGACCTCTAGTACGATGTTGAATAGCAGTGGTGATAATGGATATCCCTGCCGTGTTCCTGACCTTAGCGGAAAAGCTTTCAGTTTTTCTCCATTGAGAATGATATTTGCGGTGGGTTTTTCATAGATGGCTTTGATGATATTGAGGTATGTGCCCTCTATCCCTACACTTTGAAGAGTTTTGATCAGGAAGGGATGTTGTACTTTGTCAAATGCTTTTTCAGCATCTATTGAGAGTATCATATGGTTCTTGTTCTTTCTTTTATTGATGTGTTGTATCACATTGACTGATTTGTGGATGTTGAACCAACCTTGCAGCCCTGGAATAAATCCCACTTGGTCGTGATGAATAATCCTTTTAATGTACTGTTGAATCCTATTGGCTAGTATTTTGTTGAGTATTTTCGCATCTGTGTTCATCAAGGATATCGGTCTATAGCTCTCTTTTTTGGTGGGATCCTTGTCTGGTTTTGGGATCAAGGTGATGCTGGCCTCATAAAATGAGTTTGGAAGTTTTCCTTCCATTTCTATTTTTTGGAACAGTTTCAGGAGAATAGGAATTAGTTCTTCTTTAAATGTTTGGTAGAATTCCCCCGGGAAGCCGTCTGGCCCTGGGCTTTTGTTTGTTTGGAGATTTTTAATGACTGTTTCAATCTCCTTACTGGTTATGGGTCTGTTCAGGCTTTCTATTTCTTCCTGGCTCAGTTGTGGTAGTTTATATGTTTCTAGGAATGCATCCATTTCTTCCAGATTGTCAAATTTATTGCCGTAGAGTTGCTCATAGTATGTTCTTATAATAGTTTGTATTTCTTTGGTGTTAGTTGTGATCTCTCCTCTTTCATTCATGATTTTATTTATTTGGGTCCTTTCTCTTTTCTTTTTGATAAGTCGGGCCAGGGGTTTATCAATTTTATTAATTCTTTCAAAGAACCAGCTCCTAGTTTCGTTGATTTGTTCTATTGTTTTTTTGGTTTCTATTTCATTGATTTCTGCTCTGATCTTTATGATTTATCTTCTCCTGCTGGGCTTGGGGTTTCTTTCTTGTTCTTTCTCCAGCTCCTTTAGGTGTAAGGTTAGGTTGTGTACCTGAGACCTTTCTTGTTTCTTGAGAAAGGCTTGTACCGCTATATATTTTCCTCTCAGGACTGCCTTTGTTGTGTCCCACAGATTTTGAACCGTTGTATTTTCATTATCATTTGTTTCCATGATTTTTTTCAATTCTTCCTTAATTTCCCGGTTGACCCATTCATTCTTTAGAAGGATACTGTTTAGTCTCCATGTATTTGGGTTCTTTCCAAACTTCCTTTTGTGGTTGAGTTCTAGCTTTAGAGCATTGTGGTCTGAAAATATGCAGGGAATGATCCCAATCTTTTGATACCGGTTGAGTCCTGATTTAGGACCGAGGATGTGATCTATTCTGGAGAATGTTCCATGTGCACTAGAGAAGAATGTGTATTCTGTTGCTTTGGGATGAAATATTCTGAATATATCTGTGATGTCCATCTGGTCCAGTGTGTCATTTAAGGCCTTTATTTCCTTGCTGATCTTTTGCTTGGATGACCTGTCCATTTCAGTGAGGGGAGTGTTAAAGTCCCCTACTATTATTGTATTATTGTTGATGTGTTTCTTTGATTTTGTTATTAATTGGTTTATATAGTTGGCTGCTCCCACATTGGGGGCATAGATATTTAAAATTGTTAAATCTTCTTGTTGGACAGACCCTTTGAGTATGATATAGTGTCCTTCCTCATCTCTTATTATAGTCTTTGGCTTAAAATCTAATTGATCTGATATAAGGATTGCCACTCCTGCTTTCTTCTGATGTCCATTAGCATGGTAAATTCTTTTCCACCCCCTCACTTTAAATCTGGAGGTGTCTTCGGGCTTAAAATGTGTTTCTTGGAGGCAACATATAGATGGGTTTTGTTTTTTTATCCATTCTGATACCCTGTGTCTTTTGACAGGGGCATTTAGCCCATTCACATTCAGGGTAACTATTGAGAGATATGAATTTAGTGCCATTGTATTGCCTATAAGGTGACTGTTACTGTATATGGTCTCTGTTCCTTTCTGATCTACCACTTGTAGGCTCTCTCTTTGCTTAGAGGACCCCTTTCAATATTTCCTGTAGAGCTGGTTTGGTATTTGCAAATTCTTTCAGTTGTTGTTTGTCCTGGAAGCTTTTAATCTCTCCTTCTATTATCAATGATAGCCTAGCTGGATATAGTATTCTTGGCTGCATGTTTTTCTCGTTTAGTGCTCTGAAAATATCATGCCAGCTCTTTCTGGCCTGCCAGGTCTCTGTGGATAAGTCAGCTGCCAATCTAATATTTTTACCATTGTATGTTACAGACTTCTTTTCCCGGGCTGCTTTTAGGATTTTCTCTTTGTCATTGAGACTTGTAAATTTTACTATTAGGTGACGGGGTGTGGGCCTATTCTTATTGATTTTGAGGGGCGTTCTCTGAACCTCCTGAATTTTGATGCTCGTTCCCTTTGCCATATTGGGGAAATTCTCCCCAATAATTCTCTCCAGTATACCTTCTGCTCCCCTCTCACTTTCTTCTTCTTCTGGAATCCCAATTATTCTAATGTTGTTTCGTCTTATGGTGTCACTTATCTCTCGAATTCTCCCCTCATGGTCCAGTAGCTGTTTGTCCCTCTTTTGCTCAGCTTCTTTATTCTCTGTCATTTGGTCTTCTATATCACTAATTCTTTCTTCTGCCTCATTTATCCTAGCAGTTAGAGCCTCCATTTTTGATTGCACCTCATTAATAGCTTTTTTTATTTCACCTTGGTTAGATTTTAGTTCTTTTATTTCTCCAGAAAGGGCTTTTATATCTCTCGAGAGGGTTTCTCTAATATCTTCCATGCCTTTTTCGAGCCCGGCTAGAACCTTGAGAATTGTCATTCTGAACTCTAGATCTGACATATTACCGATGTCTGTATTGATTAGGTCCCTAGCCTTTGGTACTGCCTCTTGTTCTTTTTTTTGTGTTGAATTTTTCCATCTTGTCATTTTGCCCAGATAAGAGTAAATGAAGGGGCAAGTAAAATACTAAAAGGGTGGCAACAACCCCAGGAAAATATGCTTTAACCAAATTAGAAGAGATCCAAAATCGTGAGTGGGGAGAAAGGGGATAAATAGAGGTTCAAAAAGGAAGAAAGAAAAAAAAAAAAAAACAAAAACAAAAAGAAAAGAAAAAAGAAAAGAAAAGAATTTTTAAAAAAAGAATACACCTAAGAAAAATGTAAAAAAGAAAAAATATATATATTAGATAAACTAGTATAAAATCGTTAAAAAAGAAAAAGGTAACAGTTAAAAAAAATTTTACCCGAAGGCGAGGAAAAAAAAAATGAAAAAGAAAAAATTAAATTAACTGCAAGACTAAAAAAAATCACAGGAAAAAAGCCATGAGTTCCGTGCTTGGCTTTCTCCTCCTCTGGAATTCTGCTGCTCTCCTTGGTATTGAAACCGCACTCCTTGGTAGGTAAACTTGGTCTTGGCTGGATTTCTTGTTGATCTTCTGGGGGAGGGGCCTGTTGTAGTGATTCTCAAGTGTCAATCCCATTTACAATTGCATCCAAAACCATAAGATACCTAGGAATAAACCTAACCAAAGAGACACAGAATCTATACTCAGAAAACTATAAAGTACTCATGAAAGAAATTGAGGAAGACACAAAGAAATGGAAAAATGTTCCATGCTCCTGGATTGGAAGAATAAATATTGTGAAAATGTCTATGCTACCTAAAGCAATCTACACATTTAATGCAATTCCTATCAAAGTACCATCCATCTTTTTCAAAGAAATGGAACAAATAATGCTAAAATTTATATGGAACCAGAAAAGACCTCGAATAGCCAAAGGGATATTGAAAAAGAAAGCCAACGTTGGTGGCATCACAATTCCGGACTTCAGGCTCTATTACAAAGCTGTCATCATCAAGACAGCATGGTACTGGCACAAAAACAAACACATAGATCAATGGAACAGAATAGAGAGCCCAGAAATAGACCCTCAAATCTATGGTCAACTAATCTTCGACAAAGCAGGAAAGAATGTCCAATGGAAAAAAGACAGCCTTTTCAATAAATGGTGCTGGGAAAATTGGACAGCCACATGCAGAAAAATGAAATTGGACCATTCCCTTACACCACACACAAAAATAGACTCAAAATGGATGAAGGACCTCAATGTACGAAAGGAATCCATCAAAATCCTTGAGGAGAACACGGGCAGCAACCTCTTCGACCTCTGCCGCAGCAACATCTTCCTAGGAACAACGCAAAAGGCAAGGTAAGCAAGGGAAAAAATGAACTATTGGGATTTCATCAAGATCAAAAGCTTTTGCACAGCAAAGGAAACAGTTAACAAAATCAAAAGACAACTGACCGAATGGGAGAAGATATTTGCAAACGACATATCAGATAAAGGACTAGTGTCCAGAATCTATAAAGAACTTAGCAAACTCAACACCCAAAGAACAAATAATCCAATCGAGAAATGGGCAGAGGACATGAACAGACATTTCTGCAAAGAAGACATCCAGATGGCGAACAGACACATGAAAAAGTGCTCCATATCACTCAGCATCAGGGAAATACAAATCAAAACCACAATGAGATATCACCTCACACCAGTCAGAATGGCTAAAATCAACAAGTCAGGAAATGACAGATGCTGGCGAGGATGTGGAGAAAGGGGAACCCTCCTACACTGTTGGTGGGAATGCAAGCTGGTGCAGCCACTCTGGAAAACAGCATGGAGGTTCCTCAAAATGTTGAAAATAGAACTGCCCTATGACCCAGCAATTGCACTATTGGGTATTTACCCTAAAGATACAAATGTAGTGATCCAAAGGGGCACGTGCACCCGAATGTTTATAGCAGCAATGTCCACAATAGCCAAACTATGGAAAGAACCTAGATGTCCATCAACAGATGAATGGATCAAGAAGATGTGGTATATATACACAATGGAATACTATGCAGCCATCAAAAGAAATGAAATCTTGCCATTTGCAACAACATGGATGGAACTAGAGCGTATCATGCTTAGCGAAATAAGTCAAGCAGAGAAAGACAACTATCATATGATCTCCCTGATATGAGGAAGTGGTGATACAACATGGAGGCTTAAGTGGGTAGAAGAAGAATAAATGAAACAAGATGGGATTGGGAGGGAGACAAACCATAAGTGACTCTTAATCTCACAAAACAAACTGAGGGTTGCCGGGGGGAGGGGGTTTGGGAGAAGGGGGTGGGATTATGGACATTGGGGAGGGTATGTGATTTGGTGAGTGCTGTGAAGTGTGTAAACCTGGTGATTCACAGACCTGTACCCCTGGGGATAAAAATATATGTTTTAAAAAATAAAAAATTAAAAAAAAAAAAAAAAAAAAGAAGTTATGGGTCAAAAAAAAAAAAAAAGGCAAAAAAAATAGACACAAAAACATAGGGAATTCAACTTCACTGTGGTTTTAGATCCAGAGAGGTCTTTAGAGGTTACTTAGTCCAAACACCTTATCTTAGGAACAAGGACGAAAGGTAAAAAGTGACTAATACTGTATTCTCTAGACAGTGCATGTGATATAATTTAAAAACAAATGTTCTGATTGAGAGCTGGTCCACAATTTTTCCACTAATCTATGCTCTAGATCAGGGGTCTTGAACATGGGGTACACAAACCCCAGAAGGTAAATAAACCCAACCATGGTAGTGAGTACAGAATATGTTAAGATTTCTGATTATATTTACTTTTTACACTTAAAAGAGAAAAAGAGATATGTAATTAAGCTTTACAAGATTTTAATATACAGACTGACACTAGTCCCCACATTAGGGTGATAATACATATGGATCTACATGTCACCTACAGTATTCAGCTGTCCTGAGAAAAGAGTAAGACATCTACAATTAGGAAAAAATGGGATATAATTTCCTTCACTTTCACATTTGCTTCATCTTATTGATACATGTTATAGTCTACATTTATATTGCACCAGAAAGTGTATTTATAGATTACATTCTCCAATTTTAATCAAGTTAATTTAAAAATTGTATTATCTAGCTTCAATTAAATTAAAGTTCCATAAAATGGGTAAGTGGCTACAATTATATTATTATTAATCCTAATATGACTTCACTGGTGACATTACAAAATAATATCAATGAATGTCTAATCAGATCTGATAAGATACCAGCAAAAATATTAAAATTTTCAAGAATACAACAAAAAATATGGACATATATATACTGTCATTAACGGAAACTCTGACCTTAAATGTATATTATGTGTTGAGATATTGGTTAATGATAGTGATATTTGTATAATAAAAATAAATAAATGGCTGGTATAACCAAAAATACTTTGAGACCACTGCTCTAGTTAAAGTCCCGGACATCAAATAATAACAGATAGGCCCAAAACTGTAGACAACCCATATGTCCATCAACGGAAGAATGGATAAGCGAATTGTGGTATATTGCCACAATGGAGTAGTACTTGGCAATAGAAAAGAAGGAATTATGGATATAATCAACAACATGAATAAATCTCCAAAGCACTATGCTGAAAGCAAGAAGCTAGACCAAAAAGAAAAAAAGAACATACCAAGTGATTTCATCTGTATGAAGTTCAAGTTGAAATTCTATGGTGACAAAAATGAGAAAAATGTTGCTATGAGATGGAAACCGAGTAGAATGGGGCATGAGAGGACTTTCTAAGATGATGAAAATGTCCTATGTCTGGCTTGGGGTGTTAGCTACACCCCAGGTACATGTATATTCCAGGTATATACATTCATCAGAATTCAGCAAATGGTACATATGGACTCTGTACATTTCACTGTGCATAATGTGTGCCTCGGTTAAAAAAATTCCAAAAACATGTTTAAATGGATAGCGTCAGGTGGAATTTGCACTTTGATCTGAAGCTCCCATGTTCTAACTCTTACGTATGATACTGCAATTTTCTTTCTTTTTTTTTTTTTTAAGACTTTATTTATTTATTTGACAGAGATCACAAGTAGGCAGAGAGGCAGAGAGAGAGGAGGAAGCAGGCTCCCTGCGGAGCAGAGAGCCCGATGCGAGACTCGATCCCAGGACCCTGAGATCATGACCTGAGCCAAAGGCAGAGGCTTAACCCACTGAGCCACCCTGGTGCCCAATACTGCAAGTTTCATTAACATATCCATCTCTCTTACTTGTTGAGGCAGATGCTGTGACGTATTTATTCCTGCTTTATTCAGCCACACTCCAAATATCACCGCACTGTCTCAATGCAAGTGTTGCTGAACAGATAAACAAAGGAAGTACTCATTTTTTATTTACAAGTTGTTTACTATTCTTCTAATTAATGAGAATTCTCTATATGAACTCCACTTCGTTGAACAACAGTAAATAAATTTTTCCAAGTTCCTGAAGGCACTCTGCCCTTTATATCAGGCAGCTTTGGGCCCCAATCCCAGATGGGCTTCTTACTACCTGTGAGGTCTTAAGTAAATCAGTTGAACTCTCTGGGCCCATTTTCTTTTTGATATATATAAAGGATAATAATAAGAGCCAACACAAAAGGTGTCGAGGAGTAGAAATTAAATAATATGACAAATACAGTAACATACTGTACGACTTAGTTCTATTCTCACATCCTATAAACAACATGAGTGCATTTCTCCTGGAGTCATCAAAATAATACAGCTTACTGTTTGTCTCAACATTTAACCATGTGTGCAGATGGCCAGAGAGGTTCAATAATTAATCTCTGTTCCTGTATGGGTTCAAGTTGCCAAGCTATCTCTCCCCAGTCCCCTGTTTTTAATTTGGTGTGACCGGATAGGTGGAAATGTTAAGCTCCCCACCTTTTGTGGCTTGTGTGTCAAAACCCTCTTTTAAACCCGCTAGAAACTTTCCCCAGAGCACACTGAAACTCTTTTAAGATGTGACAACTGAATTCAACCGCACCTTGTAGAATTCAGTTTTATGAGCCTGCTGAATTATCTAAGGAGCTTCTTTCCTTCCAATTACTGTTTCACTGCCAATCTCCCCCCAAAATGTAGTGTATCAGTTGTTTCCTGCTAACTGCCTCATAAGGTATCCCATTAAAAAAGCAAAAACTTGTGGGAGGAAAGCCAGCAGTTTATATTTGTTCTAGTCTCTATGAATACCTCATTAAAACAAAACAAAACAAAAAAGAATAGGCAGTGTTTTTATTTATAGCAATAAAACTGAACTGTATACTCCGGGAAGGTTCTCTAGACTCACAACCCAGGAGCTAGTCTTTGAAATTCACAAGCCTCTGACAAGTCCTGGTTTCTGTACTTGAAGCATTTCACAGCTAAGCTTACAGATTGTAGTTATAATAAGCCCTGAAATCTCAACTTTATGAAACAATACCTACCAAATCCTTCACACATGCAATACACTCAAATTCAATGTGTGTGATTTCAAGGAAGAAGGGTATGAAATTGGAAACTGGTCTCTCGATAAGACATTTAGATGTTAGCACGGTAATGCAGAACAATTTTTTGCGGAATCTGAATACTTCCATTCCCACCACATTTTCTAAGTACTTTATATAAGGAAACAACTGATTTGATTAAGTTAACTAATTTAAATAAGAGAGATCATCTTTACTTAACAGAATGGTACTTTTACTGGACTGGCTGGCGGAGATCATGTAACCTCAGATGATCACCCAAGCGCACAGTACCCTCCTGAGAAAAGTGGCCGGAAATGGTTCTTTCTTGAATATTATGCTTTCAAATGTATATTGAGTGAAATCAACCTCAATCCTTTGGTCACAACTGATTGCAATAATCAGGGCATGAGTCAAAGACAACCACACTGAAGCAGGTCAAAAGTGAGGCCAACCATCTCTGAAAAGCTTTGGCCTGAAACTGAAACCCTACCCAAGAAACTTGTCCCATATTGAAAGATGATAAAACAAGCCAATCAAATCTTTGTCTTTAGAAATAACGAATATTAAATGAAAAGATATCTCATATTCCTATCCAATCCTTGGTAATACTGCTATGGCTTCATTTCTTCAATGGGGGTAGTACTCTCTTAGAAGAACTTTCAACCCAATATTTCTATATAATCTTAATAAGCTCCCTTTGCCAAGGATAATTCCTATGTGCCTCTTTGCTACAGTATTAAAGAAATATGACTAATATAACAATACCAGTGCTGGGAATAATGTATTTATTTTTTTTGTGTGTAACAGAGTAATAAAATAAAACAAAACCTTATCTTTGACATCATAGATCATATTTCTTACTCGCAGTTTTCCGAACCACTGGGAACATGTTTAAAGGGAATATAATTTAGAGGAACAAAAGGAATTAATTTAGCCAAGCTGTTGACTGTGAAAATTGTATTATTGAGAGAAGAATTCTAATTGCATATAGGTAAGTGGCTTAGTTCATTTTAGTAAGTTCCCATTTTCCTCAGGCTGTGCTTAGGTTAAAGGTAGAGCTTCTGTTTGAAGATAAAATGCTGGCAAATACCAACTATGTAATGAAAATTCTCCCCAGTTTATACCACAAACCAACTTCAATCATCACTGACTTTCCACCAACAAAAGCAGCTAACCAAAAATAAGGTCACCACAAATGCTACCCAGCGAAAAATTTTTAAAAACACCAAATTATAGCCAAACATATAAAGCAAACTCTTAGACTATAGTTTGGATGTTATCAATACCTCACTGGGTAGTAATTAGATATAGAAGGGTTTTTATTTTAGCATGGTTAATCATTATTTCTCCCATAATTTTGCCTTCTCAATAATATAAACCCTTGTGCAGTTTGCATAAATTCTGCTTGTTTTCCATAATATATACTCTCCTATTTATAATGCAAATCTAATTATAATCAGTCAAAAAGGGTAAATGATATTTTGTTACTCATAACTGGTTTCAGTAGCAACAAGGCTCTTACTACTCAATTTCTGTTAAGGGCATTCTATCTTCGTATATGCCAGTTATCAGTGAAACTAAGTAATTTTCCAGGTTTTAGTCTATTTGTTTTAAGATTTTATTTATTTATTTGAGAGAGAGAAAGAAAGAGCACAAGTCTCTGATTTTAGTTCTAATTTTTTTGCAATAATTTGAAGGCATTAATGTGTTTCACTACTCCAACCATTATATTCCATCTTCTATATACCTGGTCTTGAAATGCTTTATGACAACTTTTTTTTTTCTACTTTTTTGTATGGTGACTCAAACCAGACTTCTTCGACGACTTCCCTCCCCACCTTCTCTAGTGACTTCCCTCTCCATCTCCAATCACTGCCCTACCATGTCCTCCTCTTTCTTTGATCTTACTTCAACCCTAACCAAGAAATTTTGTGTAGTGTTTGCTAAGTTTTGGTTTGGAGGGTTGAATTTGTTTTATGAGGAAGTTCTATTCAAATAGCAAATTAAGTTAATTAGTCTTAGGTGGCAAAGAGGAGCCAGATTTATCAGGAGAGAATGGAGTAGCAGAAGGCCAGGGTGAAAATCTTTGTTTCTGAAGAGAATATTGAGTTTAAATAGCTATCAGTTTTACTTGAGGTTAACAATATAAATTAAATTATTTGAAACCACTTACCTAGAATCTGGCATAGTATTAGATTGAAAAATTCAAAAGCAAGTTTATAAAAAACTTGGTCCTCTTTTCTCAAAATGTCAGAGCAAATGTAGTTTGGCTAGTGAGTATAATTATTCTTCAGTTGCCCACAACTTGTTGTCAGAGGGTAATTCAATTCAATCAGACTCATCCAACATTTACTACTGTTCTAACAGTGTTGGTCATCCATGCTAGATGTTGTCAAAGATAGAATAATAATTTCAATATTAAAAAAAAAGTGTTTCTCTCTGCACAAAAGGAGACAAAAGAAAGGCTGCAACTTGACCCTAGATACTAAGCATTCCAGTGACTTTGCAAACTTAAATTAAGCCATCCTTTCATGAAGAAGCGTTGAATTTTAAGCTAAGGTAATGAAAAGTTATTCTAAATATGAATCATACAAGTAGCTCCTTATGGTTCTTAGTGAGGAGAGATACAAGGAGAAATCTAATTTCACAGGACAGAGAATGCAATGGAGATACCTATTAGTCCTTGCTCTCCGCACAAATCATCTACAGAAGAGGCTATCTTTTGAAATTCAAAGGCCATGAAAGAAAATAAAGCAAAACTTAAAGAGTTTGCCCCTGAAATTCAGAGTTCAAGATGCATCAGAATTTCATTATTCAAATGCAACCTTTCAGTAATATCGGATTAGATTCGATTTTTGGCTCAGAAGCTCAGGCTGTGGTGATGGAAAATCTGGAGGATCACTCCTGGGTTTGATAACATTGAAGTCTGTGATTTGATTGGTTGGTTCATACTCATGATTTATGAAGCAACCTCTAGGTCAATAGTTCTAGAATTCATAGAACCTTAGAGCAGAAAGGAACCATAAGAAATCACCCACAAATAAATGACTTCGTGACAGGTGTTTAAAAAAAAAGACAACCAGCCCAAAATAGAGTCACTTGTGCTAAGCGTCACGTCAGCAAAACAAAACTTAATTGCAGTTTCAACCTCTCCCAGGAATGTAACCCTTAACCAGTCAGTTTAGAATTATTTGATCAGCATAGTGAGGTAATCCACTCAATTGATCTCCTCTGTCCCCCATAAGAAGAAAACTTTGAAACAATTCACTCCTTCTAGAAATTTTCTTTTCCTGACTCATTCAGTCTATAAAAGCCTTTTATTTTGTACAGCTCTTCAGGGCTCCTTTCTATCTGCTAGATGGGATGCTGCCCAATTCATGAATCATTGAATAAAACCAGTAAGATCCTTAAAAGTTAGTTGAATTTTATCTTTTAACATGGGAAGGTGAATTCTGTGACTAGTTAAGGGAGAGAGCATTAAAACCAGTTTTCCTGCCTTTTGGAGCAGTGTTTTATTCCACCAATGCAAATACCGAGAAAAAAAATCTTCTGTCCACTTGATAGTTTCATTTCTTTTTATCTTTTGGTTCTTAAACCCTTTTACACGCAACCTCTGCTTTCCATAAATCTCTAGGCTCTGCTGAGGTGTGATTTTTTTTTCAACATTTTGCACTGTAATTGCTATTTATTTAAGCAAAAGAAAAATTCTAATTGGCTCTTTTTGGGGGCTTGCATCTCATCAGAAAATGTAAAATTTCAGCCCCGATCTATTCTTTCAAATAATAAAAAGTTTATTTTTATTTGAACTAAAATTACATTTGTAAGCATGTTCCAAATTACTGTTCCAAAACACTTTAGAAACTCAAAATGCTGTATGAGGCCCAAAGGAAATACTTTTCTTTTTGCTATAAGAGGCCTTATCTAAAAGAGCAAGTGATTTGACTACTAATTCAGTAACATTTTATACCAACTCAATTCTAAAGAGTCCGAAAATGTGCTCTTACAATTTTAAGTAGAATGCATAACTCTCCCTAATCAATGAATCAATTATCTTATGTACTGACAAGAAAACAGTAATATAAACCAAGATAATTATTTCAGTCATCAGAAATAACTCATTAAAATAGAGCTGAGTGAAAAAACAAAGAGCCAACACACAAGAAAAACAAAGGAAATACAACAACATGAAGTCAAAGGTTTGTGTAAGAGTTTTTTATCCATATAAAATAAAAAAGTGAATATGGGCTTCAGGGGCCAAAAATCACCAAAGTAAATTTTGACTAAAGCATGAAGGGTGAACTAACAAGAAACAACAAAGAAAGAAAGAAAGAAAGAAAGAAAGAAAGAAAGAAAGATAGATATCAGAATATTTCTGACTAGGATTCTTACTCTCTCTCTGATACATGTATGTGTATCCGTATGTCTGCTTAGTGATGTTATTTCTATGAAGGAGTAAGAAATCAACAAGGGAAAAAATCCACCAGAAACACTACTCTTTAGCCAAATTTTAGGAAAGAAATTTACAGGATCTGGAAATTGCAGGGAGAATGCACAAATGGAATGGTAGCTGGATTAAAAGAGGCCCTGTCAGCCTTTTTGATCATCTCCAGTAATGACTAATATCAGTCATGGCTGGACCTGCAAAGTTTCCAACCCTGCTGGGTAACCATCTGAATATTGAACTAAATGACCCTCCCTGATTCTCAAATACTGTAGTAGATCAATTGCATTTTAACATTTGCACAGCTGGTTATTTGGTTAAATGTGGGCAATTCCCCAAGTCCTCATTTGATTTTGGAATGTATCTGTTCACTTAAAGCACACTGTAATGTGCTGCCTCGGATAGTGTATTTGTCCCTGCGGAATTAGTTCAGCAAGACTGTGCTCCCACAAACCAAACATCCCTCCTGGAGAGACAGTATAAGGCTTTCTGAATTCATTGGTCACAGCCCTAAATACACACTATGTGATAATGATTATTTTAAAACAAAAAAGCTATTAAGATTAGCTAAAGAATCAAAAGCTAAAAAGAAAAAAAAGAAAAAGAAAAAGGGCCCAGTGGCAAAATTAATCTCCAGATGATTTATGATCTAATATACGATCTATCAATGTTGCTAAATTTTAGTACAGTCAAGGAGTAACTCTTAAGCATTGGGTCACAAAATACCAGAACAATCGCCCGTAGACTCTAAAAATTTAGTAGGCTAGATTATGAGACTTGTGACTAATAAATGCTAATTATGGAATTTTAAATTTATAAGGAGTTTTTAGGTCTTCTCATGTTCAAAATGCATCTTCTTTATACTTATTATGTGGGGATTTCTTCCTACCATCCAGCGAGGAAAACGGAAGCAATCTGTTCTTCCTCTTTCAGAAGGGAAAAGAGGTGAGAGTATGGGATCCAGGTAATCCTCCCAGCCTCCCGTCGCCGCTCCCAGCAGGCTTTGCTGCTGCCCTATAACAGCCAGCTCCCCTGGTCCCAGTTCTCAGTTTCTTCCTCCTCAAGCAACGGTTCTGGTTACAGATTCTTCTTCCTCAGTCACTTCAGCTTCAGGACTTCTGCTTGGAGAAAAATATTCCAATATTACATTTGTTCAGTTACTTCTCAGGAAAGAAGCACCCAGATGATGTTTCTACCCAACCTCTCTCAGTATCTCTATCTAAAAGGAGAATGATGTAAAAATCTTTCTCAGAAGGTTTTGTGAGAAATGAAAGAGAAAATAGCACATAAAGTGTATAGCACAAGTCCTAGCAGTTAGGACATGCATGGATATTAGCTCTTATTGTCAACACCTTACAAAAAGACAAAAAGGCACTTTCAAAAATCTTAAAAGGAATTTGAAGCTTAATATTTAAGGCAGGGAGAGGGAAAAGAACAATAAAAGAGGAGATAGAAAAATACCAGATGTGTGGTTTCAGGGTGGCTCAGTCGTTAAGCATCTGCCTTTGGCTCAGGTCATGATCCCAGGGTCCTGGGATCAAGTCGCACATTGGGCTCTCTGCTCACTGGGAAGTCTGTTTCTCCCTCTCCCTCTACCCCTCCTGCTGCTTGTGCTCTACCTCTCTCTCAAATAAATAAATAAAATCTTTTTTAAAATATATCAAGAGCAAAAGACACCTTAATTCACTTCACTTTAATTAATGGAGTTATATCTGCTCAACCTAGATGCTAAAAGGGTGAAAGCAGAGCTGTTCGTCATTCCAATCGGTTTGTTTTTCCTTTACAGAACATTCCACCTACTTCAAACGGAAGCTACAGAAACATCCATTTTGGAACATAATGGAAACTGTGAATGCTATGATATTTTTATTTATGTCTTGGGCACCTAAAATAGCACATACAAGGAAAGAGTGGGAGGTGGTAGTCAAGAGTGGGCTTTTTTTTTTTTTAAGATTTTATTAACTTATTTGAGAGAGAGTGCATGCAAAAGAGAGCACAAGCAAGGGAAGTAGCAAAGAGAGAAGGAGAAGCAGGCTCCTGGTTGAGTGTGAGCCTGATATGGGGCTCAATCCCAGGACCTTGGTATCATGACCTGAGCTGAAGGTAGATACTTAACAGACTGAGCCACCCAAAAGCCCCAAGTGTGAGCTTTCAGTAGTGAAAAATCTTACAGGTTCGATAAAGCTATATCTACAATATCTCTAAAAAACAATCTGAAGAGGATAGAAATGTGTGCATTCATGAATCTTTTCTATTTTTAGATGCTTCAGAATTCATCATTTCTTTTAAAAGTGAATGAGAATGAGAACATACATGGTTGCATGAGTATGAAATTAACAAAATATGAAAGTCACAAAGCCCTGTCTGGAATCACTCATGTCAGCATGGCCATTTACCCCTTTGTAGACAGATTTAATTATTTTTGTCTTTACAAATTGCTAAGAAGTTCTCAAAAATAAAGTTTGGTTTCTTGTGCAAAGAAGTGAGGAAAGATCAGACAGCAGAGAAGCAGGAATTGAACCCAAAGGGTTAATGAGGGCAGAAGCAGTGGAAGAGAGACAGGGCTAGGTAGCTGGTAAGCTGGGGATTGTTAATAGCAATCAAGGGCCACTATAAACAAATCAGCAGGAAATAGAGAGACTCTACATTTTCCTGGCTTGGTAGCAGGAGCCATCTGGACAGAGGGAATTTGGCTTAAAACTCTCATAAGGGAACTTGGCTTTTTTCTTTTTTAACCATTCCAGCATAGTAGGTCACTGAAGTAAACAAATTGAACCTGTTTATGCTATAACAGACTAAATCACTATCACAAAATATAAAATCCACAACAGATTATGACCAATTTAACACATCAACAAAGGAAGAATTTTACAGCTCAGGAAGAGTGAGTATAGTTTTAAGAGTAGCCAGGGAAGTTTAAACAAAGAAAGGAGAGAAAAGAAAAAGTTATTGGTTTATAATATACATAAAAATTATATTCTCCAGAGTTTAAAAAAGAAAATCATTTGTTTAAAAGCATCCAAGTCAGCAGAACTGGTCACCATGATCAAGTCTGCTTGAAAGTATCACATAGGCTGTCCTTTGTCAGGGAGCTGCTAATGAAATTAGAAGTAAAAAAAAAAAAAAAAAAAAAAAAAAAAAAATCTAAAGCAATCTGGAAAAACAGAGCCTAAAAGTCTTTCTCTCAAAAAAAAAAAAAAAAAAAAAAAAAAAAAAAAAAAATCACAATAGTGAAGAACAGCAAACAACCAAATAGTTTTTTCCAAGACCTTCTTGTCCCTTTGTATACTTGCAAACCTCCATCACCTCTGCCTCAGTTTCAAATGTTTACTACACTTAGACCAGACTCCAAATCTCCATTGTTGTTGCTATTGTAGCTTTGGTGTTGTTAGCTTAGCATTTTTTTTTTTTTTTTTTTACTGATCTCTGGCTCCCTTTGTTTCTATCTACAAGTTGCATGTTTTACTGTCAAGGGGTCAGACAGGAAGCAGGGGGCGTCTCCAGCCATGAATCAGCAAGGTTACTTAGCTCTCTCTCCTGACTTCCTTTCTCTTTTTCAATTGTCTGCTCTATCAAGTTTTCTCTTTTAAATATTCTATCTAGCCAAAACTTTGACTTCAGAACTTAGGGAAGGATTGACATAAACTCAGGACCCTACATTACAATGACTTGGTGTTTTCTTCTTTGGGCTGTGAAAAACTGGATAGTGGCCCTTGATTGGCGCCTGGGTGGCTCAGTGGGTTAAGCCTCTGCCTTCAGCTGGATTCATGATCTCAGGGTCCTGGGATAGAGCCCCACATTGGGCTCTCTGCTGCAAGGAGCCTGCTTCCCTCTCTCTCTCTCTCTGCCTGCCTCTCTGCCTACTTGTGATCTCTGTCTGTCAAATAAATAAATAAAATCTTTAAACTACCAAAAAGGTTTACCGCACCTGCTATTAGGCCTGCCTCTGAGTCATGGCCTCCATCTGCAGCAATGTGTTTTGTAGTTCAGAGACACACTCAGGGCAAAATCTCTGTCCTATCATGGAGCAGCTGTATGTTCAATAACTAAGAGAGGTATACACCTCTCTGAGATTCCGTTTTCTCTTGCAAAATGGAGAAAATAGTCCCCAGTTCACAGTGTTGTTGAAGGATTTAATATTTGAATGCATGCAATGTCCTCACCATGGTGCCAGGCACAAAGAATGGGCTTAAAAAAAAAAAAATGGGCCAACTCTTATTACTTTTTCTAGGACCCATTTTTGAAAAATTTTATGGCTTCCCTCCATTTGAGTCAGACTCATTTAACTCAAACCCAGTGGTGAAATTATAAATATTTTGCTATAAAGAGTTTTAACTCTCCTTTGTCATTTTTTTTTTGGCCAAGTGCATTATGTGCACACAATTCCCACCAAATAAAGGCAGAAACAATTTCTTGGTTTTTGCTTTTCTCTCCTGGGCAGCAATTATAATTTGCTTGGAACATAGTTTATTGTAAGTCATCAAATACATTTCCCTAAGGTGTCATTGCATACCACCTATCTAAATATTTTTTCTGCTGATTTACTTATTTATTCTTCAGAATAAAAATAAAGAAAGCCATATGACAAAAAATATAATTTACTTATCCAAGGGTCTTACAAAAAAAGCATGTGCAACTTTAATACATTGACCCTCTATTTACAATGATGATTTCAAATACCATAGAGTGTTTAACCTAATTCCATGTTTTCCAAAAACTCTTAGTTTGAATTTACACACAGAAGGAGAGATTTACATTAAGCATAGACTCGTAGTTGAAAAAGGAAAAACTCAGTTGTATGTCCAACATCATGGAACCATTCTTTTTTGGTTTTAATCATTAAGTTATCAAACATGTAGCGAGCACTTAGACGTGCCTGCACTCTGCCAGGCACTGAGGATATGATAATGAATTAATTGCCTTGTCTTAATGGGGCTTGAATTGTGTTATGGAAGATAGAAAATAGACAAATACACTGTGTTAGAGCTTCATCAGTGGTGAGAAAAAAAAGGTAAGGTAGGCAGGGAGGAGGTAAAATGGGAGGTTGAGGTTCCACATGCTGACTGAGGTTGCTCACAGTGAAGCCGAATTTTGGTGAAAACCTGGACAGCACAAAGAAACTAACTCTACAGTGTCTGAAGAAACAGCCTTGCAGGGGGAAGCAGCAGCAAGTGCCAAGTCCTCAAGTCAGGAATGTGCTTGGCTGTTTGAGGAAGAGTAAGGAGGGGCAGAGCTCGCACGGAGAAAATGAAAGGAAGAGAAATTTTAAAAGGGGCAGAAATCATGACAGCGTGAGCTTGCAGGGTCTTAACTTGGTATATTCTTTGAATCAGTAATAAATATTGCCTAAAAGGAGAATTTTTATTATCCTATGAAATATGTACTCCAGATTAAGGTACTCTAAATAGAATGTTTTAAAGAAGGAAATATGTAGGGGCGCCTGGGTGGCTCAGTGGGTTAAGCCGCTGCCTTCGGCTCAGGTCATGATCTCAGGGTCCTGGGATCGAGTCCCGCATCGGGCTCTCTGCTCAGCAGGGAGCCTGCTTCCCTCTCTCTCTCTCTGCCTGCCTCTCCGACTACTTGTGATTTCTCTCTGTCAAATAAATAAATAAAATCTTTAAAAAAAAAAAAAGAAGGAAATATGTATACAATAATATATATAATAGAATAGAAATAATAGAATTCATTGTATATATGTAAGAATATATAGATATGTGCAGATATATAAATAAAGACAACTACTTATCAGATTTTAAGGTTAATTTACTTGGAAGTAACTTTTGATAACTTTTGATTTTGTGTATTACAGTGAGTCTTTTTTTTTTTTAACGTATAATGTATTATTTGCTTCAGTGGTACAGGTCTGTGAATCATCAGCCTTACACAATTATAGTGAGTCTTTTCTATACATCATCCTTCTTCAAAAAAAAAAAAAAAAAGAGAGAGAGAGAGAGTGTGTGTGTGTGTGTTTGCATATGAACAAGCCAGAGGAGGGGCTGAGGGAGGGAGAGAGAGTGAATCCCAAGCAGACTCTGGGCCAAGTTCAAAACCTGACGAGGGGTTTGTTCTCACAACCCTGAGATCATAACCACAACCCAAACCAAGAGTCAAAGGCTTAACCAACTTACCCAGCCAGGTGCCCCTCCTTCTTCTTTTAATCTGAAGCTAAAGATATCTATCGGAAGAAATATGAGCATTGTTTGTTTGGTTGGTTTTTTACCTTTTGAGATAAATCACAGGCTTAATCATTTAATAATTTACCTTTATTTTAAAATACGGCAGAGATGAAATTAAGATAGTGTAAAAAACAGAACTGGCCTCAAGTAGCAGGTAAACAGCTCTCCCCAAGAAAAAGACATTTACTCCCCATGGGTAAGGAGCCCAAATGCATAATGCACAGTGAGGATGATTCCTTCAGAAACTCCTTGAATTCAATGCAGGAGAACACTGTGAGCAGCAGAGCATTGACAGGTGTATAAATGATCTAATTCCTTTACAACTTCAGGGGGAAAAAAAGTTCAAATGAGGCATGAGAACTTTTTGCAAAGAGGAGACTTAAGTACCAAAACTCCAAACCTCTGGTAAAGAGTGAGGCATTGAGAAGGCTCGAAGGCAGCAGACATTAGTTAGGCACTAGAAGAGACCCGTACCACACCCACGCAAAATAAAAACATTACCATCTAATGGAGGAGACAGAAATTTCTTTTAAAAAATGAATTTTAGAACCAAAATGAAACCAAATATTTACAGGATCATTTTTATAATTTGAAATATAAATTTGCTGAGATGAAATAGAAATCCTTAGGTAGGATATATGAAACATAATTTATTCCTCTCAGCAATACTACATTTAGTTACCAGGGAGAAGAAAACATGTTCTATTTCACTTACATTTGCCTCCAAAATTCTGAAACTAGCATACTATATCAATAAAATGGGAAATCCAGGAATGCAGTTGGGGGGTCTATGTATCAGCTTTTAAAAAATAACCTCAGGGGCATCTGAGTGGCTCAGTCAGTTTAGCATCTGCCTTTGGCTCAGGTCATGCTCCTGGGGTCCAGAGGTCCTGGGATCCTGGGGTCCTGGGATCGAGCCCCATGTCAGGCTCCCTGTTCAGCAGGGAGTCTGCTTCTCCCTCTGCCCCTCCCCCACTCTCACTCACACTTTCTGTCTCTCTCAAATAAATAAATAAAATCTTTAGGGAAAAAAAATAGCCTCAAATTTATGACCTTGTTGATTTTTGACAGTTATATTACCTTGCCATGCTTGACATCAACTGGCATTTGATACAAAATAAATTTTGATTCAGTATATTGCCCTAGTAAAACTAGAGAGGGATATTTTTTCTAATTCGGCAGATAATGCCACGCTTATTAGGTATTATAACTTGTTTTCAGGTATCTTCACTCACCAGCCCCAACAAAAATATGGATAGAGGCCATGAACACTATTGTGTAGGCTCATCTGCACCATGGACTGTGAGTTTCCCTACAGTGACCTCATGCTTAAACTTAATGCATTTGGGGCTTTTTCCCCCTCTGAAGTCTATGAAATGAAAGTTAGCAAAAAGCCACTTCCAAGTAAATTAGCCTTGATGTCTGATAAATAATTGTTCTTATTTATCTGTCCACCCGTCCACATCTATATACACATACATACATAGATACATGATGAATTCTATTATTTCTGTTATTCTACCATAATTGTAAGATTATAATCTAGTACAAATCAATTCTGCTGCACAAAATTCTATACACAAAACTTGCTCTCACTGTCAAAGTCACAGCGAGTCCTCGCCCTTCCTTGCAGCATGACTCACTTCACGTTCTGAAAATGGTTTCCCATAACTTTCCGGGTGAAAATGAAAACCTTTTCCTCAAATGTTCACTTGTATTCACGCTGCCCCTTTTTTCCACTCTCCCCACAGGTTCTCCTCAGCAGCCACTACGTCAACCCTCAGTCTTCTCAGAATGCCCCCCTCCTTCCCAGAGCTTTCCATAGCATAGAAAGAAGTTGGCACACTCCTGCAACATAAAATCCCCGTGATTGCCCTTCTACCCTTTTTTTCCAGATTATGTACTAACTCTCTAGCCTTTCACATATGTCGTCAGTTTCAAGTGCTTTTCTAACTTCATATTTTTTTAAATAGAGCTAAGGCTTTCACGTGTTACATGTGTTAACACATTTAATCCTCACAACCAGTCTATGAGGTTAGTCCCATTTTACAGGGGGGAAAAACTGAGGCACATAGAAGTTATTTGACGAATGTCACCAGTTAGTAAGTAAAAGAGCTCATCTGTGAACAGAGATACTATGGCTCCAGAGTTCATGCTCTTAACCAGTTCACGAATCTGCTCCTTTATGTTTGATATTTGTCACTTATTTATATTTTTAAAGCCTATGCCGCTGTGTTACCTGTTCTAGTATACTAAAAACTATTGTTACAAAGATGATGTAGCTTCATTCAAACTATACTTGAATTTTTTTTTCTTTTCTTAATCATTAGGAGCTAATGCATTCAGGGACTAACTAACTTGGCCAGTGCCATATGAGTGTTAAAACACAAGGAAAAAAGAGTAGGAAGAGGCAAGAGAAATATGATGAAGCTGTATAAATAATATATAGGCTGAGATTTTCTTTAGGAAATTCATCATCTCCTTTCAAAGTTGTCTACTGCCTCAAACCATTGCTGAAAGATTATATTAATATTCTAGTCCCTTCAAATGGATTACTTGCTTTGTCAGCGATATTTGTGGGGCTATTTTTTTCCCTCGGAAACTAAAATACACCTCAAATGTTAAAATTGTGTTGCTGTTTACAGTGTATTTTATACACATTATTTCATTTGACTATATCAGCAATGACCGCTTCCTTTCTCCTGACAAAGAGTAAGTAAAGGTGACGTAAATATGAGAACAAATTTCTCAGGAAAACCATTAGTTTTAGCAAGTGAAAGCAGTTCCTCGTTGTAGACATACATCTTCCCTTTCCCAAGAACTAAATATCTATGTTAATGGAGAAGAAGGTTTATAATACCATTGCAGGACCAGCATATTTATGTCCTTTCTGCTAACTAATATTGAAGGCAAATGAATGAGAAGGGTTGAGAGCAGTACCGATTCGCACATACAGCAGTAAGTCATGTACAATTCTTTCTTAACCATGCCCTTACATCTTATGGGAACATATGTAGGGCTAAATCATCACATTTTTTAAAAACTCTCACATATACATACACATAAACACACCTAAATATGAAAGAATCATTTCATTAATGTATTAATGTGTAAAGTTCTTTAATGAATTGTTATCAGATAGTAACGCCACTAGAAAATAAATAGGTGGTTTCTTATCTAAATTAGTTACTCCTATTTCAGAGAAAATATGTTAGGTTTTACAAAACAACTGCAGCTAAGCTAATTTATAAGAGTGAATTTACTTTGTATATATCGTACCTCCTTGGATTCTTATTATTTGGGGTGAAATTTTATATTTTTTATATTGTTTTTATATTTCATGCTTTCAAGGTCACTCTTCCCCTGAATTCACAATAAGAATAACTTGAAAATTTTTACTAGTCAGCACATAACCGTAGATGAAGTTAAGAGCCTCGTTAAGGAAAAATCAGTAATGCTATTATTTATTCTGCAACCAATAATTTTATAATTAACACGAAATAGTCCAGTTGTTTTTCCAGTATAGACTCTTTCTTAGGAATTCTTGTGATGTGATGGCCAAGAACAGATCTCCACATCTGTTTTATGGTCACTGAAGAAACGATACGTTTTCCAAGTTAACTGATCAATGTCTTCAGAAGCTCTCTTACTTTAATAAAAACAAAACAAAACATATAATAAGGATTCTAACATCCATAAAGAATGTTTCAAAGTCTAACTTTTACACCCATAACATAAATAAGCACCAAGTGTATCTCTAAACTGAGGACAAGTTATTATTCTCCCAGAGAAAGAGACTAAACCACTAGCTAGGATATACACCAAACTTCATGTCTGTGAGTTTGCCTTTTGCAGAAACGGAGTTACTCAGCACATTTTTACCACCCAGCAGCACAGATAGCCCTCCATTATATTTAAGACAAATCCATATTGTGGAATCGAACAATCACTGCTCTATTAAAATTCTCAAGTAACACAAAGATCGTGTTAACACACAAAATCAATCAGACTGATGTTTGAAGTTCACAAAGAAGTTACTGTAGCTATTCTTCAACTATTCCTTTGATTTCTTTTCTTTTTTATTCCTTTTCCTTTTTTTTTTTTTTTTTTGCTTCCTTCCCAAAATTCAGACCCTGATACTGGCAAGTTGAATCAAAAACCTGTCATAAGACATCTGTAAATGATTCTGTAACTAATGGCCATGGCCAGACCCGAATTTAATTACGTGTAAAATGATAAAGTTCCAAACTTAATTAACATAGTGAACATTAAAAAACTTCAGTGGATATTATATTTAGAAAGTCCCAGGCACATAACGCAAAGGCAGTATTTTTCTTTGCATCACACACAACACCGTTCATGAATAAGAGCATACAACAATTGATTTAAAACCTTTATGAAGTTGTGGGTTGTGTTTTTCTCCACACAAATACATCATTGATAATACTGCACAGCTCCATTAATGAAGAGGCTAATCCAATGCCAGGCTATTGATATGAATAGAGAGGACAGTTCCTTTCTTGTTACCAACCAGAAACAGCTCATTTCTCCTTCCTCTGGGCTGAACACAAAAAAAAACTTTCATGCCATTCAGATTTCATTTCCAGTTTGAAATATTTTCCAGGAGTCTATTTTGGTTCAGGTGCTTGAGGAATGGAAACGTGTTCTGGTCTTTGGTTGGCAAGGTCATACCTGCATAGATCACTGAGAGCAAATTAGCAAAGATGGCGAATGCCTGCATTCCCTAAGTGGGGAGCTGGCTGCAGCAAAATCGTGTGTCCGGTGACATCAACTGATACTTGCAAGGTAGTAGTGACTAAGAAGAGCAAAAAGCCCTGGAACCAAGGGCTTGAGTCCAAGTTCCTATTCGATTACTTTCTGTACCTTTTGCCATATTATTTAATCTCTCTGCCCTTTGGTTGCCTCAGTATGCAAAAGGAGGATAATTATAAAGTTTTTATGAAGATTAAATGAGTTCATATATATGTAAAGCTCTAAAAAATGTATGCTAATTATGTTGTTATATCTTATAATTTATAGTTACTCAGAGGACGTTTTGATTGTATGACACTGTAGCTATTTTCTCTATTCCCAGAATGAAAACGAAACTTCTTTATGCCACTGGTCTCAAACTCGGCTATGCATTGACGTCATGCGGGGAATGTTTGGAAGCACTCATAACTGTATAGGCTACAGCCTAGACATCAGAATTTTAAAAGATTCCTAGGTTACTTTAATGTGCAGCCAAGTGTAAGAACCACCGATCTATGTTCCTTCTTCCCTAGATGGAACACCTATAAAAAAATAAAGCCAGAGTGAGTTTGGAGTAGATGATGCTAATTCCCAAGGTTCCCTGTGGCCTATGACAATTGTTCTTAATCTTCAGTGTACATTAGAATTATTGGGAGGACTTACTAAAATAAAGATTGCTAGCCATACCACAGAGTTTCTGAGCCAGCAGGTCTGGGATAAGGCTCAAGGATTTGCATTTCTAACGGGTTCCCATGGAATGCTCCTGTTGCTGGTCCACTGACCAGGAGCTGGGGCAGATAAGCCCACAGTAGCCACCATGCTTTTCACATCTGAAGTATGGCCTGTGTTAGGATTCTCCAGAAAACTAAACCAATAGGGTGTGTGTGTGTGTGTGTGTTCTATAAATGCTTTCGACTGATTGGATGAACCCACCTGCATCATGGATGGTGCTCTGCTTTACTCAAAGTCCACCAATTTAAATGTTAATAACCAAAAAACACCTTAACAGAAACATCCAGAGTGATGTTTGACCATATATCTGGGTGCCATGGCCCCATCAAGTTGGCACACAAAGTAAACCATACATGTTCACATCTGTCCACAAGTGTTGAATCCAGTAGGAAAAAGAACTTCTCATCTCCAAATCTCTTTACTATTTTAAGTTACTATGGAAAAAGTTCAAGTTAATCAGATGGTGATAGAAACCATAAGAAAGTTGAATGATCCAAAAGTGATTGAGTTTGGCCAGTCAGTGACAAAATTCTCAGTGTATTGAGTGACCCAACAGGTATAGCTTTCTAAATAATATTTTAGGATGCTTACAAAAAACAGACACAGAACTCACTCAAAATACAGAAGCTGACTCTTATGCTTCCTAGCATTCCTCTGCAAGGTTACAGGGCTCCAGCCCTCTTGATTGTCTATCAAAACCTCTATGTCCTGTGTTCCTATCCCAAAGTTCCATACTCTCAGCTATAAATATTATAACAAATTAATATGCCATGAAGTACAGAAGTAATTTGATGACACTGACTGATTTCTATGAGGCTTAATAAACCAAACGCCTGCCAACATTATTTTTCCAGAATTGCAAATGGACAGCAAAACTGAGCACGTGAAGGAACTTCTTTTTCACACTGGGGTCTATTACAAGGTTAGCATTAGTGGGAGAGCTTTCTCAAAACACACACCATGTCACTGTGCACACAGGATATATATTAATATGCTCGGTGATGGGTTTGTTCCAGATAATTCAAATAAAACCCTTCCTCCCCCCATCAGTAGTTCTCCATCCTAATTATATATTAAATCACCTCGTGAGCTTCTATTACACACAGATGCCAGGGCTCCTCCCTAATCCAATTAAGAAAGAACATCTACCTCTACGATGGAATCAATGTGTTTTAACCGCTCCCCCGGTGATTCTAATAATGCATCCAAGGCTGAGAACCACTGCCTTCCATTAAGAAGCCACCAAAAGCCATGAGGTCACAGAGTTTGTAAGGAAAGCAGAGCACACTATTTATCATAAAATAAATAAAACCTTTATGGTATCAGTTTTACAATATATAGTTACAAACTTTATACTTATGGCCAGCTAAAGTTAGAAACAGCCTAGTATGGGAAGGAGTTTTGGGGGAACACAAAGATCTCCAGCACCTTCTAACCTCTTAATCTCTCAGTTCTATCATTTTTATCCACTGAAAAATTCTTACTCACTGAAAATTACCACTGTGAGTAGGCAACATTCCAGGTATTTAGGCAGAACGGCAATTTTAAAAAATAGAATAATGATTAAAAATAGAGGAGTTTTTTCCCCCCTTCATTGAGCCTTTTGTTAGTCTAATGAGCTTGAAAGACAAATGCCCTGCAACCATCCCGAAGTTTTCTTGTAACCTTTGATCAACTAGAGCAGGGGGTATATCCTAAATCGATTGTGGCCTCTCCGTAGTTCTAGCCCAGACAGGAACTCGATGTGTATTATTGATTAACTGATGGAGGATGAACTGTTTTAACTGCTTTATTTCAATTTTTAAGGTATTTTAAACACACATCTTTTAGTGCATATTTTTAAATAAGATATATATTTCAATACTTTGATTTTAGAAAAGCCATGCAAACTTCAGAAAACATTTATACTGCAAAAGTTTTGGTTAGTCTCGAAGAGATAAATGTGAAAAAGATCAAAGAACCAATGCATACAAAGAATAGGAACTACTGGAGACCTGTACTCAAAGTATGTCAGATTTCAGATTGAAGGAAATTTTAGGCATCTGGGGGGAAAAACATTATAGCTGTTACAAATCCTTATACATAGGAAACAATCCTCAAATAAAATAATACACGTTTGAAATCATAATGGAGTGGGTCCTTATCTACATAGTTGGATTATAGAAGTAACTGGCATAATGCTATACTTCCCCTCAAACCACACCAATTCTGACTGAAATGGCACCAGTATTATTAAGTACAGCTATAAGCATGGATCACTTGTAGCAAATACTCCTGAGGAAACTAGTCGTCCCAGTGAATTAAAGTAACTTTACTAGGCTCTGCACTTGAAAGCACCTGGTGTGAAGAATGGGACTGGGGACTTCCAGACAGCAACAAAATCCTTTTGTCAACTTTTCAGAAACTGAAATTATGAGACTCATGCACACCGATTTCTCCTTCTGAAAAGATCTGAATAACACTGTGGAGTTCTGGAAAGCTGAACTCACAATTAGACATATTGGAACATAATGTTTATAGTTGAAAATCTGACAATCTAATATATTTTTCATATACCTTTAAATGTACAAGGAAATATTGAAAATGTTTGACAAGGATGCCTGGTGGTTCAATTGTTTGGGTCATGGACTCTTGATTTTGGCTCACGTGGTGATCTCAGGGTTGTGGGATTCAGCCCCACCCAGCGTCACTAGGCACTGGGTGTGGAGTCTGCTTGGGATTCTCTCCCTCCTCCCCACCCCCAATTCTTCCTGGGGTTCTTTCTCAGAGAGAAAGAATTCTCTCTCCCTCTTCCTCTGCCCCTCCCCCACTCCCGAATCACACTTATTGCCATTTAAGAAAGAAAGAATAGAAAGAATAGAAAATGTGTGGTAAGAACAGTGTATTCAAAAAAACTTGAGGGAAGACATCAGGGTAATTAACTTGTTAATAGCAAAAAGAAAATTTTCAAAGACTACTAGAATGCCAGGGGCTAGTCTACCATAAATATGAGCATCACATTGACATTATTTCAGTACATTTTAAAATAATACAGATCATTGGAGCATCTGGGTGGCTCAGTGGGTTGAGCCTGTGCCTTCAGCTCAGGTCATGATCTCAGGGTCCTGGGATCGAGCCCCGCATTGGGCTCTCTGCTTGGCGGGGAGCCTGCTTCCCCCCCCATCTCTCTGCTGGCCTCTCTGTCTACTTGTAATCTGTCTCTCTGTCAAATACATAAATAAAATCTTTAAAAAAAAGATAATACAGATCATTAATATGCAATTTTCAAGTGGGTAAGGTTGATGATGTTTTTAATGGTGCATTTTGTTGTATTCATTTTAATTCATTTAACTGTTCAGTAATGTCTCACTTTGTTTGCAATTGTACCATAAAACAGTTGCAACCATATTTGCAAATAGGAAGAGAATGAATGAGATTGTAAATATGATAATTTGCATAATATCAGTAATTATTATATTTAGGTAATTTATATAACTTTATAATTATGTTTATTTTATTTATACAATCACAGATAATAATTATATAAAATTATATTACAATATTAATGATACTGTGTATAATTAAATGAAAGTGCTATATATTAAAGTATTTGGCCATATGTATGTGTTATTTGTACAAATCAATTTTGATGTTAGCGTCCTAATACCACTTCTTTCCTAAGCTTACAAAAGAAGTCTTTGTTTTATTTCAAAAATCATTAAGAAACATTGCATTTTAGAAGTAAAACTAAACTGTCATTGAATACTTTTGTTAATTGCTCTTCTATTTTGGAGATTCATGCTAAAATGGTAATTGGATTTGAACACAAAATCGATAAATAAAATGTAAGTTATTATGACTCAAACAGGTTTTCAATTTTTAATCTCTTACTGTTCACCATTTCAGTAAGTGAAAATACATATAGATCTCTGTAAGTCAGAATTCGCCACTGTCTTTTAGTCAGCATTAATATGCTTGTCATTGTCTACATAGTGCTGGTCTTGGTATCAGCAAATTTCTAATATCTCAAACTAAGATATCTTTGTAAGAATGAGTAATGCCATTTATCAGGCAAATCCCTTCATTGATTTCATTGCAAGATTTAGGAGGCACAGAGTCAGAGGAAAAATTGTTAACCTAGTTTATGATTTAAAATGTTTTATATTAAGCCGAATAATGATATCATGGAGCTAAGGATAAGACAATTCCCCCAAATTTTGGGAATTAAACAGGACATATCAAACTTACTTGATACAGCTGCTTCAGGCTACCCCTCAGCCATATGAATACTTACCACTCTTCTCTGCTTCAAGGAGGACATATTTTGAAGTATGTCTGTGGTCCGTTCCTCTTGTTCATTAAACTGTAAACTGCATCTCTTACCCTGCACCATGCAACTAAAACTTTGCTTCTTTGTTTAAATTCAACAGGTAATGTGACCTTATTATGAACCTGGCACTTTAACACACACTCAAAGAGATACTCAAGGGTAAGACACAATATTTGAGGAAAGAAAGAACAGTAACTTTTATAGCTTACAAACTTAATGAACATAAAGGACAGACACATGAAATAATGTGTTTTAGTAAACCACCCAATAGTTCCACAAGTGATGCAGTAATTACTAATCACATATGGGAAAGAGACACCTGAACACCTGAGAGAGGTGTGGACAGTACTCTAAGGCAAGAGAATTACCTTTGTTCTTAGAAGAATAGATAGAGAGGAAGGGACCAAGCTTCTCCACGTGGAGGAACAACTTGAGTAAAATTGTATCACTGGCAACAATCAAGGCCTGAGAAGCATGATAAAGGAAGAAATTGCTGGTCATGAAATACTGGACAAGGGTGAAGACAAAGAAAAGATTATTTCTAAGGTCCAAATCTGGGAAACCAAGAGAACAAAGTCAAGGTATGAAGGGAATTTTCACAAGAGAAAAACTTGAATTGGGTTTGAATATGTTGAATTACAGTCATTTCTGGGACAACCAGAAGAAAATTAAAAGTGGAGCTAAAGTCTGGCCAACATGGGAAGTAGTGACAAGAGATCACTGCTACCATTTCTACTACTGGAAAAACCTCAATAACTGAAATGTTCAATTATTTTGATCACATCATCTCTTCTTTCAATATGAAACACAGAGCAGTGAATATTTTGAATGAAGATTTTGGTAAGATCTCTAAAATTTCTGAATTCAACTCAGGAACATTTAGTCAAGCCTCCCTCTATGACTTTTCTTACAGGCTCCCTCTCCTACACACATTGAAAGTTTTCCTAATTCTTCTAAGAGTCTTCTAATTCATTAACTTAAACTTTATTCCAAGAATATGAGAAAACTATGTGCCTAGTAAAGGGGCCTAGAATATCAAAGGGAAGAGTAAGTAGTGTGATCACACTTCCATCCTTGCACTCCCTAGAAAGATGGCATTATGCAAGCTTCCCACCAGGAAAGAAGCAAAATGATGAAAAGCATTGCCTACATTTGGCAACCTGGTGTCTTCTAGAAATCGAGAATAACTCAGCTAACAACCAGGTAACAACTAATATGATCTGGGCTTAGCTAAGACTTTTGGTCAAAGAAACACAATACTGTAACCAGAAGGAAATAAAAGACATTCAAATTGGGGCACCTGGGTGGCTCACTTGGTTAAGCATCTGACTCTTGATTTCAGTTCAGGTCATGATCTCAATGTTGCAAGATGGAGCCCATCATTGGGCTCCAGGGAGCCGGCTTAAGATTCTCTCTCTCTTGTTCTCTTTTTCCCCCTCTGCCCCTCGCTTCACCCTTCTCTCTCTCTCTAATTTAAAAAAAAAAAAGAAAAAGAAACATTCAGATCATTTAAAGAAGTCTTTTTTAAAATGGTGACAAGATGGAAATAGACTTTAAAAACCACAAATCTTCTGAAATATTCATTCTCACCGTCTTTACAACTCTTAACATCCTTCACATGGACAATAGCAGCTCCTAAAAATCTTCCTTTCTGATGTTCAACATCCCACCACCATCCCGTAAGGGGCTTTGTCTTTCTTTCTAACGCTTTTCTCTTTTCTCTTCCCAAAGTAAATACTCCATCTCCCCTTCTTCAGTTTTATTTATTTATTTATTTATTTATTTATTTTTAATTCACTGGCTCAAAACAGCATCCAAGTAAAATAGGAATTGAAACAATTTTCCTTGGAGGTCAGAAGAAAGTAGAAAATCCTGGGCAAAAGTGGGCAGGGGTAAGAACACACACTTTGACATTTGCTGTTCCAATCACATGTGGATGCTTTTACTTTCAAAATAATTTACTATTAGTATGTTTTATTTTGTTCTCAAACTCCAGGCTTTTCAGGGACACCTGGGTGGCTCAGTCAGTTAAGTGTCTGTCTGCCCTCAGCTCAGGTCATGATCCCAAGGTCCTGGGATTGAGTCCCTCATTGGGCTCATTGCTCAGCGACGAATCTGATTCTCACTCTCCCTCTACTGCCACTCCCCCCTACTTGTATGTTCTTGCATTCTCTCTCTCTCTTTCTCCCCAATAAATTAAATAAAAATCTTTAAAGAAAATCTAATCTCTTCGGAAGACAATTCAAATTCTCAGATTTCTGGGTCATTCTCTTTTTAGGATCTCTTGGGCTTTTGAAATCAGTGAGAAACTGAATAGAAATCTCCATTGTTAAGTCAAACCACAAAGACCTCAAGAGTCCTCTAACTTTGGAGATGCAAATGACCTTCAGTACTTTCCTGACCCATAAGATGAAATGCTGGGACAGGGTGCAGTGCCTTGTTTTCACTGGTCTGTGGCTTTCCACATTGCCACTCAGCAGAAGACAAGAATGGAATTTGTCTGCTCCAAGAACTAGGGCAACATTTCCATGTTGCCTGTCTTTCTCAAACAGACTGTGTTTTTGTCCTATTTTGCTTTTAATGAGTAAAACATTTAATAACATGATTAATCAAATTTTATTTAATTTTTGAAGCATTAGAGTACTAACAAGAAAGGAAAAAGCTATAAAAATGTAGAATGCACTCCTTTTCTTTTCTAAAATGTCCAGAGAATTTTAGGTCATGGGTAGTGAACATCTAGTTAACCAAGGATTGTGATATCAATTACTAGTTTCAGTAACATAAAGTATAGGGCACTACAATAACAATGTATTAAACATAATTTAAAGAATCCTTTGGCACATAGTGGGAGCTCCATAAATATCTGTAAATGAAATCATTCTCCCTCAGGAGACTAAATTATTGATGGTAATTGCAGAAATATTCTCTTTACTAGGAAACTAAAATATTACCTTTTTCAGAAAAAAATTTTAGCAAATTTGTTCTTAAGGGGTCCAATTTTAAGTAGCTTATTTGAATCATGTTCTCTATAATAATCATTCTTAAAAATAATAATTATTGTAGATGTACCAGAGAGTACTACACTCTTAATCCCCATTTACAGAACAAGAAACCACAGTATAATGAGTCCAGAGGAATAGGACTCTAACTCGGAGTACTTCATACTTGGCCCTCAACCTGTCTAGCACTACTTCAATTATGTGATGTGTAACTATCCATTATTCCCACTCAACTGTTTATTCATCTGAGTAAAGAGACATCAACCTAAATAGCACCGAGCAGTTTCAGAGTTTACCTAAGTCCTAGAGAACTTTAAAGACACCAATGAATTACAATTACATAGCAAATAACAATTACATGAAATAAATGCAAATCATCCAGAATGAATGAATTCTTACCGAAAGTGCATTATGTACCATTTAAAAGTGATGAAAGAAATTTTTGAAATAAAGTTGCTTAATTTTAGATAGCTATTCTGTGAATGCATATGTTTAATAGCATTATAAAGTATCACTTCTGAAACACCATTCTGTTTGCAGACAGCGTATTCTTAGGTCACAAAGTTATGATTCATATATATCAAGTCACTTAGCACTACTGGCAAGTGTTGCCAGGCTGAAATATAAAACAGAGAGGATAATAAAACTTTAACAAGCAGCAATAAAACTAATGAAATATAATCTCAAATATACTACTCTAATTCATCCAGAGAGGAAACACAATCACCCAATCCTGGGGATGAGGAAATGAAGCCAGCTCCATAAAAACACATATTCATCACAGTAACACGGATCATTTTAGAATTAGAACCAAAGAGAATTCAAGCTGGTTACAGTAGTGTAATTATCAGGGCCAAATTGTGGAGGATGACAGGATGAAGCAACAGTTCACAAAAGCTTATTTTGGCTCCATAGTTAAAGCTATGGAAATGAAAATATTGATCTTATTTTTAACAGAGATAATTTTCTGTGCTGAGGACAGAGAAACGTCATGACAGATTGGGCGGCAAGATCGACGGGGCCCTAACATAGATGTCATGAAAATACTGTCAATGCAAAAATAAAATATGCTTGTAACTAGGATTAGTAAATTTTGTAAAAAAAAAAAAAAAAAAGAAAAGAAAAAAAAGAAATATATATATATACACACACACACATATATGTATCTTAACTATAAAAATGTTCTTCAGGAGAACTCTGCACATCCCCTACCACCAGAGAATATTGCTCTGTGTCTCAGGCCCACACCTAAGTGGTAGCTGTAATTTTAACCCCTATTAATTGAAAACCTTATAATAATAAAGGTTTTATTAATTTAAAAAAAAAAAAAGACTCCCAAGATCGATATGCAAGTGGGTCCCGAGTTTATCTACACACAGTACGCATGCGCTTATGATAACCTTTCAATCGAGCCCAAAATAAGTTTAGGTTGATGTTTATTACTGGGTCCCTTGAGGTTGTAATTTAACAATTATGAGTCTCCCGCTCCCCATCCCCACTTATGGCTTGTCATTCTCTTCTGGTTTTGAGAACCCCTATTTCCAAACCTAAGGAGAAGTGAGGAGAGGGCAGGAAAGGCGAGGAAGAGTGAGAGAGTAGAGTGAGGAGGGAAGGGGGCAGAGGAGAGGGGCGGCGCGTGCTAGGAGCCCTTCGCGGGAGCTTTGGTGCTCTGCACACGGAAGTGATGTAAGGCAGCAAGCAAAAGAGCTCACAGACGTCTCCAAAGATGAAATCCGAAGGGACAAGGTTTATTTTTCTTGGTTTGCTTTCAAGAGACAACCTGCATGATTGTGCATATAGTGTAGTTTTATACATCCAGATAAACTAGCAAAGGGAGACAGGTCAGCAGCTGCCCATTCTCAGAAGCACCCACAAGACAACAAAGAGTTCTGTGCTTAGTCCTCCACTGCAAGAAGATTTAGGGGAAAATTAGAGGAATTTATATCAGTGATTGATTTTTTTTTTTTTTAATCCAACGAGGCTGAGGAAACACATAATGTCAAGTGGGGTCAAAGAATGAATAAGGCACAATATGGAACTCTGTTCAGGTGTGTTTAAGAGAAGTGAAAATAATGGAGAAGAACAAGATGTGTACAGGGAGTACATAGGAGTTTGGAATTTCTATGAACAAGGGGCAACCTGGTGGGAGTACTCTCCTAATAGAATGAACTCACAGAGTCAGATTATCCACTTCAGACTTACTTGACTAAGGCATTTTTAAAAAACTAATAAGAGTTTTGTTGAAAAACAACAATGGAAAGATGTCACATGAAAAATGGATGAAAAATAAGAATGACTAATTCTTCTTTCAACCCTGCACTAAAATTAATGGAAAACAGAAAATGAGGTTAAATACAAGTTTAATAATCGAATTCATCTTACCTTCTGTTGTCTCACTTTTCTTTACAAAACACATATACTTCTACCCACTGGTTTTATTTCAATTTGTTCTGATAGGAGTACTAATGTCAGCCTTGAAATTGGAAGAGATAAGTTTCATTATTTCCCACCTGTCCTGAAATTTTAATATCTAGGTACATGACTTTCCATCTTAAAAGTGGCAATTATTTAGGGGCACCTGAATAGTCAGTTAGCTGAACATCCAGCTGTTGGTTTCGGCTCAGGTCATGATCTCAGGGTTGTGAGATGGAGCCTTGCATCAGGCTCTGGGCTAAGCGAGGAGTTTCCTTGCGATTCTCTCCCTCTTCCCCTGCCACCCATGCTCACTCTCTTACTCTCTCTTGCTCAAAAATAAATTCATAAATTTTTAAAAATAATAACACAAAAGGAAAAAACACTTTATAGAAATGAGCCTGGGTGGCTCAGTTGGTTAAGCAGCTGCCTTCGGCTCAGGTCATGATCCCAGCGTCCTGGGATCGAGTCCCACATCGGGTTCCTTGCTCCGCAGGGAGCCTGCTTCTCCCTCTGACTCTGCCTGCCACTCTGCCTGTGCTCACTCTTGCTCTCTCTCTCTCTCTGACAAATAAATAAATAAAATCTTAAAAAAAAAAAAAAAAGAAATGAAATAACAAGGTTTGTAAGAGCTATAGGTTATTAATAGAGTTAATGCTATTATTTTCCTTCTCAATATAAATGCCTGATAATTCTTTCCAACCAGAAACAAAACCAAAACAATGTCTTTAACATCTACCTGCTTTCAAGGTTTACTACTTTCCCCCTATGGTGGGGGAAAGGGAAACCTCAATTTAAATAGCGTAAGTTGACAATATTTTCAATATGAATAACGTTCCATAGAAACGGAGAATAGAATCAGGCCATATTTATGCTTTAAGTGGATAATTTCAGTTGTTACATTATACGGTTTGAAAAGGAGGCTTTTTAGGGCTTGATTTCATTATAACATATTCGTGTAGCACCATCGTGTGGTAAATCCAGCACATACCAGCTTATTTGAAACTGCAAAAATACCCCAAGAGAAAAAGTACTATTTGGGGGGTTCATTCTAGTCACCTTCATTTTATCCAGAAAAACTTAGAAAGAGTTAGCTGTGGTAACCTCATACAGATCCAAGCCAAAGCACTTGTTTACTGGCAGGCATAGATAGGCTGCCACTCCAATGTAACTGATAAAAACACAGGGAGCAAACAACATTTCCCATTTCAAAACTGTTTAATATTCCGGGTCTCATACCAAAGGTCCATCAACTATTCAAAGTTGGGTCCTTTATACATTTTGAAAATCACAAGTTATAGCTAAAATAAAGTTTTATAACCATGGTGCCTCTCTTATCTAACTGGGAAAAAAATAAAAGCAAAAAACCCCGGGTACATGAATGGACGAGTTTAAGTGCAATTTAAATTAGAAATGTTGAACATACAGTCTGACATCACACTTTTCTCACTTAGTGCATATATTTTTGCATCCGTTTTCAAAAACACAAAATCAAACATCAGTTGTAACTCTCTTCTACTTAATTTTTAATACCCTCTCCAATACTAAGGAATGAGTATAATAATGAGATTATTTCAACAGATTTATGTTTTACAAGTTAAAATTTTTCTTCCGAGATCAGAGCATGGAAATTAAAAACACAGGTTAGTCAGATAGTTATTCTGGATTTAAATACAGAAGTTTTTCTTACAAAGCATTTAATTTTTTTTCAAAAATAAAACATAATTAAAATTTAAATATAGCAAAAACTATAGGGAAGTGCAATTCTGTTAATGATTTCTCTCATTTTAGAAAGTACTAAATGAGCTGATGAAAATTTTGCCTTTAATAAATAGTGTAAAGAAAGAAATGTAATTATTTAAACTCTCTTATCTGTATGTATAACTTTAAGAAATGACAAGTACTTTCAAATACAGTGCCTCAGATTATTAATTTAAATATGCCAGACAACACCTAATGTATTTACCTCTTCTCCTTTCTCCACTGAACACCAACAACAAATTGCTTTTTAGATTTAAAGATACCAAATTATCAACAAATATAAAATCAGAATACAAGAGAGAAAAATAAAAAAAAAAAAAAGACCTGGGAAGTAAATATCCTAATGCAGAAGGAAAACAATGTATTGAGTAGAGGTGGAGATTATCTAACCCAAAGATCAGATAAACACTATTATTTTGGTTATCTGAGTGTCTATTATGGAAAACAAAACAAACCAGTAAATAGACAGAATAAAACAAGTTGAACACTTAATGGAATCTTGACACTCTTAAAGGACTTAATAATTAAGGGAGGCAGGACCGCAACTAAGACAGTCCACTATTTAATTGCCTGCCAATGCCAGAAAATTTTAATTTAGTCACGGTGACTTTGGTCCAACAGGAGAGTCAGGGGCAGCTGCCAGTGGCAGGGCTACAAATCTAAAGTCTCCTGAATCTTCAGCCTCATGAAGAAGATGAAAGGCATCTAGAAGATTTGACTATGAAGTAATATCAAGGAAAAAGCCCTCGTCACCTTCAAAGGTACACGTCTGTTGTCTTAAGAAAAATAGGGACAATCTTGGTCAACATTCTTTTGACTGCAAGTTACAGAAACCCATTTAAGATAGTTTTTACACAGAACGGGCATTTGTTACACAAATATAAGTGTATAGTGCTACTCGAAGAACAATGTGAAAACATTGACGGGATATGGAAGTTGAGACTAAGTTTAGAAAGTATAGCTTTTGGATACTGTACTCTTTTGTCTGCTGATTCTTTAATAAAATCTGTATTAGTTTCTGATGGGCATGATAACAAATTGCCACAAATTTGATGGCTTGAAACAACAGAGATTTATTGTCTCATAGTCCCGAAGGCCACTCCAGCTATCTTCTTTCAAGGAGGGCCTGGAGGTAGTGAAGCATCTTAGCCCAGCGTAAGCAGAGAGAAGGAAGTGCTTGAGAGTTTACAATCACCACTGCTGCCCAAGTTGGCCGGAAGCCGACAACTGATTAGTCAGGGAGTATGGAAGCCCAGCAACTTTGCCTTGAGTCAGGACAAACAGTGCATTGTAACTTACATTCCAAAACTCCCCTGCTGAATAAGGCTGTCACCACACTTGCTTGAAATAGCACCCTTGCTGCTTACCTTTCTTCTCTTGCTTCCCTCACTCCCTTACCAGTTTATTTGGGAGCACTTACTTAATAAATGACTTGCATGTGAATTCCTTGTTTAATGTCTTCTTATATTGAAGAAGTGACCTAACACTAAAGGTATTTCACAGAGACCTTGTTTAATGTCCCCTTAGACTGGGAAACCCAACCTAAGACAAAAGCGATCTCATATAAATGAATGGCAATATGAGCATCCAAGCCTCATTAAAGAACCAGAATCAAATCATCAAGTTCTCTCTCTGGGCCTCCCAAGCCTTGTGAACTATTCTCTTTGCGTGTCTATTATATTTTTGTCTCTGCATACATCTGTCCCTGCTTTCCTGCACATGACCATAACTTTTAATCTACCTTCTTGGTCTCTATTTATAATTTTCTTCCACTGAATATGGTAACTTTCCACAATCTGTTAATGACATTCAGAATAGTTTTATCTAAAAGAAGCTTATTTCAATGAACTTTAATAGAAGAAAAGGATCACCCTACAGTTTTAGACATTACCATACTCTTCATAGGGATAAACCAGATCAGTTACTTCTCAGTCTCATTCAAGCGTGGAATGAAGGTGGATCTCATTGACCCAGATTATATTGAGGTAATAATACTGGATAGGGTCAGTAGTGATATACTATATATCTTTATATAGTATATCTCTATATACTATATATCTTTATATAGTTTATCTCTATATACTATATATCTAAATATAGGATACAAAGGACTGTCAAGCTTCATCCCTTTAAGACAGTTCTTCTCTTTTAAGAAAAGAGGTAGAAGCCAAAAAGAATAACATGACCTAGAGTAAACTTAACCAAGGAGGTGAAAGACCTGTACTCTGAAAATTATAAAATGTTGATGAAAGAAATTAAAGAAGGCACAAACAAATGGAAAGATATTCCATGCTCCTGGCTTACCAGAATTAATATTGTTTAAATGTCCATATTACCCAAAGCAATCTACAGGTTCAGTGCAATCCCCATCCAATTACCAATAGCATTTTTCATAGAACTAGAATAAATAATACTAAAATTTTCATGGAACCACAAAAGACCTTAAATAGCTAAAGCCATCCTGAGAAAAAAAAGCAAAACAGAAGTTATTACAATTCCAGTTTTCAGGATACACTACAAACTGTAGTGATCAAAACAACATGGTACTGGCATAAAAATAGACACATAGATCAATGGAAAAGAATAGAGAACCCTGATTTAAACCCATGCTTATATGGCCAGTTAATCTACAACAAAGAAAGAAAGAATATACAATCAGGAAAATACAGTCTCTTCAATAAATGATACTGGGAAAACTGGGCAGCTACATGTGAAAGAATGAAACTGGACCACTTCTAATACCGTACACAAGCATAAACTCAAAATGGATTAAAGATCTAAATTTGAGGCCTAAAACCATAAAAATCCTAGAAAAGAAAACAGACAATTTCTTTGATGATGACTATGGCAACTTTTTTTTTTTTTTAATTTCTCCTAAAGCAGGGAAAATAAAGCAAACATAAACCAAACATAAACTATTGGGACACATCAAAACAAAAAGCATCCGCACGGGGGGGGGGGGGGGGGGGAGGGGGGGGAAGGTGACCTACTGAATGGGAGAAGATATTTGCAAATTCACTCCATAAAGGTATTTATATCCAAAATAAATAAAGAACATATACAACTAAACACCAAAAATAAAACAATCTGATCAAAAAATGGACAGAAAAACTAAATACACTTTCTGCAAAGCAGACATACAAAGGCCAACAGACACATGAAAACATGCCCAACATCACTCATCATCAGGGAAATGCAAATTAAAACTGAGATCTCACCTCACATCTGTCAGAATGGCTAAAATCAAAGACCACAAGAAACAAGTACTGGTGAGGATGTGGAGAAATAGGAACCTTGTGTACTGTTGGTGGGAAGGCAGCCGTGGTGGGAGACAGTAAGGAAGTTCCTCAAAAAATTAAAAATAAAGCTACCTACCCTATGACCCAGCAATCACACTGTTGGGTATTTATCCAAAGAATACAAGGACACTAATTTGAAGGGATACATACACTCCTATGTTTATTGCAGCATTATTTACAATAGCAAAATTATGGAAGCACTTAAGTGTCTACAACTAATGAATGGATAAAGAAGAAGTGGTATGCACATTCCACGATATAACCATGGCATGCTCCCCAACCATCTTGCCATTTGCAACAACATGAATGGAGCTAGACAGTGTAATGCTAAGTGAAATAAGCAAGTCAGAGAAAGACAAATACCATGATTTCACTGATATGTGAAATTTAGGAAACAAAACAAATGAACAAAGAGGAAAAGAGAGACAGAGAGAGAGAGAGAGAGACAAACAGAAGCAAACTCTTAACTATAAAGAACAAAAAGATGGTTACTGGAGCGGGTAGGGGTGGGAATGGATGAAATAGGTGAAGGAAATTAAGAATACACTTAGCTTGATGAGCACTGAGAAATACATGGAATTGTTGAACCACTATACTGTACACCTGAAATGACTATAACTGTATATTAGCTATACTAGTGGGTGTGTGTGGGTGTGTGTGTGTGTATTAAGAATAGTCAAATATATATTTATTATTTGGCCAAATATATATGTATTTTTATATAATATATTTTAATATATAATAACAATATATAATATATACCATTATATATAATAGTATACAATATAATATATAAATATAATATAAAATATATAAATAAATATATTTATTATATGATATATAATTTTATAATTTTTATTATATGCTATAATATATTTTATATACATAATATATATTATATGAATAATAAATATATATTTGGCCAAAACACAAACAAGAATGATTTATTCTTTCTAGAGTAAAAATAAATAAGTAAAGTCTTCACAGAAGGAGCATTAAACGTGGACTTGAAGAATAAATAAAAGTTCACCAGGGGGCAAGTGAGGGAATGTTATTTTATGCAGAGAAAATAGCATAACCAAATCTGTAGAAGCTTAAAATGAAGCTCTGAGAGCAGAAACTTAATTGGGGCTTTTTCTTTCCATCCTCAATATTTATTGTAAGGCTGGGCATAAAGTAGCTGTTCAGTAAATGAATTCTTCAGAAAATAAGTGCATCCAGAGCTAGCTGAATTGAGGAATGTTAGAAGAAAGTTGATAGAGAGCATGAAAATGGAAACACAGGCAAGAAGAAATGCAAGAACCCAAGTGAGAGAAAAAGTGAGCATTGGGGCGGAGGACAGCAGTGATGAGTAAGAAGAGTTAAAAAATCCCAAAAATATTTTAGTGGTAGAATTGACAAGACATGGTAATGAAACAAATATATATGAGGCAAGCGAGAGGGAAAAAGCATGAGGTCACAGAAAAAAGAATCTGGAAGAAAGTCCCCTAGTGGATGATGATCCTTTTATTTAAGATAAAGAACACAGCAGGAAAAACACAGACTTGTAGGAACTAATAAAAAGTGCAATTTCATCCTCTGTTAATTTCGAAATGCCAGATGTCTGTTGGGGATATTCTGGAGATACAGAACAGAAGCTCAACAGAAGTCAGGTCAGAGATATACCTTTGGAAGTCATCTCCAAAGAGTTTGACCTCTTAAAATGGAATACACACAAAAAGGGTACATATACTCAGCAAGGCAACAAGTTTACAGCAAATTGTGAGAGATTAAAGGGTGTTCTAGGGAAAGTGATTTTTTTTTAAGATTTTATTTATTTATTTGACAGAGATCACAAGTAGGCAGAGAGGCAGGCAGAGAGGGCGGGAGGAAGCAGGCTCCCTGCTGACCAGAGAACCCAATGTGATGCTTGATCCCAGGACCCTGGGATCATGACCCAACCTGGAAGGCAGAGGCTTTAATCCACTGAGCCATCCAGGTACCCCCAGGGCAAGCGATTTTAAGCACTGGCAATGGGAAAACAAACGTTCATTAAACTCAGAGTACATAATTCTTGCAGAAAATATTCCATTTCCAGGAAAAGGTTAAGAAGATTGTTCTCAAAATATGTAGATGCAGACAATCTGCACAGAGAAAAGAGGCTGAGGCAAAGGCAAAAGTAGTGCATGATGAGTTAACTGAGAAAATTTATGAACAAGAATGGCTAATATCAATTTGTAGTTGCTTTTTTAGTAATCAGCAACAGGTACATCAGACCTTCATTGAGTGCCGCACCTTCAAATTCATTGTGTCGGCAACATTTGAGAAACTTTGGACAAAGAAGTGGATCTTCTACACCTGGGGTGATACAGTCCTGACAGGGCTAGATGGTACTAGAAAGATAATGGAATTGTATACAAAATGAACTACACTAGATGCAGCAGGAACTCAAAGTTGAATGTGACAACGGAAAGCTTCCACACTTCTCTCTGCTGCACACACACACCAGGTCCCCAGTTTCCAGGGAGACAGAGAGAGACCAAGAGGACATGGTACATTTAAGCAAAATAATAATCATAATTCCCAAGGACAGACTACCTCATCTGATATTTTAGTTACAATTTTACAAATTAAACAATGATAAATATAATATCAATTACAATATAAAATCTACCTGAGTTATGATAATACTCAGAACTTCAAAGTGGTTTTGTGCTTAGGGTAAGCGACTTCAGGTTATGCTTCCAGACCTTCAAAAACAAAAGCTCATTCTCATTTGTTGTCGGGGCTGTTTTTTCAGTTTGCCAAACAACCGAAAGAGAAAACAAGAGATGTAATGTGAGATTGTGAAATCAACCACGGAAGTGTATAAAGTGAAGACAAAGCCAAATATGAAGTTTGGAAAAATTCATATTTAAAGGATGACTTTCCTAGAGTTGCGAAAAAGAAAAAAATTTTTTCAGAGAGGTTGGAAAAGAATCTTGAAAGAGACATGACACAAAACCCAAAGACTATGTGTGTTTCAAATCAAACAGGGGGCCCTGGTCAGCGGGATCAAATTTGGTTAAAAGGTCTTCCAGAATTACAGATTAAGATCTTCAGTTTCATAAATGGGAGGTGACTTTTACAAAAGCAGTCTGACTGGACTAGCTGATGTGGACCATGGGTTAAGTTGTAAATAGATGGCTTTTATTTTTTTTTTTTTAAGATTTTATTTATTTGACAGAGATCACAAACAGGCAGAGAGGCAGGCAGAGAGAGTGGGGGAAGCAGGCTCCCTGCCGAGCAGAGAGCCCAATGCGGGGCTTGATCCCAGGACCCTAAGACCATGACCTGAGCCAAAGGCAGAGGCTTAATTCACTGAACCACCCAGGTGCCCCAATAGATGACTTTTTAAAATAAGCGAGAGAATATAGATTCTTCTATTGAGAAGTTTAGAAAAACCAGGAGCAGTGAAGAGAGAATGGGCTAAAAGTCTTTTACACAATGGAGAAATCGTGAGTAAGTTTGTAATCCAGAGGAGACAGTTGGAAAGAAGAAAGGACTGATTAAGAATCAAGGAACGCAGTGTATTTCTGGCAACGGGGTACCAACGAACTAGAGGCCATGGGACAGGATAAACACCACATTACCTCTGCATGGAGAAAGAAGGGGTCCAGGAGGGTGGAAAATTTGGTAATCTGTGAAGCCTCTACCTTATCAGCGAATTTAGATACTGCTTATCCTGTGAGGGCTGAAGGCACAGGGTTGAACTCAGTCCCAAGGAGATGATAAAATTTTGTTAAATTTACAGTCAATGAGAGAGAAACAAAAGAATTAGCATGTATGTTGTAAATGTGCTAACTGCCACCAAATGACTTTAAAATGGCTAATTTTATGTTCTGTGAATTTAACTTCAATTAGAAAAGAAAAAGTGGTGAACAAAAGTGAGAGCCTGAAAACCACACAGTCAAGGTTAGCATAAAGCAATAGGAAAGAAAAGAAATAGGATGCTCGAAGCCCAGGACATGTTCTGCCAAAGACGTTACAGTTCTGTTTTGACTTTACTGACCTGAAGCAAAATTAAGACTGAGATATGAGTCTATCTTCAAAGGCAGACAGAGAGAAAAAACCGTATTGTAGGCAAAAATATATGTACGAAAGGAGAAAAATGTAGTCAGATACAAGGCTTTTAAATCAGGAGGGGGAAAAAAAAAACAGGTCTGTTAAATGTAAATAAAGGGAGTTTTTTTTTTCCTTTGTGACTGAGTAGAGTTCATTTGAATTATTTCCAAGGATGTCAAAGTCATGATGAAACACTCCTTTTGTAAGAGTATTTGAAAAATAATGACATGTCCAGGTTGATAGGAAAGTTGAGGATATCCTTTGAGACTGTTCTGGCAAGATTTGTGGATGTGGGCTGTTCTACAGAAATATGAGTTATCTGTTTTGCCTGGGACATGAAATTCCAAGAATGAGGAGGAAAATAGGACACATCTTTGCATGTCAATATCTTCCTTACACCATAATCTCTCTTTAGAGTGCAGTGCCTTTTGCCCTAAATCATCTGCTTGTGGGCTTATGTAGAAATGGCTCGTTCTTCCTTCTTTATATAAAGACAGAACAGAAACACAGAAGCCTTCAATGCTTCCCTTTATATCCTACAAATGTTTCGCCATAAACATTCAGCTCCAAAAAACTTCATTATCGACAGTACTTTCTCTTTTAGATGAGATAATAGGTGAAGCATAACATCGTTCATTTCCGTGTGCTGAAGAAATGCTGACTAAAACGCCCACGCCTTGTTCTTTCTCACATTGTTATTTCTCACTCTTTCTCACTTGTTATTGCTTGTTCTCCTTTTGACTTTCACTAGTGTCTCGTGATTTTCACGAGCCTCGGTTTTTCAGGTATCCGTGAAGTCATTGGTGTTTTAGGAAGCAGAGAGGTAGTACGGAGGCATCTGTGGATTCAAAAAGAACAGTGGGAATTTTCCCTGTAAATGTGTAAATGTTTGCAATACTTGTTGCAAGTTGGAGAGGAAGTAAAGCAAATATGCATCAACAAAAGAAGTTATTTAATGAACAAGTATTACTACTCAGCAAATGCCAGGCACTGGGGTATAGATAATGCCCCTTCTTTCATACAAATTACAGTGTGCAGAAGGACACATCGTAAATAATGAGAGTATATGGAAGTAGGTAAATGTGATTAAGTGCTGCGAGGAAGAATGGATGCATGCGTCTGAGACAGTCTGAAGGAAAGTAGGGAGGGCTTTATTAGTGGAATGAAGCAGCGAAAGGATGAAGACAAAAGGATTAAAAGGGACCCGTGAGGGGCGCCTGGGTGGCTCAGTGGGTTAAAGCCTCTGCCTTAGGCTCAGGTAATGATCCCAGGATCCTGGGATCGAGTCCTGCATCAGCCTCTCTGCTCAGCAAGCCTGCTTCCTCCTCTCTCTCTGTCTCTCTGCCTTCTTGTGATCTGTCAAATAAATAAAATATTAAAAAAAGAAAGAAAGAAAGAAAAAGAAAAAAGGGACCCATGAAGAGCCACAGAGTCACTGGCCTGATGAGGTAGAGATAATAGCTTGGGAGAGTAGAAAGGGGATAAGATTATAAAGGACCTTGGAAATTTAGCAGAAATTTTAAATATAAAACAAAGCAATTAGTGGCCAGGGAAGGAGTTTGTTTTTTAAAGTGAGCTTAATCAGACTCATCACTTCTGCCTATAATGAGGATTTACTCTTAGTCCTTTGACTGGAGAATTTTGCCAGTAAATAAAAAGGTAGGCATCACAGAAAGCTACTAGGGATACATAGTACCTTGTCATTTTGTCCCCTATTGCTGTGGGTTTTACCTATGAACTAAACTGAAAGCGTAAGGGGACAGAAAGTGGATGCAAAGAGCCACTTTAAAATCTAAGTTATGGGGGCACCTGGGTGGCTCAGTGGGCTAAAGCCCCTGCCTTCGGCTAGGGTCATGATCCCAGGGTCCTGCCTGGGATCGAGCCCCATGTCGGGCTCTCTGCTCGGTGGGGAGCCTGCTTCCTCCTCTCTCTCTGCCTGCCTCTCTGCCTACTTGTAATCTCTGCCTGTCAAATAAATAAATAAAATCTTTAAAAAAATAGATAAAATAAAAAAAATAAAATCTAAGTTATGAAGAACAAAAGTGAAAGGCATTTGATCATAGTATTGAATTTGGGCAACTCATAATAAACATTTTGAGCTGCTTTTCATATACATTTTATAACACAGTTGATGGAGCTAAATATTTGTTTGACTTGAGGTATTACTGAGTAGTGCCATATGTACAGTAATAGAGAATCCTTAGAAAAATTATGAAATATATATTCTTTTCCTGACTTTTTACCTCACCATGGTCATGAAGCCATTTTTCTGGGTCTGATAGCCTGGCACTTTCTAGTTTCTAGTCAGGCAAATTAAATGTAAGTTATAATAACTTAAGAAGCTATTATATAATTAATACAGTTGTGTTGAGAAACACAGCTTTATTATTTAAAACTGATTTTTTCTTACTAATTATTTGAAGTATTTAGTATCTCCCATCTTGCCCTCTCCAAAGAGGTCTTACACTTATTTTTTAATAAAAGGGATTTAAATAAATAAATAGATAGATAGATAGATAGATTAATAAATAAATAAAAATAAAAGGGATTTTACCCTTTCTAACTCCTGGCCACCTTGGGGGCTGTTCTTGATTGAGGCCATCCCACACCTAAGGCAGCAAGATGGCAGCCACAAAGTAGTCAAAAAAGTCACTGGAGTCAATCAACTCTAGGCTCCAACTTGTTTTGAAAAGTGGAAAGTATATGCTGGGGTGGAAGCAGATCCTGAAAATGATCAGACACAGCAAAGCAAAACTAGTCGTCTTCACCAACTGCCTAGACTGGAGGACATCTGGAATAGAACACTGCCCTCTGTTGACCAAAACTGGTGCCCATCACTACAGTGGCAATGATACTGAACTGAGCCCAGTCTGTGGGAAATACCACAGAGTGCACCATGGCTATCATCGATCCCAGGGATCCTGATATCATCTGAAGCATGCCAGAACAGACTGGTGAAAAGTAAATCATGCAAAATTTTTCTTTAATTTAACTGGCCAAAGCTTGTTTTAAAAAGATAAAAAATAAATAAAAGGAGTTTTAATCATTAAAAAGCAGAACCGAGCATTAAATAGTAACGTCCTATATAACTGACTACATCATGGAAAACAATTTGTATTTGAACAAATCTCTCTGGCCAACAAATGAGGGTCAATTTGAAAATGAAATTCTAGAGGCTTTGTTTTTGTGCCTTCTAAACCACATAATTAGCTATCCGAAAAGTATATAGAAAAACCATAATATATCCGTGCTTTAAGTAATCCCTAGTGGAAGCAACAAGGACATTTTAATACTTTCAGAGGAAATGCATCTAAATAAATTATGTGGTTTAATTATAGTTTAGATTTCTTACCTTCTCCCTCCCATAACTTACAAGAGAGTCAGAATCTATTTATTTTATTAAATGAATATTAACATGAGCATTTAGTGGATTAGCATTTCTGCTCTTGCACCATTATGAATCTGAGTGAATGATCTAGTGGTTGTAATTAAAACTCCGGTGGTGAAACCATACAGTATAAATGCATCTTTCAAGGTTTTCAAATTTTGCTTTTTCCTCAATCTGGCACTGTTGGAGAAAGGGACATAGTGAAGTCACTTCTGATCAAGTAAAAGATATACATTCTCTTCTCCAATGCAAAAATGGAACCAGGAAAACAAAGCAGCCTGTTACCATTTTCAAGAAAGGCCTGAGAAAAAACTGAAATGTATCAATGAATGAAGTTGGATCTTTAGGAACCACTTCTTTCAAGCCTACTCTGTGGACTGCCACGTGGCAAGTTTCTGGTCCTGCAAAGTAGTAGGTAAGACTTTCAACTTCTAATGAAGGACATTATTTTAAGGAATCTTGGGAATCCAGCCAAACTTTCTCTATTTAACAATAACAATAATAAAAATAATAATAACAAACTCATAAATCACTTACTATGGACAATTTAATCTTCACATCAACCCAATAAGCCAGCCACTATTATCTCACTTTATAGATGGGGAAAGAGACGCAGAGACAATAAGCAACTGAGCACAAATAGCTACTTAGTTATGGAACTGGCATTTAAACTAAATAGTCTGGGGTCACCTGGGTGGTACAGTTGGTTGAGCAGCCGACTCTTGGTTTTGACTCGGGATCCAGCCTCTCGTAGGGCTCCACGCTCAGTGCAGAATCTGCTTCAGATTTTCTCACCCTCTCCTTCTGCCTCTCCTCCTCACGCTCTCTCTCTATCTCTCTCTCTAAAATAAATCAAATAAATCTTTAAAAAATAAAATAAAAGAAATAGTCTGGCTCCAGAATTCATATCCATAATAATAACAACATAATATTCCTCTCACTTTCTCTGTTCTCTTAAATTTTAACGTCAATCCAAAGTGAATTTTAGACATAAAGTGTAACGGGATGAATGGTGCCCCTCCCCAAAGATATACCTACGTCTTTATTCTTTAAACTGTAGGTGTTCCTTTTCTTGGAAAAGGAGACTTCTTGAGTGTAATTATTGTGATGAGATCACCCCAGATTATCTGGGTGGGCCTGAAATTTAATGGCAAGGACCACTGCAAGAGACGGATGGATGCCCAGAGAAGACACACACTGAGGGGAGGCACTGTTAAGACCGAGACAGAAATGGGGTGACATGGTCACCGGCCATAAAAAAACAAGAAAGTCAACAGGCACCAGAAGTTGGAAAAGATAAGGAACAGATTCTCTTCTAGAGCCCCCAGAGGAAGCATGACCTTGCCAGATCTTGACTCTCACCTCCAGAACTGCGAGACAATAAATTTCTGTGATTTTAAGCCACCAAGTCTGTGTTCCTTTGTTACAGCAGCTTCAGGAAACTGATACAGTAAATAAAATGTTGCTTTGGGATGACAACACTGGAAACACATTTTGAGAAACTATTACTTAGTAGTATGCTGGAGCCAGCCCAGACAGACTTGCAAGAGTTGATTTATGAATATTTGAGAATTTCCCAAGCTCATCGTTAAAGTGCTAAAAATCAAGTGGCCCCTCACTCCCTCTGAGTCACTTTGCCTCCTCTACTTTAAGCAGCGCTGGAGCTAAGGGGGTCTCTCTTGCCCTGGGTCCCGTCTTTTCAGTCCTCACTCACTGAGACTAGCAGTACTCTGGATTCTGGCAATAGGAAAGATTTCCTTTGTTCAGGAGAAGCATCTTACCCCCTTTAGCAAATTTTGATTATTACTGTTAGTGTGTATGGGGAGCAGAAGATGTTTGCATAAAGCAGGATAGGAATATGAAGTGTTGCTAACTAGGATGACAGAGGCTTTTATAATAGACCTATTAGAAAAGCTGGCTAAGTGTTGGCACATTCAATCCCTCCCCCCAGCTTCTCTCCACTGGTCTCAGACACCCAAATACTTCTAATCTAAGATCAGCTTTGTATTTTACAGGATAGAACAATAAAATCAGAAAGTGGGGTAATTTACAAAAGAACCAATCATTTAAATAAGTTTTACCAAGCCTCTCCAAAGCAATATAAAGTCAAGAGAAAATCTGATACTGCAGTCCAACAAGGGTAGTTTTAAGTAACAGGCAGTTACTTAGGAATAGGTAACTTTTTAAGGGTGGTTTTAGCCATAGCAGGTAGAGCATGAAACCCACAGAAGAGCTAGTCTCAGCAGATTCCCCTGCCAAAGCAGTACTTCCTACACAATGGAGGAAGATAATCTAGAAAAGTATTCTCAGCTAGAGTAAGTGTGATGCCAAAAATTTGCTTTGTTTTAAAAGCATACACACTTTCAGACTTTTATTTCTGTATGAAAAGCATATTTAAAGTTAGGGTTTTTTTTTATACAACTATTATTTTTATAAAGTGTATTTATTACATGTTAGAGTAAGTTACTTTTCTTATGGTAGAAGAGGGATTTTGGGGTTTTTTTTTTTTTTTTGGTACGTGTTTTTAATTAGATCAGAAACATAGAAATATAAAACATAAGTTAAAAATGGGTTGTTGAGGGGTGCCTGGGTGGCTCTGTTGTTAGGTGCTTGCCTTTGACTCAGGTCACGATCCCAGGGTCCTGGAATTGGGCCCCACATTGGGCTCCCTGCTCGGCGGGAAGCCTGCTTTTCCCTCTCTCACTCCCCCTGCTTGTGTTCCTTCTCTCTCTCTCTCTCTCTCTCTCTGTCAAATAAATAAATAAACAAAATCTTTTTAAAAAATGGGTTATAGAAATATAACTTTTACTCTATAAGGAAGCCTCCTTAGAAACAATAGAAATCTTTATTTCATAGTGTGCATGTACAGGTGTGGCCAGGACCCCTTCTTTGCCATTGCTTGCACACCCCCCACACCCCCATCCACCTTGCTTCATGGGTGAGGCATGTTTCCGTGATGTACCTTAAAATCACCTGCAGAGTTTTTAAACTCTATACCCAGACTGCACACCATACACACTCGCCCTGGGCGAGTCAAATATTTCCCTCGGAATTCTGGAACTGAGGATGAAAGATAAAAACTATTATTACTCTGCTATTTCTGAGCTGTATCTGACAGGAACATGTAAATTCAGAAAAGGTTGGCAGCCATATTCCATGATGTCCCAACTGAACAGTTGAAGAAACCAGTGTGTATTATTATGACAAACTATAGCTATTCAGAGAGAAACAGCCATGAGAAACAATGTGAGGAAACTGCCTTAGTTCGCTACAGGAATCCAATCCCTAAGAATAGTTTTTATTCCTTAAATTCCATTAGTTAACCAATTACCTTTCCAAAAATTCTCTTTTTGCTTCCAACTGAATTCCTGCTACTTGCAACCAATAGAATCCTAACTCATTTATAGCAGAAATTGAGGAGCATTTTATGTTAAGTAGAGAGATTGTAATTTTTTTTTTTTAAGAGCTTTCTAAGAGAGCTGACTGTGCCAGATATGAAAGCATGCAGCTTAGACCACATTTAAGAGACCCTGCTGCCTGGAACACAGCTGACTGAGAGCTGAAATTGGTATCTCCTTGGAGGCATCTGGGATTCCTCCCAGCCAGTGACTCAGCACCATCACAGTATTTCTGCCAGGCCACTCTTGCCTGATGCAGAAATCCCCTGAGAGACAACATGGCCAAGCATTCCTCATTGACCTAGCGGAAACTTTCTCAGAACTGCACTGAGATATGAGACTCTTCCTATCAACCTACTTCTTTCTCTCCTTGTACAGGAGTCAGACAATGCCTGGCTACCTGAGGCTTCTCCCTACCCATTCCTGCTCTCTCTCACTTTTCCCTTCATGGGTAATTCTCTCAATAAATCTCTTGCCTGTGGTATTAGTTTGCTAAGACTCCCATAAGAAAATACCATGTCCCAGGTGACTTAAACAACAGAAATTTCTTTTCAAATTATTCTGGGGACTGGAAGTCCAAAGACCAATGGTATCAGCAGGTCTGGTTGCTCCTAGGGTCTTGCTCTTCTTTGGCTTACTTTGTCCTCATATGGTTTTTCCTCTGTGTGCACACCCAGGTGTGTCTCTCTCTTATAAGAACAGCACTTGTATGGGCTTGGGGTCCCACTCTTACGACCTCACTTAACCTTAATTACCTCCTCAAATGCCCATCTCCAAATACAGTCACATTAAGGCTTTGTCATATGAATTTTGTGGACATGCAATTCAGTTCACAGCCTCTGTCTATTACTTTCTTGGTATCTGCTTCTCGAAGCTTCCAAACTAAGGCACTGAGCAGAGTAAAGGGACTTTGTTAAACAAATAGTGAGCCCTGCATCCATGAAGGTATTCAGAGAAAACTTGAAAGATCACTTCTCAGTGATATCATTTGGTCCTACTGATTAGGTTTCTATCTGAATTCCAGACCCACATTGCTTTTTTTTTTTTTTTTTAATTAAACATGAACAATAAAAAAGGTAACCTGAAACCTGGGAATACCATGGTAAAAGCTGATTTAAATTAAGCCATGATATGCAGAGTCATAGAAGATACTTTTGCTTTCTGCATTTAACCTCTATAGATCTTTCTTTTTCATGACCATGTTTGGACGTAGGTGGAAGGATCTTCACTCACGTAGCCCAAGCACCTAGAACAAAGTTTGGCATATTATATGTGTTCCACAAATACTTGTTGAATGAATGAATGTATTGTGGCCTTCTAAACACGTTCAGTTATTGCATCTAGTAGGTGCTCAGATTCTGTATGTTAAAAAGAATTGTGTTGGGGGCGCCTGGGTGGCTCAGTGGGTTAAGACTCTGCCTTAAGCTCAGGTCATGATCTCAGGGTCCTGGGATCCAGCTGAACATTGGCTCTCTGCTCAGCAGGAAGCCTGCCCCCAGCCCCCGCCCTGCCTGCCTCTTTTCCTACTTGTGATCTCTGTCAAATAAATAAAATCTTTAGAAAAAAAAAAAAGAATTGTGTTAGAGAATTATGATGATAATGATGTGAACAAGAGATCAGAAGCTAGTGATTTTACTGATTATTTTCTCCCTTCATTGTTTATCCTGGAAAGTTCAGCCCAGAAAACAGAGTTAACTGAGAAATCTGGGAAGTTTTCCACAAGGATGTACAGTTGCATGACCTTTGAAAGCCCCCCAGGTAGTTCTCTGGGGTGGACAATCTGGTCACCAGAAAAACTTGATGGCATTATGGCAATAGCTTTCAAGCTATCAGGGCCTGTAAGGCCTAGTCTTCCTTATTAGAAAGGAAGGAAGGAGTAGAGATGGAAGAAAGGAAAGGCAGGAGGGAGGAAGACATCCTTGCTTTCTTGGAGGGAGATTCGTGACCTGATGCCATGCTCCATGCACAGAGCTCTTGTGATGCTAGACTGATCTTATGAGTGAAATAACAGTTTCTGCCTACCAGCTACAGATGCCTGGTCTTTTCAGGCATTTCTAGAGTATTTTAAACAACAGAGGGGAAAGTAGGTATACCAGGGAGAATGAGGGTCATCTCAAAGTGGCCTGGCATAAGAAAAATTTCTTTGAATGCTACTGTTTCTAGTTTCATATGCATTTGCCCAAGTCTTTCAAGAGAAAGGTCAGCAGCAAGTTTCGTGCTTTGGAAGTTTCTGGGAAAATGTGGTGCCTGAAAGAAAAACAAAAACAGTACTTAAAATTTCCAGACTAATTATTCTCCATATTTGGGGGGCTATAACAAAGACAGAGGAATGTCAGAAACATAGAGGAGCTCTTATGACTGCAGGTTTAAAAGTTCTCACTGTTCTAACGACAACCTCACACCATGTTGAAAAGAGCTCTCTCTCCTCTGCATTTCCCCAGATGTAATCTCCTTTGGTGACAACTCCCTTAGGTGAAAAGTGGCTAAGCCCCCAATTTCAAAGAGGTCAGAAACAAGGCAAGAAAATGTCAGTGATAGTGGTTGTAAGCCCTTCCACCCATTCCTGGCAGAATGTTACAAGATCATCCTCATGAATCCCTATAGAGGATTCCTTGATGATTGACTTTGGGGACACTTTGGGATGGATACCTCCTAGCAGCTATCTGGCCAAGCTACCTGGATGCCCCTCCCAAGCAGCTACCTCTACCTCCGGGGCATAGAACATCATCTCCACACCAAGTCTTATGGATGCCATCCTCACCTTGGATAAACTAGCTGAGTCTCCTCTCCTTCTACTTGACTCACTCTGTATTTCTCCATCCCCTTCTTTTTCCCTTTTAATTATTACTATGTTCTTCTTATTTCTGCTTTCTCTTCCCAGACATATTCTTCTGTTATTTTGATGTCTGCCTATTTTCTATTTTTCTTCTGGCACTCTTTCCCTCTTTCTTTCCATTTATATTTGTTCCTTTTCTCTGTCTATGCTTGGTTCATCTTTCTCTTTTTTTTTTTTCTTTCTATGCCCATCTAGTCATTTCTGTTTCTCCCTTTCATCTTTCCTAACTTTACCTTTTTCACTTTTTCCTTTTATTTTCTTATAAATTTTTATCTCTACTTCATTATCTCAGTCTCTTTAATTTCTATTTAATTTCTTTAATTCTCAGACGTCACTACTAATGTCACCAACTCCTACCTGTCTAAAAAAAGTAGGTATTCCATTTCATTTTGTATTTTTTTCTCTATCTCTAGCTTATCCTCCTCACCCAGTATCTTTCTGTATCCTTTGCTTCTTTTTCCTTTTCCTCTTTATTTTCTATTGTACGAAATCTTTCTCATCTCCTCTCATTTGGTTTTCTCTTTCTTGTCCTTTTCTCTCCTCCTGATTTTGTTCACGAACACGGACTCATACCTGTTTCTCTCCCTTTCTCCTATCTCTACCTTCCCCTCATTTTTTGCATTACGTCTGCCCTACCATATGTGTACGTGTGAATTCACATGCATATGGGAGACAAGAGGAGACAGAAGGGAGTGCATGAGGCTGGGAAGAACCCAGAGGGTGGCTCTGTGGTTTGCTACCTGGTTTTCAACGGGAATCTTCTGATTCAGTTGTCTGTAATGGGGCCAATGAATCTAATACGCATCTCAGATTGAGATCCACTGGTTTAATGATGAAAGCCCTTGAAAGCTAGGATTAATTATCTGTACTTCATGCAATAATCAGTAGGGAAAATCAGGGACATTTTGAGAATTGTTGTGAAATACGATCTCTGTGTGAGAGATTATCTGAAAATACTGTGGGAAAGAGGACTTGGAAGCAGAGAAATGGAACTTCATATATATTTCATTGGGCCTAATTCAAATAGCACTTCACTAAACTTTCATGTGTAACCCATTTCTTCCTCCCTAGAGCCCTCTGTATACAGTTTATTTCTCTGCTGCAGCTGTTACCAAATTCAGGCTCATATTTGAGTTATTTGTCCCATTTCTGTGCTATCTCCTAGCTAGACTGAATCTCTTGATGGCAGGACTACAGCATCTTCTCCATTATTTTCCTAGGACAATACATAGTCCAGAGTTCTAATTACAGAAGTTTTCAGAGCCATTGTCAGCATTTCCTTAATTTAATTAAACAATACCACATTTGTCTTCAAAACCATTAAATTGATGATATTATCCTCATCTGAGAATCAAAGACACAGAAAGTTATATGTAAAGCTGAGGATAGAATTTGTTCACTCCAAAAATTAGTATTTACTGAGTGATGGGTTAACCAGTAAGAATAGAGGAGCAGTATAGAGTTTCGAATTTGGGCATGGACTCTTGTTTCAGACATCCCTGCCTGGTAACCTGCTAGCTACATGTACAAAGAGGATTCAACTGTTACCTATCTTCTAGAACAGCCTGCTGTTAGTCCTGTGTGGCTGCCTTGTACATGCTGAGCTGCCTCAATGAGACACTCATCTCTGAAAGCTCCAGCTTTGACTCCAGAGTTCAATACGATTCTGTTTAATTAAATTTTTATATTTATTATATTTATTACTTATATAAAATGTTACTATTCTATAATTATTTATTATTTGGGAACTCCAGATAATAACATTAGAGTCTTTGTCATTTAAATATTGGTCCAGTCACCCTTCTCTTAAGATCAACTTGAAGAGGATCAGATGCATCAGATGGTTTTTCCATCTGGAGACTAGTTACAAAATGAGATTTTAGACTCCGCCATTTAAACCGTTAGCAGAAAAGAGGGTTTCTCTTGTTCCACAGCAGAAGATCAGATTATCAAATGTAAATTCTCTGGGAAAGCCTGAAGCCAGGTACAGCAAGTAGCCCGTGTGTAAGATCATTGCCAGATGACTCTCATAAGAAACACCTCCCCTCTCATCTTGCTAAGTTATATGTACATGCATATCGAACAGAGATGAAATTTATAAATGGGTCTCTGGACCATCTTTGAAGATCACTGCATGTTGAAAGTTTTCCATTTCTAATGGTAAGTGTGGAACTGATCCCTATAGTTGTCTTTGTATCTGGGCATAATTAAACAAGAATCACAGAACTCCTCCCCGAAGAAAATTCTTTTTTCCCTCATCTCCTTTCTTTTTTTTTTTTTTCCCTTTTCATAAGCATTCAGTTTTTCTACTTTTTTGCTTTTTTACATCAGTGTAATTGTCAATAGTTGCTTGCTGAAATTCATCACCCACAGTACATGGTGATAAATTGGGAGAAAGATTACATCGAGTAAGATGAACTAGCACAATTCTGGGCAGGTGTCAAACACTCAATACATTATCACCTTTGCTTTTCTTCCCTTTCTGAGCTCCAATCTGTAACTCAACCATAGCTTCTGATCATGTATTTGACCTTTATATCTTTCAACTAAAGAGCCACTGCTGCAGGAAGACTTCCATGGATGCTGTATGATTTTATGTTACGTTTAAAGAGTTGACAAAATATAGATATTATTCACATAAATGTTTGCATTACACTCCAGTTTATTGTTTTAAATGATATAAAATATCTATAGTAGAAAAAAAAGTTTATTTTCTAAAACTAGTAATGAAACACCTGAGCCATACCTAACATGACTGGTAGGTCTGGGAGTGATAAAACTTCCACTTGGAAGGCATTACCAACAAGTACCTGGCACCCTTAACCTCCTTACTCCAAAGAAACAGTATTAACTATGTCCCTCTGTGGTTATCCTTTCATTATACCTGTTCTAGCTTTCAGAGTTCTTTTTGTCCTTCAACAATCACATCTGGCAATTGGGTCTAGTACTTAAAGTTGGACTCAAGGAATACTATGCAATTCCATGTTATTCATTCTATCATTTGTTCTTTCCATCTTAGGTTCTGCCTTTTCTTTTTTTTTTTTTTTTTAAGATTTTATTTATTTATCTGACAGAGAGAGATCACAAGTAGGCAGAGAGGCAGGCAGAGAGAGAGGAGGAAGCAGGCTCCCCACCGAGCAGAGAGCCCGATGCGGGACTCGATCCCAGGACCCCGAGACCATGACCTGAGCCGAAAGCAGAGGCCTTAACCCACTGAGCCACCCAGGTGCCCCAGGTTCTGCCTTTTCTAATCTTGTGCTTGAGTAACCCACAGCCAAACTTAAGGACTGGCCCCATCCCATGTTTCTACACCCATTCCAGCACAATCTAATATCTCATCCTCATAAAATCCAATTACTAAGCAGCAAGATTCATTTGTTTCCTTGAAAATATGTCCCACTTGTTTTGTAATTCAAGAAAGCTACTGGCTAAAATGCAAAGCTAAGTGAAAATCCCCCTGAAGAACTGTTTTTGGGGTAAAGCTTTAAAGCCTTCCACTCAATTCTTTCTTAATAGGCCACTTTCTCTCCTTCTGCCCTCATTAGGGAAAAACAAAAATAAATAAAAAGAGTATCTGCTATGATCAATAGTATTTAGTCACATGCACTTTTGTTTGACTCCCAAAAAACACAGATATTTATTTCAGCACTAGCTCCTGGTGATAAAACTAAATTTTACTTTGACAAACATAAAAATGAGGAAATATCATTTGTGCAAATAATTCAAATTAGAAATGTTTATGTAATTCATTATTTAATTTATAGGCAGCAATAGAGGTCAGAATTCTTAAATGTGATTTGTACCATCAGAGGTTCTTGTTCTAGAAAAAGGACCTTTTTTAAAATTCCAGGAAAGTCAAAGTACCATAAAATAATCAAGGTCTGAACATTACAGGTAAAGCCCTTCTGCTATTATTGAAACATAAGTATAATTACACACAGGAAAAATATATTATCAGCACAGGAAAGAAGCCTTAAGAATTCTTTGTGTTGTTTGAAATTGTTGGACATGAGTGAGCTCTAATATCATTATGCTTAGAAACGGCTTCATCCAGATCCAACTGGACACCATTAATGTTCACTTCCATACAGCCATTATAAAAGGCATTCACTGGTGTGGCATTGAATGGAATATCTGTAAAAACAGAATATTAAAATATTAGCCCAAGACTTCTGGCATCTTGTTTGCTTATAATTAGAGAAACTATTCAGACTTCCCATATCCAACCAAATTCTAATCATAAAGGAAAAATCAATAATGCGATTATTCAATAAATTTATATTAAGTGACTCCTATGTATATAAGGTATTGTGCCTCGCACTGGATTCAGCATATCAAGAGTTCCTCTGATTTCATAAACACAATTAGTATCATTCAAACCTAAGATAGATAAAAACACTTCAAAAAGAATTAAAAAGAGCATATTCTTACCTGTGATGTTCTATTTTATTATCTTCTTTTTAAATTTGAGCAACAATTTAAGCATTGTTAAATCATTTTTTTCAACTCCAAACTATAGCTACCTGGAAATCTTTTTAAAATGCCATGATAAATTCATCTCTTTTATTACTGCTGGAATAAAAGAGATTTCTCTATTTTCCCAAAAACAGCTTTTTGCTGAGCCTACAATGGCAGGTCATGATAGGGAATTCATTTTATATACTGTTTGGTGTTCAAAAAAATAATTTTAACAATGTTTCAGTGACTAGTTTAGAGCCTTAGGGCCTTTTGACACTTTCACTCTCCCCATCAGACTTAATACTTGGGTAACACCCTTGAATTCCTAAGAACTATGGTTCATCTTAATAACATCCATCTCTCCACTTGCTTCTTTTTTTGGCACTCCTCCCCCATGAATTTAGTTCCCAACGGACATTTTTCAGCCTTTATTCTTCTTTCTTAGTACCTTATGCAAAAAACATACAGTTCAAATTTTCCACTTTTAATTTGTCAATGCAGTGAATAAAGTCTATACTTTTCTAGGGGCTCACAGCATTCTTTATGAAACCCTTTCAAGTCTAGCTAAGCATCAGGATTATGCCACTGTTATAAAAATCCCCAGAATCATCAATTTCGCCTGATTTTTAATTCATAGCATGCGACTGAATATACTTATTTTGCATATCAACTGGTAATTTACCTATCCCACTGTTTACACTCCTAATATCTCAATTGTCGGTTGCCCTCAGTTTTCCTCACTATTTCTCTAAACACATCTTGCCTGACGTCATCTTCAGTGCTGGTGCCAAAGTCCTGGAACGATTAATATTTGATAGCTTTACTTCTTTTCAACTCTTGTATTGTTTGTCTGATTTACTAAAATGGCATTCAACTAATTTGCAAATAAGGTAGTAGGTAGATTTCAATATAGAATTCATTCCTTTGAACTATAATTATGCTTCTAATAAGTAACCAAAGTAACTTAAGTAACTATCTAATAATTAACCACGCTGACTTATCTATTTATCTATCTATCCATAACTTTTAGAGTATCCTTACCTCTGTTCCACAAAAACCCAGATAAAATTTCCATATATGAAAAATGAAGCCCCTGAACAATTAAAAGTAAGAAAATCAAGATTCCTGGAGCACCTGGGTGGCTCAGTGGGTTAAAGCCTCTGCCTTCGGCTCAGACCTGGGATCGAGCCCCACATTGGGCTCTCTGCTCAGCAGGGAGTCTGCTTCCCCCCTCTCTCTGCCTGCCTCTCTGCCTACTTGTGATCTCTGTCTGTCAAATAAATAAATAAATATTTAAAAATAAATAAATAAACAAATAAATAAATAAAGGTTCCTAGAAGTCCAGACATCAAACTCAGAATTTTCCTTACAAGAATAATCTGCAAATGATATTTGAAAATATTTCTCAAAAATTTTCTGCCTCAATTACTTTTTGCCACTTAAAGGAAAATGTTGACACCAATTTCATATTTTCCACTATTAACTGGAGATGCATGTGCTTTTCCTCCGGTTCTCCCTATCTTATGATAAATGGAATCTCCACCCATGCAATTGCTCATGCTGGATATCTAAGAAAGAGATCCGGATACCTGCCTTTCAGTCCTTAAATCCTATTAATGTTGTTTCTCACATAAAGCTCCCATCTAACCATCATGCCCCACCTTCACTGCCATCATTCTAGTCCAGCAGCTTCCTCATGTGTGACATGGGGATAATAATAGCACCTGCCTCACAGGTCTGTTTTGGTTATTAAATAAGTCAATCCCTCTGAACCACTCTGAACAATGCCAGACTGTTTATTACACACTGATTGATGGTAGCAGAGTTGTTGCCTCTGTTACTGTTACTGCTTCTCCATCTGGGCTACTTCAGCAGCCCACAGCTCATCTCATCCACTTTTGTCTCCTGCCTGTCCATCTCCATCCATCACACAGAGTGGGTTTTTAAAATGACAATATTGAGAGAGAGAATGCAGAGGGAGAAGCAGACTTTCTGCTGAGCAGAGAGCCCAATGCGGGGCTTGATCCAAGGACCTGGGATCATGACCTGAGCCAAAAGCAGATGCTTAACCGACTGAGCCACCCAGGCACCCCAACTTTTTAAAAGACTTCCATGGCTCTTGTAACAAGAGTCAGGACCCCAAACCAGGTCTACAACCCGCCATGCCCCATGCACCCAGTTCTCAGCCTCACTACCATCTCCCTTGCTCAAAGGGTTTAAGCGTCTTCTGTATTTTCCTCAAGTGTATCCACCCCCATTTTGCCCACACACAGACCTTTTCTTTACTTGCATATTAATTCCAATTCCCACCCAACCACTTGGTTAAATTTAATCCTTCAATTTACCATATTTATATCTTAGCCTTTTCTTCAGAGAGCTCATTCCTGGCCTGCATGACCAGGACAAGTCCCCATTTTTAGGCTCCGAAAGCAATTCATACTTTTCTTTCCTACAAGTTATCATCACAATTTAATTATTCTGATTTTATCCTAATTGGTTATTTGTCATCTGCCTCTGAACTAGATTGTAAAAGACTTAGAAGCAGAGATCATATCTATTTGCTTATTACTATACCCCTACTACCTAGGATGTAGGTTCTTAATAAATAAAAGGTAAATGATGAATGAATTCAAGAATAAAGATTGAACTCACAAGACTATTGTGAAGATGAACTGAAATAATAAACACTTTCTGACTAGGATAGCCAGATGCAACAAAAGTTGGTTAAGTTTTAGTTCACCATTAAGAAATAAATAAACAGGGACACCTGGGTGGCTCAGTGGGTTAAAGCCTCTGCCTTCAGTTCAGGTCATGATCTCGGAGTCCTAGGATTGAGCCCCGCATTGGGCTCTCTGCTCAGCAGAAAATCTGCTTCCCCCTCTCTCTCTGCCTGCCTCTCTGCCTACTTGTGATTTCTCTTTCTGTCAAATAAATAAACAAACTCTTAAATCAATAAATAAATAAGCAAAATATACCAATAAAACATCAATATAAATTCTCAGGAAAAAATAAATGGATACTGGAATTTTGTCTTCCTTTTATGAAGATTACACATTTAAAATAGTATCAATTTGATTAAAAAGATACTTTTTAAAGCTTTTCAAAGAAAATTTTGGAAAAAAAAGGAAAAAGAAAAAGAAAAAAGTATGAAGCTACCTGGAAGACCACCCAGGTAAGTGGTCACTGTCCCTTTCATTGCTTCATCCAAAATGGCCAACTGTCTTTGAAGGTTTTCAGAGGAGATAGTGTCTTTTTTAAGTGGAGTGAACAGCTCCAGATTGTTTCTGTTGACTCTCAATTCCAGATGGAATGGTTGATTGGAACACAGACTTACAGCATCCATCCGATACATTACCGTATTTTCAACAGATACCAGGATATCCTGAAAAACAGAGCAAAGATTCAATATAAGCAAGTATTTATGGTATTGCCACTTAAGAGGGACTTTTGAGTCACATCATAATTTTAAAAAATACACTAGTTTTACAAATTTCAGGTCCAGCTAAGATACAAATGGACAGTGGTTTCTGAAATTTCAGTACACCCAGTTGTTTTACCAAGGATGGGAACCTAAAGTACAGTCTTTAAGCACTATTTTTCTGTTTGTGAGCCTTCCTAACTTCAAAACTTACATGTGAAAAATGAAGGAGTTGAATCACTCTTTGTTGGGGAAAGGGCTTGGAAAATTTCAAATGCTTGAGTAAGCACATGCCAGCAAGACTGAAAGGTTTCTGTGTGCCACACAAGCAATCCTGTAAGACTTGGGACAAAATGAGGGGGAAAGTCCTGAGAGAGGAAAGCCAGGGATCATCAGCAGTAAGTTACAGAGTATCTACCAGAAGATATTTAAAAGAGAAAATGTATTTGTTTTGCTGAACTTTTCAAACCGCTGAGACACAAAATCACTCAACTGGTTGACAGTGATCTATGCATATAACTTACATGTGGATAGAGAAAATGTAAAAAGAATAAAATCAAGGGGCACCTGGGTAGCTCCTGGATGAGACCTTGGAAATAAGCCAGCAAAAAGTAATAATAATGGACATTTTTGAGGCAGTTAAGCATCTGCCTTCGGATCAGGTCATGTTCTAAGGGTCCTAGGGTAGAGCCCCACGTCTGGCTCCCTGCTCAGGGTTGTGGTGGCAGGCGGGGGGGAGCCTACTTCCCCCCTCACTGTCTCTCCCCACCCCTGCTTGTTCTTGTTCTCTCTCTCAAACAAATAAATAAAATCTTAAAAAAAAAAAAAAAAAACTAGGAACATGGGTGTTATGAGATGGTAGAAAAATAGTCTGAAGTATGTACTTAGGAATCCAAGCCTATACGTTGCAAATACCAGTTATTTGAGGAAATCTGTCACTTTTACCTATCCATATCCTTGAACTCACTAATAATCTTAAAATGGTTCCAGAATGATCAACAGTATGTGGAATTATGTTATGAAATATTATACACAGATCTTGAAAAGGTAATCTGACATGAAAAAAAAAAAAAAGGAGCCACAGACTCAAACACAGAAAAGATAAAATAAATAACAAAGACAAGGCATACATTAATCTCCTCTACTGGAGGGATAATATAGTGCTGAAGACAGAATTTCCATTTTGTTTAAAAAAAAAGAAAGCTGGAATCTAAATGCAGTGAGTTCCTGTGGTAAATTGGAGCTGAAAACTGGGCAAGATCTCCTTAGGTGGCTTATGCTTAACCACTAGACACTCCCTGCAATCATCATTAAGCTGAAAACAACACACCTTTTTATTGCTACAGACATCATTCAATTACATCCTTCTGTCTAAAAGCTACAGAGAACGTCCACGCCAACCTTGGCACAAACACAAGCTTCTGGCCGTAACTTGTTGGAATCCAGTATAGATGACACATGGTCAGAACTATTAGTCTCAAGTAGAAGGCTGAATAATACAGATCTTCTGATAATGCTCATGTTTCCTTTTATCCTAGAGTCTTTTCCTGTTCTTCCTCCTATTTTCAAATTACAGTTGCCAGCAAGAAGCCAGGTGGACTGGTTTTAGTTTTCTCCAGTCCTTCCTAATTTACTCATGGAAGAAAAGATTAAGACTGCCAGAGAACACAAAACATTATAATTAGACACAGAATAGCTGAGACTGAATTTTAATCAGATTCACTTTTATTTTGTTAGTACAGACGATGACTCCCATAATATTTCAAGGATTTAAATAAAGGTGGATTTCTATGCACCCTGGGAAGGCTCCAGGCAGCCTGTGTGTGAGTCTGCCTCATCTTGGCTGTTGGATGCACAGTAACAGGCTTTTCAATTTTTCTCCCCTCTCTGCTTCCTGGATCAGACCTTGGAAATAAGGCAGCAAAAAGTAATAATAACGGACATTTTCTGAGTCCTTATCGATGGGCTGGACACGGTGCTAACTACTTTACATGCTATTTCATTTAATCATCATTCACAGATAAAACAAAACAAAACAAAACAAACAAACAAAAAATGAGAATCACAAAAGTTTAGGGAAGTTACCTGAAGCTTTTCAGAGGCAGAGTCTACCAAGGACAAGGCAAAGGGCACAGTGCTGCCAGAAACCAAGGCGAACATAACACCAGTGCCCGTGGATGGGCGAATGCTCAAGGACGCATTTACTTGCCAGTCCTCAACATTGGACAGGTTACCTGTTAAAACAATCAAACAGAAGCAGGATCAGTATACTCCTAAAGTATGCCAGGAGGGGGGCACCTGGGTGGCTCAGTGGGTTAAAGCCTCTGCCTTCGGCTCAGGTCATGATCTCAGGGTTCTGGGATCCAGCCCTGCATCGGGCTCTCTGCTCAGCAGGGAGCCTGCTTCCTCCTCTCTCTACCTGCCTCTCTGCCTACTTGTGATCTCTGTCTGTCAAATAAATGAATACAATCTTAAAAAAAAAAATTTTTTAAGTATGCCAGGAGGAATTATTGCAACTTTACTGATACTCAAAGCCATTTTTTGTGGAAAACTGAAGATTTTCATTCTCCTTCCTCGGTGTCCTATAAAACCTGGGCAAAAATCTAAAAACAAGAACCATTTTTTTTAAAGATTTTATTTATTTATTTGACAGACAGAGATCACAAGTAGGCAGAAAGGCAGGCAGAGAGAGAGGGGAGGAAGTAGGCTCCCTGCAGAGCAGAGAGCCCGATGCGGAGCTCGATCCCAGGACCCTGGGATCATGACCTGAGCCGAAGGCAGAGACATTAACCCACTGAGCCACCCAGGCGCCCCCAAGAACCATTTTTTTAAATGCAGTCAAGAAACACATAAATGGAGCCCTAGCCTTCTGGTCTTCCTAGAATAAAATTCTATGATGTGGTGTTTCAGAATATTATGAACTTCTCCTGTGTTCTTTTACAGGTATTCTTTCTGCCTCCATCTCCACCACCGGTCTAATCTCAGATGGTCAGATTTTAGAGTACACACTGAGAAGGAAATTCAACAATTTTATTGTAATGTTTCTGAGGGAACATTTGGGTATGGCTGCCATCACCACCCTACCATTCCTCATCCATAAAGGGGTCAGTTCAAAGCAGTGGGACAGAAAAATATGATTTATACAAATAGGAGAGTTAGATAGTTTGATAGTAGAGATGTACTCTGAAATCAACAGTTAACTCTAAAATTCTAACAGGAACTCTTCTGCGATTCTGTCATCATAATAGTTAATATTTTTTTTTTATTGTTACAAGGTTAATTGTGTATCCCACTAGAGTGCAAGCCCTACTTGGTTCTACGACCACTTTATTTTCCACAGTAGTCACTCAACAAATAGTTGAATTGATGTGTTTCTAAAATAGTTTAATTCCTAAAAAGATTAGGGCACCTGGGTAGCTCAGTCGATTAAGCATCAGACTTTGGCTCAGCTCATGATCTCAGGATCCTGGAATCCAGCCCTGCATCAGGCTCCCCATTTGGCGGGGAGTCTACTTGTCACTCTCTCCCTCTTTCTCTGCCTCTCCTCCACTCATGCTTTTCTGTACCTCTCAAATAAATAAATAAAATCTTTAAAGAAATACTAATTTACACTTTGAGTGAAGCCTTCCTTATTTAATATGAGGTAATATAAAACAATAGCTCAAATACCACTTGTAGGCTTTGAAAAAGTAAATGTGATTGGAGAAAATAATCTCCTCTTGACAAGATGATCTTCCATTTCACCACATCTAATGCTATTACAGTGTTCATTTATAATCTTTTTAAAAAGATTTTATTTATTTATTTCTCAGAGAGAGAGAGAGGGGCAGGTAGATGGAGAAGTAGGCTCCCTGCTGAGCAAGGAGCATGATGTGGGACTCAGATCCCAGGACCCTGGATCATGACCTAAGCCAAAGACAGACACTTAACTGATTGAGCCACCCAGGCATCCCCATTCATAATACTTTAATTCCCACCCAGGAGATGTATTTCTATGAAATAACTAATTACTTATGATTTTTTTCAGATACAATAGAACTCTTATTCTCATTTTAGTTTCAGAGTTTTTCTCTTGAACAAATTATTGTGGGTCTAGTTTTTTCTTATATTAGTCATCAATCTCAATTGAAATTTTTTGTTTAAATCCTTCTCATATAGAATAGAACTAAAGCTAAAAACATTCCATTACTTTATGTTAGGGACACAAAAAGTGCTAGTGGAAGATTCTTCTTTAAAACTGTAGTAATATTTTTTTAGACTGCAAATAAACACATTTAAAATATAATTTTTCCTTAAAGCAGAGGTATTAGTACACTAAATTTATAATACAATAGTAGCTCATATCATGAACTCCTAAACAGAAAAAGACAAAGAACCTCGTAAGAGAATTAAGATATAAAAATAGCTAATAAGCATATGGAGAGATATTAAAATTCAGTAGAAATTGGGACAATAATATTTAAAATTAAAATACTTAATTTTTCAACTCTCAGATTGGAAACAAACCTCAAGCATACACTTTCTTACTCTGTTGGTCGGAGTATAAATTGATAAGACATCTTTGGAAGAGAATCTAACTGAGCAGTAGGAACTATACATTTGCGTAACTTTTGATGGACATAATCTAAGATTCTCTCCTACAGAATTAATCACTAAAAGGAATAAAGATGTATGTCCATTCCTTCTTTGTCTTCTCTACGCAACAAAAGCCTTACAGCAATGGGAAAAAGGCAACAAACACTGCCACCATTAGAACACATGCAAAGACCCATTGCATCTACACGTTAGGGAAAGGAAACTGGGAAAAAACAACAACAACAGCAAACCAACCAAAAGCCATTTACCATGGAGAAGGATCTGGAGTCCTGATCATTAGATATCTCCCCCACAGGTGGCTGGGAGAGGGACAATGAAAAGTTCACACCCCTGGAACCCAGGGATACAACACTTGCCCAAAACTGAACTGTATCAGAACGTGAGAGAATGGTCCCCAGACCTTGCCATCATGCTAGCAAATGTCAAGTAACAAGAGCATTCCTTTGAGGTAAAGCAAGACCGTGCAGAAACACTTTCTTGAGGCGTATCATAAACAGAACACCTAAAGCTAATGATAGATGAACTATTAAGAAAAACCCTCTGGCAAACCAGTCACTGCCCTAAGCACAAGGTAATAATAAAGGAATTTGAAGTGTACTCATGGAAACCAGAAAGCTTAAGCAGCTCAACGCTTAACTAGACTGATTCAACCAGTTTATAAAAGGCCTATCAAAAGCAGAAATATGCTTGTCTCCAGACTTATGTATTATTTATCTGTCTTTACTGTTCTATACAAGATGCTTACCTTTTAAACCAAAAATCATTCAATACTGAAGGAAACAAGGAAAAATAACACATGGTCAAGAGACAAAGCAATCAACATGACATTGATATTGGACCTATCAGATAGAGAATTTAAAATAATTATGATTAATAAGTTGAAGGCTCAAGTAGAAAACGTGGACAACATCTAATCACAGGTAGGAAACTTCAAGGAAGGGTTGGACATTTTAAGAAACAATCAACTGACATTCTGGTAATGAAAATGAATCCTTTTGAAGCAGTAAGCAGTAAACTCAACACAGCTGAGAAATTGATGAACTTTAAAACAGGTTAATTGAATTTACTTGCAATTAATCAAGTTAGGTACTAATAACTTTTTTTTTTAAGTAATCTTTAAGTAATAACATAAGCATATTCTACTTCCTTCCCTCCCAACATACTGCAAAAATTGAATAAAAAACATACAACATGAATAAGCCTAACGCTATGCCTGGCACATAGTTACGTATTCAATAATGTTTACTGAAGAAAATACAACTGTTTGTCAATTAATAAATTTAGTCATTAATGAGAAAAGAGAGGTAAAATGAGAAATTACTTACTGTAGTCTATGCTAAACTGAGCAACTCCAGAACCAGGATAGTAGGAACCCTTCTCCACAGTGACAAGACAATGCTTATTTTGCTTTTCTTGAATGATTTCCTTTATTCCCGAAGCTCCCTGACCCATCAAATTCCAACTTCGTATACATCCATCTAGACGAGGGTTAATCTAATAATTAAAATATAGGTCGAGTGTATCTTAAACAAAAAAGTCAGACTCATATAGGGCTTAATTGATTACAGATACAGTTTTCATTAAGAGGGAAAACCTTTCTTTGATGACATTTTAAAATACTTTACATATTTTGAATATTATCTAATTTTTTAAGGTGTCCTTCAGATGGGCAGTCTTTTTCAGTTACAGTGAGTTTTTGCCATCACAGACCTCCACTGCGATCCTAATGATTTCTAGCCCCTCAAGCTCTAGCCGCCTCTCCTCTATCATCCAGAAATAACTTTTCTGCTCTCAAGTTCCATATATGCTTCTAGCTGTGGGTGTGGGCTGTAAGCTGCTTACTTTAATTGCATTTATATATAGGTTTGTTTTGCCATCAGACACTGAACCTCTTCAGGAACAAAAGTCTCCTCAAAGCAACCAGCCAGACTCAAGACCCAGAGTAGCCATTTTATAAATAGTTTTTGAATAATTTATTTTACTTTTAAAATGTCTTGATTTATCAATTTCAAAGGAACAGATGCAGTCACTCTCACATGAGTTAACTAATTCAGGTTTTATATCATACTGCAAGAATCTTTCAAAAGTTAAGGTAAGTGTGAATTGCCATGAGTAAAAGATGGATATTAAATGGTAAATATTTAAGTTAAATCAGCGAGTATAATTGACAGGCCCATGACTTCAAATGAAATTTTTAAGACTCTTAAAGGACAGTGATTAGTCTCCTTCGTGAAACCTATTCCACAGTTATTAGACAAACATCATATTCCAAAAATCATCTATTATATATAACTTCAATTTATGATAAGATGAAGTTAAACTCCCAGAAAAGATTTTTTTTAAAAAGTTCCAGCATCATATGCTATTTTATCTCCCAAATTTAAGTCCTAAAATAGACGTAAGAAAATTCTTTGATTGGCTTCTACAAAACATTGTATTTTTGGACTCAAATACATGTATTTACATTTGTAGTAGCTGAATATGCACAGTTATCATGTTAACAATGAACTGATGCTTGAGAACTGAAAGAAAAATCTACTTCCCCATGAGTAATGCTGGGGATTTAAATGGACTCAAAAACACTACATTTATTTTCTTATTTCCTTAATATAATTTCAAGGATCACTATGTTATTTTTCCTTGTTCAATTTAAGTTGTCACAGTTGGTTCAACAAAATCACTTCTTTTGACTCTCAGAAAAACACATTTTCAAATCTATTACAGACAAGAGTAATTCATCCATGATGAATGATAGAAACTTGGATCATTACCGGTCTAACGAGTGTATTCTCCGCTTTCCGAGGTAATCCTGCAAAATATACTTTAGTTTCTAGAAATCCACTTGTAAGCTTAAAAAGGCTTTCGGGTTTATTTATATTCATTACAGCTTCTTTAGATATTTTCACACTAATACTGTGTTCTAGTTCTTCCACAGAGACCTACAATTAAAAAGACAAAAATTATCAAACCACCAAACATCACTGCATGTCATTTGAAACACTAAGATTGAAAAATCCTGTTATTATTCTGGTAAATAATTTTTCAAAGTAATCATTTTAGTTTAATTATTAATTTGTTGTAATCCACTTGATATAAGGTGGTAAATATGTGTTTTAAAATGGTAATTTTTGATTGAAAATTAAATGAACCCCATATTTTAAAGTAAAAAAGAACCCACACAATACTGTTCTTTTAATTTTAAACATCCAATTATAATATACATAATTCAAATCCAGTGTCATAAAATTAAGTTTCTTTTAATCGAGTCACTTTACAAGATCTTAGAAAACATTTAAGTTTTCCTATTTTACAGTTGTCTGAAAGTATACATATGGAATCAATAATGGAAATAAATTCTTAATATAAAGTATGAGAAATCAGTACCTCCAGTATTCTGTTCATTACACACAAATTATACTTTATTTCAAAATTCAAAAGTAATTGAGATCATAAAGAAGTATAATACATAAAATTAAATTGGGTTTTTCCAATTTTGAAAGTAGTTCTGTTTTGTTTTTTGTTTTTAAGTAGGCTTCATGCCCAGGATAGAGCCCAACATGGGGCTTGAACTCATGACCCTGAGGTCAAACCCTGACCTGAGATCAAGAGTCAGACGTTTAACCGGCTGAGCCACCCAGGTGCCCTGAAAGGAGTCCAGCTTTTTAAAAAAGGTTGAAAGTGATGGTAAACAACAATAATAGTAATAATTTCAAAATCTCCCCAAAAGGCCATTCGAAGAACTACTGCTGACATTTCCTCATGCAAAACTGTAGCGCTCAAAACGCAAACTCTTCTTTTACTAATCAATGATGGAAGCAAAAGAGCAGGCCTATGAAAGCACCACTACAGGAAGGGGAAAACTGTGCTCTAAAGCAAAATACTTTGGTCATGTTTACAGTTAGTCAGTACACTGTCCTTAATACAGCCAACTGGCATCATTTTACTTGAATGACTATTCCCTCCTTGAAAGATGTTGTCAGCTTCTAGAACCTCAGTCTCACTTGCATCTCCACATTCTTATCACTCCCTCTCAGCTTCCTTTGCTGGCTCCTCCTCTTCTCTCAAAGTCTATTCTACACCTGAGTTCAGCACTCTACACCTTTTCCCTCTAGTCATGCAAATATGTTTCAATGGGGGTGTACTGGACCACTCTAGGGTATTTGGAAAACTTAGGGATAGGGATGGTACTTTTAGTTGTCACAATGAGTAGGACGTAGGGGATGCTGCAAAATGCTGGACACCCTGTAATATGTAGGAAAGTCATGAAAAATAAGTAATAAAATATTCAATATCCTGCAAACCCTCTGAACATCCCTACAGGATATTCTTTATGCTGAATATTCAGAAATTTTTATCTATCTTAAATTGAAGGCTAGGGGCACCTGGGTGGCTCAGTGGGTTAAGCCTTTGCCTTCGGCTCAGGTCATGATCTCAGGGTCCTGAGATCGAGTCCCACATCGGGCCCTGCATCGGGCTCTCTGCTTAGCAGGGAGCCTGCTTCCTCCTCTCTCTCTCTCTCTGCCTGCCTATTTACCTACTTGTGATCTCTGTCAAATAAATAAATCTTTTAAAAAAATTAAAAAATAAAAAAAAATAAATTGAAGGCTGGACCTTAAAAGTATATCCAGCATCTGACCACTTCTCATCACCTACCAACACTATAGTCAGTGATGCCATCTTCTCCCCACTGAGTTACTGCAATGGTCTCATGACCCCATAATCTGTCCCATTCTTACTCTCTACTATCTAGTGTCCACAAAGCCATCATGTCGTGATACAAACTGCCTTTTAAGATACGTGCAAATTAAATCCTGTCACTTCTCATAATCATCCAAGTTCTTTCTACTTAGCATAAACTCCAAGTTCTCACTATAGTCCCCATGACCCTATCTGGTCTTGTTCCAGAGTACTTCTAACCTCATTCTCTGCCCCTCTCTCTCTCCCTTACTCACCTGCATCTACACTGACCTTTGTGTTGTTCCTCAATACAACAATCACATCCTCTTGCCTGATGCTCTGTATTTGCTATTCACATGGCACAGAATCATCTTCCCCAGAGATTTCTCATGATTTATGCCCTGGTCTCCAGTCAGATGTAATCTCATTGGGGATGGCTTTCCTGATTCCACATACACACTCATCATCACTCTCTGTTGCCTGGTTGTTTTTGTTTCTTCCTCTTAGCACTAACCACTCTCTGACGCATCAGTTTGTTCATGCAGTTTTAGGTTTATTCCTCACCCCTAGTACGCAAGCTCCATGAGACCAGTGATTTTGATTTACTCACTGTTGTAGCCTCACCACCCAAAGGAATAGCACATAAAGTGCTCAATAAATTTTCTCAATATGCTCAATAAATATTCTACTGAATGAATAAAACTGTGATCCAAGTTACAGATTTCCCACCCATATTAGAATCATACCGAAATATGAGATATAATAATGACTTATAATAGAGCAATATTTATTTCTATGGTTTATAATTACCATTTTAAGTACTTAATAAGTACACACATTCTATTTATCTGGATTACAGCACAATTCTACATTTTAATTGCTTATTTTTAAAGTATTTTATTTGAAATTTTAAAATTATTTAAAATCAGTGAAAAACTGCTATGAAGTGAATGGTCCAGTTTACAGATTAATTTAACTTAACTTTGTCATTTAAAATATTTACTTAAAATACATAGCTATTTGAGATAATTTCTATAGCTGCATAAATTTGTCTGAAACGGTATAGTTTATTAATAAGCCATCAAAATTATAAAATGGTAAAAACAGTATGCAGTAATTTTTTACATGAAAGATATGAAGAAAAAAATCCCATTTATACGGTGGGGGTGAACATTCATAAATTGTTAAAATATCAAATTGAGAATTTTTTTAAAAAGCCAGCATCAAATTTACCATATTAAAGTTTTTCTGTGACTTTTTTATTGTTCTTAAATTTTCCTGCCAAGTTGCATTCAGTTTATAAAGGGAAATGTTAATCAAAATATGGGCACATCATTAAATAAGTTTCTTTTAATAAGGATCATAACCATAACAAAATGTGGAGAACTGAGTAGCTGCCTTCTAACCAGCCCAGATCCTACCTTTCAAATACGGTTCATAGATAACTCATTAGTAAACACTACCTGCAACTCAAGATGTTTGCCTCACAGATAAACATTTACCTTCTTTATATATATATTCTGTATTACCTAGAATGTATCCAAGTTCTCTGTCAAACAGATAATATTTTCAATTTGTATCAATTAACCAGAAAAATTGTGTTGGCTCTATTTTGCTGAAAAGTGATCTTAGTGATTTTTAGATAGGTGATTTGGGGACATTAGGCAATAAAACGTATTCTTCAGTACACGGGAGGCACAGCTGTACGCATCAAGCTGTATGCACACACATGGAGTAAAGGAAAGCTGTAGTGGCAAAGCTATATATAGCAGAGAGAACCTCGGGAGAAGCCAGAGAACATTAGTGATTACTCTGACAACTGCATCTGATCTTGTGCAGACTGTATTCTGGTGAAAGTCCAGAATCTATGGCTGTCGCAGGACGAATAGCCCCAATTTTGGTAAAACACATCTGTCCCCAACTGTACTTTATTACTACCTGTAGTGTAACAATTTCACATCCCATTGCATTAGCACATAAGGCAACACAAGCTATTAAACTGTGAGGTACTAAGGAAGTCCAAGAGCAAGGAAAATCTCAAGCCAGAGTTCTACAACCTTGAACGCAGGAACTTAGCATTTGAAAAGGGGCTCACTAAAAGCTCATGGAATAAATGAGTGCATGAGTGAGTAAATAAAGAAATGAAGTAATTTAGTGATGATCTCACATGTCTTCTCAACATGGACCTCCTGGCAGATCCCACAGGCAGACAAAGTGTCTCTTTGGGGTACCACATTCTTTTTTTTTTTTTTTTAAGATGTTATTTATTTATTTGACAGACAAAGATTACAAGTAGGCAGAAAGGCAGGCAGAGAGAGAGGAGGAAGCAGGCTCCCCGCTGAGCAAAGAGCCCAAAGTGGGGCTCAATCCCAGGACCCTGAGATCATGACCTGAGCTGAAGGCAGAGGCTTTAACCACTGAGCCACCCAGGTGCCCCGGGGTACCATATTCTAAGGGGAAGCTGATCTCTGAGTTATCAGCTGCTGAAAGTAGCAATGACTCCTTTGCAGAAAAGAATTCTCCCCATTAGAGACTAGGAGTAATGCCCTCATGAAAAATTCCTTTTTAGTCTCACTGTTAGGGATTATGTAAAAATGCTCATTTTAAGTACTCTACTTGGTACTACTATACTAGCTAGTGTGTACTGTTTGTACAAATTGATTATGTATCTATATTCTAATATTTAAAATTGAGTTAATTACTATATGTATTACTCTTTCTACATGTATTTCTATGTTACTGTGTGTATTTCTCTTTCATTTAAAAATATGGGTGGCTATTCAGTATGGCTGTCCTTGATCAGCAGTGTCTTTGCATAAGCTGTTATGCCTGCTAAAAACCCCTAACCTATAGGAGAGACACCAACAGTAGCCACTAAAAAAGGTAAAAAGTCAAAGATAAAGTAGTCCAAGCAAGTAACTGAAAATAATTTCATACTGTTTTCAATACTATTTCAAATATTATGTGAGGTTATCATTTCTCAGACGCTGTTTCAAGGACATACAGTGCATGGGATATGCTTCATACAACATCAAATAAATCCGGCTCCATTTACATTTGGTATCAGTATAAAAATAAGTTATTAATGATGTTAAACAAAGTGTGTCAAAGTAGAGACGTTCTTTGTGAAATCTGCAAAACCTACCATATTCCAATGACCATTATTAATAACTTTGCCTCCAGATATGATTTTGGTTGTAAATTCATTCTTAAACTGAATTTCAATCTTTCCATCACGAAGTGCAATCAGGAACCAAGCTGAGTGGTCAAGAGATTCTGCATACAGGACAACACCTTCTGAATCATAGGTCCGAAAATCAAAATGGGCTGAAAATCTAAATAATGGAAAAAAGAAAGCCTTAATAGGGAAATATGGAAAGCTCAATATACTATTCCTTCTCTTATACTAGTAAACAGCAGTATATTGAGAGAGCCAACTCTTTCTTTCCTGGAATTAAAAAAAGAGTAGGGCAGAATTAGACTGTTCATGTGTTATCTCTGGTTCCATGTGTGTTTAATAACAAGTTATTATATTTTCTTGCTTATTCTTAGAGTCTTTTTCCCCCATGAACAGATGCTTTGGTAATTTTTCATATTTTTGCACTGCATTTGGATTGCATTTCATATTTTTTTTTGTTTTGAAGGCCCTTTTTTAAATGTTGGAATTCATGCACGTACAAATACTAGATATATTGTATCTCTCCTGGAGCTTCTTATACACTATATAATCTGACATTATGACATTAAGATTCATTTTTTTTTTTTTTTTTGCTGTGTCCGTAAGTGATTAGTAAAAGATGTTACAATTTCATGATGGGTTTATGCATCAAAAGGCCTGTTTTCCCTGTGACTTCATATATGTCAGGAAGGAATCACTCACAGAGACATACAAGACAGTACCTAGATGGCTGCAAACATAATTAAGCCTTCATATGTGGAAAGAAAGGTAAAGTAAATACTTTAAGATGTATCTGTGAGCCTGATTTCAAAAGCTCTCCAAAACTCTAACTGTGTAAGTCACTGTACTAGAGCATATAGGAGGAGAGCTTAAAAGATGTAGTCTAGCCATGTGCTTGGGGGTATCTGAGCTCTGGCAATGACTGTTACAATTAAGACCCTAGATATATACGCAGCTATTACAAGGGAAGATGTTAGAAATGCTGGATTAAAAAATAACAGGTACTGATTAGTGCCTTAATGACACCATAATGAGAATCAGCATTAACATTTTCAAGAAACCAGCAAATCAAAATGACTGAAAAATGTGACCTCAGCAGGGAGCCTGCTTCCCCCTCTATCTCTGCCTCTTTCTCTGCCTACTTGTGACCTCTCTCTCTCTCGCTGTGTCAAATAAATTTTTAAAAATCTTAAAAAAATAAAAATAAAAATAAACAAAATGACTGAAAAAAGACAAATAGGGAATAGAAAAAATATTTGTATAACTATTAGTCACTTGAGTTAAGCTAAAATAAAAGTAATTTACACTAAAAAAGTTAGGACTTCAGATAACAGCCAAGTAAGGTAAGAAAGAATCCTTACCTCCCACTAATAGTAGTGGGGGCACCATATACAACTTCTAACTTCAAATGGAACAAAGAAAGGCTCATAAAATCAATTTTTTAATCTCTAGAATTCCAAAGAAATATTTAAAAGAGGTCATGTGGAGTAAAGTATGTTGGACAGATAACAAGGTAGTAATAATTGACTGAACTAAGATTATTTTTTTATTTTATATTCTTGGTTTAGGAAAAGGACCTCTATTCTCTTTCATAACCACCACATTTTGTTGATGCTAAACATGTATTATTCTGTCAAAACCCAAATCTGTGTATACTCAGGATCTTCCAGAAGTTGATCCTAATATGGAGGTAATCTCCCTCTCTGCAAAATCATGCTAACCCAGTAATACAAAGAATTGTGTTCTGTATCTTTCTGTCTGGAATATATCAGCAAACATTGGGGAACAATTCATTCTTTTTCTGAAATTTTGTAGAATGAAAAGGATGAGTGAATTTGTTAACTTTAGGATAGAATAAATATTTGACCATTGAAAACAGAGCTGAAGGAATTTGCAAAAAGCAGGGGAGAAAAGCAACCAAGCACTAACAATTCTTTGTGTTGCTTACTTACCAGGTGGCAGTTTATAAAAAATTCATTAAGCTATACACTTAAGGTACGTGTATATTTCTGTATATGGATATATACTTCAATAAAAAGTTTAAACTAAGTAAATAAGGAACAAATAAATATTGAAAAAAATCATTATTTGGCCTATTTGATCCAATGTTAGAGCTCAAACTATTATGAGTTGTCAGAACTGAATCTCCCTGAACATGTCTAACTATGCAAAAATTAACCTTTTTCTCTCTCAACCTCATTATTCTTTTTGCAAAGGAAATGCTGTTTCCAGTCTCCGTCACTAGACAATATTATTTGCTCTGAGATGTTAAAAGGGAAAATCGGGTCCTGGTGGATAAGAGTACTGAAGGAGCACAACTGTATCATTGAATTTGAGAATATAGTTCAAAGTTCCTTAATGATGCGATATCTATGAATTTAGTTGAATTATTTTATGAATAATCATTCATATATCTAATGAATTAAACTGTATGTAGGCATGCTTATCTAATTAAAATATTTTAAAATATGGATTCTATAAATCAGTCACAAATACACTTCCTTTCCACTTTTCCAACAAAATTCCAATTTCTTTTTTCTAGCTCCAACCATGTATGACTCTGAAAAAATTTGGTAATTAAAGTAGAATCATGACCCTAAAGTACAAGCAACTATTCTTTTCCTACAAGCAACCTAACTGTAGGAATAACAGAAACTGTACTCAGTCAATTAAAATCATGTGACATGTTTCTTTAAAATACTACCTAAGTAATCTTATGAATTTTCTTTAATAATTATGAATATAACTATATTCTAAAAGCAATACTTTGAGTACTTTCTCATTACTTAGTTTTTATAACACATATGAAGAAGAATGGAAATTTCTCAAATATATTAAATCTACTTTCCCAACTTCTTAGTACATACGTATTCACTAGAAAAGGAAGAAGGATGTATTAAGGTAAAATGATCACTGGGGAAGGTCAGCCTAGAATGACCCAAATGATTTCTAGCATGACAATAAACATGGGTGAAGGGGTAAATCAACTTTAGGGCTCCTCAAATCATCTGATTGATAATATCCCTAAATTATCCAATTGGAAATGCAATTTCATACATTTCAAACCTTTTTTGGTCACTAAACTTCTGTCCTTACCTGCTTACCTCTAGAGATTATTACTGACATTGGTACCTCACCTGGTGATTTCCGGCAAACGAAATTTTAAATATAAAGCCACCCCTACAAATTGCTCTGCCAAATAAAGTAATTCATAATTTTTGTCAAGGTTCAAAGGAAGGCACACTGGAACAGCCTGAAAAAAAGGAAACAAAACAAAGAAACAAAATGCATAGGTTATTGCTTGCTGTTTGTGTCAGGTTAGCATTCCTTTCTCTGCTTCCTAATGGTCTTGTCAAATGTGTCCTCTCTGATAAGTTAATTAAATTAAGAACACCCTTGGTAATAAAGCAACATCTTTTACTTCCTTATATAGTCCATCAGTATGACTTCTCAGAATGTGTGTTTTTAAAAAGTCTTGCTCAATGTATGTGGCTTGTATTTTTGTCCTTACTATTTCCTTTGCAAATCTCAGCCCGAAACACAATCTTTTTCTTCTAGTAACAACACATATCTCCTAATTAACTGCAGCTCTGATACTTTCTAAGAATTATATTAGAAAAAAAATTTGGAGTCAGAAATCGTGGAAAAATTAGTATACCAAGAAGTAGCACCTCATACATTCATTCATTCATTTATTAAGAAAAATTTTCTGTGGCACCTGGGTGGCTCAGTGGGTTAAAGTCTCTGCCTTCAGCTCAGGTCATGATTCCAGGGTCCTGGGAACAAGCCCCACATCAGACTCTCTGCTCAGCAGGGAGCCTGCTTCTCTTCCTCTCTCTGCCTGTCTCTCTGCCTACTTGTGATCTCTCTCTCTCTGTGTAAAATAAATAAATAAAATGCTAAAAAAAAAAAAAAAAAAAGACAGGGCCTGTTTGCTTTTAAAAAAAGAAAAATTTTCTGAGCAAAACTGTATCATCTAGATAACAAAGGTGAGGTAGGGGAAGCTCAAGGAACTCTATTTTAGAAAGACTCCATTTCTGCTATTTTCTTGCTCAGCCCTATTTACTCATGTTCTATATTTCACCTCCCATCTGCGTAAAAGCCAAAGAAGCTATGTTCCCACTCCAGGGAGTAGAGCGGAGCAGGAAAGTTAATAATTCTCTGAGTTCTGTCCTAGGCCCCAAATATCTGATAACATCTAAGAAGACCTGGATCCCAAACATGTTATAGGACATTAGCTTTGAACAAACCTCAGCTGACACTGGCATCAACACCCCCCACCTTCGATGATTTATAAAGTAACACCTATTACTCACCCATCGCTCGCCTTTGATCAGACCCTACGCTGGATTCCTAAAGGAACACACGCCCTGGACCCCTTTCCAATATAAATCCCTAGCCCTAAATAATGAAGAGACCCATTCTCTTTTCCTTTCCAAGTCCCCCAGACACTCTGTCTGCTATACTCTGTTATTCACACTATTCAGTAAACTCCACTTTCACTTTCCCTGGCACGAATTTGATTTCTATCCTGTGGGAAGCCAAGGAACCTCTTGGCTGTTCCTGTGGGAACTCCCTCACCCCACCTTCCCAGGTTCTCGGACGGAGCCTGCCTGCATCAAAGGAAATGCTGGAAAACCTACATGGGATAAATATAAATTAAGATGCCATGTTAGTATCCAAGGAATTAACAAAAAAAAAAAAAATGATTCAGGGACATTAAATTTATTATCAAGGTTTTTTTTCTAAGAATAAAAGCAAACATTAAAACAGAAAGCTTTTTAGGGATAAGTTCTTGGGCACATATACGGATACTCAAGGGGGGATCTGTGTACCTGACACTGTATTAAATCAAGGTCCAGAAACAACATCTCATTTCCTCTTAGGATTTCAATAAATCTATTCCAGGGTAGATGGTGATGTGTAACTACTACAAATACTAAAATAATAAAAGATTAAATTACAAAATAGACATCCACAGAGCACGGCATGCAATTAAGTATAGTCGAAGTTACTGCATATGCCAAATATCTCACCTTCCCTTCCCTTCCCTTCCCTAGTAGGTGGCATTTATTGAATGTTACATGTTTGGACATACACAGTATAGTGCTAGTAACGGATACAGAGGTATGTGAACACACGTGATTAAATCACCATTTAAGGTGGGTTTTTTGTTGTGTTTTATTTTGTTTTACTCTGCCTCATAATCCTGTAACATTTAACCTTCACTTGCATAAAGGAGTTCAAGAGTGGGACTAAGAATCACTAACATATGATCCTTATCCACAGAAAAAAGAGCTTCAGATGCTGATCTCTTTCTTTTTTTTTTTTAAGATTCTATTTATTTATTTGACAGACAGAGATCACAAGTAGGCAAAGAGGCAGGCAGAGAGAAAGGGGGAAGCAGGCTCCCCCACTGAGCAGAGAGCCCTATGCAGGGGGCACTCGGTCTCAGGACTCTGGGATCATGACCAGAGCCGAAGGCAGAGGCTTTAACCCACTGAGCCACCCAGGCACCCCTGACCTATTTATTTCAATGAAGGAAAAACTACCCCAACATTCAATTCTTGGGTCAATTAAATCCAAGTGAATAAAAGCAAGTTTGAGAGATAAAGATGAACAAAATTGACCTCTCTGAATTTTTATGTACTTAAACCCCACTAAATTCCAATTTGAAAGTTATTTCCACCCAAGATTTTATGAGCACTCTTGCAAGTTCTGACATGCTGAAGAGCGATCCAACTTGTCAGAGTGGGATAAAGAAAAGTACACTGAGGAAAACGTTCCTGCTAAGGTTTCTATGTAAGATGTTTTTTCTCACAAAGAGAAGTATAAGCCTCAGCTTTTCTTAATTTTTTAAATAAACATACTCATTGTATTTTGTAAACGTACAGCCTATACGGATGAACACTTTCTGAACTATGACCCTGCAATCATTTTTTTAAACCTAGTCACTAATTATCCCCAATATTTATAGCTTACATGACCAAAATTCGTAATTGGACTGCGATTCATAGCCTGCTAGCCTATAGCAATTATTATAGAACATCTGTATTTTTCCTGGGGTGCCTGGGTCAGTTAAGCATCTGACTCTTGATTTGGACTCAAGTCATGATCTCGGGGTTCGTGAGATGGAGTTCTTGTGGGACTCCATGCTCACTGGGGAGTCTGCTTGAAATTCTCTTTCCCTCCCTCTCTATCTCTCTCATGCTCTCTCTCTGTCTCTCTCTCTCAAAATAAATAAATAAATCTTTAAAAAGATGTTCTTTAAAAAGAACATCTGTATTTTCCTGACTTATCTCAGCTATGTGGAAATATGTACCCCAGTTTCTCATTTTAGAAGAGATGGTAAGTTTAGCATTGCAAAATGTTACCTCACAGCTCTTGTGATCTTGGGCAAGTTTGAATCCTTTTTTCCCATCACAATAACAAGAGAAACCTCCAGGGTAGTTGACACAAAGTTGAGCGCATATGTTCTCAGAGCATTCGTCCACGTCTGGGGTAAAAGGGAACACAGATCTTAATATCTTCCAAACGTTCAATCCAAGAGGAGTATTCCAATTTTAGCATAAGATAATCAGTGATTATAGAGGTGCCGGTAGTTAAGTCGGTTGATCATCTGACTCTATTTCAGCTCAGATAATGGTCTTGGGATCTTAAAATCAAGCCCCACACCAGGCACCACACTCAGCCCCGAGTCTGCTGAGACTTTTCACCCTCTCCCTCTACCCCTCCCCTTCTTGCACTCACTCACTCCGTATCCCAAATAAATTAAATAAATAGATAGATAGATAGATAAAAGATAATCAGGATACTAGATTCTTAGTAAAAGAAATCTCTCTGCCATGAAATCACATTTCAACACTTGGCATGGAAATTTAAATGAGTGTCAAGTGTAATTTCTATTATTTACACAAGTGAAATAAATTTAATGTATAACTTTCAGTAATAAATAATTAATAAAAATATAACAACTATGCTAATTTTCCAGTTTTTAATTTGAAGGAAAAAAGACTGAGAGTCTCAAGGTAACTGTCATTTCTAACTAAATGAATTCCATTGAGACTGCCTCCCAATTATTTGCTTTGAAGAAAAGAAAGGGAGGGGTAAGGAAGGGAGAGGAGAGGAGAGGGGAAGAGAGGGGAAGAGGCAAAAAATCCCTTTTAACTGAAGGTTAATATAACCAGGTATTACATAATATCAAGAACATTCGACATTCCATAATGCAGCATTAACAGTGACAACACATTTGAGGATGTATCTTTATTTCTTATCACTTAAAAAAGAAAAACAAGCCTCACTGTGCTATTACCCCGCCTATTGTGAAATCTATACAGCCCTGTTCTTGCCCATGTTTTGAGAAAATCATCTTTGAAAAATTGTAATAACATGTTTCAGTAAATCTATTTCAGAGCTACATGAGATCCTTGATATTTCCAAAGCATGCATCCTCCAATCTTGGTAAATTTACAAGTATATAAATGCATATATTACTAGCATACAAATTCCCCCATAAAATGCCTCAAAATACAACTGAAAATTGGTGATTCCTTAGCATCAAAATTAAATTGCAGATAATTGAAGTAATATGAATATGTGTCATATATACATCTTTTTCAAAAAACCTGTGTTTTATTGAATAAAACTACAATATACATTATAAAGTTGGCTAATACCATTCTTAATATTACCATAGTAATTTCTATCTGGAGCTGTGTGAGAACAGAAATGCTGTATGGAAGAGATATTTTTTGGTGAGTGCATAAAATGTAAAACATCAAAATATCAACAGGAACAGATATATTTTTTAAAAAATTATTTTAAAATTACTATTGATTTAGGCAAATTCATAAAGATAGAAAATAAATTAAAGGTTATCTCCCAAAAAGTAGATAGAGACAGAAAATAGTTTAGAATTTGGGAGAGGAAGGAAGGGAAATTTATTGCTTAATGGTTACAGAGTTCTGTTTGGGATGATGAAAAACTTCTGGAAACAGAGAGCAGTGGCTCTGTGGCCATAACCATGTGAAAGTAATTAGAGCCCCTGAATGGTACCCTTAAGAATGGTTAAAAGGGTACATTTTATACACATAAACATAGGTATATAATAGAAATATTAGAAAAATCACTATTGATTTGATTAGTTTTAGTCAAGATATTAAATCTAAAGTTTTTAAGATTTAAAGGATATGAAATAATTTCCATATATCTATGATCTTTTATTAAGCCCCCCAATACTTCCAAGTTACATGCACACCTGGCAGCACTCCTTTGGCCAAATGAATCCAAAGGGCTCTCCCAAATCCACAGGTGCTGACAGTACTCATCAATACTTTTTAAATTTCTAGAGCTCAGTTATCATTTCATTATGATGAGATTTTTTTATATGTATTTAATTACAACAGAACTATGTCGTTTCCTATGTAAGAATAAATGACGTACAGAAACATGCGCAGAAGATTACCAAAATGCTTGGTATAAAACTGAAGGTTTCTAACCTTCCATGTAACATCCATGTGATTTTTAAACTTGTCTTTCTTTTATATGTGTATGTTTTTCCTTCCAGATCGAAACTCTTTTTATCTTTTAATATTATTTAAATGATGTGAAGATATGTTTATTTTGCTTTTATCAAACATGGGAGGTCTCCAATTCATACATAGCTTAGAGGACAAACAGAGTGCGTAAGACTAAACCTAAAAACCATGCTCTTAGCTACTTTTACTCTGGAAGGAAGCCAATGATTCCCCATTTGGCCACGCTGTATATGGAGCTTGCCGTCTTAGGAAATCTTATTGTGGACATCAAACAGAACCAACGCTTCTAATCTCAAACCAAGGCTCAAACCCACCCTCTCCACCATCAACAATGATAGACACCACCACAACTCTACCTTCGCAAGCCTTTAGTACAGGATTGTATCTGTAGCCTTCAGTACATTCACATTCAAAGTCTCCTGGGATGTTCTTGCACACAGCTGTGCCACAAATGTCTGGCATTACAGAACACTCATCCACATCTATAAATGAAACCAATAGATTAAAAAAATATTTTTCCCATACCAGAGGATAATAGCAAAGAATGCTTGATTTGTGTTTCCTGCATCTAGTTTAATATATATAATGAGACAATAAAGTGGCCTGGGAATAACAAAATTTTAAGTCTATCATCACGTTTTAGTTTACTAAACATGATTTCTTCATGAAAACATATAGGGAATTTGATGGTTGCTATGTTCTTCAGAGTTATGTAAAAGGAAAGGGCTTTAGTTATTTTCTTATCAAGCTACATTACACAAATAAATGGGAGAAAAGATTCACCATATTCTTAATATATATCCCTAAATACATGTTTGTTTGTTTGTTTTTTTAAGATTTTTTATTTATTTATTTGACAGAAGGGATCACAAGTAGGCAGAGAGGCAGGCAGAGAGAGAGGAGGAAGCAGGCCCCCCGCTGAGCAGAGAGCCCGATGCGGGGCTCGATCCCAGGACTCTGAGATCATGACCTGAGCCGAAGGCAGCGGCTTAACCCACTGAGCCACCCAGGCACCCCCCTAAATACATGTTTTTGAAATATGTACTCGAAAGTGGATTCATTCTGTATTATCACAAATATAAAAAATAAAAATGAGGTGACTCATCAGCCATGTTTTCCTTTGGAAATGGACAGGAGCTAAATCTGCACACTATTATTATTGACTGAAGTATTCAAGAGTGATTCAAATTTAAAAAAGAATAGAGGAAGGTCTCTAAGTATGTATAGAATTCCATTGCAAATTTTAGTGTCAAATTAATATTCAGAAATTTCAGGTGCATTTATTGTATTTATTATATTATATTAACATGTATATTACATGGTAGAGTAGGAAACAAAATACTAATTGCAACTAATCACTAGATGAAAGCATCTGTGAGAAAAAACAAGTTGCAGAAATAGTTCACTGGAGATGTAATTATTAGTGAACTTTTCTCATCTGTACTCTCTGGAGACAGACAAATTCAGAATGGAAAATATATTTTCTACTCTATAAAATTGAGAGTTTAATTTTTCCATAGACTAATAACCAAAACTTCAGACATTACTCTATTTATAAAAGCATGAACAGAAATAACTGAATCAATTCCTGTATAAGGGAATCCTATATCATGACTGTATCAATGTCAATATCCTGGGTGTGATATTGTAGGACAGTTTTGTAAAATGTTACTACTGGGGGAAACTGAGAAGAACACATGGGATCTCTTTCTATAATTTCTTACAATGGCATGTGAATCTCCAATTACATCAAATAAAATATTCATTTAAAAAAATAGCTATAAAAGCCATATTTTAAAATAAAGTGAAAACATATGACTAAAATTATTTGGTTTGAGGCATACTGCAGAGAACTATCTAAATCATATGAGTTCAGGTTATAGCACATTGATTTTATTACCCTACACTGACATCTAATGTCTGACAAAAAGTTTTATTCTTGCATTTGTAGACAATCACTGGCAACTTGATCTCAAGCAATATCCACATCTTGGCAAAGACCCTATTGTAATAGTCATATACATATTTTTCTATCACTTAGTTCATGGATAAAGTCTGTGTAAATGAAGTATACAAGAACATATGTCATGGTCATCGGGGATATTCTTATGTATAAAAGGACTTTTTGTAATAACTTATATACATGTGTATTAACTCAATGGATAAGAATTAAATAGCTTTTAATTAAAAATATAAGTCACAACTTCTTGTTGTGAAGAAGAATACTTCTGCATTTAAGTATTTAAATTCAAGTATTTAAATGCAGAAGAATGAATGGGTATTATTTGCTTATAGAATACATATGGTATCCTGCATTATGATGGTTTTCTATAATATGTTCTAACAGTAGTGGTATTCTCAATTTCTAACCTCAAACCTCAGACCTTCAAATAGGCAGACAGGAAAGATGTATGGTCACAAATTGGTAATGGTTTAGGAGAAATTGTTAGTTAATGCAGTTCACTTTAGAGTCATTTAACTGTGCTTTAAACAATATTATAGTAAATTATACTATAATAAACACTACAGTACGGTGAGGGATAGAACATCCCTTCAATAGAATTGACTAGAGTTGAACAGGAACACTTTATGATTTAAGTTACTGTATTGTTCTACCTCATAGCCAAAAGGAGAGGCACAAAGAGGGAGGGAAGGAAGGAAGGAGGGAGCGAGGGAAGAAGACGGGGGTGAGGGAGGGAGGAGAAAATTATTTCCAATTTCTAAAGGCAAAACCTAACTCCAGGCTGGAAAATTCATTTTTAGCCATCCACACATAGCACAAATATTCGAAGTTTTAATTGTGGCAGTTAAAAGAATCAAATAGAAAGGACAATAGACAGAGGGGAAAAAGTCAAAATTGGAGGGAAACATAAGGACAATAAAAAACAAAGGAAATACACTAGTACAATGGCTTATTGAAAAGTTAAACTGACAGGGATTATTCAAATCTGAAGGAAAAAAAATAGTTATGACCGATGATGAGATCTTACATGTATAAAGAGAAAGAAAATAGTTCATCTTTCCCAAAACCACACAGGAAATAAGTTGTAAGAAGAAAGGATTATATTAGATATTTGACAGGTATATCTAACAAGGAAATATGAAATACAGTGGAAGAGGTTATTAAGGATTATGATGGATTACTCTGTATAACTGTTTATCTTATGGTATAAAGGAAATAATATTAGAATGTCTGGAAAAAATAAAAACAATGATTTTGCAAAGACTCTAGTAAGCAAGGACCTGCACTGAAACTTCACTTTATCACCTTTTCATGAAATTCTTTATTCAAACGTATACACACACACACACACAGTAACAAAACAGTAAAATACTCAATAAATAATACAATACAATAAGAAAACAATGAAAAACTCTATAAATGACAAAATAATCCATGAACATTAAACTAAAAGGCGGTCCCCGAGTATCACAAGGCTTCAAGGTGGGTAATAATGTGTATTTGTTACAAGCACTTACAACCAGAGAGTTCCAAGGATTTCCTGGGGAAATTCCACTACCTGAACTTTGGCCCCACACAGTAAATGCCTTCTTGCTCTTACCTTTGCAGTCCTTCTTATTTAAAAGCATAAAAAAACCACTTTTACAGGAACAGTGGTAACTTCCAGGTGTATTATCACATATCTGGCTGCAACCTCCATTTACATTTGAGGGATCTTTGCATTCATTTATATCTAAGAAGGGAAAAATAAATTATTTTTAAAGCAATAAGGCCTCTGGAGAACGTTCTAGGAGACCAATCCAGAGGAGTGAGGTGGGTTTAATAGACATACCATATTCACACTTGTCTCCTTGCCAACCTGGTTTACAGATGCAAGTGAATGTAGCTTGACCATCTCTGCAGCTTTTGTACCCATCTTCATTGCATGGCAGGGGACTACATTGGTCTGGAATGGCTGAAGGAGATAGACAGCTATTTAATTTTTGCCACATGCCATGGTAAAAAAAAAAGAACTACATACCCTTTAATAGAAATCCTGTGCATGAAGCCTGTAATCAATGAAAAAAATCGTAACTCCTTCCTTCAAATAATACTTTTTCATAGAAAAGTGAGTCCAATATTTTTTTTCCTCTATGATCATCAGCCTTGTTTCCCAAACTCCACATATGAGTGAAATCACATAGTACTTGTTTCTCTCTGACTGACCTACCTTGCTCAGCATAATACTCTCTAGCTCCATCTACATTGTCACAAATGGCAAGATTCCACTCTTTTCTAAAAAGAGAAGCAGACCAAGAAGACAGCTTTTTATTTTTTTTTATTTTTTTTCTCTCTTATTTCTCAGAGAGAGAAAGAGAGCGCATGCACAAGCAGGGAGAGCAGCGGGCAAGCTCCCTGCTGAGCAAGAGGCCCGATTGTGGGTCTTGATCCCAGGACCCTAGGATCATGACTGGAGCCAAAAGTAGACAATGAACCAACAGAGTCATTCAGGCGTCCCACCAGGCCAACTCTTAACTATGCAGGATGGCCTGAAGGTTGGCAGAGGGGAGGTGGGGGGAGATGAGTGAATGGGTCATGGGGATTAGGGGATGCCCTTGCTGTGACAAGCCCTGTGTGTTGTATGTAGGTGTTGAATCACTAGACTGTGCACCTGAAACTCATATTGTTTTGTATGTTGGTTAATTGGAATTTAAATAAAAATTTTTTTAAAAAGTGAGTCCATTAGATTAATCTTTATAATTATTTTATAAAAGGGAACTACTTTTATATTTGCAAGTATATACAAATATACAACATATACAGTATAAATTTATAAATGTATTTTGTTATTTCTTCATATAAATTATCATATTTGATCCTTAAAACAATTCACTGTGGTAGGCAGAACAAATAAAACTAATTGGTATCAACAGAAAAAAGAATTTGGGACTTCCAATTTGGGTTAAGATGAAGTACATGAACTAGATTCATCTTCCTGCCTTAAATAAATACAACTCTGCTCAAAAGACATAAAATAATGGTTTCCAGACACTGGACAATAGGTAGCAGAGAACTGGTGATTCCTAGGGGAAGGCCATTTTCTTCATAAAATGTGACAGAACTTTACCACCATCTTAAATGATACGCCCAGTTGCGTATTTGTGGTCTCTCTTCCCTCACTAGACACTGCGATGGTCCCTTGGTTCCTGCACATTCCCACACTTGTTTCTCAAGCCTTCCTAGTTAACTCTGCAAATTCCTTCCAACACATTCCTGTTTGCTTAAATTAGCCAGAGGAATTTTCTGTTACATGTAAAAAAAAAAAAAAAAAAAAAGTTTTAAAACTAAACAAAACGTAATTGCCAAATTTTTCAATAAATGTTCTAAAAAAATCAAGTTTTTGAAAAGTGGCAATAAATTAAGTATTAGTTAAAATTCTAGAAGACAGGCTAATCAGCAAATTATTAAATTATTTTTATATCCGGGACACCTGGGTGGCTCAGGGTGACTAAGCATCTGCCTTTGCCTCAGGTCATGATCCCAGGGTTTGAGGGATTGAGTCCCTCATAGGGTTCCCTGCTCAGTGGGGAGCCTGCTTCTCCCTCTGCCTGTTGCTCCCCCTGCTTGTACGCTCTCTCTCTAACAAATAAATAAATAAAGTCTTTAAAAACATTACTTTCATATCCTCTGGTAAATTAAAAAATAAAGTATGTATTAAATATACATGTTCAGGCAAACTATTTTACTTGTATAATTACAACTGACTTAAAGTTAGAGAAAATTCAGATACATGAGTATTTAGATAATGCCAATGTCACATGTAAAATATTCACTAGACAGACATCCCAATTTACATGTTGCAATTTCACCCTTTTGTCTTTGACTCTCACCCAGGATATTAGAGATAAATAATCTACCAGAGTTATCACTAGGCGCTATATGAACTTCAGAGGGAGAAGGCTAATGTGATATTTTAATTTTTCACATTTATATGACTGGTGCCAAAACTTAGAAGAATAAGCATGGCTGCACTTTATACATGATCATGCAACGACATCCAAAATAAAGCTGTCAGGAATAAAATTCTGAAGTTGAGGACCTAAAGCTTAGCAAACAAGGAACACTGTTCAACTTAAACATCAGATGGAATATTTATTTGGAGTAAAATAGCAGCATTTACATTTGGGGAAAAAAAAAACAAAACACATTCTTTCAAACGATTTTGAGAATATCTCCTTGCCGGGACACAACTCTTCTAGAGCTCATTTGTTGATTTTAAACATTAGTTATATTTACATGGTATATTTTATTTACTTGAAGGGTTTTGCTTTGCTTTATTTATTTATTCATTTTTTAAATAGATGGTAGAGGTGTTTACCAGTGACACAGCTCCGCAGATCAGGGTGAGCTTCGGTGGACTGACGTGCAGCAGTGAACAACCCAGCTCGGAAAGAGCCAAGACAACCTGTAAGTACAAGCAAATGTAGTCTTTTTAGAGTAGATACATTTACTTCCTCTGAAATCATGGTGGAGGTAGAAATTATCCAAAGTGATAGAATATTTATCTTCCTGGGGATTGACAGGATTTGGCATTCAAAATGTCATCCCTGAATGTTTCTGTCCACATTTTTAAAAATTTAAATATTCTACAAGCAAGATTGCAGTAAATACAGAATCATGAAAAAAAGTTTATGGAAACTTCTTTTTGGAGAAGAATCTTAAAGCAAGAGATGAAAAAGATCTTAGATTAACAGAAAAATTTACTGGCAAATAAATCTATGTTCTTCACTCTGCAGCAGAAACCTAGAGTTACCCTCATATCCGTAGGCCAGAGTCTAATTTAAAAGTGTCTAGGGGCACCTGGGTGGCCTCTGCCTTCGGCTCAGGTCATGATCTCAAGGTCCCGGGATCGAGCCCCACATTGGGCTCTCTGTTCAGAAGCAGATCTGTTTCCCCTCCCTCTCTACCTTCTTGTGATCTCTCGCTCTGTCAAGTACATAAATTTAAAAAATCTTTAGAAGTGTCTATAATTAGGGCGCCTGGGTGGCTCAGTGGGTTAAGCCGCTGCCTTCGGCTCAGGTCATGATCTCAGGGTCCTGGGATCGAGTCCCGCATCGGGCTCTTTGCTCAGCAGGGAGCCTGCTTCCCTCTCTCTCTCTCTGCCTGCCTCTCTGCCTACTTGTGATTTCTCTCTGTCAAATAAATAAATAAAATCTTTAAAAAAAAAAAAAAAAAAAGAAGTGTCTATAATTAAGTCAATAGATTAAGTTAGTGTTTCTGGCTGCTGCAGGCAACTTCTAATTCTCTCAGTGTTGTATAGAGACTAAGATAATAATATTTGTATAATGCCTCAATATTATAAAGTAGGTTTACTTCATTTAATTTCTCACTATAACTCTGTGAAATTAGATCTAGCAATCTGGCAGCAAAAACAGCTGAAGTAACAGATAAATACTTACATACTTTTAAGTAGGAGACATTTAGTGTCAACAACAATTCTTTATAGTCTCTGAAGACAACATTATTTTTATCTGTATCTATATCTATTTATCATTTCATTGTACAGCTAATCATAATTTTACTAGTTACCGTAACTTATTACTAAAGAAATGGTATTTTGATTACCTTTTGCTGAGTAACAACCCCCAAAATTAGAACCTCAAGTAATCCCTCCATTTTGTTCACAATCTGTGGGTCAAATATTAGAAAGGGTTTAGCTGGGCTGGTTTGTCTCTGTTACACATAGAGTCAGCCAGGGCCACTGAGACTGGAAGATCCACCTCTCAGGTGGCTTTTCTTTCTTTCTTTCTTTCTTTCTTTTTTTAAGATTTTATTTATTTGAGAGAGAGAGAGAGCATGAGAGAGAGCATGAAAGGGGAGTAGGTCAGAGGGAGAAGCAGACTCCCCATGGAGCTGGGAGCCCAATGCGGGGCTCAATCCCGAGACTCTAGGATCATGACCTGAGCCAAAGGCAGTTGCCTAACCAACTGAGCCACCCAAGCACCCTGAGATGGCTTTTCACTCACATGGCTGACATTTCTCTCTTCCCATGTGTTCATAATTCAGGACTTCTCAATGTGGTTCAGTTTCGTTTAGCATGCTGGTCCTAAAGTGGCTCTTATTTCATGGCAGTTGGCTTCCAGGAGGAAGAAAGCAGATACTTCCAGACCAATGAAGAGGCATTTTGTCACCTCTAGAGTCTACTGATCAAGGCTGTCCCAGGGTACATCCAAATTCAGGGAGCAAGGAGGCACTATGTTTATGATCACTCCATGCTGCTGCATATAAGTTATTGCTTCTAATTTTTTGCTTGCTAAACTTTACTCCATTGCAAGCAACCACCATTTTTATAATCCCCTCTACCCATGAAAGATACTTAAATCGCCCCCCAACGTCCCACCTCTACAAGTTGCACTGCAATGGATATCTTCATGCAGATCTCATTAGTACATGCATAAGAAATAGATACCCAGGGGTTTCAAGAATTGTGGGATCATTAGATAGGCACATAGTTAGTGGTTCTCTAGAGGTGCGTTTCCACCACACAGCTTAAGAATTTCTGTATTTGGCTTTCTAACTTATACCACAATAGTGAAGTGAGTGATATTTCATATTGTTTTTTGATTTCTAGTGAGATGGAGCATACCTTATGTCATTTATTATTAAAGATTTTTATTTATTTATTTGACAGAGATCACAAGTAGGCAAACAGGCAGGCAGAGAGAGAGAGGAGGAAGCAGGCTCCCTGCAGTGCAGAAAACCTTGATGTGGGGCTTGATCCCAGGACCCTGAGATCATGACCTGAGTGAAAGGGAGAGGTTTTAACCCACTGAGCCACCCAGGTGCCCCTCCTTATGTCATTTAAAAAATTTTTGTTTCCAGGGCACTTATCTACAGTAGTACTGGTCCTGGACAAAAGTATCAAAATTTGTAAATTATATGGTTGTTCTGTATAAACTTTATCAAGCTCAGAAAATTCTCCTATAATCAGGAGATTTTTTTTTTTTGCAAAAACAGTTTGCAAAAAGGTTTTATAATCAAATGCTGAATTTTATCAACTGCTTTTTCTGTATGAACTGAGGTAATAATATACTCTTTATGTGGATAATTAAATTGATAGATTTTCTGATGCTAAACCATTCTGTATTTCTGTAATAAACCCTACTTCTTTGTGATATATTATTTTAATACACTTTAGATTAGATTGAACATCATTTTATTTAGAATTAATTTATAATTGAAAAGGAATTTTTTTGCCTTTTTAAATTTTTTTTTATTTTTTATTTTTTATAAACATATATTTTTATCCCCAGGGGTACAGGTCTGTGAATCGCCAGGTTTTTATTTTCTTGTATCATTCTTAACCTGATTTTGGAATCAAGATTACTTCAAACTTTTTGAATAAGCTCACAGCATAGAACCTTATTCTCTCTTCTTGGACAATTTTTTAAGAGAAAACAACATTTTTTTTTTTAAATTTAGAAGTCATTTGTATAACATCTGGGTTTGAATTTGAGGGGCACCATGGAAGAGGGCTTTGAGGTTTTGCTGATTTAGTAATTACTGGTAACCAAGTTATCAACTTCTTACTATAAAATTATAGTGTTATATATTTTTCTGGGAATATATCCCTTTTATCAAGTTTCTAAATATATTTTGGTACAGCTATTTTTATTATTTTGTGATTATACTTTATGATTATCTTTATTTTACCATTATAAATTCAATCTATGTTGGGCTTATAGTATTTCTTCTTCTTCTCCTACACTTTGTGTTTTGGCATTTTGTTTTTCTCTTTTTCTTTTTTCTTAATTATTCTTACTAGAGGTCAATCTAACTTACTAACCTTTTCAAAGAATAACATTTTGCTTTTGTGAATCTTTTGTTTTCCTTTTAACTTATTTCTATCCCTATTTTTGTTATTTTCTTATTTTTTGCTGCTAAGAGTTTGCAATATTGTACTTTCTTAAACCTTTTCTTGCTTTGTATGATTAGGTAATTTCTTAAATACTCCAAATGGTCCTCTTACTGCTACCTCAGCAGTCAGCCCCCAACTTCCCACACACACATATTAGGTCAAGCCAGCCTTCAGTTTATTCATGAATTTCTCACATTTCTTGTGGTTTTTCATTTTATTTTGTTATCATTAGTGCCTAGAATGCCAATGTTTCTCTTGAGATGATTTTAAGAGAAGGAAGGAGTCAGCAGTCTGGGCTAATTAATTAACTTGGCAAGAACCAGAAACTAAAATTTATTTTTAATGTTTATATTTAGACTCAGAACTGAACATTTTCCAAAGAAGCTTCTCTTCCATTAATATAAAAATCCACTCTATCAGGTGATATTTAAAAGGCTTTCATAAATGGTAGGGTTATTCATTTTATTTTCTAAGGAAAGAACAGAACTTAAAAACTTAACATTTGTGTGATGAAATCGACAGTATTTTTTACCAAATTCCATGTTTCCAATGCATTACATACGGTGTATGGATAAACTGAAGCACTTTCTAACCCCTGAAACTCCAAATCTAACACTGCCCACTATGTGAGTATTAGTGATCTAAGTTCTTGGGTGGTCTTATCTCATGCTAAGGAGATTCCTGAATAAGTTATGGTAACTAGTAAAATTATGTTAGGTTTGCCAAGGACAGGTTCATAAAGTTTTTCCCCCCCATTTGGGGCCATTGGCCTATGGAATATACACATCAAACGACATAAAAGTTTAAGTTAGGTAGAGTTTTTGTTTTTTTGTTTTCAACAGTGAAATTCATTGCATATGCCTATACATAAGTAAAGACCAAAATATAAATTGTGAGTCAAAAAGTAAAAATGATATAAAGTAAAGTTTTGTTTTAAATTAAGGGTTGGTTAAATAATAATACTTTACATTTGAAGAGTAATGTAAAGTGAAAAAAAAAACCTATCTACATAAATATACTTATCTGGTATTCCCAACAGGTCCGAAGTTAGAAAATATAATTATAGCACACATTTAAATAAGAACCTGAAAAGCAAAATAACTTGTTTAACCTGACACAGTAGAAATTTTTAGATCTGGGAGTAGAGCCCACATCTTACAGGTTTTGTTTTTGGTTTTCTTTTTTTGTTTTTTGTACTTGATTATTCTACCATGCTGCCAAAGAAGACAAGCAAAAAGAAAAGAAAGTTGAGTAGAGCCAGAAAAGAGGAAAATGAGAAAAGAAGAAAAAGGAAAGTATTTTATCTAAGGAACTTTCCCAAAATACATAATGTTGTATTAAAAAGCTATTTATCTTTATCCAAATGTACTCTGTGATCAAAGGTATATATTTCTTGAGTGCTGATGTCCACAAAAACACAGCTTCATTACATGGACCTAAGAAACAAGGATTAATACTGTATTTTTTAATGCAAACGCTTTTAATTTTCAATAGCCAAATACCTTTTCTATAAAATATTTAAATTCCTACCTAAAATTGAGAAGCTAAAACAGTCTTGACATTCTATCTTTTCTCCACTTTAATTATGATGATTTATGTCATAAACTCTGAAGAGTGTAGAGATTTTTTTCCTTCATTAAAAGATAATCCATAAGTTCCAGTTATAAAGTGAACAAGTCTTGAGGTATAATGTATAGGATGGTGACTATAGTTAATAATCCTGTATTGTATATTGGAAAGTTGCTAAGAAAGTAGATCTTACAAGTTTTCATCACAGGAAGAAGAAATTATAAATATGTTGTGGTGACAGATGTTAACTGGACTTACTGGATGGTCATTCTGCAACATATACATATATTAAATATTATGTTGTATACATGAAACTAATACAATGTTATATGTTAACTATATACCAATATTAAGAAGATAACCCATGATAACCATATGCTTCTAAAGAATGTCCTGATACCTAAATATAATTTATCATCAGCCCATGGACATTTATGGCAAAGTCAGGAGAATAAAAAAGACTAAAAGTCAAAATGCCAGACAATAATTAAAGAACCATTTCAAATTTGTTTACGTGTCCTTAAATAAAAGGACAGCAAGACTGCTTATAAAATGAACTCTTATGCCCGAGGCTAATTAAATTATATTGGATGGAATAGATGAGTGAAAGATTGGACTTGATCAAATCTAAATTCCCTTCTATCTCTATGATTATATGATTGAGATTCTTTGAACTTACCTAAGTATTTTGGATAAAAATAATCCTAGAAAGAAAGGAAAGACAAAATGTATTTTAGCAAGCCTAAATTTCACTAAATAGTTAAAACTTAATTTTATAATGTGTTTTATATTAAATATGCAAATATATCACATATAACTATCATTTCCACATTACAATATTCTTGCTATACTAAAATATGCCAGGAGTAGATAACTAATAACATTAAGCCAATATGACACTTAGCTTAAATCAATATTGAGCAATAAAATCATGTAACAAAAGCTTCTAAACTGAAAACAGGTTCTACTAAAGATGTTACATGCAATATATGCTCTCTATTTGTAAATTCTTTAATTTTTCCATAATGATCAGATACCTGAGGGTTTGGGAGGGGAGAGGGGGAGGGGGATGGGTAGGCCTGATGATGGAGGGCACATATTGCATGCAGCACAGGGTGTGGTGCATAAACAATGAATTTTGGAACACTGAAAAGAAATAAAATAAAATTAATGGAAAAAAAAGATCAGATACCCATTTGACACCTTTCATGTCATGCTGATTACACATGCCACATTTAATGTTGAATAGAAGTGACATAATTTGAAGTGAATTAAACTGAATATTCATCTTTTAGCATCTTACGTACATGTAATACCTTATTATAAATTGGTTATGTACCAAAAGTTTGTCTGTAAATCGGTAATTTGGACTAAGGAATGTACTTTTCCAAAGGGAGGAAAAATGTTAAAAATGATTTCTGAGGGTACAGTTCTTAGGCTGGTTCCTCAAAGCTTTCTTAGGCCATAATATATCTAATGTGTAACATTAACAGCACAAGAATACTTCACAAGAAACCAGTGTTTCTAAATAAAAACATACTCAAGTAAGGAATATACTTCATCCAGTACAGAGCCAAAGTCACTCTTGTCTTCTCTCACATATAAACCTAAACAACAGTTGTCCACTCATTTGTAAGGGTGGGATCTCCCACCAAGTAATTCGAATACTGGTGTTTTCTTCTACAGAACAAAAGCCAGGAAGACAAGCAACAATGAATGGGTTCAAAAGGAGACGATATGAATGTGAAAGGAAGATATTAGGGACAGCAGGGAGTGTGGACTAGGATATTAGGGATGTGGACAGGGAGGGGATGGGGCAGGATAGAAAATGAGAAGCAGGGGCACCTGGGTGGCTCAGTTGGTTGGGCGTCTGCCTTCAGCTTGGGTCATGGTCTCTGGGTCCTGGGATCCAGTCCCATGTGAGGCACCCCACTCAGCAGGGAGTCTGCTTCTCCCTCTCCATCTACCTCTCCCTCCAACCCTCTCCTCCATTCATGCCCTCTCTCACTCTCTCTCAAATAAATACATAAACTCTTTAAAAAAAAAAATGAGAAGCAGTCACAAATGTTTCTTTTTCCCTTCCCTTTCATTTCTCCCATTTTTTTCTTTACTCCCTCTGTCATCTTTCTGTTTTGTATATGAGACCAATGTCAAAAAGTGAAGGGGAGGAAGCAAATAAATGAGTTTCCCTTCTCCACTACTTTCCCTCCTCTCCACTATGGTTTTCTACCTCACTCTTCATTTGCCATTCAGTGGCTAAGCTACAAGAACATACATACAATGTTAGAAGTATATACTCAGGTATTTAAGGGCTATGCAAGAATATGATATCTTAGGGATATAGGCTTGCCTTAAATGATCCAGCAAAACAAAACTAAAATTAGACTGTGCGGGGTTGAGAATAGGCAAAATAAGAATGGTGATTGCTGATAATTACTTAATTATCAGCAATAATTAATAATAAATAATACCAGGGGAGGTGCATGGGGGTTTATCATACTGTTCTGACTACTGTGGTATATCTTTAAATTTCTATAATAAATAATATTATATTATACTGTATTATAAATGTATATTATATATATAACATATATATGTATCCTACACAATAAGAGTACTAATCTGCTATATATTGTGAAATAATAAAATATTCTGTCTTGTCAATTGCTTATCCACAAAAAGCCACAAAACTCGCTCAATCCTGCAGAGTATTAATTCTTTGGTATCTTGGAAAAAATATTCTTTGAACCTAAGTAGAGAGAAAAGGATTAAAGAGGAACTCGGGAGAACACAAGTTGTTACTGTCTTGAGCAAGTTCTCTAACTATAGACAAATGTTCCTGCTCATAATCTTTCATCCAGTCTCATGGTCCCAGAAGCCATGGCTGAGCTAAAGGAGCTACTTTGTATTTGTTTTCTTCCTCATTTCCTTTGGGTTACATAGTTCATGTCAGGAAAAATATCTGAGGTAATGCTGAAGATTATCAGATTTGAATTCTCAAGGTCATCTTCATCCTAATTTTTAGAGGCACTATTTATAATCCTGTTTTCCACAAGGCATATTAGAAAACATCCTTCCCTAGGAAAATTAGGAGACTAAAGATAAGGTCTGGGGTCCCGTGTTTCTGTATGATATTAGTGGTCTTTATGATTAAATTCTTCTAGACTAACTTGGAAAAATTTATACATTAAATTTATAAATTCTAACACCAGGAATTAGTGATCATATTAAGTGGGTTCAGGAAACTTCCCAAGGCTTTATGGAAAAAAAAAATTTACTTCAGGAATATGGTACTATAATGAATTCTTTCGTAAGCAATCACTGAGTACCTACATTGTACCAAGCTCCAGATTAGGTAGCACTGTCTTCTAAAGCCTGGTTAAAAATGTCAATAGAGAGATTTAATGAGGTATAGTGATAATACAGTCACACACACACACACACACACACACACACATTATACTTGAGATACCTTCTTCTCCACCTACCTAATACTACCAAATTCCAATTGGGAAGAAAGTATTTGCAAACCATGAGGTCAAGACAACTTGCTGATAATAAAGTATACTCAAATTATAGTTCAGCTAGTACATAATGCTTTGGCAGTAGTATCTTTCTAACAAGCCCACTTTTCTCCGAAGTTACTTTCTTCTGAAATGATTCAGTGGTTACATGTAGAAGGCAATATACACAATCATTAATTTCAAAAAGGAACACAAGGGAACACAGACTCAAGATGGAAATGTTCAGTCTTTCATTGTATGTCTAGGTATGCTAACTTACTAGATTTCATTCATTCTTACCGTTTCGGGGTCATTTTCAAAGATCTCCCTGGCTTCTTCTTTATTGCATAATTCTTCAATGCATTCTCTTTCAAGATTACCCTTTTTGGTTTCTTCAAACATAGAATATGCACGGCGTTTCCTAACCAGGACTTGTGAAGCATCCTGCTTTGACAAAACTGAAGGAAAAAATAAGTTTTTATAAACAAGCTTTTCATTTCTCCATCTAAAATATGATATTTTATTAAATAAGTGAGAATTAAAATCGTCTAATTGTGAACTGCATAACATTTAAAATTAGTATAGGAGAATTGAGAAGAGAAATATGCAGATACATAAGCACTTTAACAACTCAAAGAGCAGGTTTGGTGGGCAAGTCATAGCACTTGTATAATGATCTTCACAAATCATTCAAGTTCATGCATGAGGCCAAACAAACCAGACAATATTTAATGTTTACCTTATTATGACTACACTGGGAAAAAGCAACATGCTGAAACAACTGTATCAAAAGTTACAGCCCACATCTTTAAAGTTAGAGTAATAAGCTTTCTCAATTTTACTGGAAAACCACATGACCTCTGTAAAAATAGAGCAATGTGGGAGTACAGCCTAAGGAGCTATTTAAAAGATACTTGATGAGCTAAAAAATTTGATTTATTCACACAAAGGGGAAATAAAGATCTTTGGGAAAAGGAAGATCATGTGCAAAGCATAAAATATAGAAGGCAAAGAGAAAAAATTTGGTAATATCAACTGCATAACAAATTTCAAACAGCTAAGCAGCAACAACAAAAATTACAAAGTTCAACATCAAGTGATAGGCTGGAAGAAAACATTTCATGATACAGACTGGAAAAAGATTACATTCAAAATGTATAAACAGGGTGCCTGGGTGGCTCAGTGGGTTAAGCCTCTGCCTTCGGCTCAGGTCATGATCTCAGGATCCTGGGATCGAGTCCCACATTGGGCTCTCTGCTTGGTGCGGAGCCTGCTTCCTCCTCTCTCTCTCTCTCTGCCTCTCTGCCTACTTCTGATCTCATTCTGTCAAATAAATAAATAAAATCTTTTAAAAAAAATGTATAAACAACTTTTGCAAATTGAAACAATAACAACAATAATAATAAGCCAATGAATATTAATAATGTGTGCAAGATTAAATACAAAATAATATAAAGAAAACACTATAATCAAAATCATACAAACATCACTAAAGAGGAAAATAAAAATGGCCAATAAACATGTGAAAAGACGTTCACTACAAATTTTTTAAGTAGATTTTTGCCCATTAAATGTGCACAAACTTAAAGGACTGATAACATCAAGTAATGGTGAGAGTAAGGGGAAACAAATATTCTTGTATATCAGTGGTGGGAATATATTCTGCTAAGCATTATTTTAAGGTCATCTGGTAGTAGCTGAAAATTTAAGGCACACATACTCTTCAATTCAACAATTCTGCTTCTGAGGATGTCGTGCAGATATGTACCTGTGCTGGAAAAGGTGTATATAGAATGTTTGTTGAAAAACTGCAATATCAAAAAATTAAAAACAATCTAAATAACTCTCAGGAAGGGAAAGGAAAAATAAACTACAATACATCTGTACTGTGGGATAATATGCACCTATCAAAAAAAAAAAAAAAGGAACATATTCCTCTATTGAAGAGCTTCAAAATATATTATTAAATTAAAAATGAAAATTATAGAATGTCATACTATCTCACAACCCTATGTATATCAGGCATACTTGTAGATATGTATATATCATCTGGACAGATACACAGAAAATAGTTTGGAAAGACACTCAAACTACTGATTGCAATTATGTTTGAAGAAAAGAATGGACAGTATGAAGCTTTGGCTTTATTGTTTTAGCAGGTAAACAACATTTTTTTAACAACATAATTTTTAATGAAACTTTTTAAAGGCAAAATAAAACCTAAAAAATTTTTTAAATCCTGATTCAAACCATAATACTGCTTTCACTAAGATAATCAAGTAATATAAACAGATAAATCTGTTTTTCTCCTTTTTATCTTATTACCTGGAAAAAATATGACAATAGAAGGAAGAAAAAGAAAAGCAAAAGTACTAATTAATCAAGTCACCATAACTATTATCTGAGTAACTGAACATCTTTCAAGAGTGTAGTAAGTAAAGTTACTTTATTTCTCCTACTTGCCAAAACAGAAGTTTAAATGTGATGACTAACGAAATAAATAGTGTTCAGGTTATATTTTTAACCCTATGTCTTACCATCTTTATCTCTGTTCATTACTAAGATTGAGATTAAATCAAGGCTGTGTGTGTCCAACAGATGTTGTTCTGTGAGCACATTACCTGCCAAACGTATTACTGACTGATAAATGGTAGCCCTATCCACAGTGAAAGAATCTGACACAGTCAGTTATCTCATTTATTTGAAGTAGTTTTAAGGATGCTACTTTATAATAAATATAGCAAAAACTGAACTCTTCTGAACCTCAAAGCAAATATGTATCTTTCTGGGGAAAAAAGTATCTTTCCCTGAAAGATAAATACAGTGATGCAATAACAAACAAACAAAAAAAATCAATGTCAAATGCACTTAGAAAACTAACCATTAACATCACTCTTTTGCATTTCTTTCTTATGGAATATTAAACTTTGGAATGTAGATATTAATATTGACATTTAAGTGCATCTCTTCCCCTACAAGTGACCACTGCAGGACACAGACCATGTTTGATAACACGAACAATATTCACACTGCAAGAGGAAGTTCTCAAGCATCCAGAGAGAACTAAGGCAAATATTTAGAGGAATGCTCACATAAATTTATAGGAGAAGAAAACAAAATGGCCACCATCATTTTATAGAAGATGAAACGCACATAAAGACCCTGCAGGATAGTTGCCCTAAATTATAAGGAATAGCAAAATTAGGACTTAGATCCCAATGTACAGATCCCAAGGTACCGATTACTATATGCTGTTTCTCAAAAAACAGAGGTTTCATTTTCTTCACTGATTAGAGGAATCTTAAAAAGGAAAATTTTTACACCTCTACCCTAAAAGATAACGAAATTAACAATAAAAATCTAATTTGGGGGGTTCCTGGGTGGCTCAGTGGGTTAAAGCCTCTGCCTTCAGCTCACGTCATGATCTCAGGGTCCTGGGATCAAGCCCCACATCAGACTCTCTGCTTGGTGGGGAGACTGCTTCCCCCTCTCTCTCTGCCTGCCTCTCTGCCTACTTGTGACCTCTGTCTGTCAAATAAATAAATAAATAAATCTTAAAAAAACTAATTTTGTCTAAATTTGAATGCTTATATTTTATTTCATCTAGGTTCAAGCCAATAATGTTTTAGATTGGCAAGGTACTTAATAATTTTCAATGTGTGTATTATTTCATTTGATCATCACATAAATAATGCCATAAGTCAGAGGACAGAATTATCACCCCCACTTTCCTTGAGTTACTTGAAGAAAATGAAGCTGAAAGAGGTCCTATGATTTGGCCCAAGCCCATAGAGCTAGGATGTGCTGCTAATGGAACAAGAATTTAAATATACCCATCCTCCTAATCCAGTGTTCTTTCCTTCTCTATACCTGCCACTCAAATGCCAACAACGTATTTGGTTTTAAAAAAGAAACTATGTGGTTGTGGCATGGACAAGTTTGATATCTTAACTAAGACATTTACTGTCCTATAGGAAATAAAACCACCCATTTAATAAGTTTGCTTTCAAAGGAATCTACTATTCCTTGTAAAAAAAAAAATACAAATATGACATAACAGATCCAAATTAAGAATTACAGAACTGTAGGATGACCAAACTTTGTGGGTTAGAAGTGCTTTTACTGGCTGCCTCAGTCTATCTACCCCAAAGCATCCACCCTGCTGCACTGCAGGAATGTCCCCAAAGTTCCATTATTTATCATAACAGTCATGGTATATAAGCAGGTAATGTCCTTTTTACATTATCTCCATTAATACTAATCACAAATGTTCTAAGTAGACAGTAATTTTACCATATTATGCATGAACAAATGACAACTCCAGGAAGTTGAGTCAACCTTACCAAGTTGACACAGCTGGGAACACAGCCTGTCTCCAAAACCCATTTTCCTTTCACTACACTGTCACTTCTTTCCTACACTGTCTCTAATCACTTGTTTCACTTCTTTGGATTAAGAAGTTTTTCAAGAAAGTCTGTTAAAGCCCAAGTATGTTGCTTGAAAAGTGTTACCTTCAGCTTCATAGTTTAGGTATAACGTTTAGTTATGAGTTTCAAGTTTCTAACTTTCAAGTTAGAAGAATGACTTAACTATTTACACTGTTAACTTATCTAAGTTCTCCCTCTTCAAAATAGGGACCATAGCAGGTTGAACAATTATGTCAGTAATATAACCATTGTTCAAACACGAACTAAAACTCCTTTTTGAAATTGTCTTAACAGCTTTCATATGTTCCCTTTAATATTTTCTGTGAGGACAAATCTTTGGTTTTTGAGCATAAGATTTGATTGTCTTATCTTCAAAAAAGTCACTTATTGTCACTGGTACTTCATAAAAGCAGACATAATAAAGGTAGTGGGATTAACACTATCTCTGGTCAGAGAATTTCCCAGGGTGTTCAATTCAGTTCCATCTGGTCAAGGGAAGGTCCTTTCCCGGGACCCTCTTCTCCCACTCAAGTGTTCAAAACTGCTACTCTGTCCAGAGGGGTGGTAAGGACCACGGATCTGCAGGTTGCCCATTACTGATCAGAGAAGAGGGAGGTCGCCGACGAAGGAGATCTAAGCTTTAGGATAGCCCATCGTCTGAATCTTTGCCATTCTGCTCTTTTGTCCTTTTGCCAAGATGGTTCTCACATTCCTTCTTCCAAAGCTCTTCTCTTTTATAGTTTGCTTTCTGTCTCTCTTTTTCCCAGGCCCTACTTGTCTGGCATCCCAAGAATGAAAAACGACTCCTAAAAAAATGTGTCTGAGAAGAAAATCTCCCACTAGCATTTGGGTTGGCAGGGTGTTTGAATCTTTTGTTTCTGATTCAGTGTGGGACGAAGCAGGAGGAATTGTTTTCAATGTACAAATAGAACTAGATAATACTTTGAGATGTAATTATGCTTCACGTGTGTCAACTGTTGAACTGGCATGTTTCCTTTAGTTCAAGTCTGAGGAAAAATAGAACTGCATGTAATACAGAAACACCATTAACTAGTAATGATGGGAAAACATATGTCCAGAAGTTACCAACTATATTTAAAATAGTAATAATAAAATAGTAATCAAATGTAAAATCTTTCATTTTATTCATAAAGATTTCTACCACAGAAGACTTTTAATTGAGGAGGAATATTTAAAAATGTGAGGATTGCAAGGACTATGAAAACAAAAAGACAGATTTTTAATTAAGTGTTTGTTGGCCTATATATTTATTATCAATTTTTGGAGAAGTTTATGTCAGCCTTCAGAAAGAAATGCCACGTCTGGATGCATGTTACACTTAAATCTTTTTTAAGTTAATTTTTTAAAGAGAACTATTATACGTGCTTTTCTCTAAAGTTCTTTCTTTTGTTTCTATTGAGGACTAGGCTGCTGAGCAACTGATTCTTCCATTACTATGTTAAAGGTTAGAAAAGTATTAAAAAAAGTATTTCTGGGTGAAAGTGCGCATCCATTCTTCAAGAAGGCTAAGCAGTAAATAGACTGATGAGAAATTCGTTAAAAGAGTCCAAAGTCATAAGGATAGATCTGGGTAAGAATTTAAATCTGGGGGGAAAAAAGAGGAAATAGATCTGAGTTATATGTTGTATATATAAAGATAGTGAGTTCTAAAACATTTGGATTAAAAGAGACGAAGGCTGTTATTTATTTAGTAGTAGAAAAGCCATTGGTGCTATTAAAATGTGACTACCCCCCACCCACCCACCCAATTCTGGCTGAACAGGGAAACAATGCCTGAACTGTTTAGCCACAACAGGAGTGACACGGACCTCTCCTTACTCGGAGATTTAATTATAACTTTAATTTACAGTCCCTAGTCTAGAAAAAAAGAATAAATCAAACACTCTGCCTTTGTTTCCCCAAGGTTAAAATCTCGACTGTATCCATAGACAGAGAAAATGGTGCACATCCGTTATCCTTTCCAAAATAACAAATACTTTTACCCACAAGGCAGAACAGGCAGCTTATTACTCCCTGCCCCCCCACAAAAAACAACATAAACAAAAACAAAACAAAAAAACCCAAAACACAACATTAATCATCTCTTTCATTTGCTCTGTCTGCTCTCAGTGAGTGTTAAATTATAGTACTTCGTTTGAAGGGACTCAGAGCCAATTTCGGCAAGGTATGGACAGAGATGTTATAGCGTCTTTCCTTCTCGAGATAACTACACTGCAAACTGACTACCTTCCTGAGGCTCTAGCACGAGGCCTCCTTTCTGACGAGCAGATCTTTCACACAGTCAGCTTTCCTTGTCTTTTTCATCTTCGACACACTAGGACACCAGAACAGCATCTGCTTTTGACGTCATGTACCAAGAGGTTACAGCGCAGGAAAAGTTGTGTTTTTGTTCTATTTGACCTATTTGTTAGCATAGCATCAATTAATATTATTAGTTCACTGGCCTGTGTCTGTGTTTATGTTTGGAAAAGCAACAGGCAAACTGTTCCTGGACATTTTGAAAGGCGACAGTGAAAGAGCTGGCCTAATTCTGCACTATCTTACTTCCTTCAATATCTCCCAGATATAAAACAAAGCTTAGAAACACTCTAGATGCAGCCCCGTTGACTCTTCTGACATATTTTTTTAAGTGCTGATGCGGAAATGAGATTATTTGGAATATTGGTATAGTACTGAATAGGTGTTTATAATTCAATTTCTAAATTTCTGCCAGAACCTCAGAATTCCTTGTTGACTTCCTGGCCATAAGACACAGTCTAAATAACAACAGAATAAAATAATTTATTAAGGAAAGGGGAGAAAATGATTGAGATAAGGATTTGGGGAAGAAGGATAATAAAACAAGCAATAAGGAAAAGTACATTTAACATACAGAAACTCAGGCTCACCTTAAAAAAAATGGCTACAAAGTTAAAAAACAAAACAAAACAAAACAAAAACCCACTTCTTCCCTTCCACAGTTACAACAATAACAACAAAAAGAACCTGTGTTCTACTTGACAAGGCATACGGACTGTATGTTTGTCATTATGATATGAATGTTTGTGTCCACCTCCCCGAATTTATATGTTCAAGTGGAAATCCCCAGTGTGGCTCTATTTGGAAAAAAGGCTTCTAAGGAATAATTAAGGTTAAATGAGGTCATGAGGGTGGGACCCTAATCCTACATGATAAATGTTTTTATGAGAGGAGACATTAGTGAGCTCTCTCCCTGGAAGCATACAGGCCCTGAGGAAAGGCCATGTGAGAACATAGTAAGAAAGCGAGGTCTACAAGCCAGGAAGGGAGCCCTCCCTAGAAACTGAACTGGTCAGAACTTTCACCTTGGATTCTCCAGCCTCTCGAACTGTGAGAAGATAAATTTCTCTTGTTTAAGCCATATAGTCTGTGGTATTTTGTGAGAGCAGTCCAAGTAGACTAATGTATAAAGCAAGGAGGTTAGTGACTATTTTTAGCTGCTCTTTAAAGTGAATGGATAAACTGAAAAAGAGAATGGACTACTTCTCTCCCACCCCAAAAAGGCCACCCCCATTTTTATTCCTATTACATTGAGACAGATTTAAAAAGAAGTTAATGTTCAATGTTGGCAAAGATGAGAACAAGTAGGCACTCTTTTTGTTTCCACATCTTGCCACTCCTTTTTTTTTTTTTTTAATTAACATATAATATATTATTTGCTTCAGGGGTACAGGTCTGTGAATCATCAGTCTTAAGACAATTCACAGCACTCACCACAGTACGTACCCTCCTCAATGCCCATAACACAGCCACCCTAACCCTATCCTCCCACCCCCCCAGCAACCCTGTTTGTTTCCTGAGATTAAGAGTCTCTTACGGTTTTTCTCCCTCCCCAGTCCCATCTTGTTTCATTTTTTCCCCTCCCTTCCTCCCAGAACCTCCGCCCTGCCTCTCGAATTCCTCATATCAGAGATATAATATAATTGTCTTTCTCTGATTGACTTACTTCACTTGGCATAATACCCTCTAGTTCCATCCATGTCGTTGAAAATGGCAGGATTTCATTTCTTTTGATGGCTGCATAGTATTCTGTTGTGTATGTATGTATGCATGCATGTGTGTGTGTGTAGTATTCCATCGTGTGTGTGTGTGTGTGTGTATCACACCACCTCTTCTTTATCATTCATTTGTTGATGGACATCTCGGTTCTTTCCATAGTCTGGCTATTGTGAACATTGCTGCTATAAACATTCTGGTGCACGTGTCCCCTTTGGATCACTACATTTATATCTTTAGGGTAAATACCTAGTAATGGGATTGCTGTGTCAAAGGGTAGCTCTGTTTTCAACTTTTTGAGGAACCTCCATGCTGTTTTCCACAGTGGCTGCAGTAGCTTGCATTCCCACAACAGTGTAGAAGGGTTCCCCTTTCTCCGCATCCTCACCAACGTCGGTCATTTCCCGACTTGTTAATTTTAGCCATTCTCACTGGTGTGAGGTGGTATCTCATTGTGGTTTTGATTTGTAGTTCCCTAGTGGCAAGTAATATTGAGCATTTTTTCATGTGTCTGTTGGCCTTTTGGATGTCTTCTTTGCAAAACTGTCTGTTCATGTCCTCTGCCCATTTCTTGGTTGGATCATTTGTTCTTTGGGTGTTGAGTTTGCTAAGCTCTTTATAGATTTTGGACACTAGTCCTTTATCTGATATGTCATTTGCAAATATCTTCTCCCATTCTGTCAGTTCTCTCCTGGTTTTGTTGACTGTTTCCTTTGCTGTGCAAAAGCTCTTGGTCTTGATGAAGTCCCAATAGTTCATTTTTGCCCTTGCTTCCCTTGCCTTTGGCGATGTTTCTAGAAGAATTTGCTGTGGCTGACGTTGAAGAGGTTGCTGCCTGTGTTCTCCTCAAGGATTTTGATGGATTCCTGTCTCACATTGAGGTCCTTCATCCATTTTGAGTCTATTTTTATGTGTGGGGTAAGGAAATGGTCCAGTTTCATTTTTCTGCATGTGGCTGTCCAATTTTCCCAACACCATTTGTTGAAGAGACTGTCTTTGTCCCATTAGACATTCTCTCCTTCTTTGTTGAAGATTAGTTGACCACAGAGTTGAAGTGCCATTTCTGGGTTCACTTTCTTTCCATTGATCTATGTGTTTGTTTTTATGCCCATACCATACTGTCTGGATGATCACAGCTTTGTAATAGAACTTGAAGTCTGGAATTGTGATGCCACCAAACAAGGAGGCACTCTTAAACCTACTTTTTTTTTTTTTTTTTGAAAATTTTTTTATAATTTTTTTATTTTTTATAAACATATATTTTTATCCCCTGGGGTACAGGTATGTGAATCACCAGGTTTACACACTTCACAGCACTCACCATAGCACATACCTTCCCCAATGTCCATAGCCCCACCCCCCTTCCCCCAAACCCCCTTACCCCAGCAACCCTCAGTTTGTTTTGTGAGATTAAGAGTCACTTATGGTTTGTCTCCCTCCCAATCCCATCTTGTTTCATTTATTCTTCTCCTACCCCCTTAGACCCCATGTTGCATCTCCACTTCTTCATATCAGGGAGATCATATGATAGTTGTCTTTCTCTGCTTGACTTATTTCACTAAGCATGATATACTCTGGTTCCATCCACGTTGTTGCAAATGGCAAGATTTCATTTCTTTTGATGGCTGCATAGTATTCCATTATGTATATATATATACCACATCTTCTTTATCCATTCATCTGTTGATGGACATCTAGGTTCTTTCCGTAGTTTGGCTATTGTGGACATTGCTGCTATAAACATTCGGGTGCACGTGCCCCTTCAGATCACTACGTTTGTATCTTTAGGGTAAATATCCAGTAGTGCAATTGCTGGGTCATAAGGCAGTTCTATTTTCAACATTTTGAGGAACCTCCATGCTGTTTTCCAGAGTGGTTGCACCAGCTTGCATTCCCACCAACAGTGTAGGAGGGTTCCCCTTTCTCCACATCCTCGCCAGCATCTGTCATTTCCTGACTTGTTTATTTTAGTCATTCTGACTGGTGTGAGGTAATATCTCATTGTGGTTTTGGTTTGTATTTCCCTGATGCTGAGTGATGTGGAGCACTTTTTCATGTGTCTGTTGGCCATCTGGATGTCTTCTTTGCAGAAATGTCTGTTCATGTCCTCTGCCCATTTCTTGATTGGATTATTTGTTCTTTGGGTGTTGAGTCTGCTAAGCTCTTTATAGATTTTGAACACTAGCCCTTTATCTAATATGTCGTTTGCAAATATCTTCTCCCATTCTGTCGGTTGTCTTTTGGTTTTGTTAACTTAAACCTATTTTAAAAGCAAATTTTCAGGGAGAAATCTAACAATATGTATTCAAAACCTTTAGATATTCAGTTAAACATTCTATTTCTAGGAAATTAATCTGAAGAAATGAACAGGACATATGTAAAGAAATACGTATGAATATGTGCATCATAATATTATTGATATAAACAAAACATTGGAAATAATCTAAATTTCCAACATATGGTTTTGATTAAATATATTATGATGAACATATATGAAGGAAAATTATAATCTATTTTATAGTGTGACAGATATTTTTACAATTTTGTTCAGTTACTCACTTATAGTACATCATTAGTTTTTGATGTAGTGTTCAATGATTCATTAGTTACGTATTAACACCTAGTGCACATCGCAACATGTGCCCTCCTTAATACCCATCACCCTGTTTACCCCCTCTTAGATCATTTCCCAGGGTCCACAGTCTCTCATGGTATCTTTTTCTCTCTGATTTCTCCCCCTTCAGATTTCCTTCCCTTCCCCTGTGGTCCTCTGTGCTATTGCTTATGTTCCGCATATGAGTGAAACCATATGGTAATTGTCTTTCTCTGCTTGAGTTACTTCATTTCACATAACCCTCTTCAGTTCTATCTATGTTGATCCTTTCTGATGCTGAATAATATTCCACTGTATATATGTACTTCATCTTCTTTACCCATTCATCTGTTGAAAGGCTATTGTGGACATTGCTGCTATGAATATTGGGGTGCATGTGCCCCTTCTTTTCACTACATCTGTATTTTTGGGGTAAATACCTAGTAGTACAATTGCTGGGTCATAGGGTAGCTCTACTTTTAACTTGCAAAACCTCCATACTGTTTTCCAGAGTGGCTGCATTGCATTCCCACATGTCTACGTGGGAGGGTTCCCCTTTCTCTACATCCTCACCAACATTTGTTGTTTCCTTTTTGTTAATTTTTGCCATTCTAGCAGGTGTAAGGTGGTAGCTCATTGTGGTTTTGATCTGTATTTCCCTGATGGCTAATAATGGTGAGCATTTTTTCTTATGTCTGTTAGCCATTTTTATGTCATCTCTGGAGGAGTGTCAGTTCATGTCTTCTGCCCATTTTTGACTGGGTTATCTGTTTTTTGAGTGTTGAGCTTCAGAAGTTCTTCATAAATCTTGGAAATCAGCCCTCCAACTGTAATGTCATTTGCAAATATCTTCTTCCCTTCCATGGGTTGCCTCTTAGTTTTGTGACTGTTTCCTTTTCTCTGCAGAAGCTTTTTAGCTTGATGAAGTCCCCAAAGTTCATTTTTGCTTTTGACATGCCTTTGGAGACATGTCTTGAAAAAAGTTATTGTGGCCAATGTCGAAGAGATTACTGCCTATGTTCTTTGATTCCTTTCTCACATTGAGATCTTTCATCCATTTTGATTTATCTTTGTGTATGGTGTAAGAGAATGGTCCAGTTTCATTCTTCTATATGTAGCTATCCAATTTTCCCAGCACCACTTATTGAAGAGATTGACTTTTTTTCCATTGGATATTTTCCTGGTTTGTTAAAGATTAGTTGACCATACAGCTGAGGGTCCATTTCTGGAGTCCTATTCTGTGCCAGTGGTCTATGTGTCTGTTTTTGTGCCAATACCATGCTGTCTTGGTGATCACAACTTTGTAATAATGAAGTCAGGCAACATGATGTTCCCAACTTTGGTATTTACTTTTTTTTTTTTTTTCATTATTCCTGTGGAGATTTGGGGTGTTTTCTAGTTCCATACCAATTTTAGGACTGTCTGTTCCAGCTCTTTGAAAAATGCCAATAGTATTTTAATAGGGATGGCTTGAACGTACAAATTGTCCCCTGGCAGGATGGACATTTTAACAATGTTTACTCTTCCAGTCCATGAGCAAGGAATATTTTCCCATCTTTTTGTGTCCTCCTCAATTTCTTTCTTAAGTGTTCTGTAGTTTCTAGGGTATAGATTCTTTACCTCTTTGGTTAGGTTTATTCCTAGGTATCTTGTGGGTTTTGTTGCTATTGTGAGTGGAACTGATTCCTTAATTTCTCTTTCTACAGTTACATTGCTAGTGTATAGAAAAGGAACTGATTTCTGTGTATTGATTTTGTATCCTGCCATATTGCTGAATTGCTGTATGAGTTCTAGTAACTTGGGGGGTGGAGTCTTTGAGGTTTTCCACATAAAATATCATGCTGTCTGCAAGGAGAGAGAGTCTGACTTCTTTGCCACTTTGGATACCTTATTTCTTTTTGTTGTCTGATTGCTGAGGCTAGTACTTCTAGCACTACACCAAACAACTGTGGTGAGAGTGGGCATCACTGTCATGTTCCTGACCTTAAGGGAAAATTTTCAGATTTTCCCCATTGATAATGATACTCACTGTGGGCTTTTCATGGATGGTCTTTATGATATTGAGGACTGTTCCCTATACTCTGAAAAGTTTTAATTAGGAATGGATGCTGTACTTGGTCAAATGCTTTCTCTGCATTTCTCAGAGGATCATATGTTTCATGTATTTTCTTTTGTTAATATGCTTTATCACATTGATTCATGAATGTTGAACCACCCTTGCATCCCAGAAATAAATCCCACTTGGTCATGGTGAATAATCCTTTCAATATACTGTTGGATCCTATATGCTAGGATCTTTTTGAGTATTTTGGCATCCATGTTTATCAGGGATATTGGTCTGTAACTCTCCTTTTTGATGGGATCTTTGCCTGATTGGGGGATCAGGATAATGCCAGCTTCATAGGAGGAGTTAGAAGTTTTCCTTCTGTTTCTATTTTTTGAAACAGCTTCAGTAGAATAGGTATTATTTCTTCTTTAAATGTTTAGTAGAATTCCCCTGGGAAGCCGTCTGGCCCTGGATTTTTGTTTTTGGGGGAGGTTTCTGATTACTACTTCAATTTCATTATTGGTTATTGGCCTATTCAGATTGTCTATTTCTTCCTGTTTCAGTCTTGGTAGTTTGTAAGTTTCCAGGAAAGCACCCATTTCTTCCAGGTTGCTTAATTTGTTGGCATATAGTTGCTGATAATAATTTCTAATAACTGTTTCTATTTTCTTGGTGGTGTTCATTGTCTCTCCCCTTTCATCCATGATTTTATTAATTTGGGTCCTATCTCTTTTCTTTTGGGTAAGTATTGCCAGTTGGTTATTGATTTTGTTAATTCTTTCAAAGAACCAGCTCCTAGTTTTGTTGATCTGTTCTACTGTTTTTCTGGTTTCTATTTCATTTACTTCTGGTCTAATCTTTATTATTTTGCTTCTCCTGCTTGGTTTAGGTTTTATTTGTTTAGGTTTATTTATTATTAGGTTTTATTTGTTGTTCAGCTCCTTTAGTTTGTGCATTTAGAACTTTTCTAATTTTCTGAGAGAGGCTTGGATGGCTATGCATTTCCCTCTTATGATCACCTTTGCAGTATCCCTAGCTTTGCGCAGTGGCAGTATCGTAGCCAATGAGGTTTATCCGAGGCGCGATTATTGCTAATTGAAACCTTTGCAGTATCCCATTGGTTTCAGACTGAAGTGTTTTCATTCTCATTAGTTTCCATGAATTGTTTAAGTTCTTCTCTAATTTCCTGATTGATCTAATCATTCTTTAGAAGGATTCCCTTTAACTTCCAAGTGTTTGAATTCCTTCCAAATTTTTTCTTCTGATTGAGTTCCAGTTTCAAGGCATTATGGTCTGATAACATGCAGGGAATAATCTCTGTTATTGTTTGTTATTGCCTGAGACCTGAGCTGTGACCTAGTATGTGGTCTATTTTGGAGAAAGTTCTATGTGCATTTGAGAAGAATGAGTATTCTGATGTTTTGGGGTGGGATATTCTGTATATATCTACAAAGTCCATCTGGTCCAATGTGTCATTCAAAGCTCTTCTGTCTTTGTTGATCTTCTTTTAGATGATCTGTCCAATGCTGAGAGTGGAGTGTTAAAATCTCCTGCTATTAATGTATTATTGTCGATTTGATTCTTTATTTTGGTTAACAGCTGGTTTATACAATTGACTGCTTCCATGTTGGGGGCATAGATATTTACAACTGTTACATTTCTTATTGGATAGACCCTGTGAGATTGATACAGTATCCCCCTGGATCTTTTATTACAGACTCTGGTTCAAATTCTAATTTGTCTGATGTAAGAATCACTACCCCAGCTATTTCTTTAGGTCTGTTGGCATGATAAGTGGTTCTCCATTCCCTCACTTTCAGTCTGGAGGTGTCTTTAGGTTCAAAATGAGTCTCTTGTAGACAGCATATGGATGGGTCCTGTCTTTATATCCAATCTGAAACCCTGTTCTGTTTCATGAGAGCATTTAGGCTGTTCACATTGAGAGTTATTAAAGTGTGACAGATTTTACTGACAGGAAAACCATCATCATATTTTTAGGTGAAACATCAAACTAAAAATATTTTAAAAAATAGTATTAGAGCACAATTCCATTCTTGTATGTATGTATTTTAATTTCTAAGAATATATATATGCAGACAACATAGCTTAGAAGAAAACAGAGCAAAACATTACTCTGGCTAGTGGGACTACAGATGCATATTTTTTTAAGTGCATATCTGTATTCCCAAATTAGATTATATTAATCACGGAATCCCTGAATGGTTTTAAAAAGTTAGGGAGTCAACAGGATATAGCTAGTAGTTAAAGCTGGAAGAGATGTTCAATGAGGCCAGAAGACCAAAATGGAACCCAAGGAAACTTTAATATCTAAGGGAAAACAGAGATCTTCAAAACAACAGAAGTAGAATGAGTAACACACAAATACAGAGAAAGAAGATTTTAAGATAATATTTATAGACATAAAAGGAAGTCAATTTCAAAAAGATGTTTCAACAGTGTCAAATGTTGCAAAGAAGTCATTAATAATAGGAGTCCCTAGGTGGCTCAGTTGGTTAAGTGTCTAACTCTTGATTTCTGCTCAGGTCATGATCTCAGAATCCTGAGATCAAGCCCTGCCTGGGGTTCTGCATTGAGCATGGAGCCTGCTTTGGATTCTTTCTCTCCCTCTCCCTCTGCCTTGACACTCTGATTCCTGCTCATGTGTCTACATGCTCTCTCTGTCTCTGTCTCTCTCAAAAAGGTTATTAATAATAATTACCATTAAAAAATAATAATGATTACCATTATTTAGAATGACAGCTAACATGTAGTTGATTTAACAATAGGACCATTGTTAACATTCCCAATCACCAACACCAGTGGGAGGGTGAGAAGGAAGAGAGGAAATAGAGAGTGCTAGAATAAACCACTTCCTCAAGAAGTTCGAATGAAAGTAGGAAGAGAATGTGGGGTAACAACTCTCAGTAGGGGGACAGTAAAGGTAACATCTTCCTGAAGTCAGGAAGGTGCATTACAGAACAGCTGTGAAACTCAGTGAGAAAATGCCAAATATGCCATTTAAAAGGTAGAAACTATCACACAAGTGCAGGAAGTTATATATTTTTACCATTTTGACAAAGATATAAAGGCCATTGTTTTTGAATGTGTCTTTTTAAAGTCCATTCCAAGAAATGAACAAGAGGACTAAAAAGAATTATACTAAAGGCCTAAAACCAGTGGAGCCAGTTCCTATTACTTTACTTACTATAGTAACACTCACAATCTAGATAAATTATCCCTATTTCAGTTCCCCTCAAGACTGGAGGACTCAATTTCCATATTTAGAACAATGTAATATAAATAAAACTCTTAAATGAAATGGTGTTCTCATACTGAAGTTAATAGCACAAGTTATTATATTTATTAAGGGCAAAAAGGTAGGCAAGGTATAAAAAGCATCATAACTCTACTTTCTAGAGACACTATTAAAATGTTATTCATTTTCTTCCAATCTTTTGTGCACAGTATTTTCTTGTCTAAATTACTGAATTCTTGCCCATCCCCTCAAATTATTGTAATTATTTACTTAAATGCATTTCCCAGATATCTGTAAAATAAAATAGGAATATTTAGGTAAAAAGGATTTGCATCACCCAAAAGAAAAAGAGTCAAGACCTACTATTTGTTTTTGCATCACCACAGTGAGTTTTTTTCTTCTAGCATTAACAAAACATTACCGTCAATCAAAGCTTAACAATTTAAGGATAATTTGAGTTTTGCTAATGTCACATATCATCTTGTACTTTCTGAATAACTGACTGGGGTCCTAAAACCCCAATCCCACTCCTGATAAAAATTTCAATGTCTCTCAAGACTTCTACCTCCTTTTGGAGCTGAGGTTCTTATGGTCGCTATTGGCTCTGTTAGCTTTCACTAAACTCTTCACCTCAGCTGTATCTTATGGAACTCTTCTCTTCATTCTTAATCAGCTAGATGTGGAAATCAACCTCTTCTGAAGAAACCCTGGAGGCAGGTGGCAGGGGGCAGGTACAAAGGGCTATAGTTTACATTAAAGCAACTTTTCCAATTTTAAGTTGAGTCTTAAGAAAAACCAGTTCCTAAAGGTCCACTGTCCACCTCACATATAATAATTTCTTAATGGATGGGGCACTTGGGTGACTCAGGCAGTTAAGCATCTGACTCTTCACTTCAGCTCAGGTCATGATGTCAGGGTAGGGAGATCGAGCCCTGCATCAGGCTCCATGCTGGGTGTAGAGCTTGCTTAAGATTCTCTCTCTCTCTCTCTCTCTTCCTCTGCCCCTCTCCCTCTTTCCTCCCCTGCACGTGCTCTCTCCTCTCTCTCTCTCTCTCTAATAAATAAATAAATAAAAATAAAAATTTTACTGGAGACATTCCTAAAAGGTGTATTGTCTTGCCATATGGCTCAGCTTCTTTTCTCCCTTCTCGGACATCTTCTCCTCTTCCCTCTCCCTGGTTGCCTCCTATTTCCATCCCTGCAATTTGTATTTACTTCTTACAAAGAACCATTTATCGACTTTTTCTCCTATCTCCTAAGACACCAGCATGATTCAAATTTTAAGTGTGCATAGGAATTACCTGGGGTCTTCTTAAAATGATTATTTTAAATCTGTAGGTCTGGCATGGGGCCAGAGATGCTTCATTTCTAATCAGCTCCCAGGCAATGCTGCTATTACTAGTTCATGAATCAGTAGTTCATGAACTACTCTTTTTTTTTTTTTTTTAAGATTTCATTTATGTATTTGAGAGAAAGGGAGAGAGAGAGAGAGCTTAGCAGACAGAGATGCAGGCAGATGGAGAGGGGGAAGCAGGCCCTCTGCTGAGCAGAGAGCTGATGTGGGGCTTGATCCCAGGAATCTGGGATCATGACCTGAGATGAAGGCAGAGGCTTAATCCACTGAGCCACCCAGGTGCCTCATGAACTACTCTTGAATAGCAAAGTTATAGACCATGTTTTCAGGACTTTACTTTCTAAGCCTAAAGCCACTTTTCAAGGTAAAATAATAACAATTCTCACAAAAGGGATAATTTCAGTATAACTGTTACCACATTTTTTTCACCCTACTACATTAACAGCCGGTTCAATGTCATCATACTATGTCCCCAGCTTAGGTCTGTTGGGCATAGTTAATTTTTCCCTCTCTATTTAACAAATAGTTAATACAACCTCACACTTTGTAAAATATATTACCAAAGGTAAAATGAGCAATATGTGTTTGTGCTTCTCTTAGACAGAGAAACAATAATCTTAACCCCAGATGAGGAAAATCTGTAGCAGAGACAATGCTGACCAAATATTCCATGTGCTTCCTTGGGTTGGGCTGTTACAATCATAAGCAGAAGTGAGTTGTGTCACTTTTGTGCATAAGCACACCTCCTCCATTGACCTCCTCTCACTGGGGAGATCAATGCACCTGAAGAGGACACCACAGATGAGACCTTGGCTCTGCTGGATCCCTTGATCTTAGCTTTGTGAAAACCTAAGCAGGTCCCTGGACTTGTACCTGGACTAAGAGTTAATAAATTGTATTGAGATGCTAATTTTGTAGCAATTGGTTACACAACAATAGAAAACTAATATAAAATGTCAACATGCAATTTTGAATCAGGCTGAAAGTAGTAATATTGATGATTTCATTCCATCTGCCAGCTACGGTCACCAGTTTTAGTTCCAACGGTTGGCTTCGTTGGCTAACACCATCCTAGACAAAACTTTGGCACCCACTGAATAACTCTGAAAAACCAGACATTCCTTGGCATAATATTAGAGAAAGAATTCACAAGGACTGGGAGACAGATTCTGGCTTGAATCTTTCACATGGTTCCTACCTATTCACTTTCTCACTTATCCATCCTACTCCCCCGTATGCTATACAAGAATATATGTTCATGATTGTCATAGAAATCAGTTAGTAAGGAAATCACTGGGCTTTCTAAAAAGCATTTTATTGGCTGTTTTCCCTAGACTGGAAATGCTAATGGCAGGGCCTGCAATGAAACTGGGTTTCTGGATATCAAATCTTGGAGAAAGAATTAACAGGTAAAGATCTCTCTAGGATGAGATGGAAAAACAACCCATAAAATTCCTCATTGAATTTTTTAACCCCAAAACTCCCTGAGTTAATAAATAGAGGTTGTATAATACAAAGAAATCACCACCTCTCCTTAATTACCAATCTTGAATCAGTTGATGGATCTAGAATTTCTCGAATGAAGGAGAGGAGAGAAACCCTTGAAGAAGCATCCTGTATACAGTGAACTTTTCTTCTTCTTTCTCCCATGAAAATTAACTGCACTGGGTAACTGCACTAAGGTAAGAGATTGCAAAAACCATTAGTGATTATTCGATACTGGCCTCTAGAGAAGAAAAACATCTAAAATCTAACGAACTACTTAGGACCGAGGTCTATGGGTGTCAGTTGATTAAGGGGATTGTGTTCTAAAAGTACCTAACTATAGGTCTAATAAAACTCAAACTCCAAACTGTGAATCCTTCCTCAGGTGTGAACTATTTTCAGCAACAATTTGGTCATGCTGGAATATTCCTGTCCAAATGAGAGATACGTTTTTATATACTTGGGCATTCAACACTGAGATAGAAGGATACATATTGACAGACCCCTTATTGTTGAGGCATATTCTGTTATTAGGTATTCTACTCTGGTCTATTTATCAAATGAGTCTAAAACCTGCCAGATGTAGCAGATGGAAACCAGAATAATAAAATGCTCTCTGGCTAGTTTCAAAGTTTGATTCAAGCAGTCTGTCAGTCAGACTAGGTAGTGAACCATCAGATCCAATTGTGTCAAATACTCCCTAGAATGGCAGGGTACTCTGCTACTATCCAGGGTACCATAGCAAGTCCCTGGAGAAGAATTTTAGTAGAGGTCCTTATGATTTGAGAGTAAGTCACATTTCCTTCTGCCAGGGAAGAAACTTCTCCTGGCATTTTTTCAGACTTTAGTGAAAACTGCAAATCTGACCACAGGACACCTGGTGACCCAGTGATTTAAACAGCTCATTGTGAACTGGATGCTACCTTTTCCATCTAGCCAGAAACTTAGCTGGGACAGCAGTTTGGCTGTGACATGCTCCAGTGGTGTGAATAGGATGGAACTCCAGGCACACCTCCGTGGTCTGTGCAGTTACTCCCTCTCCTGCCATGAAGCCTTCCACCTGCCTTTACAGACTTATGGGAAAAAGCCTATGACCAGCCTACTGAGGATGAAAGTCAAACTACTAAACACAAAATCTCTAGCTGACAGATACTTCTTTGTGACAGACCAACAGAAGCCGGAGGGAAACCAGCTATGAAGCCACAGCCTGCAATGAACAAATAAAATTAAAAAAATGACAGCCTCTCTCAAGGGTGACCTTGAGGTGACACAGAATGTTTGGAGAAATGAAAACCTGGGCAGACAGACAAGCAGCATTTCTCACTGTCCACTTTGCTTAGAACGAGATCAGGATCTATTCCGCTTTCTGAATGGTTGGAAATCGTCTGTGTAGATGTACAGAGACCCATAAAGAGCTAGATATCAGGTCTAGAGACAAGGATGTTTGGCAAGAATTGCCCAGAATTGAGACTGTGCTCCAGGGGCTTACTCGCAAGATAGCCCCACATCAGAGAAGTTCTTAATAATAAGAGAGGCTAGAACTGTCCACGTAAGGATTGTCCATTGTGTTTCTTCTCAAGGCAATCTAGTGCAAGGGTCACAAACTCCGAAATCTACAAGTGTCAGATAGGTTCCATAAGTAAGGGAAGAGAATTTGGTGAAAGACGATAGCGGACGTCTGGAATCATGGCAAACTAGAGAGATTCTATTCTATCTTAAGAAGGCAGCTTTGAATCTTACCGTGTTGGAAGGTGCACGCAGTGTTGCCAGATCTTCCTTCATTTGTTTTCCAAGAGAGGTCATAAATCAAACTTTTTAGATGAAATTTCCTGATTTTTAAAATGCCATGAGGGCCAAACACTCAAGTCTCTGGGCACATTTGTTGCCAAGGCTGTCCCTCTCTCTGTCACTTGGTCTACTGTTGCTCGATACTCCTAAAAAAAACCCAGCCCGAGTGGCAAGGATGGATACTACATATTGACTCAACTCTTCCTCACTAAGATCCACGAGGCTCTCCCTACTAAAAAACACCACATTTGCCAGCAGAACTGCCATTCCTTTCACTGTTAAGACATTGGACATATTGCAAAATCCATCAGATCCTGGTGGATGATCGATTAGTTAGGGCTCTTTTATCATGTGTGAGCAGCACATTGTACTCAGAGATATTCATTCTGGATTTGAATTTAATTTTTCTTTTGGTACCACTACTGGTAGACTTATTTAATGCCTTATGCTATGCCACATAACTTTATCTCTAACTAAGGAATTAACTCCACAGTTAAGTAAATAAGTCAATGGGATGATTATTACGGTTTTCTTGGCTCTCACTATGTAATCTAATACCTAAAAGGAGCTAGCCTTAAGGATGATAGACTGACTAATTACTGAAGGCTCTATTCCTGCCTTTTCAGACACAACACTATTTTCCAAAATGTGGTTTAAAAATTGTGGTATGGGGGTGCCTGGGTGGCTCAGCGGGTTAAGCCGCTGCCTTCGGCTTAGGTCATGATCCCAAGGTCTTGGGATCGAGTCCCGCATCGGGCTCTCTGCTCAGCAGGGAGCCTGCTTCCCTCTCTCTCTCTCTCTGCCTGCCTCTCTGTCTACTTGTAATCTCTGTCTGTCAAATAAACAAATAAAATCTTTAAAAAAAATAAAATAAAATAAAATAAAAAAATAAAAATTGTGGTATGTTTTGGAGGCCTCTCACTATCTCAGTCAGTACAGCATACAACTCTTGATCTTAGGGTCATGAGTTCGAGCCCCACGTTAGGCATAGAGCTTACTTTAGAGAAAGGAGTACTTTTTTTGTACCAGACATCATTAATATATAGTGCTTTCTTTCTCTAAAGCTAAAATACACAGGTCAGAAATAAAGGTAGAAAGGGAAGAAGTACTTGTCATGATATGATGCTTAGTGAGTGTTATGGATTGAATAGTGTCCTTTATGAAGATGGTAATGTCCTTCATCTTCCAGTACTAGTGAATATGGTCTTATTTGGAAAAAGGAATTTGCAGATGATCAAATTAAGACAAGGTCATAAGGGTGAGCTCTAATCCAATATGACTGATGTCTTCATCAAAAGGGGCAATTTGGAATAGAAACACTCATGTACATAGGGAAGTTGATGTAAAGACATAGGGAAAATGTCATCTACAAGCCAAGAAATTTTTGATGCTACCAGAAGCAAGGAGAGAGGGGTGAAACAGATTCTCCTTCACAGCTCCCAGAAGGACTCAATCCTGCTAACACCTTAATCTCAGACTTCTAGTTTCCAGAACTGTGAGACAATATATTCTATTGTTTAAGCTCCCCAGGTTGTGGTATCTTCTTACAGCAGCATAAGAAACTAATTCAATGACCTATTTTCAATTTTTTTTTGCTTTTTTCCTTGCAACTGTCTTTTACTCTTCTAGAAATTGGTAAACGGATAAGAAATACATTCACTATGGGACCTAATGTGTTTTCCACCAATTTAGAAGCTGAGACTGCTATGTAGCCATTTCAAGTTCTTTATTCCTGTTGGAAAAAAAATTTTAAAAAGAAGATTATACTGGTATGACAATAATCAAGGCAAAATAGTGTTGCTGCCACATCTAAATCAAGTCTTGGAGTGCTGCTCCTTCAAGATGACTATTATACACAATAGACATTGTAAAAGAAGAGGTGGATACAACCATCCATAGGTAGGACCAAGGCTCAGACTCTTCCTGAATGAGCATGTGGTTCATCTCAGAGGGAAGCCCCCCCACCCAAAAAAAAATCAAACATAAGGGAACTGTGTGAAAGCAAGAGACGTGTGAACTGGAGAGTGAAGAGGAGGTCACAAACGCCAACTCCCGCTCCAAAGGAAGACAGGCCACCCTAAAGTATTTGTATTCTTTTGCTTCTCTTTTTAGTATGATTATTTTTTGGCATTTGAGATGAATTGGTACATTACAATGTATTGTTTCATCCATAAAGCATAGCACATTGACATGAGACTATGAAAGAACTAGAGGAGGCATGGACATCCCTCGATGACAGTAAACTAAGAAATGGTAGCCTTGAGCCTTCCTCTTTGGGTGTGGTGACTGAAATCTATTAAGGAGAAGGTCCTTTCTGCTATACCTTAGTTCTTAGTTATTTGCATTAGATTAAAATATGTGCATTATACTTGAAATATCTCCTAATGGTGTATATGGAAAGAAGGGAATATATGTATGTTGTACAACCAATAATTAGTATGTGTAGACTTCTTCATTTCTGCTTCCTCTGCAGCTTCCATTCCTTTGTGGGATCTGTGCAGATACTTCACCTGATTCTAGGGAGCTGTCAGTCACAGGACTCCAGATACATGTTAAACCAAAAGGACCAGGTTCTCTCTTCTGGGAATTTCAATCATGGGCAGGGATACCCAGGACTAGAAGAGAAGTTAGAACCCAGTCATCTAATAGCAGCTCCTAACACAGTGAGATGTAATTTCCCATTATACAGATCACTGAAATGCCTAAGTCCCTGGTTTCTGTTGGCCGAGTTATTCAACATGCTATTCAGCAGTCTTCCAATAAATCCACTCAGATTTCTTCCTACTTCTCCCCTCTCCCCCAACTGCCGCCCTTCCTTCCTTAGTTAGCAAGAGTTCATTATTATCCCCTGTAGCAAAAGAATACTGATATATGTACTATCAGGTTTTTTTCTCAAAATATATTGAAAGTTTAAATACAGCTCATTTAGCTATAAAGAGGATATCGAACTTGGTGGACAGAAAAGGTCTATTATGAAGCATTACTCTGTATCCTGTTGTAGAACTGGTAGTAAGAGAATATGGCACAGGATATTGTTGCTATGCCAGAAATCGTCTCTAACGCTTCCTAACCTTAATTAAATCTCTCCATCAGTGCAACGTTTTGAAGTCTGAAATACAGGGAATTTAAAAAAACAAAAACAAAAACAAAAAAAAAAACAAAGATAGATAAAGAATAATTATAGAAGGAAAGAAGAGAGTAGAAAAGAGAAAGCAAATATGAGTCAGTAATGTCAAGGATAGACTGCACCCACTTACCCGTAGAAGTCTGGATAGGACCAAACTAGCACAGCCAGAAAACATGCCCTTTCTCCTATTTCTCCTCACCACAGCCCTTAGTGGCAACTGATGGAATATGTAGACGGTATATATTTTAAATCTCTCTCCCCCTATCTGCCTCTCTTTTATATTTACTAAAAATATAAGAGACAGTAAAAATATCTTTCATATATATAAATGTCTGCAAAGTGACTCTTAATCTTACAAAACAAACTTAGGGTTGCTGGGGGGAGGGGGGTTGGGAGAAGGGGGGGTCGGGTTATGGACATTGGGGAGGGTATGTGCTTTGGTGAGTGCTGATTCACAGACCTGTACCCCTGGGGATAAAAATACATGTTTATAAAAAATAAAAAATTAAAAAAAAAAAGTCAGTTAACATCTTTGACCAATTCTTATTATTAAAATGAAGGAGTCGAACTGGAGAGTTTCTACCAACTCTCAAAACTAAAACTGTGATTTGTAAACCTTTCTCTTTAAATAGCAACTATGTTTCCATGGACTAACAAATGAATTATAAATCAAATATTTAGAGTTCTAATTCTATCTCAAATTTAAAATCTTAGGGAGTAAAAACATTCCATCTGTACCTCAGTTTCCTCATCAGTTAACCAGAGATGAGTTTTAATCCAATTAAACTACTCATACTTTTTAAAATAAAGTCAATATAGGGCCAACAATTCTTTATGTCATATATTTGTACTATTAATTTCTCCACTCTATCGTAACAAGTGTATTTCATTACATACATTGTTTGGTTACCTGTGTATAATATGCACAGACATATACATCATTTTTAACCGTGTCTAGATTCAGTGAAAATGTAACAATCTGTACAAAAAGAAAGATTTAGCACATTCCTGTCATGACAAGCAATGAGTCTGGAAAGCTACTTTTGTCTCTTTGGTTATCAGGCAAATATTTGAACACTGTAATGAACTATATAAATAATGAATTTGTGCATATGGTCCACGTACAGGCTCAATGATAGTGGTTTAAATAGTAATGCTGCTATTGCAGCTCTTTAATATAAGATCAACAAGTAATTTTTTATCTTTAAATTAGAACTTTAATTAATTTAGTTTTACCTTTAAATTAGAATTTTACTGATCATCCTGATCAGTAACTAATGCAAACTAGTGGAATTTAGTAAATTCCTAGTTATGTCTCCTAAAATTACTATCTTTGAAAAGTTTCCATAAGAGCTTTAGGAAGCGTACAAGTTTCTGCAATTCAGAGTTTATCTCTCCCATACCATTTCCTGAGAATAAAACGTAGCATAAGTAAGCATTTTTAATCAATGACTATCCTTAAACTTCGAACACAAATTCACTGGCAATCAAAATGTACTAAATGCTAAGGGGCGCCTGGGTGGCTCAGTCTGTTAAGTGTCTGCCTTAGGTTCAGGTCATGACCCCAGAGTCCCAGGAAAGAGCCCCATATCAGGATCCTTGCTCAGCAGGGAGTCTGCTTCTCCCTTTCCCACTGCCCCTCCCTGCAGCTTGTGCTCTCTTGCTCTCACTCCCTCTCTAATAAATACATCTTTTAAAAAAATGTACTAAATGCCTTGATATTCCTTATATACTTTTCAGAGAAAACTCAATATCCTGCCTTGAATCCACCCATGGGAACATAAAGAACTGGAAATACAAAGATAAAATACAGAGAATTCATGCCATGGCCTCAGATCAGTGACAGTGTCAAAAATACTTAGTACAAAATGATCTGCGAAACACAACATTTAGCAGTTTTTTTGATTTCAAGGTTAGAAAATGACATCTGCCTCCTGCTTTGCAAACCAGCAGTGATCCTAAAACAATTGGTTTGTCACTGCTGAGATAAGCAAACCAAGCTCAAAGTCCAGAAATTGCAAAAGGGAGGTAAATTTCAGCAAGGGGTGCTGGCTGGGGACAGCGGCTTGTACCAAGAGAAAACATAATAGGCTGCCTTTTTCTCCCTGTTGTTATACTGGAAAATGCTCATCCTTGCCCTCTGATTGGGAACTTCAGCTGCTGAGGGCAAATGGGTAAGGTGTTGTAATTCCTTCATTGGTATTCCGTGTCCCCCAGCTTCTTGAATCTGTCCAGTAGCGAAGAGCCTAGAGCAGGGCAAATATTGCCCCTGCCCCACGGTTACTGCCCGCTAGATCCACTGGCGGCTTCCGTCAGCCCGGAGATGGGTAGGACTTACTGGAAACTTTCTAGCAGGCTGCAGCCCCAGCAAAGAAAATCCTACCGGGAGGGCTCGGGGTTCCGTCGGCGCTGCCGCTGGGGAGAGAAGAGAGCACGCTATTGATTACTCACAGTTTGCCTCGGAGATGGGGAGCACCAGGACGAGGCACGCCAGCAGCGCCCCGCAGCACCCACGCAGGACCCTCATTGCGAAGCGGGCGGAGGCGCGGGCGGGGACCCGGACGGTGGCGCGGCGCGGTGGGGACCTGCGAGCCCGGGCGCCACTCACGGAGGACTGCGGCGCGGCGGCGCCTGCGAGCGAGCGCTCCGGCGGAACAGCGGGAGCCGGGGGCGGGGGGGGGACCGCCCGCTCCCAGCCCCCAGCCCGAGAGGGGAAGTGATAACGAGGACATTTCCAGGAAGCTTTACGAAGCTGGGGGCAGGGCTCAGGCAGAGTGGTGGAGGCCTAGTCCACACTGTCGAGACATCCTTCCTCGCCCCGAGTTTCGTTCCCTGTCTCTGCACTGTGAACTTTCCCAAGGGGAAGGGGAAGGAGACGTAGTAGCAACCGCCAGGGAGCTGGGGGGGGGGGGGGGGGGAGAGGCTGAGTGGCCCCGGGCACTTTGAGGACTCAGAGGAAGGAGTGTCCAGGCTTAGAAGGAAACGTGCTGCAGAGACAGAAGGACGTTGGGATGAAGACATTAATCAAACAGAGAAGGGAACAACTCCAGGAAGGCACCAGAGACCAGAGATAATGGAAGCAAATGGGATACTTTGGATCATCCAGTTTTCTTTTGTTCTTGCGTTTATGGTGTTTAAAAAATGTTTTGAGAAAAAAAAAAAAAAAAAAAAAAGAAGAAGAATATCAAATTCCATCACTTTCAAGCAGCTTGTTTTAATTTTTGGAATATAACCCCAGCATTTTGTGCTTAGACATACACATTTGAAATCTTACGTAATGTTTAAGGCTGCATTTGGAGCTAAAACTCCTGATTCAAATCTCATTAATTTTATCACTTACTAGTTCTGTAACTTTAAGCAAATTGCTTAACCTCCCTAAGCTTCAGTTGTATCAACTCTAAAATGGGGGATAATAGAGGGTTTTCATAATGTTAATGTAAGGATTTAAGAGATAAGGATTTAAAAGATAACATGTAAAGCAGATACTATGTATGAAATAGTATTACTGAAGGCATATTTACTATTATCACTTCTAGAATTTCTGCCCAAGTGAACCTGTCGATTGATTTCCTAGGTGTGTGTATGAAATTCAAGAGACTGATCATCCTTCAAGGGTCTCTTCTAGCTCTAGCTTTCTGTGGTTCTGTGACCCAGTGAGATGAAAGTTGATATTAGAGTCACTTTTTCTGATAAGAACACTTGTGAGGAAATTATTGACTATATTATTCTTCTCTTTTTGAAATTCTTTTCCTTCTTGCTGTGTCTGACTCTACCATATCAGTCTATTCACCAGTTTATTCCCAGCACCAAGTGATTTAAATCTGAATATAATTCTAATCTCTGTAGAATTGTTTGGTATGCTAACAATCATAGCATTAAACAAAATGAACTTTAAGTACTTTATTCAACTATTAAAATTTAAATGCATTTAAGCTAGGAATCTTTCAAGTTAAGGCTCGGTTTGGGACTCTCCTCATCCTGTGAGGAGGAGTTAAGAGCAGAATATCAATTTTGAAATCTCAAAATTTCACAAGGAGAGAATAGTTCCAAAATCATGAATCGACAACGTTCATAGCCATCTCCAATATCCCCAATATAAAAAAGAATATAAAAAGTTTGAAGAAGGAAACATGTTACCCAAAAGAAAAAGCTTTCTCTCCTAAAATCTTTGGTAGATTAAAATGATTATGTTTTTAGTATCATAAATGTGCATCACAGTGTCAGCAATTTGTCAGTGATGAAAAATTATGTATCCTACCACTACTGTAATGTCAAACTTTGAAAAATCATATTCTGAGATGTTTAATAATAAAATTTAATAATACAGCTTTGGATAAAAATTTTCAGGTTTTTAATTTCTCTCAGAAGTTTACTCTGTAAAGGTGGTATCTGGCTTTAGGTCAATAAATTAATACTTAGTCAATTTCACTTGCCCAAAATTTATTTTCAGTACATTTCTAAATATGTTTGTAAGTTTGTTTTAGAAGGAGTAATTTCCGTTGTTTTTACTTTGAGAATGTTACTTTGTTAAATGTTTGCAAAATGGATCAGAGCAAGGAAAGATTAGAAACCAAGTAACATTTGTAGAAGAGACAGCAAGTGTTGATGAATAAGCAGAGAACAGTGGGAATGTATATTGGTACAACCATTATGGAAAATACTATGGAAGTTCCTCAAGAAATGAAAAATGGAGCTACCATATGATCCAAAATTCCCAGTTCTGGGTACATATCCGAAGGAATCACTATCTTGAAGAGATATCTGCATTCTCATGTTCATTACGGCATTATTCATAATAACCAAGATAAGGAAACCACAAGCTAAGTCTAATCAATGGATGAATGAATGTGCGATATAGAGATAGATAGATATGGGTATGTCACATTTATGTATGGCATTTGGGCATTATGCTAAGTGAAATAAGCCAGAGAAAGATAAATACTGCATGGGATGGCTCATATGTAGAATCTTAAAAAAAGAGGCAGGGAGAGAGGTGCGTGGGTGGCTCAGTCTGTTAAGTGTCTGCCTTCAGTCCAGGTCATGATCTCAGGGTCCTGGGATTGATCTCCAAGTCAGGCTCTCTGCTAAACAGGGAACCTGCTTCTTCCTCTCCCTCTGTCCCTTCCCCCAGCTCGTGCTTGTGCTCTCTTTCTCTCAAATAAGTAAAATCTCTCTCTCTCTTTTTGTTAAGGCAAATTCATAGAAACAAAGAATAGATTGGTCATTGCCAGGAGCTGGGAGTAAGGAAATGGTGAGAAGTTAATAAAGGTACATAAACTGCTTTATATACCCTTTCACAGCATGGTGACTATAGTTAATTATGCTATATCATATACTGGAATTTGGTGAGAGGAGATCTTAAGTGTGTTCTCAAAAGAGAAAAGAAAGGTAACAGTGTGAGGTGTTGGATGGATTAACTGACTTGATTGTGTGAATCATGTTTACCATGTATACATATATTAAGTCATCATATTGTCCATTTAAAATATGTTGTCAATTATCTCTCAATAAAGCTGGAAAAGGAAATCAAGTAACATTTAGGAAGATAATAATCCCAGGGGGATTAAATAAGACTCTTAGCTAGAATGACAGCAAGGTTGTTTTTTATCATTCAGAGTAATTTAGATTAGACTATGGTGAAATAGTCATGGAATTACAATGGTTTAAGGTGAGTGTTTATTGCTTACTCCTAGGAAGTTCACTGCAGGACTTTCTGGGCAGACATCTTCATTGTGTTGGCTCAGCATTCCATACTGTTTTGATTTTGTAGTATTTTAAAGTTAACATAGTCTTCCACAATTTCCATTTCACTCATTTCACTGGACAAAGGAAAGTCTCATGACTTCTAGAGGATGGGAAGAACTACCTCGTATGTATGGAAAAGGGAAAGAAAACTGAAAATAGTGTGCAGTGTTTATGTCTATCAAACTACTTAATGTATTGAAAAACTAGTAGTCAATTTAGTTTACTAACTGACCCGACTGTAGTTTGGCACCAGAAATGGTTGTTGAGATATCATTCTCAGATATGAAGTAGAGACGGGGTTGGATATATTTTGGGGGAACAAAAGGGGTATATAGTATAGTTCCAGAAATGCTGAAGGAACATCTACATAGTAAGTATCATTAGGCATAGGAGTAGTAATTGGATTCTCCAAGAGAACATGTTTTTAAAAAGGAATACAGTGGGATAAAGTCAGATCTTGGAAAGTACATATGGAAAACTGAAGGTGGAATGACTAGTGAGATCCAGAATAGTCCACAATTGTGAAAAGCCGAGGGAGGAAAGAGTTTTAGAAGAGTTAACTGTATTAGATGTATTAATTGATGAAAAAGAAAATGAGAACTGATTTAACAATTAGGAGATATAAGTTAATTAAAAAATGTGTTTTGAGTAGATTGATGGGGCAGAACCCCGCTCACAGTAAATTGATAAAAAGAGTGAACAGAAAAAAAAAAAAAAAGTGCTTTAGGATTTTAGTGGTAAGCCACTAGTTTAAAAAGTCAGGTTATGAAAGTAAAGAGTCAGCAGAACAGTACAAATCTGGCTCATATCTAAGGAGGAATTGTGGATCTTTTCTGCCTTGCCTTCTCACCCACTATCCACCCTGGAAACTGCAGTCAAAGATCTTGGGGAAAAATGGGGAGCAATATAGTTCAGATGTTGGATTGAGAAGAAATAATCAGATGAACAGGATTTCAGAAAAGTTGAAACATGATGTTTGATAAAGTTGCAGGAAAGTGGTTAACCTTGGAAAAGAAAAGATAGATGTCTTCAGATATTAGAAAATGAGAAGAAACAGGTAACAGTGAGAAAAGAAAATTTGTGAAGGTATGATCTAACTTTCTTCCTTAGCACTGTAGAATTGAAGTATTACTGTGTCTGGACAGGGCAGTCTGGGTAGATTAAGCATCTGGCACTGATGAAGGGAGGATTCGGCTAGGAAAACCAGTACAGGTCATGCACCCTTGAGCAACTGGAAAGAAATTTGAAGTTATCAAATCAGGACAATGAAAACAGTGAACAAGAAAACATTGTCAGGACAATGAAAACAGTGAACTAGCAATTTAGAAAAAGAGGTAGGAGGCAAGGTGCCATGAATGTTTATTAGACCGGTGACATCGAATTTAAAATCTGCTATCTATTATTTGTTAGAAACTGTACTTAAGCTTTATTTCTTTCACTTCATCATCTTAGCAACACTGCAAAGTAGGTATTTTTATTCCCATTTTGCAGATGGGATACTTGGGTTCAGAGATGGTGAGCTGTAAGAGATGTATATGAGTCGAATCAGGGTTACATGAATGAATAAAGAACAAGTAATTTTAAAACTCAATCTGTTGTGAGGCAGTGGGTTACTCAGTCAGTTAAGCGTCTGACTCTTGATTTCAGCTCAGGTCATGATCTCAAAATCCCGGGAAGAGCACTACATAGGGCTCCATGCTCAGCTTGGAGTCTCCTTGAGATTCTCTCTCCCTCTGCTCTGCCTCCCACTCATGCACATGCATACTCTCTCTCATTTCTAGAAACAAATAAATAAATATTAAAAAACAACAATAAGAAACTAAACCAAATGTGTTGTAGCAAACCATTATTTTCCCCTGGATACCCTGAGCATCCCAGGGCCCTCTCTCCTTTTACCAAAATTTGAAAAAATATATTTAAGTAGAAATGGAATGGGCACACAGGTTCCTACATATCATGTGTGCATTTTTTTCCCTACAGGAATGCACTTGCCATTTCTCCCCACGCCCCCAAATATATATATATATATATATATATATATATATATATATATTTATATATATATACATATGGGCAGATATTACATATCCTTGTAAATGAACTAAAACATATTAAAAATACAGCCAGCAGATCACCATCTCCATCTTGCAGAAACCAAATAGTTAGCAATCTAACATTATCTAAAAATCCTAGGAAGAACATATATTAAAATGTTAATACTTGTTATTTTGGGGTGGCGAATGTGAAATTTTATTTTGTTCATCTTATTCATTTTTTAGTGTTTTTCACATTTTCTACAATGAACCTATTATTTCCTTTAGCACCTGGTACTTGATATTCACTCATTTTGCATTCATTTTGTCTATCTCCCCACAATAATTACCATACAATTCAATTTCACATTTTATATAACAAATAGCAGTAAACATAAAGATTAAAAGTCACTGTCATCTGCATTATTAGTTAGCAAATGAGTTTTCCCTTGTTCTTCATTTGTAATAACTGCCCCAGTGTATTGTTTCTGTAGTTGTGCAGCCAGAGTCCGCCAGAGTCCCAGAGGGTCCCCAACCCTGCTTCATAAAACAAAACACGCACAAGACCTGAGATCTGCGGATCTCAGTTGTGTTTAGGGACAGACGAGGCACAGCACCCTCGATGACTGGCAACACATTTTCTGCGGGTGTGCAGAGAGGCCTTGCCCAAGATCTGTCTGGGATTTTTCAACTCCTCTCTGGACGCTCCGGTTGCCTAGTGACGACAACCCCCCCTCCCCGCCCCGCCTCCACAGGGGAAGGGAGCCCTGCTCCTTCAGCCACTCAGCTGCCCCCACCCCGGGCGGTCGCACGATGATTGGAGAAGTATGTGGGCGGTGCTTGGGGGCGGGCCTTCCGCGCCTGGGAGGAACGTCAGCACGTCGACGGGGGGGTTTTCTCTGGCCCGGCTCCGCTAACCCTGTTCGGGTCTGTGTATCTGCGCCTTTGGCCGGGCGGTACCTGGGTGAGGAGGCCGTTGTTCGCTCGCGGGTCCCTGGCACGGTTATCAGGGCTTGGTTTGGGGACTAGCCTCTTTGACCTCCCTCCCGACTTCTCCGCCTCACAGGTGCCTGGGAGCGACTGCGGCCCCCCGGGGACTCTGTCCCGGGCAACCAGGGGCCCGTTCTCGCTCGAGGCTCGGATGGGAGGCGGCGGGAGGTACGGCCTGGCATGTTCAGTCTGATGGCCAATTGCTGCAGCTGGTTCAAGCGGTGGCGGGAGCCCGTCAGGTAAGCTGGAGCCGACTGGCTCCGTGCGGTCCTAGGGGGGAGGGACAGCTGCACCCCGAGGGACTGGTTGGGACGCTACCCCTCACCTCCGGGAAGAATCTCAGGCCGCGGGGGATGTTTTTGTTCCCAATTTGACTTGTCCCCCGAGGAAGAGATAGGAGGATGTAGCTTTTTTGTGTAGTTGCGATTAAGTTCTCAGTGATGCTTACTGTTATTATTTAAATGGGTTCGAACTTCTTAAGAAGTTGTGGATTTTATGCGTGGAATTGGGAACTATCCGTTGTCTATATTTCCTGTGACGCTAATTTAATGGGATTTTTTTTTTTTTTTTTAATAGAGAACCATGGGATACAGCTTTCCTAACATCCACACATTCCTTTCAAAAACACACACAGGCCCACGTACACACTCATTCACTCACTGTTTTTGAGGACTTGGGTTTGAAATCTGGCTCCACTGCTTAATAAATTATATGATTTAACCACTTTTGGCCCCACCTTCATCATATGTTAAATGTGGGGTGATAGTATCTATGCCTCAGGAGTGTTGTATTAAATGAGACTAGCTAATGGAGTGTTTTCTTAACTGTAGTGTAGCTTCAGTTTTCATGGGGAATCTAGTTAAGCCTTTAATTAAGAGTCCGCTTCTTAACCTTTCATTTTGTAAAGCTAGATGTATTAAGATTTAGCACCTGCTACTTGATATTCACTCATTTGTTGACAAAATACAATGTGCCAGGCACTTTGCTAGGCAAGAGGCAGTAAAAATGATGCTTTTTAGGCTTAACCTATTTTGTTACTCCTGATAAATAATGTTGACTTTTTAGTAGTTTTACTTTGGAATTAAGCCAAGGGTAAATTTTAACAAAGTTTTGTTTTTCCAGTGATTTGATAAAGGTGTTGTTGTGCAGAGGAATACGGAAGAGATGACATGTCTTTCTCAGTATCCAGCGTTGCATTATGTTGATAGTTTTATTACTCGTAGTGTTAACTTTGATCACTTGGCTATTGTTGTGTCTGCCAGATTTCTCAATATAGTGTTTTTGAGTCAAACAGATTCATGTCTGAATCCTAGAAATTTTGGCACTTTCCCCCCATGAAGTGTGGGTGATCTTTGTCTTACAGCATTTTGAGAAAGAAAATTTATGCAAGTACTTGATGCTTTGCAGGTAGCACTCAGTAAGTCAGACTTCTGATCTTAGGAGACAAGTGTGTATTGGTCAGTTACACACCCCAATTCATTTTATACTTACCAGTATAGATTCCTTTCCCTTCCTCCCTCCCTATGTTTGTGGAAGAATGGTTCATTTTCAAGGCTAATTCTGGTGGCTGTGTTCTTTAGTCCATTTTTCCCCATTTCTTGGTGAGCTTTAGTTGTTTAGCATTTTGCTAGAGATCACAGAGAAAACTTCTGGGTTACAAGAATAAACCTAACCTTTTATCCCAAAGTTTATTGTTCAGTTTTATCAAAAGTACAAGTTCTCTTTCTCTTTTGTCTTCACAGCTTCACTTCTATTTTTTCTTTAGAATGTAAACAGGCTCAAGCCTCTCTTACCTAAAAAAAACAACCCAAAATGAATGTTTCCTATTGCTGCTGTGGCAAATTACTATTAACATAGTGACCTAAAACAACACAAATGTATTATCCCATGGTTCTGAGCTCAGAAGTCTAAAATGGGTTAGGAGAGTTGCATACCTTCTGGAGTCTCTAAGAGAGAATGTTTTCCTTTGCCTTTTCCAGCAAAAAAAAAGGGGGGGGGCTGTTGCCTATAGTCATTGGCTTGTGGCCCCCTTCTTCCATTTTCAAAGCCAATAATGTAACATCTCTCTCCTCTGATCTTTTATCAGGACTTTTCAGAGTCCCTTTTATAAGGATTCTTGAATTTACCTCTGGTCTACCAGGGCACTCCCAAGATAAGCTCCCTATCCAAGATCCTTAACTTAATCTTGTCTGGAAGATTCATTTTGCCATTTAAGGTAACATATTCACAGGTTTCAGTGATGAGGTTGTAGACGTATTTGGGAAGCCATTATTCTGTGTCTACCATAATAAGCAACTCTCTGTCTCTGCAGCACTACCTTTCCTCTCAGCCTTCACCCTCGACTAAACAGTTGGCAATAGATTACTGATACTTCACCTTCCTCTCCTCTCATGCATTCCTTAACTTCTGCTTTTGAAGACTTCTGCCCAGACCCTTTAATTCAGTTTTCTCACTATAGCAGATGTTGCCTGGTTAGTAAATCCAGTGGATTCTTTTTAATCTCTTGGCCTCATTTGACACTTAAGATCTCTTTCTTCTTAAAATTGTCTGATTTATTTTTCCTGAATTTAAATTTTTTACCTTTCTGCCTGTTACCTTTTCTAACTCTTTTTGCCAGTTAGCCTTTCATCATCTCACTCTCAAGGCTTCCCCAGGGTTCTGTCTTCAATTCTCTTTTCTTCTGTATATTTTCCCTTTGTGGGCAGTTTCACCACATACAGTGACTTCAGTGGGCACTTAAACATTGACTCTGAAGTCCGTGTTTCCAGCACAAAGACTCATCTTCCACCACTTGAAGATTTACATATCGCATTTCACAAGAATTCTCAATCCCAGCACATCCAAAATTGAGTTTGTATCCTCTCATTTCCATGCCAAATTGCTTCAGCCTTCCAAGTCAAGAAAAGAAGTAATCCTAGATACCTATATGTGCTTTGATCTCTCAAATCATCGTCTTTTGGTTTGTATGGGCTTAATACCACTTCCAAGTCTTACACTCTTTTAGCCTTTCCATATGCACTGCTCTGTTTTAGATAAATTTCTGTCCCACATTTCTTTGACAGACTTCCCACTGTTCCCCTCTAATTAATTCTCTACACTGTTGTCAGTGATCTTTTTTCCTTTTTCCTCCTGTCCAAATTCCTCATGCCAGATTTGCCATATTTAAGTTCTCTAGTCCCTCCATTCCTCACCAAATGCTCTTCTGTTTTTGGTTGGCTGTTCCTAATCATTCCTCACATGTCAGTTGGGAGCTTCTCTTTCAGGACCCTTTCTTTGAATTCCATCTAGATTCTTTATTTTTTCGTTGTAATTGCTTAGCATCTTGTATTTGTCTCTTCTTATGAATGTACTGTAATGAGATGTTTATTCATAGAGTCATGCAGAATAGCTTGTGGACAGAATCTATTGTTATTTAAAAATATTTAAAAGTAATGCATGTTTATTGTTATTTAAAGATGATGAATGTTTATGTAGAACATTGAAAACACAGTTAAGCAAAAGTGGCATGTATTAGTAACCCGCTGTCTCACCCCCAAAGATTTATATTTTGGTGTAGAATCTCTTATATAACTGTAAATTCTCTTTTTATTTGCTATTTTTATGCATTACCAAAAGATCTCCATTGTAAGTCAAGTTAACCATCTGATACTATATTAAATTATTAAAATATTATTGACTATATTTCCTATACTGTATATAACATCCCCATGACTTATTTGTTTTGTAACTGGAAGTATGTACCTCTTAATCCTTTTCACTTATTTCATCTCTCCCTCTATGGTAACCAACAGTTTGTTTCCTGTCTCTAAGTTTCTTTCTGTTTGATTTGTGTTTGTTTTTTCAATTCCACGAATAAATGAAAACATATGGTGTTTGTCTTCCCCTGACTTATTTCACTTAACATCATACCTCTAGGCCATCCATGTTGTTGTACATGGCAGGATTTCATTCTTTTTTATTTTTTTTGGTGGCCAAATAATATTCCATTGTGTATCTATACACCACATCTTTATTCATCTATTGATGGACATTTAGGTTGCTTCCATATCTTGGCTATTGTAAATAATTCTACAGTAAACATAGGGGTGCATGTACCTCTTCAAATTGCTATCTTTGTTTTCTTCCTTTAGATACCCAGAAGTGAATTGCTGAATTGTATGGTAGTTCTATTTTTAATTTTTTGAGGAACCTCCATACTCCATATGTTTTCCATAGTGGAAAATTTAAGTTCCCCTCCACAGTGTACAGGATTTCCCTTTTCTCTTCATCTGCACCAACACTTGTTATTTTTTGTCTTTTTGATAATAGCCAATCTGACCAGTGTGAGGTGGTATCTTAAGAGGTTTGATTTGCATTTCCCTCATGATTAGTGACACTTAGCATCCTTTCGTGTGCCTGTTGACCATCTCTGTTCTGTTTTGAAAAACTTTTGTTTGGGTCCTCTGCCCATTTTTTAATCCGGTTATTTTTTTGAGTTGTGTCAATTTATATATTATCCTAAGTTTTATACATTTGGGACATTAGTCCTTTATTGGATCTATGTTTTGCAAATATCTTCTCTCATTCAGTAGTTTGCCTTTTTGTTTTTGTTGATGGTTTCTATCTGTGTAAAATTTTAAACAAGAGATAATAGACAGCTAATTTGAAGCTTCTTTTTATTTTTGCTTTAACATCTTTTTGCTTCATTACATGTTTTTCATGAACTAGAGTAGTGTGTTGTATAGATTCACCAAAGTATGTTTAATCATTCTTGTTATTAAATAATTAGAAAATTAAAAATTTTTCACTATTGTGAACAATGCTTGGCTGTGCACCCTCCTATAAATATTTTGGAAGTGGAATTTAAGATCAAATGATGATGAGATCAAATGAAAAAGTTTAAGGTATTTGTTATATATTGCCAAATTGCTCTTCAGAAAGGCTTTCAAAAAACAAATCAACCATTATTACTACTACCAGAAGTGTATAAGAATGCCTTTTCCCCTCAAAAAAGTGAGAGTCACCACTTGTTTTCTTCAGGGGGGAAAATTTTTTTATAGGGGGAAATACTGTCTGCATTTAGTTCCTATTTTTTGATTCCTAGTAAAATTATTTTTTCCTTGGATTTTCATATTTCTTCTTTGGGGAATTTCCCTATGATTTCCTTTGCTGTTTTCCTATTGGGGCAGGTGCATTTTCTTATTGAATTTTCTGAGATTTTAAATGTATATAGTAGTAACCATTTCTCTGTAGTATATATTACCGATATTTTTCTTCCATTTGTTATATTTGTAAATTTTTTATGGTGTTTGAAGCATAAACATTTAATAATTATTTATTCAAAGACACCATTCTTTTAGTGTAATAATTAGATTATATTCCATTATATGTCTCCAAGATTATATTCACCTATACTTTTACCTAGTACTTTAATATTTTAATTTTAACATTTAAAGCTATTAACATTTATTCTGTGTATAGGGAACAGCATTTGTCCTGGATGTAGAACCCAAGCCATGATGCTTAGTATATTCAGTACCTTGTAAGTAGGTCCTCACCCTTGCATATTATTATCTATATACTCTGAACTCCTATTATGTATGCCAGGTAGCATATAGTTGATAGTATAGTACATATAAAATATGATAGAACATGCAAGAGTTGAAAGATGATTTCTAAGATTTTTAGCCAGAATGAAAGACAGGATTTTGTAAGGGGTGTAATTTTACTGGGATCTTGAAGAAATTTTGTGCTTCCTAAGCTTTCCAAGGTCGTGAATTCAGAAATGGCCAACCTAAGAGAAGCAAAAAATTAATATCAAGTTAAATGAGAAAAAAAATTGGCAACAAGAATAACGTAATACTGCAATGAAAAATAAAAATATTTTCCGTTATTTAAAAAGAAAAATATAGTAAGTACTCATGTGCCTACTACCCAGATTTTACAAGTATTAACCTTTAGTTATCACATTTCATTTTCTAAAGAAATAGATAACAAATCTTTGAAGCTCCTTGCACCCTATTCATCTCCTACCATCCCTCCCTAGAGGTAACCACTAGCTGGGAGTAGTTTCTTGTCCATCTGTGTTTTCTGATGTCATAACTCAGCTTATCAATACTTTACTTCAGATTTATTGGTATATTGCTGTTCACTGTTGTCAGCTGTAAAGAGACTGAGACGTTACTTAAGCACTGTGGGTTAATGCTTTTTGTACATCACTGTGGTGTCTGGTAAAAGCAAACTGTGATAGATAGGGCATGTCATCTTTGCTATGAATTTTTTCAATGGGGAAACATTTAGTACCTTAATAGGCATCATTTTGTTTTTAATAAATATAACCGTAAATCCTATACTGTTTATAGAAATTGCTGAGTTTTTAATTTGTTAATTAAGCTGTACACACAGATTAGAAAGGATTATCTGATTGCTATATGCAGAACTGGAATGTTTTACATTTCTTTTTAAACCCCTAGGGCTTCTTGTGTATTCTCAGTAAGAAGTTTAGTATTTTAGGATAAAAAGGGACCTAGAGACATTCTGATTCTATGCCTTAATATTTTAGAATTGAACAAATTGACATGAAGATTTTGACTTACGACTTCAGAACTAGCATATGACCCCAAGTTTGGTCCCCTTTCTATTTATTAATGAACTAGAACTAGCATATGACCCCAAGTTTGGTCCCCTTTCTATTTATTAATGGTCCATAAATTTAGATAGTGATTTTGATGTAATATTATCCTGGGCTCCACAATCTGAACTAAAATGTCAGAAAATAGTGCATTTGTACACTAAAATCACAGCATAATTTTTGGGTGGTAAACTTTTTATTATACCAATTTTTTTTGTGGTAGGTTTTTTTTCTCTCTCACACACATTTATCATTAAATGGTGTTCCCAAGTCATTTTTCTGACATGTGTTTATGCTACTTTTTAAATTTAGTACTTGTTTTATGTAGTTCTAAATATTTTCAGTAATACTTATTTGATGTGTTTAGGTTTTTTTAGTGTTTTGGTGAAATAGTTTTGTTTTTTTTTTTTAAGATTTTATTTTATTTGTTTGAGACAGAGAGAGAACATGGGCCCAAGGAGAGGGGCAGAGAGAATGGAAGAGTGAAAAGCTGACTCTCCTCTGAGTAGGGACCTGGATGTAGGGCTCAATCCCAGGACCCTGGGATCGTGACCTGAGACAAAGGCAGCACCTGACTGACTGAACCGCCTAGGTGCCCCCCAAATGGTTTTTTTTGTTTTGTTTTATTTTAAGATTTTATTTATTTTTTTGCCAGAGACTGAAACACAGCGAGAGAGGGAACACAAGCGGGGTGGAGGAGGGGGGAGTGGGAGAGGAAGAAGCAGTCACCCTGCTGAGTGAGAAGACTGTTGTGGGACTCTATCCCAGGCCTCTGGGATCATGACCTGAGCTGACGGCAGATGCTTAATGACTAAGCCACCCAGGCTCTCGAAAATAGTTTATTTTTGACTTGCAATGTATTTTTGAAGTTAGAAATAGTTTTTATGTAGTTATCTCATTTGAAGCATTGTCTCCTTAGTTGACAAGTTAGGACGTTTAGAATTGTAGATGTTCAAATGATTGCAATAATGTCACTCAATAAAAATTAATAATTAAAATTCTTTTTAAGTTCAAAACTCTGGTATTATATTGCTTAGATTTCTGATATATCAAATTGTATATCTATTATATAAAAAGAGACTCAGATCAAATGTATAAAACAAGCTTTTGACCTTCTTAATCCCTACTTTTAATTTTTTTTTTAAAGATTTTTATTTATTTATTTGACAGTGAGGAGATCACAAGCAGGCAGAGAGGCATGCAGAGAGGAAGCAGGCTCCCTGCTGAGCAGAGAGCCCAATGTGGGGCTCAATCCCAGGACCCTGAGACCATGACCTGAGCCGAAGGCAGTGGCTTAACCCACTGAGCCACCCAGGGGCCCCTAATTTTTTTTTTTTTTTTTTTACTCAGAATTCTTTCACTTTTAAAAATCTTTCTCACTGTTAATTATTACCTTGAAACCTTGAGCATGTAAATGTTTTCAGAAAACTTAAGCCAGTTTGATATAAGAAGATAATTTTTTAAAAAGATTTTATTTATTTGTCAGAGAGAGAGAACACAAGCAGGGGGAGCAGCAGGCAGAGGGAGAAGCAGGCTCCCTGCTGAGTGAAAAGCTAGATGCGAGACTTGATCCAGGATCCTGGGATCATGACCTGAGCTGGAGGCAGACACTTAACCAACTGAGCCACCCAGGCATCCCAGAAGATAGATAGTTTTAATTACATTCTCTAAGATTGAGCGGTCACTTTTATGTGAAGATTTATATAAATTAAATCCATTGTAGTACTTTATCAACTGAAAATTATATATTTTAATTTTTCTTAATATTTACTCAGCAAATGGGGGAGTTAGAAAATATATTATGCTATTTCATTCAGTAAAGATGCTTAATGTGTGTGTGCACAGGACATTTGATGCTGGGGCTACAGAGTTGATTGACAAGTTCCAGTAGAGGACACTGTATGAGAAGTTGCATAAGAAAGTTAATATCTGTTTGCTGTGGTAGCAAAGAATTGTCAGGAAGGACAGAAAAGATGAGGGGAGTACCTTGATTAGTAGGCCTGCTGACGAGGGCAGAAGAGGAGGCTACAGAATTTGGACTTAATTTTGTTTAAGGATTCTAAGCAGGATTTTAACTGCCATAGTTAGATTTTCATCAATATCATGGTTAGGTTTTATTAACAGCATGCTATTCATGCTATTCATGTTAGTGTACCTGTATTACATAATCTACTTTCTGTTAGTTCCACGAACTAAGTTACGATTGTGATAGACCTAAATCTGTAAGGGAAACGTCATGATACTCTGATGAAAATGAGCCACACTACTTGACTTCTGATGTGTATCTGTGTGCATATATATAAGTCAGTAAATTATAGGCTAAACAAAATGTTTTAAGTTATCCTTTAAAATAATAATAATTATTACTGTTTTTACAAACCATTGTATTTAAACTTCCCATGGAAACTGCTCTTGATTAACTTTTTATGAGCACGTAGGGATGGGTAACTTGTACCTTCTCTACTTACAAGGATAATATGAATATAAATGATAGGGTAAAGTAGCTTTGAACCATTAAGACACACTATATGAATTCAAAGCATTGGATATTGCAGGGTTTGGGAAAAGATGAGAGCATTTACTACTGAGTTACTTAATTTGGGGCAATTACCAAAAAAAATTAATTTTACAAAACTTTGCAGTATTTGGTATTGCTTATCTTCTAAGCCTTCTGGATACTAGTCCCAATGCTGCCATTTCTTTGGTCTCCTCATTTCTTTCTAACTACAGTTTTAAGGGTTTCTTCAAAGGTTCTCAGGGTTCCATGCTCCCCTCACCCCTAGCTCTTCTCCTTCATATGTTCTCCCTCGGATCTTTCATCTGTTCTCATAGTTTTAATTAATTAATTACTATGTCTCATAAACCCAGGACAGATCTCTTCTTCAGCTTCAGACTTCAGTGTGAGATGAGTGAGCACGGTCAACATGTATAAAATTGAACCCATTCATTTTCTTCTGTAATCTGGTCCCTGCCTGTTCTGTGTTCTCATCTCATGGACTTCCTGTTTTGAATTTTATGCTGTAATAAGAATAGCCATTGGTTGAGCACTTATTTTTGTGGCACAGGCATTGAGCACTTTACTTGTGTTGTCATATTTCATTTAACCACATCCCTGTGGGATGGATGTTATTATTAACTCATTTTACTGATAAAATTCTGAGATGTTAAATAACATAGCCCAGGTCATATAGCTTGGAAGTGTCAAATCTCGGACTTGAATGCAGGTCTAATACCGAGCTCTTGGCAATCTATCAGATCGCACACAATCCCTGTTACTTGTTATTAGAGGAAACTTACTATACATCTTAAAATACTGCCAAGTGCTTTCCATCTCAGCCTTTCTAGTTTGATATATAATTAATGACTGAGGGATAACTGTGATAAGAGTGAAGTGATCACTTTCAACTGCTGAGAAAGTCACATGATTAAATATTTGTTGATACTAGTTCCTAAGGTAGCAGTATATCAAGTTTACTTTAGATTCAAAGTGTAGTTCTGTTGTGTGGTGATTATGTGTGCGTCTAACAAACGTGTCCTCTTGTTAAAGGCTGCTCTACTGAGGTGTACTCTTAACCCCTAGCTTTAGCGACTCTACACCCTGCGAGTTCTCCTCCCCTCCTTGGGTGCAGTATCTTCTCAGGCAGTGTTTCCAGTCTGGAATCTCTTCATCCTACCATGCATCTTAACCTTACCCTTGCTTGGCAAACTTTTCTACTTTAACAGCTTAGCTGAGGCATTGCCTTCTGTAAGGAGCTTCCCTGACCTTCTGTATCTCTAGGCTGGATAAAGTCCTCTTGCTCTCTATTACTCTAATATCTTGTATACATAGATGAGCATATTTAACTGTCATACTGTCACAATGTACTAATTTTAGTTCTTCTATTTATTATTATTGTCTCCTGCCACTATCATTTAAGTTTAGTAGGGAAGAATTTCTTTATCTGTTGTTTATTTTGTACTAATATTTGTTTATGTTTTAGTCACTCTCATTAGAAGATGAGTACTGTGAGATAGAAAACCAAGTCTCAGGTATTTTTGTGTCCTTAATGCCTATTGTCTGACCAAATGACTTGTTTTTATTGCTAGTATCAACTTTTCCAGACACTATAAACCTAAGCACACTATATATATATTTTTTTTTCAATTGAAGGGTTATATATTTATTTGATCAGTAATCATAAGGTTAAAAAAAGATACAGAGTGTCTTCCATCCTTCTTTTGTCGTAGGCACAGCGAACTGTTCCCAATCAGTGGTAATTTACCATACTTTAAATAGCTATGACAGGTATATTTTAACATGTGTTAGAGTGTACGTCTTCATTTTCTGAAGGGCATAAGATTTTGAGTGTTAGGTGAATGTTACCCTTTTAAATCCATTCTGTTCTGAAAGTATAAATTTAATTTTTGTTAATCAGAAATTGCAGTAATTCATGCTGTGATTTTTCATTTGTACTATTAATGTTATGTTTATTCATTAAGACTTTAATTACCTCAAATATTTAATTAAAGTCATGTTTTCAAGTATATGGTGTATGGTCTAAAAAATTAACTACTTTCAAGATTGTCAAAGTAAAAAAGAAATCCAGAGAGACTTATTTTGTGCCATTCTCAGCATAATTACAATTTTCCAATGTGTTATTTTCATGTTTGAAGGACTTTTTTGTTTGAACCTGTTATTCTATTAAAAAGGAAGTTTTTAAGGTAAAAAGCTAATACCCTTGATAGCAAGCTTTAAGAGCAAATGTGTTCAAAATGTGTCATAGCAATTATTTAGAATATTCTTTTAGCTGGAATCTTGACAAGAATGGAGAGAAAACAGAAGATGCAACCTGTGTAATAAATAGAGAATGAGAGGCCATTTCCTTAAAAAAGTCTATTTGAGATTTTTCACTTTGGCTCATAAGGCATAAGAAAACATCACATCCGTGATATTCCTGGGAACTGCTAACCTAGTTGCAGTTGGTCTTCGTTGACTTATAGAGTGGGTATGGTTGCCTGCCATCTCTTCCTGTGGCTGCCTGTGCTTTCCCATGAAAACAGTAATCACACATACCTATCTAATACCTGTTTTCTTGCTCTCGAGTGAGTTAGGAATTGTGGATGTTTTGTTTGCTGCTGTATACAAGGTGTTTAATAAATATTTATAAGATAAAGGAATCAAGTAAGCATAATGTGGGCATTTTGTTCTCCAGTAGTAATTGTTTTGGTTCATGGTCATGTCTGAAGGATGGTAGATCTTTAAATACATTATAAATTTTCAAACAGCAATTGAATTATTTTTAATATTATTTTAATCTAATTTATTGTATATCTAGTCATTTGAATTACCTAAAATATTATATAAATGCTACATTATCTCTTTTGGATAGACATTTACTATATTTTGCTTAGGAGATTATTTTACACTTAAATCTTTTTTTTTTTTTTTTAAGATTTTAATTATTAGAGAGAGAGAGAGACCACAAGCAGAAGTGTAGCAGAGGGAGAGGGAGATGCAGGCTTCCTGTGGAGCAGGGACCCTGATTTAGGGCTCAATCCCAGGACCCCAGGATGGTGACCTGAGCCAAAGGCAGATGCTTAACCAGCTGAGCCACCAGGCACCACATAATTTGTACTTAAATCTTATTTGATATTTAGTAGTTGTGAATTCTTCAAACAAAACAATAATGTTATACTCCAGAATATTGCACTGCTTCCTTAAGAAGTAAATGCATATTTTTCACAGTTGATAAAGCAGGTGTAATTTCTACATGCGTAGAAGTATCCAGAACTCACATACTATCTCAGCTCCTTAAATTCATAATCTGTCATAGTTCTCTTTGGCATTCCCACTGACCCTCCATTGGCTGACTAGGGTTGGGGTATGGCGATGCTGCTAATTGTGGCTTACTTTATTTTTGCACCGATTCAAGCTTAGATATACTTCCATTTATTCCTCATGATGGGTAGAGACAGTTAAAACTTTTAAGACTATGGCTCCTGGATGAAAAAAAAATTAATATGGAGAGTAAATCAACTTCATTCACAAAAGCCAAAGCCCTTACCTACGAGGCCTTCCATGATCTGGCCTCTGATGTATTTCTGACTCCTGTTGTTCTTCCCTGCTCCATTGGTTTTACCACATTGGCGTGCATGCTGATAGTAGAACATTCCTGCGTGCCCTCACCTTAGTGCCTTTGCCCTAGATATTCTTTCTTGACCCAGATATTTGCACAACTAGCTCCTTCCTTCAAGGCCTTGCTCCGATTTTACCTTCTCAGTGAGGCCTGCCCATCTCACCAGACATAAAACTGCTACCCAGCTTCCATCCCTATTGTTGCCTCCCTCTAGCCAGCTTTACTGTATATTCTTTTTTCATAGTATGTAACCACCTTCCAACATAGTTATAATGTACTTAGTTCTTATATTTATTAATGTATTATTTATAATATTATAATATTAATAAATAAATATTTATTAGTTCCTGCCAGTTAACATGTATGTTTAGTAAGGGAAGAATTTCTGTATCTGTTTTTGTTTGTTTTGTTGTTGTAATAGTTTCTTTAATACACAGACATATCTTAAGTACCTAGAACACTGGTGTCTAGTGTACAGAAGATGATCAGTAACTGTTTAATAAATGACCAGTTTGGTTTTTGCAAGACCAAGTTTGTTTTTCCTCAGTGTATGATCCATAACTGGACTGCCTTACCCCTTCAGCTCTGTCCTTTGTTTTTGTTATATGGATCCTTCGACTACATCTGGCATAAAACAAAAACAAACAGATCCAAGATCCAAGAGAGTCAGAGCTAGAGAGAAAAAAGAAGACCCCTTCTTAACATCTAAGTTGTGTGTGTGTGTGTGTGTGTGTGTGTATGTGTGTTTTTTAACCCTTTTTGGGATGATTGTTTGTATAGAATGACTTGGCAGAAACCCAAAGAATGTGGCCCCATGGCTTTAACATGACACCCATGTTATGCTGTGGCTTTCTCTCTCTATTCCCAAATCTGTGGTTTTAATGAATGGTTTTACCTCTTATATGTATGATGGCTCAGCCTGTAACAGAAATGAGCTCTAGTGGGGGACTATATTGCCAAGATAGTAGGACTGTTCTAATAGGTTTGTTCCTTTATACCTATCCTCGGTTTAAGAACTTTCTAGGTGTTAAGTGATTTAAGTTCTAGTTCTGACTCTGTAAGCGACTCATTGTCTTACAACTCTGGTCTTATGTTTCTTCAACTGTAAAATTGAACTAGACTTTTTTTTCCCCCCTGATTATGTGAAGTTTAGCTATATCATCAAAAAGATTTTAAGTTTTATAATTGTAGGAACCCTCTTTCAAAATATGTTAGCACTTAAGTTAATAATCATGTTATTAAAGTATATTTAAGATTTATACTTGATGAGGTGCTAGATATCTAAAAGCAGAGGTGAGCACACCAGTAATGTCTAGAACCGAACAATTGTTTTTTTATGTATTTCACAAGAAAAAACAGATTTGTGATAATTCTTAGAATTCAGTTAACTAGAAAATTGGATCTTTAGTGATGATAAATAACTGGTGTTAGAATCATTCTCTCTTCGTTCTTTCTCTTCTCCTGTTCTTTCTCTACCTGTTGCCCAATCTCTTGTACAGTTTTCTTTTCTGTTTTTTCTTTTTTGCTGATAGAACTAAAGGATGGCACTTTAAAGGTATTTCTCAAGAATTTTGCTTTGGAATCTATTTTGTTCATTATTGAACTGCTTGGGGTCCAGCAGTTTATGTTATACATGGTAGATGCTCCTTAAATGTTGCTTGAATGAATGAATTTACTTTTATTTTTCTCCAATATTGAATTAATTCAGAAAGTGATTTTTAAATTTTTATTATTTTAAGAAAGGTGACTCTTGTGATGGTGGGACTTGATAATGCTGGTAAAACGGCAACAGCAAAGGGAATCCAAGGAGGTAAGCAGAAAATATGTATTATTAAACTATTCTGAATTATTTATTTATGTAAATTGCTTTATTACATATTCATTTGGTTTAGATTGTATATACTCCCTTACTTTAAATTCTTAGTATGCTTGTGGCTAGTATGGTGAATAGACTCTAGTTTAAGAATACCAGCCTGTTAATTTGTTTCAGATTTGAGTAAGTGCAGAGATGCAGAGGATCCTTGGGGTCTTTGATCAGATAAATGGGATCACATCTGTCTTCTCAGCACCAGAGGGAAAAAGCAAAAAAAGGACATGTCCTGCCTTGAAGGATATCCATCTTCTACTTAACATTCTCTTGGCCAGAATTTAGTCACAAGGCTAAGGAGGGAAAAAAAGAAAGAAAGGGAGGTAGAAATATAATTAGCTAGCACAACTCTCTTCGTATGTCTTGATTTTTTTTTTAATATGATTTGTGACTTTTATAGTTATGATAAAATTATGGCCTTTTCCTTATCAGATGGTTTTATGTCATTTATATTACATTTCATTCATTTTATTTATTTAGTTAGTCTTAATTTAATACTGTATACTACAATATAGAAGCAACTGTGCTGGTAAGTTTGTTGTACACCTAGAAGATGTGGCCAAGCATCTTATGGGTATGAACTGGGAAAAAGCTTAACATATATTTGTTGCTGAAAAAGGATGTTTCAACAAGATATGGATACCAAATAGTCAGGGGGGCTTTTATTTATGGGAGTTTATGAAAGAAAATTAACACTTTGCAAAACTTGCTGTTGGAGGAAAATGTTTTGTCACCGTATATTCTACTATGTAACATGAGATGTAAATTATATATTTTTGTCTTTGGATTCTTGAAGTCCTTTTGTGTGTACCCTTCATGCTGTCTCCTAGGTTATATCCTCACAGAGCATTCATTGTCATCATCTAAACTAGGGGTGGCAAACTTCTTTTGTAAAGAGCCAGATAGTAAATATTTTACACTTTGAGGGTCATGCATTCTTTTTCCCAGCTATACAACCATGACATAGTATGAAAGCAGTCATACCCAATATATAAACAAATAAGCATGGCCATGTTCCAATGAAGCTTTGTTATGGACAATGAAATTTGATGTATTATGAAATACTATCTTTTTTATCTTCGTAATTACTTAAAAATAGAAAACACAATCTTTGCTTGAGAGCCATATAAAAGTAGATCGTGAGCCAGATTTGGCCTTCAGACTGTGACTCCTCATCTAAGCATCTTTACTTCTTCCATTTCTTCAGTCTTACATTGAGGGAGAAGAATCTAAGACTCAGACTGTCTACTTTGTTGTGTGTACTTAAACATCTTCTTTCCATTAGGATCATTCTTTTCTGATTTTCATCTCTCTGTTTCTATCAGTTTCTTTTTCTGAGTTTAGAAATTACTCAGGTTGTTATATCATGAACAGAAAGTCAAAGCTGTCTTCAACTTTGAGCTTGTTCTTCATCTTGTTTATTTATTCTTCAGCCTACTCTTGTGACTGATTTCTTACCTTTTTTTCTTTTTTTAAGCTTCCAGTTATATAGAACTAGATGAAGTTTTCCAATGGAGCTTTTTCATGCCTTTGTATTTGTTTATGCTATTTTTACTTGTCCTTTTTTTTTTTTTTTTAAGATTTTATTTATTTATCTGACAGAGCGAGAGAGCACTAGCAGTGGGGGACAATGGAGAGTGAGAAGGAGAAGCAGACTCCCCGCCTAAGCAGGGAGCCAGATGTGGGGCTTGATCCCAGAACCATGGGATCATGACCTAAGCTGAAGGCAGATGCCTAACTATCTGAGCCACCCAACCACCCCTCCCACTTGCCTTATTAGAGAGAATATCTGCTTATCTTTAAAGCAGAGTATATCTTTCTAAAGGTGGATTTTTGTTATATAGTCTCATTCTTCATGAAATCTTTTCTACCTCCTGCTACAGTTAGCCATTACCAGTACCATCAGTAGATATGACTGCTTCCTGTGCTTTGGCCTATACTTACTTATACCTACTTGTATCACTGCTTAAATTACTCCTTCATTCATGCATCTCTTACTCATTCTGGTGTCCCAGTTCAGCCATGCCTTATGTGTAATAGGTAACCTTCTTCCAACATTTTGCCATGGCTTCTACTCTTCAGCTTTTTTCGGGTTTGTCTCAGTTTCTTTTCTTCTTTTTTTCCCCCTCATTTCTTTTGAGACGTATCTGCTTCTTTTCTAAGTGCAATGTCTAAATCCATGCCTTCAGTGTCTTTCAGCTAGAATGCGATAGCTTCCTAATCAGAGAGTACTTTTCTTATGTTGACCTTTGCTTTTTCTATCAACTTCCCTTCTTTATAGCTATCAAAGTGATTGTATTAGTTGGATATAGGTTCAGTTGTCCTAACAGAGACCTAAAATTACAGTGGCTTAACAAAATAGAATTTTATTTCTCATAATAGTGCACACAAAAGTAATGTAGGCCTACCATAATAGCCCTTTGGTGGTAGAGACTCAAGTTCCTTCTCCTTTTTTTTTTTTTTTTGGCCATTTATAGTGTTCTCCCTTGCCTATCTAGTCCAAGGTGCCTCACTACGGTGCATTTTAGCAGGAAGGGAGAAGTAATGGGGAAGGGAGGCCATTTTCTTTTCTTTTAAGGGCATGAACTAGAAGCTCCTATATCAGTTCAGTTCAATGCCGTTGACTAGAACTGGTGGGATTCTGGAGCTGGCTCCTACTTGCTCTATTGGCTTATATTAGCTATCTAGAGCCAGTTAGGTACATCTCTTCCCAATTATGTGTTCAGGTACCTCGCACTAGTTTGAAATTGGCCATAGTGGGAATATTCACACCACGGAAAATGACAAACAGTACATATCAAATTTCCCCAAAAGTGGTTAAACATTTAACTCTACACCACTAGCTCACTATCTAGGGTAGGCTTTAATGGCCATCCCTCGCTACCACAGACATGGGGGATTGTAGTCTTTATCCTAAATAGGTATGTGCTCAGCTAAAAAATCCAGGATTCTCTTGACTATCCAGTGCTGTTTCCTAATAGTTTCCAAGAAATGATTGCTATTTGGGTGGCAAAATTTTTCTTTGTGTAAATTGATCCCTATTTTTGTTGGATATTAACGTATCTTCATTATGTTATAGGTATTTATGTTTCTACTTTTCTCCGCTATGTAAGAGCTCTGTAAGATCAGAAGATGAATCTTGTTATTGTGTATGTAAGACACTGCATAGTGCTTTGCATACAATAGATATTCAATAAATAAGTTATTGATTATATATTTTCACTTTCTCTTGGGCTTTCTAGAGATTGTCTTAACATGTATACTTTACTGAAATCCTCAGGCCCGGGGACCATTTGTCTCTGTACTTCTGGTTCTTGTATGATACTTGATCTATAATAGACCCTCAATAAATGGCTACTAGCATGAATGGATGGATAAGTATATGGAAGGACGAAAGGAAGGATGTTAAGGACAGTAGCTTCAGCTACCCTTCAGCTGTCATGGCAGTCTGGTGTTATAATATTGAGCTTCTATATACTTTGTGCTAAGTACAAAGGATACAAAGTAGGTCCTAGATACTGGGAAAGTACAGGCTATTGTGAGGACCAGCAAGAAGAGAGAATATTATGATAGAGTGTGTAGGTGATCCTGCAGGTAGACTGAAATCATTAGAAAGGATTTATAGGGAAGTTGTATCTAGAGCATTTAGTCTTCTTGAAGTCTGTCTTGAAACACAGAATCATAAATAGGACCCAGAGGAGAGGATAGAGAAGTCAGGGAGGAAAGGCATTTAACCTGGATTTGAATCCTGGCTCTGCCCACCATGTAACCTTGAAAAAATTACCTAATCTGAATTGGTTTTCTGGGAATGTTGCCATCATTTTATCTGCATTGCTCTCCTTTGCTTGGAATGTTCTTTTGCCTTCTTTTATTATAATTATGTAGTTTTTAATACTTCATTTTTTTTTCATGGCCTATCTGAAGTCTTTGTATAACATAGCTTCTGCCGCCCTCCTCTTTAGTGTTTTCCTCCTAGATGCCTGTGGTCTTAGTTTGGGCTGCTGTACCCATATCTTAGACTGGGTGGCTTAAACAGGTTGTTTCTTACAGTTCTGGAGGTTGAAAGTTGTGAAGTTGGGGTGCCAGTATTGTTGGGTTCTTGATGTGGGTCCGCTTCTTGATTTAGACAACCATCTTCTTGCTACAACCTCATGTGGTACAGAGAGAAAGAAAACAAGCTGTCCTGTGTCTTCCTGTAAGTGTACTAATCCCATTATAGGAGCTGCACCCTCATGACCTCACTGAAAGCTAATAACCTCCCAAAGGCTCCACTTCCAAATACCATCTCACTGGGGATTAGGGCTTCAACACAGGCTTTTGCAGGGGGAGGGGAGCACAAGGACACAGGACACAGGCATGTAATCTGTAACATTCTCACATTATCCTCTTGAGTTTTTTCATAGAAATATTGGTTCCTATGTTATTTCAATTAATATGTATCTGTCTATATTTTACTGTATGTTCTTTGAGGACTGCAACCCTCTTATTCATCTTTATATCCTAATGCGTAACAAAGTTTTGTGCTGAGTAGGTGTCTGTATGTGTTAGTTTTCTTATCCCTGTTCTAGCATTGTTAATTTATTTTCATTAATAATTTTCTGGGAATACTTGTGAAATCATGCTCAAAGACAGCTGCCTATTTTAACTAAGAAAACCAGTTCTGGCCTGGACTAGATCATGTTTTGAAATGTCTACTGTAATCCTGTTTTGGGAGTATCATTCTGCTTATATTTCTTCTAAACTTTTTTCTCCTAGATAATGAAGGTCTTAGAAAAATGTGACTTGTAATGTCTCTTTTAACTCTGTAGGGAGCTGTTTAAACTGTGCTAAGGTACTTGCTGCCTGGGAGTGGTACCCTGCAGATCTGTTTTCCAGTCACACCTAAATCTAGCAGCAAATGCCTTTCAAATTTATCTTTGTAATAGCAAATATTTTGTTGAATATAGGAATGATAAAGACCATCTACACCAGCATTATTCAGTAGAACTTTCTGCAGTGATAGGAATGTTCTATATGGCCTCTGTCTAGTAGTAGGGTAGGCCACTAGCCAATGTGGATCGTATACCTGAAGAATTGAAATTTAAATGTAGATCATACACCTGAAGAATTTTGAGCACTTTAAATGTATATCGTACACCTGAAGAATTGAAATTTAATTTAATTTGATTTTAATTTAAAAAGCCTCATGTATTTTGGGGCCATTGTATTGCCCAGGTATAAACAAAGTCCAATAGAGTGCTATTTGTTGTGGATTCTGGTGATGAAGAGAGAGTAAAAGAGATAAACGTGAAGTTTCCTTCATAGCCATTGAGTCATCAGGTTCTGTTAGTCTTTCTTGAGTTCTGTCTTTCCATTCTTTATTTTCATATCTGTCTGAAACGTGGTCATCACTGTCATTTCTAGCCAGTTCTAGAGACTTTGCAAAGAAGTTTCTTAATAAAGCACTACTTTAGTCACCTTAATTATATTACTGGTCTACTGACATACCTTCCCTGGCTCCCAGTTCTCTCCGGAACCCTCTTCAGTCTGCATTCACGATCTTAAGGGTTTGCTCCAACTACAAGTTCAAGTCTTCTTGAACCTTAGTTGTCTTTTTAATCTTATTACCATTCCTTGGCAGTTATGTACACCCTGTCCTCTTTTGTGTTGTCATATATAGAAGTACAGAAAATTTTAATTTTTAATTTATGAGAACATCCAAAGCATGTTCCTGTAGAAATGATGAAATCTACTCTATATCTGCAAGCTGCCCTGAAAAGTTTCTTTATTCCAATTATCTTTAATTCAGTAATTAAAGAAGTGCAGTCTACTCCTCATAGCTTCTCCCATTTTTTGGTTCTTCTCAACTATTCTCTAAATACTCAGTTTTTCTTTATAACTTCACAGAGGTTGCAATGGTCTCTGGGGATGGCTGTGGTGTTGAAGGGTTGAAATTTTTATTACTTGTAATTTAAGAGAGACGATAGCCTCAAAGTCAAGAGTTCATTCATTTACTCATTCTATGGGTATTTATTACTTACCTCTTACATGGTAGACATTATTCTAGGAGCCAGGGTTATGTCAGTATAAAACAAATAAACAAAGAAGAAATTTTTATCTGCATGGAGCATAAATTCTAGTTGAATATTTTATAATATCTACCCTTCCTCCAAACCAGTATACTTAGATGTAAAGCTTAATGTGTAAGCAAATAATAAACATTCCATTTAGTACTAAATTATGATTGAAAACTGCTTTTTATGTCATTTAAGTTGTGAAATTAAATTGATGTTATTAATTTAACGTCTAAAGATTGTCTCTTTTGTATCATTTGAAACAGAGTATCCTGAAGATGTAGCTCCTACTGTTGGCTTTTCCAAAATTGACCTTAGACAAGGAAAGTTTGAAGTCACCATTTTTGACTTGGGAGGTGGAAAAAGAATTCGGGGAATCTGGAAGAATTACTATGCTGAGTCCTATGGGGTAATATTTGTTGTGGATTCCAGTGATGAAGAGAGAATGGAAGAGACAAAGGAAACAATGTCAGAAGTGCTAAGACATCCTAGGATATCGGGAAAGCCTATACTGGTGTAAGTAACGTTGCTGTCATTGTAAACGCAGAAGCAGTGACATTAGCCAATAAAGAAATTTACCTGTTACAAAATAAATAAGCAAATAAGCTAAAATTGTCACATCCTAATGTAATAAAATGTGGTTAACTGGGAATTGTTTTGGTCTCCTTAGTAATTAAGGATTGAGGCTGTGTTATTAAGAAGAGTTATACTTAGATCTTCTGGGTATTCAAATATAAACTCTTTGTTTTATTTGATAACTTACTTTTTATAAGAGTCTGCATTTTGAAATGACCTATTAACAAGGTTCTAGGATGTTTTTCAATTTTTTCCCTCTTTTAATAATTTATGTTTTGTGTTTGTCTTCTTTTTCTTGAAGAGTATTTTTTTTTTAAGATTTTATTTATTTATTTGACAAACAGACATCACAAGTAGGCAGAGAGGCAGGCAGAGAGAGAGGAGGAAGCAGGCTTCCCACTGAGCAGAGAATCCGATGGGCTCGATCCCAGGACCCTGGGATCATGACCTGGGCTGAAGGCAGAGGCTTTAACCCACTGAGCCACCCAGGCACCTTGAAGAGTATTCTTATTTGGAAGTTATTTAAAAGGTTTATTCTTCTAAATTTTTAATTTTTTTTTTAAAGATTTTATTTATTTGACAGAAATCACAAGTAGGCAGAGAGGCAGGCGTGGGGGGGGAGGGGGGCGCGGGATGCAGGCTCCCTGCTGAGCAGAGACCCCCCCCCCCCCCCCATGTGGGTCTCCATCTCAGGACCCTGAGATCATGACCTCAGCTGAAGGCAGAGACATTAACCCACTGAGCCACCCAGGTGCCCCCGATTTCTAAATTTTTATTCCTATATTTCCAAATTGAATGTGTGATCTGTGTTGTTATCAGCTTAGTCATGTGCTTATATCATTTTGTTCAGCTGCCTAAACATATTTTAAAAAGTGACAATGGGCAGTCACAGCCTTTCTGCATAGTAAACACCAGATGGTGCTATAAGACATAGAAAAATGAAAGTCCTTTAAATCGCTCTTAAAATCAGAGTAAACTGAATGTGTGCCATTGCCTTCTTGTCCCTTTTTCCTCATGCCTGTTTCATTACTGAGGATTAAAAACAACCAACCAGCTTATCGTGTGGCTAAATGAGAAATTGTAAGCAGAGTTTCTCGGTGGTCCCCAGCAGTAAATGAATATTTTTAAATGAGGCAGTTTAGAAGCTTTCATTACACAAAGTAAGACTTTATGGCATCATTTATTAGTATAGATCCTATGGCTTAATTTTTATTTAACCAATTAGTGAAGTTATTTGATTTGTGTAATCAATTCTCACCTTTATTGAATCTGAAGGAAAGTTTAATAGACATATGTATGAAGAATGAACTGTGTTGAACCCCATAGGCTAAGATTCTCTACACATTTAAGCAAAGAACAGTGACTTCTAAAGTAAAAAGTGTTAATGACTGAGATGACTGATGCTCATGTGTAAAATAATTGTGTGTTCATTTTTAACCCTATAGTCATTTATTTAATTTATTCTTTCATTCGTTCATTCATGTGTTAAATCAGCAATATTTATTATGCATCCACTATGTGCTAGGCACTGTTCTGGTGATGGGGATACATTTGGGAACAAAAACAGTATAAATCCATGTATGATCTCAGAAGCTTACATTCTAGGGAGTGGCATACACAATAAATGTAATAAATAAGATATATCATACATTAGGTGATAAGAATATTGAAAAATGCAGGTAAAATATCTGGGATCCTATCGTGGTGGTATGGCAGTGGTATGTTACTCTTATAATTAGGATAATCACAGTAGGGTGTTTTGTTTTGTTTTTTTACGATTTTTATTTATGAGAGAGAGAGCATGAGCGGAGGAAGGGTCAGAGGGAGAAGCAGACTTCCCGCTGAGCAGGGAGACTGATGCAGGACTCTATCCAGGGACTCCAGGATCATGACCTGAGCCAAAGGCAGTCGCCCAACCAGCTGAGCCACCCAGGCGCCCATCAGAGTTGATTTTGAGGAGATGACACCTGAGACAAGAGAGGCAATCATCTAGATGTATGTGGAAAAGCTGCAAGGCAGGAGTGTGCAGTTCCTAAGTGACTACAGTTAGCACTGACTAATCAAATAACGGTCAGCAAGAGACCTGCTGTCTGTTCTCTCACTTCTCTCACCGAGTAGATTTTCAGAATAGAGGGTGAAAAACTCTGGAAGGTCACTGACTGGGGGTTCCCTCACCATTACAATTTTGTAATCAGGGCAATCTCACAAAGACATGAGAATTAATAATGGATACTATAATTTGCTTCTGAAGTATGGTATGGTTCCCCATTTGACCAGTTTTTTTTCCCGGGGTATTTTACAACTAAAGATTTTTTGTTAATAAAGATAAGCTGCTTTTTGAAATGAGTATGCTTCAGAAATATACAAAATATACAAGAAATACACATTCTTAATAAATAAACATGTAGGTAAGAGTGAGTTAAAAAATGTTGGATCAACCACGTGAGCCAATCACTACTAACATTTTGATGCATTTCCTTTACACATTTTTGCAAAATCTGTAATGTACACAGTTGTGTATAATATATAAAATTTTGTATTCCATCTTTTCTTACTTTAAAAAACATGTATGTATATTTTAATTTATTTGTTTGTTTTTAAGTAAATTGTCATGACCCTGAGAACAGAAGTCACATGCTCTTCTAACTGAGCCAGCCAGGGGTCCCTGTACCCCCACTTTTTTTTTTAAATAAGTTTCTAAATTCCTCTTAAATACCTATACAAAACCTATATTTGGGAATTCTCCTGTTTACCTTTTTCTCTCTGACCAACAAGTAGTTTCTCTTATTGATGTTACTGTCTTAATATCCTTTGAGTCTCTACTTCTCTGTAATCCTCTCTGTAATCCATTTACACTTCTCCCCTGTGTTTCTGAGAGCAACAGTCTCCTAAGCAGTCTCCCTGCATTCTTGCCCATCTAAATTGCTAGCAGGAGACTTTTTCTTTATTTGATGTTTTTTAAATTTATAGAATTTGATATTTTACAAGAAAATTTGATGTTTTACAAAACCAGTACATGCTTTAACAAGTGAAACAATGTGGAATATATAAAGGCGATGAGAGCTCTTTAAAATACACTCTTGGATAATAAGTGGGAATGACCTCTGACAGAACCCTGCTTAGTGCTAGGACCTGGTGGGTTGTGGAGACAGAGGGGGAGGGTACCTGAATCAGGAGGCAGGCTACAGTGTCCCTTCTTGCACTTAGCTGCTTCTTTCCAGCCCACAAACATCAGGACCTATCATGGGCAAAATTCAGTGACAACATCTAATTTCTTCTCTTCATCCCTGTCTGAGCCTAAACTAGCTGATTTAGGACCAACAGGGCCTCTCAGAACTCACTTCAGTACTTAGGTAACTTTCCCTTTCCACCCTATAATGATGAACAAACAGCAAACAATATAACACCTCTGAGAAGATTCAGCCATTCAACAGAAATAAACTTGAAAAATTAGAATATTATTTATAATCACAAAACTACAAATTGAGGGAGCCAGGATTCATTCATGCTATGGGAAGCAAAGTTAGATGATCACAGTAGCTGGTGCTGGGCAGTCTCTGTCCTGGCCTGACTTGCCTTTGCACACCAGCCTGACAGCAGGTGTCATTAAAAATGAAGCCTCAGCCAAATTTCACTTCATGTCAGACTTGAGGGCTCTCTTGAAAGGTCAGAATCATAGAACATCACCAGTCTTCTGTGTTTTATTAGCTCAGAAATTCTATTTTACTGTTCCATAGCATTTACTACTTAATGAGTATAATATTTTGATTAAAATCTCTGAAATAGTGGTGAAAAGTTGAAAAACCATGGATTTAGAGAGAAGATGGAGAGTCTGGAACCTGGATTCTAAGAGCTGTGTGAATTTGTTTATGACCCTGGCAAATCACTCTACTTCTGTGCACTTAGTGGCTAAATGCCTTTTCTATATTAAAAGTATCTGTAAAATATTGTAATTCTGCTTTTGTATTCAGCTGCTATAATCATGTGAACCATACTGTAGGGTATTGTAAGAATCCATTTCAGTAAAACAGTAAAAGTGATTAAAGAGAGTCAAAATAGATGCTATTCAAATGTTCTGCTCTGTAATCATGTTAATCTGTTTATTTACCTAGAGTTTTCCTTTTACTCTTTTAGCTATAATAGAGATTTACCTTATACTCTGATAAGGTATGAATTATATTATCTGCCTCTGTGTACTTCCTCCATACTCTTCCTTTAACAATTTATAACTTAATTTAAAAAAAAAACTAAGATTTGATACTCTGGACAGATAAAGACCTCTCCAATAGAAAAAATAAATAACTTTTGGAGTTCTAACAATAGCACTAGAATCAACATAATCCCTAATTTCTTTTTTAGTTGAACTATAGTTGATATATAATATTAGTTTCAGGTGTACAATGCAGTTATTTAACAATTATATATACATTACAAAATGCTCACCATGGTAAGTGTATTTACCACCAGTCACCATACAGTTATTACAATATTATTGACTCTATTCCTATGTTGTACTTTTCCTTCCCGTGACTTATTTTATAGCTGGAAGTTTTACCTATTTCACAACCTCCCAACTCTCTTCCAGCAGTTAGCCCAAATTTCAAGCTCAACACCTACCAAGAAATTCTTCATAAATAATATAAGGCCCTATTTATTGATTACTTCTGGAAGGAACTGAGCTGAAGCTTTCCTTTTTTATGGCTGAATCTCCTAATACTTAAAACTGGGATAACTCTGGAGATCCAAGGCTAAAATTTCCTCCCAGGATAATTGCTAGCACATTTGAACTCTTGGAATGATGCCATTTTCTCATTACATACTGTTTTTCTGTGGAATTATATGACCTAACTTTGGGCCAAACATTGCAAATTAGATGCTTTGCAACAAAAGTAATATAGAGGAGTTTCACTCAGGGATGAAAATATAGTATCTCTGATATGAACTACTAGGTGTTATGATTTTGGATAAAAAAACATTTTTTGACCCAGAGGTCTTTGCACCTATGATGGCCTCCCAGAACCCTCTGAAATCACATACATGATCCTGAGTGCATGTGCATTTTTCCTTGGGAGCAGATCCTAGCTCTCATCAAATTCCTAAAGGATTTCATTACCCAAAAGGTTAAAAACTATGGCAGTGAGTTTCCATATTAGGAAAAGCAATAACCAGGGTTTTATTATTACTTTTCCAATAGAAGAGTTTTTATCTCTAATTTTATATGCCTCCTTGAGTCACCTTTTTTCTAGACAGTATTATAGGAGAACATTTGCAAATTTCTTTGAGTCCTATTTATTGTAAGTGCTGAGAAGTTAACTAGAGTTACATATTATCCTGTCATTAGATTTTGAGGAAAATGCACTTTTACCAAGTTAGACCTTTAAATAATAAGTAGGAGAACCTGGGCCCTTTTGAGATTGCTAGAAACTCTCTAAGTATGCAAATATGGACTGCCTGTCATTTAATCCTGTTGTCCTTAGATGTAGTGCTGAGTCCTTTAACTTACTATTTTTACCATCTGAAAACCCTACTCACCCTACTCACTGGCTTAAGATTTCTCTTCTTGTAGTGAAACCTTACCAGGCTGTTATCTTCATCAACCTTATTTAGTTATATCATTGATTCATCTCCAAACTTCCTTCCTAAAGTCTTCCTTTTGTCTCTACTGGCATCAACTTCACTCTTTGCAGCTGTAGTTCATAGTGAAGCTTCTCAGTGGGTTAACTTCCTAGATAATTTATGCATAAGAAACCTTCAGAGGTTGCCATCCTTCCCTTCCCCACCTGAATGCACTTTATATAAAAACAATATAACAAAGAAAAACCTGTTGGTAGTGTTATTAGCAAGGTGTTTTTGGGGACCATCTGCATCAGCATCGGCCCAGACCTTTTTAAATTTTTGAGGGTGTGGCCAGGGGAATGCTTCTGGTTTTTTTTCACAGGTTCTCCAGATCATTCTGATGCACAGGAAAAGTTGAGGGCTACTGGTGTAGGAGAAAGTGGGTTTTGGAGTCAGGCCTTGGGCAGCTCACTTGTTCTTTCTGAGCATCCATGTCTACACTTGTAAATAAGAATTTTAGTATCTGTGTTGTCATATGAGTTTCAAATGATGCGTTTAAAGCAGCTAATGCAGTCCTTTATTAATGTTCTGTAAATGTGATGATGGATATGAATAGTTATTGTTGATGATACGCTGTGCCTGGATGGAGATGGTTTAGGAGAGCAAGTTTTAAAGTGTCTCATCATATGAATTCAGGCAACGTGAAACTTTTGATTACAGAAAATGATATAATTTAGTAGGTGAGAATATGAGCCCAAGTGCTCATAGTAATTTTACCAGTAGGTTTCCTAATATTGTACCTCTAACACTTAGTAGTTTTTTCTCTTTAAGTAGTAATTTAAATGAAAAAAAAAAATTACTTTTAGTGCCTACTGAGTGTGTGAATAAAATATATATGAAATGTTCAACTAATTAAATATCCTGTTGTTTTGTTGCTTAGGCTAGTGTTTTTCTTTCCTTTTTTTTTTTTTTTTTTAAAGATTTTATTTACTTGAGGGTGCCTGGGTGGCTCAGTGGGTTAAGCTACTGCTTTTAGCTCAGGTCAGGATCTCAGGGTCCTGGGATTGAGGCCCGCATTGGGCTTCTCTGCTCATCAGGGAGCCTGCTTCCCCCTGCCTCTCTGCCTGTTTCCCTGCCTACTTGTGACCTCTCTTTTTGTCGAATAAATAAACAAAATCTTAAAAAAAAAAGATTTTTTTATTTATTTGAGATAGGGAAAGAGAGCATGAGCAGGGGGTAGTGGCAGAGGGAGAGGGAGAAACAGAATCACTGTTGACCAGAGAACCCAATATGCGGCTCCATCCCAGGACCCTGAGATCATTCCCTGAGCTCAAGACAGACACTTTGACTGAGCCACTCAGGGGTCCGTCTTTCTTCCTTCCTTCCTTTTCCTCCCTTCCTTTCTTTCTGTCCGATTTTTAAGTACTCTCTACGCCCAACATAGGGCTTGAATTCACAACCCCAAGATCAGGAGTCACATGCTCTGTCGACTGAGCCAGCCAACCAGGTGCCCTAGAGTGATTCTGATTAGTTTTAAAATATAACAATGAAAATTATATGTGATACATGTGATGTGTTGCTTTGCTATGAATCTTTCTGTGCTTAAGTCTTGCTTTAAAAGCACTATGTGCAGATATAAATACTAATAGAAAATTACTATTTTACAAATCATCTGGACATAATTATGCCAGTGAGTAGTAAATAATACTTAATATTCTCAATTTCTGTGATAAACAGTTTAGGAACAATTAAAAACAAGTGTCAGTAAGGTACTAAATAAAAGATTATAGTGCAAGTTTAGAAAGGACAGAAGAAATTTATTGTTTAAGCAGTTGTCACTTACTGACCCTCATTTTGTTAAGGCATTGAAAGTTAACAAAAATATATACTAGAACTTGATGCCTGAACAAAAATGTTGAGATCACTGATCTCATTTTCAATAGTTAACCTGTGATTTTTAAGTTAACTAACTATACTATTTTTAGTTTAATGAGTGAAGGCTTGCTTTGTCACTGACTTTAGAAGTTTCTGATGTGGAGGCACCTGGGTGACTCAGTGGGTTAAGCCTCTGCCTTCGGCTCTGGTCATGATCTCAGGGTTCTGGGATGGAGCCCTGCATCAGGCTCTCTGCTCAGCAGGGAGCCTGCTTCCTGCAGGCTTTTTCTTCCTGCACCCTCTTTCTCTGCCTGCCTTTCTGCCTATTTGTGATCTCTATCTGTCAAATAAATAAATAAATAATCTTAAAAAAAACATTATTAGAAGTTTCTGATGTTATAGCAGGTAAAGGCTATAGAGGAAAATTATGACTCAGTAGTGATGAAAAGTATGTGAAGATCTATAAAATGAAAAGAGACACTGAAACATGGGACATCTTCATTCAAACTGGAAAAAATGTCTAAAATAGCTTCTTTATTTTGAGCCACAGCATGGACAACACCAACAACACAATACCTTACAAGGATTTCTTTTTTTGTATTTTATAGCTAGTCCAAATTTCTCCTTAGTAGTGTTAACATATTCTTTTGTACCATTCACTATCATTTCAATATTGTTGATGCTTTCTCCTTGTTCCTCTACTAAAAGAGATATCTGAATGAAAAGGTCCCTTAAATCCTTTATTTGGTTCTCCAAATTAACAAGTTCCTTGTGTCTCTGTTCTATCTCCGAGAGTTGTGCTTTAGTGATAGTGATTTCTGTAAGTAAGCTTTCATTAAAAACTTCCCATTTTCCTTGATAAAGCATATCATTTACTTCTTCTTCAGGCATTTCTTTTCCAGCAACTTCAAGCTGACGGAGAATAAATGTCTTGCACTTCTCTTGCTTTGCTGCTATTGTGTCATTGTATGTAAACATAGTTCGCTGAAATTGGCGGAACATCGAAGCATGCTGAGATTTAAGTATCCTTGTCACCACTGATGATGGACCACTTTCAGCCTCTGACTTTTTAACTTCTTTTGTTAAATCATCCAGACCTCTGTTAATGTTTTCTGCTTGTATTTTTATCCCGTTTGTAATGCTAGACTCTCTCTTAAGTAGACTAAACCTTCTCATTGAAGCCACCAGACTTCTCTGTTGTTGCCCAAATTTTTGAACATCATCTGTCAAATTGTTAATACTCTCCTGTAGTTTTTGAATCTCATGTAGGTGTCTCTCAGCTACAGGCTCTCTTTCATAAATAACCGCTTGCTGCAAAAACACCCCTTGTTCTGCTTCTGTAGTCGACACATGCCTCTCTCTAGAGAGTTCGATTTCCTTTGTTCGTTGCTTTAGTTCTTGAAGTCGGTCTTTCATCATACCTTTCCTCTTAAGAAGCAAAAATAAATGTGTCAAACAAATAAGTTTGGCATTTTCTTTCAATAGCAATTGACTTCACATAGCTATGTGTGTCTTCCCGAAAAATCCTCTTAGTTTTCTGAAAAGAGGTTGAAAAATTAGAGAAATCACTAAGAATTTCCTCATAAAGATAACTGAATAGGAAAAGTAATGTAAAATAATTTATAAGTTACTGTGCATCTCGTGAGCCTATTGTGAGTCCTGTTTGATTGACGTAGCTAAGAAAGCAATGATAAAGATACAGTAGCCCCCCAAATAAGTACTTCAGTGTCATGATACTGTCACATAATAGATTTTTGTACATACAGAGGATATATCTTAGAATAGAAGATTTGGCCATATCTTCAAGTTTTAGAAGTAAAAGGACACTCCGAAAATGCCCTTATTAGTAAAAATACTGTTCCCAGTTTATTTGGCCTATGTAATGTTAAACTCCTTTTGCTAAATATGCATAATTTAGTTAAAATCAGTATAGTGACAGGGCAGATTCCATTTGAGGGCTTGAAATAATATAGATAATGTTGAATTTATTTTAAAATATCTGAGGCTTCTAGATGGATTAACATTTAACATAGCTTTGTTTTTTTAATCCATTGCATACATATGAAAACATATTCTTGGTTTGATTATGCTGGTTTCTCATTCTTAGCATTCCTTTCAAACATATCCAGACTTAGAACAAAATTTATATCCATTCATATTAAGTGCTATTTTTTCCAAACAGGAAGATACATAAAGTCTTGTTTTGGGTGCTGATAATATTGACATCATATCCTATGTTGTTAGTTATCCACAGGATTAAATTTGGTGTACATAATTTATAAATAGTGATTTATATACATATGTTTTTTGTATATATATATCAAGTGAAATGAGTAAGTGGGAAAGCAAACTGGTGCAGCCACTGTGGAAAATAGTATGGAGGTTCCTCAAAAAATTAAAAATAGAGCTACCCTATGACCCAGCAATTGCACTACTAGGTATTTACCCAAATAATACAGGTGTACTAATTCAAAGGTATACATGCACCCTAGTATTTATAGCAGCAATATCTACTTCCAAATTATGTAAACAGCCCAAGTGTCCATGGGCTGATGAATGGATAAGGAAGAAGTGTTGTATATGTATATGTATGTGAATATATGTGTGTGTGTGTGCGCACACACACACAATCGAAAGTTACTCAGCCATGAAAAAGAGAAATCCTGGCGGCGCCTGGGTGGCTCAGTGGGTTAAAGCCTCTACCTTCTGCTCAAGTCATGATCTTAGGGTCCTGGGATTGAGTCCCGCACCAGGCTGTCTGTTCAGCAGGGAGCCTGCTTCCCTCCCCCTCTCTCTGCCTGCCTCTCTGCCTACTTGTGATCCCTGTCAAATAAATAAATAAAATCTTAAAAAAAAAAAAAATCCTGCCATTTGCATTGACATGGATGGAGCTAGAGTATATTATACTAAGCAAAATAAGTCAGAGAAAGACAAGTACCATATGATTTCACTCATATGTGGAATTTTTTAAAAATTAACATATTTAAAACAAATGAGTAAAGGGGGGGAAAGGGAGAGAGAGAGAGAGAGAGAGAGAGAGGCAAACCAAGCAACAAACAGTCTTAACTATATAGAGAAGAAACTGATGGTAACCAGAGGGAAGGTGGGTAAGGCAATGGATTAAATAGGTAATGGGGAGAAGGAGTGCACTTGCTGTGATGAGCACTGGGTGTTGTATGGAAATGTTGAATCACTGTATTGTACACATGAAGCTAACATTGCACTGTATGTTAACTAACTGGAATTTAAATAAAAACTTAAAAAATATATTGACAAAGGCAATCTATGTTAATAAAATATTTTCACAGTACATCTTGATTTTAGAAATGCACTTAATAATACCTTTCATGATATTTTTGCAGATAAGAAGCTGTTAGGAAATTACAAATAGTGCATTGAAACACGCATAATATCAGTATAAACCAGAGAAAAATCAACCAGTATTACTAACATTATGTTGTTATGCTATCGGGCTTAGTGTTTAATATGCTTAAGTAAATATTTTTGTCGGTAATTTGGATATTGTCACAGATGGCATACTTATCAAATATGTTGATGGCAAAGAATTTGGAGTGATTTTCAGAATGTTGAAGTACAGAATTGGGATTCAAAAATTAAAATAGCACAGAACACTATACTAAAAGTAACAAAATTATGTTTAACCAGGGAAGATGTAAAATATTGCAACTAGTTGTTTAGAAAACATCTATAAAATGGAAGATACTGTGTTCATAGCGGTGCTTAGGAAACTTACTGGAGATTTCTATCAGAATAATCATGCTTTCATGAATAACAGTATCATGTCTAGACTGACTAAGAAAGATGACTCTAGGCCAGATGACTCTAGGCTATTCAAAGCAAGTGGAAGAAGGACTGTGTTAAGTTCTGATGTTTTGAGATGAAAATTCATAAATTGGAAATTTCCAAATGGTCAGGGAAGGATGAGATTGGAAGACCATAGTACAGAGAATCGTTGAGAGGAATGGAAATACTTGTCCTGCAAAAGAGATGTAGGGAATATTTACAGCTATTTTCTGAAATGTGTACGTCTGTATATATAAGAGGGATTAGACTTATTTGGCATTATTCCAAAAGACAATGGATGGAAATTACATGAAGAGAGGTTTGATTTAGTATAAAAAAGAGTTTTTGAATGGGTAGAGTTGTCCCAAGATGGAATAAACTGCTTCATGAGTTAATAAGCTTGTCATCGCTGGAGGTGTTCAAGATTCTTGAATGATGACCCAGTTGAGAATGTAGAAATGAGGCCTGCATTGCACAAAAAGTTAAACCAGTGTCCTAATAATTATTCCTTTCGCTTTAAAGGGCTAATATTTTGTCAAAGAATTATTGAGTCCTACTATATGCAAAATTTTAAATGCTGTAGTATTTATTCAGTAGTACCTGTACTTGAATAATTTATTCTCTGAGGGGAATTGGACAGTATATAATTAAATAGGTAAACGAGACAATTTTAGATCTTGGTAGATAATTAAGCAAGTCTTCTCTAAGGGGGTATTTGCTGTGAGACCTAAAGTTGAGAAGACGAAGAGCCAAGGAACACTGTCTGGGGTATAGGAGATGGGGTGCCAAGTCAATGAATGGGATTCCAGAAAGAATCCTAATAAGTTAACTAATCAATTTATGCATTTTTCTTATGGGGAAATTGAGAATCAGAAAAGTTAAATGTCTTACCCAGAGCTTGTTAGTAGTAGTACTGGTTAAATAATGTCAGATTTCCTGGCTGTTAGACCAGTGCTTTTCCTGTATAAGATATATAACAAATTTCCCAGAATATATATATTACATAAAGCTTGGATCATGTACATGCTCTTTTGTGTTGAGTATTTTATTAAATATCTTATGACTGTGTTGGTATTGATATTTAAAAAACACTCAAAAACATTGGGAAGTGATTATAGAAACTTTTTTTTAGGTGGCAACTTTCTGAAAGCAGAATTAGCAACCATAATTTACTATATACCTCTGATAAAGACTGATTGTCTTTCCAGTGTAGAGGGAGGTTGATACTAATTTCAGTTAGCTTAATGATTTATCTTGAATAGTTCCCTACTCTTTGTTTGATTTAGTGTTATTTATTACTTCCTTATCTGTATGCTCTCTCTGGCATTACTTTATTGATTCTGAAAATAATTTCCTCCCCAAAGTCTTTAAGATGTCATGCTACTTTTGTTATAGCTGTAAACTTTTTCTTTTTTAAATTGGCTTTTAAATATGATTTTTAGGGGCACCTGGGTGGCTCAGTGGGCTAAAGCCTCTGCCTTCAGCTCAGGTCATGATCCCAGGGTCCTGGGATCGAGCCCCACATCGGGCTCTCTGCTCAGCAGGGAGCCTGCTCCCCTTCCTCTCTCTGCTGCCTCTCTGCTTACTGTGGTCTCTGTCAAATAAATAAATAAAATCTTAAAAAAATATATTTTTATTTTCCTCAAATTAACACATACAGGCAGTTTAAGAAGTCAAATCACTGCACAGGTTGTCAAGATAAACTGCTGATATCTGCCTGCCCCACCATATCTCATTTCCAGTTCCCCATTCCCCAAGGCAGTAATTTTCAACTCCTTAGCTCTATGTTGCTTTTAAACTCTCTGTTTCTAAGTAATTTGTCTATGTAGGTGTTTCTGCTTTTTCGGTTCTAAATATTATATTGAATCTCTGCTGTGAAAGATATGGATTTAAATTTCTTTTAAACACCAAGCCTTCCCTCAGTTTTTCCTTTCAAAATAGTTATATCATAATTTTTGGTTAGTCAGTATTCTGTGTTTACATTATCATAATTACACATTTTCCTAGTTCATATATTACGTACGCCAGAGTCACATAAGGTACTATGGTCATGTTTCCTTTCTCAAATAATTTTTTTTCATTGTTTCTTGGCCTTTTCAGTGGATAGAGTTAGGAAATGTGTACTTTAAGAAAGCTTTTCATTGAAATGTTTGCATGTAATGAGAAAATGCCCTAAATTCAAATGTATAGTTTGATGATTTTTCACACGTACATGTAACCACCACACAGATCAAGAACGATGTAACTTTTAAAATTTCTCTTGAAGATGCTAATTACCTAAGTTTTTCAATTGCCTCATTTTGTGTGTATGTATTACTAATTCATTCTAAAACTCTTCAGCTGAACTGAAAGTATCCTCTCAATATTTAAATATAGTAGGTATTCTTTTTATAGTAGGTATTCTTTTTCTTTTATTTCCTTTATATTACTATATCTTTTGAGACTTCTTTTCCTGGAACCATCTAGTATGACCTGATTTACCCCATAGCTCTTGCGTTTAGATATTTTTCTCTTTTGTGTATTATCTCCCAATTCCCACTTCCTCATCTCTTTTCTTGGTTTATTCTCTTGATTTTGAGGCATACCCATAGTTTTCTTTCAAAACAAAAATGTAGTGAAAACTTGTATTTCTGAAAGTGTTTTTTTTATTCTACCCTTAACACCTGAATAATATATTTTCTGCAGATATAATTCTTACTTGGAGATTATATTCCCATAGAATTTTGAAAACGTTTTTGCATTTTTATATAACATCCTTTGTTGCCCTTAAGAAATCTACTATCAGATTCCTGGTATTTTATACAGGATCTTTTATTTTCTTCCTTTCATGAAAGTCTTGGCCTTTTCTTTTTATTCTTGGTGTTCTGAAATTTCACAATAGCATGACCTGGGGTACATCTTTTTGCATTAAAATTGCTGGAAATGTAGTTTTTTTTTTTTTCAAGTTGGAAATTTCATGTGTTAAGGATTGGGGGGGTCCTAATTAAAAAAAAAAAAAAAATCTCTCTTCCATTTTCTTTGTATTCTTTTCTTTGAAATTCCCCTTATTTGGATGTTGACTTTCATAGCTATTCCTCTTTCTTAGTGACTTGCCAGAGGCAACACAACTAAAAAATGGCAGAGCCGTACATTCAGATATAAGCTTACCTGGTTGCAAATCTGTTCTTTTTTTTCCCCATTCTATAGTGAATAGAGATAGATTATTCTAGTGAAATATACAACAATAAAGCTGATCTGTATCAAATATTGTATTAGTGTATAAATACTATAATCAATTAGTATAAATTACTGTAATACTAAAATAAAAATGTTCTTGCAGGAGGTAGTATATCAGAGCTAAAATAATTATCCTGTTTGCAGCTTTATTATGACCATTAATGTAATTAGACCAAATTAAGCACTTTACAGTTGAGAAGAGGAAGAAGATTTGGTTCTGTTCGCATAGACCTGTGTTACAGAAAGTCTTTAAGAAATTTTAAATCCTATCCTTGGTACCATGTAGAGATGAGGATTTTTATATTTTGTTTTGGCTTGTAGTAATAAGCTGAGATAAGAGAGATAAGAAGTGAACTATACTTCATTTCTGTATACATACACAGATTTCTGTTTTCTACTAACTTGTTAGTATGAATTCTTATAGCTACAATGTATATACTATGTGAGACATAGCTATGTTGTTTTTTGTACTTAAAAAATAATGACTTGTGTTCTTGATATGTGGGGAAAAAAAGGAGTTAAAGTATTAGGGGATCAGATGAGAAATATAAGAAGGTACCAAAACAAAACGAATTCTGATTTTTTTTTTATTCATGATAATTAAGTCCTGTTTAATGTTTCTATAGGGTTAAGTAGCTTTTGGTACTGTCTAAATTTAACGGTTCTCAAGAACTACAATGTCCCCAGCTTTGTTCTTGGTTGCATGGTTTAGAAGAAATCCTGAAACAAGCCCCTCTAGCATTTTTATGCCTTGGATAGATCTTTTCTCTTTTTTTAAGTTAGAAACAAATTATCAATGCCATCAAAAGCCTTTTTCCCAAGCATCATAGTTTGAAAAAATTTTTAAGGAACAGAATATTTCAAATTGTTATTGTAACACTGTGTGCCCTTACAAAGTGCTTTTGGAAAGGTAAATTTTACTGTCACTGATTTTGGAGATCAATGTATTTGACTCTCAGCCTTGTAAAAGTTGTCTTTTCCTGGGTTTCTATTCTTGAAAGAATTGTTTCCCAGAGTACCACACTTTCATATTTGAATAAAAGGTACTTTAAGGAATGCTTTAAAAATATATTGATAGTATTTTTTATTCATTAATGTTGATAATTTTACCAGAAAAAAAAAAAAAGTAAAACTTCCAAATCTGTTTCCCTGTAGATCTCAATGTGTTACTAATATTAAAGGAAGAAGTCAGATTTTTCAGTGCTATGTATCACAGCACGCATATTATAATAATGTTTATTTGTAATTAGCCATACAGTTTATACTGTGCTCATCTTGGTTTAGGGATCCAGTGTCTTTGTTTACTTCTTTTGAACGTTTAAAGTGTATTTATGTTAAAGATACTTTACATTATTAGATTATTTCTCATTTCTTGGGAACAAATTCCTTTGTTTGTTGTGGCCACCAACTGTTTCTTTGGGTGGTGGACAAGTGTATTTTGTGAACTTTGTCAGTAGTTTGCCTTCAGTGGGTGATTACATTATACAAGGTTGCCCTGAGTGCTCTGCATTATAGATACATTCTTAACCTATTTTTTGTGTTTGGCACTACTAGGCCCCTTTGGAGCTTGCCCAGTTTAGGCCAGGTAGAATAAATATGGGCTTGATTTTTCTTTAGTGATTTCTATAGCTCAGATAATGTATATACGGGTCTGTTCTCCCCCGCCCCCGGCCCCCCAGTGATTTTTGGAGCTCCAGTGAATACCACCTTCTCCTAGAATCTTGGACAAACCAATGGCTTTTTAACTGTATATGGACTATATTCTATTTTTTCTAGTTTGCTACTTCATCTGGGAAGCCCAGTTTTAGTCCCCTCTTCTGCACAAACACTAAACCCTGGCCCCTAAGGGAAAGTATTTGCATGGAGTTTGCTTTAATTCCTACTTTTCATTTTGACTATGAACATGTTCCTTTTTCAGTTCTGGTATCTGGAAGTTTAATTTCCTTACTTCAGATATAATGATGGAGTTTTAAATTTTATCTTTTTTTCCCCTTAATATTAAATACTTTTATATGTTTGTATAAGAGGAAGGTATATCTGGGGGCACCTGGGTGGCTCAGTGGGTTAAAGCCTCTGTCTTCTGCTCAGGTCATGATCTCAGGGTGCTGGGATCGAGCCCTGCATCAGGTTCTCTGCTTGGCAGAGAGCCTGCTTCCTCCTCTCTCTCTCTGCCTGCCTCTCTGCCTACTTGTGATCTCTGCCTGCCAAATAAATAAATAAATCTTTAAAAAAAAAAAAAGAGGGAAGTATATCTGTGTATCTTGACTGAAAGTCATAGGTGATTATAGAGATAACTAATTCAGAATGTTCCTTAAATCCTTGTTAGTCTGTTCAAAAATGGACTTAATGTAGGTACTCATGTACACTTACATGTTATATATAAATTGTATTTTCTAGTAGGTGCATGCTCATAACTACATGCATGACTATTTCCATCTTTTTTTTTTTAAAGGTTTTATTTATTTATTTGACAGACAGAGATTACAAGTAGGCAGAGAGGCAGGCAGGAAGAGAGAGGAGGAAGCAGGCTCTCCACGGAGCAGAGAGCCCGATGTGGGGCTCGATCCCAGGATTCTGGGATCATGTCCTGAGCCGAAAGCAGAGGCTTTAGCCCGCTGAGCCACCCAGGCACCCCAACTATTTCCATCTTAATTGCTTAATCTTATAGCTTCATAAAATAGAATATTAGGCAAGGTGAGATATCAAAGCATGTTAGAATTTGAAAGTTGGATGGAGTTCATGAAGCCATAAAGTATAATAGCTTAGGCTGCATAAAATTGATGAGACCACCATTGTAAGTAATCTTTTCTGTACCTTAAATTTATTTTCTTAGTGTTGGAAGACTTCTGTCCAAATATGAATCTTTCAGCCTTTTTAACTTACTCTATTGCTATACAGTTTTGAATTGTACTATTAGTAACTGACTTATCTTTGAGCTTAAACACAGTATTTGCAAAAAGAAAGAAGATTAATTTATAAATATGGTAATCAACTTTGGAAATTTGTTCTAGGAAACAGAAAAGTAAACCCTGTATGACTCAAAAGTTTCTCCACCCTATTACAAACAGGGGACATTCCCAGAAACAGACATATGAATAAAAATTACCTAATGCTTTAAGAAATATGCCTTGGGATAGATATGACAGATTTATGGATTTTTTTTCAGTAAGACATTTCTTTCTATAGTTAACTATTAAATACAATATTTTAATAAATGTAACAGTTTTTTACGACATAAAATGGAGTATTCTTTTGCTTTTATGAATGGAGACAACTTGTAGTATTTTCCTAATTCAAGGTAAAAGCAGCTGTTACTGGAAAAATCACCTCTTTTGCTACTTAAATATTGAAACTAAAAAACAGAATTTGGCAAATTGCGTATATTCTCTCAAAGCTTAAATTATCTGATATTTTTTGTAATGCAGTCTTTTTTTTTTTTAAAGATTTTATTTATTTATTTGACATACAGAGATCACAAGTAGGCAGAGAGGCAGGCAGAGAGAGAGAGAGAGAGAGAGAAGAGGAAGCAGGCCCCCTGCGGAGCAGAGATCCCGATGCGGGGCTCCATCCCAGGACCCTGGGATCACAACCTGAGCCGAAGGCAGAGACTTTAACCCACTAAGCCACCCAGGTGCCCCTATAATGTAGTCTTTTAGTGCTTTTTTTATTCTACTTATTTGTTGTAAATAAGTTGTTAAATTAACTTCCTTAATGCAACAAGACCATTTTTGTTTAAATACTTAAGAATTCTATAATTTTGAACTTTCATTTATCTGATTAAGTTGTGTGTACATGAAATGATTCTTATATTAAATTTTAAAACTACATAGCCATGAAGATAATATGTTATTGGTGTATCACAGCCAACTTTCAAGTACACCCTTAAAATATTATTTTGAGTGACAAGGAGTTATTAAGTTCTAACATTGTAGGAATTAAAAAGTAACTTTAAAGAAATATCAAAAAATAAAATAAATTTTGGTTAAGCTTCTATATATTGCATAAGTTTGAAAGTATCAGACCTACCTATATATATGTTGCATTTAAATAATGCGTACTTAAATTTTTTAAAGTGTCAAATCAAATATATTTACATAGAATTTTATAATTTAAGTACTTTTAATATACTAAACCATTAAAAATATGAGCATTTTGATATTTTTACTGTAGTCCTTTTACAACAAAATTATTTTCTACTTTCTTCCAGTTTAAAAGATTTTTGGAAACAGCAATGAAGAAATTAAGACCTTATAGAAAATTACCTTAACTTTAAAAAAAAAAAAGTGCATGTGTGTCAAATTCAGGCATAAGCTTCTTTTCACAGTTAAATGTAAAAGTGTTCTCTAAAACAAGCACAGTATGACTAATTTATAATCTGTCTACAAAAGAAAGAATTTTAAGTTTGTTTTTAGCAGGTCTGACTTTCTCATGTTTCCAAAACGAGAAGTTATTTTTTTAAAGGAATTAAAAAAAAAACGTTGATTTTTATTACAGTGGTTTATTTATAAGAGCTCTACTTAAATATGGAAACTTATTCAGTATATTAGCAGTATAAATTAACAGTTCAGCTACCTGCTGCCTGGTCCAACTCTGAACAAACCAGTAACTTTAATTATCTATTGAGTTATTTTAAAATGTGACACATTTCAGTCTATGGATGTTTTGCATTGAAAAGTAGGAAAAAAAAAGAGTAGTTTATTTACCTTTGTCTTGTTCTTTTTGTTGCTTTCCACTTGGGGTATTGGAGTCCTGCCCTTAAGAGAAAAACTGAGTATCATCTATAATGTTTCAATCAATTATTTAAGCCTGTGTCTTATGATTCACAGGCCAATTTCTGTATGGTTTTCATATCGTTAATGTAATTGAAAGCCGAATAATGAAGTCAAGTAAGTTAGACATAAAGTTGTCCTTTTGCTGTTGGTATCAAATGAGAAGAACAAATTGCTTACTTCACACCTGGAGAATCCGGTTTTGCCAGTTAGCCGCCCATTCTTGAGATTAAAGGAAGTTCATTTTCATTGGAGCTAGCTGGTAACAGGAAGTCCTTGTTAAACTGCCTACATAGAATATTTGGCACAGTCTCTGTAATTCCAATTCTGTATTATATATAAAATACATTACTCACAAAAAAAGGTGATTTGTATTTAAACAGAGGTTACTTTGTTTTCTTTAGGTATCAAAACTTGCTAAAATATACAGAATTTAGAATAAATAAGAATGGAAACAAGCCTGGTATAAAGGCTTTTTGTTCCGTTTACTTTAAAATGATTGAATTCTGTTTTATTTTAGGAAATCCCAAAGGCTTACTTCATGAAATATCGAATTTCAGAACTACAACAGCCAGAAAAGAGCTTGTCTTTAAACCTTCCACCCTTTTCTTTTTACTTATATCTGCTATTTTTTTAAAAAGATTTTATTATTTGTTTCTTTGACAGACAGAGATCACAAGTAGGCAGAGAGGCAGTCAGAGATAGAGAGAGAAAGAGAGTGGGGAAGCAGGCTCCTTGCCGAGCAGAGAGCCCAATATGGGGCTCGATCCTAGGACCCTGAGATCATGACCTGAGCCAAAGGCAAAGGCTTAACACACTGAGCCACCCAGGCACCCCCCCCCCACCCTTTTTAAAAGATTTTATTTATTTATTTGGCAGACAGAGATCACAAGTAGGCAGAGAGGCAAGCAGAGATTATATCTGCTATTTTAACTTTAAAATAATTTACTTGCATAGTTTCAGTGCCGAAAACCCCAAGTTGTGCAGCAATCTGTGATACTGTTTATGATATCAGTATACAATTCAAAATTAATTTTTACCAGAGTGAAATATTTATAAAAAGTATTAGAAATGAAATTTATCTCATGGTACTAAATATCCTTACCTTCCCTTTTTTATTGTCTGAGTTGTTATGATTTAAGAGTATGAGGAGGTACTTTGCTATAATATCTATCAAAATAACATTTGCATTTATTCTTTGATTTAGTGGTCTTACTTCCTGGAATCTGTTCCTGAAGTAAGAAATAACTCCTTCACACACTTGTTTTTCACAGCACTTTTTATGAAAACAAACCATTGGAAACAACCCAAAAGTCCATAGTCCCCAAATTATATACTTTAAAATACCTTTTCCCCAATATACATGTTTATATTTTCAAAAAGGAATAGTGAGAGGATGAACTAAAAACTTATGAAAATTATTACCTAAAAGAGAATGGAAGAAATAGAAGAAAAGGGACAGAGATGAAAAATAGTTCTGATTGTACCTTCTTTTTATAGTTTTGAATTTGGAACCATATAAACATCTATCTCTAAAAGGCAAAAGAAGCCTGAAACAAATGAACCCGGGTACATATCTAGGTGGTGGAATAGCCAGACAGAGAAGGATTATTCCAAGTAATTTTAAAACTAGAGTATTTTGACCCATGCATCTTTTGTGGGATCTATCTTAGAGACAAAAATAATCACAAAGAGATCTTGGCCTGAATTTAGTAGGATTTTTAGTAATAAGACTGATGTTGTTATGTTAAAACTCATATATGTTGTAAGATAAGGAAATAGTTAATGTTCATGTTATTAGGAACTGTAGTTTTCAAGCATTAGAAAAGAAGAGACACAATTAAGCTAAGTAAAACGTAAGTAATATTTGATTTAAAATGGAAAAATCAATATGGGCTCATGATTTAATTTTTTTTCTTTCTTACAAAACAACATTTTTCCTAGCTTTGTTCACTCATGGTCTAGAAGCAATGGCATTAATAGCAATAAATGCCCAGAGTCCCCAGATTGTGATCTTTAAAGTACCATTTCCTTCCTTACTGAAAAGAATCAGGACTCTTTAGAGAAATTGATGATTCCAGGTCTGGGACTTTTTTTTTTTTTTTTTTTTTAACAAAATCTAAGAAGCTATCAAAGCCTATTGGAGTTGCACCAAAAGAACACAGGAGCTAGTTCAAAGGGGATTCCCACTGACCAAAAATGGGTAACTTTGAGCCTCAAACATACAATGACTGTAATAAATTGAAACACATTAAATACTTTTTTAAACCTGTGAGTTCATAATGATATCCTCTCACAAACCAAAGGAAGCAATTTGGAGGTTAATAGGGCATCAGTTTATTCTTATGAAAACTAAGAAATGAAGGCAAAGGATCAAAACATTTATGTTGACTTTCGTTTGAATCCTATTTAAGTAAGACCTACCAAGTAGTTGATGAAAGCTTACTTTTTTTTTTTTTTAACAAAATCCAGCTAGTAAATTCAGAGGGAATATAGAACTAGAAAAATCATGATTTTATAAGCTCTTATAAAATAATGAAATTAAGCAAAGGTCATTAATGGATGTTAAAATCATTCGATGAAAGAAAGTTTAGTGGGGAACTTTATTTTGGATGAATCAATCTGACTCCAGCCAAATCCTCTGATCCAATTTAAAATCACTAAATGTTCTATAACTAGATATTCTATGCCTTCTCAGTATCAGCACCATCTGTGAAATATGTTTGTCAAGATTTCAGCTTGAAACTCATCCAGCCTATATATCTAACTGCAGATGTCACAGCTACAGATGTGCATCTGACTACAGATATAGGAAATATTGGGTATGCATGTTAAAATGACCTTATAAGTAAGATAGTTAGATCTTAAACACAGGAAATTCTGTAGAAATGGTACTTGTTTTCAAATAAATGTCATGGAAGGAAATGTGGTGGTGGTGGTGTTGCAGGGGTGTAAGTGTTGGGACTGGGGACAGTATTAAAAGAATACATTGTAATGTATATCTTGTTTGGATCTGAATTTGGACATAACATTAGAAAAAAGATTGAGTAATGTTAGTTTTTTTTAGGTGTGATAGTGTATTATGGTAATTTTTAAAAATTTTTAAATTTTGGGGTGAAGTAACATAACTGGGCAGGAAAAGTAGAGGATCTGTAGATGAACAACAATGGCCTAATGTTGATAATGTTTAAAGGTAGGTGATAAGTTTTCATTAGATTTATTGAATAATATATTTTTGCCTCCAAAATATCTATCAAACCCTGAAAAGACAGTGTTTTATTTAAATCTCTGCCATCTGATAGGCAAACAGTGTTATTTTGTAGTAATTCCTATTTTTTTAAAATAACTTATTTTGGTTTTTCATTTTGTTTTCCCCCAATTTGTTCCTAACTGAACATCATGGTTTTTATGCCCAATGCTACGCCCAGTAAATTCAAAGTGACCCTACCTCTACAGTAAGTTGCACATTTATGTGGACCCATTCACACACTGAAAATACAGATGAGCTCATATATTACAAGTTCAGTATAACTATCTGGTTGTTTAAAACATGATACAGTTTGTATTTTAAAAAGATAAGGACATAATTAGTGTGAGAGTTAGAACTGATGGTTCTTTTTGTAGTTTTTTGTTGTTGTTGTTGGCCTATTGAACTATTGTTTGTTTTCTTAACACTTCTTGTTAGTTGATTTTTGCCTTTTTTAGGCCAGTTCTTACAAACTTACTTTAGCAGTAATAAATCAAGAACAAATAATGAAACAGATACTACAATACTTTTTTTATAACTTTTTTTAAAGATTTTATTTATTAGAGAGAGCGCACAAGTAGGCAGAGAGGCAGGGTGATAGAGGGGGAAGCAGGCTCCCCACCGAGCAGAGAGCCCAATGCGGGGGCTCAATCCAAGGACCCTGAGATCATGACCTGAGCCAAAGGCAGAGGAAAATGCACTGAGCCACCCAGGTGCCCCTACAATACTTTTTTTAAAAAAGATTTTATTTATTTGAGAGAGAGAGATTCCCCCTAGCATGAGCAGAGGGAGGGGCAGAAGAAGAAGGAGAAGCAGACTCTCCCGTGAGCAGGGAGCATGAGCTGGGGCTCAATCCCAGGAACCTGGCAACATGACCTCTGCTGAAGGCAGATGCTTAACTGACTGAGCCACGCAGGTTCCCAGATACTATAATACATTTTTGAACCAGTGTGTTCTGTGATCAATAGGCTTAAAAATTTGGAATAAGAAGAACATAATCAAAATAGTTTTAAGTGGCTTCATGATTATGTATTTGCTATAAAACTACTTCATTTATGTCTCTCTAGGTTGGCAAATAAACAAGACAAGGAAGGGGCTTTAGGAGAAGCTGATGTGATTGAATGCCTATCTCTGGAAAAATTGGTCAATGAACACAAGTGCCTATGTCAAATAGTAAGTTTTGGGGTTTTTTTGCCCTATGAGATATGTTCAGCATAGTCTGGTTTTTATGGAGGTGATAGGCAATTAAATGGTAGACAGCTAACAAAATAATTTATCAGTGTCTTAAAATATTTTTTTTTTTTACCCAGGAAATCACATTCTCACTCTTCTATTGATATTATTTGCTTGAATGTAACATATGGTTTCTGTTTAGTTGTTACTTTCATAAACTTTCATGATTTCAAAGACTAGATTTGCTTTTTTGTTTAAGATATTGCTGATAGGACTTATTAAGTTATACAAACATGTCATGCTATAAATTTTGTAGATTGGTAAAGTATAAATACAAAATTTAATGATGGGAGAGGTTATAATGAGTTTTGAAAAATTGTATCAGGAGAGTTATCCTACAATCTTACGAAAGGTAGACAGAGGATTTAGTTGTTCATTCTGGTTTCAGAAGATGACCAATAGGCCGTCAATCTTAAAAGATATTTATTGCTGTAAATTCCCTGGCATATAAGGAGTTAAAACTTTCTGCTTTTTTGTTGTTGCTGTTGTTGTTTTGTTTTGTTTTTTTAAGTAGGGGTATTTTTCCTTTGGCAGAACACTTTTGTCTTCCGGTTTTTTTTTTAAAGATTATTTATTTATTTAGTCATGAGAGACAGAGAGAGAGAGAGAGAGAGAGAGAGAGAGACAGGCAGCGTCAGAGGGAGAAGCAGGCTCCCTACAGAGCAGGGAGCTGCGTGAAGGACTTGATCCTAGGACCCTAGGATCCTAACCCTAGTCAGTCTGTGGACTAAGCCACTCAAGTGCCTTTCCATGGAGTTTGTTTAAAATTATAACTAGCGCTGTTGACTTCTTGTGTCATAATGTGTCTTACAGTTTACAGATATAATCCATAAATATTTCACCTTATAGGTACTAATGTTTTATTAGTGATCATTGCAAAGATGTCTTTTGTAAATTAAATAAGCAGATGCTTCATATAATTAACTTAATGATTAGTTTTGATTTGCTGGTAATTATACTTAATGGCTTATGAACAGATATTTGTGGAGAGCTTTTAGTTTTAATCTTTGAGCCAAACGAATTGGTCTTTTTCAGGAACCTTGTTCTGCTGTCTTAGGATATGGAAAGAAAATTGACAAGTCCATTAAAAAAGGCCTTTATTGGCTGCTACATATCATTGCAAGAGACTTTGATGCCTTAAATGAACGCATCCAAAGGGACACAATGGAACAGCGTGCTCTTGAAGAGCAAGAGAAACGAGAAAGGGCTGAACGAGTGCGAAAATTACGGGAAGAGAGGCAAGTAGATTTATTTGTGCCACAGCAGATGTGCAAAGTAAAGAACATCACAGCTTTAAGAATAACTTTATAGTTTTATCTATTCAGTTTCCTCTTGCTATGTGAAGATACTAGGTAAAGATTTTATTTCTGTGGATTTTTCTCTATACAAGTTTGGGTGGTAGGATTCTAATTTTCCTAGTGGTGTTATAATAGTTAAATTTATTCCTTAGGTACTATATACCAGAACTTGAAGATTTTTATCTCTTCTTTTGAGTACTGTTGGTGTAGTGGTTCTCAATCCATGGGGTGATTTTGCTTCTCAGAGGACATTTGGCAATGTTTCGAGATATTTTTTACTTGTCACATGGGGTAGCTGGAGTGCTACTGGCATCTTGTGGGCAGAGGCGAGGGATGCTGCTAAATATCTTGTAATGCACAGGACCATATCCCACACAAAGAATTATTGGGCTCAGTACTTCAATAGACTGAGAACTCCTTCTTCAGTCTAAGCAAAGATAGAAGGTAAGCTGTTAGTGGATCTGTCAACTGAAGCAAAATCTGATCTTCTATATTAGTTTTGTCAGAAAGCAGATTAAATTGCAATATCTCAGTATTTTAAAATATGTTGCTTAAAATTATTTTAAAAATATAGTGCTTGAAAGCAAACTTTTAAATGGAATTTAGCAAACTCTGAATTAAAAAAAAAAGGATTATATAAATTCTACCATAAAATTATAATAATCTGAATGTGTAAGAGAGTACACAGATTTGATTAGAAGTTGAGTTTAGTAAATAATGCCATGATTCATCTTTCTTTCTCCACTGGATTGTTATGAGTTAGGGGAGGGGAGAAATGAAAAGATATCTGTATGTATCCCCCCCCGCTATATATATATGTATTTTTTTTTTTTAAAGAGGGAGGGTATAGGGAGAAGCAGAGGGTTAGGGGTAGAGAGAATTCCAAGCAGGCTCCACACTCAGCACTGAGCCGGATGTGGGGCTGGATCTCACAACCTTGAGATCATGACCTGAGATGAAATCAAGAGTTGGAAACTTAACCAGTTGAGCTGTGCAGATGCCCCAAAACGAAAAGATGTCTTTTTTTTTTTTTAAGAGGGAGGGAGAGCACAGCAAAAGCATGTGCACACATGCATACATATGCATGAGGGTGGGGGAGGGTCAGAGAATGAGGAAGGGAGAGAATCTTAAGCAGGTTCTGTGCTCAGCATGGAGTCCAGTGCGATGTGGAGCTGTTTCTCAACCGTAAGATCATGACCTGAGCTGAAGTCAAGCATTAGACACTTAACCGACTTAACTGGAGCCCCTAAAATGAAAAGAATTTTGAGTGAGTTCCTGTAAGATGCAAAGTTGTCTTCCATCTATATAATTTTGGCCTCCCATGTGCTTTTAACATAGTTGTAGTTTGGTAGGCAAGAACCCACTAATTACTCTTGGTGATGGCTTTGTGAGATGCTTCCTTACACTGCTGAGGAAGTCCTCTGATTACTGGTATCTTTCATTTAATTCAGAGAAAGGACTTACATCTTTTTTAGAGATGACTGTCCATCCCACGTGCTCAGTAATATGAGCAGATCATTCATCTAGGTTTTTCTTGATATTAGTGGGAGGTTTTAGTAAATGTGAGAATCTTTGGTTTTCTCTATCCTAGTGTATCATGTTTTCATGATACAAAGCTCAGTATAAGTCATTCAAGGAGATATACCTTTTATTTTCTGAAGACTTTTTTTGCTTTTCCTCCATTAAGAACGCAAACAAAAAGAACCAAAAAAGAAAAAAGAGTTAGATAAATGAAGTCTAATGTTTGTCTTTTTTTGTTGTTTTTTTTTTTAACCTTTTGCATAAAGATATTCTAGATCTTGTTATGGCAGGCTTTTCTGTTACCCATTCCTCCTTTCTCCTAGCCATGTAACTTGTGGTCTGAGCCCTGTCCTATTGAGCAAAGAGACTCTGTAATTAAAAGTAAATTGGCATTTAGAAAAGAGTTATTAAAACACACATACACACACACACACACACAAAACCACACACACACAGAAAAAAACCCATTTTATTTAATTAAATCCAATGGAATAAGTTCAGATATTTTTGAAAAACAGTAAAACATGCTGTTGTTGGTACCTGAAAATAGTATGTCAGTACTAGATTACCTGAAATTATGTAGGAATAAATGAACAACATTAAGAGCAATTACTGTCTTGTAGGTATGTTCATTTACAGAGTGCATTTACATACAGAGTGCTTTGTCTACACAACACTATGAAGTAGATGTTTTTATCCACATTTATAGGGAAGCTGAGACTTAAAGATCCAGATAGAAGTCCAGGGTCACAGAGGTAATAACTCTTAACTCTTGGCTTCCTTTGTTCAGAATGAATGGATATATCTTTCCATAATAGAACATAATTAATAAATGTCATAGTATTGAGCATTCACATTATCATACTTACAGTGTAGTTGCAGATCTACAGTACTTATTTTTCTGTCTTCAGCTACTTGTTTTAAAAAGTAATTTATTCTTCATGCCTGGGGCAATGTTAACTATAAATAACAGTGATAGTAAGTGTTTCAGTAGTAACTAATCTGGAAATACTTCTTTAATCTAAGTGATATTGGGTAATTTAGTTTTATAGTTTCTCTACTTTTACACAGCAATGATTGTTATCCAGCTCATTTGTGACATGTAGCTTGACACAGCCCTGAAGAAGGGTGTTAACTAGAGAACTTATTTATTCGTTAACATCAATGAAGAGGCTGGTGTTTGGGAGGGAGGGTAGTTGAGGAATCGATTATATAGAATATATAGACTGAAATTAAGAAGTCAGTCAAAAGGAATGTTATTTTTGTCAGTATTTCTTTTTTGTGTTAATTCAAAGGATCAACTATGGATTATTACTCAGCCATAAAACATAATGAGATCTTGCATTTGCAACAGCATGAATGGACCTAGAGGGTATTATGCGAAGTGAAATAAGTCAGACAGAAAAAGACAAATACCATGATTTCACTTACATGTGTAGTTTAAAAACAAACAAAAAACAAAGCAGAAACACACCCATAAGCACAGAGAACAAACTGATGGTTGTTGGGAGAAGGAGAGGTGGACAGGCAGAATGGGTGAAGGGGAGTGGGAGGTATAGGCTTCCATTTATGGAATGAGTAAGTCAGGATGAAAAGTATAGCAGAGAATATTGTAATAGTGTATGGTGACAGTAGCTACACTTGTGAGCATAGCATAATGTATAGACTTGTCAAATCACTATGTTGTACTTCTGAAACTAATGTAATATTGTGTGTCAACTATACTTCAAATAAAAAGTTCAAATGAGTTGGGAGAGGGGGGTGGGGTTATGGACATTGGGGAGGGTATGTGCTTTGGTGAGTGCTGTGAAGTGTGTAACCTGGCGATTCACAGACCTGTACCCCTGGGGATAAAAATATATGTTTATAAAAAATAAAAAATTTAAAAAAAAAAAACAACCACCATTTTGCACCAAAAAAAAAAAAAAAGTTCAAATGATAATCTTTACATGGGGCTAAGAGGTCTATTATCTGCATTAGGATTTCAGAAAGTCTCTAAGTAACTCAAAACCATCTCCAGATGTTTAACTTACTCAATTTAACAGCCTTAAACCTATTGCAAGTGTTCTTAAGCATGGTTCAGCATTTTCTCATAAGGTATTCCAAATTTTTCTCTCAAACAATAGAGAACAAAGAGAGCGAGAGCAGGCGGAACTGAATGGAACCAGCAGCCTAGCTGAGTTGGACCCTGAACCAATTATCGTTAATCCTTTCCAGCCAATAGCATCTGTCATCCTTGAGGTATGGACGGTGGCAAATGTAATTTTTATAACTTAAGTTATGAAGTTGGAAGTTGAGAAAGGAGGCGGGAGAAGTGTTTTACCAGAGATAATTTCTAAAAGAAATTAAATGGATTAATTTTTCTTCTTCTTAAAGTTCGCTTTTTGATCTAATATGAAAAGGAAAGCTGACTTCTGAATTAACTGAGAATGAAAATGAAGATTGAATGTAGAAACTGTCATTGTTACTGTCCAGATAAATCATTTTTTGGTCACTTATTTCATATGATAGTAATGTATTTACTCTTATTTACATTGCCTTTCTCCCTGTGTTGCTGTTACTATCCCTTAAAAGTACTGTTTAAATGCTTATGATGCATTTTAGAGTATGTAAATGATTTCCTAATTATTTTCCCAGGATACTTCAGATTGTTTGAAACTATAGTTAAGTTCTTCTATATACAAATATCATTTATTTTAATTTTAATTGTCAGAAGTTTTACCAAAATTAATTTTTAGACTTTAATCAGGAGGAAGTTAAGGGACTATGTGTGTGTGTGTGTGTGTGTCTGTATATCTCTATCTTTGTTTTCATTTTCTGCTGGTGTCCAGAGTTCACATTGGCCCTTGCTTTAATTACCCTCAGCAGCCGTGCCTCCTTAGAGGCAGAGCTTCCTAAATCTCCATTCACTTAGAGCTTAATGTGACAGCTGGCTTGGTGGTCCCACCTGTATATTCTCCATTCCTCTTCCCCTGTCACTGCCTCCTTCCACACAGGTGCTCATCTGGAAAGGTGGATGATTGTTTCTTCCTTGGGGCTGCTGCTGAGGAGGGAGGCAGCTCCACAGGTAAGAAGATGATTGGATGGTTTTGGTATTGCTTTATTTTGCAGAATAATTGGCAATATGAGATAGTTTGTCTTAAGTTGCTTAGATAACAGAAGGTTAATTGTATTTAATCTTTTTATTAACCCCACTACATTTACCTTAAGTATACACTCTTCTAAGTACATTAAAGGTGTCTTAATAACTTGAGCTATTGATTTATCTCTATCCTATTAAATACTGTGGTTTCCAAGTTTTGTTGTATGTTCTTTAAAAAATACTGATAGAGTAAGGAAATCAAGATTGACTTTTCACTTTGAAACATGCATTTTCTCTATATTTGTAATAAAGCTCACCTTGTACATGATGACTGATTATTTTATAGTATCATGGTTATAAATTACTTAGATGGCCTCAGTGCCTCTACCAACATTGTATATTTGATGATATGAAGATGTGAACAGTAATGGTGTATAGCATAGTATACCTTAAATCAAAGTCCCTGAACCTAATTTATGGCATGCAGAAAGTACAGATAGTTACTAAGCTTTTAAACTGTTAATTTTAAGAATATGAGCCATAAAGAAATGAAATAAATGAAAACAAGTTACCTAAAGTCTTCTTTTTACTTAGCAAATTTTCTTTTCTTTCCATAAAATTTCTCCTTTAAAATGTTTGCATTTTAGAGAAACTTTACATTCCTTTGATTTTTACCACAGATAATAAAAATTGTGAGGTATTGTTTCTAAAATAGACAGACCAATCAAACCTAGTTATGCATGAGCACTTAGTATAAGATAAAGGTGACATTTCAAATCTGAGAAAAAAGGGAGTTAGAATAATGAACAATTATTTGGAAAAAAGTAAAATTAATGAACAGTGTGTACCAAATTCAACTCTAGAAGACTTAAGTGTGTAAAAAAAAAAAGAATTAAAGTACTAGCATATAGTATAGTTGAACATTTGTATATAGTTGGAGGAGAACTTTTTGTGTGTGTGTGTGTGTTATGTTAGTCACCATACAGTACATCATTAATTTTTGATGTAGTGTTCCAAGATTCATTGTTTACATGTCTCACCCAGTGCTCCATGCAATACATGCCCTCCTTAATACCTACCACCAGGCTCTCGCATCCCACCCATTCCCCTCCCCTCTAAAACCCTCAGTTTGTTTCTGAGTCTACAGTCTCTCATGGTTAACAGTCAAGCCACAAATCATGAAATGAAAAACAGATCAGTCTTCTTATATCAATTTTTAAACATCTCTTCTACGAAGTTAAAGGCAAAGAACAAACCTTAATGAGAAATTTTTGAGACACGTAAGACAAAAAAAGAACCTTTAAAAATTCCTATGAAAATAATGAGAATCTAATAGAAAAAAAGGTTTTGAGTTACCTTGGATAGTTCCTGACAGAAAAAAATAAAAATGACAATAAAGTTACTTAATAGCTCATCTTCACTAGCAGTAAAGAATAATTAAAATAATTAAATTGAATTAAACTAACACTGAGGTAAAAATATATATATATATTAGTTTGGTGGACATGTAAAAGACTGATGATAATATATAGGTATTGAAGAAGATATGGGAAAATGTCTCTCCTAACACTGCCTGGAGTGTAAATTGACTTTAACTTTTCTAAAGGGCAGTGTGTTACCCAATACTTATTGATCCACTAGTTCCAGTGTTAGGAATTTATTCTAAAAGAACAATTCAATAATTGTATTTCTTAGAATGAAAAATTGAAAATAATTTGTCTCTTCATTAGGAGTTGGTAAATTAAGTTATGGTATAACCATTCAAAATGATAATATAATTGATGAAAGTAGTAATGGCTAATGCATATAGCATTATATAACACATACAGCTAACACTTTATTGTGGGTCAGGTACTATTCTAAGCACTTCATGTATTCATTGACAAGGAAAGGAATATATATTCTTAAGTAAAAATATCAAGTCTTTTTTGTTGAAAAAACAAATGCATAAATATGTATATAAAGAGGGACATTCAGTCACATTTATATATGTTTGTGGGTGGTGTATGTCTGTACGTGTGTGGGTAGGAAAAGAAAAACACCTCTTAGTAATTGTGCGCCAAACAGAGATCATTTCTTAATTGTGGAATTACTGGTAATATTTGTTTCTTTGTTTTCTTTATACTATCTGTGTTTTCTGAAATTTTACTGATTACCAATTAGTATGCTTTAGTGATATATTCAACAAATAATTTTTTAATAGAAGTATCACAGTACCCCGAAGTTACAGAATGCTTTTGGATTATAAGATTTCTTCCTTAAAACTATCTTGGATAACCAGAAGATTAAAAATGACATATTTCATTTTTGTTAGAATGAAAGAAAACTTGAAAAAGAAAAAAAGAGACAAAATATGGAGAAAGACAGTGATGGCGGCCCCCTGAATCATAAAGTGGAGCATGAGCAAATAGAGACACAGAGCCAGATCAGTGACAGTAGCCAAAAAAACAATGAGCTTGGAATAGTAGAAAATTATAAGGAGGCATTAACACAGCAGTTGGAGAATGAAGATGAGACAGACCAGCGATCATCAGAATCAGGTGATAAATCTAGTTATTAAAAATATATGTATTTATACATACACACACACATAATACTTACCAGTACATGTCTCATTTTTCATGATTATTTTCACAGAAAATGTACTATTATATTTTTTGTCTCTAGTTGTAGTATTTGTCATGGTTTTCTCATGGTTTTGAGTTTCTTGTTAGTGAATTTGCTAACTTTTGTTTTTATTCATTATGCCTTAAAATGTAGTCCTTTGTAATTTAAAAGAATTTCAACAGAAAATTCTGTTTCCACTTTTATTTCATGAACTTGGAATATAGCATAGTCTCAGGAATCCTTGGAATGTATTAAACCTTGAAGATACTTTGATGGGGTTTTTTTGAGTGTTATTTTAAACTTTGTAATGCTACAGTCAGCATCATTTCTTTTATTGACTTGTTATTTCTGCAGAATACAGACATACTCAGTTGAACATTTTTAAAGTCAGTAGCCATTTTCCTCTTATTTTAATATAAAAATCTTCAATTCATAATTGCTTTTCTTTTTCTAAGTGGCTATGTGATTTAACAGATTCCTGTCTTTGGTATCATAGAGAGAATCAGACCACTTGAGATAGAATCAGGGTATTTGTTATATTACACTGTATTGTTTTTAATCTTAGTTTCCTCATCTCTAAAAGGGAGATTTAGCATCATTTTTTTTTTCCCCACAAGGTTTTAAGGTTACTTAAAATAAAAATAACCCTATAGTATTCCTATTACAGAGCCTGACACATGACCCAATGATCATTACTTCCTTATGACTTTTAGTTAGCAGTATAGTTTCATTATATATAAGAATTTTTGTACAATGTCAGGAAGGTTATGAAAATAAGATCATAATCCCTGAGGTTCAGTTTAGTTAACGGATATTTTGCTGTATAAAAAATTAGATTTGAAAGTTATACCTTTTATAAATTAGGAAGGTAGGACAGCCATATTCTTACCCATGTAGTTCTGTTAACAGAGTTAAACAGAAAGTAGATTTCAACTGGCCTCTCAATATATTGAAAGAACTTTTGAACACTAATACTCTTTGTTAAAGAGCAGAAGATTTGGCAGATTATTTGAAAGTATAGTATGGGAAGATTTAAGATAGTCAATCATATAACTATAGTAATAATATATTTTATGCTATAGAATATAGCTTCAGATTTATTATTTAATGCAGGATTATGTTATTTAACATAACAATCCTACGGTATATTATTCCCATTATTTTGAATAGGAAATCAGGGACTTGGAGAGGTTGAGTTACTTGGTTAAGATCATACATCTCATCTGTGGCTGGGCTGAGAGCCTGCTTCATACCTTCTGCCCGTTATCCTGTGCTCTTCGTGACCCTGAACTATTCCCATCTTGAAATACTGCATGGTTCTGGACTCTTTCCTTTTTCTTAGCTGTTAAACTTAGGGTTTAATTGTAAAGTGATGTCTTTGTTTTTCTCTGGAGTAAAATGTCTCAAATGACACAAGTAATTTATTTAGAAAAATGATGTCTTTCTAAACATGTTTATATTTCTCACTGCTTTGTAGATTTCATAGATGTTGGCTATTTCTCATATAACAGATAATTCACATTTTACTAACTGTATTACATAATATGTAAATTAAGCAGCTGGGATTGTCCATTAAAATATTTCAATAATTTTAGTGTTTGGTTATTTAACTATTATGCCTTACCAGTTTTCATTGTTAAAATTTGCATGTTAATGACATAAATGTCCTTAAATTGTTTGTAAGTACTTAAGTGAGAATCTGTAGTTTATTTTTTAGAAAGAACACAGATTCAATTCTGCAGTTTCTAATACTGTGATTTTGCATAACTTATCTGGGTTTATTTCAATGGGTAACATATTTAAATTTGATTGGGGTCTTTTTTCACATTTCAAAGAATTATTTTTGAACTGTTTATACCTGGAATCCATTCCATATATTCTACTGAGAGAAATCAACATCTCTGTCCTTTCTCTGGGCTAGTCTTAATTTCATGAACATCCCTGCAATTAAACAATTATATTTACTTGATATGACATTTGGAAAAAATGTAAGTTACTTTTGGAACGGTGAACTTTTTTTGTATTTTAATAACTCATAAAACTTAAAATACAGGCTTTTTGCTGTTTGTATCATATTAATTATTCAATAAGTAATCATTTTTAAAAATTTACTCTTAGTAAAGGCAGATGTACATTTCATTACTGCTAATAAGTTCCAAAGTTGAAGATGTAGTTTTCTAGTAAGGATAATATGAATAGAAATTCTAGGTCCATTCTTTTTCGTATAGAAGTTTATGTTTTCTCAGAGGCATATAGTTTCATGTTTATATTCTTTTAGATAACAGTAAAAAGAAAACTAAGAAACTAAGAATAAAAAGGAGTCACCGTGTAGAGCCTGTTAATACAGATGACTCTGCTCCTAAGAGTCCAACACCACCCCCACCTCCTCCTCCTGGTGAGTAAATTGATATTGATACTAAATTTAGGAATACTGCTTTAAACAGTAAGGAAAAATAAAGAAATTTTGTGGTTTTATTCAATATGCTTACTCTTGTGAATTTATGATAAAGGAAGTTTTCTATGTTACTTTGTTCAAAATTTATTGTAAGTATATATTTCCTTTTTTTAATCAGAAAAAAAGTGTTTTCTAAAGTAGAAAATAGTGTGTAAAATTAATAAGAACACTTTACCCAACCACTTCCTAGAATGGATTCAAGTCCTACTTGAAATATCAGTCCCCAAATTGCTAAAAGGAATTTAAATTTAATGAATGGATGGCTAATGGAAGTTTTTAAAAAGTTAGATCTTTCATGCTGAAAGTTATCATTTGAAAGCAAGATGTGTGAATTTTTCCAATATATTTCCAACATACATACTGACTTTCTAAATTGTCCTGAGGATTAAAAGGAATATTGCATGTAAAACACTGGTATGTGCTAACTGCGTGGTGATTGTGAGAAATTTCTCAGTACTAGGCACAATACCTAACACACCATAGGTGCTCAATAAATATCTAAATGTATATGTTTATAGTGTCCTTTTAACCCTATTAGAAGGCTTTAGGTGGTAACATTTTAAGACTCGTTTCTAATGTTTCATTTATTAGTAAATAATGATCATAATCCCTTTGCTAGGGCTTGGAATAGTAGCCTACGGTAATTTTTGATGGTGGTGAAGATGCTTATATTTTTGACTAAAGATAAGTAAAAACTTAAAGTAGATGTTACCGGCCTATAATTACACTTCTAATTAAAAACTATTTCAAATAATACTGTGTCATTCAATATACATATATGACTTGACATCGAATATTATTATATTCCTGTCAAGGGATGGATCCTCTCAACAGACCTAAAGAGACATTGTTTAACAGTGTTTTAAAATCTTTTTCTCTTTCCTTAGTTGGCTGGGGAACCCCCAAAGTCACTAGACTTCCAAAACTTGAGCTTCTTGGTGAAACACGTCATAATGGTAATGCAAAAGGATCAGTTTTCAAGTATACGTATTACATCCACTTTTCTTTACCTCACTACTTCAACAAATTTTTATTTTTGGAAGGCTTTCAAGTTCACAACCATCCTTTTTCATTATACTTCACTTTTTTCATTTTATTTAATTTTTTTATTCTTTAGTGCCTTTTGCCTCCATATAATTTGTTTACCTTGGAATACAGATGTAAAAATAATCATAGTTCATGTTTATCCACTATATGTAAAGTGGTATGATAAGTGAACAGTTACAAAGAGACATACAATTATATATAGTGTTAAAAACAGCATTGTCCTATATGTGCTCAGTATACTCTGTGATAATGTCACATTAATGGTTTTTTCTCTGTTTTTAATGAGACCCAGCTACTGAATATTAAAGTCAAGTAAAGATTAACACAATTTGTAAAATCAGAGACTAAACTAACAAACCAAATAAGGTTCAGCAAAATTGAAAGTTAGTAAAGGCTTATAGACTCAAGAAAATAGTTTTCTTTGGATTAAATTAACATAAGGTATAATCTCGTGAATATATGGCATTAGAATTCCATAAATGGAAAACTAGAGAAGGGACAGTTGGGTATAGAGAACTGCCTGATACAGCAGACTGAAGTTCTGATTTCAGACCATCAGCTCAGGCTTTTTTTTTTTTTTTAAAGATTTTATTTATTTATTTGACAGACAGAGATCACAAGTAGTCAGAGAGGCAGGCAGAGAGAGGAGGAAGCAAATATCTTCTCCCATTCTGTCAGTTGTCTTTTGATTTTGTTAACTGTTTCCTTTGCTGTGCAAAAGCTTTTGATCTTGATGAAATCCCAATAGTTCATTTTTGCCCTTGCTTCCCTTGCCTTTGGCAATGTTCCTAGGAAGATGTTGCTGCAGCTGAGGTCAAAGAGGTTGCTGCCTGTGTTCTCCTCAGTATGTTGATGGATTCCTTTCTCACATTGAGGTCCTTCATCCATTTTGAGTCTATTTTTGTGTGTGTTATAAGGAAATGGTCCAATTTCATTTTTCGGCATGTGGCTGTCCAATTTTCCCAACACCATTTATTGAAGAGGCTGTCTTTTTTCCATTGGACATTCTTTCCTGCTTTGTTGATTAGTTGACCAGGGAGTTGAGGGTCTATTTCTGGGCTCTCTATTCTGTTCCATTGACCTGTGTGTCTGTTTTTGTGCCAGTACCATGCTGTCTTGATGATGACAGCTTTGTAATCGAGCTTGATGTCCAGAATTGTGATGCCACCAACTTTGGCTTTTTCAATATCCCTTTGGCTATTCGAGGTCTTTTTTGGTTCCATATAAATTTTAGAATTATTTGTTCCATTTCTTTGAAAAAAATGGGTGGTACTTTGATAGGAATTGCATTAAATGTGTAGATTGCTTTAGGTAGCATAGACATTTTCACAATATTTATTCTTCCAATCCAGGAGCATAGAACATTTTTCCATTTCTTTGTGTCTTCCTCAATTTCTTTCATGAGTATTTTATAGTTTTCTGAGTATAGATCCTTAGCCTCTTTGGATAGGTTTATTCATATGTATCTTATAGTTTTGGGTGCAATTGTAAATGGGATTGACTCCTTAATTTCTCTTTCTTCTGTCTTGTTGTTGGTGTAGAGAAATGCAACTGATTTCTGTGCATTGATTTTATATCCTGACACTTTACTGAATTCCTGTACAAGTTCTAGCAGTTATGGAGTGGAGTCTTTTGGGTTTTCCATATATAGTATCATATCATCTGCGAAGAGTGATAATTTGACTTCTTCTTTGCCGATTTGGATACCTTTAATTTCCTTTTGTTGTCTGATTGCTGAGGCTAGGACTTCTAGTACTATGTTGAATAGCAGTGGTGATAATGGACATCCCTGCCATGTTCCTGACCTTAGTGGAAAAGCTTTCAGTTTTTCTCCATTGAGAATGATATTTGTGGTGGGTTTTTCATAGATGGCTTTGATAATATTGAGGTATGTGCCCTCTATCCCTACACTTTGAAGAGTTTTGATCAGGAAGGGATGCTGTACTTTGTCAAATGCTTTTTCAGCATCTATTGAGAGTATCATATGGTTCTTGTTCTTTCTTTTATTGATGTGTTGTATTACATTGCTTGATTTGCGGATGTTGAACCAACCTTGCAGCCCTGGAATAAATCCCACTTGGTTGTGGTGAATAATCCTTTTAATGTACTGTTGAATCCTATTGGCTAGTATTTGGGGGAGAATTTTCACATCTGTGTTCATCAAGGATATCGGTCTATAGCTCTCTTTTTTGATGGGATCGTTGTCTGGTTTTGGGATCAAGGTGATGCTGGCCTCATAAAATGAGTTTGGAAGTTTTCCTTCTATTTTTATTTTTTGGAACAGTTTCAGGAGGATAGGAATTAGTTCTTTAAATGTTTGGTAGAATTCCCCCGGGAAGCCGTCTGGCCCTGGGCTTTTGTTTGTTTGGAGATTTTTAATGACTGTTTCAATCTCCTTACTGGTTATGGGTCAGTTCAGGCTTTCTATTTCTTCCTGGTTCAGTTATGGTAGTTTATATGTTTCTAGGAATGCATCCATTTCTTCCAGATTGTCAAATTTATTGGCATAGAGTTGTTCATAGTATGTTCTTATAATAGTTTGTATTTCTTTGGTGTTAGTTGTGATCTCTCCTCTTTCATTCATGATTTTATTTATTTGGGTCCTTTCCCTTTTCTTTTTGCTAAGTCTGGCCAGGGGTTTATCAATTTTATTAATTCTTTCAAAGAACCAGCTCCTAGTTTCGTTGATTTGTTCTATTGTTTTTTTGGTTTCTATTTCATTGATTTCTGCTCTGATATTTATGATTTCTCTTCTCCTGCTGGGTTTAAGGTTTCTTTCTTGTTCTTTCTCCAGCTCCTTTAGGTGTAGGGTTAGGTTGTGTACCTGAGACCTTTCTTGTTTCTTAAGAAAGGCTGTACCACTATATATTTTCCTCTCAGGACTGCCTTTTTGTGTCCCACAGATTTTGAACCATTGTGTTTTCATTATCATTTGTTTCCATGAATTTTTTAAATTCTCCTTTAATTTCCTGGTTGACCCATTCATTCTTTACAAGGATGCTGTTTAGTCTCCATGTATTTGGGTTCTTTCCAAATTTCCTCTTGTGATTGAGTTCTGGCTTCAGAGCATTGTGGTCTGAAAATATGCAGGGAATGACCCCAATCTTTTGATACCAGTTGAGACCTGATTAAGGACCGAGGATGTGAAGTATTCTGTAGAATGTTCCATGTCCACTAAAGAAGAATGTGTATTCTGTTGCTTTGGGATGAAATGTTCTAAATATATTTGTGATGTCCATCTGGTCCACTGTGTCATTTAAGTCCTTTATTTCCTTGTTGATCTTTTGCTTGGATGATCTGTCCACTTCAGTGAGGGGAGTGTTAAAGTCCCCTACTATTATTGTATTATTGTTGATGTGTTTCTTTGATTTTGTTATTAATTGGTTTATATAGTTGGCTGCTCCCACGTTGGGGGCATAGATATTTAAAATTGTTAGATCTTCTTGTTGGACAGACCCTTTGAGTAAGATATAGTGTCCTTCCTCATCTTTTATTATAGACTTTGGCTTAAAATCTAATTGATCTGATTTAAGGATTGCCATTCCTGCTTTCTTCTAATGTCCATTAGCATTTTAAATTGCTTTCCACCTCCTCAATTTAAATCTGAAGGTGTCTTTGGATTTAAAATTAGTTTTTTGTAGGCAACATATAGATGGGTTTTGTTTTTTTAATCCATTCTGATACCCTGTGTCTTTTGATTGGGGCATTTAGCCCATTAACATTCACGTTAACTATTGAAATATATGAATTTAGTGCCATTGTATTGCCTGTAAGGTGACTGTTACTGTATCTGGTCTCTGTTCCTTTCTGATCTACTACTTTTAGGCTCTCTCTTTGCTTAGAGGACCCCTTTCAATATTTCCTGTAGTTCTGGTTTGGTGTTTGCAAATTCTTTTAGTTTTTGTTTGTCCTGGGAGCTTTTAATCTCTCCTTCATTTTCAATGATAGCCTAGCTGGATATAGTATTCTTGGCTGCATGTTGTTCTCATTTAGTGCTCTGAATATATCATGCCAGCTCCTTCTGGCCTGCCAGGTCTCTGTGGATAAGTCTGCTGCCAGTCTAATATTTTTACCATTGTATGTTACAGACTTCTTTTCCCAGACTGCTTTCAGGATTTTCTCCTTGTCAGTAAGACTTGTAAATTTTACTATTAGGTGACGGGGTGTGGGCCTATTATTGATTTTGAGGGGCGTTCTCTGAACCTCCTGAATTTTGATGCTTGTTCCCTTTGCCATATTGGGGAAATTCTCCCCAATAATTCTTTCCAGTATACCTTCTGCTCCCCTCTCTCCTTCTTCTTCTTCTGGAATCCCAATTATTCTAATGTTGTTTTGTCTTATGGTGTCACTTATCTCTCGAATTCTCCCCTTGTCGTCCAGTAGCTGTTTGTCCCTCTTTTGCTCAGCTTCTTTATTCTCTGTCATTTGGTCTTCTATATCACTAATTCTTTCTTCTGCCTCATTTATCCTAGCAGTGAGAGCCTCCATTTTTGATTGCACCTCATTAATAGCTTTTTTGATTTCAACTTGGTTAGATTTTAGTTCTTTTATTTCTCCAGAAAGGGCTTTTATATCTCCCGAGAGTGTTTCTCTAATATCTTCCATGTCTTTTTGGAGCCCGGCTAGAACCTTGAGAATTGTCATTCTGAACTCTAGATCTGACATATTACCAGCGTCTGTATTGATTAGGTCCCTAGCCTTCGGTACTGCTTCTTGTTCTTTTTTTTGTGGTGAATTTTTCCGCCTTGTCATTTTGTCCAGATAAGAGTATATGAAAAAGCAAGTAAAATACTAAAAGTGTGGCAACCACCCCAGGTAAATACGCTTTAACCAAATCAGAAGAGATCCCAAATCATGAGTGGGGAGAAAGGGGATAAAAAGAGGTTCAGAAAGAAAGAAAGCAAAAAAAAGAAAAAAAAAAGGGAAAAGAAAAGAATTTAAAAAAAGAAAACGAATGAAGAAAAGTATAAAAAAGAAAAAAATATATATTAGATAAACTAATTAAAAAACATTAAAAAAGAAAAAGGTAAAAGTAAAAAAATTTTAGCAGAAGAAGAGGAAAAAAAAAATGAAAAAGAAAAAAAAATTAAATTAACTGCAAGACTAAAGAATCACAGGGAGAAAGCCATGAGTTCCGTGCTTCGCTTTCTCCTCCTCTGGAATTGTGCTGCTCTCCTTGGTATTGAAACTGCACTCCTTGGTAGGTGAGCTTGGTCTTGGCTTGGATTTCTTGTTGACCTTCTGGGGGAGGGGCCTGGTGTAGTGATTCTCAAGTGTCTTTGCCCCAGGCGGAATTGCAATGCCTTTACCAGGGGCTGGGCTGAGTACTCCGCTTGGGTTTGCTTTCAGGAGCTTTTGTTCCCTGAGCGCTTTCCGTAGAGTTCCGGAGGACAGTAATACAAATGGCGGCCTCCTGGTCTCCAGCCTGGAGGAGCCGAGAGTCCGGGGCCCCACTCCTCAGTGCGCCCTCAGAGAACAGCGCCCAGTAATTCCCGTCTGCCTGACCTCCGGCCGTGCTCTGAGCTCACCAAGCCTGCGTCCAGTTCAAGGTAACTCCGAGCTGGGAGCTCACTGTCAGCTCTGTCTCTGTAGCCGGCTTCCCCATCCCAATACTCTCAAGCTCTTCGACACTCAGACACCCCCGATCCTTCTGTGACCCTGCGGGACCTGAGGCCACGCTAACCCCGCCTGGGCTTCGCGCCCCGGTTTAGCCTCTGGAGCAATGTCCCTCAGCGGAACAGACTTTTAAAAGTGTTGATTTTGTGCTCTGTTGCTCTGCCACTTGCCGGGAGCCAGCCCCTCACCCCCGGGGTCTCTCTTCCCGTTGTTTTGGATCACTTCTCCGCCAGTCCTACCTTTCAGAAAGTGGTTGCTTTTCTGTTTCTAGAATTGCTATTCTTCTTCTCTTCGATCTGCCGATGGATTCGCAGGTGTTTGCAATCTTTGGATAAGCTATCTAGCTGATCTCCTGCTAGCTGAAGTAGTCTCAGCCTGCTACTTCTCTGCCATCTTGACTCCTCCCCCTCTTCCCATAAATTTTTAGTCAAAGTATACCTAACCTGTTTTTAAAAAAAAAAAAAAAAATGTACAATCAACTCTGATTTCATTAATAGGGAAGAATGCAGGTATAATTAAAAATTCTAATAAAAAACCTTAAATTTATTTTTAGAGTTGTTCATGGGATCTTCAGTGGAGATGCTGATAGCTGCCAATTTTATAATTGCATCCTCCTCTTTTCTCTAATTTTATACACATTTCTTTGCATTTGTTGAAAGGCAAGTAAACAACAGATACAACAATTTTTTATAGTTATACTGAGAATTTTTAAAGCAGATTCATGCCTTTTCTTTGCTAATAGACATTTGTTTTGATAGTAGTTTGATTTTACTTTTCTAATTATTGTCTGTAATACTTGTTCAGTGTAACAGGTAAGACATGCATGGAGAAAGGAGACTTAAAAAGAGAATATGTTTACTATATAAACACTCTCAACCCATACTTCATTAACATGTTGTGTGTTATACATTATGAGAAATAGATCAAGGATTCTCTTAGCTAGAAATACCAAATGCACTAAACAAAAGAATATTTCTAATCTTAAACTGTGAATGAAGATAAAATTTTGTATGCAATTTTACTACCCTTCAATTTGGTGTTTAAAAAGTTTGAAGCTCTGGGCGCCTGGGTGGCTCAGTGGGTTAAGCCGGTGCCTTCGGCTCAGGTCATGATCTCAGGGTCCTGGGATCAAGTCCCGCATCGGGCTCTCTGCTCAGCGGGGAACCTGCTTCCTCCTCTCTCTCTCTCTCTCTCTGCCTGCCTCTCTGCCTACTTGTGATCTCTCTTTGTCAAATAAATAAATAAATAACCTTAAAAAAAAAAAGTTTGAAGCTCTTTGTAAAAATGTGTGTTAGCAATTAAGTTGATTTATTATCAGTTAGTGCCCAGTTATTATCCATTGGGTACTAACATCGACTTATATCCCTTACAGTTAAGACAATAAGAAACATACTTTGTATAGAATGATTTTATTTTCTGGCAAAGAAATAACACAGAATCCTTACCTCAAAAATAAAATAACTTCTTGGGATGGAGAAAGATAATTCTTGCTGTGTGTATGTGATTTCTCTTTTTAGGAATATACTTTTAAATTCTAAAAGTATAACATATTAGGAAGTATACACACCTTGGGTTAATTTTGAGTTCTGTTATGTATTAAAATTCTCATTAATTTTGATTTTAAGAAATTAGAAAAGTCATATTTAAAATTTGTCAAAATTGTTTTAATTTAAGTTATAACAATAGTATAGCAATAATATTAACTGTATACTCTGTGTTCCTGGCATATTGCTAAGCACTTCAGGTACATTAATTCATTTTATTTCTCCTAAAAGCCTTATAAGATGGGCAGGGATATCCCCATTTTGTACAGGAGGAACTTACACTCCAAGGTCACACAGCTACTAGGTAGCATTACCAAGATTTGAATGTAGGTGTGTCCAGCTTTGAAATCCATACCTTTAATTCATTTTGTTGCACTGTCACATCGAGACTTATGAGGGTATCCTTGTACCTTACTAGTTGCTTGGAATTTATAGTTGCTTGAAAAGCCATTTTCTCCTAATACTTCTCTATATTTAAAGTAATTTTCTTGTAGACAGCCTATTGTTGGATCATATTTTTTGATCTGCTCTGACAGTCTTTATCTTTTAGTTGTTGCAGTTGTACCACTGACTTTCAAAATGATTATTGGTATAGTTGGATTAATATCTAGCATATCTATTACTGTTTTCTATTTGTTGCCCTCATTCTTTGTTCCTATTTTTGTCTTCCATTCTTTTTCTCCCTTTTGTGGCCTTTTTTTTAAAAGATTTATTTAGAGAGTGAAAAGAGAGGGAATGGGGTAGGGAGAGGGGCAGAGGAAGAGAGAGAATCTCAGGCAAACTCCTCGTTATGGCAGAGCCTGTCCGGGGCTCCATCCCACAACTCTGAGATCATGACCTGAGCTGAAACCAAGAGTAGGACACTTAACCAACTGTCCCACCAAGGTGCCCCTGCCTTTTGTGGGTTTAATTGAGCACTTTCTATGTTTCCATTTTCTCTCCTTAGTGTATCAGTAAAACTAATTTTTTTGTTTTTACTTTTTTTTTAGTGGCTACTCTAGAGTTTGCAGTATACATTTACATTAATCCAAGTTCACTTTCAAACTATACTATAGATTTAATGGGTAGTGCAAGGACCTAAAATAATCAAATAATCCTGATTCCTTTCTCTGTGTTCTTTGTGTCATTGCTGTCATTCATTTAACTTAATATATAAGCATGTATAAGTGAATATATGTATATATACATACATGCATAAGATTTATACCTACATATACATAATCAAAGTACATTGTTACTATTAGCATTTTTTAACCAACTTTTATCTTTTTGATCAATTAAGAAGAAAAATATGTTTTCATTTTACTTGTTTCTTCTTTGATACTTTTTCTTTCTTTACGTACATCTGAATTTCTGACCTTTATTATTTTCCTTCTCTCTAAAGAACTTTTAACATTCCTTGCAAGTCAGGTCTACTCACAATAAATTCCCTCAACTTGTGTTTGTCTGGAAAAGTGTATTTTTCCTTTACTTTTGAAGGACAGTTTTGCAGGGTATAGAATTCTAGATTGGTGTTTTGTTTTGTTTTGTTTTATTTTGTTTTCTTTCTCTAAACACTTTAAATATTTCACTTTACTTTCTTCTTGCTTGCATGGCGTCTGAGGAAAAGCTGCATGTAATTCTTAGCTTTGAGCCTCTGTTGAAAAGCTGTTTTTCGCTCTCTAGCTTCTTTCAGGATTTTTCCTTTTCTTTGGTTTTCTGTAGATTGAAAATGACATGCCCAGATATGCATTTATCCTGCTCAGTGGTCTCTAGATACCTCGATCTGTGCCTTGATGTCTGACATTAACTTAGGGGAAATTCTTAGTCATTATTGATTCAAATATTGCTTCTATTCTTTTTTCTCTTTCTTCTTCTGGTAATTGCATTAAAAATAAGGTATGACTTTTGTACTTGTCCCACAGTCCTTGGATATTCTTTTCTGTTTTTTCCCCCAGTCTTTGTTCTCTTTGCTTTTCAATTCGTGAGGATTTTATTGATCTATTCTCAAGCTCAAGTTCTTTCCTCAGTTGTGTCCCGTCTATTAATAAGCTCATCAAAGGCATTCTTCATTTCTGTAACAGTGATTTTTTTTTTATCTCTAGCATTTTGTTGTTGTTGTTCTTTGTTTGGATTTCCATCTCTCTGCTTACATTGCTATGTGTTCTTGCATGCTGTCTACTTTATCCACTAAAGCCCTTAGCTTATTAATCATAGTTATTTTAAATTCCTGGCCTGATAATTCCAATATTCCTGCTATGTCTTTTTCTGATGATTGATCTGTCTCTTCACATTTTGGGTTTTTTGCCCTTTCTGGAATGCCTTGTTTTTGTTTTGTTTTGTTTTGTTTTGTTTTTGTCTGACATGGTGTATCAGGTGAAAGAAACTTTCTGAAGTTACTGAATTACTGAAATTGGCTTTCAGTAATATGGTGGTGATATGTGATAGAAAGAGAAGTGTTCTATATTTCTATAATGAGATCTCAGTCTTTTAGTGAGCCAGTCCCTCTGGACTCTGAATGTTACAAGAATTTCTCAGTTTTTTTCTTCCCCACTCGGTAGACAAAAATGGGTAGTGCCAGCTGGAATTGGTGGTCTTCTTCCCCAGGTCAGTTGGGGTTTGATGATACTGCAGTAGTTTAAGCTCTAGTTAACTAGTTTTCCCTGAGGGGAGGCTGTGTGCCCCAAAACAGAGTGTTCTGGGGTATTTCAAAATGGTTTCTTTTTTTCCTTGCCTGACAGAAGTGGGAGGGGATTTTTCTTCAATATTTATTGTGGAAATTTGGTCATGTTTCTGGAGACAAATTTCACAATATCGTAGGAATCCTCATATGACTTAGTCTCCTTGGAGTTTTTAACTCTGAGATTTGTTCCTGCTAAGCCTCCAGCAATTAATCAAAGTTCAGGTTTTCCTAGCTGGGCAGTTTTCCTTCCTTTGGCAGTTTCCATTCATGAATATATGCTCTGGTAAACTGAAACTCCCTATATTTGCCTGTCTGTCTCCATTTCTGGGTCAGTGGTTTGTCTTGTGACCTCCCCTCTTATGGAAATGAGCTGATGTGTTGATTTTGTAGTCTGTTCAGCCTTTTACTTCTTGTTAGGATGGAGTGGTGACTTCCAGTCTTCTTAAATGCTGTTATGACTTTGTTAAATTAACACTTGTTAAGTAGGGCCCCTGGATGTTAGATGGTAAGTCTTGGTTCAAAAAGGCCACAGAAGAAATTGAGACAGGAGAAATTTATTACTTACAGGTCCTGGAGGAAATATGTGGCATACCTTGAGGTTTCCATGGGGGAGATCAAGGCAGGGTGCAGGCAGAGAGAGCTGCAGGAGCTGGGCCATATGCTAACACCAGATTGGTGAATTCAAAACAAAAAAAATGTGGTTTTGTAAGTTCCATCAGGGTCTTATCTAACAGAAGGCTCTGGCAGGTGTGGGATACTGTTGATCACAAAGGACATTTGGGTAAGTTATATCAGGAACTTACATTTACTTGTGACATTGCAGGCTGTTTTCTAGGTCATGTGCTCATTTAGGGCTAGTTGGCCAAACTCTCAATATATCCAAAACTGGAAACAGGACTCTAATACATTTTCAATATATTTATTTCAAGTGATCCTAAAAATCTATGCTTCTAGGATAATTTTAAGGTAATAGGTTAGAAAATAACTACTTACTAAAGGTTTACATATGCTATTAACTCTAAGCCAATTGATAATAATTAAGGGACAGGAACTTATTAAGAAATGTAAAATAAGACTTTCTTTGTATCATATACACCGTAAATCACTGAATTATAGAGAAGCATCATTGTAGAATATTACTACCTACCAGAAAACTAAGATAATTAATTCTTTTTGTAAAATACCTATAATAACCACTGGATGAGAATATGGATGGTACAAATACTGACTTATCAGGGCCTTGGCAAGAACTTCCATAGATTTTTGAGTATTTATTTGTTTTACACTAATATGAACATGTAATTGGACCTAAAATAATATATATGTATATTTATTAGATAAAACTTTTTATTAAATCAAGTAGAAATTAATTTATAATCTAGAGTTAGGAATTTGTACTAGTGGTTATGTTTTAAATTTATTCAAGTTTTCTTGGATTTTGATTTTTTTTTTCGTCTATTCTCCTCATCCATTAGTCTACCCATCAAGTGAGAGCACCTTACTTTTTTAAAGGTGTTGGTTGGAAAATAATGAATTGCATCAAAAATTCTGATTTACCATACTATTTTTTGGTATCCCTTCTGTATGTAGATTTCTATGGAAAGCCACTGCCTCCGCTGGCTGTGCGACAGAGACCTAACAGTGATGCTCATGATGTGATTTCATAGCCAAGTCACATGGATGCACTAAATACAGGCAAGATCAACTAGAGGACCTTCTTTCTCAAAGAAGAAAAGCCCTAAACATTCATGACTAGGGCAATATAACCATGGCAATTTCAGTAAGGAGTCCAATAGCCAAAGACCTGACTGATCTGACAATTATCCATGTTATTCACGGTTTAAAAAAAAAAAAAAAAAAAGAAGCAAAATGATCAGTAGATGGGATGAGCATTTGAATCAAATTATCAGGAGTTATTGTTGACTCTGGATTTTACAGTCCCATTCATGAGCATATTCCTGAAGGAAAACCTTTTCAGAAAAAGAGCCAATGGACTCTGCACACTTTCTTAACCATTTGTTTAATAGTCTTTGTTACTGTATCTTACACATTTTTTATAAAATACATGTGCATGGAAGGGGAATCTTGGGAATTTATAACCTACGTTTTTAACTTTTTATATTTTTCTAAAACTTATAAGAATTTTAATTACTATGATATTGACTGCACTTTTCTATAGATGCTTTGTTTAATGGAAATGGAGTTGATTTACTTGACAAACATGAACTATACAAACAGGACATATTTATATGGTTTTAGGTATGTTTTATAATAGTATTGTTCTTGAAATGTACATCCTAATTTTACCTAATTTTAAAATAATACCTTTTAAAACTAGTTGCTTAGATCTTTATTCTTCCAAATTATGTTATCTGAAAATACTACCCAAATACTACCCAAGCAGGGTTCATTTTGTTGTTGTTTGCTTTTTTTTTTTTTTTTTGTGATGATTGCAATAAATGAAAGAGACTTGAAATACTTTCTTGATCTAAATGCTTTTTAAATTAATAAAAATGTTACGTGAGCTATTATTAAAATTTTCAGTGAACACCTCTTTTATGGTATAGACTTTTTCAGATCATGGTGCTCGTTGTCACTTCCTTGTTCTGTCAGAAGCTGCAGTGACTCTTTTATTTTAATTCTTTTGTGCCTTGAAAATAAAGGCAAGAAGACTGAAAAAGACACTGTGGGTACAAACACTTGGTTTTGTAACTAGGAAATGCTTGAGTACTAAGTCAATAAGAATTAAAAAGTTGGTTTAAAATTATTTTTATAAAGAGAGAATTCCAAAATTATTTCTCAATTTAAAATAATAGCACTTCCCTTGCACTGAAGAATGGCATCTATAGGATTCTCTATTTAAGCAAATTTTTAGGAATATATTTTGAGTATTAGATCATAATTTGCACTTAATTAAAAGTATATACATTTATATCAAGATGAAAATGTTAGAAACAACATGAATCCTATCACCTCGTTAAAATTTTAAGTTTGGTTAACTTGTACTGACAACAAAGAAACACTAGTATCTAACAATAACAAGATTAAGTATATCTAAAGCAGTTTAATATGATTATTTTACTTTGGAGCATCACATTTAGTCACATTTTTTAAGTCCTTGAACTTTCATTAGTTGGGTCACTTATTACTCTAGTCAGCAGCATAATGCAGTCTTTTGAAGTTTTGTACACCAGGCACACTGAGTAAAAAACATTCTGCTTCAGATATAAAACAGCCTAAATTTGATAGGTGGCCGAAATGTAAGCGAAAGCAACACAGGAAGACAAAATGTAAATTTTGAACTGGATTTTAGAGTAAAACTTATTTGTATATCTTTTTGGTTCCTGTTTGTAACATTTACATTTATTCATTTTTTTAAACACTAAACTTATACTTTTGTCATCCTTTTAATTTTCATCTAGTTTGAGAGTAAATGAAAGTTTAAACATTTTTTGTTTCCTGTAAGTGATTACTATAGTGTGCAATAATACTGAATTCATTTATTAAAAATAAAAATGATTTTTGAAATGAAATATATGATTCAGTGAAATAAATGTTTTATATATCTCTCAAAAATTAATTTGTATTCCTAAAGCATTCTAAAGATATTTTAAAAGAAGTTTTGTAAATCCAGGTTGCTTTTAACAAGTAAATGCCTATTTTGTTATGTGCTGCATTTTTATTCTTAACCATCATGGATTATTACATTTTCACACAATAAAAATAATTTATATCAGTATGCAGTTTTGCTTTTCATTTGATAAATTTAAGTGATTTCTTTTTGGTAAGAAAATAGAAAAGAAATTTTCAGATATGCCTGTTGGAAGAAATCTTAAGTCGATAGATTAAAATAATGACTTTATTTTAGATGAAAACTTTTTCTCTGTACACGTTTTCATATATATGGAAAGGAATACTGTCAATTTTTTTTTTAAGATTTTATTTATTTATTTGACAGAGATCACAGGTAGGCTGAGAGGCAGGCAGAGAGAGAGGAAAGGAAGCAGGCTCCCTGCTGAGCAGAGAGCCCAATGCGGGGCAATATCCCAGGACCATGGGATCACGACCTGAGCCAAAGGCAGAGGCTTTAACCCACTGAGCCACCTAGGTGCCCCAGGAATATTGTCATTTTAAAGGCAATTAAAAATATATCACCTCATGATCCTGGATGATGCAATGTCTGTCTTTTCTTAAAATTACTTACTGAAAGATATATATTTTTACTTATTTAAAAGATAATTCTATATGCCCAAAAGGAATATATAAATATAACATGTATACAATATTGCATGTAATTGATATTAAATAATGAACTTTTTAGTTATCGGTTGTGTGTTTTCCTCAGTTTTTCAAATGAATTTTTAAAATTTTGCTTACTTTGTTTTTTAAAGGATTTTATTTATTTGCAACACAGAGAAGGCACAAGCAGGGAGGATGGCAGGCAGAGGGAGAGGGAGAAGCAGACTCTGCTGAGCAGGGAGCCTGACATGGGGCTTGATCCCAGGATCCAGGGTCCAGGGTCCTGGGATTATGACTTGAGACGAAGGCAGATGCTTAACCAACTGAGCCACCCAGGTGCCCCCAAATTTTGCTGCTTTTATGATGGGAGAATCAAACATAATTTTGTTTGATTATGTTTGAATTAAGTGCTATGCTTTCTGCAAGCTTAAAATTGAACGGTCTTTTCAGTGTGAAACAAAGGACTTAATATGTAAAACTTTTTTTTTTTTTTTAAGATTTTATTTATTTGAGAGAGAACATGCACATGAGCAGATCTGGAGGGCAGAGGGAGAGGGAGTGGGAGAAGGATGAAATAGACTCCTTGCGTTGAGTACAGAGCCCTTCACTGGGTTAAGTCGCAGGAGCCATGAGATCATGACCTGAGCCAAAACCAAGAGTCAGACTCTCAACTAACGGAGCCACCCAGGGACTCCTGTAAAATGTATTCTGAATAGCCCATAAATAAATTATCTGTAGAATATGCCTTTTTTTTTTGTAGCTGATCTCCAAGTATTTGTTTATTGTGATAATTTATTTTATTTGCTACTTGTTTCTATATGGTATGCTATTCATGTTACTGAATTTTTCCCATTCTGCACTGAAGAAAATGCTTTTTGGTGTCAAAACCTTATCAAAAGTGAAACTGCTTATACAAATAAAGCTGTAGCTTATAAACTTTATTATCTTTGGCTTTAATACTTAAGTTTTTGTCTAAGTGGAGTAGACTTTGCAACTGAGATTCTGCTAATACTATTTATCAACAAATATATTCCAGCTGATCCAAAGAACAAATTTAGATATTTGAAGACTTACATTAAAGTATGATTAGAGGGGCACCTTGGTGGCTAAGTTAAGCATCTGCCTTCAGCTCAGTTTGCCTTTGGCTCAGGTCATGATCTCAGGATCCTGGGATTGAGCCCCACATAGGACCTCCACTCAGTCAGTGGTGAGTTTGCTTCTCCCTCTCCCTCTGTGATCTCTCTTGCTTTCTCTCTCTCAAATAAGTAAATAAGTAAATAAGTAAAATCTAAATATATATATATATATGTGATTATAAACTATCAAAATAATAATCCATTAGCTTCGTGGAAACAATAATGGAAACCTGTTTTTGGGGGGAAAGAAATAGGAAATCAGAAATGAATTTTCTTTGATGAAGGGAATCAGCTTATAATTGAAGGAAAAATAGGAAGAAAATTATTTGCTTGTTTAGAGCCCGAGTTGTAAATTCTGTGTGCTAATTAGTAAACAGAATTTATGACCTAGGTAAATGAATCAATGGTCTCCTGATTTTTATAATATATCTTTTCCAGTAATATTTAAGTTATTATATTAGTTTGGTAGATCTGCCACACGATACTACCAAAGACTGGGTGGATCAAACAACGGGAATTAATTTTCTCACATTCCTGAAGTCTGGAAGTCCAGGATCAACCTGGAACCTTATTGCCAGGACTGGTTTCTTCTGAAATTCCTCTCCTTGGCTTATAGATGGCCTGCTTCTCCCTGTTTCCTCGTGTGGTCTTTCCACTGTATGTGTTTATCCCTAGTGTCTGAGGGTTTAAATTTCCTCTTTTTATAAGGATACTAGTCAGATTAGATTAGGACCCACCCTTAAGGTCCTTTTTAATTTAATCACCTCTGGAAAGACTTTCTAAATACAGTCATATTCTCAGGTATTAGGACTTAAGGCTTCAGTATGTGAATTTTGAGGGGATAAGTTTCAGCTCATAATTAACATACATATTCTATTGCACTTTGTGTATATACTTCCCCCTAAGGTTTTTGTTTTTTTTTCCAAAGATTTGATAAAATTAAATAAAAAACAAGTTATATTTACTTCCCAATCCCATTGGATTCTATGATAGAGTTTGTACACACCACTTTGGAGGACTAAAATAATAAAATGAGAGCCTCAGCTAATAAGCTATTCTCCTGAAATGATAGTTCAAGATTGCCTGTAAACTAGGCTTTATTCTCTTGCTTTGATGGTGAATTTCTCTGTTGTGTTTTTTGCCATTCATTTTAAGGAGTGAGTGGTCTCTTGATGGTGGATTGTTTTACTGTAAAGCCTGTCTTTATCTTTTTGGCACAGAAACCTCTACATGAATATGAATGTTTTATGTTTTATGTAAATATGAAAATTCATAAAATGCATAGAAGTCTATAAAGTATTCTTATCTTGAAACACTTCTTATAACAAATAAATTCACAATAAAATTGCTTAGGTTTATTTAAAATTCTTTTCCTGCCCAGTTTAAGTACATATTAAGTTGCTTTATTCTTTAATGCAGTAGTAATAATAATAATAAAATACAGTTTCTGGTGTTGGTGTCAGTTTGATTTATATCTGCCATGGTTTAAAACAAGTCTGGTAATAGTTTCTATTTTTATTTTTATTTATTTATTTATTTTTTTAAAGATTTTATTTTTATTTATTTGACAGAGAGAAATCACAAGTAGATGGAGAGGCAGGCAGAGAGAGAGAGGGAAGCAGGCTCCCTGCTGAGCAGAGAGCCCGATGCTGGCCTCGATCCCAAGACCCTGAGATCACGACCTGAGCCGAAGGCAGCGGCTTAACCCACTGAGCCACCCAGGCGCCCTAGTTTCTATTTTTAAAATGAAGTGTGGACCTTTGTTTATTCTTTAGTAGGTATTTGGTAGGGGAAGTCCACTAACATTCTCATGATACATTTATATTGATTCTATATAGATTAATGGGTTAAGTATTAAAGATCAAGCTGTAAAGAGAAAAAAAAGGGAGAAAGAAACATAATTGCTTGCCTCTGTGCGAAGCAATTTCCAAGCCAAAAAGCAATGGAATCAATTACAAAATAAAAAAAATTTACTGCATAAAATTTTAAGATATTTTTACATTTAAAGAGTTGTAAGAAAAAAATGGGAAGGTACTTGAAAATGTTATATGGTTAACATCTCTAATATAAATAAAAATAGCACTAAGACATCTACAGATAAGTGGACATGAGGTGGTAATTTATAAAAGAAACAAATAGTATGATTTGAAACCTATTGAAACTAAGAATATAATAAAAATTGTAAGATTATCAGACATGGAAAGAACGATGAGCAAACATGTTTATCAATAGTAAGAAGGTAAGTTAGTATAGTAACCTCCATACCTTAGAATACTATGCAACTTTTAGAAAGTTATCTATGAAGAATTTTTAACATAAGAAAATGCTTATAATAGCAGGATACATTATATGTACTGTTTGATCAAACTTGAAAATGCATAAAACTAGAGGAATACATCAAGATGTCAATACAATCTCTAGTGGCATTATCTTTAATTTTCATTCTCATAGGCTTTTTTCCATTTTCATCAGTATTCATTAGCTTATTTAAAATTGGAAAATAGAAACATTGGAAAATAGAAAATTCAAAAATTATATAATAGAACCAATATGACCTCTTTCCAAGCATTACACATCCCCTTTCCCTAAAAGAAATATAGTATATATGATTTCTACTATCTCCTTAAAAGTCTTTTAAATGTCTACTTTGCAAATATACTACCATATTAATTCAATAAATGCAACATTCTGAAATGAACACAGAAAAAAATATAATCTCATGTATAGAGGCTGAAAGGTAGACTAATGACTTTTCTCTAAACAACCAACAAACTGCATGCATTTAATCACTTCAGTCCTTAATACTTTATTTTCTTTTGCACCAAATCTAAATTTATTTTTAGATTACTAGGGAAGTTGTGTAAGTAAATGTATTAAGCTTCAAATCACATTATTGGTGATATTTTTCTTTTTACGTGGTTCTAAGATTTGTACCTATGGTATATGCCTATACTGATATTTTGAGCATCAAAGGTCTCAAAATGATGATTTTCACTAAATATCAGGGACCATATCAAACACTGATTTCTTGATGAATTGTTGATTGCTATTACAAGGGAGGAATTAAAAAGTAACACTAAAAGAGAAAATAAAGTGCTGTTCCTATTAGAATGGGTGTAATATTTTCCTCAGCACATGTAACACTGCCCTTAATAAAGGTGGGTGGGAGGCTACTGTGTAGGGTCATTCTGGTCTTCAGGCATTTGGTATCAGAACGTGATGATCATAATCTTGAAGATCATGATAGTAAAAATAATACACAGCAGCAGCCAACATTCAGGCGTTTACTGTTTCCTACCCTTTGTGCTAAGTGCTTTACTGTATTTCAATTAAACATTTAACCCTCTCCGTTAAAAGAGAGATTATCCCCATTGTCCATCTCTAGGAAATACATGTCTTATTTCTTCATCATATCATCCCTATTACCCTTAGTTCTGAATATCTGAGCTAAAGGGGGGGGGGGGGATATCCAATTTGATGGATTAATTCCGTAACTAGCTTAGCCTCTGAGAACATTTTACAACAACGGTCATTATACAAAACCTAATACAAATTAACATTTTTTTTTACTGAGCCACAAGCACACAGCAGCTTCGGTTCAGTGAAACGCTTCACTTGAAGCTGCCAGCCACGCAAGGCTCCGCCCAAGGGTCAAGCTACGCCCTCGATAGTAAGCACCGCCCCCACCAGCCGGCGGCAGAAGTAACTTTGCGCTCTCGTACCTCTCGCGAGACCTACACGACTTTTGGCGAGATTTCGACAAGGAGGGCAAAGCAGTATCTCGCGGGAAGTTGAACCGGAAAAGCGAGGGATAGAAGTGCGAGCGGGTGAACCTCGCGTGTGAGGCTGTGCTTTTGGTTTCCTGGAGGTGCTGGGTCCTGTAGATCTCTTGTCTGGCATCTCGCGGCGGGATAATGTTGACCCGGGTGAGGGCTGGCACTCAGCTGGGAGCCGCTGACTGAATCCCTGTGCGGGCCGAGGTGGCGAGGGAGGGGGTCGGGAGGGGGGAACTTCGCGAGCTGTTGGCTTCCCTGGCTGCACAGTTCGAGGCTGCAGTGCGGAACGCTCGAACGCTTTCTCTGAGCGCTCTCTGCGGTTTTCTCCCAAGACTCCCCTGTGCCCCCTCGTCACTTGGTTGCAGTCCAGCCTGCCGAGCTGAATACTGCTCCGTTCAGCTTTGAGCAGAATGCAAGCTCCTCAGGGTATGAGACTCACTGCTCTATCCTGGGACCCTGGGACAGTATTACGTGGTAATACCTCGCTAAACTGGATGAGTAAATGAAATAGAATTGCAAGGAAGTTTACACAGCAAGCGAGCGACTTTCCCCCCCCCCCCCCGAAGTAGCCTTTTACTTTTAGAATAATTTTTACATTTACAAGAAAGTTGCAAAGATAATACTAATCTCTATAGGCTTTTCACTCAGTTTCCCCAAATGTTAGTACCTAGAGTCGCTTAATTTTGTTTCTTTGACGCAGCTTCTGTCAAGGCCACTAACTTTTTTTTTTTTTAACGCCACAAAGCCTTTTAACCTTTGCTTTACATAGGAGCAATAATTATTTGAAGAAACCCTCTTTTTTCATAACTACAGTGTTGTTATATTTGAGGTAATGCTTCCTTGAAAGGACTAATAATAATCATAAAACATGTTCTTAAGACAAAAGCTAGTTTGAAGTTCAATAAATTTGTATTATCAGATTGGGTCAGCAACATTTTCTTATCATCATAGCTGAAAGCAAAATCAGAGGGGAAGCTTGCAAAACAGATTTGCAGAGTTGTATTGGATCATTTTGAGAACCAGTATTCCAAAGAACTTGGAGATGCCTGGAATACAGTAAGGTTAGTATAATTCATCTCTTGATGCTTTTTGATAGAACAGGAAATAAACCCTTTTTGGGGAGAGTGGTGCTTGAGGATGAAAAATAAAGGAATGTAAATCTGGGTGCCCTTTTCCTACAGAGACTAAAGAGAAGAACTGAAGAAATAGATGGAATCGTAGGAAAATGAAAAGGGGAGAAAGAAAACTTTGTAGTACTAGTAAGGAAAAAAAATGTTAGAGCCTTGCTTTGAGCAGTTGTTTTAATCCTTGAAACAGGAATGCCCACCAATTGACAAAATTAATTATACTGTAACAGGAAAACCTTAAAACTTTTGAGGGTATTTGACTAGTTTCCGAAAATTCAGAAGATAATTAGTCTTTAAAGCTGGCACAGCTCTGTCTTATCTAGAGTCATTTTATTTGGTTATATTTCTTCCCTGTGTTTTTGGCAGGCTGTGTTTTGAACACATGTACACACACACATACACACACAAATTCTTTGAAATTATTATTGAAAACATCTTTCATGCATAGAAGTAAGTGAGGTAAGTTTGATTTCTATGCTTAGTGACTTTTGCCTTTGGTCAGAATGTTATTCCATGGGTTCTTTACATTGAGGTGTTTTTTTTTTTTTTCTTTTCCAGTTTTTATTTAAATTCTAATTAGTTAACATATACTGTCATACTCGTTTCGGGAGTAGAATTTAGTGGTTCATCACCTGCATATAAAAACCAGTGCTCAGCACAAGTGCCCTTTCTAATGCCCATGACCCATTTAGCTTCTCCCCCATTCACCTCCTTTCCAGCAACCCTCAGTCTGTTCTCTATAGTTAAGAGTCTTAATGGTTTGCTTTCCTCTCTCTCTTTTTTTTTTTCCCTTCCCTGTGTCATCTATTTTGTTTCTTAAATTCCACATACAAGTGAAATTATATGGTGTTTATCTTTCTCTGGCTGGCTGACTTTGCTAAGCATAATACATTCCAGTTCCATTACTGCAAATGGCAAGATTTCATTCTTTTTGATGACTGATATTACGTATGTATATAAGTGTACACACACACACACACCCCACATGTTCTTTATTCATCAGTCGGTGGACAGTTGGACTCTTTCCATAGTTTGGCTATTGTTGATAATGCTGTTATAAACATCAAGGTGCACATGCCCCTTCAGATCAGTATGTTTGTATCCTTTGGTTAAATTCCTAAAGTAGCGCAATTGCTGGATCATAGGGTAATTCTATTTTTAACTTTTTGAGGAACCTTCATGCTGTTTCCCAGAGTGGCTGTCCCAGTTTGTGTTCCTAACAACACTGCAAGACGGTTCCCCTTTCTCTGCATCCTTACCAGTATCTCTTGTTTCCTGAGTTGTTGATTATAGCCTCTCTGGCAGGTGTAAGGTGGTATCTCGTGGTTTTGATTTATGTTTCTCTGATGCTGAATGATGTTGAGCATCTTTCCATGTGCCTGTTGGCCATCTGTATGTCTTTGGAAAAATGTCTATTCATATCTTCTGCATTTCCTAATTGGGTTAAATGTTTTTTGGGTGTTGAGTTTGATAAGTTCTATACATATTTTGGACTTTTTATCAGATACGTCATTGGCAAATATTTTCTCCCATTCTGAAGGTTGCCTTTTAGTTTCATTGATTATTTCCTTGGCTGTTCAGAAGCTTTTTGTCTTGATGAAATTCTAATAGTTCATTTTTTTCTTTTGTTTCCCTTGCCTACATTGAGTTGTTAAATAGTATATTCCATGCCCTGTGGAATATAAAGAGCAAGACAGTCCCCATGTCCAGTTTGCCTGCAGTCTGGTGTTCATGGGGGATAAGGACGCTGGTTTTAAAACTATATGAACTATTAATTCCATAAATATCCTGATAGAAATCGACAGGAGAACCTTGTCTTATTTAACAAAGACGGAGGGTGCCAGCAAAGACCTGAGGAGAAGCCAGCCCTTAACAGGAGTTATCTTAGCAAAAAGAATTAGATAATTTAGGCGGAAAGAAGAGGGAGCACTGCTTCTGAAGCAAGGGACAAAAGCCCAGTACATACTGCTCAGGAAAAAAAAAGGTTATGTAGCTATAGACAATGGATTCAGTCATATTGTTGTTTTACTAATCTCTTTTTGGATAAACTCAGTAACGCTTTCTCACTTAAAGGACAACTTTAAGCATTTATTTTTTTTTAAACAAATGAAATATTGACTGATAATGAAGTCTGAGGTTCTGAGATAATTTTTAGGACAAATTATACTGTTTTAGAAACTTGTAAATACTGTAATATGAAAAAATAGTTCGTGGTTGTGGTTTTTATTTCGAAACTAGATTTTTAGGTTTTATTTATTTATTTTTTAAAAGATTTATTTGACAGAGACACAGCAAGAGAGGGAACACAAGCAAGAAGAGCGGGAGAGGGAGAAGCTGGCTTCCCGCTGAGCAGGGAGCCCAGTGCAGGGCTCTATCCCAGGACCCTGGGATCATGACCTGAGCCAAAGACAGACCCTTAACAACTGAGTCACCCAGGCGCCCCCCAAACTGGATTTTAAAATGGGAAGCTTCTGTCACGGAGAAAAAAGAAGAATGATAGTGGAGTGTAATAAATTCATTATGTTTTTAGTATGTAAAGTTACTCACATAGAGTAGCCAGACTACCACACATCTACTGCATGCTTATTATGTACCAGATAGTATTGGCTTTATGTGATCCTCAGAACAAAGCTCTGAGGTTTGTTTCCCATTTTTCACATGATGAAACCACATGGCGTTTAAGTAAATTCCCAAGTTTACGTAAGTGCCAGAGCAGGGATCTGTATCTAGGCTTTCTGGTTAAAGAACTTCCACTGCCTAACTCCTAATCTCACACCTGGGTGTAATTAGACATTCATGGATAATTTTTAAAAAAAATTTTTTAAAGGGATCGTGTCTTCAGATTTTATAGTAGTCTGACTACCCATACCCTGTAATGAGTTATTTTTCTATTTAATGTGCTCAGACAGATTTATAAGTTATTGTTTGACCCTAAATTAAATGAGCAGTGAACCTCAGATCCATTTAATTAGCTGTGCCTTCTGCTTCATCTACCTTTTTGTTGTGTTTTATGATGATTTAAGTTTTGCATAAATGTGCTAAATTTACCATGGGCAAAATAAAGGCTGAGCTCAAAAAGTAGCCTGAACATGGAAGATGGCATGGGGAAGTAAGAACAAGTCTATATATATATTTTTTAACTTTTATTTGGAATGTCATGCTTGCAGAGTGTATTTACTTCCAGAGAAAGGTGAGTGCATTTTTGTCTTCTACCTGGAAAGTGATTTGCTTACTTTTAGTGTCCTTTCTTATCTAAGAGATGTAGATAATGGGGAAGATTTGGTATTTACTTAAATTTTATTTTTTTGTAATAACCTTTTTTACAAGTCACCCTCTGACTAGCTCTTTAAAGTTGTTTACAATGAGTTTAAGTTTTGCTCCTCTCATTGCCTATTTATCTTTCAATGATGCCCTTTCATGGCATTACTTCCCTCACTATGCTGTCATCTCAAGCTGTGCAGTCTTCTCTAAGCTCTGTTCCATACTTCTCAGTGTTTTCTGGTAACTTCACTTAGTTTGATACTAGGCAATCTCAGAAGCATGTTATTTTCCCTTCTAAACCTATGTTGTCATTTGCCACTTGCATATTTTTTCTCACTTGTTGAAGTTATCACCATCAATATGTTTCCTCTTTTCTCCTCCAGACCTTCAAGGTAAGGAATGAACCTTAATCAAAAATAAGTCTGATATTTGCCCTCAGCTCCTGGGAGGTTATCTCTAAGCCCTTGGAATGTCCTGCCCAAGAGTGTCCTTGTTTACTTGGGGGGTTAGGCCACACTGGAAAGTCTAACTGTGATTTATGGCGGGGACTGTGGGCCATGGTATCAGCTTGGCTTCCCACCTCTGACCTCCAGAGGAGTTGGAAACTAAAGATTAGCCAGTTGATTGTATTTATGTGACCGGCCCCCAATAAAATCTAGACACCAAGCTTTTGGTGAGCCTTCCTACTTGGCGGTATTCTTACGCATGTGGTCATACACTGTTGCAGGAAAAAGTTGTGCTTGCCCGTGATTCCACTGGAAAGCACATGTGGAAGCTTCATGCTTTGAACTTCCTGTACTCTGCACTATGTATCTCTTACCTTGACTGACCTTGATATTTTGGCAGCTCCCAAACTATGGGCTGCCATACACTACTACTCTGCCTCCATCATAATCTCAACGCCCACCAGATGCTTTTGCTTCTTCCTGAGACATTTCTTCGTTTGGATTTCATTTCTACCTGCTTTATTACTGTTTAGTTAAGCTTGCATCATTACTTACTTGGCATATTGCAGTAGTCCCTTTACATAGTCTCCTGCCTTTAGTATTTATTTGATGGCTTATATGTAACCACTTTTATGACACTGTCTGTCCGGCAGTGTTCTAATCACTTTATGAATACTAACCTAATCCTCTGTACAGCCTTCTAAGATAGTTGTTACTATTTACACTTTACAGATAGGAAAACTGAGCATATGGGGGATAATTAACTTGCCTAATGGAACAGAGCTCACATTTGGAGGAGCTTTGGGAGTTTGTCTTACCCTCTGTCCTGCTGCTTTTCAGTACCATCGTATTCCATTGTGCCACTCCTGGAGTAGAAGCCTCCTCTGCCCCCCAGTGTCTGCAGTATTATGTTTGGACTAAATATCTTAGCATGACTAGACAGGATCTTTCCTCCCTTTGGGATTGTGTGTGCTATTCCCTCTGCCAGGAATGACCCTCTCCTTTTCCCCTCTGTACAGTGGTTAAAATATGCATTTAGATCCCACCTTTGCATCTGGTAGCATATGACCTAGGTAGGTTACTTAACATCTCAGCCCCTCACTATCTTTATGTGTAAAATAGGATCTAATTCATATAATTATTACAATGATTTTATATATGTGCAAATTTTAGAATATTGTTTGATATATAGTAAGCCCTCAATATGTGTTAGCATTATTTTTATTACTGTTAACTGTTTTTAACCAATTCTCCATCAACCTGACCCATATATCCTAGACAATGTGTTTCCATTGCATTTTGTTGATAACAGCTATTGTAATTCTTTCGAGATTGTGTTGTCATAATTTCATTAAGTTGTCTTTTCTGACAAGGGAGGGTCTTGAAGAACCAATATCTTAAGACTTGAGCAAGTCATCTACTTATTCAAAATTTTAGTGTTTATAAACCAAGTACTGTTCTAAGTACTGGGTATACAAAGATGGATTATATATATTCTGCCCTCTGTTGTATATGAGGGGAAGATTAATTGGAAATCTTTATTAGACACTTTTCTCCAGAGATCACGTAGTTCATGTATAGAGGGGAAAAAATACAGTCAGATTGCATTAGCAGAATCTGTGAATGAGATGGAGTAGGATGGTTGGGGAAAACAGAAATGAGCTCTCTATTTCTGTTTGTCCCTTATGTTAGCTTTACACAAATATTCAACCTTACTCTGTGCAAATCCCTATGAAGTAGTAACTTTTGGCCCCTTTGAAAGTCATAAGTTAGAAAGTACCAATTTTACTGGCCAATCTAGGCCTGTGATACTAAAATCCATCTTGGTCCTCTACCAAGTGTGCTGCTGTGCAGGGTGTGGAGTCCCACCCCTGGGAGTGTATGCACATGTCTCCTGATACAAGGGATTCCTTGTATGCAGTATTTTCACCTTAGGTTGGTCTCTACCAGAAACGCAAACCATCACTTAGGACTTCTAGTTGAGCTACTGTGAATAACAAATATGGACGTAGATTGCCTTCTATAAGCACTAAAGAAACAATGCCAAAAAAGAGTAGGAGGCAGTCAGTTCATCATTAGAATCTCTGAGGAATAAAAATGAAAGTCTTATAAACATACTTAGGTGTACTTCCATGAACTGATGGATTCATTGCTAAACCAGACTTTTAAAATGATTGAATGAGCACCCTCTAGTGGATACCAATAGCAGTAAAACGGATTTTTATTTTTATGACCATAAAAATTTAATTGGTTTTGTAATCAACAAGATTTATACCAATTGTGCTTAGCAATTCCTAGATAAAATGATTTTTTATCCTCATCATTTGATAGGAAGGTAGACTAGAGAGTAGAATAAGTACTAAGAGAAAAGAATAAAGTCACAGAAAAGTTGAATGAAAATAATAACATCAAATAACATTGTCCAAATAATACATTATACAATTTTTTCAAAGGATATGTGTGCACAGGCAAGTTATAGCAATCAACTTCCAGATTTTCAGTTTTCATATATTCTCTTTCACAAAAGTACTCTGATCCTTATGTGCCAAAGGGAGTATTTTCCTTTATCAACTAGCTTTCTTTGATCTTTCTCCCACTTTACAAAAAGAGGACATACTTTCACTATCTTGACTCTTCCACATTGCAGTTCTCCAGGGTGATAACACTTCTGCAGGTTCAGAGACTGTTGGAATGTCATTGTAAGGGTCGAAAAAATAAATGACTAATGACAACAAATACTTTGACAGGTCAAGTGGTTTCCAAGTTTTGCTTTTAGCAAAAGTAAAGGAGCTTCAGTTGAGTTGTCAACTAGCAGATCATTTAAAATATTTTTGAAGATAGATGATTAAGTGATTTGGGAATATAACTCAGAAGGAAATAGAAGTAAAAAAGAGAGACATTGCTACAGTGAAGTATATTTAATTATTACCCACTTATTTAAGTGAAGGTTTTTCTCAGCTCTTGTAAAAATACAAAACAGGAATGTAGTTGATTTTAACCCTGACTCAGTATAGCCCTCGGTAATATTCATCTCTGGATATATGGAGACCAGGGTTGGCGGGGGAGTGGTGGGAAGGGAAGTTATTTCATTGAGATCCATTTCCTAACACTTCCTTTTTATGTTTATTAATTTTCAAATCTATGATAAGTATTTTGATCAATTTTATAGTAAAAATTTTACTGATAACTGAATCCAGAAGTTACCATTTTAACACTTAGAGATTTAGGCCACAGTGAAAACAGATTTAGTATATATATATATATATATATATATATATATATATATATATATATGTGTGTGTGTGTGTGTGTGTGTGTGTGTGGTGTTTATGGCAGAGAAGTATGATAGGGTAATAAAAGATTTTGAGCACAAAAATGTATTAAAATAAAGTTATGTGGGGGACATAGTATGTAAATAGAAAAAGGAACTAAAATTTTCACCTGTTCAAGAAGATTCAGTCCATGAATTTTTAAATGGACAGTGATGGGTTTCAAAATCACTCGTATTTAGGTTCCACTGGATGCATTTTAAAAAGTGGTATAATTTATATTTGAAAATGACAATTTTTATAGCATGCTGGAAATTACATTCTTAAGTCTATGGTGAAGATTTTGATGTCAACTTAAAACATGCCAGAGGGTACATAGTTTTTTTCAAAATGATACCTGTGGAGGTACGAGCAAACATCTGTAGGTTACTGGTCTTGTGGGTCCCAGTTCTCCTGGCTGCTGAGGTACTTGAACTTCTGTCATTGAAAACCAGTAAGTGGAACAGCTTCAGACTCCTCATGAATCTTGAGAGGAGTGCCGTAGTGTGGTGTCTGGTGAGTGTCTTCTTAAGCCCTCTGATGTACACTCCCTGTATTATCTGCTGGGCTACTTGTCTATCCAGTTAGAGCTTTGGACTTGAGTAACCATTGGCCTGGGAGGCCCAGGGGCATCATCCTACCAATGCACTGGAGTGTGAGTGTGTGCGTCTTTGTGCGCATGTGCTAGGAAGAGGGGAGGTCACTGGTAGTTGGGTGGGACGGCTGTGGGTGTGGTGCTGAGACCCACATTAATATGCAGTTTTACTTTCTTAGGGGTAGGAAGCAGCATCCTGAGCAGTCCCTTCATCAAGTGGTCCCACTGCAGGTGCTCCAGGCAGCATGTATCAGGCTATTCTGATTGTTAGGAGCAGTGGGAGGCCAGGGCACTGACACTAGTCCAAGGTTGGGGTGAAAATTCTGTCTCTCCCTGTGGTATGCTGCTAGTGCTACAGTACAAAGGTCTCACACTTTAGACTTTAAAGTCAGCCAGATTTTGAATCAGGTACTTCTGCTTAATAGTGATAGAACCTTGGGTGAGTTGCCAGACTTCGAGAAGCTTCAGTTACCTAACTTCTAATATGGGGGTAATAGCTGTCCTTCACGGTAGTGATGGTTAAATAAGCTAGGTATGAAAAATGCATATTGTAAACTTATTTTATTCATTTATTTATTTTTTTAAAACCTTTTATTTATCGGACGGAGATCACAAGTAGGCAGAGAGGCAGGCAGAGGGAGAGAGGGAGAAGCAGGCTCCCCGCCGAGCAGAGAGCCCGATGTGGGGCTTGATCCCAGGACCCTGGGATCATGACCTGAGCTGAAGGCAGAGGCTTTAACCCACTGAGCCACCCAGGCGCCCCGCATATTGTAAACTTATGATTAGTAATTTTTATTATTAGGGTGAGGTGGGGTGGCTGGATTAGGTTATAGGTAGACAAGTTTCTCTGAGGAGATAAAGCCTAAACTGGCCCCTCAGCAGAGAGTAGGGGAGTCAGCTAGGTTTTAGGTGGGCCATTGTAGGTCAGCGGAAAGGTCATTATAGGCAGAGGGAGCAGTTTATCCTGAGACTGGTAAAGGCTAAAGAAAACTTATTCCAGGAAGTGCAAGGACTCAGTAAGGTTGCGTACCGGTTAGGAGGAGTCAGAAAATCTTTTTAAAGCAAGGTCTTATTTCATCCAGTTGTTAGAGAATGAGAATAATTTCTGAAGATTGCTGACTCAATCTGCCAGAAGTATGTGTATGTATGTGTTTTGTGTGTGTGTGTGTGTGTGTATTTTAAAGATTATTTATTTGAGAGAAAGCAAGGGCAGAGGAAGAGGGAGAGAGAAGCTTTAGCAGCTTCCCACGTGGGGCTTGATCTTAGGACCCTGAGATCATGACCTGAGCTGACTGAGCCACCTAGGGGCCCCAATAGGTATATGTTTTTAAATCCAATGAGGCTTTCTTCCCTAGGGTCCTTCAGTGAACTTTATCACATTATACTTGACCCATATAATCTGCCACGAGCCCCAGATTTTTTTTTTTAAGATTTTATTTATTTATTTGACACAGAAAGAGAGAGACAGCAAGAAAGGGAACACAAGCAGGGGGAGTGGGAGAGGGAGAAAGAGGCTTCCTGCCAAGTAGGGAGCTCAATGCGGGGCTCAATTCCAGGACCTGGGATCATAACCTGAGTGGAAGTCAGATGCTTAACCGACTAAGCCACCCAGGTGCCCCAGATTACTTTTAATTACCCAAATGCACTGTCCTTCATACGTCTGCCTGTGCTATTGCCTTTGTCCTTCAACTTCCCTTCTCATTTTGTCCTATGGTATTTCTCCTTATCATTCAAGATTTAACATATTGTATAAGAAACAATGTTCCTAAACTAACAATCCTTTTATATACAATAAGATTAAAAGGAAATATGCAAGAATAATAACCTGTACTAAGGGATCAAAAAGAAAATATGACTAAATGGAGAAACATTGTAGTTAGGGTTGGAAAGACTAAATACAATAAGGATGCTAATTCTCCCCAAATTTACTGCATTTAATATAATCCTAGCCAAGATGTCTGTCTATCTATCTACACAAATATTTTATAAATTATTTTAACTGACCCAACTGATGCTAACGTTCATCTGAAAGAATAAACATTCTAAAATAGCTTTGGAAATTCTGAAGAAAAAAAAAAAACAGATTTGTTCTGTCAAATATTAACCAATTGAAAGTACCCTACCATTGTAGCTAACGGGACAAGCCACTCTAATCTGTATGAATTAAATTATGTTTCTTACTATTACTTCTCTGTTATATGAGTCAGAACCCTGGGTAAATTTTCATCCTGTTAAGAGGGGAAGCTTAGGATGGACTGAAATAAAAGTTACAACCGTGACATTTGCAGATCTTCCCTTTGGGTCCATTTTAATGTTGTGGTTCCCAAAGTGTGGTTGGGAGGATTAGCAGAACCATTATCACTGGAGAACTTGCTAGAAATGCTAATTCTCAGTTCCTGCTTCCAACCTACTGTATCAGAAAATCCTGGAGTAGGACTTAGCAGTCTCTTATAGACACTTGATGCATGCTAAAGTTTGCAGAGTACATTCTTAAAAAAAGAGGTTGTCATCTTCCAGAATTCCTGAAACAGACAAACTGGGCTCCCATGATGGTGGACCATCATAGTAAGAGGCAGTAAATGAGAAAGCAGCTTCACGTGTTAGTGTCAGTTGAAATTCACCTGGCACAGTTCCAGTCGCAGGTGTTACATTTCAATCCAGCCATTTCTCACATAGTCACCTCCGGGGTGAGTAGCAGCTGGAATTTATTTAATTGACCATGGTTAATGAGGCTCCCAAATAACTCAGCTAGAAAGATCAGCTTGTAAATAAATTAAATATTTCCTGCTGTATCATACGTCAATTGATGTGAGCTTGTGACTGTTAAGAGCTCTAACTGTTGGACTAAATAAAAATTTAGGAAAGAGAATCTTCTGGTGAAGGCGGGAGGGTGGTGGGTGGGTGGTACTGTCAATCCATAAGTGATTTTTAAACCATCCTTGGTTTTGTATCATCTGAACCACTGAGTGCCTCACTAACTCTCTTACTGTAGAATTCACTGTAGTTCGTTTTCCATACTTTTGTTTCCTGAGAGGAAGACTTTAACACTCACTCCTCTAAATGCCCTTTAGAGGCATTTAGTACTAATGATAGTACTTTTCCCTCCAATAGTAATAGTCTCAGATTTTAAATTTTGTCTTTATGAAAAACACTTGTGCAAAGAATGATGGACAGTCTATTTCGATGTATTCAGAGGTATGAAAAGACCATGTGTTTTTGGCAAGATGTTCTGCAGGAAGGTACTAGGCTGAGGCAGGTAAGGCATTCCTCTCTGGTGCAGAATTTAAGGGACCCCTAAAACTCAATAATCAAGTAATACTTTAACGGGTACAGTTGATACAAAAGAAAGAAAATCCATGATGAATAAAATACCAAAGTTTTAAATAAAGTCAGGATCATGTCTGTGGTAGGTTGAACCATATTGGAACCTTTGACAAAAGGGCAAAGTCAGTGATACTTACCTTGACTCTGAAAAAAATCACAGGTAAGTGTGAAACTAGAACCCCGTTTCAATTGATTAGTAATATAAAATTGTGTTTGTATATATAATATTAATACTATATTTTTTTTCTTTTTCTGCTTCTAGGGATATACTAATATCACCATCATGCTGGCAGTATGCTATCCTTCTTAACCGATTCAATTATTCCTTTGAACTGGAAAAAGATTTACATTTAAAGGGCTATCACACACTCTTTCAAGGATCTTTACCCTACTATCCTAAATCAATGAGGTGTTACCTTAGCAGAACTCCAGATAGAATGCCTTCAGAAAGACACCAAATTGGAAATCTAAAAAAATATTATCTCCTGAATGCTGCCTCTCTTCTCCCAGTATTGGCTCTGGAATTAAGGGATGGCGAGAAGGTTCTGGATCTCTGTGCTGCTCCTGGAGGCAAATCGATAGCTCTGCTTCAGTGTGCTTATCCAGGTAGTGTGCTTTTCTTTCAGTAATTGACAACTTTTAAATACCCATGTATTTCAAAGTACTTTCAAAGTATATGGGAAGAAGTGTAAGACTGAGTTTGCAGACTTTGAAAATCTGAAAACCAGGACAGTATGTAGAATGGAAGTTTTAGCTGAGGAATCAGTGTAATTTTTTTTTTTATTTTCAGCTATGTATTTGCAGGTAATTTTGAACAAAACAATCACATTTTGTAAACATAAATCTGTTAGGTAAAATGAATCCTGATATGCCAATAACAAAGATTTTTTATTTTATTGTTGACTTTTATACTTGAGAGTCTTGTATGATATGTCATCATACTTCTAGGCAACAAAATATGCACATTCAAAGTCATTTTTTTTTTTTTTAAAGATTTTATTTATTTATTTGACAGAGAGAGATCACAAGTAGGCAGAGAGGCAGGCAGAGAGAGAGAGAGGAGGAAGCAGGCTCCCTGCTGAGCAGAGAGCCCGATGCGGGACTCGATCCCAGGACCCTGAGATCATGACCTGAGCCAAAGGCAGCGGCTTAACCCACTGAGCCACCCAGGCGCCCTCAAAGTCATTTTTTGTATCATTAGACCATAAGGTTGTAAGGCAGTTTTGTCTAATAGAAATATAATGTGAAGTACATATAAAATTTAAAATTTTTAATTACTTGTTAAAAAAAGTAGAAACGGTTGAGCTTAATTTTAGTAATAACATTGTGACCCAGTACATCCAAAATATTTCAACATGTAATCAAAATAAAAGTTATTAAAGAGACATTTTGCGTTCTTATTTTCTTACAAAGTCTTCAAAAGGGGTACGTATTATACGGCACATTTCAGTTTGGGCTAGCTGCCTTTTAAGTGCTCATAGCCACATGTAGCAAATGCGTATGATATTAGACAATGCAATTCCTTTTTTTTTTTTTTAAGATTTTATTTATTTATTGACAGAGAAGAGCATAAGGAGGGGGAGCAGCAGGCAAAGGGAGAAACAGGCTCCCTGCTGAGGAGGGAGCCCAGAGTGGGGCTTGACCGACCCTGGGATCATGACCTGAGCCAGAGGCAGATGCTTAACTGACTGAGCCATCCAGGATTCCCTGCACAATGCAATTCTAAAAGACTTTGATACGTTTTTTGGAAGTAACTTACCTTTACCATTATTAGTATAAAAATGATGAAATGTATGTAAATGTACATTTTTATATTTGTTAAAAGTAATGAGTCAAGCAATAGCATAAATTATTTTCCTAATTAGATAATAGGACTTTTTAATAAATTACTTCAGATTTCCCTGGATAAGTATTACTTATTGCTTGGTAAGATAGGGTTCAGCATCAGTTATGTCTGATTTTTGTCTGATGGTTTTTATGAATGCAGATGCTGTTTTTTATTATAGATTGTGATGGAAATGATGGGAATTATGTTATAGTGGTTTCACCAAGCTCTTTAAGTCTTGAATTATCACCCCAAATGTCCATAAATATTTTTCTTCAAGCATTATTTTAATGATCTGCTAAGTAAGCACCAGCTTTTGATTTTTTGAAGGGAAATGGTTACAAACCATCTCTGTTACTAAAGGCTACTTTGCCTAGATGTTTAATTCATTCACTTTCTTAGCCAAGGTAGCCATGTGTTTAATTGCCTTTGTTTGGTCCTTTGTAAATTTCTGTACCCTGGCACAATTTGCTGTAAAAAGATTCTGGATAAGTGGGAAGCATGCTTCTCAGTTATAAGGTTGGTGACGTGTCATTGTGAAAGGAGATGCCCTGACCGGAGGTGTGCTTTAGGAAGTGATCTGAACATTGATTTTTCTAAAACTATCCAACTTTGCTTATTATCCCTTAGAAAGTTGTTAGTATCCCTAGGGCATGCAAAGCCCAGTTTGAAGACTGCTAATTTATATCTTCCTTTGAGAGCACTCCCTGTTGAAATAGATTTCATAAACTTTTTTGACAGCTGTGAATCCAGTAGTATTAGGCGTTGGTACAAATATATCCGTTAACTACGTATTTAGGAGGAAACATAATGTGTGTTTTAGAGTTGTTATTAAAACTCTGTTATTGAAGCTTGCTGTATTTTTTAATGTAAGAAATCAGAACAAAAGGTAATTTTATAAGGTTATTTTTATTATTTTTATATTTGAGCTGAAGATTTATGGAATCATGTGATAAGGAGTATTTTTACTTTCTTTTTTTGTGTTCTTTGGCAGTATTCTTATTGTCTGTTATCAATTTTGAATAGAGAATTTTTAGTATTGTAAAAAATGGAAGAGAAATATGAAATTTGGGTACCATGTTAAAGAGAGCATTTTAATTCTAAATTATCCTTATTAATAGGCTGTATTTCACATGCTTATGATAGGGAAGCTGATTTGATTAGGAATACAAATGCAAACTGATATATCCTAGGAGTTTGAATTGGAGAAGAATCTTACTGTTCTTACATCAAGGGCAATGAACTATAGGCACTGTTCCAAATAAAGAAGCTTTTCATTAAGTAGTACTGATGATAATGGTTTGGTAAGAAGTACAGATGCCTTCATGCTGATGCTCAAAGCCCAAATTAGGTTAGCTACACTGCTTGAATTTGGAATGCGGAAGCAATACTAAAATAAGCTTTTAAAAACAAAACCTAAAATGATGGCTGCAACTAAATGTGCATTTATACAACAAATTTCTTTAGATTACTACTGGCCTTTATTCTGGGCCAAGAGGCTCACAGCTTTAAATGATTAAAAAGCTCATATTTTAGGATGATTAAATTAGTTTATTTCTCTTTTGGTCCAGCTGCTCCCACCTGTTGACACAGTGACAGATTATCCATTTTTTTGTTTTTGTTTTTGTTTTTGTCAATACGGCCTTTGTTAGCCTAATATGTGCCAGAGACTGTATTAATCACATTGAGTAAATCTGTGTTTTCAAACATTTTTTAGTAGTCTTTGCTTCCAGCGTCTTATGCTGTATTTCTATATATACATGTTTCTGAAGTCCTAGGGCTCTGAAGAACACAGTGTGAGTAACATGGTGTATAGATCTTCTTTAACTCTGCAGCACCATTTAGTTGGGCATTATTATGCCCACTTTAAAGATGAAATCAAGTAGCAGAGGTGGGATCTCAACTCAGGTTTTCAGGCATGTGCACTTGACTCTGTTTTGAGGTCTCCTAATGTTACTCAACTGCTGACTTTTCCAGCAACCGCTCCGTTAGACAGCTTCTTGAGAATAGGGGTGACAAGCACCATGCCCAGTCTATAACAAGTACTTAGTAAACCAGAATCTTGAAGTGGTTGTATTCTCAAGTGTATTTTAATCTGTTGTCAAACATGTTCTAACAAATTTGTTGTTAAGTTTGTTGTGAAGTTGTAACATTGCTTCCAGACATCCGAAGAACCTTACAATTAGCTTTCGTATCACTTCTAATATATGGACAATACCATTACTCTAGTTTTTACATTGAGAGGGACATATAATTCCTCTGATAATCAGGATTATGGCTTATGGCTCCAAGGAATAATTAACAGAACTGAAAATAGGCATAATTTTTTTTTCCAAGTTAGTTGCATCAGAGTAAATTAATGAATGAAACTAGCAGCCCAGTTTCTTTCCATGGACCAAAGGCTGCCTTAAACAGATGGATGTAAAGCCTCAATGACTTAAGTATTTTTTTTTTTTTTTAATTCATCCCCTTTCCTGTCTAGATGAATAAAATACCAAGATTTGGCTTATCTTTGACAATTTAAACATGAAGTTAATTCTGTTTCAATGTAGAAAGTCTTAGTATATATATGAAACTTGAGTTGTGATGTCTTATATTACATATTTTAAAAAGTTTAACTAATCTAAGACAATTTCAAATAAAATCTACATCTAGGGCAAACAATGTAACATAAAGCTATGTTTTAAGTAAGAGAGTTCTTTTAAAATGCTGAATTAAGGGGCACCTGGGTGGCTCAGAGGGTTAAGCCTCTGCCTTCGGCTCAGGTCATGATCTCAGAGTCCTGGGATCGAGTCCCACATCGGGCTCTCTGCTCAGTGGGGAGCCTGCTTCCTCCTCTCTCTCTCTCTGCCTGCCTCTCTACCTGCTTGTGATCTCTGTCTGTCAAATAAAGAAATAAAATCTTTAAAAAAAATAAAAAAAATAAAATGCTGAATTAAGAATCTAGACTGAAGTTAAAAATCTTGACTAAATTTAATGAAAAGCTGACTTGATTTTCACTTTTAATAGTTTAAATATTCTTATGATGCCGTGTTTCAGATCAACTCAGCCACATTAGAGAGCACATACTATGTGTGCAAGGCTTTGGATCGTAGGTATGGAGCTGTGAAAAATGCATAAATAACTAAGACTTTGGATTCTTATAGAATGACAGACTAGCTCTTTTAACCAACTCCTGGTGAAAACAACTCTTGCTGAAAACAACTAACAAATGTAGCATATAGTATTAAAAACAATCTTTTTAAATGCATTGGTGATCTCCAAATACTCACTGACCAAAATCTAAGAGATAATGGGAACCCAGAAGATCAGTTGAGCATCAAAGCTAGCTTTTCACTTATGGAGCATTTGCTTAACCTGAAAAAGTTGAATGTTGATATTCATTGCTTCATGAAAATATGCAAATAAAAGACAAAGCCAGAGCTTGCCCAAGAGAACATCTGCTAGGAGGTTAACTTACAGAAAGCTGAGATTCCAAAATGGTATACCTTCCATGTAAGGTAAACTAAGAAGAAATTGTCCTATCCCAAGGGACTGAAAAAGGAAACTGTCTGTTTTCAACTTTGATAATGGAGGAGGAATAGAAATAACCTCCAAAATTGTGTAAGCACAGCTAAGCCAGTGTAGACCATTATGGTGAAGTTGCAGAACATTGAAAAAGAGATCTTAATAGCAGCCCGAGAGGACAGATGGTTTACCTTCAAAAGACAGCAGACTGAGGATTGACCTTTGAAAGTAACAATGGAAACTAGCATTCAGAGGAACAATGTCCTGAGAAAAGAGGACTATAAATCCAGAAATATATTCACCAAAATATCCCTGAAGAACAAAAGTGAAATGACATTTTTTTTTAGAGAGATAGAGTATAAGTTTGTCACCAATGATTCTGAAAGATGTGCTTCAGGAAAAAGGAAAGCCATTGTAGATGGATGATAAGGTAATAAGAAGAAATGAAGAACAAAAAAGATGGGCAATATATAGGTAAAATCTATAAGTCATTGACTAGAGAAGACAATGATGATAATATTTTGTGTAGTTAAAAAATGTAAGCCCAAATAAAACCCAAATATATAGTAACAGCATCTAGTTTGGGAGGGAGAATTAAAAGATTATTACATCTTTTAGGAAAAACAGATTGACTAACTTTATATTTTTTTTTTACATAAGCATGCATGTTAAAATTTTTAAGTTTACCAGTAAAATAGTGGAAATGGAATATAATATTTAAACCAGAAAAAGGGAGAAGTAGAGTGAAAAATAATTAAGACATGGGTCTTTCCTAGTATCTGATGGGGACAAGGTGTGACTTTGGGGAGGTCTCTTGGCCCCAGTTTATGTTCCACCACAGATGTCTTTGGCTTCACCTTTACTCCCATTCCTTACTTAAAGGCTTGAGACCTTTGAATTGTTTCCAGACTGGAGAAACCCTAAAAAAGATCCATGCTGTTCCTGCAGTTTTACGCTAATAGGGTTAACTGCTGTCACAAATTGAGCAGCCTCCAGATGGCTGCCTGCTGACAAGCAAAAATCACCACACCTGAGTGGTTGCTATAACTGGCCTTGAGACTCTCTGGCTTGTTTGTAGGGGCCAGATAGCACAATCCTGAAGTGTGTGGGAGTTACCAACTCTTGGAATGGACTTTGACCAACAAGAAGCAGAAGACAGGAAGATGACAGCAGATTAATTGTTCTCCCTCCTTATTCCACTAAACCCCATAGTTTCTTCTAAGGCTCATCAATTTCAGATGAGAGATGGACCAGTGCTGTAGCCCGCTTGATTACAAACTCTTTTATATTTATGCTTTGTCTTTGTATGATTTCCTTTTTTCTTTCACTCTAGTTTCCCTGTGGTTGTAGCCCCTCCAAAACATTAACTTTTGCCTTCAGTCATTTTCTAGTGATCTCTGGCTTTTAGACAATTGTCCATAACCTACATTAGCAGATCCTCCAGAAGTCCCTGAAATAAACATGTAAACTAAATTTAAAAAGAGTATACTACCTGTATAAATGCAACTTTAAGGTGATTTCTTACTCCTTTCTCCCCACTAACAAAATTGATGCCGTCTCCTGAGCACTTTCCGTATAGAAATTGCGGTGTGGTGGTAGTAGAAAGGGTAAGCAGTGCAAGCGAACACCACTCATGAGGCAAAATATGGTTAAGTACTATGGAAGAGGTTTGAAGTATGTATGAGAAGTGGAAAGTCAGTCAAATTTGGTGGAGCACAGAGTATGTTGGTAAAACAGTGGGAGGTTAAAATTAAAAGGTTGTCTTAAGGTCTCATTATCACAGACCTTGAAATAAATCAGTAGTTTGAACTTTAATGGATGATGGGAAATCTTTAAATGTTTTTAATCATGGTGTGACAATCAGAACAACTCTATGTATAGATACACATATAGAGAGATATAGGGTCTCAAAAATATTTCCGCCTCTACATTAGAATTTCACTTTCATGTAGTTTTCTAGCTTTGTTTCCCTGGAACCTAACAGATTGTTACTACATTTCCAGGCAATATTCATGATAAAAAAAAAAAAAAGACCCTGGGGCGCCTGGGTGGCTCAGTGGGTTAAGCCTCTGCCTTCCACTCAGGTCATGATCTCAGGGTTCTGGGATCCAGTCTCGCATCGGGCTCTCTGCTCGGCAGGGAGCCTTCCTCCTCTCTCTCTCTGCTTGCCTCTCTGCCTACTTGTGATCTCTCTCTGTCAAATAAATAAAATCTTAAAAAAAAAAAAAAAGAGAGAGAGGGAGACCCTGATGGGTAAAATGCAAGTGCCCTGGGGGAAAGAATAAATAAGTCCCAGAGACCCGATAGGGATTCCCTGATTGGGTCTCTCTGAGTGCATTGATGCTTGTTACTGGGCAGTCCTCTTGTAACTGAGCATCCCTCATGGGGATCCTGGAAGCTGTGCCCCTGGAGTAGTTAGAAGAGATGTTGTCTCCTGTGGCATATGCAGCTTTTAAGCCAGGACAGCTCCTACACCAATATAAATCTTTTCTTCTTGCACTAAATTACCAGCTTACCAAAGTACAAGGTCTTCGTGAAAGAGGAATGTCTTACTCTGCCCTCTTGGCAAGCTGTGGTTTCTGTCCTTTGTGGGATGATGCTGAACATGGCCTGCATAAATGTTGAGCTGAATCAGACTTGAAAATCTAATGGTTGAAAGACTACCTTAAATAAGACCAGAAAAACCTAGAAATTATAAAAGTGGTATGTTTGACTTTTAAAAAATTGTGAAACTGAAGAAATAAAAAACATAAATTCAGAAGACAATATAAGAAACATTTGCAGATCAGAAGGCAGAGAAAGAGATAATATCTGTATAATGAAAATATGTCTTACCTGTTAGTAAGAAAAATATAAATAGTGGAGCAGGAAAAAAACAAAAAACGAAGGATAAGAATAGGCACTTACAGGGACGCCTGGGTGGCTCAGTGGGTTAAGCCTCTGCCTTCAGCTCAGGTCATGATCCCAGAGTCCTGGGACTGAGTCCGGTATTGGGCTCTCTGCTCAGCAGGGAGCCTACTTCCCCCCCCCCCCGACCCCGCCTGCCTCTCTGCCTACTTGTGATCTCTCTGTCAAATAAATAAATAAAATCGTAAAAAAAAAAAAAAAAGATAGGCATTTACAGAAAAGCAAAACCAAATGGCAAATAGAAAATGAAAAAATTATACTACAACATCACATCCCATTAACACTTCTTGGGGGAGTTTGGTGGAGGGACAGGGTGATATTTACTAAAAGTAAAAATTCCCCTTCCCTAACCTTTCCACACCTCTGGAACTGTCTCATAAAAATAAAAATTTTGAAAGGACAACTGTAGAAGGATGTTTATTAAATTTTATTATTAATTTTTTTTGTTTATTGAATTTTACTAGTGATAACAATGTGAATGCCCCATGATTGGTAATGGATAAATAAAGGATGATATATCTATTTCATATACTATTTAGCAGCCTTTAAAATTATTTATATTCCTACCAGTTGACTTGGTGGTTTTTTTTTTTAAAGTATTGGCATACATAGAGAAGTCATATATATAAATGTGTGGGTTGATAATATAAGTTCCTTTTGTTGGGGTAGTTGGGCAGTTGATGGAGAGGGTAGATGAAGAATGTGACGAAAAAAATGACAATATGAAAATATTATATAATTTCACTTATCAGTTTTATATGGGTATACAAAAAAGAGATGTGATATGGTATGATTATTAAATGGCTATCTGAACACTGGGTTTGAGGTAGTTTTTGATCTTTATACTTCTGTGCATTCAAAAATATGCTTGTATTTATTTATTTATTAAAGATTTTATTTATTTGTTTGTCAGAGAGCACAAGCAGGCAGAGTGGCAGGCAGAGGCAGAGAGAGAAGTAGGCTCCCTGCTGAGCAAGGAGCCTGATGTGGGACTCCATCCCAGGACCCTGGGATCATGACCTGAGCCGACGGCAGCGGCTTAACCAACTGAGCCACACAGGCATCCCCAAAACTGTGCTTGTATTTATATATTATATAATTTATATTATATAATAAATACATATAAATATTTATAAAAATATACACATATACTTAAATAAAGGAAAGACAAAATAACTTTCATTAGGGAATGAACCATTTTGCTAGGTGTCTTTGTACTGAGAAGCAGTATAGGGGAGGTAGCCAGTGTAGGGGAGATAAAGTTTCTCTTCCATCCTCTAGGATTTTTCATTGGGACTGACAAAAAAGGTTTGTAGAAGTAAGGCATACAAATTTTATTTAATAAAATTTTACATGTACATGGGTGTTGCCATAGGAAAATGGAAGATCCATGAAAGTGGCTAATCATAAGTGCTTATGCAGTAGGTTGAACACAGAGTGCCAGTTTTGGAAAACGTTGGGAGGGAGAAGACAGGAAGGATTTTTTAGCAAGATCTGTACAGATTTCTTTTGGCCCAGATGCCCCAACTCTGGTGATAAGAATAGTTCTTCCCTTCTGATATAGAGAGAATATTTTTCGTATGGGATTTCATCTCCTTTTAGGAAGAAAAAGGGAGGTAAAAATGCCCTTCCTGCTATGCTATTATTCAAGTGCCTTGAATTCAAAATAATCAACATGCCAAAGTGGCATATTTTGGAGAGGCATGTTCTGAATCCTTTCACTAGTACAATCTCCATTTTACAAATAAGGGAACTGAGACTTTTTTTAATGAGGTCATGAACATTTTTTTAAATTTAAATTCAATTAACATATAGTGTATTATTAGTGACAAAGGTGGAGTTCAGTGATTTCATCAACACCTAGTACTCATTATATCATGTACCCTCTTTAATGCCCACCACCTTTTTACCCCATCCCCACCTCTGTCCCCTTCAGCAACCCTCAGTTTGGGAAACAGACTCTCAAGGAAAGCTGAGTAACTTCCCCAGAATCTGATAGTTCATAATTTGAGCCCGTGTCTTACCATAGAGCTAGTAGCTCTACATGCTTTCTTCCATATATTGCATAACTTTTATTTAAAATGAAAGTTTTCTGTCCTGGAAAGACATATATTTGGATATAGATAGATAGATAGATAGATAGATGATAGATAGATATGGATATATAACAGAATATATCATTTACTCTTAAGAGCTTTAGAGAGAACTGTATTTGAGGTATTGATTGTATAGCATATCTTTAGGAATCCATAATTAAATCTGAATGAGTAAATGGTCAGCGCTGCTAACAGGCTGTGTAGACAGGACTATTGTGAATGTTTTGTATGTGTGTATATTGCTGTTTTTAAAACCTTAGACAATCATAGTATTTACCTCTGTGCCCTATATCTGCATAATTATGATGAATTGATATCATTCTGAAATTTATTTGATTAATAGTAGGAATTTAACAATTCCATTGCATTCATTTTAAAACTTTTTAACCCTTTGTATTTAGGTTATCTTCACTGTAATGAACATGATAGTCTGAGATTGAGGTGGCTGAGGCAGACATTAGAATCTTTCATCCCACAGCCTTTGGTAAATGTAATTAAAGTGTCTGAATTGGATGGCAGAGAAATGGGAGATGCCCAGCCTGAAATGTTTGACAAGGTACAGTTATTACATTGTGACAAACCGATGTGCTCCCAGTGATACCACTGTTATTTTGCTTTGTTGTTGTTGTTTTCCATTTGCTTCCAGACATAGCCTGATAGAATTTCTCAGTACTCTGGGAAATTTTGATAAAGTGAACAAGGAAGCAGTTTTCATTTGATGGTCAGCATGGTTCAAAGGAAGTGGTAACACTGGGCTTGGGGATTATTGAATGTTTTTATTTCCAGGTGCCTCAAAGATACTCAGGAAAAGATCAGATATTATTTGGGTCAGTGCACAAACCTGTACGCTATATTGCTTTAATTTGGTAACATTTCATATCAGAGTATGACAATTGAAGAAAAACATTTCATCAAATCAAAACTGAAATATTAGTTCTCAAAAATAAATGCTGAGAATTCAGAAATATAGTAATGTTTGTTTAAAACAAGTAACTTGTAAAAGTTATTGCTATAGCCATCAAGAATATGAAATACGAGTAGATAATAGTAGACTTTTAGTCCTCCTATTCCCTCTCCCCACCAAAGCAAAAACAAACACTGAAAGGACACGAGAAATTTTCCTGTAAAGTACTAGTGAAGAAATGTCATAAAGAATTTACCATAATATATTTTTGGTTTTAAAAGAAATGTCTTTGTTAGCTGTTTTTTGTCATATTTTACATAGATTCTCCATGTATTTTGACTATATTCTCAATGCATGTGTGCATTATATATCCTTTTTTTCTCTAGGTGTTAGTTGATGCTCCCTGTTCAAATGATCGAAGTTGGTTGTTCTCTTCTGATTCTCAGAAGGCAACCTGGAGGATAAGCCAAAGGAGGAATTTGCCCATTCTGCAGCTAGAACTATTAAGGTGAGGGGTATTAAAACAAAAGTTATTCTGGTTTCTAATGTAATTTAAGTTGGCATGAAAAATCATGACACAGAGGATTCCCCAAATGGAAATTGGGGAATTGTTGGTAATTATTCCTCCAAAGGCTGTATTCAGAAAATTCTTAACCTTTTTCCTTCCAGCTCTCATGCTGTAAGGCGCCATTGCCCCCCCACCCCCTCAGTGAAATGTAATATTGCTATGCATTGTTTTTTAAAGGCCACGTATGATTTTATTGTGGTTTAAAGTTGTTTGCAAATCAGGACCATCTCAAACCTAGGGGTCAGCACACTATTCTTTCACCAGAACCGGAACAGCCCCCCATAATAGTAGCTTTGGACTAGGATGTATTTTTTTTTTATAACAGATACATTGTTCTGGATGAGTCAGCCTCCTAGGAAGTTGTGGTTTATTGTTGACATTTACCGTCCCTTGAAGAATTTTCTAGAAGCATGTGTCCACCAAAAGATACTTGGTTTTCTTCCAAATAGAGGCTTTTGGGGACATTCGTACTGGTTTCAAAAGAGTTTTCTAGTTATACCCTACTTGCAGGTAATTCCTATTCAATGCAGAACAAAAATTCTCTGGAATATTTAAAATATAATTTAATGACGTAATACCACTTGGATTATTAACTTTTGCATGTTGCATAGATCCTGCTATGATTTCTTTCTCACCTGAACTTTCTTGATTTGGCTTCTTAATTATTCCGTCAACTCTGGGCCTTGCCATTGTTATACCTTATACCTTATAACAGTAAGTTTTATGACTGCTTTATAGCGTTGTGACCTCTGATTTTTTTTTTTAAACTGTGATTAAGGAACCAAGCTTTCTGAAAATATCATTTTTCCTTCTCTTTCATGAAGAATCATCTCTTCACTTCTTTTTCTTCCTGTACATTACCAAGCTTTTTGTGTTTTATATTCTATTGCTTTTCCTCCCATCTATGCTCAGTTCATTGTAATCTGTTTTCTGTTCCCCTTATTCTTCCAAATTTATGCTTGTTAAGGCTACTAAAGATACATTAAATTTACAAATATTTTTCAGTTTTAACTTTACTTGATCTCTTAATAGTATTTTAAAAATGTATCTTATTATATAGCTGTTACATGGAAACATTTTCATTGTAAAGAACTCAAATAATGAAAATGAAGCAAAAGGCCCCTTGGCCATGGACCCAACCAACTACCAGCTTCCTTTACTGAGCTAACTATTGCACTAGTTTGGTGTACTCTTCCAGATTTTTCCTCTAGTTGTTTTTACAGTTATATGTGCATGGAGAAATACGTTTTAAAAATAACTGCTATCATTGTGTATATATTGTTCTGAAACTTATACTTGATTTTTCTTAGTTTTTTCCTTACAGATCTGCTTTGTTCTCTTCCACTTTTGTGAAATGTTAAATAAGATCAGTCTATTATATTCTATTTAATCCTCTATTTTTTGGATACATTTATTCTCCCCCCACCCCGCTTTTTTTTACTTAAACAAACCATCCTTTATTTTGTCTCATTGGACATGATACTAGCATTTTTCTTGATTAAATATCAAAAAAGTAGAAACAAGGATCAAACATTTTAGATGTATTGAATTGTTCTCTAAAATAGCTATACCAGGGACTCCTGAGTGGCTGTCAGGGACACGTCTACCTTAGGCTTAGGTTCTGGGATCAAGTACAGCATCAGGCTCCTTGCTCAGTGGGGACCCTGCTTCTCCTCCTGCCTGCTGCTCTCCCTGCTTGTGCTCTCCCTCTCTGACAAATAAATAAAATCTTTAAAAATAAATAAAATAGCTATACCAGTTTATACTTTCTATTTCATTTCTATTTCTATTGCATTTGACCCTATTTACTGCATGTTCCCTCTTCTTCTTCTTCTTCTTTTTTTTTTTTTTTTTAAGATTTATTTATTTTTGATAGGGACAGAGGGAGAGCGAGAAAGAGGGTCTTAAAGCAGACTCTGCGCTAACCATGGAGCCCTGCACTAAGCATGGAGCCCTGCGCAGCTTGATCTCACGACCTTGAGATCATAGCCTGAGCTGAAATCAAGAATCGGAGACTTAACCAGCTGTGTCACTCAGGCATCTCTGCTTGTTCCCTCTTATAGTATTCTCTTCCCTTGATTTTTGTGATGATACGCTTTCCTGGTTTTATTCCTACTTACTTTTTTTTAACCTACCCTTAACCATCGCATTTATTACTCATTGCATAGTTACTCGGTTTCCTTAGGCTGCTAAGGTTGGCTCTCTATTTATCTGATGGCTTCAACTGATATAAGATGCTGTCGCTCAAGTGTGGGTGTCAGCTCATCTCCCTAGCCTCAGACCTATGTATTCAGTTATCTATGACATAATCTCTATTTGGAAGCCCCTTAGAAACATAAAACTGAATTTGTCAAGAGGAGAACTCATAGTTTCTAATGCTTTTCTGCCCCCCATCAACAAAATAAAAAATCAAATAGAAACACCACTAATCTACCTCTTTTTTCTCTATTCTGTATCTCAGTAATTTCTATACCATCATACATTTGCTAAAGTCAGAAATCCATCTCCAGCCCCCTTTCTGTTGTACTCAAGTCAATCGCTATGATGTTTCAGTTGTACCTGTTACATGTTTTTCAAGTCCATCCAATTCTATCCATCCTGAATAGCCTAACCTGAGCCACCAGCATTTTGTCATCTGAATTCACTGCAGCTGGCTCCTAAATGCCCTGCCGGTCTCCAGGTGTGAGCTTCACTCCACTCTTCAGTAAAGCAAATCCGATCCGAAATGTGAATCTGATTGTGTCATTCTCTTTTTTAAAATCCTGAAGTGGTTCCCATTACCATTAAGATATTAAGTTCTGGTGGGAAAAAAAAAAAAAAAAAAGAATTCAAATTCCTTAGTATAATATTCAAACTGTCTTTGGATATGTCTTCTTACTTCATTTGCCTCATTGTCTTAGGACCTCTCTTACTTTGTATTCCACCAGAGCAGTTCTTCTAACTCACCTTACAGTGTTCTTTCTGAGGCCAGGGTGTTTCTTTTCCTTTTGGTTGAGAGTTATTACTCATCCTCTCTTTTCTCTTGGCTAAATCTGGGTTCTTTAGAAATTAGCTCTGATCTCTTCTTATTGAAACCGTATCTGACTGTCTAGGACTAGGATTGATATTCCCTTCTTGTCCTTACTTTAATTTAAAAATATATTGTCAGTTCCTTTGCTTAACATTTGCTTAGTACTTATCTCTTTCTTCAACAAGACTGTTACAAGCCCAATGGGAACAGGGGTAGTCTTACTGTTTTTACTGCTAATACATAATTTGGTGTCTGCTATGTAGAAGGTCAGCAAATAACTATTTAAAAATACTAAATTACAAGGGCTGAGTATTTAGAATTTAAATGTGTAATTAAATTTATAGCAAAGTTAATCTGCCAAAAATGATATAATCACTATTGTGCGGCATAGTAATTAGGCATAAATATAAAGCATTTCTGTAATTTATTTTGATTAGTATTGCTTTTATGTAACCAAAGCATGGTTTTAGTGTCAGTTTAGTTTTTTTCCTTCCATTGGATACACTTCTCTTAACTTCATTTAGCATTTCAGTCATTGTTGTGAAGGTCACACATTTATATAAACCTCACATAGGCACCTACTTACGCCCTAACAACTACTGCCCTTCCTTAGTGGCCACTCCTCTCTCCCATCATCTTATTTCCCAAAAAGAATGACTTTAGCATTATGTCATTTTAGTAGCATATATAAACAAGGTGTAAAACTGTCCTCTCAATCACTACAGGTATAGATTTTTATGTAGTTAGATGTCACCCCTCCCATCTCTTATTCTTTTCCTTGAGCAGCTACACTCCATTGCCTATCTCTGATGCCTGGTCTGTGTGAGAGATTTGGGGGCCACCTAAATAAAATAGTTGAAACTCTGGGTCCCTTGACTGTGTAGTTATGATGATAATGGGGAAAGAGTGGGACACCCAAACTATAGGCACAGATAATGGTTCTTATTCCATGACATCTACAAGTTTGGGGGTTGAAAAGATGAAGGGAAAAATGATAATTCCAGTCACAATTTCTCTTTTACCTCCTGTCCTTGACCAAAAATGAAATATATATTAATAGTAATTTTCTCATTGGGGATAGCTCTATCACTATACCACATACAAAGAAATTTCTGAATTTCTTTGAAATCTTTCTCACCTGGTTATTGCCTTACCTTCCTTTAATAAAAGGTAATCCTCTTATTCCACAATAAGAAACAAAGGGTTTCAAATGCAAACATAGACAGGAAAGTAAATATATTGATGTATGAGTTTTAGTCACAAGTATAAAGGATTGACTGTAGATCCTTATTTGCATTTGCAAAGAGCAATTAGAAAGCAAGAAAGCAAATATTGCCTAACCTGATATTGTGGACAGAAGATGACACTCAGAAGGGAGAAAATGAGTGGAACGGATAACTGAGAGGCAAATAAAGAAAACTTTTTGGAAGGCAGCTATGCTCACCACTATACCACCAACGCAAGAAAACTTTTTGTACTCTTTTGTTGGAGACTAGTATTTGCATTTGTCAGCTGACCGATATGGTACTCAGAGATACGTTATGCCCTCTGTGGCTGTACATTCATTTGCCTCACCAGAAATTATTCATATTTATATTAATTAGGCGTCTGCATGGTGTTCACAGTTTTAACTTTTGAGAACACAATACTGTACAAGCAAATACTACTCTTAACATATTTTTATGAATGTGATACTTAAAATAGAAATTTTGCTTATTACTATTAAATATTTTATCTATTTATTTGAGAGACAGAGATTGCATGCAGAGCAGGGGGAGGGGCAGAGGGAGAAGGAGAAGCAAATTTCCTGCTGAGCAGGGAGCCCTGTGTGGAGCTAGACCCCTGGAACCAGGCATCATGACCTGAGCCAAAGGCAGATACTTAACCATTTGAGCCACCCAGGCATCCCAACACTTTATTTAATAGAAGTTTCTGGACGTTACTTTTTTTTTAAGAGTAATGTTAGTAGATATCTAAGTCTTTTAAAATTCTTTTAAAAATTAATGTATGTTTATAATCATGAAAATAGTAACCTAACTTGATTTTTCGTTTTAGCATGGAAAGCATACTGGAAGACACAATGGTGACAGGAGCTAGAGATCCCAAAGCACATGAGTTCATTGCACACTTATTGAGGACTCTTTCATTTATCCATACAGAAATGGAAAAATTAGAATCTTCTATTTAATTTATAAAACATGAAGGTAAAGTTGTATACAACTCATACATCTTCCCCTGAACCATTTAAGAAGATAAGAATGTGGGACAACATTATAAAGAGTAATTGAATATAAGCCAGTTTTATTAATGGAGTACCACTTGAAAGTATAACTTTATTATTACTTAGAATAATTTCTGAGACCACTCATTTCTGTTCCATACTATGTATGTACATACTACAAAGTCAGATTCTCTTGCTTCATTTTTATTTGGGAAAATATACTGAAAATAATATACACATAGTCTCTTTAGAAAGTGGCATGGTGGGCGCCTGGGTGGCTCAGTGGGTTGAGCCTCTGCCTTCAGCTCAGGTCATGATCTCAGGGTCCTGGGATCGAGTCCCGCGTCAGGCTTTCTGCTCGGCGGGGAGCCTGCTTCCCTCTATCTCTCTCTCTGCCTGCCTCTCTGCCTACCTGTGATATCTCTCTGTCAAATAAATTAAATATTTATTAAAAAAAAAAAAAAAAAGAAGAAGGTGGCATGGTGTTTGTGCAAAAGGCATTTACATGATTTTTAGGAGGGAAAGCATGAACCGAAGAGTATGATTTATAACAAAAATATTGGTATGTTATTGCAGTACTGTATCATGTCATCCATTTCCTCAGAGAAAATCAATCACATTTAAAATACTGACCCCTTCCGGTTTTCTTTTCTCACTAGTTGACAAGTAAAATCCAATTTGTGAACTCATTGAAAAGGAAGCTTAGATTATTCAGTAACATTCTGAAAATTTGTATAAATTGTCCAGATAACTATCCTTAAAAAGTAGTATTCTGACAGCAAGAATTGTGTTTTAAAAGAAACGTAAAAAAAAAAAAAAAAATCCCCAACAACTCCTCTGTCATGCTTTCGAGCTGAGATAAGGAATACCTAGTGATTATAGAGCATGAGTCTTCATCATTCATCAACATAGTGACCAAAATATTGATGTGTTCATGTTGGAAAAATAATATTTGGATATACAGTTCTATTAGAATGGAAGATTTCCACCACTCTTTTGGTGGTGGAAATAATTTTGGTGGTATATAATTTCTTCTTAAAGATCAACTAATTCACTTAGCTTTGCATGCTGTCATTATATGCTTAGTCATATGTTTGAAACCCAGAAAACAAAAGCAAACCACTATTAATACTAATACTCTTGCTACTACTACTACTTTACTTTCTCTTTTTTCTTCTTTTTTTCTTTAAGTTAAATGGCAGGAGTCAGAGGTTCTCCAATTAAAAATATGTAATTTGGGCAAAGTACACACTTTTTAAAATAAGAGTCTGCAGATCAAAATATTCCACATTAAATGAAATTGTAAAAGGTTGAGGGGACATCTGTGGTTTGTAGCTACTATATTTTCAACATTAAAAATATCTCAAGTATAGATTGACAATATGAAATAAAATTTTGAAAAGGAGATTTTATCAATACTTATGAATGGGGCACCTGGGTGCCTCAGTGGGTTGAGCCTCTGCCTTTGGCTCAGGTCCTGATCTTGGGATCCTGGGATTGAACCCCACATCAGGCTCTCTGCTCAACGGGGAGCCTGCTTTCCCCTCTCTCTCTGCCTTCCTCTCTGCCTATTTGTGATCTCTGTCAAATAAATAAATAAGTAAAATCTTAAAAAAAAAAACCCACTATTTACCTCCTTGGTAAATAGACTAATGAATTTTGCTGAGAGAACTCTTACTTGTAGTATGCTTTGAGCAGAATATCCCTAGTTAGGATTGCCATGGTAAACACAACCTAGAATCTAGATTTATGAGGCACAGCTTGTATCTTGTATCTTGTATCAGAACTTTGCTAGGCACTGCAGATACAAAAATATATGTGAAATGCTCCTTGTTCTCAAGGTCCACAGGGCAGTTGTCATAACATGGGGCAACGACGTGGTAACAGAGTAGAGTACAGAGGTAGCAAGAGGAGGGATACCCAGCTTTGGTCAGGTTAAACAAGTTCTATTTTACAAAATAAACAACAGGTAAATATTTAAACTAAAGGTGTTCTCATCATTTTTCATAACCTGGAAGTAATATAGGCTCATATAGCATTTGAAATATGAAAAGAAATATAAAGAAGAAAATAAGGCATCCATTGAAAGAAATTTATATTGACTTCCTTTGCATATAGTAATCATAACAATAGAAATCATAGTGATATATAACTTGATATCTTTTTCTATTTAATTTGTTTTGAATATGTTAACCAAATAGTATTTGAAAATACACTTTTGAAATGGCTACATCATAATAAATCGCTCCATTCATTCCTTCATGTATTCAGGTACCTAGGAGTATTAAAGACTTTCTAATGATAGGATCTCATTCATGCAAGAAATAGGTACAAACACATCCTAGTGGAGAGTAAAACATCAGCCTTTTCAATGATCCAGGCAACAGCTTGATAACTCTTTGGGGAAGGAGTTAGCAGCTGGCCTGTGATCCATTTCTCTTTTGATTCCTAGGGAGGCATTCCCCCGGAAAAAAAGGCAGGTGACCCTGTTAAACATGTTGATAACTGACCTCCTTGGTAAATAGACTAATGAATTTTGCTGAGAGAACTCTTACTTGTAGTATGCTTTGAGCAGAATATCCCTAGTTAGAATTGCCATGGTAAACACAACCTAGAATCTAGATTTATGAGGCACAGCTTCCTGTAGAATGTCATACAAGCTATTCAGCTCCCTAAGATATATTGGAGATGTGACATATCCTAAATGCTCCCCATTGTGTGAGGTGACCTGCGAACTTTGCTTAGAGAACTCATCTGTTATCTGAGCTAGAAAACATTCTGAACTATAAGCAGGCCTGAGGTAGCCACATCAGATGTCCCTGCCTCCTGTATGCCATTTGATTGCTTGTATACTTGAAATTATTAGTAAAGTTTGATAGTGGCTACGATATCTGGCTTGTGAGACTGATTTGACAATCCAGTCCTTTGTGTTAACTTGTCCCTGAACCCCATCCAGGGACCTCTGAGGAAACCTCTTACTCCAGTCCCACATCTAAATCTTGAAATTCAATCTGCTAATTCACATAGCTCTTAGGCAGAAAATAAGAGTCTTCTCCCTTTATATCCTGTGCATGGAAACATGATTAAAAAGGTGAAACAGTATGACTGGTTGTACCAGAGTTAGGCAGTTCCAGGAGAATAAGAGTTTGTGATGTTCCATGAATACTAATTTTTCCATTTTGGCTCTACTCTTTAGTAAAAATAATAACAATGTATGCTGTTTATTGACTGTATTAGCTACTTCTGTCCTTGAGTACAGCAAAGAGGTGGAAGGAATCTTGAATTGTTTACTCCAGCAACATGCCTATCCCTGCCTTGTGGGTGGAGGAAGGTGAATCTCCTTTTTCTTAGAAACAGAATGCAAGGATGGTGACAGTTCTCCCCTGTATATTCTGCTTATTGTAGTCTAAGTGTTTATTGAGTGCCTTTTGTCTTCTGGGGACCAGTGGTAAAACAGGGCAGATTCAAATCTTCTTTGAGTTGGCTGCCATTATTTTCTAAGTAATTAACCATCCATCATTACTGATTTAGGAGTTTCATGACTTCCCTTAGCATCCCTGCAACTGGCATGCTACCTTTTTAGCTTGCAAGCAGGATAAATATAAGTCCCTTCAAAGTTTTTGACTTTGTGGTACAAATACCTTCTCCATATTGTGGTTTGGTGGCTTACCCTTTACTCTTCTCAGTGTTTTGGGTTTATTTTGTTTCTACAAAGAGAGGCTGTTGCTTTTTATCTGTATCTTCCTTTAGGATGAATGCTCTTTTGTGTGTCCTGTTTAAGAAATCTTTCCATACCTTAGATAATCTCTCATTTTATTTTCTGGAAGCTTTATTTATTTATTTAAAGATTTTATTTATTTATTTGAGAGAGAATGAGTGAGAGAGAGCATGAGAGAGGAGAGGGTCAGAGGGAGAAGCAGACTCCCCAACGAGCTGGGAGCGTGATGCGGGACTTGATCTGGAAGTCCGGGATCATGACCTGAGCCGAAGGCAGCCGCTCACCAACTGAGCCACCGAGGCGCCCCTGGAAGCTTTATTTTTTAACTTTAACGTTTAGATCTATAATACACCTCAGCTAATTTTTGTTTAGTAGCGTGAGGTAGGGATCTATTTTCTTTTCTTCCTTTTCCTTTTCCTTACTTTCTTTAACCTTGCGCATGGATACCTCATTGTCCCAACAGCTTTTAGTTTATTTTTTAAAAGATTTTATTATTTTTAGAGAGAGAGAGAGAGAAAGCACATGGGGGCAGAAGGAGAGAAAGAGAGAGAATCTCCAGTTGACTCTGCACTGAGCATGAAGCCCTGCAAAGGAAAGGGTTCAGTCTCACAATCCTGAGATAATGACCTAGCAGGTCAAGAGTCATAGATTTAACCAACTGAAGCACCTAGCGTCCCCAACAGCATTTATTGAAGTCTGTCGATTTACCAGTACTCTGTAGTGCTACTTCTATCGTAAATCAGATGTCCACATTAACATCAGTCTGATTTCTGTTGATTCAGTTGCTTTGTTTATAGATACTCCAGCTAGTATTACACGAGCTTAATTACCATAGCATTAATATCATAATGTGTATGTGCAAATATTCCTTTTGTTTGTTTCATTTGGTTTTGTTAAGAGTATCTTGGCTATTTTCGATTCCTTTGCATCTTTACATTTTAGAATCGGCTTCTCAAGTTTCATATAAAATTGTAGGGATTTTGACTGGAATTACATTAAATCTATCAATTTAGAGAGCTTTGACATTTTCCTGCTATTTCACAATATTGATAAATTTTTTAAAGTTTAAAAATTTATAAATTCTTTTGGATTTTTAACAAAACCCCTCATAATTCTGTAATCTGTAGAAATATGTAGGTAATTTTTTCTGGATTCTGTATGGTATTTTGCTTAGGACTTTTTCATGTGTGTTCATAAATGAAACTGGCCTGTAATTTTTCATTTTTGAAATAGCCTTATTAGAGTTTGGAATTAAGGTTATACTGACTTCATAAAATGAATTGAGGAGTGGGTTCTCTATTTTATATTCTCTGGAACAGTGTATGGAAAATTGCAGTTATCTTTTTCCCTTGAATATTTGGTAGAAACTGCAGTTGAAGCCATAATGGGCCTGGAGCTCTGTGGGAAAATTTTTGATTGCTAATTTACTTGTTTAATGGTTACAGGAGGTTTTTTTTTGTTGTTGTTAAGATTTTATTTATTTGTTTGACAGAGAGTGAGCACAGGCGGGGGGGGGGGCAACAGGCAAAGGGAGGGGGAGAAGCAGGTTCCCCACTGATAAGGGAGCCTGATGTGGGGTTCAATCCCAGGACCCTGGGATCACAACTGAAGCAGAAGGCAGATGCTTAACCAACTGAGCATGTAGGCACCCACAGTCACAGGACTCTTTTTTTTTTTTTTTTTTTAATTTAAAGATTTATTTAACAGACAGAGATCACAAGTAGGCAGAGAAGCAGGCAGAGAGAGAGGAGGAAGCAGGCTCCCAGCTGAGTAGAGAGCCCGACGCGGGCCTCGATCCCAGGACCCTGGGATCGTGACCTGAGCCGAAGGCAGAGGCTTTAACCCACTGAGCCACCCAGGTGCCCAGTCACAGGACTCTTAACAGTTCTCTTTTTTTTTTAATCAGTTTAAGTGTTTTTTTTTTTTTTTTTAAGTTATTCAGCCAATACACCCAAATCTACACACTTATTAACATGAAGTTATATATAGTATCATCTTATTATCTTTTTAGTGTCTGTAGGATTTATAATAATGTCTCCTGTGTTATTTTTGTTAATCAGTTTCGCCTGAGGTTTGTCAAATTTTTAAGTCTTTTTAGGATCCAGTATTTAACTTTGTTCATATTTTTTTTTTTAGTTCGTTTCCTGTTTCCAAACATGGGAATGTGTGTGTGTGTGTATATATATATATATATATATACACACATACATATATATATATATATAATTATCTTACTCCTTTTTAATTTGTATTTTGATCAGAGAACATATGCTATATCAGCCTGTTGTTTACCTCTAAATAATTATTAATAACTATGGCTTTTAAACTTTGCTCTGTAAAGACATAAGGATTTTGTAGCATTGTTGTAGGAGCCATCTTAAGGGAAGGGAGAGGAATGACCAGGAGAACCTTACAGTTCATCCCAGCAGATCCAGCTAGAGGGATGATATCTTCATATGGTTAAAGTTGTAGGATGTCACTTGAAGAAAATTTGTCATTAAAAAAAGAATAAAAAGAAGTTTGAAAATCTTAAAAAAATCATTTAAATCAGCAGTAAGCAATCTCTCTTCATTTATAAGCACATTTGCTAAGGGTCAAAATTAAGTCAATTCTGGTGGTTTTCTTGAAAGCTTTTTTCTTTCTTGAAAGTTCTTTTTCTTTATATGAGTGAAGAGACAATATTTAGTAGTAGATTAAAGACCCTATGTAAAAAGCAGGCCTAATGTACTTTGTTGTCACTCTTACTAACTTAAGCAACACAAATCTGCTTTCCTTATATTCTCTTGCAGAGAGCTAAGGGGAAAGTATACTAAACATAAGATTTCCAGGTAGAAATGGGTAATAAATATGTTAAAACTTGCCATTTATAATCTATTTCAGGAATAGCTAGCATCATTTATTACTCTGCTACCATATATAAAAAAGTGCTATATAAAAAATATTCCTTCTTCAAGGTAAAAACTTACTGCCAGTGGAGAGAAGATAATTATCAGCATTGTTTTTGTTTGTTAAGCTGACAAAGGAATAGCTGCTGGGTATGGCATCTCTGAAAATAGCAAACTTGGTCATGTTTTTTTATCTTGAATTTATGGAACTTCTTTGATAATAAACAGTTTGATATCTAGATATTTGATTACTTACTGTGAGCATAGTGAAGGGGACCCTCAAGGCTTGGGAAAATAATACTTCACAAACTGATGATAGCACTGTGTAACTATCAGCCTGGAAATATCTGTGTTTTAGATTCTTACGGTACCTGAAATTTAATTTTGAATCTGCATTTATTTGATAGATTGTACATGAGCTTCAACTTTTCACCTTAATGTTTTCTTTGGTCATAATGCATAATAGTGGTATTTGCTTCCTTGCCCAGTCTGCTGCTTACCAGTAGAAACAGTAAATGGATACAAACAGAGTGAAGTGATAACAAACAAACAAACAGGTCACGGAAAAATGAAAGAAACAGGAACTGTTAAAAAGGAACAAAAATAGAAAAATTGGAAATGAATACTAGAACTCAACAATGTAACATGGAAAAAAATGTGGAATAGTAAGGAAAAATAAATGAAACAGAAACACCTGAAACATTTAGGAAAAAAAGACAAAATGTAGAGGAATTAAACATTTAGGATTATGGGGGAGACAAAAAGGAACAACTTAAACATATAAGCTTTGTGAGCTCGTGACAATTGGCTAAAGTTGTGGTTTTATCATTTGTTAATTTATCTTGTAGTAACTAAAATATTTCTATTGGTATATCAAATTAGGCTAATTTTTTTTAAAAGAGTGAATATATTTCCTTCCTTTTAAATCAGATTGCCTGCATTCCACACTAACTTTATCTTTTAGATTTCCCTTATGTTACCAGAAAGACAGTGTCAGGGATAACCTTCATTTTTAAATATGTCTTAATGACCTTTTTGGTGCCTAAAAGGGTTGTGGTACCAATTCCAGTGAACTACCAAGTGTTACTCTGTGATACCACTGGGTGTGTAGCTACAGTTTAACTCTTCTCAAACTCTCTACAGTGGTGTCACTTCGTACAGGTTGAGTTTAGGCCCACAAGACTGCCCTCACCACACTTCAGAAGCCAATTACAAGTCCATGTTTGTCACCTTGCTTCTAATCAATGAAATGTAAGAGGTTCCCATGATGCACTTATTGGTTTTGATTTGCTAGAGCAGCTCACAGAACTCAGAGAAACATATACTTGCATTTACCAATTCTATTAAAGAATATGTTAAAGGATACAGATGAATATCCAGATGGAAAAGATGCAAGGTATATGGGAAAAGGGCACAGAACCTCCATGCACTCTGTGGGCATGTCACTCTCTCCCATCTTCTCTATGTGTTCACCAATCCAGAAACTCTCTGACCTATCCTTCTGGATTTTTATGGAGGCTTTATTATATAGACATGCTTGATTAAATTGTTGGCTATTGGCAGTTGTTAAATCTTCAGCCCCTCATACCTCCCTAGAGGTTTAGAGGGTGAGACTAAAAGTTCTAACCTTCTGGTCACATGTTGGTTCCTCTGGAAATCAGTGCCCACCCTTAGTAGTTGTTCAAAAGTCCACCTCATTCGTGTAACAAAAGATGCCTTTGTTACTCTCATCTCTTAGGAAATCTCAAAGTTTTTGGAGCCCTGTGAGACCACAATTGCTGTGTAGTAACCTTCATTAACAGATTATTTTTCCTTCTTTAGGAGTTTATCTACAACCCTTCTAACAAGGGAAAAAAACCTTTCTCATATTTATAAATTGTTGGCAAAAAGTTTATTATTTTTTTTTTCCAAATAAAGCCTCTGGCCTCTAACATTTCCATCTGTTCTAACATATGAGAGTTGTAGGTTGCTTGAGCTGTTCGTTATCCAGAATTTAAAAAAAAAAAAAAATTATTTATTTATTTTAGAGAGAGAAAGGATGAATTGGGGGAGGAAGAAAGGGAGAGAGAGAATCTCAGGTGGACTCCCCACTGTGCGGGGAGCCCAATGTAAGGCTCCATCCCATGACCCTGAGATCATGACCTGAGTTGAAACCAAGAGTCGGACACAACTGACTGAGCCATCCCACCAGAATTTTTGAATGTTAGTTGCAATGAGCTTTTTTACACTGAAAAGTTCTTTGCTTGACCTACCTTTTAATTAAGGTAGCATTCATTCATTCACTATTTTTAATATATTTTGAGAACATACTTTCTAGTTGTGCTATATATAAACAAAATGAATGTAATATAAACCATGTTTTCAAGCAGCTGAAAATTTATTGCTTGGGAAAAACAGGAAGGAATTCCATGGGGAGTCAGTGAAAGTTTTAGAGATTATATAAACTTTGAAGTAGGTCTAGAAGGATAAATGGAAGTTTGATCAAAAGAAAACGAGAAAATAATTATGTAAGCATTGGAACTTGCCAAGAAAGAATTTTAACTCCTTGACTTGAGAGTTAATTACACACATTGTCTCATTCTATAAGGAGCAGAGAGAGGTATTACTGATTGACAGCATTTGATCAGGGAAGAATCTCTGTAAGTGATGTAGGGATCTTATAGGAATTAGATCTCACTGAATCATGGGAGCAGTTAAACAGTCTATAAAAGTTGTATGTAATTGTGCCCCTACTTCTGGTGTGGGACCTGAAGTTTGCCAGGACTAGTAACTAGCATACAAGGTAGGGGAGAACAAAGACACACCACAACCCAGAAGGACAGAAGAACCACATCTTTCTATCACCAGAAACTGTAAAGGTCTCCGGTCACCCCAAGCATCTGATCTTAATGATGTGGATGGTCTGCAGAATAGCTGGCACGTTTGGAGATGGAGCTGCATAGGAACGTGGTCTAGAATTCAGAGAAGCTGAGGGAAGATCCCATGATTGCTGGAGGAGCTATCCCACCCCACCTACAAGTTGAGCCACTGGATCTACAACGACATGGCTGTACACGAGGTGATATGTTCATTTCAGGGAATTTTGACAGTTACAGAGGCATGTGTAACCCATAACCCTATCAAAATATAGAACATTTCTATCATGCCAGGAAGATTTCTGATGCTTCCTTAGAATCCATTAGCTTCCCTCATCAAAGGCAACCACTGTTCTGACTTCTCTCACTATAGATTAGCTTTGCCTGTTCTCAAACTATGAAAATGTAATCAAACAACATGCATTCTTTCTTTATATGGAACTTTTTCTCTCAGCATAACATTTTTGAAATGTATTCATGAGGTGTGAAAGAAATCATTATTTTGGGACTAAATCTTGCTCTCTGGATAAGAACATTTACTCAGAAGTGCTTGAAGAAGCCTTGAGGCCACTGTCTTATCTCTGTTAGAGCAGCCTCCTCAGGGAAACCTTTTTATCAGAATCTTGACTTTTTCAACCCTAACAAGGCTCAAATTACTGAATTTTTGGTTGATTTAGATTATAATCCACAGGTTGAGGGCCTTCTTTAGCAGACTTGTATTCCTTCCATCTTGTCTTCCAAATCCAAAGATCTTTTCTGAGCCTTCTCACATTAACACGCACTAACATTGTGAGATTTTCTTCTGGTCACCTTTGAGTTATATAAGCTTTGGGTAGCATGTGGTCTGTCTTCCAAGATATCATAAAACAATGATTTTATTAAATTATATCCCATGCCATAATAAGGGTTACTGGCTATATTAATCTGGGTTCTCCAGAAAAACATAGGATGTGTGCATATATACAGAAAGAGGGATTTTTTTTTAATTTTAATTTTTTTTATTTTTTAAAGAAATTGGCTCACACGATTATGGAGGCTGGCAAATTCAAATTCTGTAGGATGAGTGAGCACACTGGAGATCCAGAGAAGATTTGATGCTGTGGTTCAAGTTTGAATAATACCAGCTGATAGAATTCTGTTCAAGGGAGGTCAGTCTTCTATTCAGGCCTTCAGCTGTGACTGACTGGATGAGACCCAAACACGTTATGGAGTGCATTCTGCTTTACTCAAAGTTCACTGATTTAAATTTAATTTTATCCAAAAATACCACCAAAGAAACATCCAGAATATTGCTTAACCAAATATCTAGGCATAACCGCCGAGTCAAGTTGACACATAAAATTAACACTTGGGCTTTGTAGCCAGTAGTGATTTGTTTGAATATTCTCTCCATTGCCGGCTTACTAAGCCAGTTCCACATTTTAGATTCTGCTAAAGCAAGTCCACATTTGGTGCCAATTCAGTTTAAGTGAAGATAATTTTTGTTCTAATATAATAGAAAGAAATAGACTCAAAATAGTGACTTAAATAAGTAAAAGCCTGACTAGGTTTCTCAGGGTTCTGGCAACCATTTGATTGCCAGACTCCACAATCATCAGGGACCCAGTCCCCAACTTTCTTCCACCTCATGGTCCAGGGTGGCTATTCCAGCTCTTGTGTTTATTCTGCATTGCAACTAGTAGGAAGGGACAAAAGAACATACCTTATATTACTTCCACTCACATCTCATGGTTAGACTTAGTTATATGACTACCTTTGGTGAAAGGCAATTTAGGAAATTAGCCTTAGCTATATACCATTAAAAATCACATTACTACAGAAGGAATTGAGAACTGGTATTGAGGAAAAATTAGAAGTGTTTATCAAAAATTGGAAATCCCTTGATCGGATAACACTGGAAGATGCAAAGGAGATTTACAAGAAAATCCTTTAGCAAGAAAACCAATTTGAAAAATTTTACAATAGTCAAGATTAGGTAACAAAGGCATTAAGGAAATAAATGTTAGGGAAATAAGGACATGTGGTTAGATTGGCAAGATAATTTCAATGGGGAATTAGTAGAACTTGGTGATGTATTTGCTCTGGAGTGGGAAGGAGAAGAAAGTGTCAAGGATAACACCTTGAATAACAGCATGAGCTGTAGAGCTCTACTGTCTGAATTTGATTCTTGGTTTGTATATTTCCTGAGTGGCCTTGTAGTAGTTGCTTAACTCTCTTGCCTTGGTTTTCTCATCTGCAAAGTGGGAATAATAACTAATGTTTGAAAACTTAATTGAAAACTTGAGTGAGATAACATGTAAAACACCCAACTTTAGGAAGAAAAAATAAACCAAGGAGGGGACCTAGCTGGCTCATTTGGTGTAGCATACAACTCTTGAGCTCAGAGTTGTAGATTTGAGTTCCATGTTGGGTGGAGAGATTACTTAAAAATAAATTTTTTAAAGAGATTTATTTATTTATTTATTTGACAGAAATCACAAGTAGGCAGAGAGGCAGGCAGAGAGAGAGGAGGAAGCAGGCTCCCTGCTGAGCAGAGAGCCCTATGCGGGGCTTGATCCCAGGACCCTGGAATCATGACCTGAGCCGAAGGCAGCGGCTTTAACCCACTGAGCCACCCAGGTGCCCCTAAAAATAAAATCTTAAAGGAAAAAAAAAAAAAACCCTAAGGATAAAATTCTTGGGAAGACTGATAGACTGATATTTAATGGATAGGAGGAAGAGGAAAGGTGGTTAAGGAGGCTAAAGGGGAACTTCAGAGAAGGAGGTGTGAACAAAGGAAGAGTAGTGTCCAGAAACCACAGTGGGAGAATGTTTCTTGAGGTTGAGGATGAAAGAATCAAATAGTATAGTTAGATGAGGGCTGAAAATGAAACTTTTGGGCTGGTTTTATACTCATTTTACTCAAACAATACTCAGAATTCGGTTAAATGAATTGCCAGATGATTTGGAGTTTGGAATAATTACCAAATTACTCCAAATTATTTGGAATTTTAATGGAGGTTCTCAGAGGTTCTAACAGTCAAGTGTAGTTTGTTTAAATTCTTTAAAACTATGATTTAGATGTCAGTCTGTGGTGAAGAGGTTCAAATTATGTCTCAGCATGGGGTATTTGCTTTCATTTACCTCATCATAAATGCTCTATCATTGGAACAGATGAAGATTGTGTATGCCATAAAGGGAGCAGGTAGCCAAGATTCTCAGGTCATAGTGTCAGACCTAGTAATTCTTCAGTTTCTTTACGTTAAAAGAGCCTGTAAGTATATAGTTACTCCATACCTTCCGTGTTTGGGACAGTTGGGATGATTAAATGTATGCATGTGGCATCCTCTTTATTCTTGGCCTAAATTCCATACCTATTTTAGCAGTGGTAACATTGCTTCAGGATATATAGCAGTGGTAAAGCTTGCAGTCCTTTTCCTGGTATACAAAGCTGCATTAATTAGCTTTGTAACTTTGAGTAAGTCACTGAGTCTTTGTGACCACCGTCCATTTGATAAATTGGGTCAGACTATTTACCCTCTTCACCTCATAAGGTTTTATTAAGACTCCATGTGTGAGGTGCTCTTTAAATTAAGTACCAAATAAACATAAGATAATATGACTAATTAGACTGATAGCTTGTCCTTCACCTGGCTAATATAGGAATCGCATCTCATTTGATTCCTGGACCAAATCCATATTCCTGTTGAAACAGGAGTCTTCTATTTTATTTGAAAGAAAAAGTAAAAATTTCTTCCTGGGAGAACATGTGCTGTGTGTGCAGTGTTCTCCGGAGGCATTTAACCTTTTCATTTGGGGATTTAGTTTGTCATTTGAGTAGTTAAGATACAAAGACTGCCAGTACTTTTCATACGTCTTTCACATTAATTATAGAAATGTTTTTCTTTTCTATGTAACTTGAAAGTAACCTTATGAAGTAGCCTTATATATAAAACCTTTGAAATACTAATTGAATATTAAATGGTTACAAGGGACCAATTGCAGGATTGATGCTTTTCTGCCCACTTTAAATTTTTTCATGTTACTATAGTCTCAGTTGGCTTTTAAAAAAATGTTTAATACTAGAGTTTCTAAGATGAAGGGAACAAGATTGAGAATACTGTGGCAATGAAGGAATCTTTAAGTCTGTTTCACTTGATTGCTTCTCCATATTTACATCTGAAGAAAAGGAAGCTATTGCCTTAATGCTTTAATGTTGCTAGAAGGGACTTTAGGAAAGATGAAGAATAAATATATTAATCACTAACAAGTGATAGTTAGCTGTAATCTTAATTTTTCAAAAGTGTAGACATCTATGATTGCTTTACTTCTGCACCAGAAATTGTTGTAGGAGGGGCAGTGACTGTAACTTCAAACATGTTACAAGGAAGACATAAAAAGATGTTGTTTAGGGATGCCTAGGTGGCTCAGTGGGTTAAAGCCTCTGCCTTCAGCTCAGGTCATGATCCAAGGGTCCTGGGATCGAGCCCCTCATCGGGCTCTCTGCTCGGCAGGGAGCCTGCTTCCCCCTCTCTCTCTGCCTGCCTTTCTGGCTATTTGTGATCTCTGTCTGACCTGTGATCTCTGTCTGTGAAATAAATAAAATCTTTAAAAAAGTTAAAAAAAAAAAGATGTTATTTATCTCCTGATATGTAAGTAAATCATGAGGAATTAAAGGGGGAAAGAATCACTTTCTGTTTTGGTCAAAAGATGGCACTATTGCTGTGCTGATTGTTTTCTTTTGCAGTTTTGTTCAATCTTTTTAAATATAGAAAACAGTTAAAATTAGTGATCTAATTAACACTGACCCTCCCAACAGAATGCCACATTACTAATCAAGGATCAGAAGAATATACCAGAAAAATGGAATTTATATTTTTAGAATGTGTTAGGTTGTTTTAGAAGCTATTTAAATAACATTTTCTGAGATTCAGAGATTTACCTTAGGAACAACAGGACACCCTGCATCATGTTATCAATTTTGGTTAAGTTTGAAATACCTTTAGTTTGGAACCTTGATAGCTACCAGGGTTTCAAGATGTTTTAGTTTTAGTTTTAGTTTTAGGGTTTTTTTTTTTTTTTCCTTTTTCTAGTTTTTTAAAGTCCTTGAACTTGTTTTCATTAAGGTGGTAATACTTTTATCCTTCAAGGTATTAAGGCCAGGTAATCATTTTTTTCCCCCTCAACGATTATACTTTACTTATTGATAGCTGGTAAACTATGTGGACCAGGTTGGACATGGAAAGGTGGTCTCCCTTCTTGTGCTGGGAGTGCCAGCAACTTCTTATTTCTAAGCTGGTACCTTAAATGGCTCTTGGGGCTTAATTCTTTGTTTTTCTTTGAGCAGATCTTTTAAGGGTGGAGCAATTCAGGGAAAAGCACTGAACAGAATGACACACTCCTTTAAAAAGAGGCTTTATTATTGATTATACAAAATATTCTTTAACACATACAAAATAAATAAAATTAAAAATACAAACATACGAGTCTCAAAACACTTTTTGGGGGGAAGAAGGTGGAATCCTCGGTCCATTGAAAGAACACAAAATAATCCAGTATTTTTTGCTGACTTTGTACTAGAATAGGAGTACCCTGACGGACTCCTGCAAACAGACTGCGGATTTACCTATCTGGTGCTTTTTAAAGTTAAGATTTAAATGGTTTACTTTTAAAAGTAATTAAGCTTTCATCAGTTAATTATGTGACTAGTTTATCATGTAGATACAAGACAAGATCAAGTTTATGTCGTTTGCACTGTAACTCATTTGAAGCTAAAATACCAGTCCATAATCTTATTCAGAATGTTTGAGGCCAGATATGTTTCAGTTTTTTTTTTTTTCTTTTTTCTTAAAGGTACTGTAGTAGATATTTGGTATACTTCCCCCAGTAGGGTCTGAGGCAGCAACCTGTCATCCAACCTCTGTCATTTCAACCTCTGAATAGTTACCTCACATGGGCTAAGTCTTGACCATAAATAACCTCACATCAATTTAGGTCAGATTTTGAGGCCAGTGAGTCTGCCACAGACTTAAGAAAAAAAAAAACTAGGTTGCAGAGCTTTTGGATTTTACAAAGACATGTAAGAGATAATAGAACTGAAGTCTTATTGCAGTCGACTCTGTGAACTGTCCGAAATCCACTAAGGTTTTCTGTTTGTAAATGGGAAATTTTAATTTATTCTATTTAATGGTTTCTTTTTTAAGAGTATGTTTAATTGGGGTACCTGGGTGATTCAGTCATTAAGCGACTGACTTCAGCTCAGGTCATTATCCCAGCGTCTTGGGATCCAGCCCCTCATCAGGCTTCCTGCTCAGCTGGGAGCCTGCTTCTCCCTCTCCAGCTCCCCCGAGCTTATGTTCCCTCTCTTACCATCTCTCGTAAGTAAATAAAATCTTTTAAAAAAATAGAATATGTTTATTTTGTGTTTAAGGTGGTTCAAGCACAAAATGCATTTCAGCCTATTCTATAATAACACTGAAAGACAACCAAAGATTTGGAGAAATTTGTATGGCCAGTTTCTACCATAAAGCAACAGGCTATCCAGTGTAAGTTCTGTGGCAAAGAAAGTCATCATTCTTTTTCTGTTAGGAATCCTTGAGGTAAAAGCATTTCCCACTTTATTTTATGCTGTACTGCTAATCAATACCAGCTTTATTTCCTACAGCATGTTGTGAGATAGAATCTTATTTCAAATTTAAAGTAGGGTTAATCCTCCGACTTGGGTAAGGGGTTTCTGAGGGGAATATATGTTTCAGTTAATGATACAAGGATGGTGTTAAGTGACAAATCTGCCTCCTTTATAGAAGTACTTCCCCTGGTTCTGCGTTATAGTGAATTCAATAATAAATAAAATATATATATTATATATAAAATACAAGATAATGTCTAATAGTTTCTACTTCAGTTTAAGGTATTACCACCTAATCTGATCAAATGAATACTTTTGCTCTATCTATTGTAGTTAGTCGTGACATCTTTTTCTGCCTTCTGCTGGCAAGTATGATTAGAATGCTTTGCTGACTGACCATCTCTCTAGCATCTGTTACAATTCAGTGACAAATAATGCCAGTCTTAATACAACTTGGTTTGTAGTAATTTCATGTAGTATAGGTAGGTTATAGCATAGGTGAAAATAATCCTATAACTCAGGTTCTTGTTAAACTATGAAATTTATAGTTATTGAGAAGCCAATGACTTTCTCCAAGTCATTTGGAGAAAGTTAGCAGAGGATACCATTATGCCAAATGGATGTTGCTTAGTTATGTAGTTTTCTTTCCTATTAAAAAAAAAAAAGAAGAAATTTGCATAATAGAGAAATTTACATAAATATAAAGAGAACCCTTTTTGCCTTCTACCAGACCTCAGATCCATTGCATCTTATTTTTCTTTTCTAATCCCGACTTATATTTTTATATGGTCAATACCACAACTTTTCCACCTTCCTTTGTATTATTCAAGTCTCTCTGGCTTCTAATTTTTTTTTCCCTTTCCAGAATTTTAAATTTCTTACTGGGCTTGTTAAGACCTATTAAGTGGTATCTTTATTCTGATTATAATCACTTCTGTCGGGCGCCTGGGTGGCTCAGTGGGTTAAGCCGCTGCCTTCGGCTCAGGTCATGATCTCAGGGTCCTGGGATCGAGTCCCGCATCGGGCTCTCTGCTCAGCAGGGAGCCTGCTCCCTCCTCTCTCTGCCTGCCTCTCTGCTTACTTGTAATTTCTCTCTGTCAAATAAATAAATAAAATCTTTATAATCACTTCTGTCCTGAAGCATCACACCCTTCTCACATCCTCCTACCTAACTGTTCTAAAATATATATATATATATATATTCATATTATATTACATATTATATATATATACAGTCTTTTTGTGATTCAGATGAAATAATAATTACTTCATTCTTATGGGCTGTTTCAAAGTATGCATGAATTATAGAAGCAGATGATTTATCCTAGACACTACTAGTAGTGTCTAGTAGTTTACCTACTACTAGTAGGTAAAGTAGTGTATATTTATGTACTTATATTTTAGAAATGTATTAATTTTCACTTAATATTATAAAACACATACTAAATTATCTTTTACTTTATTGGAATGCCAATGCTAGAAGTATTGGTTTTTAAATCATTGAACTAATCTATAAACACTCTAGCCTTAACTAAAACTAAGTTACCTGTTGCCATTTATGTGTCAAAACTAAAGAAACTATTATATGCATTGATAAAAGATAATTAGAAAGATATCTTTATACTTTCTAATAATTCTCAGAACCCTAGGAGTACTTCACATGCCTGTTTTCCTTGATCTATGAATACAAAATTTTGGTATTTATTTTTTAAAGAATTTATTCATTCATTTGAGAGAGAGAGCACAGGCAGAGGGAGGAGGAGAAGCAAACTCCCTGCTGAACTGAGAGCCCGATGTGGGGCTCAATCCCAGGACCTGGAGCTTTTGACCTGAGCCAAAGGCAGATGCCCAACTATCTGAGCCACCCAGGTGCCCCCAAATTATAGTATTTTTCAAATCTATAACTGCTATAAGCAAAAGGACAAAAAAAATGGTGTTTAAACAACAATCACCAGCAGCAAACAACCACCATTTGTTAGGAATCCCTAACATTTTTGTGCTAGGGTGTTGAGATTAACCCAGTGAGTAACAAAGCCTTTGTGTTGCCACATACAATTTTCTTGTTTAGAAATTAATGTGACCAGTTAAGTTATACCAACCTAATTTTAGAAACATAAATTATGAATGTTGGAATAAAAACAAACCAGGAGAATTATCCAAAACATAAAAATTAATTTAATTTCCATCAAGCCAGGAACATATTGTTTGTAAATGATGAGCCTTCTGTGTACTTTTGTGTAACTGTAATAGGAAAGAATCGTACTTATTTGATTAGGTATTGGCTTTGCTACCTGTGGAAGTAAGAGCAAAATAAGTCCTTTTAGCGGGGATTTAAAAAAGCTGTATTCAAACTGCATACATCCCCTACACAGTAATCACAGTTTTTCAAGGAATATTCTGTACCCGGATGCCTGGGTGGCTCAGTGGGTTAAAGCCTCTACCTTCGGGGGGCGCCTGGGTGGCTCAGTGGGTTAAAGCCTCTGCCTTAGGCTCAGGTCATGAACTCAGGGTCCTGGGATCAAGCCCCGCATCTGGCTCTCTGCTCAGCAGGGAGCCTGCTTCCTCCCCTCCTCTCTCTACCTGCCTCTCTGCCTACTTCTGATCTCTATCTGTCAAATAAATAAATAAAATCTTAAAAAAAAAAAAAAAGCCTCTACCTTCGGTTCAGGTCATGATCTCTGGGTCTTGGGATCTAGCCTCGCATCGGGCTCTCTGCTCAGCGGGGAGCCCGCTTCCCCCTCTCACTCTCTGCCTGCCTTTCTGCCTACTTGTGATCTCTGTCAAATAAGTAAATAAAATCTTTAAAAAAAAAAAAAAAGAATATTTTGTACCCATTGCTATAATCCGAAATGAGTGTAGTTGTAATTTACACAATTTTAGCAAAATCTTCTGATGCCTTAGTATGTTAGGTGTAAATAAAAAAACCATCCCAGTTGTGTATTAATTTCCTATTGCTGCTATAATAAGTTACAACAAAGTTAGTGGCTTAACGTAGCACAAGTTTATTTATCTTACACTTCTGGAGGTTCTAAGTTCAAAATTAAGGTCCTGGGAGAGCGCAGTTCCTTCTGGATGCTCTAGATGGGGGCTATAGACTGAATATTTGTATCCTCCCAAAATTTATGTTAAAATCCTCTTTGCAAAGATGATGGTTTTAGGTGGTAGGCCTTTGGGGGTGATTAGGTGATTAGGGTTGAGTCCTCATGAATGGAATTAGTGCCCTTATAAAAGAAAACCCAGAGAGTTCCCTCACCCCTTCTGCCATGTGGGGACACAAAGGCCATCAGTGGACCAGGCAGCGGGTCCTCACCAGGCACCAAACCTGCTGGTACCTTGATCTTGGACTTTCCAGCCTTCAGAACTGTGAGAAATAAATGTTTATTGTTCATGCCCCTCAGTCCATGGTGTTTTTGTTATAGCAGCCCAAAGGGATTAAGATGGAGAATTGTTTCCTTACCTAAACTGGTTTTCAGAAGCAGTTCACATTCCTTGCCTTTGGTCTTTGGCCAACAGTCCTGTCACTCTTGCCTTAGCTTCAGTCATCACCTCTTTCTCTGACTCTCCTGTCTCACTTTTTGATTTGTAAGTAGGGATCTTTGGGGTTATATTGGGCATACTCAGATAATCCAATTTAGTGTTCCTATCTCAGGTTCCTTAATTTAATCACTTCTTCAAATACCCTTTTGCCATGTAATGTGACATGTTTAAAGGTACTGGGGATCAGGATATGGCCAAATTTGGGGGGCCATTATTCTTCCTACTACAGGCTAGTCACAAATGTGAACCCATGAATGGTTCACATCTCTGCTGTTTAGATAGGAGCCTTTTTTTCTTTTTGTGGGGCAATATTTAGGGAACGGTGAAAAGTAAGATACATATAAACATTTTTTTAGAGATTGCCAACAAACACTGAAGGTTAAGTCGGCTTTTGGTGGTAGGCACTTCCCCAAATATTTTTTACAATAAATGAATACATGAGAAATTCTGAATACCTTTAAATTTTAGTCATTTGGAACCTCAGGCAATAAGTTTTCTAGAGAGTTAATCCCTTAAGTGTAAAAAAAACCCAAAAGTTAACAACAGTGTCTGTGGGAACATTTTTGATATTTATCCTACTGTCATGGCTCCTCTTTAATTTGTGTTATCATAGAAATACATCATATGGGAAAAAAGTGAAAATATAAATGAACTTTGAGTTAAAAGAGATTTACTCCTACCACTCCCCACTCTTTCCCTAGTCTTATTTCTCATAGGTAACCACTTCTAATTATTTGTTCTTTACCTATTCTGCCTGTTGCTCCCAAACTTCTAACTTAGTATGTTTATCTTGTTTTTTTTTTTTTTTTTAATTTATCAACTTTAGACATTGACTTCTTCCTGGGCTTCTCTCACCTAGGCCACCCTTAACCTCCTCACCTCACTCTGCATCCTGAGTTCTTAGTACCCTGTTCTCAGTCTCTCCCTCATTCAGTTCAGAGATTTAGCATTGCATGCTTAGATTTACACTTCTTATTCTGTTAGTGGAAGGGTCTCTGAACACATTTCCGACTTTATTCTTTTTGAAATAGTGAGGCCACTATCTCTTAGTTTCTCTTTTTGTGATGTAAGAATATCTGTAGGCCCACCCCGCCTTCCATTTCTCCCTCCCCACTTCCCGGTGATTGACAACTGCACCTCTCCTGTCTGGTCCACAGTTTTCTTTCTGAGATGTACAGATATGTTCTGAAGCATTACTAAGGTCAGTCTGGTGGAATGTTTCTGAACACTGAAGACCAATAATGAGTATATATTTAAATCTGTAAATACTGTTCGCTGCAGAATGGACGGATAACCTTAGAATTGCATTTCCTTTTCTATTGGTTCAGTGTTAACGATCGAGTGCTAGAAGGAAAATGTTCGTACAGTCACATTTGGTGGGAAAATCCCTTTCTCTCCTCTTTTTCTCCCTTCCCCCAGCCCCAGCCCAGTTGCATATACCAAATCTTCAAGGTTTTCTCACTTTTCAGTCATTTCATCTCTTCTGTCCCTTCTCACTTCCTTCTAAATATCTCCCTCATTCTAACCTGGAGTAGTTACCCTCTGGGGCTCCTGAGTAGTTATCATTCTGGGATTTCACTCCCTCCACTGCTTTCCTATGTTGCATTTACGAAATTCAGTATCACATTTCTCCCCTTTCTTGATTTACCTCCTCATTTTGCTAGAGGTAACATTTCTGAGTCATCAGATATCTGAACGTTTCCGTATTTCTCCTATATATTTATTTGACAGTTTGGCAGTAAATAGCATCAACTTTAAATTGCCTTTTTCCCAGGATTTCAAGTGAGCTATGCCGTTGATGCCAGTCTGTTTCCTGGAGCCTTATTGGTGACCCATTTTTCTTTCCGAAGGCTTTTAGCATCTTTGGTTCTTGAAGTTCTAAGGTTTAATAATAATGTATCTAAGTATGGATGTTTTTCATTCATAATAAAATTGACATGTTTACAGTGTTAATATGAGACCTTCTATACCCCTTCCTTTTAACTTTCTGATCTCATCTCATTCTTCCACCCCGTTGCTCACTTTGCTCCAGACACACTGGCTCTTTTTTCCTCGAATGTGCCTCAGGGTTATTGCACTGGTTATTTCTTTTGTGTGGAATGCTCTTGCCTCCAATATCTGCATGGCCACTTCCTTACCTCCCCAGGTCTTTGTTCAAATGTCACTTCCTGAATGTCATCCTATTCAAACTACCCCATGTAAAATTGTAATCTTTCTCCTGCTCCCATCCAAGATCTTCTAATCCTGTTATCTTGATTTAATTTTCTTCATAAACCTATTAGTAAATAAAAAATATGTAAACTATGATATTATAAAGATATATTTGGTCTTTGTTACTGGATCCAGGCCAGAGGTCCTAAAACCCTAATAATTTCATAAGTGGTAAGAGGGATGGAAACATGTTTTATTATAATACTTGCTTTTTGTTAGTATGAAAGGAGCAGCGTTTGTTATTGATAAAAGCTTTTGTCAACCACACTTTAGTTTATGTCAGTGAGATGGCTTTTGGAAAGCCTCTAAGGGTGTCAAGGGAACCAACCATATGACTAGAGGATTAGAGCTTTCAGAACCCCCTTCAGAGAGATTGAGTGAAAACACCAATGGCTTATGTTTTAATCATTATGCCTACTTAATGAAGCCTCCATAAAAAACCCTCACTGAAGGGATATGGAGGGCTCCCAGGTTGGCGAGGAGGTGCTGGTGAGGAGGTACTGGGAGGGTGGCATGCCCGGAAAGGACACAGCAGGTCTGCACCCCTTTTCCCATACTTTGTTTTATGCATTCCATCTGGCTAATCCTGAATTGTATTAGTAATCTAATAAGTAAACTCTTTTCCTGAGTTCTTTGAGCCATTTTAGAAAATTGCTGAAACCAAGGACAGGGGTTGTGGGAACCCTTAATTTATGGCAGGTCAGTCAGGAAGTACCAGAGGCCTAGACTTCCAGTTGGCATCTGAAGGGCAGCCTTAGCCCTTAACCTTGGAATCTGATACTAACTCCAGGTGAATAGCATCAGAATTGAGGTAAATTGTTGGACTTGCAGTCAGTGTTTTCAGAGAATTGAGGGGAGGATTGTCTGCTAGGGGAAAAATATACAAACATACATACATACGTGTGTGTATTATGTATGTGTTTACACACACACACAAGTTGTCCTTTGGTGTATATATACTTTGTACTAGTTTTCTAGGACTACCATAAATTGCCATAGACAGAGTGGCTTAAATGACAGAAGTTATTTTCTCACAGTTCTGGAGGTTAGAAGTCTGTGAGCAAGATCACCAGGGTTGGTTTCTTCAGGCCTCTCTGATTGGCTGGTAGATATCTGTCGTCTCCCTGCGTCGTCTTATGGTCTTCCCTCTATAACTCCGTGACCAAATTTCCTCTTCTTATAAGGACACACCAGTTATGTTAGAGTAGGACCCAGCCTGTTTTAACTTAATTGCCTCTTTAGAGATCTATTTTCCAAATACTATTAGATTTTGAACTCTTGGGGGTTAGGATTTCAGCAAATGAATTTGGAGGGAAGGGACACAATTTAGCTCATGACTAACTTACTGTCATTACTATTATTATTATTATTATTTTATATATTCTCTGTCCCCGAGCTAGAATGGTAGCTTCATGATGGCAAGGAGTTTTTGTTGTTGTGTTGTTTTTAAAGATTTTTTTGTTTGTTTTTACTGTTATACATTTCTTAAGCATTTATCACCCAAAATTATCTGGCAGTCCTTGGTTGTACATTTTTATTTAATGGGGCAGTAAAATACTAGGAGTTTTATTTTAGAAGTTTAAAGGTGGGATTTTTTTGCCCAATGATGTCACTTTATGATGAGCTGGCAGTTACCCCAGAGGCTCCTTTGAAGGGAGAATGTGGAGGACTTTGGTTTCAGGGGCAAATGCTGGCATTGGCTGACTTAGGTCTCCTCAGATAATTTATTCAACTTTCTTAGATAAAAAGCTTCCAGACTTTTTACCTGGCTGCCTGACTTGCCATACATGGGTGTATGGAATCCATGGTTTCTTATATATGCTCTGAATTAATATCCTTGTTTTCACTTTTTACTCCCATCACATTATAGCTGGCATTTCCAGTTCCCAAACTCTGTAGTCCCCAGGTCAAATTATGCTCCCTGTGGCTGTTGTCCTTGCCATGAGAGGCTCTCTCCTCTCTCTTGATCTGCTACTACTCCTCCATCTGCATATTATCTTTCAGAAATATGTTGAAATCTGTTATCAGTTAATAAGTCTATCCTATTTACTTTTTATTTTGAGTTGATACTTAAAAATATATGTATGTATTTTTCATCTTGTGTTTCAGGGTGTCTGAGGATATTTGAGGAACAAAAAGTTTTTCATCGGTTTGTCTCTTTTTTTTTTGTCAGTTTGTTTGTCTTAAATTAGGATTCCTCAATCCTTTCGTAATTGGACATAGGGAATAGAATTTGAACTTATTTTGATAATGTGTATCTTCATTATAAATATCTGTTACTGGCATGTGCTCTAGATTGTTAAAATACAAAGATGAGACATGGGATTGGCTGTATACTTAAGTCCAGTAGAGGTTTTAGAATATGGACTCTTTAAACAAAAACCTTGAGTAGTAATTGTTTAGGGGTTATCACCACACCAGCAGGACTAAAACTTATTGTTTTTTCTCTCAGTAGATTACCTTGTCTCCCACTCCACTCTTATTATCAAGGCTTTCTTTCTATCATGAACTTTATTTACCTTAAAACATCCTAGTTCCCTCTTCATGCTTCCATGTTGTTTCAGATGAAGTGCTGGAACCCCATCTGTTATGAAGCTCACTCTTCCATTTGCTGTCTAAAGTCCTAGATCTGTTCTTCTCCTGGATCTGCATTTACAAATATGTTCAAGTCTTCCTCAAAAACAAAAACAAAACAAAACAACAACAACAACAAAAAAGCCAAAACAGACAAACAAAAATACCTTTCTTTCCATCTTTTCCTAAAGCTACACTTTCATCAGGTGAAGCCCTCATTACTTCCTGAGTTTTGTCTCCTTTTAAATGTAGGTATTCTCTTAGTGTCTTCCTTTAGTCCACTATTTCCTTGCTCTTTTCCAGGGAAATCCTATTTACGCCCATGACTTTAGCTATCACTGAACCTTAGCTGCTTTCCTGAAGTTCAGGTGTTCTTCCCACCTACTCATTAGGACCACTCAGTATATTCAAAGACAAACCCATTAATCATGTTCCACCCTCATCCTCCTAGCCTTAACAAACAAACAAAAAAGAACCAGCCAAACACATTCTCTGTTTTTCCCATGTTGATTGAAGTCATTGTTGACTTCAATGTTGATTGTTTCAAGTCACATTAGAAAGAAATAGTTGTAAGGCTAGAAAACACCCACAGTTATTGCAGCCTAAGTCACAGTAAAGTTATTTTCAAGTATAAGCTTCCTTGCCCTCTGACCTCATATTTTCCTTTTCCTACATCTAACCAAACTTCTCCATTTTTCTGATTACACACAGGTCTGCAATTAAGGCCTTACGCCCTGGAGGGTTGCTTGTGTACTCTACATGCACACTTTCCAAGGCAGAAAATCAAGATGTCATCAGTGAAATTTTAAACTCCTACACGAACATCATGCCTGTGGACATTAAGGAAATGGCAAGGACTTGCTCCCAAGACTTCACATTTGTTCCCACTGGCCAGGACTGTGGACTCTTAGTGATTCCAGACAAGGGTAAAGCCTGGGGCCCAATGTATGTAGCCAAATTGAAGAAATCATGGACTACATGAAATTGGTGATATGCATTTTGTAAGTCATGACAGTGTATTATTATATTTATATTTCTGGGTTCTTGAGGTGTTAACATTTAAATAAATGTGGAGTCATTTTCCCTGGGTCTGTTTGGAATCCTGTTTACTTAATACTTGGCATCTCAGAATCTAGGCTTGAGGATTTTCCAGTTGTATTTTTTTTCCTAGAAGTGTATCTATAGCACTGTTTTCAGGTGTTGCAGATGGTGTTTGTTCTGAATAATAAATCTGCCTTTAGTTGGCATTTTGTAGTTAAATTAATCAGAATATGTGGTTTTATGCATACTATGTTTAGGGATACATTGTATCCATGATGTTGGTGTTTTGAACCTTTAAAAATGCACATTTGGCTGTCCCTGTTATAATTTTTCTCCTTATCAAATATACGGATTCTTTCAGAATCCACCCCCCACATTTTTCTGTAAGAACTGATTAATATTCTGAGACTAACTTCTTAAGCGGCACTATTTTGAGTTCTAGAAAATAGGTTTCTTATTTGCCACATTGTTTTCCACTAAGGACTATCTTCTGTTTACTGCAAAGGTCAGTGACTCTATTGACACCAGCTTTATTTCTCCACTTTTTTTTGTATTCACAAATACAAATTGAAAGGGTAAATTATGTTGAAAGGCTGTTAGAACAGCAGATTCACATGCACAAGTTTGACTTTCGACATTCAGCTTGTAGAATAATGGAGTCTATCCAGCAGGCTATAAAGCAAGTACTTGAAACAAAACCAGAATGATTAATAACTGCAATAACTGAACTATATTTGGAGAGTTTTGTTACATAATTGCAGTCATAATGAGCACTACAGAATCTGATTATCTTACAGTTGCAATCTGGAGGGGCTTTTTATTTCACTCCGTTATGAAATGTTATATGAGAGTATGATGTCACGTATTAATGCACAAGAGGGAGATGCCTAATGAGAGTGGATTATACTATTACCAAAACCCAATACCATTTACTGTATGGCTCTCCCTGTTTACATATATCCTGGAATATTGTGTACATTTTTGTTTATGTACTTAGGGTTTTAGCTTCAGGTTTGGATCATGTTTTTTCCTCTAGAAATTGCTTCACTTAGAGTCCAAAGGTACTTTACCAACTATTAAGAAAAATTATGCAGCACACTTCAAAAAATAGTTATCTATTTGAAAATTAACTTAAAAAAAAAACTAAAGAAATAGAAAATTCTGCTGAAGCTGAATCCTTTTGAATTTGTTTACTATATTCTGCATATTTAAACTAGAGACTCTTATCTCCTGGACTGTTTTTTTTTACACCCCCCCCCCAAGCATATATAGCCAGTTTCTTATAGTTGGGAAAGAAAAAGCTGGATCTCTTGGACTCAATGAAATATTTTGGATTAAGACAGAAAATTAAAGATTCTGGAAAATGTATTTTTTAATTTACTTTAAGTTTGTATTTGTTGGCTTATTTATTCAGTTGAAAAACCTTGCCTTCATGGGACACCTGGGTGGCTCAGTGGGTTAAGTTATCTGCTTCCAGCTCAGGTCATGATCCCAGGGTCCTGGGATCAAGTCCCATGTCAGGCTCTCTGCTTAGTGGATGCTTGCTTCTCCCTCTTTTCCCTGCTCATGCTGTCTTCTCACTATCTCTCTCTCTCTCTCCCTCTCTCTTTCAAATAAATAAATAGAATCTCTAAAAAAAATAAAAATAAATAAAACCTTGTCTTCAGATACTGTAGTTAAAAAGTGCATTTATTCTGTGTAGGTTAATCACAAAGTAAATTTTCACAGTGCACTTTGTTGAATGTCATTATTTTTCCAACGTGCTGCCATGAAGTCTAATCTGAATACTCAATGTGCCATTGGATTTGACCTTCCTATGATTACGGAAAAGTGCAAATATAGATACATATATAGCTTACTTTATTGTTGACATTAATTATAATGAAACAGCTGGCATTTATGGAGCCTTAAGTATTTGGTTAATTTCTTTATATATATGTTGTCTTTCTTGATCTTTAAAACAACTTGAGTATTATAACTGCCTTTTGTGAATGAGAAAACCCTAGCTCAGTGCTGTTTGTAGCTTGCCAGGGCTACACTGGGAAGTAAAGGGTGGAGCTGAGATTAAAACTAACTGGAGTCAGTCCAGGACCTTCTCCGTAGACTGTGCTGTCTCACAAAATGGAGATTATAGGAACCCCCAAGATTACAGCTGGTCCTTATTCTCCATCCCTCAGGTTTTCACTTGTATGCAATTCTTTAGTCACAGAGCATCAAAGGGCTAATCAACACTTGGGGGGGGGGGGACTGCAGGATTTCAGAGTGTGTTCTAAACTATTTCTTGTGCAATACCCAGAAATCTCCCATGGAGGTGCTCTGTGCCTTCCTGTTCTTTGCAGATTTTGAACTGAAGAATAGAAATTTGGAGCAGCCTTGCAATGTCAATTGAAAAGCAAAGAGTAATTGATATTACTTTCTGTGGCATTGAGTTACTTTCAAAATAGCTTTATAAAAATTTAGGTTGCTTACCAACACATTAACTTCTCTCTCCCTTCAGCGCGCTGAATAGCCACTGGTTTCAGAAATAGACTATGAATAAATGTAATGCATTTAAATGGTTTATACTGAATTTTTAAAGCATTTGATATTATCTGTGGTTTGAAATCAAGGTGGCCTATAGTCCTTTATCCTATTATATGTATCCGTATAGCCTCATATCCAAGATTGCATGTTACTCCCTTAGCAGTGTTGTGAAAAATATCCTTTTATACAATGTGAGTAGGTATAAAATAATAGGTACCAGAACACTTGCTACATGACTAAGTAAAGTAATCACAAATGTAATGGGCCCTCATCCAAGAAGGCCTTATACCTGGAAGATAAGCATCAGATGATCTGCATAGGCTGATGCAACTTGTTTGGAATACAAAGAGAAAATTGGAACCAATAGCAACAGTTTTATTAGATGCAAAGAAGTCCTTTGATGCAGTTGAATGGAACTACTTGTATTATGTGTTAGGTAAATTTGACTTTGGGGACAAATATAACAGATAGCACAACCCATTTATATGGTTCAAATCAATGGTTTACAATCTCCCTTTCCTTGCCTTATTGCTGCACTGGGGAGTAAGGATGGTACCCATTACTGATGTTACTTTTCAGGCTGACATTGGGTTACAATATCATCCAGATCCCATGGGTATCTGAAGGATATTCAAATGAAGGTTCACAAATTAACTAATGTCTGCTGATAACCTACTACTTGTGCTGAAAGCCCTAACGGCATCTGTCCTGAAAACATTAAAAGTCATGTCAGTATTTGGAATGGCTTCATGCTGCAAAGTCACGAGAGAGAATCAGAAATACTACCTTAACAGAATAGTTTCTATTAATATTACTTATTGTGTGACATTTAAAATAAGATAAAAATTTAACAAGAATTGATTTGGGATTCTCATTAGGGAATGATTAAATAATAGAATGAAAACAAAAACAAATTTTAAAAATTGACCTATAATTCAATGCTCAGATTTTTAAAAAATAGGTTTCACTAAATCTAAGGAGGAAGAAAGCTGGGCAAAGCATATACTTCTTTAAAATTTAATTAGCTCAATCAAATATTAACTCCATACCTTTCTATAACTTTTCACAAATGAAGAAAGTAATTTATTTCCTTAGTCATGTGAGATCATGTAGTCATGTTGAAACTGGGTAAAAGCATATGCTACCTTAGAAAAAGGACTTTTTTCCTCACTGGAAGCTATTTGATGGCATACGTCATGACTCAATTAAGCTTGCTGTGGCTTGTCAAAGGGATTTTCTGCTGCATGTTGCTATGGAAGAGCCTATTACACACAAATAACTGCATAACCTAGCAGAATCAACAGAGATTAAAAACATAGCTTATTGGAAAATAAGAAGAAGGACCCAGCTTCTTCCTAGTTCTTAAAAACATATAGGAGTACAATTGAAGGTATTAATAAGAATGGACAGAGTTAAGAGGGCTTAGCACTGGTGATAGAAAAGGGGACTGAATATTCCAGCTTTTAATTACTAAGTTATAGTGTGAGCTTGTAGTTCATAACTGCAACTCTTTTTTTAAAAACAGTAGTCTTTTTTTTTTTTAAATATTCATCTACTTGATAGCATAAGAGATCACACAAGCCGGGGGGGAGGGGGCGGCAGCAGGCAGAAGAAAAGGGAAAAGCATGCTCTTCGCAAAGTAGGGAGCCCAATGTAGGACTCCATCCCAGGACCGTGAGATCATGACCTGAGATGAAAGCAGACACTCAGCTAACTGAGCCACCAAGTGCCCCATAACTGCAACTCTTAAGAAAAAGGAAAAGGGGACATGATGGTGGCAATAAGCTCTAATGCTACTGGAAATTGTTCCATATGACATAGCCATGAATAGCCAACTAGTCATACCACATTTCCACAGGTAGATATCCTTCTTGACTTGATTATAAAAATACCTCAGCTTAAGTCCTTAATTATAATAAATGTGTTTAATAAACAGAGCAGACTATATAAACTACCCATGTTTTATTAAAAGAAATGTTTGCTTTTGTCATATATTCTAGCACAGATAATCTCTGTTAAATATTCTGTATGACGCTATAGCTGTGCCCATGTTATTTTCAACTGCCTTGTTAACCTGGCCATACAGAGTTAACCAGATTCCCTTCATACCCCACAGTATCGAGTTGGGTGAAGCAAGTTGATGGAGTTTCACAAGAGGTGATTGTGAACCAGGAGAATGGTTCGGAAGAGGTTTAAGTAGGATCTGGAATATCACTCTGGGGTAAGGTCCAGATTGAGTCAGTCAAACATGTTTGCAAGTAAAGGACACTCCAGTAGGCCTAAAGGGCTGCAGGATACACTGCCAGGAAGCACATCAGTTTATGTGTTCGTCTATCTGGTCACACCCTCTGCATTCACTGAGGACTTCAGTGTCTAGCTCATATTTTCTCCATTGGAACTCCTGACAAAGGCTGGATTCAACACTTTTCTGGAAAGCCCATCCAATATCCTACCCTTCTAATTCTTTTACTGACTCTCTCAATGGCTTTTGTCTTCACTGTATACAGTATCCCACATTCTTGGACATTTCCTAGAACTTGGTGTTAGCTAGAAGCACGAGCTTTCTACATGATGGCAGTGTTTTATCTGCCATGTGCAATATGAAGAATATGCTAGCCATGTTTGGCTACTTAGCACTTTAAATGTGGCTAGTGTAACAGAGGAACATAATTTATATTTTAATTAATTTAACTATAAATAGCCACCAGTCGCTTTTGGCTACCATATCAGATAGCACAGATCTAGAATTTCTCTACTTAGGAAAAGTTAATCTCAGTATCTTCTATCCTTTCAGGTCTCTTACTCATTAACACTGCAGTCCGATCTTGACACCTGTAGTTTTTAAACCTTCTTTCCTCGGAGGCTGTCCACTCCTCTTGCGGTCTCTTCCTTATCTGTCCTCAATCCTGTGGTGAACGCCTTAAAACTTTTTTTCTGACACTGATATTATCTCCTCATACTTTTGGATTCTATGGCATCTAACATTTAAATCAGCCTACTAGTTCCTGCATCTACCTCTGTCATACCTGGATGGCTGAGCATTGTTTGGAAAAAAAGAAAACCAAATAGGAGTGCGGACTGATGTCACTACACATTCATACATCTGTGCAGGTTGATTTCACAGCAGATTTATGTTCCCCTGCCTCCTGTAAGACTTTTACACTGCTCAATCACTTTGGCCATTCTTTGGCCAGCTTTTTTCTCCATTCCCATTAGTGACTTTTCCAAACCTCCACAATTTTCTACAACTGTCCTATATAAACACCCTCCTCTTTTCTGTCAGAAGATGCTCCTGTCTCTTAGTTTCTTGAGAAAATTATGGCCATCAGAGTGAATGTCTTCCATCTTTCCTCATGCATACTCCTCTTCATTTTATTTAGAAGCAACACCGTCCATCTGGCCTTAAAAAGCTGGACAGCTGGAAGCCACATTCAAAATTTCTCTTTTCTGTTTTTCACTCTCACCTCTAGATAATAACCAAGTCTTAACCTTTTTTTATTGTTTTCTTTTAATACCATTGGTGTTGCCTTAGTTAAGGCTACCTGTACTGCTGAATTTTCTCCCCAATTCATCTTACTACCTCCTGCCTCACACTTCACAATTCACACACTACATTGCTGCTGAAGTACTGTTCCCACAATAAAAGCCTATTCCATTACCCTGCTTAAAATTCTTCGGTGGTCTTTAAAAAAAGGAAGAGGGTGTGCCTGGATGGTACAGTCAGTTAAGCTTCCAGCTCTGGTTTCAGCTCAGGTCCTGATCTCAGAGTTGTGAGATTGAACCCTAAGTTGGGCTCTGTGCTCAGCATGGAGTCTGCTTGAGATTCTCTCTCTCCCTCTGCCCCTCCTGCTCATGCTCTCTCTCTCTTTTCCTCTTTCTCTCAAATAAAAATCTTTTAAAAAAAAAATTCTTCAGTGGCTCCCTATTGCCTACAGGATAAAATCTGAGCCCTTAGTATTTCATGCTAGGTCCTTTTGTTTTGAGATCTGTCTCTCTCTCTCTCTCATTCTCACTCTCTTTCACACACACACACACACACACACACACACACAGAGACATACACACACACACACAATTACATCCTGGTTAACTTTACCAAAATTTGAATATTCATGTTGAGGAATCCCAATACCACAATGTATATGAAGTGTCCCAGCTTATTGTTTGGGATATCCTTTAAATAACTTGCCAGTGTCCCCACTCTATAATTAGCTAGAATTGTACTAGAGAACGTGATTTTTTTTTTTCAAAGTGATCTAGATTTTTAAGAATATAGTTTCTTGTTCGTATGCTCTTATCTGAAAACAATAAAGGCATATTTTAGGCTGCAATACTTGGTTTTTCCATAGTGAATTGAAATAATAGATCATTTTTAAAAGCTTGTGCATTGGACTGAGAGATGTAAATTAAATAGAGAATCCACTATATTATGAGCATGCTTAGGCATGCATACAGTATGGGAAAATTTTAAAATGAAATAGGCTCAATAATAAGGTTGGAATGCCAATGGATAAATCCATAATTGTCTTCTAGAGTATACTTCAAACCTACAAGGAATATCCAAGGGCAGAACAGCAGATGAGAGTGTCTTAAAATAGAAAAAGAAATTGTACTTCAGCACATCAAGGACAGTCAAAAAATAGATTATTAAAGTGGCACTTGCAGAAACTATAGAAAAATCTTATTCTCTATAAACTTACCAGTTACTCCAGAGTGTTGTGTTTTTTATTATTTATTTATTATTATTATTTTTTAAATATGATTTGGAGCTCCTTCTGCCTTTAACTTTATCTGGGACATTATATAGGTCTCTTACTTTGTCAATCTTGGTTGCCTGATTTTTAGAGTAAAATAGATTATCTCTAAGGGAAGTGAATGTGTTTTGAGCCATTACAATATTGCAGGCATTGTTCTAAGTATTTACATACTTGTTATTATATTTGGTCTAGTTATAAAGTTCTCCGACCTGAAACTGAGATTGAGGTAAAAGGCTAATATTGTGTACTAAAGTCAAGAGAGAAAATAGATGGTAGTGAACCAGTATAATCTAAGAGGAGTTGATAAATAGAAGAGTGAGACCTGAGTAGGCAGAGTGTTGACAAGGGAGCCGCCAGCGGGGGAGCCTGGCTGAAGAGGACAACTGCCCATGTTAATTCATATTTTTGGCAGTTATATTCATTTTGCTAAATTGGCATTTCTGTTAAGCTAAGATGCCAGAAAGCCTGTTTGTTTCTATTTCTTTTCCATTGAAAACCAAAGCATATTTTCCACTCTAATATATCTTCAAACTTTTGAAATATGAGAACCTCTTTTTTAAGAGCAAAAATATTTTCTGAGGCTCCAGTGTTAACTTATTTATTTTAAAATAGTACAGTATATAGGGGCGTCTGGGTGGCTCAATGGGTTAAGTGTCTGCCTTCAGCTCAGGTCAAGATCCCAGCGTCCTGGGATCAAGCCCCACACTGGGCTCCCTGCTCAGCCCCAGGCAGGGAGAGGGGTGGCGGTGGTGTCTGCTTCTCCATATCCCTCTGCCCCTCTCCCCACTTGTGCTCTCTCTCATAAAAAATAAAATCTTTAAAAAAGGAAGTGTATAAAGTTCTTTATACATATCGTTTTACACAACTCTAAAATCTACAAACCCTATAAAGATTTAAAAAATTGAAAAATAGCGTTGAAACAAATGGCATTAACATCACAGATGACACTGTTCTGTTGAAATTGTATTGCCACTTGAGATCTGAGTGTGGTATTAACTGTTAAGGTGTAGGACTTTGGAGTTCAGCCTATCTTGGCTATCATGCATCAATTAATTTCTCAGTTCTTCCACCAATTTTCTCTAGTTGTACTAAATAAAACTCTCATTTTTGTGTGTTCTATGATGCCGTTTTGTCTCCAACTTTTCATGAATACAGAATTTATATATTAATAACACCTTTAGGATTCTTAAGTTACACCACAGATATTATACCTTAAGCACTACAGTCTTATTGTGACCATTCAGATAATGCAGAGTACGCCTATGCTCTATTTTTTTTAAGCTTTTATGTTTAAGTAATCTCTAAACCCAAAGTAGAACTCAAACTCAGAACCCCAAGATCAAGAGTTGCTCACAGTACTGCCTGAGCCAGCCAGGTGCCCCAAAATAGGTTTCTTTCTTTCTTTTTCTTTCTTTATTTATTTTTTTAGATTTTGTTTATTCATGACAGAGAGAGAGAGAAAGAGGCAAAGGGAGAAGCAGGGAGCCCAACACGGAACTCAATCCCAGGACCCTGGGATTATGACCTGAGCCGAAGGCAGACCCTTAACCAACTGAGCCACCCAGGTGCCCCCAACGTAAATTTCTTTCTGAGGACTATTTTTTAGACTTGAAGGTGGCTACTTTTTTTTTTTTTTTAAGATTATTTGTTTATTTGTGAGAGAGAGAGAGAGACAAAGATAGTGAGAGAGAAGGAGAGGAAGAAACGGCTTCTCCACTGAGCAGGGAGCCCAATGCATGTGGGCCAATCCCAGGACCCTGAGATCGTGAACTGAGTCAAAGACAGATGCTTAGCCGGCAGACCAGAGCCACCCAGGAGTCCCAGGTGGCTACTTGCTACTTGCTCACCAAATATTCATGTGTCCTCTTTGTGGGAGAGGAGATCTATATTTTTAAAGACTCTCCAGCAGACTCTCCACTGAGTACAGAATCCTACACAGGGCTCTGTCTCATGACCCTAGATCATAACAGGAGCTGAAATCAAGAATCAGAGCCTTGACTGACTGAGCCACCCAGGTGCCCCTGAAATTTTTATTTTTATTTTTATTTTTATTTATTTATTTATTTTAAAAATTCAGAATAGCTTCAGTGAATTGGTCTGAGAAATACTTTTCTGGTTTTTATTACACTTCTGAATAGGAAAACATGGAATGTCCTCTGACAAGGAGTATGTCTCAGAGGGTTTATAGAGAAAGAGAAGCATGTAGAAATCATAATTTGAGTAAAAGGATAGAATATCTCTGGTACACAGTTCATCTCTACAAACATTTCCAAGTCAGGGACATTTGTCCTTCCTTATGGAAAGGGTGGTCACGTAACTTGTCATCCATCGAGGACATTTTTGAGAGTGGAAGAATAAGCTATTAAGAATTTTAGCAGGACACCTGATGAAACCAGAACTATCATGGATGCCTTTGGGCCACTTACACGTGCATGGGGCAGGATGAGGGGGACGCTCATGCATTTGAAAAGATCAAATATATCTCGGGCTTCATGAGAAAAACTTTTCATCCTCCAGTACACTTTTCTGCAGTCCCCCATCTCTGCAAGAAATGAGATTTCTTCCATCTCAGCACAAATAAGAACCTTTTTAATTAAACAATGACTTCCACTTCTTTGCCTAAAATCTAAAGTTTGAGGATCTCCTTTTATTTATTTATTTATTTATTTATTTTTAAATAAACATATAATGTATTATTTGTTTCAGGGTACAGGTCTGTGAATTATCAGTCTTACACAATTCACAGCACTCGCCAGAGCACATACCCTCCCCAAAGTCCATAACACAGCCATGTCATCCTTCCCCACCTACCTCCAGCAACCCTCAGTTTGTTTCCTGAGATTAAGAGTCTCTTATGGTTTGTCTTCCTCTCTGGTTTTGTCTTGTTTCATTTTTCCCTCCCTTCCCCTATGATCCTCTGTCTTGTTTTTCAAATTCCTCGTATCAGTGAGGTCATATAATTTTCTTTCTCTTATTGACTTATTTTGTTTAGCATAATAACTTCTAGTTCCATCCACATCATTGCAAATGGAAAGATTTCATTTTTTGATGGCCATAATATTCCATTGTACACATATACCACATTTTCTTTATCCATTCATCTGTTGATGAACATCTGGGCTATTTCCATAGGTTGGCTATTATGGACATTGCTGCTATAAACATTCAGGTGCACGTGCCCCTTTGGATCACTACATTTGTATTGTACTGTATACTGGGTATTTTAGGGCAAATACCCAGTAGTATGATTGCTGGGTTGTAGGGTAGTTCTATTTTCAACTTTTTGAGGAACCTGCATACTGTTTTCCAGAGTGGCTGCACTGGCTTGCGTTCCCACCAACAGTGTAGGAGGCTTCCCCTTTCTCCACATCCTTGCCAACACCTGTTATTTCCCAACTTGTTAATTTTAGCCATTCTGACTGGTGTGAGGTGGTATCTCACTGTGGTTTTGATTTGTAGTTCCCTGATGCTAAGTGATGTCAAGTACTTTTTCAAGTGTCTGTTGGACATTTGGATTTTTTTTCAGAAATGTCTGCTCATATCTTCTGCCCATTTCTTGATTGGGTTGTTTGTTCTTTGGGTGTTGAGTTTGATAAGTTCTTTATAGATTTTGGATACTAGCCCTTTATCTGATATGTCATTTACAAATATCTTCTCCCATTCTGTCAGTTGTCTTTTGGTTTTGTTGACTGTTTCCTTTGTTGTGCAAAAGCTTTTGATCTTGTTGAAGTCCCAATAGTTCATTTTTGCCCTTGCTTCCCTTGCATTTGGTGATGTTTATAAGAAGAAGTAGCTGTGCCTGAGGTCTAAGGGGTTGCTACCTGTGTTCTCCTCAAGGATTTTGATGGATTCCTGTCTCATGTTGAGGTCTTTCATCCACTTTGAGTCTCTTTTTGTGTGTGGTGTAAGGAAATGGTCCAGTTTCATTTCTCTGCATGTGGCTGTTCAATTTTCCCAACGCCATTTGTTGAAGAGACTTTTTTCCTTTCTTTTTTCCATTCTTTTTTGCATTGTTGAAGATTAGTTGACCATAGAGTTGAGGGTCCATTTCTGAGCTTTCTATTCTGTCCCATTGATCTGTGTGTCTGTTTTTGTGTCTGTACCATACTGTCTTGATGATTACAGCTTTGTAATGGAGCTTGAAGTCTGTAATTGTGATGCTGCCAACTTTGGTTTTCTTTTTCAATGTTCCTCTGGCTATTCAGGGTCTTTTCTGGTTCCATATAAATTTAAGGATTATTTGTTCCACTTCTTTGAAAAAAGTCGATGGTATTTTGATAGGGATTGCATTAAATGTGTAGATTGTTTTAGATAGCATAGACATTTTCATAATATTTGTGCTTCCAATCCATGAGCATGGAACGTTTTTCCATTTCTTTGTGTCTTCCTCAATTTCTTTCATGAATACTTTATAGTTTTCTGAGTACAGATTCTTTGCCTCTTTGGTTAGGTTTATTCCTAGGTATCTTATGGTTTTGGGTGTAATTGTAAATGGGATCGACTCCTTAATTTCTCTTTCTTCTGTTTTGTTGCTGGTGTATAGAAATGCAACTGATTTCTGTGCATTGGCTTTATATCCTGACACTTTACTGAATTCCTGTATGAGTTCCAGCAATTTTGGAGTGGAGCCTTTTGGGTTTTCCACATAAAGTATTGTATTATCTACACAAAGGGAGTTTGACTTCTTCTTTGCCAATTCGGATGCCTTTAATTTCTTTTTGGTGTCTGACTGCTGAGGCTAGGACTTCTAGTACTATGTTGTATAGCAGTGGTGATAATGGACATCCCTGCCGTGTTCCTGACCTTAGCAGAAAGCTCTCAGTTCTTCTGCATTGAGAAGGATATTCAATGAGGATCTCCTTTTAGACAAAATGCTACACTCCAAACACTTTCTAAAGACTTCAATCTGATACAGTTTTTTATGAAGCTTTGACAAGATCCTGGCTGAGATAACTGATAGTCAAGACGAATAGTATAAACTAAGGAGTGTCATTCAAGCTTTTGGAAAAAAAAAATGAGTCATATTTATAAGATAACACATACATATAAACCCATAAACATACCACAATTTTCTTGCACTTTATTATATTTCACAAATACTGGGTTGTTGTTTTTTTTTTTTTTAACAAATTGAAGGTTGTTACAAGCCTGCATCGACTGTCTATTGGCATCATTTTTCCAACAGCATTTGCTCACTTCATGTTTCTCTGTCACATTTTCAGAATTCTCTTAATGTTTCAGTTTTTCATTATTATATTTGTTATAGTCATCTGTGATCAAGAATAGCAACTTGCTGAAAGCTCAGGTGATAGTTGGCATTGTTTAGCAATAAAATACTTTGTAAGGTATGCACATTTGTATACTATTTTTTATTTTAATTCTATTATAGTGAACATGCAGCACTATATTAGTTTCAGGTGTATAATGTAGTGATTCAGCAATTTTATACTTTACTCAGTGTTCATTGTGATAAGTGTACTCTTTTTACCCCATTCCTCCACCCACCTCCTTCTGACAACCATCAGTTTGTTCTCTATAATTAAGAGTATGTTTCTTGGTTAGCCTCTCTCTCTCTCTTTTTTCCCTTTGTTCGTTTGTTTCTTAAATTCCACATATGAGTGAAATCATAGGTATTTGTCTTTCTCTGACTTATTTTGTTTTGTCCCATCCATATCTTCACAGAGGGCAAGAGTTCATTCTTTTTTTAATATCTAAAAATATTTCACTGTGTGTATGTGTGTATTATATATATTATATAATATATATCACATATTACATTTTTAAAAAATATAATACTGTTGCACACTTAATTGACTATGGTAGAGTATAAACATAACTTTTATATGCACTGAGAAACCAAAAAATTCATCTGACTCATTATTGTGCTATTCTTTTTTATTTCAGTGATCTGGACCCAAACACATATCTCCCAGATATGCTTGTACGTATTTTTGAACTTGAGATGTATCCGCCTCCCATATCTATCATCTATATCTATATTTATAGCTATCTATATCTATATCATCTATACATATATAGATATAGATATTTCTGTATAATTTTTATTTTATTCATATTTATTTATTTGAGAAAGAGAGAGGGAGCAAAGGGCAGGACAGAGGGAGAGAGAGAATCTCCAGCAAATTCCCCACAGATCGAGGAGCCCAGCATGGGGCTTGATCTCAGGACCCTGAGACTGTGACCTGAGCCAAAATCAAGAGTTGGATGCTCAACCGACTAACCCACCCAGGCACCCCATATGTCTGTATAATTTTTTTTTTAAAAAACTGCCTGTGACCCACTTGGTTGATTTCATTTGTGATCTGTGGTTCAAAAAACCTGCTAGCCAGCCATTCCTACTATGTCAAATAAAAAGCTATGTAAAAGTACTATATTAATTCATTTCTACATGCCATCACAGAACTTCAATATTCTATTTTACTGTTGGTTTAAAAGTTAATTTCAGACACTTTTAAAACTTCCTATATAAGACATAGTATATACTATGGTATTCAAAATCTCCCCCATGTAGGGGCCCTAATTATGAATTTTTCTTAGATTTTAGTGAATGTTTTCAGATTAAGAAGACAGTATAAATCTGGTTTTTCCAGATTTTCCCATTTTGCCTTGGGTACTGGGAAACATAGCTAAATTCTGTGATCAGTTGCAGCAAATATCTGTCTCCCTTCACCTACCTCCTTTTCTACATGGCTTTTCTTCTTTTCAGATAAAATCGTCATGTTGTAGAATGTGTTAACCTCTTTGTATCTTAGTTTCCTCATCAGAAAAATTAGAATAACAATAATAATTTCTATTTTATAGGTTTTTTGTGAGAGCTGAATGAGATAATACTTGCTAGTACTTTGGACATTGCTTAGCTTGTAGAAAGTGGATAGATAATAAACGAAGTTATTAGTGATATCATCTAAAGTTTCAAAGCAAACATACAATTAGTTATTTATTATTTATTTCCCATCTTACAGAACCAGTAACCTCCCATAAATATAAAATCTTATCTAAGGTGAGCATATAAATGTGTCTCTGCATCTTATCCTATAACTATCCCTTTATCAGGTGAATTTGTAGATGAATGTTTTCTCTTGGAATCTCAAGGCTAGGTAGTTCTCCCTCCTTCCTTACTTATTCCTTTATGATATGTATGCATGAGTTTGTCTTCCCACTAGTATGCAAGAAACTTGAGGGTCAGGGTCTGTCTTACCAGTCTTTGAACTTCATTCAGTGCTTTGCTACAGTAGATATTTCATAAATGTTTAATGAAATAAATTAATCTAACTGGTTCTTCTCAATGTCAGTAAAGTAAGGAAGTTCTCAGTAAGGAGTAAATAGCCACACAGAGTTTGATGAAAGCACAGAGAGAATTTGATATTCACAATGTTAGTTGAGGCAGTAAAGCCAACTTAGAATGCCTGGTTTTCCTATCAGTGGTGGTTAAGAACATGGGCATTTGGTAAATCTGGATACAAAATCTTTTCTCTGTTGCTTCCTAGTTATTCAAATGTGGGCAGATTGTATAGTCTCTTTAAACTTCAGATCCCTTCAATCTGTGGTAAAGATAATTAAAAGATCACATTTAAGCATGGAGTCTGATAGATAGTATTAGGTTTTCTTTTGCTGTGTCACAAATTAACACAAACTTACCAGTTTAAAATTTATTGTTTTACTGTTTTCATGGGTCAGCAGTCCAGGACAGTATAATTTGGCCCTCTGTTTATGGTTTCAAAGGGATAAAACCAAGACATAAGGCAAGTGTACCCTTATCAAGAAATGATTGAGAGATCTGTTTCCAAGCTCTCTCAATTTGTTGGTCCAATTTTGATTCTGTTGGCTAGAACCACTCTCAGCAACTAGAAGCCACTGGCAGGTCCTCGTCACAAGGCCCTCTCCCTAGGCCTTCTCACTCTATGAATTTCTTAATCCTCTTAATTTCGTCCTTCAGAAAAGGCTCTCAGTCCCTTTGAGTACTCTACTCTGGTGATTAGATCAGCCCCACCTTTTGATGAACTCATAGTCTACTGATCAGTAACTCAGACTTGGGAGTGGTATTTCATGATATCCATAAGTATGACTCACATGCTGGAGGAGGGTATTGTACAGGGTGAGGGTCATAGGATGGTGGGAATCTTAGAGACCATCTTCACATTCTGCATAACATGAGATGTAATTTCAGAGTCCCTCTGAATGGGCATTTAAGTTTTAGGAAACAAGTCACTACAGAGAGAGAAAGAGAGAGAGACAGAGAGAGAATCACATTTCATTTCACCATTCCACATTCAGTGAGTGTGTGGACTGTATTAAGTATGAGAAACTTGTGGTTGATGTTCCCTCACTTCTGGCTTCTGTTACTATACGCATTTTGTCATTCTGAATATGATTATATATTTATGTATATAAATTAATTATATAGCATGGCCCTTAACTATTTAATTGGGGTAAATGGAAGACACAACATTTTTTTTTTAAGATTTTATTTATTTATTTGACAGAGATCACAAGTAGGCAGAGAAGCAGACAGAGAGGGAGGGAGAAAGCAGGCTCCCTGCTGAGCAGAGAACCCAATGCAGGGCTCGATCCCAGGACCCTGGGATCATGACCTGAGCCGAAGGCAGAGGCTTTAACCCACTGAGCCACCCAGGTGCCCCAACAACATTTTTTTTTTTAAGATTGGAAGATAAACTGGCTGTGTTAGATTTATTGACACCTAGTAGATCTCCTATATAGCACTTTCCTAAGAAATTTTTTTAAAGATAACTTTGATTATATACTATTTGTACTTAATACCCTGTTTCTATAAAGAAAAATCTCTACTGTCTTTTTCTTATTGTTATTATCATCTCAGACCCCTTGAGATAACAGATGAGACAAAAACTATTGAAAGGGTGTTGAGTTAGGAAGGTATAGGTTCTCTTTCATATCCCTCCTTATCAAGTGGTTTAAACAGAACATTTGTTATAAGTTTCAGTTGTATGAATTATATTCAATGTTTTAGGGAGTACAAAGAAATAAGGAGTTACCTTTATGTCAACAAATTTTCAATCTTGTTGCAAAGGAAGACACAAATATGAAGAACTAAGTCACAGTAGAAGGCAGTATATAATTTTAAGCCAATGAATTGTGATTGTTAAATGACAGGGCCATAATTATGAGCTGGAGGTGTTGAGGATAGCTAAGGGAAGTGGGGGACCACAGCTAAACCTATAGAGATGGGAAGGATGTCACCAGATGGGGAAAGTGAAAGAGGACATTTCGGGAAGGTGGAGTGGCATGAACAGAAATGCAGATGCACATACAAGAAAGATATTAATGGACTGGCAGTCTGGCTGGAGTCCAGAGCACAACTAAATGAATAGGAAGAGATAAAGTTGAAAATGTAGTTCTTTGGAGCTTCACGTGGGACTCCAAAGAATTTTGACTTAATTAAATAGGCAATGGCAGCCCACTGAACCTTTTTCAGAAGAGGAATGTTGCACAGAGTAAATATTGAATAAACATTTGTAGAAAGAATGAATGAGTACCTAATAAATATATTATTTTAAGAAGAGAGTTGAATTGAGGGAAATAGAATATTGTTCTGGTCTGTATTATACTAAGGAGTTGAGACATGGCCTGTGCAGTCATAGGATCTGAATTAGGTCATAATGTAGTAATGAGCTTTCAAAGGGAGGGATAAATAGGAAGGAAGAATTAATAATTTAATATGGGTGGAATGGAAGAGATAGAGGAACCGAAGATGACTATGGATTTCTCGTCTGGATAATTTTAAAAAATGATATTATAGTTTTCCTATATGTATAATGAGGAAAATAAACTGGACATCTCTATTATTATTGTTAAATACCTAAAATATCTAATATATTGCTGAAATGATTGTTGGTTTCCTATAAATAATTATTATTATAATATTATTATCATTAATAGTCTTTGATTCACAATCCCCAATTTAAAAAGCTCTAAGATTTTTTAAAAACTTTTTGATAATATGTTTAGTAACCTGACCTGAAGTCCTTTGATAGCAAAACTTTACCTGAACTGACTGAGAAGTTATTTGTATCTTTATTTACTATGTAAATAATGGTATCTCTTACTCCCTAAATATTAACGATACTCCTGGGAATGTTTAAAAAAAATGTATATGTAACATGTTACTCTTCAAATATTTGAAAATATCTAATTTCAAGTTTTGTCTAGCTCAAGGGTGTTAGATACAGGATAGTGAACCTGTGCTACTGCTGATGGGAAAAGAAAAAGAGAGCTACTTTGAGGGGACAAATAATTCTGTTTAAGGGTTTGAGGTGATTTTTCCCAACCAAGTGAAACTGTTTTTCAGGCAATTGGAGGTAAAAGATTGGAATTTCAGACAAATATGTGAGAGCAATATAGAAGTGATTTTTAAGCCCTAAATAGGATGGGGGCTTCCAGAAAGACTTTGAGGAGGGAGGAAAAAGCCAATGAGGGATTATGGAAACCTGGGGAATGCACACCATGCATGTAAGGAAAAGCCCTGGCTATGCCATCACAATACAGATGCTTAGTCAGGATGGAAGCTGAGTCAGTAGGAAGAGTTTGAAATGGAAAAGAAGCAGGATAGCTCCAGAGTTGAGGAGTAAATAACTAATTTTAGGAAGGAGCAGTTGATCCCTAGAGTCACGTGTGACAGAGAGGTCAGGGGAAAGGTCAGTAACAACAGATTGGATTTGGCAATTTTGAAGGTTCGAAGCTGGTGAGTGTGTCTGTTGAACTGCAAGCTGGGAGGTGAGCACAGAAGTCTCAAGGATTTAAGTGGGGAATGGCAATAGCCTCGCTGGATCTTATTACTTCTTTTTTATTCTCAATTATACCTGTTCTTGCATAGTCCAGGAACAGAAAATTGAAAGAATCACAGAACTTCAGAGCTAAATCGGATCATGTATTCTGATCCCTCTTGCTTTGCAATTAAGGATGCTGATACGCCCAAAGTAGTTAAGGTTCTGATAATGATGAGTTAGTGGCAGAGCTAAGACTAGAACATGAGTACTGAGAGCCCCATTTAGTGCTACTTCTGCTATGCTTTAGGTGTCCAAGCAAAAGACTCAGCTAAAGGTACTGTCTGAGTGATGCTTGTAGATGTCCCACAGTCCCCTTTAGTACAGAAGCAAGATACTCCTCCAATGACTAGTTCAAGGATTAAAAAGACTATATACAGGCTACATATATCTTGCCTGTGTGTGTTCGTGTATATCTATATATGTATATACATGTGGTGGTTTTTATTACAAAGCATTTTTCTTCACACTAATTTGGCTCTCACACAATTGGTATTTTATAGGAAATTGAAAATCTTACACATTCATATATTTTAACTTTCATTGAGCCCAAAGAGCCATTCCTTTGTATCAGTACACATGACAGAAGATCAGTCACTCTGTCCATAAACTCTTTCAATAGTTTCATTTTTCTTTGACTTAATCTTTATAACTTGCAGAATCCCAACAGCTTTGAGAGGAGCACCACAGGCTGGTGAGCTTCTTAAAGGCAGGGACTTTATCATAGTTATCTTTTATCTGTGGCATCCCAGAACAATGTCTGGAACACAGCTTATACTCAATAAACTTGAATGAATGAATGGGCAAAGAAATGAGCGAAGGAAGGAATGAGCAAATGTTCAATGAGCAAACCTCATCTGGAAACTGTCTTCAGAAAACATACTTGGTTCAATCTCCTGACCTAGCTTGTCTCTGTTTTTTCTGACTCAGTTCCAGTAGAAATAGCCCTCGGCACATCTGTAAATACAAGAGTAGTGCCAGTCAAAGCATTAAATCTGAATTGTCCCTCAGAATTATTGCTAACAGATTTACTTCTCTGAGTGTCAGTAACCCTGAATAAAAACTGGGGAATTGAGGAGGTCATGGGTGTGGTTGGAATGCATTGATCCTGGTCCTCTAACATTTTGGTTATACATTTCTTTGCTACCCAGTCTCCATTTGGGCTTCTTGCTTCTTTTGAAATGCAGCCTGGAAGAGAGCAAATGGATATACTGGAAAGACCAGCCTTATTTGGAAGATCTCTATCAAAACTGGCTTACCCGTACTTACCATTTTTCCAAACTTGGTGCACAAATATGCCTTATTCTGAAAAATGTGCCAAGTACTAATCATATCTTTCACATGGACTATAAGAATATTTTTTTTCTTCTTTGTGATGTGTTTTCAGCTTGTAACATTTAATATTACAAATTTGTGGACACTGACATTAAAATTCCTCAGAGGCCTGACTCCCAAGTGTGTCATGATGAGCCCCTTATCACTAAGGAAATGCCCATGCTTCTCCCAAGGACCTATGCATTACGCTTGCAGGCTGCCTCACTAGTGAGTTACTGTGGAACAAAAGCCTTGTCAACAGTGGAACTTGACTTTTATCCTTAAAGCCTTTTATTTGGTCCCCACCCCTATCCCCCCAACTAGGTCATCCTGTATTTTAAAGCAGTGATCAGGGGCGCCTGGGTGGCTCAGTGGGTTAAGCCTCTGCCTTCGGTTCAGGTCATGATCTCAGGGTCCTGGGATCAAGCCCCACATCGGGCTCTCTGCTCAGCAGGTAGCCTGCTTCCCTTCCTCTCTCTCTGCCCGCCTCTCTGCCTACTTGTGATCTCTCACTGTCAAATAAATAAATAAAATAAAATAAAAAATAAAGCAATGATCATAAAGTACTTAGTTACTTTGTCAGAATTTCTAGATAAATTAGCTTAAGCAGCTATGTAAGTAGAGTATACCTCCCTGGCTTCTCTGCTAGCCTACCCTGAAATCATTGTGGCTTAATTCCTATCTTTAACGAGACCAAGAAGACCGTCTTTGCATATCCATGTGCAAAGTATTTACATATTCAGAAATCAGCTTGGCAAACCACAGCTAAGAGTATGGGGTATAAACATTGTCTCCATTCTTTTTTTCCCTCTTCAAAGTGAGAATTTAATTCTTGAATATGATAAGAGCTAAAAGTTGGCAAAGGGGAGAGGACAGCAGTGATGTGACATCTGTCAACAACTCATATTGATTAGGGAGGCCTCTCTGCCTACCCTGTGCACCCTCGGACTCTCGTGAGCTTGAAGGTCGGTTTCCCTTCTTCCCTTTTCCTTTCCCTGAACGGGCTTCCATGGGCCTGACAGAGACAGAGGCAAACATTCCACAGCTCCTGCCACCTGATTTAAAATGCATGGTGGGTAGAAATTAAAATTAAAATGAGTTCTTTTTTAAGCAAAAATGTCACCATTCTCTTGCAAAGATGAGAATATGAGTAATGACTCTCAAGTGAAAAGACTTGTGTCAAATTATGAGGTTGTGGTTCGTGGGCTTATGATTTATGTGTAGGAATACATAATGTTTAAATAAAGAGCAAGCTGAGGTTGAAATTGTATTTCTTTGGCAAACTAACATTGGCTTCTTTTACTTTTAAGCCATTGGCATGAATTTTGTATGTCATGTACACTTGTCCAGTATCATACAGCAAGAACAAGTTCATGCTCAAAACTTGGGCAGGCACTCATCCACTAGACCACTGTCAGAAGTCTCCAAAGAATCCTGTGGAATGAGAGCCATCTCTCTATTTCGTGGTTTTATCTAGGCCGTTCCTTTTGTTCCTAGAACTGTGATTTCTATAGCTATCTGCTCTGTCTTTCCCTCTTTGTCTATTAATGCTCCAGAGAGTGGTCTTTACCTCAAGCAAGTGGAAATTGACACAAGGACCACTAGCTTTTAGAAATTCTTTTTGAAATATATATTCACTTCTCCCGATTTCTCTCCCCAGAGTGGCATGCTATTTTAGTAATAAAGCTATTTGGGTATCAAAACTAAAAATTATAAATCATCTAGTCTATCTTCACTAAGTAATAATCATAAGTCTGATTACATGAAATTTTCCTCTGTGAGCTCTTGAATTCCTGGAGGCTGTGTCACCACCACCACCACCACCACCACCATCATCATCATCATCATGAGCTACTCTCTAAGATGGCTCTTATGATCCTTGCCTCCTGGAATTCACAATCTTTTGCACTCTTCAATGTTGAATAGGGATGACCTGTGCAACCAATAAGATATTATGGAGATGATTATGTGCAATGTCCAAGCATAGGCCTTAAAAAAACACTGCAGCTTCAGCCTTTCTCTCTTGGATCATTTGCTTTGAGGGAGGCCTGGTGTCATGGTATGAAGACATTGAAGCAATTCTCTGGAGAAGATCACATGTTAAGGGAGTGACTCCGTCTGCCGATAGCCCTGTGAATACACCATCTTAGAAGTGCATCCTCCATCCCTAGCCAGGACTACAGCTCTGGCCAACATTTTGTCTATACTTTCATGAGACACCCTGAGCCACAACCATCCAGTTAAGCTGCTCCCAAACTCCTGACCCATAAGAACTATGAGATGAAAAGGGTTTTTGTTGTTGTTGTTATTTTAAGCGACTAAGCATTGAAGTAGTTTGTTACACAGCAGTAGATAGCTAATATAATCATAACTGCACTTCTTGAATGCCTTCCATATACAAGCAAGTATATGATTTCATTCTTATACTGATCCTCTGAGCCTGTAGTTATATCCTCATTACACAGATGGGCAAATGGAGGCCCAGAGAGGTTACATCCCCCGTCTAGTGAGTAGATGAGCTAGAATTTGAAAACAGACTTTATTTTAACCAGTGTTCAGTGTTCTATTCTGAGTAGTATCTTTCGACTATAAGGCTATTGCTGGCAGTGTCTGAACTTAATACATGGGGAACTTGGTACCACAGACCACTTTCAGTAATAACGTTCCTTTTAAGGCACAAGGTTAGAGTCCCTAGATACTTTGAATTTCAGGAATTATTCAAAGCTTCCCCGATTCTTCTAAGATACATGCATGGGTTCTGTATAGTCACAGTCTGTACCTCATGCTAAGTTCTTAATTAACTAGCTAGTCAGCTAGCCAATTCCCAATGGGATTAAACACAAGAGAAGGAAGTAGGGTACTAGGGATTGAGGGATAATGACATTGAGAGAAAGGAGAGATACACAAAAAGCATGGTTTTGAAATGTGGTAAATAATCTGTCATTTCACAAATTATCCACCAAGTCTGGCCTTCAAAGAAAGGTATAAAAAGTAAGTGATTAGTAGTTTCCCTTGTTTTCCTGGGTTCACTGCTCTAGTATTTCATCTTAAAAATGGCTATGCCCAACGGTGGAGGGGAGAACATAAGAAATATACAGGAATATAAGAAATCCCTGGCCTGAACTTTATTCACATCCACTCCTCTTATTGTATTACATTTCCTCTCTACCAGTCTGAAATAGAGTTAAATGTAGTTAAAGTAATTCTCCCAGTGGAACCCCAGCAAAGTAATGTGAATTATATATTCTGATTGTTTAAAATGTTTACATGAAATTAAGACACAAAGCTTATGTCTGTGAAACAGGTGCAAGTTTAAAATCTAACTGATGAGTGCTTAAAGATGACAGTCTAATTTCCCCAAATATATAAACCACCTCATATTGCCATTTTTGTGCTCAGTTCTCCCATTGTCCTTTGTGTTTTAAATTCTTTTGCTGACTTATTTCCTGTGTCAGTTTTCCACAGTCAGCATCCTTTAAAATTGGCTTAGAATTTTGCTGCAGAAAATGCTGAAAAATCCCTTGCTGATTGTGTATGGCATATACCCCACATCAAATATACCATCTCTCATTTTCTTTTTGAACAGTACTTCTTATAAACATGAAATTACAATGGAGTTAGGGAAACTATCTAGAAATGAACAAATGGTTGATATGGGTATGTGGTAAACTATTGTCTATGGGCACCAACACTATGTAAGGCCCTGAATCTAACTCCAGAAATACAAGGACGTAAGTATAGAAAAGAGGAGATTGAGTATCCATACAAATAGCCAAATGGGAGATGGATTCAGCAGAAAACTTAATGAACCCAAGGGGTGTTGTGGCAGCCAATAAAGCTAATGGGCATTAATTGAAGAACGCAATTTAGAATGAGGAAGGTGGTAACTATATTCTGCTCAGACGTCGGGATATTGTATTCTATTTTGAATATCAAATTGTTAAAGGAATACAAACAAGTGAAGCTATATTCAGAGAGGAAAATTTTAAATGTTAGTCTATTTCAAATCTACCTCTGGTGGTCTAGTGGTTAGGATTTGGCGCTCTCAAATCTATGTCTTCGGAGAGGCATATTCAAATATTTAATGAGCTCTGTGGATTCAAGGTTCATAGTTTCATTTATTTTAATATTTTTTAAGTTTTTTATTTAAATGTCACTTAACATACAGTGTAATATTAGCCTCAGGTTAGAATTTAGTCATTCAAGCCTTTCCGTGCAGTAGCCGGTGCGCATCACAAGTGCTCGCCTTACTCCCCATCTCCTAGTTAACCCATCCGCCTCACCTCCCTTCTGGTAACCATCGTTTGTTCCTTATAGTTAAGAGTCTGTTTCTTGGTTTGCCACACTCTCTCTCTTTTTCCTTTTGCTTATTTGTTTCATTTCTTAAATTCCACGTATGAGTGAAATCACATGGTATTTGTCTTTCTCTAACTTATTTCGCTTAGCATAATACTCTCTAGCTCCGTCCATGTTGTTGCAAATAGCAAGAATCTTTTTTTTTTTTTTTAAATGGCTAATGTTCCTGTGTGTATGTATGTGTGTGTGTAACACATCTTCTTTACCCACTCATCAGTGAGTGGATACCTGGGATCTTTCCATAATGATGCTATAAATATCGGGATGCCTATATTGCTTTGAATTGGTATTTTTCTATTCTTTGGGTAAATAGCTAGTTGTGCAATTGCTGGATCAGAGGGTAGTTCTATTTTTAACTTTTTTAGGACCTTCAATATCATTTTCCAAGTGGCTGTACCAGTCTGCATTCCCACCAACCATGCAAGACAGGTCCCCTTTTTCCACATCCTCACCAGCAACTGTTGTTTCCTTTGTTCTTAATTTTAGCCATTCTGACAGGTGTGAGGTGATATCTCTCTGTAGTTTTGAATCATATTTCCCTGATGATCCATAATGTTGAGCATCTTTTCATGTGTCCATTGGCCATCTGTATACCTTCTTTGGAAAAATGTCTATTTGTACCTTCTGTTTATTTTTTAATTCTATTATACAGTTTGGAGGCTGTTGAGTTTTATAAGTTCTTTTTTTTTTAATTTTTTTATTTTTTAATAACATATATTTTTATCCCCAGGGGTACATGTCTGTGAATCGCCAGGTTTACACACTTCACAGCACTCACCAAAGCACATACCCTCACCAATGTCCATAACCCCACCCCCCTTCTCCCACCGCCCCTCCCCCCAGCAACCCTCAGATTGTTTTGTGAGATTAAGAGTCACTTATGGTTTGTCTCCCTCCCAATCCCATCTTGTTTCATTGATTCTTCTCCTACCCACTTAAGCCCCCATGTTGCATCACCACTTCCTCATATCAGGGAGATCATATAATAGTTGTCTTTCTATGCTTGACTTATTTCACTAAGCATGATACACTCTAGTTCCATCCATGCTGACGCAAATGGCAAGATTTCATTTCTTTTGATGGCTGCATAGTATTCCATTGTGTATATATACCACTTCTTCTTTATCCATTCATCTGTTGATGGACATCTAGGTTCTTCCCATAGTTTGGCTATTGTGAACATTGCTGCTATAAACATTCGGGTGCACGTGCCCCTTCGGATCACGACGTTTGTATCTTTAGGGTAAATACCCAGTAGTGCAATTCCTGGGTCATAGGGCAGTTCTATTTTCAACATTTTGAGGAACCTCCAAGCTGTTTTCCAGAGTGGTTGCACCAACTTGCATTCCCACCAACAGTGTAGGAGGGTTACCCTTTCTCCACATCCTCACCAGCATCTGTCATTTCCTGACTTGTTGATTTTAGCCATTCTGACTGGTGTGAGGTGATATCTCATTGTGGTTTTGATTTGTATTTCCCTGATGCCCAGTGATATGGAGCACTTTTTCATGTGTCTGTTGGCCATCTGGATGTCTTCTTTGCAGAAATGTCTGTTCATGTCCTCTGCCCATTTCTTGATTGGATTATTTGTTCTTTGGGTGTTGAGTTTGCTAAGTTCTTTATAGATTTTGGACACTAGTCCTTTATCTGATATATCATTTGCAAATATCTTCTCCCATTCTGTCAGTTGTCTTTTTATTTTGTTAACTGTTTCCTTTGCTGTGCAAACGCTTTTGATCTTGATGAAATCCCAATAGTTCATTTTTGCCCTTGCTTCCCTTACCTTTGGCGATGTTCCTAGGAAGATGTTGCTGCGGCTGAGGTCGAAGAGGTTGCTGCCTGTGTTCTCCTCAAGGATTTTGATGGATTCCTTTCTCACATTGAGGTCCTTCATCCATTTAGAGTCTATTTTTGTGTGTGGTGTAAGGAAATGGTCCAATTTCATTTTTCTGCATGTGGCTGTCCAATTTTCCCAACACCATTTATTGAAGAGGCTGTCTTTTTTCCATTGGACATTCTTTCCTGCTTTGTCGAAGATTAGTTGACCATAGAGTTGAGGGTCTATTTCTGGGCTTTCTATTCTGTTCCATTGATCTATGTGTCTGTTTTTGTGCCAGTACCATGCTGTCTTGATGATGACAGCTTTGTAATAGAGCTTGAAGTCCAGAATCTTATGCCACCAACTTTGGTTTTCTTTTTCAATATCCCTTTGGCTATTCGAGGTATTTTCTGGTTCCATATAAATTTTAGAATTATTTGTCCCATTTCTTTGAAAAAAATGGGTGGTACTTTGATAGAAATTGCATTAAATGTGTAGATTGCTTTAGGTAGCATAGACATTTTCACAATATTTATTCTTCCAATCCAGGAGCATGGAACATTTTTCCATTTCTTTGTGTCTTCCTCAATTTCTTTCATGAGTACTTTATAGTTTTCTGAGGATAGATTCTGTGCCTCTTTGGTTAGGTTAATTCCTAGGTATATTATGGTTTTGGGTGCAATTGTAAATGGGATTGACTCCTTAATTTCTCTTTCTTCTGTCTTGTTTTTGGTGTAGATAAATGCAACTGATTTCTGTGCATTGATTTTATATCCTGACACTTTACTGAATTCCTGTACAAGTTCTAGCAGTTTTGGAGTGGAGTCTTTTGGGTTTTCCACATATAGTATCACATCATCTGTGAAGAGTCATAATTTGACTTCTTCTTTGCTGATTTGGATGCCTTTAATTTCCTTTTGTTGTCTGATTGCTGAGGCTAGGACTTCTAGTACTATGTTGAATAGCAATGGTGATAATGGACATCCCTGCCGTGTTCCTGACCTTAGTGGAAAAGCTTCAGTTTTTCTCCATTGAGAATGATATTTGCAGTGGGTTTTTCATAGATAGCTTTGATGATATTGAGGTATGTGCCCACTATCCCTACACTTTGAAGAGTTTTGATCAGGAAGGGATGCTGTACTTTGTCAAATGCTTTTTCAGCATCTATTGAGAGTATCATATGGTTCTTGTTCTTTCTTTTATTGATGTGTTGTATCACATTGACTGATTTGCGGATGTTGAACCAACCTTGCAGCCCTGGAATAAATCCCACTTGGTCGTGGTGAATAATCCTTTTAATGTACTGTTGAATCCTATTGGCTAGTATTTTGGTGAGAATTTTCGCATCTGTGTTCATCAAGGATATTGGTCTATAGCTCTCTTTTTTGATGGGATGCTTGTCTGGTTTTGGGATCAAGGTGATGTTGGCCTCATAAAATGAGTTTGGAAGTTTTCCTTCCATTTCTATTTTTTAGAAAAGTTTCAGGAGAATAGGAATTAGTTCTTCTTTAAATGTTTGGTAGAATTCCCCCGGGAAGCCATCTGGCCCTGGGCTTTTGTTTGTTTGGAGATTTTTAATGACTGTTTCAATCTCCTTACTGGTTATGGGTCTGTTCAGGCTTTCTATTTCTTCCTGGTTCAGTTGTGGTAGTTTATATGTTTCTAGGAATGCATCCATTTCTTCCAGTTTGTCAAATTTGTTGGCGTAGAGTTGCTTATAGTATGTTCTTATAATAGTTTGTATTTCTTTGGTGTTAGTTGTGATCTCTCCTCTTTCATTCATGATTTTTTTATTTGGGTCCTTTCTCTTTTCTTTTTGATAAGTCTGGCCAGGGGGTTATCAATTTTATTAATTCTTTCAAAGAACCATCTCCTAGTTTCGTTGATTTGTTCTATTGTTTTTTTGGTTTCTATTTCATTGATTTCTGCTCTGATCTTTATGATTTCTCTTCTCCTGCTGGGCTTAGGGTTTCTTTCTTGTTCTTTCTCCAGCTCCTTTAGGTGTAGGGTTAGGTTGTGTATCTGAGACCGTTCTTGTTTCTTTTTTTTTTTTTTTTTTTTAAAGATTTTATTTATTTATCAGAGAGAGAGAGGTGGAGAGAGCAAGCACAGGCAGACAGAGTGGCAGGCAGAGGCAGAGGGAGAAGCAGGCTCCCCGCCGAGCAAGGAGCCCGATGTGGGACTCGATCCCAGGACGTTGGGATCATGACCTGAGCCGAAGGCAGCTGCTTAACCAACTGAGCCACCCAGGCGTCCCCCGTTCTTGTTTCTTGAGAAAGGCTTGTACCACTATATATTTTCCTCTCAGGACTGCCTTTGTTGTGTCCCACAGATTTTGAACCATTGTGTTTTCATTATCATTTGTTTCCATTTTATTTTCAATTCTTCTTTAATTTCCCAGTTGACCCATTCATTCTTTAGAAGGATGTTGTTTAGTCTCCATGTATTTGGGTTCTTTCCAAACTTCCTCTTGTGGTTGAGTTCTAGCTTCAGAATATTGTGGTCTGAAAATATGCAGGGAATGATCCCAATCTTTTGATACCGGCTGAGTCCTGATTTAGGACTGAGGATGTGATCTATTCTGGAGAATGTTCCATGTGCACTAGAGAAGAATGTATATTCTGTTCCTTTGGGATGAAATGTTCTGAATATATCTGTGATGTCCATGTGGTCCAGTGTGTCGTTTAAGGCCTTTATTTCCTTGCTGATCTTTTGCTTGGATGATCTGTCCATTTCAGTGAGGGGAGTGTTAAAGTCCCCTACTATTATTGTATTACTGTTGATGTGTTTCTTTGATTTTGTTATTAATTGGTTTATATAGTTGGCTGCTCCCACGTTGGGGGCATAGATATTTAAAATTGTTAAATCTTCTTGTTGGACAGACCCTTTGAGTATGATATAGTGTCCTTCCTCATCTCTTATTATAGTCTTTGGCTTAAAATCTAATTGATCTGATATAAGGATTGCCACTCCAGCTTTCTTCTGATGTCCATTAGCATGGTAAATTCTTTTCCACCCCCTCACTTTAAATCTGGAGGTGTCTTCGGGCTTAAAATGAGTTTCTTGGAGGCAACATATAGATGGGTTTTGTTTTTTTTATCCATTCTGATACCCTGTGTCTTTTGACAGGTGCATTTAGCCCATTGACATTCAGGGTAACTATTGAGAGATATGAATTTAGTGCCATTGTATTGCCTGTAAGGTGACTGTTACTGTATATGGTCTCTGTTCCTTTCTGATCTACCACTTGTAGGCTCTCTCTTTGCTTAGAGGACCCCTTTCAATATTACCTGTAGGGCTGGTTTGGTGTTTGCAAATTCTTTCAGTTTTTGTTTGTCCTGTAAGCTTTTAATCTCTTCTTCTATTTTCAATGATAGCCTAGCTGGATATAGTATTCTTGGCTGCATGTTGTTCTCATTTAGTGCTCTGAAAATATCATGCCAGCTCTTTCTGACCTGCCAGGTCTCTGTGGATAAGTCAGCTGCCAATCTAATATTTTCACCATTGTATGTTACAGACTTCTTTTCCCGGGCTTCTTTCAGGATTTTCTCTTTGTCACTAAGACTTGTAAATTTTACTATTAGGTGACGGGGTATGGGGCTATTCTTATTGATTTTGCGGGGCATTCTCTGAACCTCCTGAATTTTGATGCTCATTCCCTTTGCCATATTGGGGAAATTCTCCCCAATAATTCTCTCCAGTATACCTTCTGCTCCCCTCTCTCTTTCTTCTTCTTCTGGAATCCCAATTATTCTTATGCTGTTTTGTCTTATGGTGTCACTTATCTCTCAAATTCCCCCCTTGTGGTCCAGTAGCTGTTTGTCCCTCTTTTGCTCAGCTTCTTTATTCTCTGTCATTTGGTCTTCTATATCACTAATTCTTCCTTATTCCTCATTTATCCTAGCAGTGAGAGCCTTCATTTTTGATTGCACCTCATTAATAGTTTTTTTTTATTTCAACTTGGTTAGATTTTAGTTCTTTTATTTCTCCAGAAAGGGCTTTTATATCTCCCGAGAGTGTTTCTCTAATATCTTCCATGCCTTTTTCGAGCCCGGCTAGAACCTTGAGAATTGTCATTCTGAACTCTAGATCTGACATATTACCAATGTCTGTATTGATTAGGTCCCTAGCCTTTGGTACTCCCTCTTGTTCTATTTTTTGTGGTGAATTTTTCCGCCTTGTCATTTTGTCCAGATAAGAGTATATATATAAAGGAGCAAGTAAAATACTAAAAGTGTGGCAACAACCCCAGGAAAACATGCTTTAACCATATCAGAAGAGATCCCAAATCGTTGGGGGGGGGGAGAGAAAGGGTAAAAAAGAGGTTCAAAAAGAAAGAAAGGAAAAAAAAAGAAAAGAATTAAAAGAAGAAAACGAATAAAGAAATGTAAAAAAAAGAAAATATATATATATTAGCTAAACTAGTTAAAAAAAGGTTAAAAAGGAAAAGGGTAAAAGTTAAAAAAATTTTAGCAAAAGAAGAGAAAGAAAAAATGAAAAAGAAAAAAATTACTTAAACTGCAAGACTAAAAAATCACAGTTAGAAAGCCATGAGTTCCGTGCTTTGCTTTCTCCTCCTCTGGAATTCTGCTGCTCTCCTTGGTATTGAAACTGCACTCCTTGGTAGGTGAAGTTGGTCTTGGCTGGATTTCTTGTTAATCTTATGGGAGAGGGGCCTGGTGTAGTGGTTCTCAAGTGTCTTTGCCCCAGGGGGATTTGCACCACGCTTACCAGGGGCCGGGCTGAGTAATCCGCTCGCTCGTGTTTGCCTTCAGAAGCTTTTGTTCCCTGAGCGCTTTCCGTAGTGTTCCAGAGGACGGGAATACAAATGGCGGCCTCCTGGTCTCTGGCCCAGATGAGCCGAGAGCCCGGGGCCCCACTCCTCAGTGCACCCTCAGAGAACAGCGCCCAGTAACTCCCGTCTGCCTGACCTCCGGCCACGCTCCAAGCTTACCGAGCCTGAGACCAGTTCAAGGTAACCCTGAGCTGCGAGCTTACTGTCGGCTCTGTCTCTGTAGCCGGCTTTCCCGTTCCAATACCCGCAAGCTCTGCCAGACTCAGACTCCCCCGATCCTTCTGTGACCCTGCGGGACCTGAGGCCACGCTGATCCCGTGTGGACTTCGCCCCGGTTTAGCCTCTGGAGCGATGTCCCTCAGCGGAACAGACTTTTAAAAGTCCCGATTTTGTGCTCCGTTGCTCCGCCGCTTGCCAGGAGTCAGCCCCTCCCCCCGGGGTCTATCTTCCTGTCACTTTGGATTCAATTCTCTGCCAGTACTACCTTTCAGAAAGTGGTTGTTTTTCTATTTCTAGAATTGCTGTTCTTCTTCTCTTCTATCTGCTGATGGATTTGCAGGTGTTTGCAATCTTTAGATAAGCTATCTCCTGCTAGCTGAAGTAGTCTCAGCCTGCTACTTCTCCACCATCTTGACTCCTCCCGCCATAAGTTCTTTATATATTTTGGATACTAACCCTTTATCACCTATGTTATTTGCAGATATCTTCTTCCATTCTGAAGGTTTTCTTTGAGTTTTGCTTATTGTTTCTTTCACTGTCCAAAGATTTTATTTTGATGAAGTCCCAATAGTTCATATTTTGTTTTGTTTCCCTTGCCTCAGGAGATGTATCTAGTAAGAAGTTGGTATGGCTGATGTCAAAGAAGTTACCACCTGTGTTCTCTTCTAGGATTTTCATGGTTTCCTAGCTCACATTTAAGTCTTTCATCCACTTTGAATTTACTTTTGTGTCTGGTATAAGAACGTGGGCCAATTTCATTCCTTTGTATGTGGTTGTCCAGTTTTACCAATACCATTTGTTGAAGAGACTGTCTTTTACCCATTGGATATTCATTCTTTCCTGCTTCATTGAAGATTAATTGACCACGTTGTTATAGGTTCATTTCTGGGTTCCACTGATCTATGTGCCTATTTTTGCGCCAATACCATACTGTTCTGATCACTACAGCTTTGTAATGTAACTTGAAGTCTGGAGTTGTGGTGCTTCCAGGTTTGGTTTTCTTTTTCAAGGTTGCTTTGGCTCTTCACAGTCTTTTGTGGTTCCATAAAAATTTTAGGATTGTTTGTTCTAACTGTGTGAAAAATGCTGTTGGTATTTTAAGAGGGACTACTCTTAAGTGTGTAGACTGCTTTTGGTAGGACAGACCTATAACAACATTTGTTCTTTCAACCCATGAACATGGAATATCTCTCCATTTCTGAGTCATTTTTAGTTTCTTTTAACCATATTTTACAACTTTTGGAGTACAGATCTTTCCCCTTTTTGGTTAGATTTATTCCTAGGTATGTTATTGTTTTTGGTGCAATTATAAATGGTATTGATTCCTTAGTTTCACTTTCTGCTGCTTCATTATTGGTATGTAGAAATGCATCGTATTTCTGTACATTGATTTTGTATCCTGTGACTTTACTGAATTTATCACTTCTGGCAGATTTTTGGTGGAATCTTTTGGGTTTTCTATATATAAGATCATGCCATCTGCAAATAATGAAAGGTTTACTTTTCTCTTGCCAATTTGCCTTTTATTTCTTTTTGTCATCTGATTGCTGTGGCTGGGACTTCTAGGACTATGTTAAATGACAATGGTAGGAGTGGACATTATTCCTGACTGTAGAGGAAAGCGCTCAGTTTTTCCCCATTTAAGATGACATTAGTTGTGGGTTTTTAATATATGGCCTTTAATATGTTGAGGTATGTCCACAAGGTTCAAATTTTTAGTTAAGTTTTCAAATTATGGACCAGAACCTATTCATTGAAGAAAATAGGCTGAATCAAAAGAATTAAGGAGATAAGTGGCTGCTTCTGGAGGTATGTACTTGTGATTATTGAAGGTGTGCAAATGTAGAAAAGTACTTGAGAGAAAAGTACTTGCTAGAAAAGTACGGAAATGCATCATCTTTTAATATAGAGTTGTGTATTACTATGTTTTGCCCAAAGTCCAGGATTTAGATCAATCAGATTAGCAAATCCTCACTGCTTGGGGAGGGGGTCTGGAAGAAGAATGGAGGAGGTCTGGTTGCTATTATTTCCCCCACCACATACACACACACACACACACACTTTCTCTCTCTCTCTCACACACACACACACACACACACACACACACACACTACCTTGGTAAATTTATCTTCCCTAGGAGAGAGCTAGAAAACTATATGGCAATAAATAGTAGGAACTTTAAAGATACTCTTGTCATTTGATCTAATAATTTCACTTCTAGAGTAAGAAAGATATAAATGGATGTTGTGAGAAAATTTTATATATAGAAATGTTCACAGCATTATAATAGTAAAAAAGAAAAAAAAGTGGAGGACCCTTTCAATTTAGCAAATATTTACTGAACTCTGCTCTGTTACATGTAGTTTTTAGGTGCTTGGGATATATCAGTGAGCAAAATAGATTCCTGCTCTCAAGGAGTTTATGGTCCAGCAGGTAAAAGTAAATATAAATACAATAAATAAATATTTGTATAATATTATTTATATACTGATAGAGGAGAACAAGTGCAATAAGGCATCACATAGTAGAGAAAGTAGTGGGTGTTGGGCTTGGTGCCTGCAGAATGACCAGAGTAGGTTTCAGTGAGAAGGCAGTATGACCAAAGACTTAGCAATGGTGGTAGCTATACAGATATCTGGAGGAAATAGCAGCATGTAAACTAATGGGAATGTTGCAGTAGAAAGTAAAAATCTGATGAAATAGGATTTATTTTATTAACATAGGTAATGCTAACAATATTCAGTGAAACAAGCTGAGTATAAGCTGTATATTCAGTTATTACCGTTTTAATTATGCACACATGTATATACTCATTAATTCCATAAATATTTATTAAGTACCTATATAGCACTTATTTTATTCCAGGTGCTATTCAAAGCATTTCCAAATATTAATATTATTAAATCTTTATAAGTCTGTTATGAAGTAGGACTATTTTGACCTCAGGAAAGAAAAAGTTTCCAATTAATTAGCTAACATCACATTGTCGGCAAGAGCAGACCACAGTTTTGCTCTGCTTCCTTAATCCACCTGATTCTGCCTCTTCTTTGCTGGGCACTGTTTGCATGTGGGGGAGAGCATAAAACATATATATGCCTAGAAAAAGTTCTGGAAAATATATGCCAGATGTTGATATTGATTTTTCTGATTGTGGGTGGAATTATAGATAATATTCTTTATTTTGCATACATCTGTGCATTTTTCAAATTTTCTATAATAAAGACATTTAAGTTATGACTAACATATCACATATGTTTTAATAGTATTGTGTCTTTAACAGTGCCTATAATGCTAATAGGCATAAAAGCATAAAGAGTTAAAGCTTGAAGGAAGAGCTGAAACAAGACGTTGGTCTCCCGTATTTTAGTTCAGTTTTCCCCCCCGTATCTGTGTTTCTTTTTTTTTTTCTTTTTTAAGGATTTTATTTATTTATTTGACAGAGAGAGAGAGATCACAAGTAGGCAGAGAGGTAGATGGAGAGAGAGAGGGAAGCAAGCTCCCGCTGAGCAGAGAGCCCAATGTGGGGCTCGATCCCAGGACCCCAAGACCCTGACCTGAGCCAAAGGCAGAGGCTTAACCCACTGAGCCACCTAGGCACCCCAGTATCTGCGTTTCTTATACATTGTATATTCAACACAGTTTGATAGAAAGATGACTGTACTGGAAGCTAGACAATAGTCCTGCTTCTGACTCTACTAAGCTCTGCACCTTCAAACAAGTTGCTTCGCCAGTTTGGGCTTCAGTATAACTCATTTGTAAAATCGGAGAATTGGACTATTTGGTATCTAGTCCCTTTCATTTCTAACTTTGCAGGATTCTGGGGCAGTTTCACATTGTTGTCTTAACCAAAAAGCTGATTATTCTGAAGTAGACACTGGAATACCAGTTGATTAGCTAGTAAAATAAATTTAGTGGCATGTGGACAAAAACCTTTGAAGTCTGTATTACTAATTCATTTTCTTCATGTAGCCAAGCTATTGAAGTATTGTTTTATAGATAAAAAAAAACAGGCGATTCATTAACAAATTCATAACATTTGACTTAGTATGTGGAAAACAATAATAATCAACCACTTTGTTGATTAGATTTGAATTTATTATCACATGCATAGTGATACTTGAGGTTTAAATAGTTAAAAAGTTCTGCAGTAGAGACTGACCAGCTTTGGAGTCTGAAGTTTGCATGGTGAAGGTAGAATCAGAGTAAGAGGTATCAGAAGAATCAAGCTGTCTAATGACATCAGGATAAGATAGCCTGAAACGTCTATGTATCCACCTGGAGATTCAAAATCTGTTGCCTATAACCTCCATATGCCATTTCCCCACAGCCTTTCTGATGAGACTAATACTCGTGGAAATCTGCTCAAGTGTGGAAGGCTCTCTTTTGGCACATTGTCAAAGTTAGGCTCTGTTCAGACTGAGAGACCCGTGCCTTTTCTTTCTCTGGTGCCTGGCTGAACCTAAACTTCTTTTTCTAGGGGATGGGTTTCTTTGAGTTACTTTGCATATCTGTATCATCTGGGTTATAGATGAATACGCTAAAGGATTTTTCATTTTACTAATTTCCTGATTTTTGAAAGAGGGTTCACTGTTAACCTGCAATTATTGATGACACAAGTTGCTCCTTTGGTCCTTTTGGGCTAGAAGTAGCAACTTTTCCTCAAAATCCCAGTCTGGGAATAAATTAAAGTTACCTGTGAAGCCATGAGAGCACCCAGGCACCTCTACAAAGCTGTTACGAGCAACTTTGCTGTCCAAGAAAAGAAGCACCAAATGCACCCGCAAATCAGCTTCATAATTCACAGATGGGCGTTATTAACAATGTGCACCATCTGGCAGCTTCCTCTTTTTGACTAATTTGTCTTGCTAACTAGGCTCAGTTATGGTCTATGCTGCTGAGGAAGTACGTGTACTGTCAACATGTATATATAGCAAACTTGAAGATTGTACAACCTTAAAATTATTACTTTAAAAGTTTTTATTTTTTTCTTTAAGTTTTCATTGCCCAGCCCCAGATACAGCTTTGCTTTTGTGGATATATCCTCAGGTTTCACATATCCTATGCTGACAGAGAACTTTTAGAGAATTTTTCTTTTACTCAATGGGGAGAAATATCAATGGAGCACTGCAATAGCAAACAGTGAAAAGTTACAGAAGGCCCCAAGATCTGCAAATCCAACAAAGTTATTATGCCAGTCACTGTCTGTTTTAGCATTTCAAGCTCCTTATCTGATATGAATCCTGTAGACTGTCTCAGGTGTTCTATACATCTTCACATTATCCTATGGCACTTCTATTCTGAAAATAGCTATCATTAATATTTTCTTTCTTTCTGCTCAAGATCCTCTTTATTTTAACTAGGAGAGGGCAAATTATATCATTCCCTGGTATACAGTTGCTATGGAATTGATTAAATACAGTTTCACTAACTTCCCTATCATAGCTAGACCTTGCACTTTTTATGAGAGATTATTTTACCTATTATCAGATTGTCAGATCTCTTTAAGTTATAAGGACAGAAACCTGACTCAGACTAGCCTAAGCAGTTGATTAGTTGATTCACCAACTGGTAGAAAAGAAAAAAATGGCACCAGGTAAGACCAGAACCAGCACTTAAGTGATGTTTCCAGGCTCTCTTTCTCTCTACTACTCAGCTGTTTCTCTCTCTCTGTTTTAGTCTCAGTCCCTCCTATTGGCTTTCCAGCTTTTCTTTGCTGGCACCTTCAGGCCTGTAGGATACCAACTAAGTGTCTTCTAAGATGGGAGAGCCAACCTTTTTCCTCCAGTCTGTATTGCAATCCCAGGAAGAAAAGACCCTTCTGGGCCTTGGTTAGTCACTTAATGACCAGTGAATGAACCATGGAGACCAGAATGGTATTGTGAATCCATTGTGAATGGAGGCCAGAAGGGTAATGTTCCCATAACCAATCCTTGGTTATTCTATTTGCCACGGCTGGGGGGCTGGGTTGTATTTGTCAACATAAAAGGAGGAAGAGATCCTTGCATATTAAGCAAACAAACACAGTAGCTACCATGGAGTACTATGGTGTCTAAGAATAAAGTCATTTGCAATATTATATATTTAACTTTTTATTATGGTAGCCAAACATTCTGAATTTTCTGGAATAATCCTGATTTTAAATATTCTATCCCACTGAGTGACCATGTGTTCAAAGTTCTGAATTGGAAAATTACATCATTCTGCTCTAAGACACACAGCGATTGGCTTTCACAGCAGACCACTTTTATAGCTTTTACATGACGATCTATGTATTTTTTAAAAAAGCTTTAATTATAATGTACTGGAGTGTAAATCCAAGGGGAATATAATTAACAATAGGTTTTAAAGAATGTAGCAAAATACTTTTACAAAAGAAAAAGATAATTTGAGGTTTTAAGTAAGCCTTCAAACCTTGCCAGCAAATATCCTTTGCCATATTGAACTTGTGTAACTCTCAATGCTGACATTTAAGCTACTGTTTGCTTGGCACTTTTCACAAGCTCATTAATTATGCTTTGAAATTTTACTTTACAAATTATTACTTTTTAATGAGAGAGCTCATTGTCTTCCAGTGGAAGTGTTTCCCTGCCAAGTGCTGCCATTCTGTAGGAGGTGGGCAGACTTTAAGTGGCAGCACAGGGCTCCATTATGCTTTTCTGTTCACATTGGCCCCGATACGCTGTCCTAGCCCCCTCTCTACCCAAACGAACATTCCTCTCCACCCGGCATACATTTTCAATCCTTGGAACTCGAAGCCACTATCAGGAGTCTACAAATTAATCTGTTCTGCCTTCACTAACAGATGCCACGCTGGCATCCGGCACATGGGCCGAACACCAGGGATTTGTGGCATTAAGAGTAAGTGCGAAAACTACAAGCATTCAAAAGGCACTTATTTTATTTAATTCACCAGACCTTGGCGTTTTGTAAAAAAAGGGAAGCACAAACCCCTTTCTCATTACCCCTCTCGAGTGAGGTCTCCTTTATTGAAATACAGTGCTCTCCTTCTCTTTCCCTCCCTCCCTCCCTTCCTTCCAAACTTCAAGATCTGACACAGAGAGAGAGCACAGGCAGGGGAAGCAGCAGAGAGAGAGGGAGAAGCAGGCTCCCCGAGCAGGGAGCCGATGCGGGGCTCCATCCCAGAATCCTGCGCTCATGACCTGAGCCAAAGACAGACGCTTAACTCCTGAGCCACCCGGGCTGTTGAAATACAGTGCTCTTTTTAATAAGCCCCCAAATAAGTGCAACAACCAGAAAAACTGCATGAGGCCATAAAAACCAATTATCATAAAATGCCACCAAAAGCTGCAGGACCCGAGGGGCTTTTCTTAAGGTCGCTGCTCACCATAAGGCTACAGTGTACACATGGTGAGGACAGAGTAAGAACTAACAGATGAGACCAAGACGTGCAAACTCTGTGCCTTTCCATGCAAGGTGCTCAAGAGGCCCGGCCAGGTGGTGGTGTGAGAGTGGCTATGTGAATTCCAAGTAGGAGAGTACTTTTGCCATCTTAACGCCATTAAAGGGAGAAAGTACACAACAGGCTTTTAGGAATCATGAGAGAGTTGGGGCGTGCAGGGTTCTGATTTAAAATCCTTTTAACGGCTGCCCATTTTTTTCTGACTCTTTCATTTCGCAATGCTAGAACAGAAAGCTCTCCATGGGATGCAAGTGACACATCATTTTATGCATCTAAGTGCTTTATTCGCTTAACCATTTTTTTCCAGCAATTTAAATAAATCACAGAGTTGGAATTAGATTTTCCTGAAGAGCTATAGAAAGGCAGTGAGAGGCTGAGTCACAGTTAATTTCTACTGAGCTGATAGGAATCTCACTCCCTCCATTTAGGTGATACTCATGTAGTTTGGAGAGTAATGTGTGGCATCTTATCAGCCTACTAGAAAGGCTGCATAAGCTCCTGACTAATGAGTCTCTGAAATGTTTTTAATGAATGGGGGGGAGGAGTATGAAGGGCCCTCATGTTTATTCATTTCCTCATTGTAATGCTGGCTGATAGACGGACTAAAAGATTGAGCACTTAAATAATTAACTCATCTAAAATGTGAATTCTATGCATGATTTGCCTGGCATGCTACTTGTGAAGTGGAACACACACTAACTCTCTTCCCTACCTCTACTCTGCACACAGTAGTAGAGGTAGGGGAGAGAGCAAGTTATTGGAGGTCTGGTTAATCTGGGGAGGAACATTTAGTGAAAGGATGAAACGTTAAAGGGAATGAAGAAGGGGAAGATCAGATACTCGATTTTCTTCCTCCAGAATAGGGGTTTACAGTCTTTTTAGGGAAGGGCCAAATAGTAAATATTTGAGGCTCTGCAAGCTACAAGGTCTCTGGTGCATCTCCTCACTCCGCTGGTGTAGCACAAAAGGAGCCATATACAGTATGTAAATGAATAGACATGGCATCATTGATTGGCATTCGATCTGAGCTTCATATAATATAAAGTGTCGCAAAATATGATGCTTCTTTTGATTTTTTCAATCAGTTAAAATGGAGAAGATATTCTTAACACACATGCAGGATGAAAACAGTGCCCCTGTGGGTGGTAATTGACAGGCTTACTGTGAAAGACTGAATATGGGTTTTTGCATTTAATTATGAAGGGACTGTATCCAGGGCTTAAGGTAGGTCATAGAGTTATAAAATTCTAGAATTTTAGATTGAAGTGGCTTTTAATGATTGCCCAGTCCAACATCCTCACCTTAATGGTCATCCTCAGCATTTCTATTTCACTCTTAGGTATGGCAGAACATATATGTAATAGTACAGAACAGAGAGTGTCCTAGAGTTGGTGATTTGGCTTGGTTTAGGATCTGCTTCTTGACTTTGCAAGTCCAATAACACTTGTCAGTGCTTTAGATTTTCTTAGAGTAGGTGAGTACTTCTGAGTAATTAATCTTTTAAAGCCCCTTTTTCTTTTGTAATATTATGGAGCCCAATGGTTCATCTCAGAATAATTTTTTAAAGGCATAAAATAAAAGATACTTGCCAGATAATGAAACAAATTATGTTAAAATACAGTTATAAAATTATAAACAAATTGTGCTGTAGTAATTTCTGCTTGTTTATTAATTCAAATAACAAGATCTAGTGAAAGTAGTGATAACATAAATGCTATTTTGCAAGCAGTATTTTGTGTCCCAATATGATCTAAAAAGATTTGTGATTTATTTTGAAATGAAGGCTTAGGTCCTGTTAAAATCTCATAAAATGTGGGACCCCTGGGTGGCTCAGTGGGATAATCCTCTGCCTTCGGCTCAGGTCATTGTCTCAGGGTCCTGGGATCAAGCCCCGCATTGGGCTTTCTGCTCAGCGGGGAGCCTGCTTCCCCCTCCCCCTCTGACTGCCTCTCTGCCTACTTGTGATCTCTCTCTCTCTGTGTCAAATAAATAAATAAAATCTTAAAAAATAAAATAAAATAAAATAAAATCTCATAAAATAGTGAGATATATAAATAAGAACTCTAACTTATTGATTTTCCATAAGAAATATAAATATGAAGCAGACCAGATCATCATATTGTCTTTACTGTATTATTCCCTCTAGAGGCCAAATGTGTAAGAAGTTAAAGCAAAGGGAGTTTGCCTTATGAACGGAGGAGTGTAGAGCAAAGGTGGTTTTGATTTAAGCAAACTGATTCTTTCATCCCCTCAGTGGACAGTCATGGAAACAAGAAGGTCCACTTGGCAGCCTCCTCCCCTAGGTAGTACTTGGCTGGATACTGCCAGTATTTCCCATCATGGCAGCTTTTTTCTGTTTCTATTTGAAACAACTACTCTGAATGACACACTCTTTACATAATAGATTTTCCTCTAGTTCATCTACTGTGGCAAGCCTCCCAACCATTTCTGGAATCCTTTAGTAAATACCTTGCGTATGCTCCCAAACAAGAGCCCTTCCTATATTGCATACCAAAAGTGGCCATAAATGCACATGCAAACACATACAAACATACACACACACACACTCACACCCTGTCTCTCTATAGTATTAACTTCCATCCCCCACAGTTCCCACAGACTTCTTAACCTGACAGTGCAGTTTGCTTTGGCCAATGGGGCATGAGCCAAATGACATAAGCAGGGTCTTGAAAAGCACTTGCACTTTGGTGTTTGCTGCTTTATTCTTGAAACCTAGAGAACTCTACATGAGAAAGTCAGGGCTTGCTGGCCCAATGATAGAAGGCACATGGCTCTTGACAGTGATACTATTCCAGACCACGCAGCTTCTTTCCAAACAACACAAGTGAGCCGAAGAGATACCAGTTAATCTCCCAAATCTACAGAATATCCCAGCTGATGCGTGGGTTCCAGAGCAATAATAAATGTTTGTCGTTTTAAGCCTCTGTGCTGTGTGATACCTTGTTCTGCAGCAAAAGCAAACTGCTCACCAGACCATTCCCTTTGCCCTCCTACTGCATTCCTTTCCCGCATGCTCTCCCCCAAAGTTTACGGAGCCATCACTGTGCTCTGAAGGCACTCTGCTGAGGTTCAACATTTTGTCCCAACCTTTGGCCACCATTCTTCAGTGTTACATTCTCTCTCACACTGAGATCCCAGAGAAGTTGCCTCAGGCACCCGAAAAGTAACACAGATGTCATGTGGAAATAACACACCAGTTTGATTCTAAAATGTACTTCTTCTGTTACAAGGCAAGAGTGTAATTGTATACTAAACTCTTTAGGGGTATTTGAATGTAGAAGAATATATCATGGAGAGAAGGTAAGGCTTTGCACAAAGGAATGAACTGCTAGTCATAGAATTTCAAGAATCAGTTGAGATTTTATTGGCAAAATAGGTTTCCTATCACAGCTTAAAATTAAATAAATGCATTTGTTGAACTTATTATACCTTGTCCACAGGCAGGGCCAAGACTAGGGTAAAGCCGGCAATGTTTGTAGGACAAAAAATTTAAGAAGATGTTTAATCTCAGAACCCTGCAAGTGTATAGGGTCAATTCTTCCTTAAATTTTGTGCCCCAGGTGCCCTGGTTTCAACCCTGGTCTGCAGCATTCTTCAGGGTATTGTACTTAGCAATATTTGCTCTGATTATGACAAGACACTGTTGGGTACAACCGCTACAGCTACTTCTCTCCTTTTTGTTGTGCTGATACAGACTGAATTTTGCTTCATGGAGCTCGGTGCTCACAGATGGGCTCCTAACCAACCCTAGGAGGTGATCAGGATATGTCTTGATGCAAGCATGGTGACCTGTACCCCTTGCCAATGTCTGGTTCCCTTGAGTGGATCTAACCTCAGTGAGTAAGACCTGAGGGAATCTGCTGGGGAGCTTCTGGGAAAAGTATGTTCCCTAATCCTCTGTTCCTTGCTAAACATGGTCTTGTTTGCAAATGATGCCTAGCCTTATTTCAACCATTTACAACAACGAGGGATGGATCACTGACATGCGGGAGAGGGCAGGTTAAAGCGATGTCAAGTACTAGATTTTTGATGACAAGGCTGAGCCACAGAATTAACTAAAAATGAGTTCTACTTCTGGACTTTTAAAATATGAGGCTAGAGTTTTAAGCTGCTTCTAGTTGTTTCTGTTAAGCGAAGCTGAAAGTGATGCAACTGAATACTCTGAATTTGCAGGAAGAAGAGTTTTGCTTAAGGAGGGAGATTGTACCCCCTTAATGCTTTAATTAAACAGCATACAAAATATCTCCTTTCATTTCAAGCATGGTTAAAGAAACAACAAACAACTTATGAGACCTGAGATCTTATGAATCTATGTAATTTAATTTGTGGAGTGAACTATACAGCCAGAGGTTGGTTACTAATGAACACAGAAAGGATTCTGCAACCTTTCGTTCTAGAGGAGGCATCTTGGGATGCTGGCAAAACACGGGTACCCATAAGCAGAGTACCTCTGTTTTATAGCACGAGAGCAAGACGAGCAAAAAGAAAACTGGTGTAGAAAAAGGAGCCTCATTTACATTTAACCGACTGTGATAAACATCAGCAATGATTCAGGAAAATTGATGGCCACTTAACTATAGAAATAAATCAAGAAAAGACATCTCCCTCAAAGAGACTATTTTCAAGAAAAATTAAAGATATGAGAGGAACACCGTGATATCGTAACTGTACATGTTATAAGCTCTGGGTTTCTCTCCACAGCTCTACCTCATCTCTGCACTGGGAGTGTGAAGCCAGGGAGGAAATACTAAGAGGAGGGAAGGGAAGCTAGGGCACTGGTTGAAGGAAACTCTAGAAAATATAAAAGCATGCAAACAAAAACAATGCACTGTGTAGAAGATAGGAGAGAATGTAAGAGAAGACAGGAAGGGAAACAGCATTCATTGTCTATCTACCACCTGCCAGGTTTGTTATCATGCTTCTCCATTTAATTTCCACAACAATCTTGAAAAGAAATGATGTTTACCTCCACTTCACAGAGAAGGAAACCAAGTAAGCTTATGTGACTTGCCTCTCTGGGTGATAGGGTTGGGTTCATATTCAGGTCCAGTGTGTCACACTGACACAAATAATGGATTTATTTGAATCTATTTTTATTTTTTGAAAGTTTTTAATTATTTGAGGGAGGGAGGGAGGGAGAAGAGAGAGAGAGAGATTGAGCACAAGCAGGGACAAAGGGGCAGAGGAAGAGGGAGAGGGGGAAATAAACTACCCCTGAGCGTGGGGCCCTACCTGGGATCATGACCTGAGCCAAAGGCAGATTCACAGACAGCCACCCATGTGCCCCCAGAGTCTTTGGATTTAGAAGTGAGCTGGAAAGTCTGTAAAATGGGAGGAGAAAAATTAAATCTGTCACGAGATATCTGTATCTGGAATTCTTGAAGTTGTGAGTGAATACAAGACCGAATGAGCTGACTAAGGCGGTGGGAAGGAGAGGTATCTGGCATGAAGTGAGGGGAGAGGGAAAGGTGGGTTTCTGGGAGGTGCAGATTAGCCATGAAGTGGTGTTGAGTAATTCAATTTCATTGGAAGGGATTCTTCTATGAGGTAAGGAGACAGAAAAACAGAAGAGGCCACAAGATACACTGGGGTTGAGGGTTTGGGGATATGTCAGCCAACCCTATTTACTCAATGCCTGGAACTATCCTGCATGGTCAGTAGAAAGGGAAACACAGGGAGACAGAGAAGTAATTGTCTGGGTTTGGCAGTGGTTCTGTGAGGCACCCCAGTTTTATCTGCAACATAATCCTATTGGCGTCTCTTTGGCCCTATATAGTCTAGCTTTTTATCCAAGTTACAGGAGGCTTCCTAGAGGAAATATATCCCAAGTGCAAGAGGAATGTGCCTGAATTCTCTGTGTTAGTTCTTCCTGGGGTGGGTAGCCAGGAAAAGCTGCTGCAGGTTACCAGGACAGGAGGAAGATGGCCATCAAGAGAAACCCCAGAGCATCAGTCTCATATAACTTCTATTTGCCAGACCATTTATTCTGGATGTTTCACAGATATCTTGCTTTCAACATGTCCCAAACTGAAATCATTTTCTATTCCCTAGCTCTGTTCTTTCTGTCTTTGTAACCAGAAGTAGTAACAGAAACTGCGGTGTCACTCCTGAACTCCTCCCCCTATCCTCCTCTGACACATCTCAGGTCCCTCCATGCTTGCTTCCCTCTTTAATCATTCTTGCCGCTGTTAACTCCTTTCACACACACTCTCATTCCCCTGCACCAGATCCTCACAGCATATCTGGATCCTTCTAGCTGTCCCCACCCTTATCATCCAGTCCCTTCTCAGTCCACTCCCACCCCCAATCCCCCTACTGCCCAGGGTGAACTTTCTACCACACTCTGCTGCTATGGTTACCTCCTGGTGAGTTATAGCATCAAGCCCAGGCTCTTTGGCTACTCACGGTGGTCCATCTGTCTCTCTGATAACTGGCTTTCAGTGCTTCTTAATCCCTGTGCCCTCCTGTGATCTGTTTGGACTTTATTATTTAGCATTATCTAATAGCCTATGCTTCTCAGGACATAACATCCTGGTGAATGCTAAGGTCTTTGTTCATGCCCAGATGTCTTTCTCATCTTTTACCACCTTGCTAACTCTTGACTCATCTTCTCCAGTACATTAGCCATCTTCATCTTCAGGAATCTTGAACGAAAGATGAGGTTAATGACTGCCCCCTCCATGCCCCCTTCACTTCTGTGCTCCAAATAGAGCCCTCATTCTGTCTCTAATTTAACATATAGAAATTTTCTATGTGTCTGCCTGCTTCAGAAGATTACTGAGAATTCTAGATGGCTGTATAAGGGCCTATTCAGCCAGAGCAGCCCCACCCTGGTTGAACTGCCATTTTGTTGTAAAACTTAAATTGACTCTGCACCCTCCTCCCCCAGGGGAACTTACTTAAAAACAAGTCCCAGAAACCAGTCCCAGATAACAAAGTCCAAGTAAAAAGGATGGGTCAGGCCAGGTGGAGGTATTCAATCAGTGGGGGCGCATATTGTCTCCTAGGTACCAAGGAGTATGGGCCCCGCCCTTTGGGTACCTTTTGGGTGCCAATTCTGACCAAAGTGATAGGCTGGTTCAAATGTCTACTATGGTAAATTGTAATTCAATTGGTCACCTGGCATGACTGTGCAGCTTTCTCTGTGTGTTACAGTTTCATTGGCCACTTGTGTGTGGCCAGGCCCAACCACATGGCCTTTGCTCTATAAAAGTTAGTCTGTGAAACAGAGAGGGGTTGTCCTTTCTGTAAGGGGCGGCCCCTACCAGTCTCTTTGATGCTTGGAGCGAAATAAAGCTTTGCTTGACTTTCACTTTTTATCAGTCTTGCTCCTTTAATCACAGACCCATTATTGGGGGACCCCATATCGGGGACCCAATAGTTGGACCTAGGACTTGCTTAGTTTTGTATCTTCAGGGTCTAAAATAACGGGTAGAATAGGCAGATAATAAGTGCTTAATAAACCAAAGAAAATTCTCTTACACTGTCCAACGTTTGCTGTTTGCCTTCACCAGAGACACAGGTCTCACACTCCTAAACGTACTCTGAGCTGCAGGGTTACCCCTACGCTGGTGGCCTGGGTAATACCTGTTACACTATCCAGGTAGTAATTCTTAACTTCTTACTGTTTTAAAAGAAGCAGACAGAAGTGTTCTTTTTACAAATACCTTTTTGTAAGTTGTGCAAACAAGATTTGGGGTCTAATGTCTGAATCATTACAAGAGGATATGCTACAGTTATTTCTTTGCTAAATTATCACCTGCAAGTTGAACTCAACCATGAACCTTCAGGAGACCTCAATTTGAAGTCAACGTATACCTCCTTGTGTCTTTTTCCTTGTTCACCTATAAAAGCTAGTTTGAATCTTACCATATTGCAGGCTAAGTGTGGCATCCATGGACTAGACTCGAGGTCTTTAACAATCTGAGAAAATATTTTTTCTGAACTTTCCGTGAACTAATTTATAGAATTTAGGCCTATTGATAAGGCACAGGAGCCTTCGGGACTGAGTTTTAAGAGCTTACAAAGTGGATGACTTATAGCCATCATGCTTTTCCTGATATCAAGGAGAGTTAAAAAATTGGTGTTTTTCTCTTGCAAAGATAGACTTTTTGCAAACTATGATACTGGAGGAAATGAATTTTATACAGTTTATGCTGCAGGCATAGGTATAAGGTGCTTTTTTCCCCCTATTTTATTTGGAAGGATTGTCTTTTTGCTGATCTATATGTACACTTTCGATTGGTTTCATAATAGGAGGTGTGAAATCATAACAAATAAGGATTATACACCCAGAGTGGTGAGTGCCCTAAGTATGTGTGAACCCAGTAGATGTTGGTTGTTGACAGCGCAATTTTTTACTTCTCTCATCATAATGATTGGAAAAGCACTGGAAATGGAAGACCTCATTTCTAGTCCCGGCTGTACAGCTAAGTTTAGTGCCCTTAAAAAAGCCAGCTGTATTCTCTGGACCTTCATTTTCTCATCTGTAAAATGTAGAGACTGAACTTTAGGGCCTCAAAACTATCTCTCTAGTTATAAAAAATTTATATTTGGTACTAAAATATTAAATGTTTTAATGCTTGGATGATGGATTTTTTTTTAATCACATATACCTTTCTTTTCTACATTTCTATGGTTTCTGTTTTTTTTTTTTTTAAAGATTTTATTTATTTATTTGACAGAGAGGGAGATCACAAGTAGGCAGAGAGGCAGGCAGAGAGAGAGGGGGAAGCAGGCTCCCTGCAGAGTAGAGAGCCCGATGCGGGGCTCGATCCCAAGACCTTGAGATCATGACCTGAGCCAAAGGCAGAGGCTCAACCCACTGAGCCACCCAGGCGCTCCTATGGTTTCTGTTTTTCTCAGTATTTTTTACTGTTTGTTCTAGAAAATGAAAAGAGTATATGGAATTACATTGCTCCTAAGCAAATTAAATAACATTATTTAGATATCCATCATACATACCATGATAGCAGTATCTAAATTGTCTCATTTAATGATTACATTGACACTGAGAGTTAATTATCCCCACTTAATGATAAGGAACCTAAGGGATGCAGAGATGAAATAAGTTTCCCGATGCAACTAGTTAAGTTACAGGATGCTAATAAGCTCTACATACAAATTCCTAGAAGACCATGCTGCTTCCATTTAAAATATTTTAATATACGAGGAATTGGAGTAGAAAAAGGACTGGTCTAAGGAAGTTAGCCGGACTGCTAAGGACAATGCTAAAATAGGCTATGATTAAAATGCTTTAGGGCATTTTCTGTTTTCTAGTGGTTGAATTTTAAAATTTACCAATGTCATAGCTGCCTGAAAGTACATTTGCCATCTGTTGTTAAAATCTCCAGTCTTCTGGCTGTCCTTTTCAAATCAAGTAGTGTATGCACATTTCATCCTTAGTGATGTATGCTGTGCTTTCTATGAGCCACCGATCCACCATCAATCCAACTTCTCTACTAGCTGTTACCCGGCATCAGTGACAGATTTCAAGCAAAACTCTGCAGACTTGGCCTACAACCAATTCATGCTGCCTGACTTTAATTGCTTCTTAATCCTTTCATTAATCTCTTGTTGATTCTCTAATACAGTCTGCACAAGAGCTATTCTAAACCTTCACTCCTTTCTGACTCAGGGGCCCATCCTTTTCTTTCACTTTGAAGTAGACAATGTCCCTTCTCTATCAAGAAGTTAGAGACTATCCTATGGGAGGTTTGTTTTGTTTTTTTGTTTTGTTTTGTTTTAATTGCCTCTTCTTTTCACATGTCTTTTTTTTTTTTTTTTTTTTTTTTTTTTTTTTTTTTTTTAACATTCTGAGAGTATGAAGTGTTTTCCTTTAGAGTTAATGCTTCCACTTGAGTCCCAGGTGTCATGCCTTAATCACCTCTCACTCCAGCATCATTAATCTTTTTTCCTCTTACTTTCACCATGTTGAAACATACATTCCTTAACCCTACATGTGACATCACTCAAGTTCATTGAACATCTTTCTTTAATTTCTGAAATTATTCTATTTATTTATATTCACTATCCCCAAATGTGCACCATTCTTCCCTTCCCCAACTCCTTAAAATATTTACTTCAAAACTCCATAGTCTAGTGAAGTTACTCTCTCAAAAGGTTCCCCTGCCCATTTTCCATTTTCTTATGAAATATAATATCTTTTTTCATGGCTCTTTTCGACATCCCTTAAGTATTTGACTTGGTTTTAATTGTCTTCATTGTGATTTTTTCCCCCTCATTTTCCAAGACCTTTTCATGACTCTTCCAGCTTCTCCACTGCTCTATGTTTTTCTGTTACATGATGTTTTATTTCATAATAAGTCACTGAGAATACTTAACAACAAACTTGTAGCTCTTCTAAGTTTTAATCATAAGGTATTTTAAGGTATTGTACTAGTTTTAGTGCTCTAAATTAGTTTATATTCTGCCTGTAATTTTTTTTCTCTTTCCTTCATGACTGGAATGATAGAAATAGTACTGACAGTGCCACCTTTACCCGAGGTTCTTTTCACCTGATTCCAAGCAGTTACCACCTGTCTAATTGTATTAGTTTTCCATACTGCAGACAAGATTACCACACATTTAGCAGCTTACGATAATCTACATTTGTTATCTCACATTTTCTCTGGGTCAGGTTTCTAGGCATGGCTTAGCTGGGTCTTCTGCTGAAGGTCTTAACAAGGCTAAAAAGTAAAGGTACTGGTTGAGAATGAGGTCTCCTCTGAAGTCTCAACTGGGAAATGATCCACTTCTAAGTGCCCACAAGTTGTTGGTAGAATTATTTTCCTTTTCCTGGCGGGGAGGATGTGTGTAGCTTTAGAACTAATGGTGGCTTGCTTCTTCAGCGCCATTGTGAGACCGAAATTGACAGGCGATCTATCACCTATTCATCTATGTGAAAAAAGAAAGTGATATCCAGTCACTTTTGCCATGTTTTTTTGTTTGTTTGTTTTTGTTTTTTTGGGCTGGAGGCAAGTCATAGGTCCTGCCTACACTCAAAGGATATGGATTATACACAGTAGTACACTAAGAGGCTATCTCAGAATGTTTCCTACCACACTGTTGTTTCCATAGGATTCAAGCAAGGGAAAGAAGTGCCTTTTATCCATGCTATTGGAACAATTTTGTAGCCAAATTGGATAACCATACAAAATGCACAAAAGACATACAAAATGCACAAAAGACATTTTTATTACTAAGATTCTAGAGACGGAATCAAATTGGGCTTAGAAAACAGATAAGAAGAAAGAGTAGGAGTTGAGAACAGGTCAAAAAGGAGTGCCATATATGTTTTCCTCAAATGGTCTAATTTGGTGCTGAAACTACCTGTGATGATGGACCAGGATTTTTATTTGTGTTTGTTTGTAACATATCCAATATATTACATACCAAATGTTTTTTGTAAAAGTAAAAAAATATAAATTATATATTTTATATTTATATATATATAAATTACTTAGAAAATAAAGAAAACAAAACCATATAAAATATGAGTCCATTTTTTATCTTAATAAAACACATAAAATTACTCTGTTAAATTGCTGTAAAATTTTCCAAATGCTTATTTTTAATATCTGTTTTTATCTTAAAGACACATGGCAGCTTGAGGACCAGCATTGTCTGAAGTCCATATTTTGAGCAGAACTGATTTAATACATTCCCACAGCATAAATTCTCCCCAGGTACAGATTAATTCCCTTGTCTAGATTTAAGTCTAGAACTCTTTCCCTAGATTTTTTTTGTTCATTTATTCACGAATGAATTATTGAGCACTTACTATTGGTCAGGTACCTTGCAGAACTAGACAAAATGACCTCAAACACAGTGTGCATGAACTTCAAAGAGTGAACTTACTACATCTTCCCCCTTGCCTGCTATCTGTACTCTATCTTCTCACTTCATGTTTGCCCCTTCCATCCACAAGTTGCCAAAGTCAGAATTTTATTTATACGCTCCTCACTCCCTCATATTTTCTTTCCAAAATATCAAATCCACCTACTTGCATACATCTCCGGGGCTACTACATTTGTTCAAGTATCCAACATTTCCCATTGGGACCATGATAGTTGTTTGTTGAATGTTCTCTTTGACATCATTCTTGTTCTTTGCCATTCAACTGCCACAGTACATTCAAGATGATCTTTCTAAACTGTAAACCTTGTTATGACATTGCTTTGCTTAAGACCCCTCAGAGGTTCCTCATTGCTTACCAATAAATCTGAACATTTATCAAGTTCTTTTTTTTTTTTTTAATGGACTCATAACTCAGCAACACTTCTTCTCTTGCCTCATTTCCTCTCTGAAGCTTTTCTTGAAAACCATACTGAATTATTTGTGATTCTTAGGATTTGACACGGTCTCTCTTGCATCAGTTCTTTGTGTTTGTGGCATTTCCTCCCTGACACATCTTCCACTTGATCATTTATTTGGGTACTTCTTTCGGCCTTGCATTGGATCACCTTTTTTTCCCAGAAAACTTCCGTACTGCATCTCAAGTCCCTTCTGTGTCTACCTTTATGATCAAATTTGGCTGTGATACAGAAAAGAAATGGCTGGAATATTTCCATCATTAGACTGAATACTTGAATTTAGAAATTTAATCACAATTTCATTGATATTTTGAAATGGATATATGAAGGAGAGTGAGTTGTTAACACACATTTTGGAGGCAAGCTCAGCTCATTCAATGAGGCCAAATTGATTTACTCTTCTTCAATTCTTTCTGTCACCAAACCAGTTTAAGATTTCACCATAGCATATCTGGAGTGTCACTGTAGACTTCTAGTTTCCTGAACTCTACTCACTCTCTTCGAATCAATTTAAGTGCTTTAATTCTGCATTGAGAGATAATCAAATAAAGATTTGATTAAATGCATTTAGTTTTTCAACCAAAAAAATTTTTTTGAGCACCTACTTTTTGCCAGTCTCTCTTCTTGATGGTTGGGCTACATTAATGAACAAAATTGAAACAAAACATAGTCTTGGGAACTTGTGTTTCTTTTATTACCTTTTTGTTGATGACATTTCATTTATTTTCTTTTAAACACTGAAATGTATATACAGCCTAAATTATATACATGTAGTTACATACTACAAGTGGAGAAAACCATGGCTCCTTATGCATTTGCAAATGCTATGTTCACTACTCTGTTTTGGTTATGTAACACCACAATAATATATTATTACTGTGCAATAAACCATCTCCATCTAAGTGACTCAAAAGAATACACTTGTATTATTTCTCATGAATCTATGAATCAGCTTGATAGTTCTGCTGATCTGGACCAGGCTCAGCTGATCTCAGCTGAATTATCTCACACATCTGTGGAAATCTGGCAGATGAGCTAGAGTCTGCCTCATCTAAAATAACCTTACTCATGTCTGGCTGTGTGCTGGTAGCTGGTTGGGGTGATGGAGGTAACCAGATCAGATATGTCTCACTATCTAGTCATCCAGCTTGGGTTTACATACTTATGACAAGGTCCCAGGAGAGAGAACAGAAGAGATCAAGCCTCTTGGAACCTTAGCTCAGAACTGGCACAGGGACTCTTCTGGCACCATCTGTCGGCCAAAGCAAGTTCTAAGGCTAGTCCAGATTCAAAGGGTAGGGAAATAGATTCCACCTTTCAATGGGAGCAGATGGTCACATTGCAAAGGGCATGAAGAGCTTCAGGGTAATTGAGGACATTTTGGCAGTCAGTCTACCAGTTTCCTTCTTTGCAGACTGAGTATCTGATGGAATGTTTATACAGAGGTTTTTGCTTGCCATTGTACACAAGTATCTTATTTCTGTATATGTTTCATAATTTCCTGTGATACATAAAACTAAAATGTAACCCCCTAAGTTTCTGTGAGCTTCTTGAGGACAAGGAACATACCTAATTCATCTCCTCATCTTCCAAGGAACATAGCACAGCACATTGGATAGAACAGACTATCAAAATATTGGCTGATCAATTATTCACTAAATCAATTATATGAATCTGCAATAAAAAGCAGGGGTGTGTCATCATGAAATGTCCTTTCATATCTACTTGACTTAAAAGGAACATGAAAAGTGCTTTCCCACTGTTACTTGGTTAGCTGATATGCTTTCTTGTTTGATGAGGGAAAGAGCTAAAATCCATTAAATTTGACTCACTCACAGTCATCTGGTGCTTCTAAGAAAAGATAAGGATTGATTTCTTCAGATAGTTAAAATGCTGGCTATAGAATAACAAAACAACCATGAAGGGAAGCAGAGGGACCAGAATCCTGCGTATGTCACAATGAAGTTAAAATAGGTGGAACTAAAGCGTGTGTTCAGGAAAAGTAGGGAGCTGTGGTAAAAAATATCAATCAGACATTTGCCTTAGTTGAGCCAGGCTAATGAGGTTAATAAAGAGTGAAACAGGCCTTCCAGGGAAAGCATCTAAATTATTCCCAGGAGACCCTAACTACCTGGAGATAAGATCCAGGTAAAAAGATAAAATACAGGTAAATTATAAAGGCAAGCTATCCTCATTTATAGGGTTTGAGAGACATGTTACTGCTAGAAAACTCTGATAGTAATGACACAGTTGGTTTTTATTTTTTTTTTCCTTCATTTTCCCCCAAGGATGTTTTATATAAATATATGGTGAGAGAAGACAGGGGAAAGAAAAAGAGGAAAGTTCCTTAGGTTTAAGAATTTGCTTTTGGGGCGCCTGGGTGGCTCAGTGGGTTAAGGCCTCTGCCTTCGGCTCAGGTCATGATCTCGGGGTCCTGGGATCGAGCCCCGCATCGGGCTCTCTGCTCCTCAGAGAGCCTTCTTCTTCCTCTCTCTCTGCCTGCCTCTCTGCCTACTTGTATTGTAGTCTCTGTCTGTCAAGTGAATAAATAAAATCTTAAAAAAAAAAAAAAGAATTTGCTTTTTGCATTTGTAAATGTAATTCTGTCAACTTTTAAGAGTTGGAAGGAAATGAGATAGATACATGTTTAAAAAGAAACTGACTTTAGGAATATTGGAAAGAGGAGTAATTTTTAGTCAGATTTTTGTTTATTAAAGAATATTCTATTGTCTTTAGGGTAGACTTTTTCAAATATGCCGTTTACAAAGGAAGATTGGAATTGCCTAAGTTAAATTTGAATTTTAAGACTTGGTTTTAAATGAAACTAACAACAAAATATACTCAAAAAGAAGAGTAGAATCTCTGTTAAGAGTCATATAGTACAATTACTACAGAGTAATAATTTAATCATAATGACCTGTAACATAAATGGAATAAAGTGATAATATTGGTGTAAACTATTCTATTAAGAGAAAGTTCATCTTGTTTTTTCACTAACATGAGCTGTCAGCTTTAAGTCTTACAATCTCAAGTTTGTATTTTGCTCAAGCAATCTATATCTTATTACATTAGGCAAACACTATTCTGGAGAACAGTGGATCATGTAAATACCTTTAATATTATTCATGAATTTTATTTCCACAGTAGGTTGGAAATATGCTACAGATATTCTCTTATGAATGACCTTAGTTAACTTCTGATATTGCATTTCTAAATTTTTTCATAACAATTTAAAGAGGCTCTGACTTGGCTCCCTGCTACAGATTTAGTGTTATGTTGTCTTTACATTTTGCTCCAGTTTTCTTCACTGTTTCTCCTCTTAATTTGCCTTCCTACTTTTTCTTTCTTCATCCTGACAGGCCTCTTGGCACCAGTTCATATCAACAGTCAGCATCGTGGGTCTATTAGTAAGGTTAGCTTTAGATAACACATAGCATGTGTGTGTGTGTGTGCGTGTGTGTGAATCAGCCTGGAATTTAGGACCACCTCACAGAAATGGGGCCACTGCCCACTTGTGCTATGAGGCGGCTTTGATAAGCACTGCTGCTCCTATCACATGGTATCTTGTGGGTATATTGTGATCTCAGAAGTATGAAGAATATACAACATAAAAAACTAGATAAAACAACTTTTGTACTTCATAGATTAGCATATTTCTTAATCTCTATAAATAATTCTTCCACTTTAATAAAAGAATACTGAGTTAAGCTGAGTATCCTTAGGAAATGGGGTCAGGAATTTGGGTAAAGACCAAAAGAAGAGAGAAATTTATTTCATTTTATTGTGCAATTACCCATAATCACATTAACTCATTCCATTTATTCATTCACTTATTCAGTAAGTGTTTATTCAGCAGGTACTGATAGAGCAGTGAATAAAAGAAATGTTTGAACTCTTGGAATTTATGTTTTTAGTTGGGAGAGACAGGAAAAAAATAGATAGAAAGTTGACCAGGTGCCAATAAATGCTAGGATGAACAGTAAACCAAGAGAAAGTACCCAGTGACAGGTGTGATTTTAGGTTGATGATGACAGTTGCATCATCACTGGCAGGTGATTTTTGATCAGAGCCTTACATGAAATAAACAAATTAATAATGTGAATCTCTGAAGGGAAAAGTGTTTGCTTCACAGTGGTGTGAGCTTGGTAGGTTAAAGACAAGGGGAGAGGGCCAGTTTGGCTGCAGACAATGAGTGAGGGGAAAGTCGGGTATGAGGTTGGGTAAGTGGGTATGGGAGTTGGCACAGATACTGTAGAGAGTAGTGGGGGGTCCAATCATGCTGAGCCCTCTGGGCTGAGGAAAAGTTTCAGGATTTTGCTGAATAACATATGAAGTTTTAGGAAGAAGAGGAAAAATAAGCTCAACCATATTAAAAAAAAAATACCACTCTAAATGTATAGTTCAATAGTGTTAACTATATTCATATCCTTGTGTAACGTCTCTAGCTGTTTTCCATCTTGCAAAATTGAAACTTTATACCCATTGAACAACAACCCCCAATTTTCTCCTTCCCCCAGTCCTTGACAACCACTGCTCTACTTTCTGTTTCTGTGAGTTTGACTATTTTAGATACTTGATCTAAGTGGAATCATCCAGTATTTGTCATTTTGTGACTGATTGATTTCACTTTGACATGACTTATATTTTTGACTTAGTTTTTATGTTATCTTTATGTTATCTCTTCTATGTGGAGGAAATATAGGCGAAGAGAAGGGCAACGGAAGAAGCAGAGGTACAAGTTTTGAAGCCATTGCAGTACTATAGAAATGATGGTACCTTGAACATGGCAGAAAGATTGGAGGTAGAGAGATTTTTTAGGTAATGCTAATGAGATTTGCTGATATTTTGGCCATGTTATGTAATAGAAGGAAGTGATATGAATTATTATATCGTGAATTGTCTGAATAATTTAATCATCAATCCCTTATCCACCATTGAGGGTAATCTTTGTAAAATCTCCTTAAATGCTGCATGTCTTCTATAAAAGTGTGTTGTTGCCACATCAGCCCATTTGATGGCTCAGGGTTATTATTTGAACTTTCGATTTTAGATAAGTGTTTTAAATACAGACGTGGATGGTATAAAACATAAGGTGTGGTTACGTCAGGAGAAAAGATATGGGAAATGTGGTTGGACTGTGCAATAGTGAACATTTCTAGTAGAAGACAAGAATGTCTGATTTTAGAAGTAAGTTAGCTCCGATATTTTGAAACCTCATTTAGATGCTATATTGTAAACTGCCATCCTTATGAGGTCTACTCAGTGTTATATGATTGTAGGATGAGCTGAGACCTACTTGAGACCTACTGAAATTTAAGACCTAGAGAAAATGGGGGAGGCAGAAAGGGAAGAAGCACACAGTCTTTTTCATTTTTAGGTTAATATTAGAGACAAAAGGAAAAAAAAAGAATTCTATAAACAGATTTTTTAAAAGCCAAATGTATAGACTAGCCATTGAGGAATATTTATAAGTGCTTAAAAGTTACTGGTTATCATCTTAAACTGTGCAATGAAAAACCACTTATGGGCAGCTAGAGATTTTTTAAAAAATCTAGTTATTTGTGGCGGGTCACATTTCTTATGGCACAATCTAAGAGGTGTAAAGAAAGGACACATGGTCTCCTAGGCTGCACTTCTCTTTCTAACTTTGTGTTCTGTATTTCCTTGATTGACAAGAGGAGACGTGGTGTGTGTTGGCAGTGTGTACTTTTTTTGACCATTCTTAAAGCATGTTAGGCAGAATTTTGTAATTAGTTGAAAAGGCACCCAATTCAGTTTCACTTTGCTGAACCCAATCTGTAGGATTGACAGGATGCCTTTAATAGATTCCTTCAGTAGATAATTAGACCAGTTTAACGCAAGCACTGCATGAATTAACATTTGCACTTGGGTATGAATATTCAGGGCTACGATGCTTTCTGTGGTGTGAGTTGTTTTGCCAGGATTCGCAGGAGTGCCTATTAGGTGCTTATAATGTATTGATTAGTATAGAATGGCACCAATTAGAGGGCATGGAAACATCCCTGGAATCAGAGATGATATGCTTTTTGGTGGTACTTGGGCTTCCTCCTGTAAACTCTAACCCAGACAACAGATTGCCTGCTTTAACTAGTCGTGTGCTTCAGTTTTGATGTGAATTTTAAATTGCTATGCAGAAACTACTAAGTTTCCTGGCCTTTCCTGGAATGATGCCATCTGTTCGTTTCTCCACTCTCTATGAGATTTCCCAACTGTAAGGTTAGCCTGAAAGATCATATGCTCTAAATGTTATAAGTAAATAATCGAATAAACAAAAGAATCATCGGACCACTGAAACTTGCTTTTTAGAGTGATAAAAATTGCTTTGGCATAGCTTGTTTGTGCCTCAAATATTGGTTCAAAACTTTATTTGCATTTATTTGTGAATTTCAAAGAACTTTATGCTATTTACAAAATCATCTCTGAGAAAATAAAAGCTTCAATGTGCATACCTTTCGGGTAAACCTAGTTAGGGGATTGGAGTTGGAGGGAGGGGTTGGATAACTGAGACTAGATCAAGTTAATATCTTTATATGATGACTGAAAAGGGAAATAAGATTTTCAATACTTCAAAAACAAAATTTTCTGGAGACTGAAAGAGGTTGTGTAATGTGGTGGTAAACAGAGTGAACTCTGAGCCAGAATGCCTGGGTAGGAACCCAGCTCTACCATTAATTTACTAAGCTGTGTGACCTTGGATAAATTACCTGAACTTCCAGCTCCCTCATTTATAAATAGTATGGTAACAATAGTGCCCACCTATATGCTCACTCTTCATATTTGCTCACTCATATACAGATAGCACAGATACTTTGAAATGGTCTTTTCTAAAGTATAGAAAACGCTGAATGTAAACTTTAAAATATTTCAAATCCTTCTTACTTACAAGAGGTGACAACTGGTCACAAAGTAAACTTTCATTGCTTTCCCTTTCCTAATCTGCAAGTCCCCTGCCTCCTCCTCTGTTCCTCCGGCCATCTGACTTAATATGCATTGTGAAGGTTAATGTCAGGTCTGGCTCACAGGTAGTTTTCATGGTCTGGAAAGCAACCAAATAATTTTAAGTATACCCTCTCCGTGATTTTCAGTGTACAGTTGTGGTGCTACAAAGATGCTTATAGAAATTGTATATAAACACTAGCTTCCAACCTGTGTGTTCTCCCACACAGGGTATTAGGGCATTTGGACCATGATGTGGAAAGAATGTGAAGAAGCTTCCTTTTGCTGTAATTGCAAATGCCCCCGGGACTGAATCTCAGTAGGAGTAGACCCATGCTGCTGTCAATAAAAGTAAAAGAGAAAATAGAGCCCCTCTGTGGAAAAGTAAGTAGATTCTCTCCCCAGCAGAGATGAGGAGGTGTATCACTCCTGGGGTCATTTATCAATAGCCTGGAGGCCACCTATGCTTTCCTTATGGGTTTTCTAAGTGTTGCCTAAATAAAAGTTGCTTAAATTGAGTTGGTGAGAGACCTCAGCTCTCAGAGTTCTAATGAACACTGTATGCCAGTGAGAACACAGGTGTCCTTTCTCTTCCTAGTACTTGTAATGGCAGAATGCTCACTTCTGGAAACACTACTTCTGTGGAGCCAGGGACATGGGAGCAGTATGAGGCTATGTTCCCAAGGCATCTAAGAAAATTGAAGGATGCTTTCAGAGCATTTCAGATGACATCAAATCGAGTTTATTTGCAGCTTTTAAAATTGAAATTCATCAGATACTGTGTGATCGTAACTTCTATATTTTTGTAGTGTGGACAACAAGTGCCAATGTCTTATATCTGCAGGGAACTCATCGATTCTAGTTACCATACTGAACATGGCTGAATCTCAAACACCTGATTCCTTGGTAAAAATGTTGTCATACCATCCAAGTGTTGGCTTATTTGGGAGCATTCTTTCCCAAGATTGAAACTATTGATTTTATATAGGAAGTGTTTCAGTTGAGATGTGTGCTGTGACAGCACAGGGTGAATGCCATGGAGCAAACCAGAAGTTTTCAGTGCGGGAAGCCTGTACTCTTATGTATGGGGGCGGGGGGGTGGGAAGGGCAGGGGTACTTTTAACTTGGTCTCAGATTGAAGATAGCCACCTATGTGCATCAATGTCAGGATTCTGGTGGATGCCTTTTGTCAAAGCATGGGGAAAACTGATTTCCTGGAGCATAGATAAAGAAAAATGAAGATTTGCTTTTCAAATATCAGATTAGAGGAGAATGAAGGCATCTACTTCTGCTCCTAAATTTGTCTCTTTACTTATATGTGCAATCAGGAAAAGAAAAAAAAATTTCTCTCTCCGAAGTGTAAATCAGCTAGGATTTTCCTAGTTTCCTTCCTTCCTGATTTTAATTTTGCCACTTTGCAAACTGAAGTTATGAAATAAAAAGCAAAATTAGCATTTTATGAATTTCCAGAATTTCCTGTAACAATTAGGGTACTGCATATATATGCAATATATTATGGTCTGCGATATTGGAGAAGTAGGAAATACATTATTAAAATAAAGAGAAATATGAAATTTCATAATCAGCTGACTTAAAATTTAGGATTTGTAATTGCCTTACTCTTGGGGGCTAGGAAAAACAGAGTCTTTGCTGCTCTGCCAACTTCATTAAAATGCCAGGTTAAGGAGTAATTATTTTTGTAGGAGACTTAACTGAAGTTATACATTTTGGCATGTTACTGCATTGAGTATTTTAAGGGGATAATTTTCTTTTAAGAAAGGATGACCTTATGGTTAAATTCAACATCAAAAAATCCGGAAAGTGTAGTCAACAAAAAGAATTTAGAAAGTTGGAACAAATGAAGTTACCCATTTGTTTCTAACAAAAAATATGTGCATTCTCCTGCTGCTCCAGTTTCATTAACACTAAATGTGAGAACAGATAGTATAATTGACAGTTAAATCTATTAAGATTTTGCCTTTCATATGGGCATGTGGGATGTGAGTTATGCATTAGAAGTTGTCACTATTGTTCTTAAGTACATATTCCCTAGCATCCAGCATTGGTTTCTCAGCTCTCAATTTGGCTTTTTGTTTTTCTCTGCCATTTATTTCTCAAGGTGCATACTCATCAGTAAGTTAAAGGTTTTTCGTTTTTGTTTTTGTTTTTAAGAAATTCAAGGCAAAAGCTTGTAGCTGAAAATATCTTTTCCCAAAACCTATTTGCAAAGCTCTTTGCCTGAAACTTTGAGTTTTACAGAGCATGAATGACCCGAATTGAAAATTATGTGAAAATGTTACAAAATAATATTCTCATTTCCTGTCGAATTGCTTTATGTATTTTCCTATAAAAGATATAAATTTGAAGCAGGTAGTCTTCCAGACTTGAGACCAGGAATGCCTTGCATTATAGGGAACTCGACAAGGTCATGTGTCACCAACGTGATAAAGAGTTGGGAATCTGGTGGAGAACATCAAATCTGAATGATAAAACATGACCTCAGACAAATCTGCCTGGGTATCAGGGCTGAAACTTACTGTCTTGGTCAAGATTCTTAGCCTTCATGACTCTTAGTTGCCTGATCTGTAACATGGAGATAATAATACATATGTACCTGTTTCCCAAGGTTGTTATGAAAGACTGAATGAAATGCCTGATGTCAAGCATTTTGCAGAGTGACTGGTCCATTATGGGCACTCAACAAATTGTCGTAAGTTCTTTCCTTCCTCCCAAGGAAAGGATTATGAACAAGGCTGTCCTGGTGCTTAAATTGAGTTGGTGAGAGTACTATAATAACAGGTGTTAGTACTTTTGATTCTCTAGCTTGTTTTCATTAATTAAAATCTAATTCTTTTTCTTTGGTTTTTATGATGACATAGGAAAACCATTATAAATGGATGCTAGCTTTATTATATGGTGGGTGGGAATACAAATGGCTTCAAACTTTTAACTGGTGATCCAGCAACATATGTAAGGGCCTTAAAATTGACACCCTTTTCAACTTCCTTATAAGGAATTAATCAGAGAAGTGCATGAATGTTTATGTACTATTATTTATTTATAATGTTGAGGAATTGGAAGCAAACTGAATGTATATTATTAGAGGATTGGGTAAAAATTATTTAAGACATGCCCATAATGGAATATATTGAAGCTGTTAAAAATACTGTTGCAGAAACACATTTATATGGAAAGATGATCATTCTACATTATAAGAGAAATAAATATATAATAAAATTGTGTTAACCAAGTTAAAACTATTTTCAGTTTAATTTAAATAATATGAACATACCGGTTGGTATTTCCAGATGATGATTGCTTTCTATTTTGTATTTTTTATTATTGTCTATATATTGAAAAGCAAGTATTTCTTAGGTTTGCTTATTTAGGAAAATATTCTAAAAATTATTTAAAAAATTATTTCATTAATATATAAAATTGCTAAGATAGCACATGCTATTTGAAAATTCAAACAGTGCAACATGTATAAAGTAAGAAATGGGAGTTAATTCCACCGCCCCACATGTTTAATTTATACACAGTAAAAAACAATAAAATTTTTTCACATTAATAAAAATAGTCAGACCCTTTTTAATCCAAATAGCCATCATGAGGGCCAAATGTAGAAACAGACCATAGTAAAACAAGTTCACTGCCTAAATGGTTTGGTTGACGAAGCCAAGATATTCTGAGAACTGCAAGTATCATTGTTAACTTTTTTTTCTCTGTTAACACTTACCATTGGAACTTCATTTGAGGCTTTAAATGAATTCAGAATAATAATAATTAAAAAAAAAAACCCTGTTGCATTAGCTAAGAGCTTTCTAATATGCAGAACACACATGCCCATCCATTGTGTGAAATTGCACTTACAAGACTCTATTGGAAGCTTGCTGTACCACAGTTAACCGTAATGTACGCCGGTCTACCTAGACTGAGCTGAGAGGGGCTGGATGGAAAGGGTCTATGGGAGATTTGGCTAAACATAGCCAGGAAATCACACCTGGTCTAAATATTCATAACCACAGTTAAGGTTCCTTTCTCTCACTTGACACAGAATCTCCTGAAAGGTGTCTATCGTATAATCCTCCAGGGTAGCACAAGCAACAGAGCAGAGTACATGTGGTAGGGAGCAATGTGCATTTTTGTTCTTAGATTACATTCAGCATAAGTGGATCCCAAGGGATTTTAATCATGTTGGCACAGAAAATTACCCTTTTTAGCAGCTTTGGGAAGGAAGGCAGCAGTCAGATACATCATCACTAGTTTACCTGGGCAGAATGTTATCTCTGGTAAATAGTATTTTGCCATATCGTATCCTATTAATTAAGTTTCCCTCTCTCTGAGCCATCTTGCATTTGAGGAATAGGAGATATCTGCAGTCTTCATAGGAAGCTGTGTACGGGGAGAGTGCTGCACTAGGGGCCCTCCATGCTTACCCGTGGGTGCAGGTGAGGGCCAGGGCCCCGCTACAGTCACCAGGCTTGGGATTTGCACTTTCACCTTGCATAAGTCCTTCCACCTCTCTGAATCTTAGCTTCCACATCTGTGGAATGTGGAGAATTTATTTGTAGAAACCAGGAACTCCACTAATGTAAGAAAACTAATGCAATGATATGGTCTATATTTCTAAGCTATATAACTGAATCAGAAGTCAGTATGAGGCAGGGAGTGTTGGGATCACAAGTATAATTCTGTCTTTCATTATTCTGAGTTGTGGTGAATGGAAAAAACTCAAGTACTCCCAACATCAGTACTACAGACTTTTTTATCCTCTTCCTATAGAAGCTGTAAGATACTTGAAGATAGCACGCTCTAAATGTTCTATTGTTTCAAATATAAAGGCTCCTTGTGAATTTTTTTTTAGAAGATTCTATTTATTTATTTATTTATTTTAGAGATAGAAAGAGAGAGAGAGACCACAGCATTGTGGTCTGAAAATATGCAGGGAATGACCCCAATCTTTAGATACCAACTGAGACCTGATTTGTGACCTAGGATGTGATCTATTCTGGAGAATATTCCATGTGCACTAGAGAAGAATGTGCATTCTGTTGCTTTGGGATGGAATGTTCTGAATATATCTGTGGTGTCCGTCTGGTCCAGTGTGACACTTAAGGCCTTTATTTCCTTGTTGATCTTTTGTTTAGATAATCTGTCCATTTCAGTGAGGGAGGTGTTAAAGTCCCCTACTATTTTTGTATTATTGTTGATGTGTTTCTCTGATTTTGTTTAGTTGGTTTATATAGTTAGCTGGTCCCATGTTAGGAGCATAGTTATTTAAAATTGTTAGATCTTCTTGTTGGACACACCCTTTAAGTATGATATAGTGTCCTTCCTCATCTCTCATTATAGTCTTTGGCTTGAAATTTAATTTATCTGATATAAGGATTGCCACCCCAGCTTTCTTTTGATATCCATTAGCACGACAAATTGTTTGCCACCCCCTCACTTTAAATCTGGAGGTGTCTTTGGGTCTAAAATGAGTTTCTTGTAGACAGCATATTGATGAGTCTTATTTTTTTTTTTTAATCAATTCTGATACTTTTGATTGTGTCTTTTGATTGGGCAATTTAGCCCACTTACATTCAGGGCAACTATTAAAAGATATGAATTTAGTGCCATTTTATTGTTGTAAGGTGACTGTTTTACTGTATATTGGCTCTGTTCCATTCTGGTCTGTTACTTTTAGGCTCTCTCTTTGCTTAGAGGACCCCTTTCAATATTTCCTGTTGGTGTTTGCAATTTTTTTTTTAGTTTCTGTTTGTCCTGGAAGATTTTTATCTCTCCTTCTATTTTCAACAACAAGCTGGATATAGTATTCTTGGCTGCATATTTTTCTTATTTAGTACTCTGAATATATCATGCCAGTCCTTTCTGTTTTGCCAGGTCTTTGTGAATAGGTCTGCTTCCAATCTAACATTTCTTGTATGTTATAGACCTTTTGTCCTGAGCTGCTTTCAGGATTTTCTCTTTATCACTGAGAATTTTAAGTTTTACTATTCGATGATGGGGTGTTGACCTATGTTTATTGATTTTGAGGGGGTTTCTCTGTGCCTCCTGGATTGTTCCCTTCACCGAATTAGGGAAATTCTCTGCTATAATTTGCTCCGATACACCTTCTGCCCCTCTTTCTCTTTCTTCTTCTTCTGGGATCTCAATTATTCTAGTATTGTTTTGTCTTATGGTATCACTTATCTCTCAAATTCTCCCCTCGTGGTCCAGTAGCTTTTTTTCTCTCTTTTTCTGAGCTGTTTTATTCTCCATCATTTGGTCTTCTATATCACTAATTCTCTCTTCTGCCTCATTTATCCTAGCGGTAAAAGCCTCCATTTTTTATTGCACCTCATTAATAGCTTTTTTAATTTCAACTTGGTTAGATTTTAGTTCTTCTATTTCTCCAGAAAGGGATTTTATTCCTCCAGAAAGGGAATCTCTAATATCTTCCATGTTTTTTTTGAGCCCAGCTAGCACCTTGATAATCATCGTTTTGAACTCTAGATCTGACATCTTACTAATGTCCATATTGATTAGGTCCCTAGCCATCCAAACTGCCTCTTGGGTTTTTTTTTTTTTTTTTTTTTTTTTGCAGTGAGTTTTTGTGCCTTGTCATTTTATACAGATAAGAATAGATGAATGAGAGAACAAAATACTAAAAGGGTAGCAAGGACTCCAGAAAAATATGTACTAACCAAATCAGAAGAGACCTGAAACCAGGAGAAGAAAGGAGGAAAAAACAAACAAACAAAAAAACTATATATCTATATATATATCTATATATTTAGACTGTTGAATAGAACAGAGCCACACACTTGATTTTGGCTGTGCTTTGGTCTGTTAGAAGAAACTGCCTCCCAAAATTTTAGCGAAAGGAAAAAAATATATATATATATATCTCACACACACAATAAGGGTAAACATGATGTAGGGATAGAATATGACTGTAATGATGAAAATTTAAAAGGATTCTAATAAAGGAATTGATAAGAAGTTGGTTGAAAAAAGAAAAAAAGAAAAGGAAAGAATGTGATCAGGCTGGAGACTAGAAGAAAGCCATGCATTAGATTTTGGGTATATATTGATCTGTTTTAAGTGAATGTATCCCAAAATTTTAATGAAAGAAAAACCTATATGTATATAAAAAATAGGGCTAAATACAATGAAGGGATAGACTATGCCTATAACAATGAAAATTAAGAAAGATTTTTAAGAAGGTATTGATAAGATAAAATAGTTAAAAAATGTTAAAATAGGAAAGTGAAAAATTTTAAAAATATAGAAAAAGAAAAAATAAAAATAAAATTGAAAGACTAAAGAATCATGGGGGAAAAAGCCATGAATTTCATACGCTGTATTCCCATATTTCTGAGGTTTTGCAATTCTCATTGATCTGTAAACTTGGTCTTGCCTCAATGTTCTTGTTGATATTCTGGGGGAGGGTCCGGGTGCAGTGATTCTCAACTGCAACTTGGTTGCCTTGCACCCAAGGCAAAATTGCACCGCCCTTGCCAGAGTCTAGTCTAAGCAATCTGCTCTGTTTTGCTCTCGGGAGCTTTTGTTCCCTGAATGCTTTCTGTACATCTTTGGAGGATGGGAATGAAGATGGCCACCTCCAAATCTGTGGTCTGTAGGAGCTGAGAGCTCAGGGCCCTACTCCTCAGTTCACCCTCAGAGAAAAGCAATCAATCCCTCCTGTCTTCCTCATCTCTGGCCACACTCTGAGCTCACCCAACCATGACTGAGCATTTCTATCTCTGGCACACAGCCCTGTCTGGAGTCTCCAAACCTAGCAGATTCCTTCTGCATGCTCCCACACTGCTCCTCCCAGAGGAGGAAGGAGGGGGAACTGGATCTGCCACTTGTGGGGTCCCTGCTCAAAGAGCAGTGGTCTGACTGTGTCTTGGATCACAAGGTAGCTCTGAAATGAGAGCCCAATTTTCTGCTTTGTCTCTGCAGCCAGCGTCCTTTATCTGATACCATGGGGCTCTGCCACACCAGGCACCCCTGGTCTTTCTGTGACCCCACAGGTTGAGACCACACTGTCCCCACGAGGTCTCCACCCCCCTGCATAGCCCCTGGGGTGACATCCCTCAGTGGCACAGACTTCTCAAAGTTCTGATTTTTTAAAAAGATTTTATTTATTTACATGACAGATAGAGAGAGTGAGAGAGACCACGAGATAGGGGACTGAAGCACAGGGAGTGAGAGAAGGTAAAGCAGGCTTCCTGCAGAAGAGGGAGCCTGACGTGGGGCTTGATCCCAGGACCCTGGGATCATGACCTGAGCTGAAGGTAGACACTTAATGATTGAGCCACCTAGGTACCCCTAAAATTCTGATTTTGTGCTCCACTGCTCTACTGCTTGCCAGGAGCTGGCCCCTCCCCCCAAGGTCTATCTTTTTGTATGTTGTCTCGGATTCACTTCTCCGCAAGTCCTCCCTTCCAGAAAGTGGCTGCTTTTCTGTTCCTAGAATTGCTGTTCTTCTCTTCAACCTTCTGTTGAATATGTAGGTGTTTAGAATAGTTTGATAACTATCTAGATGAACTCCTGGGATCTGATGATATTGGTCTTCTACTCCTCCACCATCTGCCTCTCCCTTGCTAGGAGTGATTTATACTACCAATGCAAGAGCCCAGTGACATGAGAGCCAATTTTTTTTGTATTAACTTATTAATTTTAGAGAAAGAGAGAGAGCACAGTGGAAGGAGAAGAGGTAAAGAGAATCTGAAGCAGACTTTATGCTGAAAGTGGAGCCCCATGTGGGCCTTGATCTTACAACCTCAAGATCATAACCTGAGGCAAAACCAAGAGTCTAGACACTTGACTAGCTGAGCCACCCAGGCACTGAGACACCCAGGGACCCCAGTGAGAGCCAAATTTTTAAGGAGTAAATAGTTTAATAGTTTAGGATTTCTTCCTTTAGCCCTAGAATTGAAAGCTGATAAAAACAGTAGTGATTTTTGAGTACTTGAAATGTAACAAAGAAACCTAAAATATAATTTAAATGAAATTGTGCCAAATCTCCAGTATGTAGAAGACTGGATATCCTTCCTTCTTGGACCTCACTCTATAGTGAGTGGAGGGGAGACTGTGCAGTTTCCAACAATAGCATTTGAGGTCATTGTTGCTTTTCCACCTTTTCATTCCAACACAAGGATATGGGACACTTTTTCGAACTTGATATATCTATAAACCAATCTATGGGGAATGAAAAAAAGCATAAGAATGGAAGGAGTAGGGGAGCTAATCAAAGGGTTTTTGAGTTGTTCTCAAACACCTTTCTCTTTGGAGTATAACTGGCTTTTCCTTTTCTTTAGTGGTGATTCAGTTCTGGAATCATCATGCAGTGACTCCTTCCTGTCATTGTCACTTCTGCAGAAAACTTCCACCATCAAGAACAAGGTGCAAAATTACTGCATATGAATTTAGACTGTTCCTTAGGTATGATTTTTAAATTCTTATTTCAGGATGAAAGGATAGCTCTTTTGTTTAGTAAAATGACATACACTTTCAGATGGCATCTCTGTATAATTTTGCCTTTCACTTCCTGAGTGAAATTTCCTCTACTACTCTGCAAGTCCTCCCTTCCAACTAGTTAGTTGGAGTAAGAGAACCAAATAAAATATCTATCATGTTGGCATACTCAATTTTTGTCAGGCGTCATCTAGTACTGATTAGTGAAAGATGATGCTGGAGGCATGCCTTCATTTTCATGGTGGTTTGGACCTTTTGTGGCCATTTACTTTTTTGATCAATTTATGTCCTGATATTATTTATTTTTTATCTTTTTTTAAAAAAAAGATTTTATTTATTTATTTGTTACAGAGAGAGATCACAAGTAGGCAGAGAGGCGGGTAGAGAGATGGGGGAAGCAGACTCCCTGCCGAGCAGAGAGCCTGATGCGGAGCTCGATCCCAGGACCCTGAGATCATGACCTGAGCCGAAGGCAGAGGCTTAACCCACTGAGCCACCCAGGAGCCCCTATTTTTTATCTTTTTAAAAAGATTTTATGTATTCATTTGACACAGGCAGAGAGAGCGAAAAAGAGAGTGAGCAGTGGGGAGAGGCAAAGGGAGAGGGAGAAGCAGACTCCCTGCTGAGCAGGGAGCCTAATGTTAATGCTAGGACTCTGGGATCCTCACCTGAGCAGAAGGCAGATGCTTAACCATCTGAGTCACCCAGGTGCCCCTGTGTCCTAATTTTCATTCATACTTTCATTTCCTTTGGTTAAATCTGATTATTACAAAATTTCCCTATTCCAACTAGGAAATTCAGGAATGGTATCCTGCCAATGGAATTGGTAATGAGCAGACAAAATAGATTTTTTTAATTATTTGATTTATCACATTTCTCAATAGTTAAGACATATTTCAAACACATAGAACATTTCAAAGAATGTTATAGAAAATGTAACCCTTTTGTTTTAATTGCTTTAAATAAAAATTTTTTTTGAAATAAAACTTTATGGATAAAGTTGATGGATAAAACATACTTTATGGATAAAGTTACCCTGCGTAACTTTCCCCAGTCTAACTTTCCCTCCCTCTGCTGAGATAAGTCCAAGTTAGTATGGATCATCCCAAATTTTTTTTTAAATTTTATTTATTTACTTGACACAGAGAGAGAGGGATCACAAGCAGGCAGAGAGACAGGCAGAGAGAGAGGGGAAGCAGGCTCCCTGCCGAGCAAAGAGCCCGACTCGGGGCTTGATCCAAGGACCCCGAGATCATGACCTGAGCCAAAGGCAGAGGCTTAACCTGCTGAGCCACCCAGGCACCCCTGGATCATCCCAAATTTTTATACAATAACTAAAACAGTATGTATCTATAAACAATTACATAGCACTATTCGGCATATTTGCTAGATTTAAATAAATACCATTATATTATACATATCATTCAGTAACTTACTTTTGTCATTCAAGTCTGGTTTTGAAATCAGTCCATGACGATACAGGTGATTCTAGTTCATTCATCTTAACAGCTGTATAGTGCTTCATTGAATAAATATATCACAATTTATCATTTTCTTCTGGTAACCATTTAGGTTAAACAAAGTTGTAATAAACATTTCATATATCTACTTTTTCGTTCCCATGGCAAAAAAAAAAATAGGAATAGCTGAATATTTTCATCTTATCTTTATACAATATTGCTAAATTGTTCTATAAAGTGGATATGCCAGTTTATCTTCCTGTCACTGGATAGAAATTTTGTATTTCTCCACTTCACCATGTATTAGGCTTTTGAAATTATTTACTGAATTCGTGATTATGAAGTGATATCTTGTTGAGGTTTTTGGCTTGTGTTTTCTCAATTACTAGTGAGAATATGCACCTGTTCTATTTCTGTTGGTCATTTGGTTTCCCAAATGACTCCTTTGTAAATTCTTATTCATGTCTCTGCTGCTTTTCTACTGAATAATTTGTATTTTTCTCTAACATGTGTTTTGGATGTGCAAGAGTTACAAATATCTTCTTGCAGATTGTAGCTTTTTTAAAAAAATTGTTTTTTGGTGTCTTGTTAACAGAAGTTTCTATTTTAATGTAATCAGATATATCAGTCTTTTCATTTGTGTTTGGGACTTTCTGTATTTTGCTTAAGAAGTATTTCCATACAATATTGTATTTGCCCATTTTATTTTTTTTAATTTAAAATTAATAAACCTTATTTTTTAGAGAAGTTTTGAGGTTCACATCAAAATTGAGTAGGAAATACCAGAATTCCTCATATATACCCCTTGTCCTCACGCATGTACAGCCTCCCCAACTATTGACACCCTGTGCTAGAGCTGCATTTATTCCAATCAATTAACCCATGTTAACACGTTGTTATCACCCAAAGTCCTTAGTTTATATTAGGGTTCACTCTTCTTCTTTTCATTAGTTTTCACTTGGTGTTGTACATTTTATGGATGACAAATATATAATAGTATGTATCCATCAAGGTACTATCCTACAGAAGTTCCATTGCCTTAAAAATCCTTGGTACTCTGCCTGTTCATCCCTCCCTCCCCTCTAATCCTGGCAAGCAGTGGTCTTTTTACTATCTTCATAGTTTTATCTTTTCCAGAATGTTGCATAGTTAGAACCATTCAGTATGTATCTCTTTTCAGATTGGTTTCTTTCACTTTATTATATGCATTCAAGTTTTTTTTTTTCCTGTGTCTTTTTGTGACTGGATAGATCATTTCATTTTAGCACTGATTAATATTCCATTGCCTGGATTCCAGTGCCACATTTTATCCATTCACTTACTGAAGGACACCTTACTTGCTTCCAAGATTTGGCAATGATGAATAAATACGGATACAGTTATTTTCACGTGAATACAAGTTTTCAGTTCACTTAGGTAAATACTAGGGAGTGTGATTGCAGGATTATATAGTAAGAGGATGTTTACTTTTATCACACTTGATCTTGGCCAAAAGGCTGAGAAATGATGTTTACTCTTATCAAAAACCTCCAAATGTCTTCCAAAGTGTGTGTACCATCTTGCATTCCTACCAGCAGTGAATATTGCTCCACGCCCTCACAAGCATTTGGTATTGTCAGTGTTTTGTATTTGACCATTCGAATAGGTGTGTAATGGTATGTTACTGTTGTTTCAATTTGTAATTGCCTAGTGACATATGACATAGAATATCTTTTCATACGGTTACTTTCCACCTGTGTATCTTCTTTGGTGAGGTGTCTGTTCAGGTCTTCTGACCATTTTTTAATTGAGTTGTTGTCTTATTGTTGAGTTTTGAGTTCTTTGTATATTTTGAGTATCTTTTATTAAATCTTTTATTAAATGTATCTTTTGCAAATATTTTATAAAATTCCCCAAGAGTATGTCACTATTAGAGAGAGAACAATGACTATAGCAAGAGAATATAAACAATCAAGAATGCTCATTTTGGGGAGAGTTCAGGTAGATCAGTGTTTCCCAAAATGCAGAGCATATACCACAAGTATGGTCCTTGTAGCCTTCAGATGACTCTAGCCAGTGTCATTGTCTGAACTTAGGCACATGGAAGACTCTAACTGAGAACCAACCAGTCCAGTCCAATTAGCCCCTACAATCATGACACATAATAATAGTAATAGTATTACTGTATCAATATTCATTTCTTAGGCTCATTGATTATATTATGGTTAAAGAAGAAATTAACATTAGGAGAAGTTTGGTGAATGGTATATAAAAAGTCTCTGTGCTATTTTTGCAACTTTAGCAAGTATAAGGTGATTTCAGATTAAAACCCCTAAAAATGAGACACAATAATAAATGTTGTTTTATGTCACTGAGATTGGAGTGGTTTATTTTACAGCAATAGAAAGCCACAACACAACGGTAAAATACTGTCACCTGAAGCTCATGTGAATTGAGATGGAGATGGATTTATTTTAAATTAACTTAATTTGAAATCATCTTATGCTTACTAAAAGTTATAAAAAGAGAGAGCTTTTATATATTATTAATCCAGCTTCCCCTAATGTTAGCATCTTGTATAATATCGATAAAATTAATGATGGCAAAAAATAAACATTTATACAACAACATCATTAACTAATCTAGAGACTTTGAATTTTCCCAGTTGTACCACTAATGCCACTTTTCTAGTTCAGGATTTAATCCATAGTCCCACTCTACCTTTTTTGTTAGCCTTCTCAAATCTATTATAATTCTTATATCTTTGTTTATCTTTTGTGGCCTTGACATTTTGAAGAACAGGAACCAGTTATTTTGTAGAATGTCACTTGATTTGGGTGTATCTGATGTTTCCTCATGATTAAATTCAAGTTATGCATTTTTTGGCAAGAATATCACAGAAGCAATATTGAAATCTCTTCAGTATATCATATCAGGAGGTATGGTATTAAGACATCTCTTAATTCATAAAGTCTTATACAATTCCAAATTTCATCACTTGTTTAGGATAGGATCTGCCATGTTTCTTCACTGTAAGGTTATTTTTTCATTTGTAGTTAAGTGTCTTGTGAGGAGATATTTTGAAATGATGCAAATATTCTGTTTCTTATCATATTTTTACCTACTAATTTTAGCATCCATCTGAACTCTTGCCTGCAATAACTATTACTGTGGTGTTTGCCTGAGAGTGATTTTCTATTTCCTTCATTCTGTCTACATCTATCAATTAGAATTTGAGTGTAATAAAAGCCATCCCTTCTCCTTTATATATTTATTCAATTATTTGTTTATATTACTATGCACTATAGATTATAACCCAATATATCAGTTATGTCATTGTTGATACTGACCCAGATTTGGCCACCAAAATTCTTCAAGTTGTTCTTTAATGTTCTCATCATTTTCTAGCATTTCCTTTTATTTTGGTAGCACAAGATATTCCAGAATTGTCTCATATTTTTCCTACATTGACCTTGGAATCCTCTCTTCCTCTAAGAGTTCTGTTTTTTTTTCGTTGGAGGAAAGTATTTGGAAAGATGTGAGAGCTACATATTCTCATTACTACTGAACTACAATTGCTTCTTAGGTTTTCTCAGTGGACATACCTGGACAATATATGTATGTAAACTAACCTATGCATATAGACATATTTGTATTTATTTCTCTATATATTCATATCTGTATAAAAACTGACAGAATACCTTTGGTTCTAATCTACTACCAAAGATTTCACTCTTTCACTCTATTTCTTTATTTAAAACTCCTTTTAACAGAAAATTCACTCTCATTTTCACAATACCTTTACATACAAAAATTGACTTTTTAAAAAATTTTTATTTTATTTTATTTATTTATTTATTTATTTATTTTGAGAGAGAGAGAGAGAAAGTATGTGTGAATGGGGATGGGGATATAGAGAGAGAGGGAGGCTCCATACACAGCAGGGGATCATGACCTGAGCCAAAATCTGAGTCAGACACCCAACTGACTGAGTCACCCAGGTGCTCCTAAAATTGACTCTAATAGCCTCCCTCTCCCTACTTCTAACTTTAAGTACTTTCGTGGCATTTCATGTATTGTAAAGGTAAGTTTGTCAATAGAGATAAATGAAGACTACCAGTTCCATAGAGTTATGCCGTTAAATAGTGCACAGAGGATCAGGGTTGTTAAGCAAACACAGCCATTTAATTAATGTTTTTAAGTAACTCCATTTTAGTAGGCTAATTTCATATTGGTTTAAGAAAATCAATCATTTAATGGAATTTGTTGAATGCAGTTCTAACACCCTTCATCAGGATTTACAATAAAAATAGAAAACTGAGACTGAATGTATCTGGTAATATATGTCAGACATGTCCCAGAAACTGAAAACAAACAAAATTAATATTATGAGTTATTTTAATTTTGTAAAGGATGTTGGAATACTGTTTCCGTGAATGATGCCATACAAAACTAGTTTGCACTGTTCTGGTTATATAGTGACAAGAATAAATGAATATCAATTAGACATTTGTTTTTCAGTTATTTTAAGCTTAAAATGTTAGCTCTATCATTTGAATAATGTATGTACCTATTTTAACTAATAGTCTTATTTTTTTCAGCTACTTAGTTTAGATAATTTTAGCTTTAAAGCATGTTTTGATTTGCAAATTTGTTATCCAATCTCTTTTCTTATAAATAGATTTCTAAATATCCGTAACTTTAGAAATAAAGTACTTATATTATGTTCATGAAAGTCCTCATCAGTGAATTGGATATCTTGCATGATTTGTTTTTTAAATATAGAAACAACAGTTGCCATGGCAACTGTGAATTTTAGACTCAATATTCACATGAAGATTGTCTTAGGAACTGTCGTCAAATGCATAAAGGGTAAATGTTGAGCAAATTGTACCAGCTTTTTGCTGACTATCAAAGTATGCACAAGAGAACCTGAGACTTAGAGTGAGGAATTTAAATTTAATTCTGAAGAGTGATTTTCTTATAGTGAGAACTGTCAAACCCTCAGATATTCTCTTGAAGGTGGGGATTTAGAATTTATTCTCTCAAGGTCCTTATAAGCTAATAAATTTATATTTCCAAAGTAGTTTAGGTGTGATCTCACCTTAACACAGCCTTAAGAGTCTCCCAGAGGTTATGTTCTAGCCTTAAGATTCCAAGAATGCCATTTGCACATAGAATTTGCATTGGAATGGGACCAAGGAGGCTTTCCAGTTCTACCTGTGCCCAGAGAAGTGACATCTAGAGAAATGATGTGAGAGAGCTCAGGTGTGCATACTTATGCATTAGTAGGTTTGGACCCGAGCTCCCTGAAGTACGGTGGAGTAACAAGTAGGAGGAAGAGCTTTTGCATACTATGCTACATTCAGATTTGTGTGTGTGTGTGTGTGTATTTTCTTATTATAACAACACTGTGAAGCAAAGAATATATTATTTCTTTGATATCTTCAGGGAAACTGAGGAACAGAGATTTTAGAGTACTTGCCTAAGGTCAGCAAGCAGAGTTAGGACTTGAATGTTTATTGTGTGACATGGCCATTGTTCTTTCCATTTACCTGCTGCCTTTTGTTTGCAAATATTGGGAATCAAATGCAAAAACCAGACAAAAAGAGGTACTTGTTGCGGGAAGGAGGCCTGAAGTTTCAGTGGCTGACCAGCACTTCTCTCTCTGAAGAGCACTGTTGATTGAGATGATGATAGGTGTTATACGGTATTAGTTAAGGCTTGATTCAGTCTGTAGTAACAGCAAAAGCAAAATAGCAGTGTGTATAGAAAATTGAGGATTATTTCTCTCTCATTTAAAGGAGTTGGAGATAGGTACTCTGTGGCTCATGTGGTGTTCCACACGGATCAAGGAGCCAGGTTCTCGCTGTCTTGCAGCTTCTGGTCTTTAGTGAACATTCTACAGACTGACACCCTCACTCTGCATTCTGGTCATCCAAAAGGAGGAAGGGAGTGGCACAAAGAAAGAACTGCCCCTTACCTTTAAGGCTATTTTTAAGTAGTTACAAGTATAATTTCCACTTATATCTCCTTGGTTAGAACTTAGTTGTATGGCCAAGACCAACAGCAAGGGGAGCTGGAAATATAAGCTCTTGGCTAAGTAGCAGTGTGCTCAACTAAAACTGGACCGGGCTAAAAAGGAAGAAGGGATGGATGGTTATGAGAACTGACTGTATCAATGATTGCTACATACACCAATAAAAGTGGGCTCAGCTTTAAAAAAAAAAAAAAAGGAATTTTGTTTCTTGGAAGTGCAAATCTAAATAAGTTAAACAGGTATCTTTAACACCAGGGGTAGGCAGAGTTGCTAATGAACATTGTAACCATCTAAGTTGAGATATAGCATGTAGAGTTCTCACACTTATTTGACCTTAGAACTTTTGACTTATGGAACATCTGCAGGGATTAATTGTCCACAGAGTACACTATGATGAAATGCTGCTCTAAACTGTTGAATCCACGGTGAGTAATTCCTCTCTGTACACTGCTGCCAAGTACTGACCGAACAAAGCCTTGTGCCTCCTCTGATTTACTTAACTTGATTTTATTCTATGTGTAAGTCAGGGATATGGTGAAGCATACATAATAAGCGTGATTATAGAACAGTTTGCAAATATAAAGGGTTATAGAAATGTCAAGTAATTGGACTTTAAAAAGGAAATTCTCAAATTTCTGCCTAAAAATATCTCAAGCAATTTTCAGGTAGTTAATTCAGTGCTTTCTAATACCTCTAAGGGAGAGGGTGCTTTTGAATAACACAATAATAATAGCTATCACTTGCTCAACACACAGGGAACCTGGGTGCAGCGGCCAGGGTACCTACTCTGGAGTGTGGACACTCCCATGGCTCTGGACTAGGCACACCAAATACATATTTAGCTTTCATCTGACAATCACGCTGTCTTTGCCTTGTTTGTTCATTCTCCCACTTTCTCTCTCCTCTAACTTCCAGCTGCTTCTCACGTATTCTGTGTATGACCTGTTTCTGCATATGTCATGTTTCCTACCTCACTGTGTATCTACAAGCACTCAGAGAAACTTCTGTAGACTTGCTTGCCCAACAGCCTTTGCTTTCTTACCTGTTACACAGAAGAACTACACACATCTCATTCTAATGTCAGCCTCTCCCTTAAGCACTAGATTTCATCCCTTATTGCACAGTCAAGGGCATTATCCCCATGGTATTTACCTCCATCTCCCACATCACCAGTATTTCTTTCCTTTCTACTAGACTGTTCCCATTAGAATGCAAAACTTCTCTCCTGCCCCATTTTTTAAAAAGAGAGACTGTATGATAATTGCCTTTCTCTTATTGGCTTATTTAACTTTGCATAATGTCCTACGGTTCCAGCCATGTTGATGTAAATGGTAAGATTCCATCCTTTTGATGGCTGACTAATATTCCATTGTGCATACATATATACCACCTCTTCTTTATCCATTCATCTATCAATTCATCTATCAATGGATATCTGGGCTCTTTCCATAGTTTAGTTGTTGTGGACATTGCTGCTATAAACATTGGGGTGTTTGGATCACAATGTTTGTATCCTTTGGGTAAATACCTAGTAGTGCAATTGCTGAATGGTAGGATAGCTCTACCATTATGGAACCTCCATACTGTTTTCCAGAGTGGCTGCACCAGCTTGCATTCCCACGAACAGTGTAGGACTTTTCCCCTTTCTCCACATCCTTGCCAACACCTGTCATGTGTTCATTTTCATTTTCAGTTGCTCAGGCCAACCCAACCTTGGGATGATGTATTTCTTTTCTGTTCCTCTTAGAGTCAACCATATTAGAAAATACTTGAATTTTTGCCTTCAAAATATGCCTGACAGTCCAGTCACTTCCTATTACTTCCCCCAACTTGTCACCATCTTTCTGATATGTACCACCTTCGTCACTCAACAGGTTTGTTGCAAGAGCTCCCTGGTCTCTGGCTTTTGTCCTTAGCTCAGGCAGTCTGTTCTCTACACATCAGCCATGGTGGGCTTGCTGTATCATTTAGATATTATGTTACTTCTCGCTCAAGACCATGCATAGGCTTTCAGTTTCACTCAAAATAAAAGACAGTTTCCTCATAATGACCCACCAGAGCATACTCCACTCTTCCTTACCTCTCAGAACACATCTCCTGCTGACTTTACAGCCTGTTTCTTCTGCCTTGAACACTTATTTATCAAATTTCCACATGATTAGTTCCTTTCCCTCCAAAATTTGTGCTCAGATGTCATTTTCTCAGTAAGGCCTCCTTATTTAAAATTGCAGTCCCTTCCACCATTGTGACTTGTCTCATCCCCCTCCCTAATTTTTGTTTTTCTATATCCTCATCATTAACCTTGAATATATTATACCACATATACATTTATTGTATTTATTATTTGTTATCTCCCTTTCCCAGATGAATAATGCAGGGGTTTTTGTCTTTTTCTTTTTCCACTAATGTATTCCAGGCACACAAGAGAGTACCTAGTATGTAACTGGCATTCAATACTTCTTAAGTGTTAAATGATTGAGTTCTGAAAGTGTTACTGCTAAGTGGGTATTATATCTGTTTTGTAGCTATGTAAACTGATATGTGGAGGAGCCAAGACTTCTCTTACACCACACTGTGGGGGAAACTGCATGGTTGGATTCAAGCCACAGTTTTTGCACTGTACCACTATCGTGTCTTATTTTGTATGGTGATCCTGATTACTATGTTCAGAGCCAGAGAATGAGAATGTTTCAAAGGAGGGGATTTTCAGTGGGCTCAAAAGCTTTCAGAAATGCCAGAAAGAACGAAGATTAAGAAAAAAAAGCTGAGGTTCTTTGTAACTAGATGATGGTGACCTTTGTAAAAGCTGTTTCAGTAGCATTGGAGCCAAAAATCAAAGAGCAGTGGATGAGAGAGTGAATGGAAAGTAAATAAAAGGAGCGGGAATAATTACAACTGTTTGGAAATTCTGGGGATGAGAAGGAGAAAGGATTTTAGTTGCATGGAACCAAACAAATTCTTTTTTAGGATGAGTAAGACTTGAGTATATTCATAGGAAGAGGGAAAGGAGGTTAAAGACAGGTAAAAATATAAGCATAAGTATATAGGTAAATAGAAGGGACTGATTCCTAGGAAGAGCCTACTTAGTGGGTAAAATGACACATGGACATTCATGGAATTTCCTGGCGAGGTTGTTGTGGCTGTACTGTGAGGCACAGGGTCAGGTATTAAATTTTCCCTCCACTTCACTTTTCCTTGTCCCTTGAAAGAAACTGTTCCCATTTTCCCGAGAGGTTTTTCCTACAAGTTAATATTTTTGTCAGTCCACCTACCTCAGTTCCAAATACTGCTATTTTCTTGCTCTGAAGCCGGTGACATTATCATTGAGGGAAAAGAACAGCCAGCAGGCACAAGCTCTTCCAACTTATCTCCTTACTTCTGATCTCACTTGCATCATCACTGACTTGACCTTCTTTCCTTCCATTTCAATGGAAAAGCATTCCTGTTTTTCCCCAAGGTTAAAATGTCAGTCTAGAATCATCATCTGTCCTTAAAGGTATTTTTTATAAATTTTTCTTTCATTCTGAAACTATCCATCAAGTTCTTTTTTTAGAAAAATTTTTAAAAAGATTTTAATTTTTTTCAGTAATCTCTACCCAACAAGGGGTTTGAACTCAAAACCCTGAGATCAAGAGTTGTGTGCTCTGCTGACTGAGCAAATCAGATACCCCATCAAGTTCTTTATCTGTACTATAAACAAGATCTCCTTTATATAAAATATTCCCTTTAGATATAGCTTTTCTGCATTTTCTACCAAAATGTAATGATTTCCTTTATTAAACCAACATGTGTTTAATGGACTACACTGGACCTTAGATTTGGTATTGGAAAAGCTTAAGTATCTTTAGGCATATACATTGAGGAAGATAGAAACATAAACAGGTTATAATACCATATATTAAATGGTATTTATATAAATGGTATTTATAAAATGGACCTCTTCCTATGGGATGATCTTCCTATAATTTCTTTTTGAATGATACAGATTTTCTTTGTTTCCTAAGCTCATTTGAATTGGGTTTCTATGGCTTGGAGAAAAAGAATATTGATTGATAGACTGAAGTCATCTAACTCAGTAATTGTCAGAGGAGACTTCCAGGAAAGCTTTATGGAAGAAGTAATGAGTGAAGTCACTAATTATTAAATGAGTAAGAATCAGGCTCTCGCCAGAGGAAGTAAGGGGACAAAGATGGATATGAGGAAGCCGTCAGGGTAGAAGAAATAGCACCAATAGAAGTTCTGAAGGGAGACACAGTTTAGTATGTGAATAGGAAAATGTCAGTTGGGGTCTCTGCAAGGGAGGTACATGGCAGGAAGTATCAGGTGAAAAGACTGGAGAAACATCCAGGGATCACAATACAGACTATCTCAATAGGTCACATGAGTGACTTTGGACATTGTCTTTAGGTAATGGGAAGCCAAACAGGGGAGTACATAACCAAGTTTGGCTCCTAGTAGGATGGTTATAAAGAGGACAAGTCTTTTTTATTATTTTTTTAAATATTTTATTTATTTATTTGACAGAGAGAGAGAGAGAGAGATCACACGTAGGCAGAGAGGCAGGCAGAGAGAAAGAGAGGGAAGCAATCTCCCCGCTGAGCAGAAAGTCCGATGCAGGGCTTGATCCCAGAACTCTGGGATCATGACCTGAGCAGAAGGCAGAGGCTTTAACCTGCTGAGCCACCCAGGTGCCCCAAGAGGACAAGTCTTGAAACATACCAACTTCAATCTTGAACCCATTTTCTGATCACCACTCCCCCTACATTTACCGTTGTTTCTTTTTTTTTTTTTCTTTCTCTTTTTAAGTAAGAGAACATTTATGGCTTGCTGCTGCTTAAAGATGTTGATGTTTCCTTTTCCTCCTTAGCATCTCACATCAATATTTTAAATCATAGTCATGGACATCTTTGTTTTGCAATTGGAAGAGGAGAACAAAACTTGGGATAAGAGGAAGGGCTGAATAGCAGAAAAGTGGAACAAGAGAAAGGGCATTTGTGCCCAACAGTTTCCTTGAAATTAGTTTGAGCTTCATTTTGAGAGTGAAAGACTTAACTACACTGATGGACTCGGACAGGTGGTCTTTTATTCAAGATGGCTGGGATCAGCAGTTGTTTAATAAAAGGTTTTATAAAATATGGAACAATAATCTTTTTTAAAATTAGTTTCAGAGGTAGAATTTAGGGATTCATCAGTTGCATACAACACCCAGTGTTCATTACATCAAGTGCCCTTCTTAATGCCCATCACCCAGTTACCCCATCCCCCACCTACCTCCCCTCCAACAACGCTGTTTGTTTCCTAGAGTTCAGCGTCTCTTATGGTTTGCCTCTCTCTCAATTTTCGTCTCATTTTATTTTTCCTTCCCTTCCGCTATGTTCATCTGTTTTGTTTCTTAAATTCCACATATGAGTGAAATCGTATGATATTTGTCTTTCTCTGGCTGACTTATTTCACTTAGCATAATACACTCTCCTTCCATCCATGTTGTTGCAAATGGCAAGATTTCGTGGAATAATAATCTTAACAGAAGTGTATACATCTTTAATTCTATTTTAACCTAAATAAATATATTGTAAGTAAAAATGATTTGCCAATCTTTTGATTTAGGGCCAATATCTAATTAGCTGCGCTAATTAGAAAAATTTTACCTTATTTTTCTTTAAAGCACAGCCTCAATTTGTCACACTTAAGTATCTTTAAACTGATGTAAAAATTAAATTAATTATGAAACAATTTAAGTATAGAATTCTTCTAGAATTTTTCCAGTCTTTTGTAGTTGCTTCTAATAGGCCTCATTTGCTAGCAATAATTGTAGCAGCTTTCTTTTGGAGGGATTTTGTGCCACTATAAAAGGGCAACATAAGGATTCTTTATGGTGACAGAAATGTTTTGTATTTTGACTGCTTTAATGTCAATATCTTGGTTGTGTTATTGTCTTATAGTTTTTCTAGATGTTACTATTGGGGGAAATTATTAAGGGGTACATTGGATCTCTCTGTATTGTATCTTAATATTGCATGTAAGGCTATAATTACCTTAAGTTTAATTAAAAAAAAACATTTATTGAGCCGCTAGGCTAGACACTGTTGTAGATACAGAAGATATTGCAGTAAGCGAGATGTAAAAATCTCTGCACTTATAGAGCATACATTCTAGTGGTGGAGAAATTCTAGTGGGTGAGCCCAAATTTGCCCAGTGTTCTGCCTTGGCATGGAATACAGTGCCATTCTGGAGGATAGAAACAAGGAAGTCATAGGGTCACTTAGAAATAGTGTCCTTGATATGGTCATTGACTGGCACGTTCTTATGGCAGATGGAGAAGTTGTCCCAAGTTACTCTAGAGACAGCAGATGTGAGAGAGTGGGAGCCCAATCAAGAGAAAAAAGGACATGGGAGGTACAACATGGTAATTCTAGTCGACTTATTGGTTTGTGGGCACATTAAAATAAATGAAAGCTTTGTGGAGGAAGCTGAGGGTCTGCTGCTATCTGATGGAAAGCTATTGAAAAATTGACATTTGGGCTACATTTTCTGCCTTGGTTAAAAGCATCATCTACTTTTGTCCCTCAGGCAGAAAAATATTCATGTCTTACTTGCCTCTTCTCCTTTGTAATACTTACTAGTCTGTCCCCCTGGAATCCCCACCTCCTCACTTTCTCTGTACTTCCAGTATAAATCTGATTGCTTTGACTCTTCAGTATCTGTTCATTAGTTTCTTTTGTTACCCAAAATCTCACCACCACCATTTCATGCGTTATGCTGTTTTCCAACTTACCTTTTAAAAATAAAAATCTGATCACCACGTCACCTTCCCGCCCAAGGTTAGGCCCAGCTCTAAAATCTATAGACTGGCTTACCTCACCCTCTCAGACCTTTCAGAAATCTTTTCTAAGCAGTCCCCACAACATGCCCTGTCCTCCTCATCTCTGACTTCCTGATCATTTTTAAAGACCCTCCTTGTATTTACACATGCTTTCTCTACCATCTGAGTTCCCTCCCTACCATTCTGCCCAAAATCCAACTCAAGATTTAATATCTGTCCTAATATAACCTCTTTTCTGGAACTTTGCCTAAAATCCTCACATCTCAAAGTCAAGGAAAGGATTCTTTTACCATCATACCAGTTTCTATATAGCTGTATTATAGCATTTGTCACACTGACTTGCACTTATTTCTTTCTGAATCTGTCTCCACTATAAATCCTGCCACTAAGTAATTCAGGAAGGATTGGGAAATTTTTCCAAAAGTAGATTCCTTCCTGTAATTGTTTTAAGAAGGAATTTTTCTCCTTGCTCATTTCTCCATTTGTGCTTATGCATTCTTGATCTTGGAGTGTTTGGATGTTTGTTTCTCATGGAGGCAGAACAAGATCAAACCCAGCAACACCCCGCCTTCCCCTGGCTCCCCAGTTCCTAGATGACTGAGCTCTTTGGCAGTGTCCCGAATATGGCTTTTTGTCACCTAGAAATTATCTACTTGGAAAAATTCATCACTATTTGTCTTCCTCATTTGTTCCTTCTGTTGACCTTGTGCGAAGGATAGCAGCTGTTATCCTAACCATGTCCATGCTTAAACCTTTGATTCAGGGAGATTCGTGTTGATTCAGGTGTCACTCTACTATGAACCCTGTCTCAGAGATCTGTTTTTTAAGGATTATGCATACAAAGGACAGGATGTACTGCTGAGCTTGAGATCTCTATCTGTAAATTTGGTTGTTGTCTATATAGTACCTGAGGCTCTTTAACATAGAAGAAATATATAATGCTCTAATTTATCCACATCCTTACTATAGCTATCAAGGAGATGCTGTGTTGTCATGCTGATATATTCAAAACATTCCAGAGCGACACAGACCTTTACACTACTCTGCAAAATAATTATCAGAGCTTCTTGCTCTTACCAGTGCTTTTGTAATGATACATGGATAGCTGTGGATATCAAGGTCTAAAGAAGGACAGTTCTGGGTGTCCTGGGATATACTCTCTGTTTGTATTAACACCTTAACTCACCCGTCCTACATTTTTTTCTGGTCTCACACTATATTGTTATTACTATGGTCATACACCATAATCATGTACACACACACACACATAGAGACACATCCACATCCACAGAGTGATGGATTATATATTTCTCTTGTTCTCTTGAAGACCCTGGGTATTATGCATGTTATTTCACAGTTAAAACATTTAACAACACTAAATTGAAAGCAGAAGAAGCAGGGGAGGGAACAGAAGGTGACAAATGAAGAGGGGGAAGGAGAGTGGGAAGGCAATGTGTAGCAGGAGGAGGCAAGGCATATGGGAAAACAGGGATATGTCAAATTCACAGAAAATAGGAAGCCAATATCTGATTGACGGCATGCATTTGTCGTGTGTCTCACAGTGCTTCAACCTAAGGAGTGCCGTCAGTGAGAAAGGTGACTGTCTCAGGGTGGCAGAGAGCCCTCTGTCTGCAGCACCCATTGATACAAAATTACTGACCTAGAAGTTGTTCTCCAAAGACTGGAGCATAGTGTTGGCTTCCTTTTATTTATTTTATTCTTTCCATTCACATCTGAGAGGTAATCCCATCTCTTTTTGTCTCAGAATCCCTGGAGGGCAGATTTATTCACCTACAGTTTCTAGAAGCGATCCAGTAATAATCACCATGGATAAGTCCAAAATCCCTACACTCAACGAGCAGTAGAAACCATTCAGAGAGCAAATAGCCCAAGCTCACTCAGCTGCTCCCTTTTCTGGCACTCTCCGTGGGCTGTGTGCTTCTTGGATGCCAGACATGCAGAAGTGCACGTTGGAAAGAAGGGCTTTGAAGTGGCACAGACCGAAACTGCAATTCTAGCTCTGAAATAATATGACCTTGGGAAAATTACCTCACTTTTTCACGTCTCTGTGTCCTCAACAAGATTATTGTTAAGGACTAACTGTACCAGCATTAATACCTGGCATACCAAGTCCTATAAATGGAAGTTTCTTTCTTCTTTATATCTACCTTAGCTGTTCACTCTTTGGGAATCTCAATTCAGACAGAAACAACCTCCCTAAGATTCTGACTTCTTGAGACATAGCTGCTGACTCAGGAAGTCTCTGCTGGAGGCAATCAGCAGTGGTGGTACCTTCGGCAGGAAGCTCTCTCAGTGGAGTTGGTGGCGTCATTGATATGATAATTTCATATAATTTCAGGAGTAGCTGTCCAAAAAGTTGAGCAGGGCCCGGAGAAAACCAAAGGGTTACAGTTGAAGGAACCGTGTTGATAACTAAACATGTGGGCAAAGGAATAGATAGAGGAAAGTCTAAAGCCAACCTGGTGATATAGTGTCAGGACAGAATAAATACGCTGTTTTGTGCCCTTATTAATGTCTGGGTTTAGCCAAGTCTAAAACAAGCTAGGAGATTCCACCTGCATGAGGGGTTTACTGGCCCTGGTCAATTTTGCCCTACTTCCTGCCTTACCCCAGCATGATTTCATGTGGATTGCTAATGACTTAACACTCTAATAGTCTGAAAGATTACATAAAGATTTGCAAATCTTCTTTGGTTCCCTATTCCAGAAAGTAAGCCGCAACCTTGGTCAGAAATTATTTCCTAAATATTTGTACTTTCTGTTATCGTGTGGTTAGTGTCTTTAGGAATTACTAAGGTTTTTAGAGCAAAAAATTCTGAATATGATCCCAGGAAGACACATATGAATTCTGTCTGAAAAATGCAATCATGGGAGAGGAGGCGCTGAATGATAGAATGAGTAGAGAAAGATGAGCAGCCCATTCTTGGTTGAGAAATGAATAAATTCATGCTAGCGGGGATGATCTTGGCTTAGTCAAAGTTTAAACACCAGGTAGTGAGGTTTCAGCTGGAAATGGAGGCAGGAGGAATCTCTGTGAGAGGATGTCAGCACCCACAAACTTTCAAGCCCCTCATACCTGACACAATTAGACAATATGTGGGTTTTTTATTTTAAAAAATTAATTTAAAAAAAAGGATTTCATTTTTAAGTAATCTTTACACCCAACGTGGGACTCAAACTTATAGCCCCAAGATCAAGAGTCATGTGCTCTACTGACTGAGCCAGGCAGGTCCCAGCAATATGCATTTTTGAGCACTAAGCAGCTTACTTTATAACTGGCAAGAAATCAGAAAACATTTAAGTGTTCAGACTATTTCCTGTCAATGCTTTAACAGTCACCCCTCACTGAGAAGCATAAAGACCCTACATGACACTGGAAAGTTTTACTGTTAGTAACAGGGTCCATGAGTTCCTGAGAACCCCTCTCAGGTGGGAGGTGCTGTGCCTCAGAATGACAAGGTTGGAAAAAGAGGACTTGACAGATTTCTTTCATCTGAGAGTTATTTATTTATTTATTTTTTGTACTTGACTCTGCTTTGAAGGTATCGAGGAAGAGCAAAAACAGCACCTTGCAAGGACAGTGAGATATCAATTACTTTTAATTACTCCTCGGCTCTCTCCTTAATTACCTCCTATGTTAGCTGGGATTTATTGCAGAGCAATAATAGTGATGCTTTGCATTTACATAGTCCCTTTCTCCAAGGGGTACAATGTACTAATAGCTATGACTTCACTATTAATCTAAAAATTTTAAATGTTAAAAAAAATTTCCACAGATAAGGAAGTTATAAAGGAACTATATTCCCATTTTTTAGGTGGAACATATTCTAGACATAGTTCACAGTAACAGCCAAACTTTAGGGACCCTGATAATCACCTTTCCCCTCTATATTTTACATGTTTTGGTTATTATACATGGTTCTTATGTTTGCCAATTAAAAAATATTTTCAAGACATGTAGAATGAAAATATCACAAGAGATTAAATAGTAATAATCCTACCAGGAGTGCAATACTTTGTCCACTCCAAGATTCAAATAATGGATCCCAACTTGCTTTGTTTTAAGTGTGAAAATTCTTGCACAGTAGCAAAGTACTATGAGTATGCCAAAAAGATAGAATTTGCATTTTTAGGTCCATTGATTTGAAAATATGTAATTAGAAAATTTACTGTGCATTATGCCAGAATATGTTTTATTCCATCCATTACCGTAAAAAAAAAAATCTTGTGAGATAAGTGAGGGTAGTTCTAATTATCCTCATTCTGTAAATGCAGAACGTTATTCACTCCAGTCTACATTCGATGTGCTTATATCCCTGTTGCTCAGAACTTGTAACCCCGTTGCTTCTCAGAGGTCTGCCTCCCAGTGTTGAGAACAATTGGTTAAATTTTAAAACCATTGTTTTCAGGAATAGTTGCTCATATACAGAATAATTATGTTGAACTTAAAATAAAGAACTGAAGGGCGCCTGAGTGGCTCAGTGGGTTAAGCCGCTGCCTTCGGCTCAGGTCATGATCTCAGGGTCCTGGGATTGAGTCCCACATCGGGCTCTCTGCTCAGCGGGGAGCCTGCTTCCTTCTCTCTCTCTCTGCCTGCCTCTCAGTGTACTTGTAATTTCTCTCTGTCAAATAAATAAATAAAATCTTTAAAAAAAAAAATAAAATAAAGAACTGAAGAACATCATTCAACATTCAAGAGCTCCTCCGTAGTCGGTGAGCTACCCTGTAGGGTTAAAGCTACTTAGACATTAAAACAATGGAATTTACATGCTTCAGAGGGTTTCTTTCCCCTTATCTTGTCTGTTAGAATTAATAAGTTAGAAGCATTCTGCTCAGAATGGAGGCTTGATTGCGTGCCTTTTGCTAAGGATCTGAGACGTGAGGAGACTGCTGTTTGAGATACTTACAGCATAAGCACCTTTTGGACCTGAAACTGCCTTGCATAGTTTCTGTCTTTATATCTTACTGTTTGTATTTAAACACAGTGTACTGCTAATAAACATATACTAGAAATTATAAGTTTTTTAATGCCTAGAGATGGCCTGGAGAATGGAATTTTTATGCCTAGAGATGATAAGGGCTTCCCACCCCCCCTCTATCTTCCCCTATTTGGGTTGGCACACAAGATCAAAAAGTATTAGGATCATCTTCTTCTGGAATTTTGCTTTGTAGTCTTCCCTCTGGTTGTTGTAGATACTCTTAGAAAACAAGTGAAGTTTGGAAAAAGGCAATGGGGTTTTGATTAGGAGGCATTTATTTCTAATTCTTGTTTAGATTTTACCTTCCATTGCTTTGAGATGCAATTAGAATTACCATACACAACAAAACTGAATTTACATTGCATCTTCCTTTTAACAGAAAGGAAGAGTTTGGAAACAACATTTTGTTTATTGGGTAGGATATTGAAAAGGAATTTGTAAAGCAGCGATTGCCTCTGAATCAGTTTCTTGATTATATTAATTATCTGTTATGCCTTAGTTCTCCATTTACAGAATGAGGTTAATTATAGCTATTCTCACTTATCCCATAGGATTTTTTAGGAGAATGGATGGAATAATAAATATATCAGTATGTCTAAAGTGAGATATTTAAAATATAAATTATAACACTATAACACTGTTTTAGCATAGGACTATACTATAGAAAGGATTTATTTTTATTTATTTATTTTTTAAAGATTTTATTTATTTATCTGACAGAAATCACAAGTAGATGGAGATGCAGGCAGAGAGAGGAGGAAGCAGGCTCCCTGCTGAGCAGAGAGCCCAATGCGGGACTTGATCCCAGGACCCTGGGATCATGACCTGAGCTGAAGGCAGAGGCTTTAACCCACTGAGCCACCCAGGTTCCCCAGGATTTTTTTTTTAAAGTGAAAATATTTACTATAAAAGAAAGATCCTCAGAATTGGGGAGGGTAGAGGTGAAAAGGGATAACAGGGAAGAGAGGGGATGAGATTATTTCAGCAAGAAAAAGAAATTAAGCTCTCTGTTGTATCATTTCTTTGGAGAGAATTCCAGTGTCAGGTTTGGGGTTTGAGAATGACATGGCCCAGTAGATGGAGAGGGGGACTTGGTCTCTGTGTCCTATGGAATTCTGAAGGTCAGGGGATAGAGCTGGGACACTGCTGGGATCTCACATAGGTATGTCTAAAGCTGAAATTCTTGGCTGCCCCCATAAATCAGCTTCTGCTCCATTGTGTCTCCTCAATTTTTCAGCGACATGGTAATTGAACTCTACACCAAAACTGAAAGTTTTAGCCACTGTCCTTTTGTCTCTTTTCTCATCTTCCATATCCAAGCAATCTTAAGATGCCATAAAAAAATTTTCCCGATGGGGTGCCTGGGTGGCTCAGTGGGTTGAGAGTTGGACTCTTGGTTTCAGCTGAGTTCATAATCTCAAGGTTGTGAGATTGAGCCCCAAGTTAGGCTCCATGCTCAGTGAGGAGTCTACTTGGGATTCTCTCTCTCTCCCTCTGCCCCTGCCCTCCACTTGCTGTCTCTCTCTCTTTCTCAATCAAATCAAATCAAATCTTAAAAAATTTTCCCCCTACATGATCACTTCCAGTTTTTTCCGCCTTTTTGCTCAGTGCTGCCACCAACGTCTTGCTGCTCTCATTTTGTACCAGGTCTCCAGGTCTCAGACCGCAACATACCAAGCACTCCTTTTAAGTTATTATTTTTATGAGGTCAATGGTCTTTTCATCATTCTTCGGTGAATCCTCATCTGCAACTGAATGAAGTTCAGATCCTGTTGTCTACTCTACTAGAAATTGCCAAAAGCTTATCCCAATTCAGCATTTATACTTGAACCAGACTGACCTCCCACCAATACCTTTAATAGACTGGGCTTCCTCCTCACTCAGAGCCTATATTACAGCTGTTCCTCTCAACTTGGCACCTTTTCTACTCTCTAATATTTTTTCTAATTCAGTCAGTCTAGGTACTCCTCAAATTCCAACATCAGTGTGCTAGAAACTGAATCGAGTGTGTATATCTCTTCTCAACTCTGTGTCCAGTGACATCATTCCAGTAGTTTAGAATCAGCTGTGGTGGGAATATTTGCACAATAGCAACTGATGAACGGTAAAAATCAGGATTCCCTACCCAACAAGAACCAGTTTTTAAACCAGTATACCATTGCTCCCACCTCTAAATCTTTGATTGTTCACACTGTCTTGCTTTTTATATCACTTGTTTGTACACTTGGTTATTTACTAAGATAACTACTTTTATTTTAATTATTTTTAAAAAAGATTTTATTACTTATTTATTTGAGATAGAGCACGAGAGAGCATGAGCTGGGGGTGGAAAGCAGAGGGAAAAGGAGAAGCAGACTCCCTTCTGAGCAGGGAGCCTAATACCAGTCTCCATCCCAGGACCCTGGGATGACCTGAGCTGAAGTCGGTCTCTTAACCGACTGAGCCACCCAGGTACCCCCCTAAAAACAGTTCTTTATAGAGACTTTATTTTGTGTTTTAGTGCTATTCTAGATGGTCTGGTAATTAAAAGGGGGGTAGAGGGAGATATAATACCTTTCCTCAAAGATCTGATAAGCTAGCCGAGAAATGGCAGTTAGTACACATGCACCAGTCAGAAAGTGATTACGTGATAATCTCTGTGGTACTGACCGAATTTAAAAATTTAGAGGTATCAGTAAAGGCAAAAATAAAAGCAACCACTTCAAAGGAGAGAGAGTGGAAACTTGAAGGTTGTTTTTGGAGAGGGACAGTTCAGAGGATACAAATGAAGAAGAGAAAAACAATAAATGAATGTGCTGAGACAGAAAATAAACATGATCTGTTTGGAGACCTAAAATCACTGAGGCTCTGAAATCACTGAATATGGAGTTTTAATCCCATCAACTCTAAAGATTGATTGTACAATTCATAGTACTTCAAGCTCATGACTTATTTTATCTAGAAGAAGCAATTGCCTTGATGACAAGGAAAGTAATTTTTTTTTTTAATTTCAATTTTGTTAGTTAACATACAGAGCAATATTGGTTTCTGGAGTAGAAGTGATTCATCAATTACATACAACAACCAGTGCTCATCATAAGTGTCCTCTTTAATACCCATCACCCATCTATCCCATCCCCCACTCACCTCCCTCCATCAACCCTCAGTTTGCTCTGTATCATTAAGAGTTATTTATGTCTTGTTTTCCTCTCTCCTTTTTTTCCTTTCCCTCTTCTCATATGTTCATCAGTTTTCTTAAATTCCACATATGGGTAAGATCATATGGTCTTTCTCTGACTTACTTCACTTAGCATGGTACGCTCTAGCTACATCCACATTGTTGCAAATAACAAGATTTCATTCTTTTTGATGGCTGACTATTATTCCATTGTATATACATATATATGTATATACATATATACACACCACATCTTCTTTATCCATTCATCAATGGTCATGTGGGCTTTCTCCATAATTTGGCTATTGTTGATAATGCTACTGTAAATATCAGGGTGCATGTAGCCCTTCAAATCTGTATTTTTTGTATTCTCTAAGTAAATACCTAGTAATATAATTGCTGGATCATTGGTTAGTTCTATTTTAACTTTTTGAAGAACCTCCAAATTGTTCTCCAGAGTGGTAGCACCAGTTTACATTCCTGCCAATAGCGCAAGAGGTTCTCCTTTCTCTGCACCCTCACCAACACTTAGAGTTTGTTTTTTTTTTTTTAAAGATTTTATTTATTTATTTGACAGAGAGAGATCACAGTAGACAGAGAGGCAGGCAGAGAGAGAGAGGGAAGCAGGCTTCCTGCTGAGCAGAGAGCCTGATACGGGACTCGATCCCAGGACCCTGAGATCATGACCTGAGCCGAAGGCAGCGGCTCAATCCACTGAGCCACCCAGGCGCCCCAGAGTTTTTTGTGTTGTTAATTTTAGCCATTATGACAGGTATGTAGTTTTTATTTTTATTTCCCTGATGATGAGTGATGCTGAGTATCTTTTCATGTGTCTGTTAGCCATGTGGATGTCTTCTTTGGAAAAGTATCCATTCATGTCTTCTGCTCATTTCTTAACTGGATTTTTAAATTTTGGGGGTGTTGAGTTTGGTAAGTTCTTTATAGATTTTGGACACTAGCTCTTATCAGGTATGTCATTTGCAAATATCTTCTCCCATTGCATAATCTGCCTTTTGGTTTTGTTGACTGTATCCTTGGCTGTGCAGAAGCTTTTTATCTTGATGAAGTTAATTTTTGCTTTTGTTTCCCTGGCCTCTGATGACATGTCTAATAAGTTGCTATGGCCAAGGTCAAAGAGGTTGCTGCCTGTGTTTTCCTCTAGAATTTGGATTCCTTGATTTCTTTTTCTGCTGCTTTCTTATTGGTGTATAAAAATGCAACAGATTTCTGCACATTGATTTTATATCTTACAATTTTGCTGAATTCATGTATGAGTTTTAGCAATTTTTTGGTGGAGTCTTTTGAATTTTCTACATAGAGTATCATGCCATCTGCAAATACTGAAAATTTGACTTCTTCCTTGCCAATTTGGATGCTCGCTCTTTCTTTCTTTCTTTCTTTCTTTCTTTCCTTCTTTCTTTCTTTCTTTTTTTGTCTGATCGCTGAGGCTAAGACTTCCAGTACTATGTTAAGTAGTAATGGTGAGAGTGGACATCTTTGTCTTGTTCCTGACCATAGGGAAAAGGGCCTCAGTTTTTCTCCATTGAGAATAATAGTAGCTGTGAGTCTTTTATATATGGCCTTTATGATGTTGAAATATGCTCCATCTATCCCTACTTTGTTGAGAGTTTTTATTATGAAAGGATGCTCTATTTTGTGAAATGCTTTTTCTGCTTCTATTGAGAAGATCGTATGGTTTTTATCCATTTTTTAATGAATATGTGACATTGTATAGCATTGTGTATAACATTGATTGATTTGGTAATACCGAACCACCCCTGCAGCTCAGGAGTAAATCCCACTTGATTGTGGTGAATGATTCTTTTAAGGTACTGTTGAATTCCATTTGCTGGTATTTTATTGAGAATTTTATCATCCATGTTCATCAAGGATATTGGAGTGTAATTCCCTTTTAGTGGGGTCTTTGTCTGGTTTTGGAATCGAGATAATGCTAGCCTTGTTCAATGAATTTGGGAGTTATCCTGCCATTTCTATTTTTGGAACAGTTTGAGAAGAATAGGTTTTAACTCTTCTTTAAATGTCTGACAGAGTTCCCCAGGGAAGCTGTCTTACCCAGGACTTTTATTTGCTGGGGGATTTTTGATTATTGATTCAATTACTTTGCTGGTTATGGGTCTGTTCAAATTTTCTATTTCTTCCTGTTTCAATTTTGGTTGCTTATAAATTTCTAGGAATTTGTCTATTTCTTTCTGGTTGCCCAGTTTGTTGGCATATAATTTTTCGTGGTATTCTCTTATAATTGTTTGTATATCTGCGGTGTTTGTGATCTCTCCTCTGTCGTTCATGATTTTTTCTATTTGGGTCCCTTCGCTTTGCTTTTTGTTAAGTCTGGCTAGAGGTTTTTAAATTTTATTAATTCTTTTGAAGAACCAGTTCTTAGTTTCATTAATCTGTTCTACTGGTTTTCTTTGTTTCTATAGCATTTATTTCTGCTTCAATCTTTATTACTTTCCTTCTTCTGCTGGCTTTAGGCTTTATTTGCTTTTCCTTTTCTACCTCCTTAAAGTGTATGGTTAGGTTGTGTATTTGAGACTTTTCATGCTTCTTGAGGTGGGTCTTTTCATGCTTCTTGAGGTAGGCCTTTACTGCAATATACTTCTTTCTTATGACTGCCTTTCCGTAAGGTTTGAGTTGTCATACTTTCATTTTCTTTTGCTTCCATGTTTTTTTTAAAATTCTTCTTTAATTTCCTGGTTAACCCATTCATTCTTTAGTAGGGCATTCTTTAACCTCCATGTATTTGAGGTCTTTCCATATTTTTCCTGTGGTTGACTTCATTTCATAGCGTTACAGTTTGAAAACATGCACAATATGATTTTGATCTTTTTGTACTTGTTAAGGGCTGATTTATGACCCAGTATGTGATCTTTTCTGGAGAATTTTCCATGTACACTTGAGAAGAATTTGTATTTTGCTATTTCAGGATGAAATGTTCTGAGTATATCTGTTAAGTCCATTTGGTCCAATTTGTCATTTAAAACTATTGTTTCCTTGTTAATTTTCTGCTTAGATGACCTGTCCCTTGCTGTAAGTGGGGTGTTAAAATCCTCTACTATTATTGTATTATTATCAATGAGTTTCTTTATGTTTATTATTAATTGATATATATATTGGGTGCTCTCAAGTTGGGGACATAAGTATTTATAATTGATAGATCTTGATGGATGGATCTCTTAATTATGACATAATGCCCTTCTTCACTTTTTTTTTTTTTTTTAATAGTCTTTGTTTTAAAACCTAGTGTGTCTGATATAAGTATGGCTACTCTGGTTTTCTTTTGACATCCACTAGCATGCTAGATGGTTTTCCCTCCCCTCATTTCAATCTGCATATGTCTTTAGGACTAAAATTAGTCTTTTATAGGCAGCATATTGATGGGTCTTGTTTTGTTTGTTTGTTTTTTATCCTTTCTGATACTCTATGTCTTTTGATTGGCCCATTTAGTCCATTTACATTCAGAGCAATTATTGAAAGAATTATGAATTAATGTCATTGTGTGATCTGTAGAGTTGGTGTCTCTGGTGATGTTCTCTAGTCCTTTCTAGTCTGTTACTTTTGGTCCTTTTTTCTCCACTCAAAGAGTCCTCCTTAAAATTTCTTGCAGGGCTGGTTTAGTGGTCATAAACTTCTTCAGTTTTTGTATGTCTGGAAAACTCTTTACCTCTCCTTCTATTCTGAATGGCAGCCTTGCTGGATAAAGATTTCTTGACTGCATATTTTTTCCATTCAGCATGTTGAATATTTCCTCCCCCTCCTTTCTGGCCTGCGGACAGATCCACTGTGAATCTGATTTGTCTTCCCTTGTAGGCTAAGGTGTTTTTCCCCTGGCTGCTTTCAGGACTCTTTTCTTGTCTGTGTATTTTATGAATTTGATGATGATATGCCTTGGTGATGGTCAGCTTTCATTGAACTTAATGGGAGTTCTCTGTGTTTCTTGGATTTTGATGTCTGTGTCCTTCCCCAGATTAGGGAAGCTTTCAGCTATAATTTGTTCAAATTAACCTCTGTCCCTTTCTCTCTTCATCTTCTGGGACTCCTATGATACAAATGTTATTACATTTTAATAAGTAGTTGAGTTCCCGAAGTCTACCTTCGTGGTCCATTACCTTTCTTAAGGAAAGTCAAATTAAATGCAGTATTCACATTTCTATTTTGTCATGCTCATGGGCACCCAGCCACTCACAGCATCAATTTTCCTCTCTTTGCTCCTCGATCTTTTGATGGTGTCTAGCAAATGAAAGCACTGAAGCCTTTGACTGGGAAGCTGTGATACAGGCTTGAGAACTATTATTTTTGAATCTTGGGGGTAGGGTGCTGGGGCACACTCAGTTTGTTACCTTGAAGTCCATGATCCCACACTGGGGAGACCGTCATTGTCTCTGTAGTGTCTTTAGTCATTTCCCACGTGATTCAGCAAATGCCTGACTGCTCTTTTGCTCTTCTATTTGTCTTGTTTTGTTCCTAGATAGGATTCCCAATTTCACAATCCAATTTGGTTAAATGTAGTAAGTGTTTCTCTTTCTGGCCTATGCAGTTCTTTCTTTGCTTCTGGCACATTGTTGGATATATAAATGTCCTGATCTAATATATATTGACAGGCTTTTGTACAAGGGTTCTTCTCTGGAGCCACCATTGGAACATAGAGTTTGCTTTCTTGTCTAGATACTACCCAAATGACTTGCTTATGCAGAAGCTTCTTGCTTCTTTCCCTCCTGAACTTCCTGCCTGCAATCTTTTCAAATCAGTGGGTTGCCTTTCTTATTAGCACTGTGAGAAACTGAGAGGTGAGTACAGTAATAATCTTCTGCCCTTCTCATTCATGAGCATTTCTCTTTCTTTTCTGTGCATTTTAATTCCTTTAGTAACCCAGCTGTAAGCATAGCTAGTACTCTTTCCTAGGTGTCTGTGTTTATTCTTTCATCTTTTCCTTGGATGATAACTGCTTATCAAACTCTTCCTGGATTTTCTCTTAAGCTCTCATTACTAAATCTGTCTCTATAATAAATCTGAGTTGATATCTTCTTAATGAAATTTCATCATAAGTGATAAGTCCATTCAATTCAACACTCCCTTAAGATTCTTCAGGGGTCTTAAGAAGAGGTTTCCCCTATATGGTAGCTGTAGCAGATTCTTTTTGTTCCAAATGGGGCTCTCCAGTTCTAAGCTCATTAAAGCTAGATGTTGGGATGCATTCCCTTAGATATGAAGCCTGAATCATCCCTGAAAGACTCATGGCAAAATAGGCTGTTGCTGGCTTACTCACCCCTCAAGAATTCTTCCCTAGACAACCATTTGCAAAATCTCTGAGAAATTGATTATAGGAGAGTTCCAACTTTGGAAAGACCCTTGATCTCCATTTCTCTGTGTCACAGAGACAAATACAAAGGGACATACAGGAATTGGCAGAAAAGGGAAAAAGGGTATGTGGACAACCAATTTTGTTGTCCTCAGCAACCAATTAAATGATTTCTGAAAACTATTTAGAGATCATGCTGGGTAATGATACTAGAATTCTTCTTCCTCAGGTATAGTCTAGTAGTGAGTTGGTTTTGCTGAAGTTTATGCTGAACTTCACCCTTTATTGCCTTCTTTTCTTATATTTAAGATATAATAAAAATGTGTGTTGTCTCTACCCTCATTGTTTCTAAACCAACATGAAAAGAGGGGCCTCTTGATGACTTGATACAGAGGGGCCTCTTGATGACTATGAATATATATTTGTATGGGTAGGGTGTAGGTATAGTTGATGGTGCAAAGAGGGGTGCTCATGTTTTTAAGATGTACCTGAGGTTTATTGTAATTGGGTGTAGTAAGACACATAGATGTGCAAATGGCTTTCATGACAGGGAAGTTTCTTTACTCACCATTTCTCGAAACATGAAGCATGGCGTTCCATGATGGGCCACATGGGGAAACAGCAGGACTGGGCACAGGCAGAGGGAGCAGAAGGCAATGTGGGCAAGAACCATTCCTCCAAAAGTCTGGTTCCTTTTATTGAAGGAAGGTATTTAGAAACTAAAATCTGAGAGCTAGATATTCTTTTTCTTTCTTGAATTGTCTTGCATCAACTTACATGTCTTAGATTTCTAGAAGACTGATAGGGAATAATTGAGGTAGGGTAAGCAGGTTTAAGATTGCCTAGTTTGAATAATTTTGGTGGACACTGGGAAATAGGGGCTGTCTCTAGTTGTCTGGTTCCTGGCCCCAGGGTAGAATGATAATTGCCCTGAATATAAGAGCTAGCTAGATAAAGAAGGTAGTTGTGGGGGCGCCTGGGTGGCTCAGCGGGTTAAAGCCTCTTCCTTAGGCTCAGGTTGTGGTATCAGGTCTTGGTATCAGGTCTTGGGATCAAGCCCCATGTCTGGCTCTCTGCTCAGCGGGAAGCCTGCTTCCTCCTCTCTCTCTGCTTGCGATGTGGAACAATTATAGAAGCATAATGTTGATAAAAAGAAGTCAGTCATAAAATAATACGTACATTGTGATCAAAACAGAAAAAGTCGAGTATACTTGTAGAGATAAATATATTGGTGGTAATGGTACAAAGAAAATGAAGAGATATTACAGTAAAAGCCATGATAGTTATCCCAAATGGGGAGGGAAGGATACTAAAGAAGAAACTCATGGGGGATATCTATAGGGTTGTGAGAACTTACTCTGTGTTTGACCCAAGTAGTAGGTACACAGGTGTTTGCTTTTCATTTATTGTACTGCATATTTGTGATTAATATACTTCTTATTTGTATGGTATTTCACAGTCAGCGTGGTTAGAATCACTTTAGAAATAATTCCTTCATCTGTTATTCTTTGGATGATATAACCCAGTGTATCCATTCACTGTAAAGAATGTAAACAGAGAAAAAAAGTGAACTTTATATTAAAGATTAATTAAGCCTTTATAGTCAATAACCAAGTTTTTACTGCTTTGTTGAATAAGGTTCCTTGAAAAAGTTACTTTTATAAATCTGCCAGACTATTAAAATAGGAATCAAAGTTTGTTTTGAGATTGATTCTTATGTGGTTCACTTTTGAGAATCAGAACTATGAACACATACATAAGGAATACATTTCTTTGAAGTCCTATATGGAAGGTGATAGGGTGGTATTACTATTTTCAAGAATATACCATTAACAAAATAGGTACTTAGAATTATTGATGCTATATCTATGTGTTATGCTTTGAAAGAACCTAAAGTTTATGGTCATTTGATAAAATATATGTAGTGACTAAGAAAAATTTGAGTTTTTTATTCCTTTATGTTCATTTCTATGTATGAAATATTAATCTTTCTTTGATCTGCCAATGTATGCATGTCTAAGGCATGCTCTTTGCTGATCAAAGTATTCCTATTTATTAAAAGAAAATACAGAAAATGTGCTGTTCCCAATCTTAGATATTTTTAAGGATTTTATTTATATATTTATTATACATAGACCCCTCCCAGGGGAGGGTCAGAAAGAATCTTAAGCAGATTCTCTGCTGAGCAGGGAGCCTGACACAGAGCCTGATCCCAGGACACTGAGATCATGATTTGAACCAAAATCAAGAGTCAGACACTCAAACAACTGAGCCATGCAGGCACCCCTTAGATATTTTTAAAGGAAAAAAACCCAAAAAACTTCTAAGGCTTTCCTGATTTGTCAATAAGGTTTAAAAAAGAATAATAGAAGTAATAATTATGAGACTGATTAGCTGTATAGTATATTGAGCAGCTGAAACATTAGAACTTTCTTCATATTTTAAACAGTTTGAAATTCTTTCATATTATGGCTGTCGGCAATTATACCACAGTTTCAGAAGTTAGTTGTAAAAGATGCTCTAGGGATGAGGAAATGAATGCAAGCAAAAGAAGGGACTAAGATGAGGCCAAGGAATTAACAGTAAGATTCAACACCAAGAAGTCAAGATTCAAACCCAAGTTTGGAACTATTTTTTCAACTGAATCACAAGCCCCCAGTCCCAAATCAAGGCCATCAATACTTGAGGAAATTCTTCTACAACCCCTGTTCCCTTCTTCCTCAAGCCCCATTTTGTCTCCTTACGCTTTTCCACTCAAGTTGAATTCACAACTCTCTAATTTTAGGCTCAATCCCTTTTCCTAGATAGGATGCATATGAAGAAGAAGAAAGAATGAAAGATTTCTGCAGCCCTGTGGTTTGATTTTTCATTAGCATAAATATAAGCAACCGGGACAACAGAGGACTCAGCAGCAGATGGCTGATAAGATCCCCTCTTGTTCAGTATATTCAGAAATGGAATTAATTTTTAATACCACATATTAGCAATCTTCTAATACATAGGTAATCTCCTTGCAGTCTCTTACAGTAAGCACAGATGCTGCTGATGGAATAAACGGAAGTCAGCCTCATCTAATAGAAAGTGTTTTTCCACTTTTCCCTGGGATAGCCATTTTAGTCTGAATTTTACTGGCAATATACTTAGGAGAAACTCAATAACTATTAGCTCTATTAGGGTATGACTGAGTGAACGGATCATGGCATAGTAGGGAAAGCACTGGACTGGAAGTCAGAGAAATTAAAATCAGGTTTTTTACTTTTTTGGGAATAAGTGGTGGAGTAAAAATAAATCATTGGCTGTTTTGGTTTCAGTTTATTCATTTGTGTAAACAAGCAAATAAATGAATCTGATGATTTCTAAAATACTATTAGCTAGCTCTGTGTTTCTCAGTTACTTGGATGGTAAATATCACTCATTATCTTCAACTACTTAAGTAAAAAGGGAGTAACTGTTTTTAATTTAATGACTTAGAGTATATTCTTCAATCTGCAAAGGCCAGTAACCTGACATTTTTACTCCACAGAATAAAATAGGTACAATTTATAGAACCCTTAGAATGTTTCTGGTACTGTATTAATTACTTTACAAATGCTATCTCACTTAACCCTTTATGAATTTGTTATTATTATCATAATTTTTTAGATGATGGAACTTAGACTTTGGGAATTTGAGTAACTTGACCAAGGCCCAGAAGCTGCTGCTGATTGGTAAGACATGACATCAACTCATTTCTGTATTATTTCAGAGTCTGTGCTCATAGTCACTATACCTGAATGGAACATGATAATACAGGATCATCAAGGGGAATCACTGGGTTAAGATAGGAGGGTGTAAATTGTTTTATTTCAAATGTAATATGTAGTTATATTCTTGATATACAAAATTAAAACAGCTTATAGCAAATGTGAAATCTCCTCCTTACCTAACCTTTTATTCCCACTCTCCTCCCCAACAACATAATTGCTCTCTGTAGCAATTGTAGTGTAGTGTAGAGAGATGCTATTTTAGTGACCAAAAGGATGCACCTAAAGTGGGGATGGGCTCTGAGGTAATGTAATGTTCAGGTTCTTGATCTGGGTATCTAGTTACCCAGGTATGTTCATTTTGTGAAAATATATCAGGCCTTTATGACTTGTATACTTTTCTGTATGCATGTAATATTTCAGTTAAAAGCATGTCTGAGCTTCTTTCTCAGTGAGCAAGGGACGCGGGTGGCACCCCCCTCGTTGGCCAGGTCCTCTTCAGGGACCCAGAGGTGATCCTTCTGGAGAAGAATTCCTCCATGCCTTCATCCGTGTGGGCACTGAGCCCATTCTGATGCATGTAATATTTCAGTTAAAGCATGTCAAGGAAAATACCATGCTACTGAACTACTAGTTGTCCCAGAGCCTCCCTTTTGGGAAATTATGGAAAAACAAACAAACAAAAAAACCTTGTAAAAACTGAGTGGCAAAAAACAACTTTCTCTGTTGCTTAACGATTAATGATGCTACATTGTAATTTCTGGAATCCGCTTTGGTTATACCATTTGCTGGGAGCCTCCTATGTAATTGGCTTGCTCTACTTGATGTATTGGTCCATGTGAAGCTGCCCACATTCTTAGAAGAATGCCTAACTCAGATTGCGCTTAATTTTTACTCCCAGTTGAGCTCAAACCTCGAATTTTCACAGTTGGTTTTCTAAGGGGGAATAGCTCTTCCCTATTCATCTGGTTTCCATGAGAAAGAAGTCTTAACCATCTCCATGAAATTCCAGTTAGTCACTTTTGGAATGTGGAGCCTAGCATCTTCCACTTCTGTGTCTCTTCGGAGGCTGACATTCCTATGGAGAGCACCTGTTCAGAGTTGCTCTTGGACATGGAAATACTTAAAGTTTTTGCTCACCAACATCCATTCTTCTTCTCTGGGCTACAATTCCTGGTGGGACCATTTTATTAGTTCTGACTGCTGAGTTGAGATCAAGAGTGGTAGGATTCACTTTGGGAGCAGATTATGTGACTGCCCAAAAGAGAAACTTTCAGAGTCCCAACTCATCTTTCTGCAGTGGCAACCAGCAGAGTTTGAGATGGTGGTTGCTCCGTCAGTCTGGGTCCCAGAGACAGAATGGAATAGAGAGCAGAGTCTCAGCTGCCCTACAACAGACATGGTAAATGATGAGCAAGAAATATGCTTTTGCAGCTTTAAGCCATTGGGAATCGTTTGATACTGCAGCATAACCCAGGCCCTTCTAAACTATAGCCAGGACTTAAACTTGATAACTGAGGTTCTTCCCGCAGGCCTGAGGAAAGTCATTCAGTACTAGTAGCCTGTATCTGGGTGGGTAAACCTAAGTCTCAGATTTAGCCTTTAGAAATTCCCTTTACTTAAAGGATATATTCTTCAATACCAATGTAATATGTGATAAAGATTTTTAAGTCTCATTTATCTTGTTCTTTTGCATAAGCAGTTGGTTTAAAACTTGTATAGGGAAGAGGAACATTATTTGCAGGACCTCCTTCTTTACAATTCCATCAGGTTAGGGAAGGGGGCCAAGTGACCTAGAAAGAAACTGAAGAGGGAAGTAAGGGTGAGATTATGTGTAGTACAATGGGTAATGGTTTTTTCTTTAATGTGAAGTCCAATAGGAAGTCACAGAAGGTTTTAAGCAGAAATGTGACAAGATAGGATTTGCAATTTTCAAGGAACAGCCTGATTGGCATGTAGAGAATGCATTAGAGGGGTTTAGTGACACGTATAGGAAGACCAGGTAAGAGGACATTGCAGAAACTCCTAACTAAAAATTATGGTGCTCAGGACCCCTGGGTGGCTCAGTTGGTTGGACTACTGCCTTTGGCTCAGGTCATGATCCCGGAGTCCCGGGATCGAGTCCCGCTTCGGGCTCCCAGCTCCACGGGGAGTCTGCTTCTCTCTCTGACTTTCTCCTTGCTCATTCTCTCTCTCATTGTCTCTCTCTCAAATAAATAAATAAAATCTTTAAAAAAAAATAATGGTGCTCAAATGAAAGAAATTATGTGATGGTTAAAATAATGAAACACACATTTCCTTTCCTCTTATGGTCTGGCTGACTTGGGAATACATTTTAGAATATTTAGAGGAATGGAAATATGGCATAGCCTTCAGGCAAATCTCCATGAAGAGTTTAGTAGTAGTATTCTTTCTGTCTTGCTATCTTTCTGTCTCTCTGTATCTCCTGTCTCTCTCCCTCTCCCCCCTCTCTCTCAGTTCCCCTTATATACATAAACACACACTCACACACTTTTGCATAAGAAATAAGAGAGGTTTGGATTATATTTCCTGGCAATAATTTTCAGTGCACAAATTCTGTATCTACTTCAAAGTTAACTGTTATCTCCTCTGACATTTATGCATTAATGAGGACCACATCACCTCTATTCTTCTGAGTGTCTGGGCTCACCCTATGCCATTTCGGCCCAAATCCCTCTTGGTAACAAGTTATGTCTGTACAGAATCCTGCTGCATTGCAAGATACCCTAACCTTCCCTATATACAAGGAACTCCTATACCATAAGGATTCCCCATCACAAGAAGCCTGTGACTACAGAAAAAGAAAAACAAATAAACAAACAAACAAGCACAGTTTTAAGAAAAGGAGACCCCTAACCATGGAGGAAGCCAGCTTTCATAAAGGGATCACTGACTGCTTATTCAAGCTGAGCATTAGGTCTATAAAATGCCAACTAAAAGGGAACAAAAGGCTTGTGGAGGTGAGGTACTGCTGGGTGCCCCTCCCATTTCTACTCGCTGCATAAAGATTAGCAGGAAAGGGAGAATCTTTCCTTCCAACAGCACATATATCTGATTCAAAGGCCACATGATCTTCGAAGGATATGTGCCTGATGAGATTTTGTGCAAAAGGCCAAGATTTCCCTAGCAAGGCAATTTGAGTTTACTCCAGCACTCAGATGGGCAATTGATGCCCTGAAGTTCTACATCATAGAGCATAGGCACAGTGATTTTCAACTAGAAAGATTTCAAAGGGTAGTTAACAGATCTTCCATTGGGGTAATTAATTCTCAATAAGATATTCCTAAAACATTTACTTTGAGCCATGTAAATTCCTGGGGATTTCTAGTATTAACTCAATATAAAGTTAGGAAAAGTTCAAATAACCTCACCTGATACTACAATCTGAGTTCATAAAGGGTGAATTTGGTTTGGGGATAGCTTTTTAAATAATAATAAAATAGGGGTGATGGGGTGGCTTAGTGGGTTAAGCCTCTGCCCTCAGCTCAGGTCATAATCTCAGAGTCCTAGGATCGAGCCCCACATCAGGCTCTCTGCTCAGCGGGGAGCCTGCTTCACCCTCTCTCTCTGCCTGTCTTTCTGCCCACTTGTGATCTCTGTCTTCAAATAAATAAATACAATCTTAAAAAAAATAATAATAATAGAATAGTGGAAACCATTGTATGTTGAAGCTGCTCCTACTAGAAAAGAGAGAAGGTAGGGGGCGGGGAATACCCAGTGCATCTATATAATTATTTTCTTCTCTAAAACAAGGATTTGGTTCACTCAGAAGCATTACTAAATTATTAAATTTCACATTAAAATGAAGGGAGTGTAAACTCATCCCTGCTTTGCCTCTTCACAATTATCTGTTGACCAATAGATGGTGCTCTGATCTAGATTCTGGTGGAGATTTAATGATGAGCAGATTACAAACTGTCGATCTTAATTGAATTAAAGGGAGTTTGCCAAACTCATTCATTCATTCATTTTACCAGTAATTATTAAGCACCCACCATGTGCTAGGACTGTATTAGGGTTCTTTGAACAGGGTAAAGATCGCTATAAAGGAAATAAAAGCTTCACCGTATTTCTTCTCAAGGTGATAATATTTCAGTTTATATTGCTGTGTAACAAATTCCTCCAAAGCTTTATGGCTTACAACACAACAGTTTATTACGTCTCACCAATTGTTCTGTTGGCTGCTGATTTCTTCAGGGCTCGCTCTCTCAGAGTTGCATTCAGCCTACGCTAGAAGGTCTGAGACAGTGTAATTCACATGTCAGGCAGTTGGTACTGGCTGTCCTCCGGGGCACCTATGTCTGCCTCCCCATAGACCAGACCAGCTTTCTTATTGCATGGAAGCCTCAGAGCAGGGCTCCAAGTGGTGAAACCAGAGCCATAAAGCCTATTAAGACTACATAGTCTTGTATGTTGCATCATGTCACCTTTGCAACCTTCTATTGGTCAAAGTGAGTCCAAGACCAGCCTAGATTCAAGAGGTAGAGGAATAGACTCTAACTCTTGATAGAAGAATGACAAATGACCCTACAAAGGTACATGCTTCCTTGGATGGGAGGACTTTGTGGTCATATTTTTTTGATCTACCAAAAAACCCAACTAGATAAATAAATAATAGTAGAACAGAAATGCTTAGATCCCATAGTCTCCTTGTAGAAACATGGCTGGAGAAGCCTGGGGACTTGCAGTTTTTAAAAAGGAAAGTGGTATGTCTTGAAGACAAACTGTTTCGGGCTAATGAGGCCATTGCTTCTGTGGAGAATAAAGGGTTATATGGATGTGGATTGTATATGGCACACACTGTGAGGATGTCTTTATTATTCTTTTTTTCCATTATTCCTAGATACGTAGTTTTCTTCAGCAGCTGGCTAACCTTAAGAGAGTGTGTTAACACCTAATTGGTACTTCTCCAGCAGGTAGGACAGAGATAATGAAACGAGATAGAACAGTGGAGTGGAGATACGCTGGTGAGGCAATGTGATGTAGTTTGGTATTTGATGACATTGTATGTGATCAGATAATTAACCTTTCAACAACAATGTTCAATAAGCACACAAATATATTTAAGAAGTTGGAGCTTTTTGGGGGGGTCAGTAATCATTTCACTTATTAAATCTCTACCGCGTGTCAAGATTTTGGGACGCCTGGGCAGCTCAATTGGTTAAACCAGTGCCTTCTGCTCAAGTCATGATCCTAGGGTCCTGGCATCGAGTCCCACACGGGGCTCCTTGCTCAGCGGGGAACCTGCTTCTCTCTCTGCCTCTGTCTGCCTCTCTGCCTGCTTGTGTTCTCTCTCTCTCTGACAAATAAATAAATAAAATATTAAAAAAAAAGATTTTTATATATGTTATCTTTATATGTTTTAACAATCATGAAAATTGTCAGTTTCTTTATTACACATGAGAAAATTGAGGCCTAGGGAAGACAGGTGCATTTCTCGTAGCCAAATACTAAGCACAGAACAGACTTCAGGCTTTCAGGTACCTACTCATTATGCATCCTCCCGCTATCTTTGTGCAATGGAACCTCAGTTTTGCTGGAGGTTGCAATGTGCCCAGCCCAAACTACATTTCACAAGCTTCTTTGCATAGCCGATGGAAACTGGCTGATGAAGGGTAGCTGGAAGTTGTTTTGTAGGGCTTTTGAGAAAGAGCCTTAAAAAGGAGGCTGATTTGGTTGATATGCATATTTCTGCCATTATTCCTTCCTGCTGCTTAGAACAGGACATAACGCCTAGAGGCCCGGCATCCATAATACAAACATAAACACAAGCACCTCACCAGACTACTAGGATGGTAGAGCAGAGACCTGGAAGAAGCCTGGGCCCCTGAAGAAATTATAGATCTGCTTTATCAGCTCTTACATGAGATGAAAATAAAACTCCCATCTTGCTTAAGCCAGGGTTATTTCCTACACAGGCAGCTATACTCAATCCTAACAGTTAAAGATCGCAAAACACACAGCCCCCGTTGCTTTATCTCAATTCTTTATTTAAAAATAAAATTTAGAAAATCAGTGTCATGAAAGTAATAAAATAATAATGCAGATGCAAGAATCTCCACAATCACAAACCTCTACTTCTGCAGAAGATCAGGAAGTACCTTATTTATGTTGAGCTCAGCCCTTGCAAACTGTATTTTCAAGGCTTGCTTCCTTGTTCTCCAATTTTAGTGACTCTGGCTTCTGAAGGAACCTGATCCTGCCTCTGTGTCTGAGAGTGAGAGTCCCTTGCCTTTGTTTGGAGTCTGTGGCGCTCTGACTTCTGTAGTGATCTGACCTTTGTATCCCACATCTCGAAGCAGGCATCTTCAAATTTCAGCTGCATGAGAATCACAGGACATATTGGTAAAAAAAAAAAAAAAAAATCAGATTATATTTTCAGATCTACCGTAGAGGATTTTGAATCAGTTGTTCTGTGGCAGGGCCCAGGAATTTGTAGTTTTAGCCAATACTCCCCAAAGTTCTTAGGTATGTGATTCACAATTTCCCTTTGGAGAAACCCCGCTGAACCTTCATCCTAACCAGTGCCTCACACTGTTATCGGATCCAGACTTGCAATTTTTGGTGTGGAGGTGGATGGGAGTGTACTTTTTGGTGTCTTTAATAGAGATGGACTGAAGATACATATATAGGAAAACAAAAAACAAAAAAACAAAGCCTGGGTTAAACAAGATAGGGTTTGTATTTTCCACTCACATAAGTCCTGCTATGGTATAAATATCAAAGGTGATTCTTAAAATTTAGTAAGCCAGGTCAGGGTAATATGGCTTTTTTTTTTTTTTTTTTACTTATAGGAATTTTCTCGTATGTTTTAAATCTGTACTAATTGCCATGGCTGGCACAAATTGTACCAGATGGATAGGTAAGTCTCCTACTTTTGCAGAGTTCCAAGTTGCCTTTCCTATTCTTAATTATCAAAGATTAATTTTATTTTGCAGAACATTCACAGAGAATTACCAATACCTTTCCTCAAAGGACATACTTCAAACTTTAAAAGATCAAAATTTTAATAAAAGTTTGAAATTATTGCCAATGTTTTTACAGAAGCAACCAAATGATTTCAACTAATGGGGCATATGAAAGGCAACCATTGTAAAAAGGTAAAACCTAGGCCACCCCTGGAAAGAAAATACATTTCTCTCTCCATAGTGGACACATAGGCCCTCTTCTGCTTTCAGGGATGGTTTCCTGAAAAGTTCAATGGCATAGAATGTGAAAAATGAAAGCAATCAACCTCTATGTTTTAAGGAAGAGCTAGACACTTTACAAAACCCGCAATTTTACCTGACTACTTAATCATATATAACTGGTATCTCATCCATGCCCTTATGCTCTTTAATTTACTCTTTTTTTTCATCCAGGCTTAAATTAAATTAGTTTCTATTGGAGCACCTGGGTGGCTCAGTCAGTTAAGTATCTGCCTTTGGCTCAGGTCATGATCTTGGAGTCCTGGGATGGAATCCCACGTGGGGCTTCTTGCTCAGTGGGGAGTTTGCTTCTCCCTCTGCCCCACCCCCTTGCTTGCACAAGCTCTCTTTGTCTCTGTCTCTGTCTCTCTCTCAAATATATAAATAAATAAAATCTTTTTAAAAAATTGTTTCTTTTGTAATCCTACCACTGCTACTGCTGCTGTTACTACTTCTACTACATCTCCCAACTTTTCCTGCCATTCCTGAAATATGCCTGCGCGGTCAGGTCAGTACCGTAGGTATGCTGTGAGTGTCATCTGTTTAATAGCACATCTCTCTGCTCCCATGGAGACTGACTGAAATCTAGGCCTGATGCGGGAACTGTCTTGAAATTTCTGTTGTCTGTCGTTCTGTGGATTTCCTTTATTTTTCTCTCAGGTTGGGTCCTATCTCCTTAGCTCTCCATTGATTTCTTTTCTCATTTCATTCCTTGTTTTGGTGGAACACGATTTCCCACAGCGTCCTGAAAGAAGTTTTCATGACAGGTAAGCTTTTTGAGGCTTTGCCTGTGTGTCACTGTCTTTATCATGCCATCGCTCTCAGTTGCTGGACTGACTGGGTGTAGAATTCGAAACTGAGTGTTTCTTTGTAACTCATGGCTCCCCTTTCTTCCAGTTTCCATTGTAGTATTGAGAAGTCCAATGCCACTCTAATTTTTGATCATTGTGTGAACTATGCCTTTTTTTGCTCTTTAAACATTTCAGATCTTTTTGTTGTCCTCGGTGATCTGAAACGTCTTGGCATGAGTCTATTTTATCTCTTATGTCAGTCCTTTGATGACATTTTTCCATCTGTTGATTCATTTTTTTTGACAGTTCGGTGAATTTGTCCTGAATTGTTTATTTGATTATTATACCCCCGCCCCGCTGACCTTTCTCCTGTCTTTTCCTTTCTGGAATACCTTTTGCGACTTCTCCTTCTCCTTCTTCTTCTTCTTCTTGTTTCTGTCCCTATCCCCTTTTGCTCTACTTTCTGCCAGGTTTTCTCAAAGTTTTTTCCGTGTTTTCTCAATTGTATCTTTCAACTCTTACATCCTATATGTGATAACTACTGTTACACTTTTACTTTCCAAGAGCTACTTTTGTTGTTGTTTTCTGAATGGTTTCTTTTCTCTCCCTGCCCCCAGTAGTGTGGCACAGGCAGTCAGCTACCAAATATAGATTTGTATTTGTTCCCTAAAATAAAGTTGCTGATGGAAAGTGACTGCTCAGTCAAGGACTGCATTTCTGATTTCCGTTGCATCATGCTATTGGAAAGTGAACAAGAAATAGCATATATTCTTCTAAGACAAAGAATTAGAAACTAAGTATCTTTCCTTTGCCATTTCTTTCATCATTTATCATATGAATAAATAGAACTCTAAGGACAAAAGGGATAGAAAAGTCATAGGTGGGGAGGGAGCCAGGAACCTGGAGTAATTATGTGGAACAGAGCCCCCCACACTATCCTATTACTAACTGGACTTTATATAGGTCAGAAATAAATATCTATGATGTTAAGCTACTGAGATATCAATGTGTTGTCTCTATTATAGCAGTTAGTATTACCTTAATTAAGATATCATTCTTTTGTTGACTGGTTGATGTAATAATTTTTTTCCCTCTGAGAAAATTAATACTATTTTAAATATCATTATTCTTTCTCCAGTGTAGTCTTGTTTTTCCTCAGGTTGCTTTTATGGGTGTTTGGTTTGACCACTTTCTGTCATTTTGATCCTTGCCTCAAATATCTTTATTGGCCATTCATATTTAATAAGAGGGCAACAAAAAAATCCTCTTTGAAAACTGTATGCCTGTGTGGGATTACATGGATTACATGGACTGTAGGCTTCAGAGTAAAGTAATTTGACTAGAATGTTTCTTTGGGAAATCCTTCAGAAGAGCATTTTCAAGGCTTTCTCTTGGACTTGCATGATTTCCCAGAAGAGGTGCTTTTGACCTCCTGCCTGGATGTATACAGTCTTCACACCTGGCATTCTGAAAGCTAGGTTTAGGGGGTGATTGTGGGACAGGGGAATGCTGTCTGGGAGCTTGCATTTAACTCCCCATTTTTTATTATGGCCCCTTTTCCTGCAACTCTGCCTGGTAGCCCTTTAGTAGAGACAACCTCAGTTTCACGCTCTGCAGAGTAACTTTGAGTTGCCAGAGAGACTGAGGAATGGCTGTCTAGCTTCACAAGTTTGGTGAGGGTCCAAGAGGTCTATATGTTTCCCAGAAATGACTTGCAGAACCAAACGATTCTGCAGTTTTTATCATCACTTTTACCCCTGGGTCTTCCAGAGGTACTTGGGTCTTTGGGGGATTCTGTCTCATATATTGGGTTGTTTTTCAGCTTTTCCTACTGCTGGCTTAGAATTCAACTCTCTCAGATTTGCCAAGTAATTTACCACTCATCCAGTTGCTCTCTAGCTTCCAAAACTGTGTGGTCTTTGTCTCCTTTCCAAAACTCTTTGCCCATGCATCTTTAGGCCTTTATTTAAAAAAAAAAAAAATACAGCTCATTGGGCTTTTAGAAGACAGCAGGGCTCTGTAAATGCATCAGTTCACCATGTTTATCTGAAAACTTAAAAACAATTTAAATTAAAACCAACTCAATTTCATAATTTCCAAAATAGCAGGACGTCTAGAACCTTTCTTTCCCTCTCTTCTGAATTGCCCCATGACTCCAGAAGGTTACTTAAAGGGGAAGATCTTGCTTATAAATGCTTCACCAAGAGGAAACTAGAAAATTAGCTGGATTCACTAGTGGGACTCATTTGTCTGCTACCATTTGTTCTGTAGCCGGTGGACACCATTGCTCTCGTCACTTGGTTTGGCAGAGCTCACTGCTGAGCTTTTGCTTTGCTGGTCCAGTTCCTTGCATGGGTTCTGTAATAGAGCTTAACCTCACTCTTTCAACCAAGGTGCTCTGTATTGTCTCTTACAGTTGCATCTTTTTGGTTCATTGTCACGTGTTCAGCTATTGTTTCCAGAGTATGGCCTGAATTGGCTAAAATGAACAGCCAACCTCAACTACACATTGTGCCAGAACCAAGCCTCCCTGAATAAGCCTGGGTCACCAATTCAAATTCCTTTTCCCTAACCATAAGTGTTCCTAAGAGGACCCTAGAGCCTTTTTCTGCAAAAGCCCTTCTAGTGACTGCAAGTCCGGACACTGTCTGAGAACTTCCAGCACCTAACAGGGGAAGCACAGGTTTTTCTGATCAGTGCATTTGTATGAGATTTGGAAGATGAGAGAGAGAGCCAGAAATCCACTATGACTCTTCTTGGCAGTCATGGTCAGATATGTGGGCTTCAGCTGATATAAGATCAGGGGCCTCTAATATTATCCTGTGACTGAATCACTTCAGTGCTAGAAGCAGCTTTGATCACTAGCAGCATTTTCAAGTGGGTGCTAAACACTTCCAAGTCTCTGGGAGGTAATGGTAAACCCTGAATGCTAGTGGCAGAATTTCCTGACCTCTCCATTCCTCTGGCATGTCTGACAGTTTGGAAAGCACCTAACCCCTTGTATTAATTCTCTTTCTGCTTGAAATACTAGAATGACAAGGCCATGACTGCCCTTGGGTACCCATCTTCTCCTTTTCGTCAGGGTTTCGAGTGCCTCTTGTCTACACTGAGAGGAACATGGTGGCTATCAGATGGAAGCTTCTATGTGGGGTGTGGTTTTTGGGCTGGAAGTCAAGCTCCACTGACCCAGGCACGTTCCCTCACACAGACTGTGAGGGAAATTCAGGAGTCAAATGTAAATTATTTGAGGATTGCCTTTATTTTCCAAAGGGGAATGTTTAGAGAAAAAAAATTAACCTCTTTGATAAATAATAAGACAAAAACTTCAACAACTTTTCTATTTTATCCAGAAATCAAACTCACACTGGTAGGCAATGTATAAATAGTATAGCATCCAGAGCTTTAATTCAGTGGATCCCAGCCTATCTAATTTAAATCTTTTATTGTCCATGCTGTCATTCTACAGAAAAGCTAGACATTTGTTGGCCTCTTTTCCTCTAAAGATCCTTAATTACTGGACTTCTTTATATTATGGAAAAAATTCTTTTCTACATTAAATATACTAATAATTATCTTGGTGACTGAAACATTATTTTCAATTCTGCTTATTTCTGTCTCACTGGAAGTTTAGACCAAAAATCTCAGAATGAAGGTAATATATAATTCTAGGAGCATAACCTTGTCACATCAGATTTCTTTAAAACGTATATAAATTTTTAAATTCACAATGTATTAGAAGATATCCATCAAGGTCAGATCATAGAACTTTTTGGAATAGTCTTTTTAAAGTAGTTTGATATATATGGAGTATTACTTATTTATAATTATTTTAATGGGACCTGTTGGTAGATTGCAAAAGGATCCTTTGATTGGCCACAATATCTTCTGATCTCAGATTATGGAAAAGTTGTAATCTCTAGGCCAGTTGTTGGTTCAGTACTTGAGGCATATTTTCCCATAGACATATCATTTATTTCATTTATGTAATATTTATACCCTGCCTACTCCAGAAAACAATTGGGAAGAAATGTATGTAACTAAGTGCAATGTAAAAAAAGAAAAGTTTAAAATTGAAAGGGGCAGAGAAATACACATCTCTTGGTGCCTAAGGTATTTTTAAAAGGAGGCAGGTAGAAGATAGATAGATAAAGATAATATCATAAAGATCCATGTCCTCATCTTTGTGCTTTTGTGAATTTGATCAAGCTTCTGAATCTCAGTATCCACATCTATTAAATGGATTTAAATTGTAACCTGGCCAGTGACTATGTTCCATGACAAAGCCTTAAGGAAAGACTCCTCCTTTAGATCTCCTCAGCATTTCCTCTAGGATCCCTGGCTCAGGATGAACAAGGACAACTCTGAAAAGTTCTGCCTCCAGAGCAACTATCCCTCTACTCCTATTTTTGCTGGACCAGCTGCACCAGCTTTAACCTCTGCCTGTGCTTGTGTTGAGATCCTCTGATATGCAGACCTCACAGATGTGAGACTCACAGAATCTGTTTGTGCTGCTGCCCATCTCCCTTACCCCACTGTCTTACTAATCTTCTTTTCCACTAGCCAGGAAATCACCTTATCTTGCTATTTTCAACTCTAAAGCTGTTACATCCCAGGTGATGCTGACTTCCTCTATTATCGCACCTTTCTATTTCCCAGAGGACAGAACTTTCGGCAAGCCAGGTCAAGGGATGATGAAGCCTGGTCAGACCTTCCCCTGGAACTACTAGTTCTTCTAAAAATCTACCTGCTGTGCCATCTGGACCATTCTTAACTCGGTGCACTTTTCCCTGGTTTAAAGAGTTTTCTTCAGTCTAATACAATTTTACGGAAGCTTCCAGGCTTTCATACAAGATCTCATTCCAATTGGAATATAAATATACCTTATTTCCCAAGGATCACTAGACCTCAACCAAGCACGGGAATGCCTCCTTACATTCATTTCAGTGTCTGCTAAGGAGGTTCAGCGTTCTGGAGGACAAAATAAGCCACAAGGGGGCAGTGTTGCCTAATCTTGCATTCCAGCCTAATACTTTTGGGGAAATGCCGCCCCAAATCTTTGTTGAACTCAAGTTTAGATAAATCGTGAAGCCTAAATAAGATAATATAATAGTTGCGACTACTGGTCTTAAATGCCTCTAAGTGCCAAGTATTTTATATATTATTTCATTTAATTCTCACGTAGGCCAGATAACATGTGGGTTTCGCTGCCCAGTGAGATTTAGATGGCATTATTTCAAACATTAGTAATTCCATGACTCCAACCCACAAATTCTGTTAATCTTTCTGTGTTAAATGTCCATGGTTTCCTTTGTCTATGGCTGCTGAAATTGTCCATTCTGTCTATATTTGCACAAATCGGTATAGCTTTTCTATAGTTTCTATAGGACATCCATTCTGTTCACAATGAGTCTTTAAGGGTCTACAGGAAGGGGTCAGTTTATTGTCTTTTCTTTTCCCCCCTCAGACTCTATCCCTTCCCCCAAATCTCCAAATGACCAATCAAATCCCTCCTTTCTTCTTATAATAACTGAATGTATTCATTGCTTGAGGTTTTCTCTCATCCTAGTTACTTATTCTCAGACAATGGGAAAGGGAAATCTAAAAGTGAAATCTTGGTGACATAGTTTGTCTGTGTGAACTCTTTGTCAATGGAATGTTTATAATTTAGGAATTTCAAGCATATGCAAAAAGGCTCTTCTACTAATCAGAATTTCATAGGGTTGTTCTTCAGCAGTTACATGTCGAGTGAGTTAATTATGAACCAGTGCCAAAAAAAAAGTTTAGCACACTGAGAAGATATCAGAAATATCTCAAATGAATATTAATGTTTTGAAATGTCCATGTAATTGAAATCAATTTAAATGTAAAAATAATTTGAAGAATGCTAATGCAGTGGCAGAGTCTCCCACAGATAAATATGTCAAAACACATTAGAATTTCTCTGAGGCTGTGGCAGAAACCTGTATTGTGAGTAGGCTGCAGGATAGGCAGATCTGATTTCATTTTTGCTCTGTTAAGCCTATTTCTTTCTGGTTTTTGTATTTGCATCTTTAGTCAGAGGATTTTTGCTTTGGCCATGTGGATTTTTCTTGGAAATGACACCTCTGCTTTAATTTTAATTTTGTTTAAAGTGGACTGACTTACCTAAATGTCCAGGTTTGGGTCTCATAAACTTCAATTTTAAAGTGATTTATAATAAAAACACATGTTATTGGGAAAAATAGCGCATGAGTGCACTTAAATGTAGTATCTAAAATAATCAAACTTCCAAAAGGGGAGAGTATAATGTGGGACGCCTGGGATAGCGGGGCAGGGGGAAATGAGAAGTTCGATGTATGTAAAGTTTTGGTTTTGTGAAATGACTAAGTTCTAGAAATCTGCTATCCACCATTGTGGCTATAATTAACAATACTGTTCTGCACACTTTAAAAAGTTGTTAAAAGGGTAGATTTCATATTAAGTGTTCTTACCACAAAACAAAATAATACACCCAGAAAACAGCAACAAAAAGGAGCATGAGAAAACTTTTGGAGTTGATATGTTTATTATCTTGACTGCAATGATGATTTGTGGGTATGTCCAAAGTCACCAAATTGTTTTTTACATTAATTGCATTTAGTCTTTTTTATATACTCGTTATATCTCAGTAAAGCTGCTTAAAAAAGAAATATGTATGATAAGGAAAGTAAGTTGTCACCCTTTTTAAGTTGAGCTATGGTTGATCTATACCAATATATGAGTTTCAGATGTGTCCATTGCCAAATGGTCACTACAATGAATTTAACTAACATTCATTACCACATAGTTACATTTTTTTCTTGTGATGAGAACGTTTTAAAAATTTATTGAGGTATAATTGACATACAATGCTGTATTAGTTTCAGGTGTATGACATAGTGGTTTGACATTTGTAATGTTTGTATACATTGTGAAATTGTCACCACAATAAGTCTAGTTACCATCTGCTATTCCGCAAAGTTAATGCAGTGTTATTGCCTATACTCCTCATGCTGTACATTACATCCTCATGACTTATTTTATACCTAGAAGTTAGTATTTAATCACCTTCACCCATTTTGCTACCCCCTCTCCTGTGGCAACTACCAATCTGTTCTCTTTATCTGTGTGTCTGGGTTTTATTTTGTTTTGTTTGTTTTGTTTTTCAGATTCTACATATAAGTGAAATCATGCAGGATTTGTCTTTCTTTTTGACATATTTCACTTAAACGCAGTATCCTTGAGGTACATGCATGTTGTAAATGGTAAGATTTCATTCTTTTTTAGGCTGAGTGGCATTCCATTGTGTATATACATGTGTATATACATATATCCCATCTTCTGTCCATTCATCTGTCAGTAGACGCTTAGATTTCCATATCTTGGCTATTGTAAATAACACTGCAGTGAACATAGGGGTGCATATATCTTCTTGAATTAGTGTCTTCGTTTTCTTCAGCCAGATACCCAGAAGTGGAATTGCTAGATTTTATGGTACCTCTATTTTAATTTTTTGAGGAACTTTATACTGTCATCACAACAAGTGGACTCCGTAATCCCCATCACCTATTTTACCCATCCCCTACCCACTTCCCTTTTGGTAACCATCAGTTTGTTCTCTACAGGTCTGTTTCTTGGTTTGCTCCCTCTCTGTCCTCCTGGGCTACATTGCTTATTTGTTTTGTTTCTTAAATTGCACAAATGAGTGAAATCATATGGTATTGTCTTTCTCTGATTAACTTAGTTTGCTTAACATAATACCCTCTAGTTCCATCCATGTCATTGCAAATGGCAGGATTTCATTTTTTTTTTATGACTGAGTGATATTCCATTGAAAAAAAAAAATATATATATACCACATCCTCTTTATCCATTCGTCAGCAGAGGGGAATTGGTCTATCTCCATGATTTGGCTATTGTAGATAATGCTGCTATAGACATCAGGGTGCCAGTTAAGCCAACCATTAAAAAGATGTGCAAAAAATGTAAAAACAATAACAATGAAACATCGGGGTGCATGTATCCCTTTGAATTAGTATTTCTTTATTCTTTGGGTAAATAACTAGTGGTACAATTGCTGGATCATAGCTTAGTTCTATTTTTAACTTTTTGAGGACCAGTTTGCATTTCCACCAACAGCACGAGACAGTTCCCCTTTCTCTACATCCTTGCCAGCACCTCTTTTTTTCTTGTGTTACTGATTTTAACCATTCTGACAGATGTGAGATGGTATCTTATTATAGTTCTGATTTGTATTTCCATGATGATCAGTAATGTTGAACATCTTTTCATTTGTCTACGGGCCATCTGTATGTCTTCTTTGGAAAAATGTCTATTCACTTCTTCTCCCCACCTTTAAATGGATTATTCAGTTTTAGGGTGTTGAGTTGTGTAAGTTCTTTGCATATTTTGGATATAACCCTTTATCAAGTATGTCATTTGTAAATGTCTTCTCCCATTCTGCAGGTTGCTTTCCAGTTTTGTTGAATGTTTCCTTTGCTGTGCAGAAGCTTTCCAATAGTTTATTTTTGGTTTTGTTTCTCTTGCCTCAGGGAGAGGTATCTAGAGAGAAATGGGTATGGCTGATGACAAAGAAATTATCGTGTATATTCTTTTCTAGGATTTTCATGGTTTCCTGTCTCGTATTTAGATCATTCATCCATTTTTAATTTATTTTTGTGTATTGTTTAAGAAAGTGGGCCAGTTTCATTCTTTATTTCTTTTTTTAAAAATTTAAAAAAAAATTTTAATAAACATATAATGTATTTTTATCCCCAGGGGTACAGGTCTGTGAATCGCCAGGTTTACACACTTCACAGCACTCACCATAGCACATACCCTCCCCAATGTCCATAACCCCACTCCTCTCTCCCAGCCCCCCTCTCCCCAACAACCCTCAGTTTGTTTTGTGAGATTAAGAGTCACTTATGGTTTGTCTCCCTCCCAATCCCATCTTGTTTCATTGATTCTTCTCCTACCCACTTAACCCCCCATGTTGCATCACCACTTCCTCATATCAGGGAGCGCATGTGATAGTTGTCTTTCTCCGCTTGACTTATTTCGCTAAGCATGATACGCTCTAGTTCCATCCATGTTGTCGCAAATGGCAAGATTTCATTTCTTTTGATGGCTGCATAGTATTCCATTGTGTATATATACCACATCTTCTTTATCCATTCATCTGTTGATGGACATCTAGGTTCTTTCCATAGTTTGGCTATTGTAGACATAGCTGCTATAAACATTTAGGTACAGTTTCATTCTTTTGCATGTGGCCATCAAGTTTTCCCAACATCATTTGTTGAAGAGATTGTCTTTCTCATTTCTATATTCTTTCCTACTTCATTACAGATTAATTGGCCATACAGTTGTAAGTTTACTTCTGGGTTTTCTGTTCTGTTCTATATTGATCTATGTGTTTATCTTTGTGCCAGTACCATGCTCTTTTGCTTACCACAGTTTTGTAATCTAACTTGAAGTCTGGAATTGTGATGCCTCCAGATTTGCTTTTCTTTTTTCCTTTGAGGTTGCTTTGGCTATTCGCGGTCTTTTGTGGTTCCATACAAACTTTAGGATTGTTTGTTCGAGTTCTGTGATAAATGCTATTGGCATTTTGATAGGGATTGCATTGAATGTGTAGATTGCTTTAGGTATTATGGATATTTTAACAATAGTTGTTCTTCCCATCATTGAGCGTGGATTGTCTTTCCATTTCTTTGTGTCATCTTCAATTTCTTTGATCAGTGTTTTATAGATATCAGAGTATAGGTCTTTTACCTCTTCAGTTAGGTTTATTCCTTGGTATGTGATTGTTTTTGGTGTAATTGTAAATGGGATTAATTCCTTAATTTTTCTTTCTGCTGCTTCATTTTTGGTGTGTAGAAATGGAACAGATATCTGTACATTGATTTTGTATCCTGTGACTTCTGAATTCATTTATCAATTCTGACGGTTTTTTGGTGGAGACTTTTGGGTTTTCTATATAGAGTATCACATTATCTGAAAATAGTGAAAGTTTGACTTCCTCCTTACCAATTTGGATGTCTTTTATTTCTTTTTGTTCTCTGATTGCTGTGACTAGGATTTCCAGTACTAAGTTAAATAACAGTGGTGAGAGTAGATATACCTGTCTTTTATCCTGACTGTAGAGCAAAAGCTCTTAGTTTCTTCCCCTTTGAGGATGATATTAATGGTGGGTTTCTCATGTATGGCCTTTATTATGTTGCCTTATGTTCCCTCTAAACCTACTTTGTTGAGGATTTTTATCATGAATAGATGTTGTACTTTGTCAAATGTTTTTGTTGCATCTATTGAAATGATCATACAGTTCTTTTCCTTTCTTTTATTAATATGACATATCATGTTGATTGATTTTTGAATATTGAAACATACTTGCATCCTGGACTAAATTCCACTTGATCCTGGTGAATGATTTTTAAATGTATTGTTGAATTCAGTTTTATTGAGAAATTTTGGATCTTTGTTCATCAGGGATATTGGGCTATGATTCTTTTTTAGTGGAGACTTTGACTGGTTTTGATAATTCTGGCCTCATAGAATGAATTTGGAAGTTTTTCTTCCTTTTCCATTTTTTTGGAATAGTTTGCGAAGAATAAATAGTAACTATGGGTAGAATTTGTTACTTCTACCCTGTGAAGACAACCAGTCCCTGGACTTTTGTTTATTGGGAGTTTTTTGATTACTGATTCAATTTCTTCGCATGTTATAAGTGTGTTCAAATTTTCTATTTCTTCCTTTTTCAGTTGATATGTTTGTTAGTTTGTATGTTTGTCGGAATTTATCCATTTCTTCCTAGTTGTCTGATTTGTTGCCATTTGGTTTTTCATAATTGTTCTCATAATTGTTCATATTTCTGTAGTATTTCTGCTCTCTCATTTGTGATTTTATTTGGGTCCTTTCTTTTTTCTTTTTGTTAAGTCTGGCTAGAGGTTTATCAATTTTATTAATTTTTTCAAAGAATCAGCTCCTAGATTCATTGATCTGTTCTATTGATTTTTCAGTTTGTATATCATTTATTTTTGCTGTAATTTATTATTACCTTCCTTCTACTGGCTATAGACTTCCTGTATTTTTTTTTTCTTGCTTCTTTAGGTATAAGGTTAGGTTGTATATTTGAGATTTTTCTTGCTTTTTAAGGTAGGCCTGTATTATTATATATTTCCCTCTCAGGGCCACTTTTGCTGAATCCCAAAGATTTTGGGCTTTTGTGTTTTCATTTTTAATTGTTTCTATGTATTTTTTAAAATTTCTTCTTTGATTTACTAGTTGATCATTGGGAAGTAACATATTGTTTAACTTCATGTATTTGTGGTCTTTACAAATTTTTCTGGTGGTTGACTTCTAGATTCATTGCATTGTGGTCAGAAAAGGTCCATGGTATGATTTCAACCTTTTTGTATTTTTTAAGACCTGATTTTGTGACCCAGTATGTGATCTTTTATGAAGAATGTTCTATGTACATTTGAGAGGAATGTGCATTCTGCTGTTTTAGGATGGAATGTTTTGAATATATCCGTTAAGTCCATCTGGTACAGTGTATCACTTAAAGCCTTTGTTTTCTTGTTTATTAATGGTTTGGATGATCTGTCCATTGATATAAGTGGATTGTTAAAGTCTCCTACTATTATTTTGTGTTATTACCAATTAGTTCCTCTATATTTGTTAATAATTGTTTTATATATTTGGATGCTACTGTGTTGGATACATAAATATTTATAATTGTTATATTTTCTTGTTGGTTTGTCCCCTTTTTGATTACATAATGTCCTTCTTTGTTTCTTTTTACAGTCTGTTTTAAAGTCTCATTTGTCCATTGTAAATATTGCTACTCTGGCTTTCTTTTGACATCCATTTGCATGATAAATGTTTCTTCATCCCCTCACTTTCAATCTGAAGGTGGCTTTAGGTCTAAAATGTGTCTTTTGTAGACAGCATATAGATTTTTTTTAATCCATTCTGATACCTTGTGTCTTTTGATTGGAACATTTTGTCTATTTTCGTCTATTTATGTTCAAAGTAACTATTTATTCATATGTATTTATTGCCATTTTATTACTTGTTTTGGCATTGTTTCTAGAGATTTTCTCTGATCCTTTCTTGTCTTTGTCGTGTTTGGTCTCTCCTTTGCACTCAAAGAGTCCCCTTTAATATTTCTTGCAGGGCTGGTTTCGTGGTCATGAACTCCTTTAGTTTTTATCTGGGAATCTCTTTATCTCTCCTCTATTGTGAATGATAACCTTTGCTTGAGAATATTCTTGGCTGCAGATTTTTCCCATTCAGTACTTTGAATATATCATGCCATGCCCTATTTCTTTCTTATCTTTTACTCTTCCCTTGTGGTTTGATGGCTTTCTTTAGTGTTATGGTTATATTCCTTTATATTTTTCTTTCGTGTATCTATTTGTATGTAAACTTTTGCTTTGTGGTTATCATGAGATTTACATGTAGTGTGTGTGTGTGTGTGTGTGTGTGTGTGTGTTTGTTTTAAGTTGTAATAACTTAAATTTGAACACATTCAAAACTACATTTTATAGCACCCATGATTCATGTTTTTGATATTTCTTTTTACATCTCTTTATTTTATGTATTTCTTCACTAATTATTATAGTCCTAGTTAATTTTCCTACTTTTGTCTTCTTAACCTTCTTAGTTGCCTTTTTAAAAGGATTTATTTATTTATTTGAGAGAGAGAGAAAGAGCAGAGATGGGGGCAGAGAGAGAGGGAGAAGGAGAGAATCTCAGGAAGACTCCCCACTGAGTGTGGAGCCCAATGTAGGGCCATCAATGTAGGGCTATTCTATCTCAAAACCCTGAGATCATGATCTGACCTGAAATCAAGAGTTGGACACTTAACCAACTAAGCCACCCAGGTATCCCTTGCTTAGTTACTTTGTAAGTGATTAATCCACTGCCTTTGCTATATATTTACCTTTTTGGTAAGATTTTTACTTTCATTTGTTTTTTTGTTATTAATTAATGTCTTTTATTTGAATTTTAAATAAATCTTTAATATTTCTTGTAAGACTGGTTTAGTACTATTCAACTCCTTTGGCTTTTGCTCGTCTGGTAAATTCTATCTCCATCAAATCTGGATGATAATTTTGCTGAGTAGAGTATTCTTGGTTAGAAGGGGTTTTTAATTTTTTTTTTTTTTCCCTTTCAGTCTTTGACTATGTCATACTAGTTACTTCTGGCTTGCAAAGTTTCTGTTGAGAAATCTGCTGATAGCCTTATGGAGTTTCCCTTGTACATAACAATTTGTTTTTCTCTTGTTGCTTTTAAGATTCACTCTTTATTTTCACCTTTTGGTATTTTAATTATATTGTCTCTTTGTGTGTTTCATTTCTTTGGATTCATTTTATTTAGAACTCTATGGGCTTCTTGAACCTGGATGTCTGTTTCCTTCCCTAGGTTAGGGAAGCTTTAAGCATTTATTTCTTCAAAAACGTTTTCTGTCCCTTTCTTCTTCTTCTTCTTCTTCTTTTTTTTTTTTTTTCCCTTCTGGGACTCCATAATGTGAATATTATTTCAGTTGACATTAATGTAGAGGTCTTCTAAATTATTTTTTTTAAAAATTATCTTCATTTTTAAAAATACTTTTTTTCTCTTTTTGCTGCTTTGAATGAATTCCATTGCTTTTTTCCCCAGCTTGCTGATTCATACTTCTACTTTATCCAGTGTGCTGTGAAACCTCTCTAATATATTTTCCAGTTCAGTTATTATGTTCTTCAGCTCTGTGACTTCTGTTTGGCACCTTTTTAAATGTTTTCTGTCTTTTTATTGAAGTTTTCACTGTTCCTGAGTTTGATGAGCATCTTTATGACTCTTTGAATTCCTTATCAGGTAGATTACTTATCTCTGTATAATGATGGCCTTTTTCTGAGATTTTGTCTTATACTTTTACTTGGCATGTATTTCTCTTTCTCCTCGTTTGGCTTGGTTCTCTGTGTATATTTCTATGTATTAGGCAAAACAGCTACCTCTCTTAGTCTTGAATAAATGGCCTCGTGTAAGTGATGATCCTTCTCATTCAACCTTGCCCTAGCTCTCGGTTGCTTCTGAAACCTTTGTGATTGTCCAAGCTGCCTAATGTATTCTTGATATGCCCTCATTGTTAAGTGTATCCCAAGAATTGTCAGTGATCCTAGGGGAGGAATCTCATATAACACCTACTTTCAAGTTTCAAGCTGATTGGAAGCCAGACCCTAAGGCAGTGTCTTTTAAAGTGTGCAAATATATGTATTCCTGTGGGGTTGCAGGTATAATTCCTGTTGTTCTCCATACCAGAAGATCTGGAGATGACAATTTCAAAACTGGGGGCTCCAGATTGAGTGTATAAGCTCATTTCTGAGAAGTCCTGGTGAGCTGTAGTGAGGTCAGAGTAGTGGACAAGAATAATGTCTCCCTGCTTGTTTTCTGGGTTTGTCTCTTTAGCATCTGGATGTGTGGGAAACTGGAAGCCTGTCCTTTAGCTGAAGCTCCAGGCCAAGTAAATAAACTTTTTCACAGGAAGACTGTAGCTGTGTTTCAGATTACCATCCATATAGTGCCCTAGGGGTGATAGCCTGCTAAGAGTTGTCTTTCTAATTTTTATAGTCCCATGGAGCACTGGAATACCTGTCCCCTTGGCTATCCAGGCAGGACAATCAAGGGGTATCACCTGTGTGGATGGCATGTGTCCTTTGGCTTTAGCAAGGAACTGGGAAATGTAATGGGTAAAACATTCTTGCTGGCTGCTGGAAAATATTGAGTCTACGTGAATGCTCAGGCTTCGCCAATGCAGCAGCAAAGAGCTTTATCTGTGCACTAGTGCCATCTTTAAGCTTGGAGTAAGAAAATGCTATGACCACTTGTGCTCACCAGACCCAGTCAGGGGACAAGGGAGTGTTGCAACAACCTGCACTATCTGGTCTCAGCAAATGCTATGACCATTCTTCCCCATTGCTGGTCCCATCAAGGTAGCAGTAACCAAGTTCATCTCTCTGTGATAGGAGGCTAAGTGGAGAGAGCAACAATGGTGTCTGCCAGCACCTCCATTTTGGGGACAATTTCAACTGTTCCCCATGCCTTCAGCCAATGCCCCAAATTAGCAAATAAATCTCCCTCACATATAACCTAGATACATTTTTTTTTTTTTTTACACTTGGTCTTTGGGCAAGTGAGACCTCATGGGAACCCTCCAGGAGGGGCATTTCAGTTTCCTATAGCACTTTGGGACCCTTGGACATCAGCCCCATTGTTTTTCCAAGATAGATATAATGATGGCTCACTTTCCAGTGCTAATCTTAGGGTTCAGGGTGCTCAGTATGAGTTACCAACTCCTCACTACTCCAGAAGTGTCTGTATGCTGAGATCCCTTTTTATTGTGTGTCATTGCATCACATATTTTTTTTTAACAAGATCATGTCTCTGCCTCTTCAACCTGTCTCAATGAGGTCCTTCTATTCTTTGTTGTGAAAAGCAATTCATCTAGTTTTCATATATTTTTCAGAGGGAAATGGTGATCCATGTGCAGTTGTAGATTTGATGTATCTGTGGGAGGAAGTTAAATTCAGGATCTTCCTATGCCACCACCTTGGACACCCCCAGCCCCATGAAGAGAACTTTTAAGACCTACTCTCTTAGCAACTTTTCTGTATACAGTACAGTATTTTTTTTAAGGTTTTATTTATTTATTTGACAGATAGAGATCACAAGTGGGCAGAGAGGTAGGCAGAGAGAGAGGAAGGAAAGCAGGCTCCCTACTGAGCAGAGAGACTGATGCGGGCCTCGATCCCAGGGCTCTGGGATCATGACCTGAGCTGAAGGCAGAAGTTTTTAACCCACTGAGCCACCCAGGTGCCCAGTACAGTATTATTTTTTTTTAAAAAGATTTTATTTATTTATTTGACAGAGAGAGAGACCACAAGTAGGCAGAGCAGCAGGCAGAGAAAGAGGGGGAAGCAGTCCTCTGCTAAGCAGAGAGCCTGATGAGGGGTTTGATCCCAAGACCCTGAGATCATGACCTGAGCTGAAGTCAGAGGCTTAACCCACTGAGCCAACCAGGTCACCCCTACAATACAGTATTATTAACCATAGTCACAATGATGTACATTATACTCTAAGGAATAATTTTATAACTGAAAGTTTGCGCCTTTTGACCACCTTCACTCATTTTAACCCCTCCAACCACCTACTTCTGGTTACCAATGATCTGTTCTCTGTATCTGTGCATTTAGTTTGTTTACTTGTTTTTTTAGATTCTACATATAAGTGAGATCATATGGTATTTTTGTCTTTCTTTGGCTTATTTCACTTAGCATAATGTCCTCAAGGGCCATGTTGTGACAAAGGGAAAGATTTCCTGGTACATTTTCTTATTAAGCCTCTAAAAAATGTCATTTGAAAAAAGCAGAGGACTCATGACTATTCCCATTTTGCATTTGGAGAACCAAGGCTCAGCCACATTAACTGAATTGACCGAGGCCACTGTGTAATTCTTTACAAATTATGTTGTGCTTGACTAATTCAAAATGATTTCAGAAACATTATGTCTTTGAGATAGACTTCTATGTTCCCTCTATGCAATGGATTATCTAGTTCCAACTATCCTTCCTCATGTGCTTTTCCACCTGTCAAACTCTTTTATTTCTTAAGACTCAAAGTATGTAGTTTTTTCCTACCTTTCAACCAGAAGGAATCTACCCCATTTTGAACCTGCAATAGCATGTAATTATTTCAGTTGTATAACCTTTGCTGCATGCTTCCTTCAGTGTGCTTTCTTCTGTATATGATTTATTGATACTTCTTGGTGACAAATTGGGGAATTATTAATCTTTATGTATTTTCAAAGGCTTACCACAATGTTTTTCCCCATGATAGTTACTTAAGAAATATTTGTTGAAATAAATGCACAAGATATTTCTCTTTTCTTTTTATTATCTGTCATTGATCCCATACTTTGTATTCAAACTTAATTTTAGCTACTTGTAAATGCTTTCCCTCTGCCCCATTCAAAGCAACACTATGCACACTTTGTCACTTAAAAACAGACAAACTAAAACCAACAGCAAATCAAAATAAAACTCCTCATGGTTCTGCTTATATTAATTTCTTCTCTTGAGATTCTCTCTGTAGTTTCTGACCTCATTAATTTCTTCCTTCCTCAACCTCTTGTACTTAGAGCTTGTAATTGTATAGATGTATTTCTGTTCTCTGATTTTCTGTGGGCACTTAGAGGGCAAGTAAAAAGAATAATATCTGCCTTTTAAATTGATTACTCAAACTAAATAAGATAGCTGCAGAATGCTGTATGTGTGTGTGTGTGTGTGTTTTAAAATATCCCCCAAGACCTGGGTGGCTTAGTCAGTTGAGTGTCTGACTCTTGGTCAGTATCCTGGGGTTGTTGGATAGAGCCCCACATGGAGGACCATGCTCAGTGGTAAGTCTGCTTGAGAGTCTCTCTCCCTCTGCTCCTTCTCACATGTGCTCTCTCTCTAAAATAAGTAAATAAATCTTTAACAACAGAAAAGAAAAAAAAAAACTATCCCCCAAGTGCCTACCATAAGACCAGACAAATGGTAGCCCCCCCCAAAAGTGTTGAATCTAATTGACTCACATAATTCATTTCCTGGTAAGTCTAGTTTCAAGATTACATTGTGCTATATAAATATTTTCCTTTATGTGTTTTTTCTATCTTATAACATTGCAAAGCAGTTTCCATTCATTTTTAAAAATATTTAACACGTCAGTTTATTGACTTTTGTTTCATTTCCTGACCAGACAGGAACCATTTGGACTATAAATTGTGTTGTAAATCTGTTGTTATTAGTTTTCCTATTATAAAATTACATTATCCTTACGTTCTAAATAGGTTAGATATTTCAACCATTTCTAGTTGTCTTCTGAGAGATCATGACCATATATATATGCTGATAAATTTGTTTTATAATTCCTAACAAAAATCAAGAAAATAGATTGACTTTTCAATGTTTTAATATGGCCTTCATATGATAAATCTTGATATCAAATTTCCTTATTGAAATGAAACATACCAATATTTTTAGACACTTAAAATGTTCAATGGGAAGGCATTGACTTTTGTGTAATACTCTCCTCTAATTTCCCTTCTGAGTTAATGTTTTTAATGTCTTCCACACTGTCTGACACATAGTGGGTTTTCATTAAATGCTACTAGAATAAGTACAAGATTATATAGATGAGAGCTTTAATATTTGCACAGATTTTCTGTTTATTTTGTTTGATTTACTGATTTATGAGTTTATAATGCATTTGGAAGGAAAAATATTCTAGTATTCTCCAAGTAAGATTTACAGAACATTGGTTTTAAAATAAACTGATAGATGTCACTAAAAAAAAAAAGAAAGAAAGAAAAGTGGGAGAAAGTCTATGGAAAATAGTATGAGACATCCCAAGTTAAAATTAAACATTTTCTTTTATTATAGCAGGACTTCTCATGCTTTAATATGCTAATGTGCATTAGAAATCCCCAATGTAATATGCAATATTACCCAAGTTTGCTTAATTCCAATATTATCAGGGCTCTTGATTTTAAGTTGCAGAAACACAACTGAGAATGCCTTGACTTAAAAATGGAATTGATCTGCTCGTGTGACTAAAATATCCAGGGGTAGATTGGCCTCAGATATAGCTACATAGAGTATTTCCATAAATCATGAGAAATAGGTCTCCTCATCTGCTCTCCTCTGGGGTAAGTTTATTATCAAATAGGATCTCCTAGTGAGGAGACAAGGATGGCTACTGCAACTTTATTTATTTTTTTTAATGTAGTCTTTAAAAGATATTTATTTATTTATTTATTTATTTATTTATTTATTTGAGAGAGAGCAGAGTGCATGAGAGAGAGAACATGAGTGTGAGGGGGAAGGGCAGAGGACGAGGGAGAAGCAGGCTCCCCACTGAGCAGGGAACCCCAATGCAGGACTCCATCCCAGGGCCCTGAGATCATGACTTGAGCGGAAGGCAGCAGCTTAACCCACTGAGCCACCCAAGTGCCCCCAGCCACTACAACTTTCATTTTATGTTCTACCATTTTAGCAATCATAGCTCAAAGACTTCTTACCCAATAATTATAGGAAAATTCCACTTGTGTAAAAACTCTTTCAAAGAAATAGTTTTTCTGTTTGCTTCCAAATATATTTGCAGCTGCCAGAATAGTTCCTATTTTATAATTGGTGCTCCATAAATTGAGTCTCATTTAATTGGCCTGCACCCCCTTCCTGAACCAACTGTGTAAACAGGAGCATGGAATCCTCCGAACACTCAGACAAGCGACTATGTGTCCCGTTCTGGAGCGGAGAAGAAAAAAGGTCGGATCCACTTAAACTGCATGACCTGAAAGTAGAGGAGAAAAAAGAAAGGAAGGGAGGAAGGAAAAGGAGGAAGGAAGGGAGGAATCCAATAAAGAAGTATGTGCTAATATGCTAATGGATAGATTCTTCCTCCCTTATTTTACCAGCAATCTGTATCATATGCAGATAATACACCTTCGTTCCAGCCTTGAAGTTGAATTTTATTCTACTTCTGAGCTAATGTGTTACCATGTTACTGTTTGATGCATGCTGGCAGAAGACATGAGGGTCCTTTGTCAGAGACAAGGGTTTTATTCCTTTGGTGCTACAGGCAGCATGAGCATCATATGTCTACATCAATTTCCCTTGCCCCAAGTCTCATGCAGTATGGGGCAGATAGGTGCCTCACATATGGTGGGTGTGCATCACACCTGGGAAATAGTAACTTGGGAGAATTCACTACTTTTATAGTAAGCAGTAAGCAAGTGTGTCTTTCGTCTGGGACAAATGTTACTTCATCCCCTAAGTTTGTTCATTGCAAACATTACCCTGATAAAGGGCACTGTGTAAAGACCAGTCATGGCCTTTTATTCCTGGCACACTGAGCAAGATGTATAGAAGCATGAGAAATACATGAAGGACTATCTCCCAATACTTAAAACGTTGAAAATATTACTTTAATCCCATTTCAGCCAGGTGAAAAGGGGAACAGCAAGTTTTGGAGTTGCAGGGCTTTGTATGATTTCTGAAGTCATGTCACATAGGCAATTGCCTCCCCTGTGGAACTAGACTCATACCAGAAGCATAAATTCTAATGCAGGGAAAGTGTGTATATGCGTTGGAGACACTGGGTTTTACGGCAAAAAGGAGACAATATCTTTACCTTTTATGACTGTAGAATATGCTTTCTTTGCTATGAAAAAGAAGATAAGTGAGATTATTTGGGTTTTCAGGGAGAGCACTTAGCTATGCTTTCTTTTAATATATTTGATTTCTAATTATTAAGGAATAACTCAGCATGCTCTGAGAAGAGGCTTCATGAAAATGAAGAGGCCAAAAGGTCTTTAGTGGGGCTTGTTCTAAATCTGGCCTCTGTGGTTGTTTGGCAGTTTATCAAAAGCCACATTAATCCTTATAAATAGTGCTTGATTGTCAAAAGACAGCCCCCTTGTTCCAGCCTTGCAGATTGAGCCACGCTTATTATTTTTCTTGACTTCTTGTACACAGGCTGCATGATTACCAAGTGATCATGTGTAAACAAGAGGCTGTTTTGTACCGATAAATGGATTCCCACTGTTGCACAAGCCCCTAGGAGTCTGCATTAAAAACAGGTTGAGATGCAGAATGGAACACAGCATTTATTTTAACAGCAGGCACTTATCATTGGTGACATTACCTGATATGGCTGATAATCTAAAACATTATGACTTTGGAGCAAAATTTGGTTCATAAAGACATACAAGGAGATTAAACCATGGCTACTAATAGAAATTGCAAGCAATGCTTTGAATAGAATAATCTTATCTACATTCATCATCGGGCTAGGTCTCTTCTCCCACTGAAATGAGACAAGGTAAATTCACAACCCCATTAATGCTAATAGCAGCTTCAGAAGCAAATCCCTTGTTCCTCCATAGGAGAGGATGGCTGCCCTCTCTTGTTTCAATATGCTATAAACCTGTGTCAGTCTAAGCTAATTGGTGGAAATCTGGAACACAAGCAGTTTGCAATTAATCTTTTGAAATGGTGGCCAATACAGTTGTTGATGATAGCAGCTACTGGCAGAAAGCAATGACATTCCTCCTTGCAATACTGATTCTGGTAGGTTGGTACTAAGCCATCAGTGTTCCTGGACCAGCTTACCTGCTTGCGCCCGTTTCTACTTCTGGCACCAGCCTGTCAAGATACACTTGAGAAAACTAGGGAGGAAGGCTATGGATAAGGCACACTGGCTTGGGATTCACTGTTTTATGATAGAATACCCCTCTAAGACACATAAATTTAACCATTTTTCTACTTTGTGAAGTTGGGGAAGCAGCTTACGATCTCTGCATCCCAATTTCAGCATCTGTAAGATGAACTCTTCTAGTATTTTACTCACAGTACTTTTCCTGAAGGGGAAACATGATAACATAGTTACTTACAGTAATAAAGAGTAAAAATAATGTACCTAGAGAGGCTCCTACTTGATTTTATTGAGAGATGATTGCCAGGAAGGAGCTGATGCCTACTAGATCCAGCTTGCCTGAGGAGGAAGAAGAAAATGACTCTGTGTAATTAAGGAAAGAGGGTTTTGATGTTCTTGTGGAGGGATCAGAATGGTTGAGGGAGGAGAAAGTGAAGCTGAAACGAGGGTGGTGAAGAAATAATAAGAGAGGAGGCCGTCCAGACACACAATGGTGTAGCCCATATCTAGCCCTTCTCTGTCTCTGTAACATATTTAATAAAATCTATACTCCTCACCAAGGCATTTGCATCAGTGAATTATCTGGAACACACAAAGTCTTGGCGCGGAGTATTGTAACCAGGTTAGCTCAAGAGAGTACAAGATTCTCATTGCTCACAGGATGTTAAAGTAGAAAGTTTGAGCTGAGGCACGAGATAGCCAAGAGCTGGGAAATTCCTGGTAAAATGCCCAGCCAAAATGTAGATTTTTCAGAGAAAATAATGCAGATAGGAAGGCTCTAAACTTGTAAGAAGGGAGTGAAAGGGAGAAGTGGAGCAAAGAAAGAGGACAAGGATGTTATAGTAATTACTTCCGTGGAGAGGACCTTGCAGGAAAAAGTTACACTTTGAGCCCTGCCCTATCCCATGACTCCTAAATGGGCAAGGGAATGGTAGTGATCACTTCACTTCAAGGCTTGATGAGAAAGCAGCTCAATAGGACCAAATCAAAGAGGCAGGTCTGTGTTCCTGATATATAGGAAAAGGTGGAGAAAAGCAATCTACACTTCAATTAAACCATTTTGAGGTTATATAAGGAAATGGGGCCATAATGTTTTACGATAAATTTTATCTATCTATCAAACCTTTCATCATCATCACATGAAAAGGGATGTACCTTCCACGGGTGCCTGGGAAAGCCAGTATGGCAGGCAGCAGGGTAGAGAGAGAGTAGGTGCTCATGAAAAGCTGTATTCAAGAAGTTCTAACATCCTCATTGGCACTGGGGAAAGGTATGTGTGACTATTTTCCGTGGCTCTAGTCTGGAGAGAGAGAGTTGGCCCAGGGAACCTTCAGGGAGAGTGAGCAGTTCCTATATGAGAATGAGTTGAAAGGACCCAGCTTTCAAAGATTCAGGGCTTCAGATAACAGCTCTTAGTCAAAGAAGTGGCATCACCCTGGTCAAAGGGACTTTAGTCAGATAGGTTCATGATGAGGTGCTCCAAAGTATCCCCAGAAGTGCTCAGGAAACAGTCAATGTTCCACATCTGCCAGGCCTAGGGTGCATGAAACCGGCTTTGGACAGCAATGGATAGCACCAATTAAAACTTTTCTAATCTTATTTCCTTTTATTTTTTCACTTATGACTTTCCCTCAACTAGTAGGATGTGTGCCTATGATTTGCAAGTTGGGAGGGGGTGAGTGGAGAAAGAGAGAGAGAGCAGAGGCTGGCTGTACCACCTTTCCAGAAGGCAGACAGTCCACAGGTGCTCCAGGTTTTAATGACGGAAGAGAGCTTTTATCTTGAGCTGAGATTTTATCTTGGCTTGGATACTTTCAGTATCTGTACTGAACTGTTGTTTTGTGATTTAAATGGACTGAAGAATTGTGTATGATCTCAGAATAAGCAGAAAAGGCTTGGAGCCAGCAGTGGTTCTGAAAGCCTAATTCCTGGACCATCATCATCACCTGAAAACACATTGGAAATGCAAATCTCAGGCTCCACCCCAGACTCTCAGGACTGGCCTAGCCGGTCCTCCAGGGGAGTCTGATGTGCACTAAAGTTTGAGAAGCACTGAGCTAGAGGAGGGAGGCAGCTCCGGCTTTACAGGTACTTCTATCCTGATAATAATATCTAGGAAAAGGTGGAGAAAAGCAATCTACACTTCAGTGTAACCATTTTGAGGTTATATAAGGAAATGGGGCCATAATGTTTTATGATAAATTTTATCTATCAAACCTGTTCTTCTGCTAGGACCTTTGCTGGAACTTCCTGGGCAACAAGCATGCAGGTTGGGGTGGTCTGATCAGCAGCTGTGCTGAACACTGGAGTCACAAAATCCAGGGGACGCTGCTACATACTTGTTACACCCCTTACATGATGTGTGACATGTAGGCATCAACCGGATAACTGCAAACAATATCCTAGTTTGGTAAAGATGTTTTGCTATCTTATTATCTCCATATTGTACATGGAGTAAAAGTTAAGTAAAAAACAATTTTAAGAATAGGCTGTAAATACTTTTCTGAATTAAGAAAAAAATGTGAGGACTAGCTGTTAGTAAGTATGTCAAAAAATACAAATAAGCAATGAACAGATTTTCAAGCCTGAGCATTGTGCCAAGTCTATGTCATTTGTTAAAAATAAAAATGCATGGTGCCTTACAAAGATATTACCAGGTGATATGAAGTATAATGGTTTTAGAGATGTGAAAAGCAAAATCTAATCCCAAACCCTTAAAAAATGAGGTCTAGTATAATATTAAAAGAATTTAGAATTATATGTAAATTAATAATTAAAGTCACTCAGGACAATGAAAAGTTTATTTAAAAGCACTATTACTTTTGAGACTAAGTAACCATGAGGTTGTATTAATAACTCCATGCTTATGTTAATAACCTCTTCATTATTAATATATTTCAATTTCTTTAAAAACCTGAGTTTCGGGGCACCTGAGTGGATCAATGGGTTAAAACCTCTGCCTTTGGCTCAGGTCATGATCTCAGAGTCCTAGGATCAAACCCCGCATCGGGCTCTCTGCTCATCAGGGAGCCTGCTTCCCTCCTCTCTCTCTCTCTGCCTGCCTCTCTGCCCCTTGTGATCTCTGTCAAACGAATAAATAGAATCTTTAAAAAAACAAAAACAAAACCAACAAAACCCCTGAGTTTCAAGAGGTTTATTTTATTACTGAAATGGATTTTCCAGGTGGCTCTGTGGCGCAATGGATAGCGCATTGGACTTCTAGTGATGAAACGGATCCCCCGCCGGAGGAACAGTGTCCTCCCTTCCCCATTGGGTCCATCTCTGATTTGCATGTGTATGTGTGTGCGTGCACGGGGGTAGTTGAGGTACGAATATCACTAATTAAAATTCACTTGTACGAAACTTCTCTATGAAGTATGAGTGTTCAGAAATCATTCTGTTATTTCTATTTATTGTTCTTTCTTTCAAGCTGGGTTGTAAGCTCCATTTTTAATTCTCATGTTATTTTGTACAGTGCAATAAATAGAGTCAAGGCTCATTAAATGTTTATGCAATCACTGGAAAAGCTAGGAAAAAATACCCCCCCCTTTTTTTTTTTACTAATACCATCATCTGTCTATTGAAGTCTTTCTTATCAGCCTCTCAGCTGACAGATGATTGAGTTAATTTGGAGTTAGGATAGAAACAACCTAATATCTGAAACAGTTTTACTAGGAATAGTCAGTGTAAAGGTCACTGGGAAGCACCCAGTTGTTAGTACTGCCCCATTTTTATTTATTTTTTCTGGTACAGCAAATCCTTTTTCTTTCAGACAAGTGATTTTTTTTTTTTTTTAAGATTTTATTTATTTGACAGAGATCACAAGTAGGCAGAGAAACAGGCAGAGAGAGAGGGGGAAGCAAGCCCCCTGCCGAGCAGAGAGCCCGATGTGGGGCTCGATCCCAGGACCCTGAGATCATGACCTGAGCGAAGGCAGAGACTTTAACCCACTGGGCCACCCAGGAGCCCCCAGAGAAGTGATTTTTTGAAAATTACTAAAATTCTCACATTAAAATTTTCTAAAATAAAACAAACTTCCCAGAAGAATAGTATTGAAACATTACTCTTTGAGCTGTGTAACATTCCATCATGAAATTTGTATCCAGTCATATGTATTGGATTTGAATTTATTCCATTAGATGTTAGGCTTATTGACAGCACAAACTTGCAGATCTAGTTAACTTCTTAAACTTAGTTGGCTTACCAGTTTGTTAGTTCCTCAATCAGGAGAGAGGGATAGTAATACCCAATGGGAATGCAGAGGAGTCTACGGCCATACCACCCTGAACGCGCCCGATCCCGTCTGATCTCGGAAGCTAAGCAGGGTCGGGCCTGGTTAGTACTTGGATGGGAATGCAGAGGAAATACAATTTTGTTGAGCATTGTGGTGAAGCTCTTCAGCGCTTCCTCAGAGGAAAGACCCTATAATCATGTCATGGCCGCTTCTCTGTAAGCTTAGGAATTGAGAGGTTGACCTGGCAACAATCTGAATAGCAAAGCAGGTTTTTTCTTAGTGCCCATTTTCCTGCAAAAGCATATTTTTGATTGGACTGCAGTCAAAAGCATAATTAAATGTTACAGAGACTCTCGGAACTTTCAGCCATTCTCTTTTCCCTTTTTAATTTGACAACACAAACAAGTCTAATGTTCCCTTTTGCTGGCTCCAGATGTCCATTGTGAATGTAAATGATGAGCCAGTAGAGTGGATGCTTCCACAGAACCAACACGCGGAGTAAAAATGAATCGTTGCACATCCTGCAGGTGCCTCTGCTGAGGGAATCTTTTCACTCCGAGGACATTTAACAGATAGAATATACAGCTGGTCAAAGAAAGCCTTTAGGCTATTTCAAAGTTTCTATACAAAATAAAATGCTTCATAAAGTTTGCTTGAAAGTGAAATTTTGGAAAATATGGTTATCTCCACTCTTTCATTTTTATTCCAATAATTCCAGGCTCTCTTCAAGCTGAAAATATTATTTTTAAGAATCTGATAAACTCTAATATTTGGAATTCTCATAGAATAACTTTCCATTTAGCATGTAATTTGGAGGTTGTGTTCAAGTTAACAACAACAAAAATGCAGTGATTTTTGTATGTTGTCAATAATTGCTACTTACAGCTTGATTATTTTGAAATTTTCAAGATCTCTTACAGCCATACATTTGTGCCAAAGCCTTTCAAATGTCACCTAATGAGAGCCGTTTATGTAGATGGAATTGATATCTGACTGGGGAGAGAGCTGTTCACATACTTAGCATTGGAACTAGAATTCCCTATCTGATTTTCTCAATCAAGGTCTGAGATTTGGGAAGACTCTGTTGCTGAGTCTAAATTGTCTACTGAAGTACTTATGACTGCAGAATTTGGAATAGGAAGAAGTATCTTGATAGTTTTGTCCCTCCTCCCTTCCCTCAGAAGCCCTGAGGGATTATACTGCCTATGTCTGTGGGCTCCCCCTGTGATGACTCAACTGGATTCCTCTTCCCCTAAAGATCCAATACTCTAAAATAGTTTTCTTCCTTTCTAATGCTGGCTAAAACACCAATTCTTTCAGCACAGCTGACCACAGCAAGAGGAAAGCAAACAGATGGAGTTAATTCACGTTAAGAGGAGAAAGTCTGCTAGCCTCCATGGGGGTGTTTGCTTTGTAGAAGAGGTTGCTTGAGAAGCTAAATTGATCTCTAATTTGCAGAACCTAGGAAATGAAGTAAATAATTTCGATGGTGGGAAAGAGACTTGGATGTTTCCAATTTTTTTTTCAGTATTTGGTTCATAATCAGAAAAGAGCTGACCAGAAGAAAAAAAAAAAAAGGAACTACATGGAATGATTAACACATTTAAGGGAAAAGTTCGCAATTAGAAATCGGTCACTCTTGAAAGTATTGAAAGGAACAGTCACAGAAGCTTATTTCAGCCAAGAGTTCAGGAAAAAGATGTTCTACAAAAGCTGTCCTACATAACAGAATTTTTAGGAATCTCTTTAGACAGGAAGATCCTACATTAAAACAGATCAAACATTGAATATTTGATCATCTAACTCTGTTCTGTTTCCAAGGTTTCTAAGAGAACTTCTGGTTACTATTTCATTCCTGGCTAGTTCTGCCTAGAGAGAAGGAGTGTGCTGGTCACATAGGCTTCAAGAACTCAAGACTGACTATAGTTATTTTATTTTATTTTATTATTTTTTTTAAAGATATATTTATTTGACAGGTAGAGATCACAAGTAGGCAGAGAGGCAGTGGAGGGCGGGGAAACAGGCTCCCCACTGAGCAGAGAGCTGGATGTGGGGCTCCATCCCAGGACTCTGGGACCATGACCTGAGCCGAAGGCAGAGGCTTTAACCCACTGAGCCACCCAGGTGCCCCTATAGTTATTTTTTATGTAACTCAGGGTAGGGTCAGAGAGACGGGACCACCATGATGTTCTTAGATTCTATCTTATGCAATTGTGGTAGATGGTTAAAGATGTTGTCTTTGCATCTTTTCTGGAGCTTAAAGTCTGCAGAACATGGAATCAAAAGATGTGAAGAGAGGGAGAGCAGGGAAAAACTAGAAACCATGGGCAGGAGCTGGAGTTCACGAGGACAGACTAGAACCTGGGTCCCTTACTGCCTCCAGCTTTGATGGTGTGGGTGATCTGCAGAAGAATCTGATGACTTTTGTCACAGAGCTAAACACATAGTTGGGGCAGGACACAGAGAGTCTGAAGAGCAGCTGAGGGGACTTGTGTCCCAAGTCAGTCAAGGGTCAGTTGAAGCATCCAGGAGTCTGAGATGGAAGAGCACTGGGTGCCCCTGAATCTACCTAAAGACAACGAGAGCAGTGTGGCTACTGCTTCAAATAAGACTTCCAAAACTTTTGCAAAAAGCCTTGTTGGGGTAACATGGGAAGGAATTATGGGAAGTGTACCAGCTTACCTAAATCACTGAGGTTCAAATAATAACATATTGGCATTTGGTTTTATATATCCTCTTCATAAACCTGTTAATAAGAATGTGGTCCTGAGAGATGGGTCTACCCTTGATGTTCTGACAAAATAAGGGGACCGGCTGTGGGCTAGAACCTGGGGAGAAGTTTATCCCACAAAACTAATGAGCCTCTTATTAGACGGCCCACTTCATCCCCCAGGCAGTGCAGAGGCAATCTCTCATCATTTTCCTACTGGTTGCCTGGTAATCCTCTTTTTTCTTTTGAATTTCTACACCTGGAATGTCTCAAATTCCCACCTCAGAGATTACCATGCGCAGTGATTTTTCTTTGGTGTCCAGAAGTCAGAAGATGAAAATAACAGTTTTTCTGCCCCCACATTATCCTTTTGTTCTGCTAATTATCAAAGAGCTCTTTCATTGTCTGTTTTTACACTTCTTTTTTGGTCAAACTCCCTTATTAACCAAAATACTCAAATGCTGTAGGTAATGCTATAGATATCGTCTTCTGGATATGTTGGCATGCATTATTGCATTAGCTTCTCATAGTATCCTTGCAGTCCTGTATGAAGAAACTGGTTCTATCCTTTAAGCATCCACTTGATGCTATTGTAATTAAATTTAGACTTAACCTAAAAGCAATAGGTTAAGCTTGATTGTGTTTGTAGGTGTATATTACATCCCATTTAGTGATTCCAAGTAGGGCATGGATTCTTGTTGGGGAGGAAGGAGAATATTGATGACCCATTACAAATCCATCTACTTTCTTTGGAAAGCCTCTATTCCAGAAGTAGATTATTTAAGAAAAATATGAGCAACAGTTCATTAAGTCAGAAATTCTCTCACACTCTCTGGCCTTCATCTTCTAGTGGTTTCTAGTATATGATTACAAGTTAAAATCCCCGAAAGAAAATCAGTTTGCTTTTGAAAGGATGAGTTGTATCAACTGGGAGTTATTTTCCTCCTCATGTGCAATTCTTTTGGCCCATAACTGTCCAAAAGTTCAGAAGCTATGTGACTTTGTCAAACGTCATCTATTTCAGCATGACCTACTACCTCTGATGTTGTGATACCAGACTGGCAATGATATCACATGAAGGGAGGTAACTTGAACCTGGAAATCAGAGTAGGTACTCATGAGAACCAGCTCTCAGGATGTACCCAAGGGACAGGGTCAAGGAATGAGCAGGCCATAAGTTAGAACTAACACTGGGGAGAAGACTGAAGATCCTGTAGGCATCTGGGAGCTCTGCAGAGATAAGGCAGAGCAAAGCAGCTAGGTGGGACACACCTGATGCAGGGAGTCAAAGATGGCTTTTGTTCTGGGCTGAGCCTTTGCCTTAGTCAGGAGAAGCTAAAACTTGCAGTTTAGCTCAGGAACTTCCAGAGGGAGGGTGGAGGTGGGGGTGGGGTGGTGAGGGGTGGGGGGTGGTGTTGGTTAAACCAGGTGGGTGGAGTGAAGTGAGGGATTTCTCTGTGAAATGAAAGGGTCAGTGAGGATGAGAGGCCAGCTGTTGGTGGGAAACTACTCATGTACACTCAGACTCCTGGAAGGAGGGATTGGAATGACAGAGTAAATCAGTCAGTGATCATGACCAAGTCAGGCAGAGGTGCTCTCATTTTTTCCAAATGTTTGTGTAGAATCGACTGTGTCTTTAAGACTCCCCCTCCCCTTCCCGCCCAGCTTCAGGTTTCTGGGATTTGGCAGCAAGACAGTCAAATCACAGGGAGTGAGATTTGGGGGAGAGGAAATAATTGAAAAGCTTGCTTGCTTATCAGGCAATAAATTATGTCCTGGGATTGATGCCAGGGTGGTTTTGGAGGGGCCAATACATACGGACCTCTGAAAAAAATGGATTTATTGTCAAGCAGCCTTTGTATGAAATCTTAACTAATGAGGGGCATGTCAAAGCACCACTGGTTAGGCAGCTCCCGTGTGCAGTTGCAACAAGGTTGGGAGGTTGGATTCTGCTGACATCTGTCTGGCAGAGACACTGCTGTTTGGAACCTCCTGCTAATCAGAAGTTTGTCCAGACCATTTCTCCTTTGGTAGATCATCCTCTACTGAATTGTAATGCAGATGAGGGGGATGAGCTGCCCAAATTTAAAAGGCACTGTCAGGTGTAGTAATGGTTGTCTACCCCAGTGAGTGTTTCTAAAATGGAGTAACTGTTGAATCAAATGGCAAATGAGACTCTTTTTCTGATAGGAGAGCCGAGATCAAGATTATTTACCTTACCTTGCAAAATAAAAAAGAGTAAATTTTAACTATAAATATTGAATAAAATATTTGATTATTGTCTATAGTTAGATGACTTGGAAATTCTCAATCAAGTGGTTAAATGGGGGAAAATCAATTCCTGACGAAGGATTTTGGCAATACTAGTATCTGTGGAGTGATTTATAATGTAGAATCTCATTTAATGATCTGAACAACACTGTGACATAGATACTATGATCTCTTCAGTTTACAAAAATGTAAATAGGAAAACAGACCTATCTCACTAACGCAGTGGTTCTCCGCTGGGGGCAATTTGACTCTGAGGGCACATTTGGCAATGTCTGGAGACATATCTAGTTGTCGCAGCTAGGGGAGATGTGCTAGAGTCACCTGGTAGGTAGAGGTCAGGGATACTGTGAACCTTGCTGGAAGGCACAGGAAAACCCCATGACAATGAGTTACCCAAACCAAAATGTCAGCACTGCTATGGGTGAGAGACCCTGCATTAAGGTAATGACATCGCATGGTAGAAACAGGACTAGAATCCAGATTTTTTTTACCCCCTCCACCAGATGTTATACTCATTACAATATGGCCTATATCTTCCTACATATAATACCTTTAGAACAGGGAAAACATTTGCAGGAAAACTTTGTTTTATGATGTTCTGTACCATTTAAGAGAGTCAATCTCTATCCTGGTTTTAGAAAAATTTGACCGCTGGCTCTTTACAGAACTGTAGAAGCCTCAGATGGAGGGTGTGACAACAGAAGATTACAAGAGCAGGGATGGTGTCAAATTGCTATGGAAACAAAGTGTAATATCAAGAGCCTAGAGGAAACATCTGTAAAATTGGACACAGATGTAGGAGGTGGGACAGGTAGGGAGTTGGTGTTGACAAAGGAATAACTCGGGGGAAACCAAGGGTATTTTGTGGAGTAGAACATGGTAGTGGATGAGATTTAATAGCAATCAAATGGGGTATGCCTACTGTAACAAACTTCCACTTCCCCACCACCAAACACTGGTAAAATTTACATGGCTCCTTGATGCTTGCAGAGTGAAGTTTATCTATGGGTGTGGTCCACATCTATTTATAAAGGTATTAATAATAGTCCTGCCCAGAAAAAAAAAAAAAAAAGACAACCTCTACATTTCAGTTTGGAGCCCTTTAACTGGATCTTAATATAAGATCCAGTGGAGGATTAGAAGTTAGCAGAAAGGCTGGGTCTCCGTGTTACTTGTCATTAGTGTATGAGCACTGAAACTTAATTTTCTCCTCTGCAAAGTAAGGGTCATGATAGCAATCCTGTACACCTCACAGATATATGATAAAATAGGTAATAATTTGTCAACTGTAAAATGATTTACAAAGCTATTAAATATCACTAATATGTTGAAGACTCTAAAATTTTCATTTCTAGACCAGGACAATCTCAGAGTCACTAACTAGCCTTTCTAATGCCAGTGCAGTATGAGATGGAACTTGCTGTGAAATCAGGGGAACCAACACAACCAGTGAAATCCAAAGGGAAGCTGGTGTGGAACTCTGTGGAAGGCTGTTGCCTCTGGGTCTGGTAGTGGATGCAGGGTTGCTCTTGGCCAGCAGGGCCTGCTAAAGGGAAAAGCAATTTGATATAAACTCAGAAGACAAGCTGGAACTACAAGTACCAGAGTTTCTGCCTTTCTCTTCATTGAGTAAGAATGACGTTCAGAGAGTAACGGCTATTAGTTCACTCCTACTGCGATGTTTAGTTTTATGTGTCAACTTGACTACGCTAGGGGTTACCCAGAAAACTGGTAAAACGTTATTTCTGGGTGTGTCTGGACGGGTGTTCTGGAAGAAGTTAACATTAGAATTGGTAGAGTGAGTAAAGATCACCCTCACCAATGTGGATGGGTATTATCTAATCTGTTGAGGACTTGCACAGAGCCAAAAGGCAAAGGAAGAGCAAATTTGCGTTCTTTGGTTGAACTAGGACATCCGTCTTTTCCTGCACATGGTCATTCGTGCTTCTGGTTCTGGGTCTTTTTGACTTAGATTGGTACTTACTCCATTGGTTTACCAAATCTCAGTCCTTTTGTACTCAGATTTACACTATCAGCTTGCAGATAGTCTACTGAAGGACTTCTCATCCTCCGTAGTCATGTGAGTCAATTTATATAGTACATCTTTTCTTGAAACTCTATATATCCTGTTCATTCTATTTCTTTGGAGAACTATGACTAAGATATCTACCTTCCCAATTTTTCACAAATTTGACTTTGGGCCAACCCTAACTAGTATCATACATGGAAGGTGATTCTGGGAAACAGAGTATCCGTTTCAGCAAGTTAACACAATATAAAACAACTTTAATATCAGATAACTTACTTATTTAATATGCCTTTTAGATAATGTGTCATTCAAAGTAAGCACCTCCAATGCAGGGCAGTCTGTTCTGTTTCACAATAGTCCAAACCACCAAGAATGGTGAATGGCACATAGTAGGTACTTCTTATGATTATATCCCCCCCACCCTCCAAATTCCTATGTTGATATTCTGACCTTCATGGTGATGTGTTAGGAGTTCAGCCTTTGGGAGTTGATTAGGTCATGAAAGTGGAACTTCTTGTCAATGTAATTGGTTCCATTAAAAAGAAGCCCCAGAGAGCTTGCTCCTTCTTTCTGCCCTGTGAAGTTAGAATGAGAAGATGGCCATCTGTGAGCCAGGGAGCGGGTTTTTGCCAGATACCTAATCTGCCAACACCTTGATTTTGAACTTCCAACCTCCAGAACTATGAGAAAATCTTTGTCGATTGAGCCACCCAGACTTTGATATTTTTGTTATAGCAGCCTGAAGTAAGACAATACGTAACTATTTGTTGGGGCGAGGGCAGATAAAGGAAGAAAGGTAGGAAGAATTGAATGAAAAAAAAAATGGATTCGTTTATCTAAATCCTTATATTTAGGACCTTTGGAAATTGCTTTGACTTTGCAAAGTGCATTTTCATGCATTGAAAACAGTAGATTGCATCTTAATAGCTTAAGGGAATCCCATCAGCTTTCAGATATTTCTGTTTGTACACAAAGAGATTGATGGTGAATTTGGTGGAATTAACTTTAACATTAATGAGGACTTGCTAAGTGCCAAGCACTGAGCTGGATTTGTGGATGTGAAAGCATCAAAACATCTCTTAAGTCAGGGTTGTTCTTTTATCTAGGAAAAAAAGTGGTTGACATAGGAATGTTTTTTTTCTAGGAAAAGTTTCCTGCAAGGTGAAATTTTACACTGATTTCTGCCCTCAGGAATTTTTGTCAATAGAAATTGTTCCTTTAGCTTAAAGCCATTTTGTAAAGCTCTCAGTTTAGCATGCAGATGCATGCTAAAGGCACCTCAGTGGCTCAGCTGTTAGTGCGACTACCTTCGGCTCAGGTCATGATCCCAGGGTCCTAGGATCAAGCCCTGCACCAGGGTCTTTGCTCAGCTGTTCCCGCTATTTGTGTTCCCTCTCTTGCTGTCTGTCTGTCAAATAAATAAATGAAATCTTAAAAGAAATGCAAATTGATGTTATTCCCATCTATTAGTGACCATTTAAAAGCAGTTTATTGTATTTCTTTGGGTGGGAGGGATCTAGAAGGAAACAGTACAAAAGGAAGGTAGACTTAAGAGATGAAGGGAGAGAGGCAGGGGAAGAGGTCAGGGTAAGTGGCTGCCCTGGTTGGCAGTTGGTGGGAGTAGAAAGGTTTTCTCTACCTGGGTGCAGAGAGAATGGAATGTCATGGCTGGAAGGTACCTGTGTAGGAAAAACTCCATTTTTTCCTCCACATTACGACCACACTCAGGAATTCTGACACAGATGTGAGGGTTTTCCACACCCCAATTCTCCAACACTAGCTAGGTGTCCTACAATTCAATTCATTTCTGACATCAATACCTGAAGTTAGTGCAGACCCCACAGGTTAAAGGCTGTGTCCCACAATACTGTCCTCCACTTTATTTATTTATTTATTAAAAGATTTTATTCACTTATTTGACAGACAGAGATCACAAGTAGGCAGAGAGGCAGGCAGAGAGAAGGGGGGAAGCAGGCTTCCTGCTGAGCAGAGAGCCCGATGCGGGGCTCGATCCCAGGAGTCTTGGGATCGTGATCTGAGCAGAAGGGAGAGGCTTTAACCCACTGAGCCACCCAAGCGCCCCTGTCCTCCACTTTACATACTAGTTGCAAGTAGTAAGTTCCTACGTTACCAACAATTTCTGTCTGACTTGGCTTTGAATCTGTGGTTCCCATGACCCTTCCTTGGGTTTGATCCTTTGCTAGAGCAGCTTACAGGACTCAAGGAAGCACTTCTTTACACTGACTGACTTACTTTGTAGTAAGGGATATGATAAAGTATACGGGTGGATAACCAGATAAAGAGACATGAGTAGGGGTCAGGAAGGGTTCGCGGCACTTCTGTCCCTATGGAGTTGGGGGGAACCACCCTCCTGGCATGTGGGTGTGTTCACAAACCTGGAAGCTCTCAGAATTCTGTACTTTGGGATATCTATGGATACTTCATTATGTAATCATGACCAATCTTTAATTCAGTCTAAAACCTCTCTCCCCTTCCTCGAGAATGAGGGGTGGGGTAGAAAGCTCCAAGCTTCTAATTATGACTTGGTCTTTCTGGTGACCATACTCTATCCTGATGCTATTGAGGAACTCACCAAGAGTCACCTCCCTGGAACAAAAGTACATTCCTAACACTCAGGAGATTCCAAGAGATTTAGGAGTTCTGTGTCAGGAACCAGTAACCAGGATCAGGGACCAAATACCAGAACAAAAGATGCTCCTGGCGCTCTTATTTTTTAAGAAATTACAAGGGTTTTAGGACCTCTGTGCCAGGAACCAGGACAAAGACCAATACATGTACTTTTTCTTGTCTCATTGTGCTCCAGGCAGATTTCATATTTGGCATCTATCTGGTCCTACTGTAATCATTTTGAGAAGGTGGGGGGGAGGAACCATTCAGCAGATTTCTGTATGCAAAGCTCAGTAATTCTTTCAGTAATGGATGTCAGCATTAATTCATTCATGAGTGTGGATCTTAAAATGTAGTCTGTGACTCGTATGGGGTCCTAAAACACTTTTGAGATTTTCAAGGTCAAAACTATCTCCTTAACAATACTAGGACATTATTTACCTTTTTACTGTCTTCCTCACACCAGTGTACAGTAGAGTTTTCCAGAAGCTACATGATGTGTGATGATGTCATCAATCTGACAGCTAATAGAATGTGCACTTATGCATTCTTGTATTTTTAAAAAACTTCTAAGTTTTAGTCACCGATATATATACCCCATATAAATAGAAATTCATTGGAAGTCTTTAATAGTTATTTTAAGAATATGAAGTATCTCTGGAACCAAAAAATTTGGGAGCTGTTAGCTTGGGACAGCTTCTAAAATTGGTCAGAATATCTTATAAGAGGAGGCTGTTCAGGACTTTTTGTTTTCATTTCTGCTGGTTTCCCTTCCTTTATTTCAGAACTCATAGGCTTAGATCCCACAGGAAAAGAAAGGGAAAATCTTGTTAAAGGACTTTATACCATTCAAAGACTCTTAGATCTAAAACCAAATGAAAGGAAATGGATTTTTTTGGGGGGGGAGGAAGGTATATGTGGCAGAATCAGCCTTTTCCAACTGTGATCTTTTGCATCTTTAATCAACTGTAAAATAGGTTGAGGAACTAGCTAAATAGACAATAGATATGTATGCCTATCTTACAGGAAGGCAATAGGAAACCCAACCCTCTAGCTAATCAAAGGCAGATAATTCTTCCACCTTTAATGAAGAGTTGCCTCACTGGTTGTGTCTGTCAACCCCAGGAAAAACAGTGGTGGCCAGGAAATATGACTCCAAATGACCCAGTTTTAAGAGCCACTGCAGAATGTTTGTGGCACATCTAGCTTCCCCCTAGCTATCCAGAAAACTGTATCCTGATATGTACTCCTATTCATGATAAAAAGTGAAACATATACTGAGAAATTACCTAAAAATGCATGCACAATTTTATTTAGAGAGACCCACAAAATTGAGTTTTCATGAATTATAGAGGTAATTAAGACAATCAGCTTACACTTTTTGAATAATTTAGATAATAGGTCTGTATTCTCCTTGAGAATAAGTAGGACACTTTGTAGATGAGGGGGCAATAATTTATCAGTTTGGAAAGTGATTTCTGCACAACAAACACGCCATAATTGTGGAAGGAGTTAATGCCCACCTCTAAGAACTGAACTCATTTTGTATCCCTGAATTCCCTTAGTATCATTTTATCTTCATGAAACATGGAAGGCCTGCTCTTTGCAATTGTAGTTTTGAATTTAATTTTTGGCCAGTTTCTTACTCATCTTCAGGGAAAACTGAAAATGTGTGGTTATGATATTTTTTTATACTGCATCTGATACAAAGTGACTAAAGTAGGGATGTGATATGCAATAGCAAACAATACCTGTTTCCTGTTTTTGTTCGTTTTTTTGCTTTCCCTTTTGGTTTTGGAATCCCGAATTCTGAAAGTTAATGTAATCACATCTGGAAATTCTTGGCACACTATTACCATCAAATTTGTAAATCGCCTATTGCTTATTTTACTGTTGCTTCCCTGGTCATCCTTGCTTATCTTTCCCTCTGTTCCTCTCAGTCAACCTGTGCTGGAAGGTTTGAGATAGATACAAATCCATGGAATATGGGTAGTGTCATTTTATGTAGAAGTGATGAAGTCCCAGAACCTAAGTCAGGTTCGGTGGGATGAGGAGGTTCGGAGCCGACGACTAAAGAAAGAATTCTTAAGACTTCGTTGGTGCAAAAGGTGGTTTATTAGAGCACGGGGACAGGGCCCGTGGGCAGGCGGAGATGCGGCTGCCCTGGGTTGTGAGGGGGGTAGGCATGTATACCCTGCGGCTGGGGGAAGGTGAGGGGAAGGGAGGTGTCAGTGGAGTTTTCATATGCTAAAGAGGGCCTACAAGGTGCCCGGATGTTCCAGGCCTGCAGGAGGCCTTGCCCTTGCGGCTGGATCAATGTTGTCTTTAGACCAGCCAATAACATTAAGATAGTTGGGAGACTTTTTGGTGGGGTGTCACAATCCTGCTATCAATCGTCTTTGTTAGTGAGATTTAGGACATTTGTAAGCCAAGGGAGACTCCTGTCTAGCAGGATTGTGAGCTCTGCAAGTTAACTATTTGCTTATTGTTCATGGCAGTCAGGGCTGCCTGAGGGATGCTACACATATGGAGGGGAAGGGTGAAGAGGTGGTGCAAGGCGCCAGCTCTTGCTTTGTCCTCAGCCAGCCTCCTGCTCCCTCATCAGAAGGTATTTTTAATTTACTTTGAAGATATCATGTTTTAGAGCTCATTATAAAATGAGCTTTTTTGGTTGTTGTTGTTAAACTCAATGCCACGTTTTAAGAAATCAATGCCTGTTTCAGTAAAACATGGTTATTGTTTCTGACCTCTGCAGAATATTCCTCAGAATTGCCTCATCCCCCTGCTTTGTTTCCTGAACAATGAGCACTTAACCCCATACCCTGCTGATTCATCTTTGTCCTTTAGTTCAGCATTTAAATGACATAGAGGCAGGGATTTCTGTTTTATTTACAATTATCTCCCCAGCATGTAGAAGGGTGCCTCGCACACGGTGGGGTTCAAGAAATTTTGTTGAATCAACAAGTTAAGTGATTTGCATTTGGTTAAATGTGGGCCATACTGGTGAATGTAAAGTTCTTCCTTAGAAAACTCCATCCTGATTTCCTAGTCTAGGTTTTCTTAAATACTCACTATATCCCGGACTTTTCTACGGAGGTGCCTGCCACAGCTGAAATTGTAATTGCTCGCTTTCTTTCTTTTCTTTTCTTTCTTTCTTTTTTTTTTTTTTTTCCAGATATATTTATTTTAGAGAGAGAGGGAGAGAACAAGCATGGGGGAGGAGCAGTGGAAGAGGGAGAGAGAAACTTTAGCAGAGTCCTTCCTGAGCTTGAACACTGAGATCATGACCTGACCCTGAGATCATAACCTTAGTGGAAACCTTAAGTCCAAGGACTAACCGACAGTGCCCCCAGAGGCTCCATTGCACCACTTCTTTGATTTACTTCTTTGCTCATTTGTTGCTGAGACACTGAACTTCCATGTGTTTCCTGTCTTTAGCAATCTCTGCCAGCGATTCTCTCTGGCGTGTGATTCTTGGCCGTGAGAGATAGCTGTGGCAATGGCAATGGTTTGGGGAGTGGGGGAACAGTAATATCTACATCAGCATTAGCTCTGGGCCTGGGCAAATAATAATTAATCACTATGAAATATAGCCCGACTGTAAGTTCTCCAGGCCTTTCCCACTATCTTTTTCCCACCAGACTACTTTCCCAGGCCAACTCTACAAATTCTAGAGCAGCTTCTGACTGAGGTGGATAAACATTGATCCTGTAGTTTCCAAATGTCATCAACAAGGCTTAATATGGTGCTTTTCTCCTACAATTTTGAGTCTTTTTTATTCCATGAAGGCTGTTTGTACAGAAGGAATGTGGGTGAGATAAAGAGGGAAGAGATGAGGGAAAAAAATGTACACACAATATTCACAAAAAGAGTTCAGTAATACTTTCAAATATTAAAATTATCATAATATTAAGAAGATTATGTTTGAAAAAGAATTATCAGTTGAGTTATTCTCAGGACCCTTGCTTGCTGTCTTGCTGTAGAAAATATTATGGATTTATTCAGCGAGGGAACCTGGCTCAATTGGTGGCTAGAACCTAATCAATGCAGTAAAGTACTCAACAAGGCCAAATGTAATCTTTGCTTCTTCTGCTAAACTGTAATTTATTAAAAATAAATTCAAGATCCACATTGCTAAGTATCAGCCGCTAGTGCAGGGTTAATTATATAAACTTCAAAACACGCTAGCAGTCATCAGAGATAAATTAGTAGCTGGCATAAAATCTGATGGCAGAAGAAATATGCTCACAGGCTGACGATTTCAGATCATCGGGAGTACATAGAAAATGTAGTTTAAACATTCATTCTCTAGTTTAAACACTAATTGGTTAGTAGTTTGATCACAGACATTGATACGGTTGACCTCATTAACTTCACTGTGTCTCGACATGTTAAAAATGCAGAGGAAAAATAAGTGCATAAAAGAGGAATCAGACTTTCAGTTCTGTTGTCCTGAAAGCTCAATTAGGAATGAAATGTCAATTCTGTAGTGTGAGCCTTTTGGGGGCTAGTTTGGAGCCATCTGACATTCACTTTCAAGTAGAAATCATGTAGTATCTGATGGTAGCTTGTCACTTGGTTCTAATTTTATTAGATCTGTTCTCCTTTTTTTTTTCTTTCCATTTCTTTTTTGTTTCTGTATTACTTATTTATTTATTAAATTTTGGCTACACTTGAGGGACCAGATAGAAAAAGTGCTCCAGATTGCTAGTGCTTAGATATATGTTATTTAATGGTATTTTCTCATTTCTTTTCTCTTCTTTCTTTTTCTTCTTCTTCTTTTAAATTGCCTTTTATGAAAGTTCAAAGAACAAAAAATTGTATCTTTGTGATCTGGTAAATGATTCCAAGTTCTTAGGGTATGGAAATCAGGATTTTCCTGAGCCCAGAGTTACTATTTGCAAGTATAATCTGTAGGGTAAGAGCTCTGGGAGCTATTAGCCTCTGTAGACCTTTTTCCTTCTCTGGTACAGAGGATCCCTCCAGACCTTCTCCTGCTTGTCCTCCGTCCTCAGCCACACACACCTCCCAAATCACAGTTCATCTTCTCATGTTCACCCCACCCCCAACTTCAAACCACCACGGTCATCATAGAGGTCGGCTTATCCCTTGCCTTTACAACACCCTACCCCTCGTGCTGTACTTGAAGTTCTTTTCAACTTGATTTTACCTGTATAAATTGTTAAACAATAGCTTTTCTTTTTTTCCTTCATCTGCTAATTAAGAGAGGGTGTCTATTACTTATGAGTGATGCTGCTTAGGAAAATAAATGTATTTCCTAAACTTCCATTTTCCATCACAAATATGGAGATGATCATTTTAAATTTAAGACCATTTTCAAACCAGATACTCAACTAACAGGGACTTTAAGAATTTTTTTTTAAAGGTTTATTTATTTGGGAGAGAGAGAGAGAGTGTGTGAGGGTGGGGTCAGAGGGAGAGGGAGAGAATCTCAAGTAGACTTCCTGATGAACATAGAGCCCCATGTGCGGCTTGATCCCAGAACCCTGAGATCATGACCTGAGCTGAAATAAAGAGTCAGACGCTCAACTGACCAAGCTACCCAGGCACACCAAGACTTTAAGAATTCTTTATTGAAAAGGGCAGTGGTACTACTTATTGAAAATTCTGACTTAGGACTTGCAATGTATTTTCAGACTTGGGATTTCAGAAAAAATTTTTTAAGGTTTTATTTATTTATTTGTTTGACACAGAGAGAGAGAGAGAGAGAGAGAAAGAGAGCACACAAGCAGGGGGAGCAGCAGGCAAAGGGAGCAGGAGAAGGAGACTCCCTACTGAGCAGGGAGACCAACCTAGGACTTGATCCCAGGACCCTGGCATTATGACCTGAGCCAATGGCATATGCTTCACCGACTGAGCCACCCATGTGCCCTGATTTTTTTTTTTAAAGGATAGAGAATTTAAATATTGGGTAGCCTAGTAGTTTTCAAAATTTGGAGAGTAATGTAGGAAAAATCCCATTCTTTAGTAAGTTTCTACTGGATAGTAAAAGCAGAGCTGCCTTGGCAGTGAATGATGCCCACGTCCCTCTCCCTTTGTTCTTTTCTGTGGAACCATTGGGCCTCATGAAACATCATTTTAAAGCCAGTAAGGGTGTCCAGATTCATTTCTGTTTTGACTCTTAAATAAATATTTCCTTTTGTCAAACATTCTATTTCCACACTGTGCAGTCCTCTCTAAAGGATCTGTGTGACCTAGTCTTCCTTCAATAGGTGGACTAGTTTTTCTTGACTCCTACCAAAGCTACTTTCATTCCATCTCCTCTTCCTGCATCTGTAAGCTCAGCATGTCCAACTAAGATTTCCAGTAATAGCTCCTGAATTTACTCTTTCTTTTCCATTTCTTCAGTTAAACATCAGCATTCTAACCAGTTTTCTTATTTCTGGCCTCTCCCAAGTTCAAACACTTCAGTCTGAGGGATAGATTAAATTTATCAAGCCAGTAGTAAATTTAAGTCAGTAATAAATTTCAAGTCTTCAGTTTTCTTAACAGCAAATAAAGCTGCCATATACCAGCTAAAAGACAAGGGAGGACCGAGTGGGTGAGCCTTTATACTATTAGGTGAACATTGTGGGTAGGATATTGGTTCATTTTCCAGCAAAGGCATCACATAGGCATGTTCACTTTTTTTTTTTTTTTTTTTTTTAGGATTTAATTTGTTATTATTATTATTTTTTTATTTGAGAGAGAGAGACAGAGATAATGAGATAGAGAGCATAAGCAGGAAGAAGAAGGAGAAGCAGGCTCCCTGCTGAGCAGTGAGCCCAATGTGGAGCTTGATCCAGCGACCCTGGAATCATGACCTGAGCAGAAGGCAGACTTTTAACTGACTGAGCCATCCAGGTGCCCTGGGATGTTCAGTGTTCAACATCTCTGAGAAAAACCGAGATAGGTGAAAAAAACAGTGATTGTAGAGGCATAGGTTCTGATATAAACAGAATCTGTCCTGGCAAAATTCATATGTTGAAGTCCCCTAAACCTCAGTATACCACAGATTTTAACTGTCTTTGGAGATAGGACCTTTAAAGAGGTAATTAAGATGAAATGAGAACATATGGGTGGGCCTCAGTCCAATATGACAAGTGTCCTTATAAGAAGAGGGAAAGATCCTCAAGAAATTAAAAATAGAGCTTCCCTATGACCCTGTAATTGCACTACTGGGTATTTACCCCAAAGATTCAGAGAGTGAAAAGAAGGGCCATCTGTACCCCAATGTTCATAGCAGCAATGGCCACAGTTGCCAAACTGTGGAAAGAACCAAGATGCCCTTCAACGGATGAATGGATAAGTAAGATGTGGTCCGTATACACTATGGAGTATTATGCCTCCATCAGAAAGGATGAATACCCAACTTTTGTAGCAACATGGACGGGACTGGAAGAGATTATGCTGAGTGAAATAAGTCAAGCATAGAGAATCAATTATCATATGGTTTCACTTATTTGTGGAGCATAACAAATAGCATGGAGGACAAGGGGAGATGGAGAGGAGAAGGGAGTTGAGGGAAATTGGAAGGGGAGGTGAACCATGAAAGACTATGGACGCTGAAAAACAATCTGAGGGTTTTGAAGGGTTGGGGGGCGGGGTGGGAGATTGGGGGAACCAGTGGTGGGTATTAGAGAGGGCATGGATTGCATGGAGCACTGGGTGTGGTACAGAAACAGTGAATACTGTTATGCTGAAAAGAAATTAAAAAAAAAAAAAAAAAGAAGAGGGAAAGATACCATGTGTGCACAGAGGAAAGTCCGGTGAAGATATGGCAAGAAGGTATCATCTGTAGCTTTGTGTCTCAGGTTAAGGTATCAGAAGAGTTCCTCAAATTGTTGCTTAACTCCTGAGTCTATGGCAGGTTTATAAAATATTAGCACTCAAATAAATTATAGGGCTTAATGATACAAATCTTAAATTTTTATTAGCATACAGGTTATAAATATTTAGAAATATTTAGAAAGATTTCCATACCACTTAATGGAACATATTAATTTTATCTCCTTCCCAAGTTCTTTCAGGCTTAACCAATCATCTTTCCTTTAATATGTAATAACATACATGTTTGGAGAATTTAGCTGTCTCTCTCTTGTTTTGTTCTCCATAATCTCTGTTTTTTTTCTCCTACCTGGAGTGAGTCAAAGGCATATGTCACTGTATATTTGCTTATTTTTGCCATCAGCATCTGAATTCTAGCAGGACATATCTAAGTCGTATAAATTCTTTGACTATGAAAATGCATAATTTTATTATCTTCTTATCGTTCCTCAGTACCTTGTTAGTGGTTTCAGTGGACCTACCAAGGAATATTGCACCATTGCAGAAAAGAATATGTGCAGAGTTAGCAACATAGACCATTTTAGGAGCATCTGAATATGTTTTCAATACCATCAATTGCCATAGCTTATGATGAGCACAACCCACAAAAGGGATGCTCAGTTTATAAAGGGAGTCTGTCATTTCTGAAAATATAAAGGAGTATAATTGTTAAACTGTCATCAGGTTAATGACTTCATCTTAATAATTTTAATAAATGGCAAATATTTCACTCATGTTATAAAGTCACACAATACATTTTAAAACATTTAACAATGGCCTTGGAGCACCTGGGTGGCTCAGTGGGTTGGAGCCTCTGCCTTTGGATCAGGTTGTGATCCCAGGGTCCTGGGATCGAGCCCCGAGTCGGGCTCTCTGCTCAGCAGGGAGCCTGCTTCCTCCTCTCTCTTCCTGCCTCTCTGCCTTCTTGTGATCTGTCAAATAAATAAATAAAAATCTTTAAAAAACAAAAAAATATTTAACAATGGCCTTGCCTTTTCTTCCCCTAAGGAAATCAAGCAGGACCTCTTGTTTTTTTTTAAAAAAAAATTCTTTGAGATCATTTAGCTGATATTCCCTCATGTATGAAACATATCCATTGCATAGCTAACTGATGAATTGATCTAATTTTATCAGCAAAATTAAATTTTCTCTTTAGGTAGGTGTTTTAAAGATTCCTTTGTGAAAACCTCAGCTAATGAGTATTCTGCATAATAGTTTGTTTTATTAGACGATTATTTTCAAGCTATTTCCTGCTTGGAGAGCCATACTTTTTTTTTTCTTTTCATAGAGAAAACCATAATGTTTAAAATATTTGAGAAAGATATGTGAGATCACCAAGAAGCAACATATAGTCTTTAAACATACCTCCAAAAGAAAAACAAAAACAACCCACAATCACGCTAGAATCTTAAATCTTTAAAGATCTAAATATCATTTATTCCAACTTTGTTTAACAGAAAGCTAGTTGGAATTCAAGCCAAAGCTAGGAGCCAAGTCTATCATTATTACATGATTTTATATGTTCTTATTTAACTGTATGGCATCTTTAGAGTCAGACATTTTGGGGTCAGATATTTTCAGGATGAATGGTCTATTAACATCTTGTCTAGTTTCATTTGCATGTGATACCCAGTTGTAGAGCTTGGAGTTTTAATCCTTAACATGTCATCCAGTAACTTAAGATTGGGCCACAAAAGGTAGCTCATTTAGGTTGGTCTTTGAGGTTTAGTCCTTCTCTGAGAGTGTTGATCCTTGGCAAAGTATCCAGGGAAAATGTGATCTGGAGCCTTATCTGAGTTCTAATTGATAGTATTTCAATTAAAAAATTAAAAAAGTTTGGGACGCCTGAGTGGCTCAGTTGGTTAAGCAGCTGCCTTCGGCTCAGATCATGATCCCAGCGTCCTGGGATCGAGTCCCACATCGGGGCTCCTTGCTCAGTGGGGAGCCTGCTTCTCCCTCTGCCTCTGCCTGCCATTCTGTCTGCCTGTGCTCGCTCTCTCCCCATCTCTTTCTCTAATAAATAAATAAAATCTTTAAAAAAAAAATTAAAAAAGTTTTCAGACACTTTTGGATAAAGGGAAAGAAGGCTGGGAAAAATTTTGTGAGTTGGGAAATTACTGCAATTTACTTGCTGAGTACAACTAGCCAATAACAGTTTGAATATGAATGGGATTGAAAATTAATAATATTGCTGAAAGCCAGGTTGTTTTTATTTCAATTTGTATGAGAAGTTTCAGGGGAAAGCCACCAAGGAAATGGGATCTGGAACATCAGGGGACTGATGGCCAGGAGGCAGCTGGGCACGTTAGAAGTCACTTCATATCTCTGATGTTCTCTCATTGTAAATTAGGAATACTAGTAATAGCTAACTTACACTGAATGTTTACTATGGGCCAGGCACCATTCTAAACTGCTTTACATATATTAACTCATTTAATCTTCACAAACTCATGAGGTCATTACTGTTATAAGCCCTCCTCTACTTCCTAAATGAAGAAATTGAAGCTACAAAAGGGTTAGACCATTTGCCCAAATTATCACAGTGAATTAGGCAAAAACCAAGAACCAAATGACTGAGCTCCAGAGCTTATGCTCTCAAACCCTATACCCTATGCTTTTACTGTGCTTAAAACATTACATAAAATGGGGCTATTGGAAAATTCTTTTATTTGATGCATCTCATGTAAATCAGCCTTATGACAGAAAGCACTTTATTGTTCCTAACCCAGAAGTTCCTTTGAAATAAGTTTTAGAAATCTGTTTATTGAACTCTTTTAGGCTCTCAAAGTATATGTATTCCCCCAATAATCAAATGGCATCACTGAAATACTCTTCATGTCCAGACAGGACATCTTCCTAATGGATTGATGCACTCTCTATTTTTGAGTCCTTAGGAGTCTTTCAAACACCTCTTTTGATTTAGGGGGAAAAAAAGTCCACCTGTTGTTTAGATGAGGAATATTTCGTATATGAAATGTCAACTTCTGAAAATACTCCTAAAAGAGTTTTTATACTGGATTTATTTATTTGTTTATTTATTATTTATACTGGTTTTAGAAGGTATGCTTGTTGACATCAATTAATAGTCACGATACCTTTGAGGATGGCAAAGAAAGCATTTTTCCACTTTTTCAAAGATTCTCAATATTCTATTTTCCCTAATGTTTTCTGTCTGCAGGTATTTGGATCCAAGTTTATGGTTTGTCTGCCTTCAAGCCACAGGATACAAATTCTGTGTGCATTGCTCATGATAAATTCAGTAGATATTTGTGTAAATGTCATGCTGCATGTAAAGTGACAAGGATTTCACTATAATTTGGCATGAGGTGAAGCATTAATTAAGGGATATACATACAAATGAGTTGAGGGAAAACATTTTGCTGTCAGGTACTTTGGAAAATGACCATAATGAACACTGCTGGCATTTTTGTGACCTATAAATGCTATATGAAGCTTTACCAAAAAAATCTACTGAGGTCAGCAGCAGCAAAGCATTAACTAATGGGACTTAAACTACTAGCAAAAATGAATCGTATTAAAGCTTCAGAAAAATAAATCACTATTTACTGATGCAGAATAGATTACATGATTATTGCAAGCCACAACATATGAGAATGTAATATCATTCATAAAATACAGAATGAAATAGACCTATTTACTTCATGTTATTATTTTTGATGCACATTATTTTTCTAATTAGTAGAACAAATGTTAATGGCAAAAGCCTGGATGTCCAATAGAAGCAATTATCCGTTCTACATGGAGCTGAACTGGGGATTCAAAGCATTAAAAATTATTTTATATTTAGTACAGCTTCTCCCCACAAAAAAGTTAGTGCCCTTTATAATGTAACACTGTCTAGTTCTCTTTGATGTTCTTCTCAAAGCTTTAGCGACTGATTTGAGTGAAATGATTATAGAAGGAAACCAAAGGGGAAATGAAGAAATGGGTTGATTCCATTGAGTTGTGTACTGTTTCCTCTATTAGACTATTAGATTCCTCAAAGACTAATAGAGAAAACAGTACACAACTCTTAACCTTGTACACAATTCAGTACACAAAACAGTACACAATTCTTTGCCTTGCAATTGAATGTAAGCTATCCCCTGAGGATAGCATTATAATACTATGATTTTTAGTCACCTTTGGCTCTTCAGCATTGGTAAATTTTCAAAAAAACAGGACCAGAGAACTGTGAGTACCGAGTACCGTCTTCCCTAGATCTTCTCTTCCCTCTCATATCGTCTCTGATTTTTTTTTTGTTTCCAGGCTTACTACTGTAGCACTTTGGTTTCTATTTCTACACCTACCCAAACTTGTCAGGTTAAACCTCATATATAGACTTGGCTGTTTTGCATACTTTAGAACCCATCTTAATCTTAGGAGTGTTATAAGTGGTAATAAATAAGCCCACTTAAAAATGTACATGCCTCAAATTGAAACAAAATTATGGTGATTCTACTCTGTGGTGATCCAGTCTTCTGGAACTTGAGCTTCTCTTTCTAGTTTCCTTTCTTCTAGAGAGAGCAATTTTGTCTTCTCTTTCTCTCACTAGGTATCGAGGCCTTAAATCCGGTTATCTCAGTTGTCCGGATCACAGTCTTAAATGTCTGTTCCACGAATATTTGTTGCTGCTGAGAATTTCCACCCTGTTTTGAGGAGAGCCATGTCCTTGCCATAGCTTCTCTTTCCTGTCCAGACCACGAACTCTGCAAGAGCAGCAGATGTGTGTGCTTTCTTCAGTTGGAAGTATTGCACAGAAGTTTACCAGATCCACTTCATCTACCTGGCTCCACACCTGAGCTGTACTTTACAGCTCTTCCCATTTAGATGGGGGCAGTAAGACTAGTCCCAGATGATAGAATTAAGCAAAAGTAATGTCCCCTTTTCAGTTTAAGCCAATTAAGAGCAGATGTGTATTCTTTAAGCTCGTGCTCACTCCTTCTCTCTGTCCCTGTCTCTTGGCTGGATGACTGAGGCTGGACTGATTGTGAACCATGTGTTGGAGAGAGTGGTACTAAAACAAGGTTCCTTTGCTGGAAGACTGCATGCAGCAGAAACTGTCTTGTCAATCTGCTTTGGAGTATGATATGTTAAGCCAATGAGGTTTGGAGACTGTCTATTTTTTTTCTCTTTTCCCCAAGCAACAGCCTACTTTAATTTGTTCATAAGTGGGCTGTGGCTCTCGTAAAAATCCAAAATACATGGCAATGGTTTAACATTTGGGTGATGGAATTCAAAGAAACGATATTGAAGGCTGGAAATATGGCAATTCCTATAAAGTACTGACAGCACATGTGGTAAGAGTATAACTTGCCATATTGGGAGGCACACCATATGCCTGCTCAGCTGACAGGACTAAGGGAAGTGAATTAAAAGAATAAAGTTTTTAGTTTATTTTGCCTCACATTAATTAATGTTGACAAAGATAAAGTGACCTCAGGAAAGAATTGGCCAACTTGTAAGCATAAATGGCTAGAAATAGAGAAAGTCTAGAAAAAAGATCCTTGAAGAGCTGGGAAAGTTGACTGTTTCTAGCTCTGAAACAACTGGAAATAAGATTTGAGGCCATATGTGACTGAGAAAGATTGTGAGTAAAAGAAGCCTATTGAAAACAGCCTTCCAGGTGCCTGGGTGGCTCAGTTGGTTGGTGTCTGCCTTTGGCTCTGGTCATGATCCTAGGGTCCTGGGATTAAGCCCCGCATCAGGCTTCCTGCTCAGCCGAGAAGGCTTCTTCTTCTCCCTCTGCCTGCCACTCCCCCTGCTTGTGCTCTCTCTCTTTCTGTTAAATAAATAAATAAAATCTTAAAAAAAAAAAAAAAGAAAGAAAATAGTCTTCCTAGTCAAGCTCAATAGATTCAAGAAAGAAGCCATTAAGGTTGGAGTGGCCTGTTGGCAAAAAATGCAAATGAATACATCGGATTTGGGAACTGTATCCATGAAGGGATGTCAGCTTTGTCTGCTGTCCATCAGTTGGTACCAGTTGGTAAGGTGGTAACATACCAATTGATAACAAATATATTAGAATCCTAAAAGAGCAATAAGCTCGGAATAAAACTCTTTAAACTTCAAATCAGATATTGGAATGTCAGCTTTCAATGAGCAGAAAGCAGGTTTTCAAAGTTTTTCTACCTCCAGAGCAAGCAGAATACCTAAAATTTATTTTAAATATAGCTGTGGAGTATTTTGACATAAAAGAAAACATCTCCCCCTACTCAGAAGACCAGGGATCATAAGAACTATGGGTGGAGATGTTTATGTGTTCAAGACGGTAGCATCATACAATGGAAGGAGCCAAGTTTGTGAAGCAAAGCCCTGTCAATCCCATCACCATTTCATTAGATTATGGCATAAGCAATCAATAAGCTTTTATTAAATGACTGAAACTTTAAGATTTCATTCTTGTTTTTTTTTAGTTTTTTGTTTTGTTTTGTTTTCCTAGTACTTAGCCTACCCTGACTGGTATAACCCGATATTTATAACTTCTGCTTTTTCATGATACACTGCTCCTAGTTGTATTTTGTATGTTTTTAATACCACAAGCCTTTCTATTTTGTATAATCTATGCTTTAACCAGGATAATAATCCACTATAGTTTCCTTAGATTGATTTCATAAATTACTGAATTGACTACTTGGTTGATTTATTTTTATTCTTTGTTTGTTTAAAGTGAAAGCACTTAAATCTATTAATTTTACCCTGAGTGCATTTTACTCCGGTTCTCTGAGTACAGCTTTGGCCACATCCCATAAATTTTGACATATTATTTCATTTTGTCATGTTCTCTTTATCACTATTTTCCGAGGGGCTCGCAATGAAGTTTTTATTTCCTCATTGATACAAGAATTTAGGAGAATAGTTTTAAATTTCCATGGGGTTAAGCATACTGGTTTTAAATACTTCACAGGGTTGAGGGTATTAAATGAGAAACTGGAGGCAAAATCACTCAATCACACAATTAGCATCATGCCTACCTAATCATAATTACTCAATAAATATAATTATTAGTTAATAGTATTAAAGTGCTTTTGATATAATATTCTGCTAAACTCTAAACACAGTAACTATGCCAATGGGGGGAGAGCAGTCCAGTTTTCCAGTTGAATCTGGTTGTTTGAAAAACAGGACCAGTGGTGAAAGAACACAGAATCTCAGATTCCAACATAGGAATAGGATCCCTCTCTTTTATGTGGCAAAATATGTGTCAGCATCTTCTAGTAATCTACCGGTGTGTAACAAACCACTGCCAGATTGAGTAGACTAAAACAACCTTTACTATGCTTACAAACCTGAAATTTGGGCAAAGCCCATTAGGGTAGGTCATCCCTTCTCCACTAAGCCTCAGCTGGGGCATCTCAGAGTCTGGGCGCTGGAATCATCAGCAGGTGAACTCATTTATCTATCTGGTGGCTGACCATACTGGCTACTGGTTTAGGCCTTAGCTGGTGCTGTTGGCCAGAACACCAGTTGGTAGCCTGTCTGTGTGGCCTGGGCTTCCTCACAACATGATGGCTGAATTCCAAAGAAAAGTTATAGCAAAAGAGAGACAGGTGGCCAGGTGGAATCAGTATTGACTTTTCCAACCTAGCCACAGAAGTTACACAGTATCTCTTCCTTTATATTTTATTTGTTAAAAGCAAATACTATAGGTGCCTGGGTGGCTCAGTCATTTAAGCATATAACTCTTGATTTCAGCTCCTGTTCTGATCTTGGAGTCATGGGATTGAGCCCTGTGTCGGACTCTGCACTGGATGTGGAGCATGCTTAAAATTCTGTCTCTCATGCTCCCTCTACCTCTCCTCCTTCCCTCCCCCTGCTCACACACCTATGTACTCTCTCTCAAAAAAAAGAAAAAAGAAAAAAATAGCAAATACTAAGGAGGTCTATATTCAGCAGAAGGAGAAATAAACCCCACGTCTTAACGTTGTAAGAATATATAGGATGGAATAAATTGATGTCATCATCCTTAGAACATGCTTCTGCCACACTGGGATTTTTACTAATTGTGATTTTTCTTTCCATCCCTTACTCTGATACAGTGTGAAAATTCTAGTCAGCTTCTGATTTGAACGTTGACTTTAAGTCTTTATGTTTATTACTATGTGTTTTCTTCTGAATCTTCATAGGTACTTTAGTGTGCACATTAGAGAAGCTAGATATTACACTCTTTGTCAGAGATGATTTCGACCATTGTTTTGAACCTTTCCCCTAATGCCAAAATACCGTTCATATTGAGAAATACCACCAAATCAACTGGGTTGATCTAAATTTGGTGCAATAACTAAAATATACTTCCATGTGGATAATAATTCCTTCCCCATTTTAATTTAGCAATGTACTACTGCTTTGTTTATGGCTATAACTTTTAAGAATGGTAGACTCTTGGCCCTGGGCTGGAAATGTCATCAAGATTGGAGTAGTGATCTATGCTTTGAGCAGCCAAATCTAAATCAACCTTTGAAATATTACTTGGGTTGGCAAGATGCAGTCTGGACCAAGGACATTACTGCAAGTCAAAAACTTTTGGAACAGTAGATAAAGCTCTGACATTCATACCAGCTGTGACTTTGATTAAGTCACTTATTCTGCATTTTTGGATATCTGCCTTACCTTTCTGGCCAGACCTGCTCACTTGCCTTTCATAACAGGAGGGATAAAAATGACAAAGAAAGCTATTACTTATTAGGTTTATTAAAAACTAAGTAGCACTACATAAGTTGGCAAAGCCTAGACTATCTATAGAACTTAGAGCATGTTTCACCCAATAAATAAAATGCAAAAAAGCTCTTTAATAGTATAAGGTAGAATCTTATTTGTTAATACTAATAGTTAATATTCATTGAATGCTTAGTATAGGCCAAGCACTATGCTAAATATTTTATTTATTGCACTTAATTTTCCCAACAAGAAAATTGAAGTAGGTATTATTTTACTCTAGTTTTAAAGGTATGGAACACGGTCAAAAGGTTGAATACACATTCAAGTTCTCACAGCTGAGTGACAGAGCAGGAATTCAAATGGGACTATTTCTAACACCAAAGTCTATACTCACAAACACTTCATGGTATACTGCGGGTACCATGGGGATATAGTTCAACCCTACTGATTTCCCAAAGTTACAAAATTGTTAATTTTTTAGTCAGGGCTTTAGGTAGTCTGTTGAAATAGTTTGTGATTCTCTATACATCGAGTCATTGTGTAGAATTTAATTCCACTTACAGGTGTGACATCTCCCAAAATTACCAAGTCATAATCTCAATAATTAAATATCAGAGTTATAGTTCTGAATTTGTGTTTTGTCAATACTTGAGTTCTATAAAAATTGTTGCTTGATAAACCTTCTCTGTAACAGATCGTATCAAAATCTCTACTTGCTTATTTCCCAGAGATATTTTCAGGATCAGTGATATCGTGTCTGTAAAGTACACAATGTGAAACACTAGACATTATTTAGATAAAGTACAAGATGCCCACGTCGCTGTTGTATTTGTGCCTGAGATCATTTCTCGCCATCAGCTGACCACAGTGCAGAAATCCAGCAACCACAAGACACTCCCCTCTCACCTACCCAAAGTGGTTCTTTCCTTTTCTGGTTAGGCAGTTAGTAGCATAGAGTATTGTGGTTGTTGGATTTCTATGCTGCAGGGAGCAGAGAACAAAGAAATGATCATAGTTGCATATTCAGCAATAGAACAAGCTTTACTGGCATGTTAAATTATCTCCTATAAGATACTACACCAAAGTGCTATCTGCTATCTTGCACTCCCCCAAGTTCTAACCACAAGCACATTATTGCCTCATGAAAACTACCAGGATAAAGCCTAACGCAGTGCCATCTGGTGGTTTCCATCTGATAATAAAATAGATTCATAAATCCTTTCTCATCACACCCTATCTTCTCCTTGATTGTGGAAAGCCAGCTTTAGTAAATTGTTTTTTATAAAAAGTTCTGTACGTTACAAAAAATCTCAGAGAGTAGTTGGTCATGTCATAGTGAAGAAATTCCTCAAGATTTTTTCAAACATTAAATAATTTGATGCCTTAATCTGGGGAGTGCTTTCAGAGTGAGGAAGAGAAGAAGGTTCCTAAATGTTATTACATGGGTATCACTTGCATTAGTGTCCTCTCTTAACATGATTTTTCCAGATTAGTTTCATGGACTCTCAGTCCTGCACATGTCCTTCTTCTAGTACTCCTGACAATTTCTTTAATACAAGGCAGGCATATTAACACTTTTTTGGAGAAAATAATATTAATGGTTATTACTATGGAACAATTGATAACAGCAATTCAGTGATTGGTAAATAACCTCTACTTCCCCTTAGACAGCAAACTCCAGATTTTGAGAGTGGCCAAAACACTGCCCAAGGTGGCTGGCTGATGAAATGTGTGTTATCCTTAGTGTTGCTGTATCAATTCCAGGCATACTTGCCCCCATCCTGAAGATAGGAGCCAAGATAAATCATCTACTTTGTTCTCATTGTCTTGACAGTTCTGAAATCTATACAGTCCTTGACAAATACCCGTCTGTTAGAAAAAGAGAGAAATCCTGCCCTTTCCTTTCAGTCACCTTTTTTTCTCTCTCTGTAAAACAATTGTTTTTCTTTTTTAAAAAAATTTTATTTATTCATTGGATAGACAGAGATCACAAGTAGGCAGAGAAGCAGGCAGAGAGAGGAGGAAGCAGGCTCCCCACTAAGCAGAGAGCCCAACGTAGGGCTCAAACCCATGACCATGGGATCATGACCTGAGCCGAAGGCAGAGGCCTTAACACACTGAGCTACCCAGGCGCCCCAACAATTGTTTTTCTTAATCACTTTTTATTTTAACCTCTTTCTTTGTACAACATGAGTGTCCTTTTCTTAAATTTTTTTTTCTTTACCTTAATGTCATTTCTTTCTCATTTGGCTATTTCTTACCGATTCATTGGCAAATTAGCATAATCAGTTCTGGACTTGCTTGAGTATATCTATTTGCAGTTATATCAAATATATAATTTTATTAGATATCTAATACCTAATATCTAATTTCAGCTCTGAATTATGCCACATACAATGACTTTTAACCATTTAAAACCCAGTAACAGAAAAAGGTAATGCATTATTAATCTGTATTTTCCTGTGATTTAACTAGGTCTTAGAAGCCTGACAACTTTGGAAGGTTTGTTAACCATCTTATGGGTATAAGGCTATCAAGGGACTTCTTACAGTGATTATTACCTCAAACACTGTGAAAAATTGATATTTTAAAAATTCATGGCACTTTTACAGGTCTCCAGGAGTCCAAGTTTTAAAAAAAAAAATGTACAGGCAAAAGAGGAGATATTCTCTTTATTTAAAAAAAAAATTTTTTAAGGTTTATTTATTTCAGTGAGACAGAGACAGAGAGAGCGTGCGTGAGGGAGGAGCAGAGGAAGAGGGAGAAAGAAACTCCTGCAGACTCTGTGCTGAGCTTGGAGTCGATCTCACAACCCCTGCCATCACCAAGTCAAAACCAAGTCAAGCCCCCAACCAACTGCACCACCCAGATGCCCCAAGAGATATTCTTTTTAATAGCTGCTGTCTACTTTTGCCTAAAATATAAGCCTTTATGAAATTTCCAAGTGGTAATGTGTTTATTTTATGACAAAATAAAAGCAGGGAAGGTAAGATAAGCATAATTTTATAAAGGGTCAGATAGGAAAACAAACTTCTCAACCTCAGTTTGAGAAGTGCCCAGGGCTGTGGAGGTCAAAGGGCTGAGTGTGAAGAGAGAGAGGAGTATTTCCTACTCCCTAACTTCCAGAGGTTTTCACCTTTAGATTCCCTATCATTCCCATATTTTATCCTGTTTTCTCTTTTGGAGTGCAGGCCCCAGGCCCAGGGACTTAAAGTGAAAACTTACTCTGATGAGAAATATGTCCCTGCCTTTCTAAGCTACGATTCGGAATGCATTTTCTAACAGGAACATTGCGGCATGGTTTCATAAAATGCTCAGGACAGAACTTTGCTTCAGCAGTTGGTTTTAGCTCTCTGGATATCTCTAGGGAAGATGCAAACTGAGTCTTAAATAAATAACTCACAACCTAAACTCTTAGAACATAGTCCATGTGGAAGCTTGAGGGTGCTTTTTTGTTTAGAAATATCAAAGAAATCCTCACTGGCTTCTCTCCAAGCTCTCTCGGAATTCTTGAACATTCCAACAAGCCACAGCAAGAAGTCAGCAGGAAGCTGGAAGGCGCCTACACTCTTGAACTTTTGAACTCTGAAACAGCATCTATTTTCTCTGTTCTGTTTGTTGACTCCTCTTTGATCTCATCTTATTAGAGAGATAATACCCTAACATTTTAGCATATTTAAAATAAACTGCTCCTACAATCCTCCAGGGAGCTCGGCTTAACTTTAGCCTTTCCCCAATCTCTAAAGCTCTTTACTGCACTGTGCACTTACCTTCATGGAAATTGTTAAGTAACTTTCCCTAACAGAGAGTTTACTTTTCTGAATACACTGTAGGCAGGAGTATTTGTATTTCATTTCATCATTTGAACGGGAACTTATTTCTAATTTTGTGAGCATCTCTGAAAGCTTCCTCATACCACTTAAAAGGGTCAAAAGGAGGACAGAAGCCTTGTCTGTGCTGATGGTGGTGGTAGTGCCTTTTGTCTTTTGGTCAATTGGTCTGAGCCTTATGTTCAGATAGGGCCTCAAATGTATAGCTTTTGCTGTAACCCCCAAATGAGGAAATAATATGCATTTATATACCTAAAGGATTAAAAGGTGATCATCCTACCCTTCAAACTTGTGTTCATTGCTAAACCAAATCACTGTAGCAAAGTATCGATGTGGGAAACAGAGGCAGAAGAAAAATTATTACATTTCTTTACTACTTATAGCCCATTGACAAGTCCTTGAAATAGGCAGAGTGACATTCCTCTAGGAACTTAACTGCCTGGCTGTTGACACTTTGCTCAGGGCAAAAGACAATCTTAGTCTGACCCCCAGGATCCTGTAAGTCTACTTTAACATGTAAATATTCCTTTAGAAACTTCCCTTATATCTACCCCCCCCCCCCTCCAAGATACATGTTGGCAATCATTCCACAAGTATATGACCCACCAGTATACATCTGAAGGGGCTCATTTAGTAAGGGACAGGCAGGTCTAGGTAGGGAGAGATAGGCAGGGGGCTATGGGATCAGGCTCACAGAAATCCCAGAAAGGCTGAGGTGTGAGGAAACTAGGGATAAGGGAACAAACCAGACTACCCTGCCCTGGGCATCAGAGGTCTTTTTATGGCAGTCACAGTGTGACCAACAAAGAATAACCAGATCCCAAAGAAGAAGTAAGCCATTAAAGATGTTACCACCAGTCCTTACTCAACCAAGATGTCACAAAAATGGTAAGGCCACAAGCTCCCCGGTCAGTTCTAAATAAAAGACTGTAGTGGAGATCAGTGGTGGCAACCCTGTCAAGACCCCACTCACTCTCGAGAACTTTTTCGGTATCCTTGCTTAATAAAACTCTGTTGCTTTACTAGCTCTCCTTTGTCTGTGAAATTCATTCTTTGACTCCATGAGACAAGAACCTCCCTCTCCCACTTCACTCTAAATTGCTATTTATTTCAAAATACTAATCCTATAATTACCTTTCAAATAACAAAATATGTTACATTGTAATTTATGCTTTAAAATATTATTTTTTTAATGCAAACAGTTAAAATGAAAATTTTAACTGTAGTGGCAGATAGTACTGGTAGCACTTCTAGAAGTCACTCCCTTCCTTTTCCCTTTCAAGTAACAGATTTATTTTGGGTCTATCCATTGCTCCTCACTTACTATCTTCAATACAGCAATAGCCCTGGATGGTTTGAGCCAGTCTGCATGTTTCATTCTTGTAGCCATCATCCCTACAAGGTTCAGGGATAGGCTTGATTTCAGTCGTGCATCTTGATTGAATTCCAGGACTCTTTCTGGAAGAGTTGTTAGAGTCTTTCCGATAGATTCGAAAGAATATATATACCTTATGCCATGAGAAGAATGGACCTCAAGAAGACAGAAAGGGGAAGAAGAAAGAAAAAAAGATGATCTTCTCTGTAGATGGTAGAGTGGGGGTGGGGGGGAGGGAGGAATAGACTCCTTCTTCATGCAATCATAGATTTGCCAATTCTGAAGCCTGATGTATCCAAAAAATTTTCATTTTTGCATTCAACACTTCTCCCCACTTTTGAAAACTGGTTTGAATTAACTTTTCCATTATTGGTCACACAGAGTCTTAACCTTTTTCTAGGATTCTAATATGAAATTTCTGAAATTGTTTAGATCCAGAGATCCTCAAAATCTTGATGTGGCAGAGGCCTCTCTTACCCATTGAGTGGCCTGGACTCAATGTGGTTGCCATTCCGCTGCATAATCCAGTCCAGGTTTTCCAGTGAGTCAGAGGCCTGCACTGAGAATTTAGGAAAATGTAATGCCTTTAAGAGGCAGTGATATTGAGGATCTGGTATTCCTACCCTCTCTGCTTTACATTCTTAATTTGAGTCCAAAAAACTGGGTGAAAGGCAGAAAGATATCCACTTACTAGAAGACGCCCATGATGTAAAAATCTATGATACACTTTATTCATTTTGGAGAGTCCCTGATAAGTACAAATTAACTCTAAGCTGATGGTTTTGACCTCTAGGGGACATTTGGCGTTGTCTGGAGCTGTTGTTTGGTTGTCACATCTGTGGGAGAGGTGCTACTGGTGTCTAATGGGTATAGGCGAAGGACGCTACCGTATGTCCTATAATGCACAAAAGTGCCTGCCCACCCACACAACAAAGAATTATCCAGCCTAAAATGCTAATAACAGTGCCAAACTTGAAACACCCTGTTCTAACCATATAAGATAGTTGTAAATGAAGTTGATGATCTAGCTGTCACCCATTCTTTCACTTTCGCTCAGTTTTTTATTATTTGTCGCTCTTCTGTGTGCTGGGTGAGCTGGGTGTTCACCATTATTGAAGAGCTTCCTGTTTAAAGTTTTGAATTTTCTTTGTTATTGGGGGAAATTGACCATTTTGAAAATTAGCATAATTTTCCCTATGATACAATCAGTTTAGAGAAATCTTCCCTAACCAAGAGGTGACTATAGCCTTAGGTGTTTCTCTTCCTCTCTCTTTTTAAAGTCAACTTATAAGTAATGGATGCTTACAGAATACTACTTGTTTCATTTTGTTTTGTTTTGTTGTTTTTATTTACTTATTTGAAAGATTGAAAGTTGTGTATGGCTTTTCTTGCTTCCCAGGAGCTCATACCCACATAGTGAAGATGGGAAAAACATTCAGATTCTTTAGCCCAAGAGGGTCGCAGTTGTGTCTGATGGTGGCATCGCCCAGAATGCTATTCGAGCACAGGGGAAAGAAGATAAACATAGACTCCAGGGATAACATACAGCTGACCTGCACCCAGGGTAAACGCTCTTGCACAACAGTGGTTCCTCAGAAGGGTCACTCCCAGCCTGTTGCTTTCCTCTCCTGGCGTCTCTAGGACGGCAGACTTCTGGTGGGGTTTTAGGGGTTTTTTCAGCAGCTGCCTGGGGTGGGGCTGCCAGCTTTCCTCATTCACCTTCCCCGGGGGCAGAGACAGTGACAGGAAGACGAAGCTCAGCAAGGCTGAGAGGGCATGAAATTGTGTTAAGCAACACTCATGACAATGACTGGATTTGCTATTTTAGAGTAAGTGACTAAATGTTTTTTTTTGAAATTGTAATTTTCCTGTGCTGTTAAGTGTAAAGGTGACCGCGCCGTGGTGGGCTCTCAGCAGTTTGTACTCGACAGCTAATCAGGTTGATTCATTTGGTGAGGTGGGCAGTAAGCTCAGTTATAAAACAGAATTGAGTTCTTACCTCACTAAGATGTAACCTCACAGGTTTTTTTTTGTTGTTGTTGTTTTGTTTTTTCTTTCTTTCTTTCTTCTTCTTGAAGAAAAGAAATCATTGTGCAGACTTTTCAGGGGATGTTGTGAAGACAGAAGATTTTGTATTTGTAGTAGGAAATATAATCATCCGTGGAACAAAACCAGTTCCTTTATTGAGTTTGCTAGAAGCCTTTCAACAAATAATTTAGGCTGCAATCACCAATGGGAGTCAGAGTTTTTGGTGGGAACCATCCTGAGTTTATTCCAGCTCAATCCCAGAGCTAGCAGAGTATAAAATGCATACTGGGCTATTGCTAATTGCATCAGATCCGGCCAGAGGTGAATTAGCAATGGCCCTGTATTACCACGTTTCCCCACAGGATGGCATCCATTGGTTAAAAACAAAATTTACAGTATTCGCAAAACTCACAAAAACAGAGAGGGAGAAAATTTTCTATAAGGCTTTACAATGTTTGGGGTTTATTTTGATACACATTTAACTTGATCATGGTGAGTGAGGGTGGTGTGGGTGTGTGCCAGGAGTTGGCACAGAAACAGACATAGAATCTGTGGTATGTGCAAAGAGAAAAATCGACTCGTGCTGAGAACGGAGTTGCTAACCATTAAAGCTTAGCATTTCAGAGCCCCTGGTCACCAGTGGCCCATTTATGGAATTAATGTCTTTTTCTACCATCAGAAAATTAGCAACTATCAAGAGATCAAATCAGAACAAGCAGAGTCTCATCACAAATTAAGGAGCACAGCATACGATGATTTGGGGTTTGGGTTTGGAAATAACAAAGTGCTAATGTTTTCTAGCATAAGCATAAGGAAAGTATAATATTTTAGTTCTGTGATGACAGAAGTCACAAAGACCAACCCTGAGTGTTTCTGATGGGGAAAAAAATTTCATTCAAAGAGAAGGAGAAATTTTTCTAAGACAGGACTAGAACAAAAGCAATGTTTCCTTTTAGAGAGATTTAGTCAATGAGAAGGAAAATGAGGGAGGTTGTCTTGAAGCTCTCATGTCCAGCAAATGTATTTTCAAAATTAGATTTGTGTTGCAGATCAATAAAAATGGCAACGTTTTCTTTCTTTCTTTTAAGGTTTTTATTTTTTTACTTATTTGACAGAGAGAGCACACAAGCAGGGGGAGGGTTAGAGAGAGAGGGAGAAGCAGGCTCCCTGCTGAGTGAGGAGCCCCATCCAGGCCTGGATTCCAAGGCCTGGGATCATGACCTGAGCCAAAGGCCGACACTTACCTGACTAAGCCACCCAGGCACCCCCCAAAATGGTGAAGTTTTCTAAAGATGATTTACTTGTTGTTAACTCAAAGATAGAGAAATGTCAGTTGTCCGTATTAAAGGATGCCATTATTATTGAAAACACTTGGGGCAGCTGGGAAGTTGTTAGGAATTGGGGGTAGGGACACTAAGACTCCCCTAGGACAACCTTGGTATCACCATGAAATCTGAGTCTTCTGATCCCTTGTTAGATCCTTTCCACTGTGGTATGTTTCCATGAACCTTTCAAAGCCTTTTACAGTGAACAACTGCTGTATTATCCTTTGTTCTCCTTTGAGACTCTTCTTGTGAGCCCACTGTCCTTTTGTCCATTACATCTTCCGAGCCTTTTATGGCTAAACTTGTCAGGCACACTTCCCCATCTCCTTGAAAAGGACACTGAAGTCCTCCTAGGGGAATGATTTCCTCACTGGAGAAGTTAAGTCACAGTTCATTTTTCCACTACCAACTGCCAATTTCATTTCAGGAATCAAGTTACCCATAATCAAGTGTCTAAGAGCTCACTTATTGTTTGTGGGCAAATACGAATTTTACATGTTCATATGCATCAGGGTGTCTACTATAGAGCTTCTAGAAGCCCAGGATGTTATCTTTTCCAGCTCACAGAGCTCTTGCAAACATAGGCATTTCATTTTTAAAAAATGCAAAACAAACAAACAGAAAGAAGCTACTAATAACATCTTGGTGTCTGATGATATCTCAATTGCAGATATGGCAAACTGCATCTGGCTTATTAAACAAGAATCTTTGGGGGGAACTATTTAAAGTACTGGCAACTGTAACCCATGCCTGGAAAGGCTGATTCATTCCGGATCTAGGAATCTGCATTCTTAACCTTTTCCTGCCTCTGATAGGGAGAGGTGAATTACATCCTGTACACACACTTGGATCCTTTCTGTGTCTGGAAATACAATGCTTCTTAAAGCATCCAACAGAATGATGGTGACCAAATTTAAATTCAACTTATTGAATTATTTCTGGGTTGAAAACAGTAATAATCTTACCTGTATATGTTTGTGTGTCCTATTAGTGCACTTCGGTACTAGACAAAAGAATCTGTGAATTCAGTGCATTTTAAATCACACTGGAGACCGGCGTTAAAGATGTAAAAGAAAAAAAAAATGCATTACTATTATATACTGCAAAAGCAGAGAAATTCTAGATCCTTTCCTCTGCCGACATTTGTCATATTTAAAAGAGAGAATTTTGAAAATGGGCCTTGTTATACCTGGGTAGGTCCAGAACACCTGATAGGTGTGATTATTTGCAAAGAGTAAAATCTCCTCAGGCCGTATCAGCAATGCCTTCACCTTCCTGAGTAACAAGTCATAGTTCTTTGATGACATTCTGTGAGGCAAAGAAGAGAATAATAACAATAATAATAAAACCCAGTCTTTTTTCTTTACCTTTTTTTTTTTTCCTCTGACATTATCAATATGTAAAGCCCAAGGCAGGAAGAGGCCTTTGGTATCCTTGTTAGTAAACAAACAGAGCAGTTACAATTCTTTTGCCAAGATGGTGTGGAAGAGTGTGGGCTGGAAGGCTTTCTCCTTTTCTCCCCCGACTTCCTCTCCTCCAACCTGACAGGCTGATTGCAGAGGCCAATGAAAACATCCCTGTCTTTTTCAGGTTGAGAACATTTGTTTGGCATCTGAGCGGGTGGCCTTCTTGCTGTGGGGTGTCAAGTCACGCAATGGCATGGGAATGGAGGCAGCCTTCTTGGACTGCTCAGCCATCGCTTTCCTGTGAGAGCAGCACTGATGCCGACCAGCAAGTGGCTCAGTGAGAATCTGAAGAAAACATTTCACTATGGGGGACACCAGCTGACTTTACGGACTGTGGTGTTAGTAGTTAGACTGACAGGAGCAGCAGGGAGAGGTTGCAGTGGCTGAGAGGATGTGGAGACAGAGTTCATGTTTCCTCACAAGGCAAGAAATCACTGTTTCTCTCATGTTGTTGTCAAGTTGTTGATCTTGAAAATCAAAACGCTGATTTACAACCTTTTTTCCAGACTTCGTTAATATTTTAAATTACTTTGATTGACATTCGCAAAATGTTATGTCTCACAATATTTAAAGTACCACCAATTTCGGGATGCCTGGGTGGCTCAGTTGGTTAAGCAGCTGCCTTCGGCTCAGGTCATGATCCCAGCGTCGTGGGATCGAGTCCCACATCGGGCTCCTTGCTTGGCAGGGAGCCTGCTTCTCCCTCTGCCTCTGCCTGCCACTCTGTCTGCCTGTGCTCGCTCTCTCTCCCTCTCTCTCTGAGATAAATAAATAAAATCTTTAAAGTACCACCAATTTCTCCAGAACTTAGCTCCAGTCAGTGCATCCAGGTAGGACCACTTTAATAGTTCTATTCAGGGTTTACTCTCTGCATGTATGTTGCCTTTGGTTATTTCTTGGTGTTTTCAGAAAGTACTTTATAGATCCTCACTGATATATTTCCTTATAGCTGGGCACCATGTTGCCTACCTTTTCCACAGAGCCTTTGCCTTCTTCAGCCAGACATCACTGTCAACTCTTGTTCTGTCACTGCTCCTAGGTAGGCATTGTCACTGATTTACCAGACCCCTGATAAGTTCTGTATTCAAGCCAAGGCAAGGAGGATATGTCTTTTTTTGTTTGTTTGTTTTATTTCCATATCTTGTCCCTGAGACATGATCAGCATTTGATCCCTGTATCATATAGTCTCTCTTGAAAATGGATATTTCATCTTTTCCCTTGGGAAGGAACCTCTTGCTTCCTTCAAGATCCCCCCTCCCCCAATCTTGCCTCGTCTACTATTGGGCAAGCAACAGAGAAGAGTTGTCAGATAACAACTCTAAATTCCAGACCATGAAAACTCAAATGCAAGGCAAAACAGTCTCCTCTAGTACAGGCAGACCACATAATTAGCTGTCTTCATATGATTTGGGGCTTCAGGATAGCAGAGGATGAACCACTAACTTGTCATCTTGACCTAGATCTATGAGGCATTGTCTTGCCACTTTGGGATTCCTGCTTATTCAAACTGAAGAGACCAGTAATGACAAAGACATATTCCCTCAGCTCACAGGGATCAGATCTAGACCTGCTAAAAGGTCACAATCAGTGGTTTCAATGAATCTGTTACCTTATGCTGCATACAAATTACCCTGAAATTAGCGGTCATATTTGTTTATTTATGTCATAATTTTGCAAGTCAACAACTTAGGCTGGGTTCAGCTAGGAGATTTTTCTAGTCCTAGCTGGGCTGGCTCCTGCATATCTGTCCAGCTGGCTGGGAGCTGGCTCATTGGAATGCCCTCAACTGATATGGCTCCTTTCTGTTCCATGTGATCTTTATCTTTATCTTTATCTTCCATCCTCTAGTTAGCAAGCCAGGGCTTATTTCCACAACGTCTGCTAGGATTTCAAGAGAAACTGGAGAAGTATGCAGAACTTCTTGAGGTTTAGGCTTGGATCGACATGTCATTACTTCTGCTATATTCTGTTGGCCAAGGTAGATCAAAGGGCAGGTGCAAACTCCAGGGGAGGAGAAATAGGTCCCCTTCTTGATGGGAGAAGGATGTGGATTCGGACTGGAGTGAAGAATCAGTATCCCTTTTGCAACTTACTAGAAGACATGTTTTAAATACAGCTACATGGGATATTTCTGTGGCATGATTAATAACTTGAACAATTCTCGACCTTTGTTGTTACTTTGTTTTGTTTGTTTATTTTTGTAAGCATAGATCCGGTTATGCTTCTTATTTATCTCCCAGAGTCTGTGTAATGCCATAAGATTGTAGAGATAGGTTTAGAAATAAATAAGAGAAAAAACAAAAACAAAATTAATACATTTCTATCTTATACAAGCAAAAGGAGGGATATGAGGAAAAGTATTACATAATAGATATAACTATAAGGGTGAAAGTTATGGGGACTTCTATCTCCCATCTGGGCAAAAGAAGGGGAAATACCTCTCCATGACTATTTGGAGAAGTATTTACTTCTCTCTTCTGGCTTTTCTTTCTTCCGCTTATACCTCAGGGCTTCTGGCTCTCCATGTCCTTGTTCTTCCACTGTACCTGCCCTGTGCGCCCTCAACTCTAAATCACACCCATCATCAGTTGTGTACATTTCTTACACCCGAGTTTCTAGGCACTGCTGAAAGAAGTGACATCACTGGACAGAATGATATCACTGCTGGGTCCTCCACTTTGTGTTTGAATCTTTTCATGTGCAAGTCCCTCTCTTTTCCCCCTACCAACAATCCCACATTCCCACCAGCATCCTCATTCTCTCACATCACCTTTCAAAGAGAAACACTGATTTCAGACAAAATGTTCTTAACCTTCTCTCCACTCATAAGATGATTTGTTTAAGTTCAAACTCTTCTATAGTCTTTCTCATTCAGTGTAAAAAAAAAAAAAAAAGTTTTACTTTTCCTATAACAAGAAAATAACATTACTGAGCATTCAGATGCACAGATTATGGAGCTAGACTGAGTGTAGTGAAATCTTGTCTCTGCCTCTTACAATCTTCATGACTTCATTGTAGAGCTCAGCTTTGTCACCTGTAATAGGGGCAGGGTTAAGTAGAGTATTTGTGAGATTTTAATGGTACTTTCTCATTGAATGCAATGGGCTTGGCATCGTAACCTGGCACTTACTTATCATGAGCCCTTCGATTCACCGTACTTGGACCTTGAATTCCATCTCTAATATTTTCAGAAAACATAAAAACTCCATTGTGATGAGCTTCTTCTATATAGTCAGTTTTTGTTTTTCTTACTGACTCAAGTGTACTGTTTTTATTTTCTTTCCCCTTTCCATTTTCATTTTGAAACTTTAAGTAACAAATGATCCCTTTGGATAAGGTGAGGTTAATATCTCTCTCCCCCGCCCTCTTTTTTTATTTTTTATTTTTTTAAAGATTTTATTTATTTATTTGACAGAGAGAAATCACAAGTAGTCGGAGAGGCAGGCAGAGAGAGAGAGAGAGAGGAGGAAGCAGGCTCGCCGCCGAGCAGAGAGCCCGATGCGGGACTCCATCCCAGGACCCTGAGATCATGACCTGAGCCGAAGGCAGCGGCTTAACCCACTGAGCCACCCAGGCGCCCCCTCTCTCTCTTTTTAAACAATATATTTAAAAATTTTCTTTCATGATTTCTTTAGGCATTTGCTTTTTGTCTTTCTCCCTTTTCCCCCAGACATATATGTTTCATAGAGCTTATTGCATCTTTTTTTTCTTCAACTAAGTATAAACTTATAATCTATCAGTAGTATTAGTCAACATTGTTCCAAACGGATAATCCCAAATTTCACTGGCTTATTATCAAGCTATTATCTCTGCTCTCATACGTGGGACCTATACTTTCTTACGGTAGAAGAGAAGAGTAAGAGGCTGAGCTGAACCACATAATTGTGTGTAAAATCTCTGTTTAGATATGACAAATGGCATTTCAGCTCATATTCTATTGCTCAAACCAAGCTGAATGAACAGAGTAAAGTCAACGAGATCGTAAGTATAATTACCCCCATAAGAAGTACATAAGACACATAGCAATGAACTCTGTGGTGGTAGAGCTTACTACTTACCATTTGGTCTTGATCTGCACCTACATGATTACTCCTTTACCAAATTGTGAGGCTCGAGAGTAAGCACACTTGGATTTGAGTCCTACTACACCATTTACTCACCATAGTTCCAACCTCAGTAAGCCTCAATTTCCCTATCTATAAATGGAGGTTATAGTTCCTAGTTCATGGACCGCCCGTTACGGAACATTGAAGTATTACAATTAAAATGCTTACATAATAGTTAACTCTATGGTCAACATTATCACCACTACTACCATCCTATAGCAGGACCGATATGAGCTATTTTAAAATTTTCAACTGTTTCTACATTGGAAGAGAGGGGAAAATGGAAGCTGAAATTCATCCTTGGAGGAGAAGAAGAAAGCGTTACCTTTATTTTGAGAAGGACTACTGTGGAGAACCTTTTGAATTATACAGATACAAGACCATAGATACACTGAGATGCTTGATTTTAGAATACTATTAAATAATATGAAACAAAAATTGTCTTTCCTTATGAGCAGAGGGTATTATTGTAAAAATTAATACATATTTTTAAAAGATTTATTTATTTATTTGAGAGAGAGAGAGAGAGAGAAGGAGAGGAGGGACAGAGGAAGAGAGAGAATCATATTTGGGGCTCAGTCTTATCACCCTGAGATCATGATCTGAGCTGAAACCAGGAGTTGGTGGCTCAACCAACTAAGCCACCCTGGTACCCCAGAAATTAATACAATAACTGAATGTCTTTTAATGCTTTTTGACTGTCCATATATGTGGGTCCAGGACTTATGGACAGAGGAGTGAAGAATAAAATTCTTCTTTTTTTTTTTTTTTAAATATTTTATTTATTTATTTGAGAGAGAGACAGTGAGAGAGAGCATGAGCGAGGAGAAGGTCAGAGAGAGAAGCAGACTCCCCATGGAGCTGGGAGCCTGATGCGGGACTCGATCCCAGGAATCCAGGATCATGACCTGAGCCGAAGGCAGTCGTCCAACCAACTGAGCCACCCAGGCGTCCCTAAAATTCTTCTTTATTGTCTTATGAATTTGTTCAATAATTCTTTCATGTATTCCTTCCTCTATTCAATAGGAGGAAGGAATGAAGTATTTATAGTGTGCCTACTAGAGGCCAGGCACTGTGCTAGTAGGTTCTGGGGTTATGATAAAGTACCAATCCTCACATTTGGTCCCTGCCTTCTTACATCCTTCAGTTTTACCTCTATTCATGCTTGAAGATGAAGCAGATCAGAGAGTTGAGCAGAGCAAACAAAGTGGCTTGGAGAGAATGCTCCATGTGATAGAAGCCAGTGCAGCAGTCTGAGGGAGGGGTGACTGATGGCAATCCGACACAAATCATAGGATGTACTAGAACTTATTGGAAATTCTTAGAGCATCAGCAACAGCAAAAACAACAGATTAGGATATAGGACACAAGACAGGATAATGATTTAAACTATTATCACTTACACATTAAAAGAAAGGATGATGCAGAAAACTTTTGATTCACTTATTTATCTTCCCATTCCCCTTCCCATCCCCCCACCTCAGTTAGGAGACTTGAAACAATGTCTTTCATTTCTCTTGTTACAATTCCAAATGGCTAACACAATGCATGGACATAGTATGTATTTAAAAATTGTTTTCTCTAAGAACAAATAAATAAGATCACTTGGGCCAAAGCTGTCCTCTAGCTCCTGGCTGTCTTTAGATATCAAAGGGATTTTGGAATTTGGAGAAGAACATACTGTGAATTTGAAAAACTTTGAAAAAAGAATATGGCAAGAATTTGAATGTCTCAAGTGAAGGGGATGGACATGTGGTAGAATCCCTGAATATGCATAAAATCTTTTTTAGGCTATATGCTTTTCCTATAAGAGAATCATCTTTTTCTAAAGGCAATAGCTGGTACTTATTGAGTGTTACCCTGTGGAAGTTACCATTCTAAATATTTTACCTGCATTAACTCATGTAATACTCCTAGAATCACAATCTCAGTTTTGTCCTGTTATTATTCCCATTTTATAGATGAGAATACTGAGACTTGGAAAATTATGTAGCTTGTCAAATGTTACTCAGTAACAATGCATCAGCACTGAGATCAGACCAAAGAGGTCATGCCTTCAACCACCACCCTGTGTTACATCCTTATGCTACAGAGTGTGAACCATGGTCAAAAGTGGTAATGCCATATCATAGTGTTCAAGAAGTCACAAATACTTAGAGAGAGTCAGAGGAAGTATATCTCATCTCACCCCTTTCCCTGAAAATTTGTTTTGTAATTAAAATAGGTAAACAGATCTAGTTTCCCAAAGGTTGATTAGGAGGAGCCAAAATATAAACTGACTCTACATTTAGGTAGGATAGAATTTATATTGGCTTTCATGGAGTCCATAAATTGATGAAATGCAATAGGCAACAGTTTAGTTGGAGGCTCTTAAAAAATACCCTTTTTCTTTGAAAGGGAAGGAGAGGGAGGAAAGAAGGCATGGAAGGAATGTTTAGCAGCCTCTGGTTTGATATATGTAGCTAGCCCATGCTTCCTAGGGCGCTGCTCTAAGGAGAGGTGGCTCTATCTCTTTGTGACAGATCATCCCAAATGGCTTCCCACACATGTTCTGGGGTTCTGTATGTGTGTATGTGGGCTTCCATGGGTGTTTTTAAAGTGATGGAAATGGTGTTTTTTCTATTTTTTAATATTTATTAATTCTTGGGAAATAGATTGTATGTACTATGTTTCACCCTAGAATTTATGGATTTTGGCTGATACATTAGCTCAGATGTTATCTCCTAGACATAAGCCCTGAGATCATGAAGCACGATGTAGAATTACAAGGCAGCAATTATTTGCTCAACCGTTTACAATTGTTTTCTCAGGAGATAGCCTCTTTGTCTCTCAAGGAAATGACAAAACATCAATGAGGTCTCAGTTCAGGGGCTTGGAGGAAACTTGAAGTCTAACACTTCCTAACTGACAGGGATATTTTAAGCTGAGACTTAAATCAGGATTCCCCTGAGGTAGATTCTGCTGCTTTGTTTAACAAAAGCAAACTATGAGTACAAATTATTCATTACCATATTCATAAGTAGTCTATTTAGTAAGACGGTATGGAGATAATAATAAAAACAAATATTGAATAAAGCTCTTTCTATGTCAGCCTTTCCAGCACATACAGTATGTTGACTCATTGTTAGTCTCGAATCAATGGTTTAAAATTAATGAGCATATACTCTTTTTTTTTTTTTTTTTTTTTTGAGAGAGAGAAAGAAAGACTGGTGGGACGGGGCTGCGGAAGAGAGGGAGAAAGAATCCCAAGCAGGCTCTGTGCTTAGTGCAAAGGCCTACACAGGGCTCGCCCGGTAACTCTGAGATCATGACCTGAGCTGAAATCAAGAGTTCGATGCTTAACTGACTGAGCCACTCAGGCACCCTGAATGAGCATATATTCTTGATTGCTTGGTGAGAAACTGAAGAAATTAGAAATATGTAGCCACACTTTCCATGAGAGCTTTTCATGTAGGAAAATGCTGAATAAAGAAAAATAAAATGTTGAATTAAAATTCATTTTAATGGATTTGAACTTTCCAAATGTATTGTATGTGGCTAACTCACTTAAATGTGATAATAATTAGTACTAATCAAAGTACCAACAATGTTGGCCAGTAGTAATTTTTCTTACCCATTCTCATTTCTTTCCATTCTTCATCTTTCATCTCTCTCATGTTTTTAGAATACTGCAATCAGAGAACAAAGACAAGTTGCAAATATTAATCTGGCTTACACTTGTCTTTATATTCTCTTGATTTTATATTCTCCTTTGTAATTCAGATTCCTTAAACAATTTCTGTGTCTACACTACTGCCATTTATAGCTATCCAAGTACAAATATAAATCTGTTGCATTTTTGCATCCTGTTTACTAGTAGTGTTTTAACAACGTAGTAAAATTCTATATCCTGGCATATTAACACAGGGAACGGCTATTTGTTTGCCTGGTAATCTTCTGAGAAACAGCTGAACTTGTTTCTTATTGGTGGAGGGACTCATGGAAACATTTGCTTCACTCTTTCCTTGTGATCTTCGTTTTATAAAATTAGTAGAAAGAAGGGTATGGTTAAAAAGAAATCTCTGTAGTCACAAGAACATGCCATTATAAGGGAAAATGAACTGTAGGCTTTGTTCTCAAAAACATGAAACAGAAAGGGGATCATTAGGCCCCCTGCTGTAAGAAGCCCAGAGAATCCCTGCTGGGGAAAAAAAATGTCTAGGTGGTAAATTAAGACCTGTTAGAAAAGTATTCTCTTAGTTAGTTTTTCAGAGAGTGTATGATTGCACTAAAGCAGAAGAAATCAATTCTTCCTTGATAATAAAATGAGGAAAGGAGAGATAGGTATATCTCTGTCTACTATGCAACTCATAACCTTTGCATGAAGGACTCTACCAATGTGTTTTCATAGACTTATTCCTTTTTATTCTTACTCTTAGAGAGGGCTCTCTAAATTGTAGAAGCCACACAAAACCTGAATATACCCCTAGAAGCAGTATTTGAATTACTGAATTATCAGTGTTTAAATTAAAAAAAAAAAAATCTCAGAGTTGAACTGCTTGGAATGAGGAGGACAGATGAACTAGTGGCAAGTTGTAAAATACTGAATATATGCAGAATAAAACATGGGCAAAATATCTAATTTCTTTTTTATTAACATTTACTTTATCTTAAATGGATTATTTAAATATACTTAAAACTTTCTACTGAAATAATTTTAATAGCCTTCTTTTTTAACATTGTGAATTTGATCAGTCAATTGTTTTCTTTATAGAGTTGTCAAGGGGAAGTTTTGTTCTATCAGCCAAGAATCTGAGCCTACGGAATCTGTATTAAAGACTGTTTTTAATATACTTCTAAACAGGATCTTCATTTTTGTTTTTTTCCTTCCATTTATATATTTTTATTTATTTATTTATCTATCTATTTATTTATTTATTATCTGTAGTTAAGGAGTACAGGCCTGGGTTAGGTGGACATGATTTATGCATCAAGTATGGATTTGCATCAAATATGGATTAAATCCTAATAATCCTAACAAGCTCTAATCAGTGACAAGTCTATTTATTGCACTTCTTTTCTTTAATTAAAATTAAGATTTTTTAAATGATTATCAGAGACTCTCCATTCTTTAAAGTGAAGGCTTAGGTCGTATTATTATTATTGTTGTCATCATCATCATCATTGCTGTTGTTGTTATTCCTATTAATTCTATAGGTCCCGCTTTTTTAATAGTAATTTGTTCTAATTTCTTAATTATAAGATACACATGACATCAAATTTACTATCTTAACCATTTTTAGGTGTACAGTTCAGTAGTATTAAATACATTCATATTGTTACACAACTATCACTACATCCATGACAGAACTCTGTTCATTGGGTGAAACAGAAACTCTGTACTGATTAAATAGTAACTCCCCATGACCTGTCCCCTAAGGCCCTGGCAATCACCATTCTACTTTCTTCTCTTCTTCTTTTTTTAAATACCTCTATTCCCACCCCCATCCTCTGGTAACCATCATTGTACTCTCTTGTATATAAGTTCAGTTTTTGTTTTTGTCTTAGATTCACATGTAAATGAGATCATGTAATATTTGACTTTCTGTGTCTGTCTTATTTTACTTAGCATAATGTCCTACAGTTTCATACATGTTGTTGTAAAAGGAAGATTTTTTTTAAAGCCTGAATAATATTCTACTACATGTGTGTGCTTGCGTGTGTGTGTGTATGTGTGACATTTTATTTATCCATTTATTCATTGATGAACATTTAGGTTGTTTTCATATCTTGCAACTGTAAATAATGCAACACTGCAATGAGTATGGGAGTGCAAATATCTCTTTGAGGTGGTGGTTTTATTTTTATTTCTTTTGGATATATGCCCAGAAATGGGATTGCTGGATCATATGTTAGTTAAATTTTTAATTTTTTAGGAACTTCCATACTGTTTTCCATAATACTTGTGCCAGGTTTTTATCCCTACCAAGAGTGCTTAAGGTTTAGGTTCCCTCTTCTCCACATCCTTGCTAATAGCTATATTTTGACTTTTTGATGATAGCCATCCTAACAGATGTGAAGTTGTATTTCATTGTAGTTTTGATTTGCATTGCCTTGATGATTAGTGGTGTTGGCCACCTTTTCATGTATGTTTTAGCCATTTATATGTCTGCTTTGGAAAACTGTCTATCCAAGTCCTTTGCCCATTTCTTATTTGGGTGATTTTTTAAAGTTTGTTTTATTTTTTTGCCATTAAGTTGTAAAACTTTTATTTTTTGGTTTCCAAATACTTTCTTCCATCCAGCAGATTGCTTCTTCATTTTGTTGTTTCCTTTGTTGTGCAGAGACTTTACTTTGATGTAGCCCTATTTTTTTGTTTATTGTTTGTTTGGACTTTGTGTGTTAAACCCCAAAAAATCATTGCCAAGACCAATGTTGAGCAGTGTTTCCCTTATGTTTTCTTCTAGGAGTTTTATAGTTCCAGATTTTATGTTTAAATCTTTAATCTTTAATCCACTTTGCACATAATACAAAATAAGGGTCCAATTTTGTTTGTTTACATGTAGCCATTTAGTTTTCCCAGCACTATTTTTTTTTAAAGATTTTATTTTTATTTATTTGACAGAGATCACAAGTAGGCAGAGAGGCAGGCAGAGAGAGAAGAGGAAGCAGGCTCCCTGCTGAGCAGAGAACCAGATGCGGGGCTCGATCCCAGGAGCCGGGAATCACGACCTGAGCTGAAGGCAGAGGGTTTAACCGCTGAGCCACCCAGGCACCCCCCAGCACTATTTATTAAAGAGACTATCTGTCCTCCATTGTGTCTGCTTGGACCCTTTGTCAAAAATTCACTGATTAAATATGTGTGGATCTATTTCTGAGCTGTCTATTCTCTTCTATTGATTTTTGTGGCTGTTTTTATGCCAGTACCATGTTACTTTGATTATAGCTTTGTCATACAGTTTGAAATGGGGACATGTGATACCTCCAGCTTTGTTTTTCTTACTTACTTGTTTAGCTATTCAGAGCGTTTGGTGACACCATACAAATTTTAGGGTTGCTTTTTCTATTTCTGTGAAAAATGATGTTGATAGGGATTGCATTGAATTTATAGATGATTTGGGATAGTATGAACATTAACAATATTTTTCCAATTAATAAACATAGAATATCTTTCCATTTATTTGTATCTTCTATAGTTTCTTTCATTAAAGTCTTACAGTTTTCAGTGTGCAGGTCTTTTAACTCCCTGGTTGAATTTATTTCTAAGTATTTTCTTGTTTTTGAGGCTATTGTATATGGGATTGTTTCCTTTTTTTTTTTTTTTTAATAACTTGATAGTTGTATAGAAACACAACTGATTTTTGCATGTTGATTATTGTATCCTGCAACAAAATTCATTTATTAGTTTTAACTTTTTTTTTTTTTAAGTTTTAGGATTTTCTGATATAACCTCATGACATCTGCAGAGACATTTTATTTCCCATCTTCCAATTTTGATCTTTTACTTCTTTTATTGTCTTATTGCTCTGGCTAAGACCTCTAGTACTGTGTTTGAATAGAAGTAGTGAAAGTGGGCACACTTATCTTGTTTTTGATCTTAGAGAAAAATCTTTCAGCTTTTCACCATTGAATGTGTTGTTGTGGGCTAATCATTTATTGCCTTTATTCTTTTGACTCCTTCTATATCTAATCTGCTAAGAGCTTTTATCATGGAAGGGTACTAAATTTTGTCAAACACTTTTTCTGCATCTATTAAGAGGATCATATGACTTTCATCCTTCATTCTGTAATATGATGTATTGATCACATTTATTGATTTTCAGATGTTAGGCTATATTTGCATCCAGGGATAAATCCCACTTGATGATGATATATGATTCTTTTAATCTGTTGTTGAATTCGGCTTGTTAGTATTTTGTTAAGGATATTTGCATTTATGTACATTAGGGACATTGGCCCATTATCTTTTTTTCTTATAGTGTTCTTGTCTGGCTTTGGTGTTAGGGTAATGCTGGCTTTATAAAATGATTATGGAAGTGTTCTCTCCTCATCATCTTTTTGGAAGAGTTTGAGAAAGATTGGTATCAAGTGTTCTTTAAGTGTTTTGTAGAACTACCAGTGAAGAAATCTGGTGTTGGACTTTTATTTTTCGGGAGATTACCAAATCAATAACACATTTATTTTTCAGGAGATTACCCAATCAATCACATATATATAATCAAATCAATTGCACATTATTGGTCTGTTCAGATTTCTTATTTCTTCATGATTCATTCTTATTAGGTTGTATATTTTTAGGAATTTATCCATTTCTTCTAGATTACCCAATTTGTTGGTATATAATTATTTATCATATTCTGTTATAACCCTTTGTATTTCTGCAGTATCAGTTGTAATGTCTCCTCTTTCACTTCTGATTTTATTTATTTGAATATTCTCTCTTTCTTTCTGAGTTAGTCTAGCTAAAGATTTGTCAATTTTGTTTACCTTCTCAAAGAACCAACTCTTAGTTTCATTGGCTTTTCTATAGACCATCTAATTTCTATTTCATTTGTTTCTACTGTGAGCTTTGTTATTTTCTTCCTTCTAACATTGGGCTTAGTTTATTCTTATTTTTTCATTAAAAATATTTTATTTACTTAGAGCACATGAGCAAAGGGAGGGGCAGAGGAAGAGAAAAAGAATCTCAAGCAGGCTCTGCTTGGAGGGCAGAGCCTGATGTGGAGCTTAATCTTACAACCCTGTAATCATGACCTGAGCCACAGATGCTTAACTGACTAAGCCACCCAGGTGCCCACCCTGGTTCTTATTTTCTCTAGTTCTGTGAGGTATAGACTTAGATTGTGATTTGAGATCTTTCTTTTTTGTTAATGTAGGTGCTTATTACTATAAGCTTAAAACTGTTTTAATTTCATCTCATAAGTTGTGGTACTGTGTACTTCCATCTTTTTTTGTCTTGATATATTTTTTGATTTCATTTTTGATTCCTCTTTGACTCATTGATTGTTCAGGTACAAGTTGTTTAATCTCTACGTTTTTTTGTTCATTTGTTTAATTTTCCAGGTCTCTTCCTGTTATAGTGATTTCTAGTTTCATACCATTGTGGTCAGATGATTTCAATCTCTTAAATGTGTTAATACTTGTTTTGTGGCCTAACACATGATCTGTCCTATTGAATGTTTGTGTATACTTGAGAAAAATGGGTGTTCTGCTACTGTGGGATGGAATAGTCTATATGTGTCTGTTGTGTCCATTTGGTCTATCGTATAGTTCAAATCCAATGTTTCCTTATTGATTTCCTGTCTGGATGATCTATCTATTGTGGAAAGTGGAATATTGGAGTACTTTACTATTAATGTATTGCTATCTATTATTTCTCCCTTTATACTTGTTAATATCTATTGTGTCTAAATAGGTGCTATGATCTTAGGTACATGTATATTTACAATTGCTATTTGCTCTTGTTGAATTGAACCCATTACCATTATATAATGATCTTTGTCTTTTTTTATAGTTTTTGATTTAAAAATATGTTTTGTCTGATATAAATGTAGCTACTCCTGCTTTCTTTTGGTTTCTATTTGCATGGGTCATCTTTCTGCATACCTTTACCTTCAGTCTGTGCATGAAGTGAGTCTGTTATAGGTACTATGTAACACATCTTTTTTTTTTTTAATCTATTCCCATTATTGCATTTTTTAATGATTTTTTTTATTTTTTAATTTTTTATAAACACATAATATATTTTTTTGCCAAGGGGTATAGGTCTGTGAATCGCCAGGTTTACACACTTCACAGTACTCACCATAGCACATACCCTCCCCAATGTCCATAACCCCACCCACCTTCTCCCAACCCCCCTCCCCCAAGCAACCCTCAGTTTCTTTTGTGAGATTAAGAATCACTTATGGTTTGTCTCCCTCCCAATCCCATCTGGTTTCATTTATTCTTCTCCTACCCCCTTAAGCCCCCATGTTGCATCTTCACTTCCTCATATCAGGGAGCTCATACGATAGTTGTCTTTCTCCAATTGATTTATTTCGCTAAGCATGATACCCTCTAGTTCCATCCACATCACCGCAAATGGCAAGATTTCATTTCTTTTGATGGCTGCATAGTATTCCATTGTTTATATATACCACATCTTCTTTATCCATTCATCTGTTGATGGACATCTAGGTTCTTTCCATAGTTTGGCTATTGTAGACATTGCTGCTATAAACATTCGGGTGCATGTGCCCCTTTGGATCACTACGTTTGTATCTTTAGGGTAAATACCCAGTAGTGCAATTGCTGGGTCATAGGGCAGTTGTATTTTCAACATTTTGAGGAAGCTCCATGCTGTTTTCCAGAGTGGTTGCACCAGCTTGCAACCACTGTTGTGGTTGCACCAACAGTGTAGGAGGGTTGCACAACCACTCTGGTGTTCCCACCAACAGTGTAGGAGGGTTCCCCTTTCTCCGCATCCTCGCAAGCATCTGTCATTTCCTGACTTGTTGATTTTAGCCATTCTGACTGGTGTGAGGTGATATCTTATTGTGGTTTTGATTTGTATTTCTCTGATGCCGAGTGATATGGAGCACTTTTTCATGTGTCTGTTGGCCATCTGGATGTCGTCTTTGCAGAAATGTCTGTTCATGTCCTCTGCCCATTTTTTGATTGGATTATTTGTTCTTTGGGTGTTGAGTTTGCTAAGTTCTTTATAGATTATGGATACTAGCCCTTTATCTGATATGTCATTTGCAAATATCTTCTCCCATTCTGTCAGTTGTCTTTTGGTTTTGTTAGCTGTTTCCTTTGCTGTGCAAAAGCTTTTGATCTTGATAAAATCCCAATAGTTCATTTTTGCCCTTGCTTCCCTTGCCTTTGGCAATGTTCCTAGGAAGATGTTGCTGCAACTGAGGTCGAAGAGGTTGCTACCTGTGTTCTCCTCAAGGATTTTGGTGGATTCCTTTCTCACATTGAGTTCCTTCATCCATTTTGAGTCTATTTTTGTGGGTGGTGTAAGGAAATGGTCCAATTTCATTTTTCTGCATGTGGCCATACAATTTTCCCAGCACCATTTATTGAAGAGGCTATCTTTTTTCCATTGGACATTCTTTCCTGCTTTGTCAAAGATTAGTTGACCATAGAGTTGAGGGGTATATTTCTGGACTCTATTCTGTTCCATTTTTCTATGTGTCTGTTTTTGTGCCAGTACCATGCTATCTTGATGATGACTTTTGTAATAGAACTCGAAGTCCGGAATTGTGATGCCACCAACTTTGGCTTTCTTTTTCAATATTCCTTTGGCTATTCGAGGTCTTTTCTGGTTCCATATAAATTTTAGGATTATTTGTTCCATTTCTTTGAAAAAAATGGATGGTATTTTGATAGGAATTGCATTAAATGTGTAGATTGCTTTAGGTAGCATAGACATTTTCACAATATTTATTCTTCCAATCCAGGAGCATGGAACATTTTTCCATTCCTTTGTGTCTTCCTCAATTTCTTTCATGAGTACTTTATAGTTTTCTGAGTATAGATTCTTAGCCTCTTTGGTTAGGTTTATTCCTCGGTATCTTATAGTTTTGGGTGCAATTATAAATGGGATTGACTCCTTAATTTCTCTTTCTTCTGTCTTTTTGTTGGTGTAAAGAGATGCAACTGATTTCTGTGCATTGATTTTATATCCTGACACTTTACTGAATTCCTATACAAGTTCTAGCAATTTTGGAGTGGAGTCTTTTGGGTTTTCCACATATAGTATCATGTCATTTGCAAAGAGTGATAGTTTGACTTCTTCTTTGCCAATTTGGATGCCTTTAATTTCCTTTTGTTGTCTGATTGCTGAGGCTAGGACTCCTAGTACTATGTTGAATAGCAGTGGTGATAATGGACATCCCTGCCATGTTCCTGACCTTAGCGGAAAAGCTTTCAGTTTTTCTCCATTGAGAATGATATTTGCGATGGGTTTTTCATAGATGGCTTTGATAATATTGAGGTATGTGCCCTCTATCTCTACACTTTGAAGAGTTTTGATCAGGAAGGGATGCTGTACTTTTTCAAATGCTTTTTCAGCATCTATTGAGAGTATCATATGGTTCTTGTTCTTTCTTTTATTAATGTGTTGTATCACCTTGATTGATTTGTGGATGTTGAACCAACCTTGCAGCCCTGGAATAAATCCCACTTGGTCGTGGTGAATAATTCTTTTAATGTACTGTTGAATCCTATTGGCTAGTATTTTGGTGAGAATTTTCACATCTTTGTTCATCAACGATATTGGTCTGTAGTTCTCTTTTTGGATGGGATCCGTGTCTGGGTTGGGATCAAGGTGATGCTGGCCTCATAAAATGAGTTTGGAAGTTTTCCTTCCATTTCTATTTTTTGGAACATTTTCAGGAGAATAGGAATTAGTTCTTTAAATGTTTGGTAGAATTCCCCCGGGAAGCCGTCTGGCCCTGGGCTTTTGTTTGTTTGGAGATTTTTGATGACTGTTTCAATCTCCTTACTGGTTATGGGTCTGTTCAAGTTTTCTATTTCTTCCTGGTTCAGTTGTGGTAATTTATGTCTCTAGGAATGCATCCATTTCTTCCAGATTGTCAAATTTGTTGGCATAGAGTTGCTCATAGTATGTTCTTATAATTGTCTGCATTTCTTTGGTGTTAGTTGTGATCTCTCCTCTTTCATTCATGATTTTATTTATTTGGGTCCTTTCTCTTTTTGATAAGTCTGGCCAGGGGTTTATCAATCTTATTAATTCTTTCAAAGAACCAACTCCTAGTTTCATTGATTTGTTCTATTGTTTTGTTTTGTTTTGTTTTTTGGTTTCTATTTCGTTGATTTCTGCTCTGATCTTTATGATTTCTCTTCTCCTGCTGGGTTTAAGGTTTCTTTCTTGTTCTTTCTCCAGCTCCTTTAAGTGTAGGGTTAGGTTGTATACCCAAGACCTTTCTTGTTTCTTAAGAAAGGCTTGTACCACTATATATTTTCCTCTCAGGACTGCCTTTTTTGTGTCCCACAGATTTTGAACCATTGTGTTTTCATTATCATTTGTTTCCATGAATTTTTTTAATTCTTCTTTAATTTCCTGCTTGACCCATTCATTCTTTAGAAGGATGCTGTTTAGTCTCCATGTATTTGGGTTTTTTCCAAATTTCCTCTTGTGATTGAGTTCTAGCTTTAGAGCATTGTGGTCTGAAAATATGCAGGGAATGATCCCAATCTTTTGATACCAGTTGAGACCTGATTTAGGACCGAGGATGTGATCTATTCTGGAGAATGTTCCATGTGCACTAGAGAAGAATGTGTATTCTGTTGCTTTGGGATGAAATGTTCTAAATATATTTGTGATGTCCATCTGGTCCACTGTGTCATTTAAGTCCTTTATTTCCTTGTTGATCTTTTGCTTGGATAATCTGTCCATTTCAGTGAGGGGAGTGTTAAAGTCCCCTACTATTATTGTATTATTGTTATGTGTTTTTTGATTTTGTTATTAATTGGTTTATATAGTTGGCTGCTCCCACATTAGGGGAATAGATATTTAAAATTGTTAGATCTTCTTTTTGGACAGATCCTTTGAGTATGATATAGTGTCCTTCCTCATCTCTTATTATAGTCTTTGGCTTAAAATCTAATTGATCTGATATAAGAATTGCCATTCCTGCTTTCTTCTGATGTCCATTAGCATGGTAAATTGCTTTCCACCCCCTCACTTTAAATCTGGAGGTGTCTTCGGGTTTAAAATGAGTTTCTTGTAGGCAACATATAGATGGTTTGTTTTTTTTTTTTATCCATTCGGATACCCTGTGTCTTTTGATTGGGGCATTTAGCCCATTAACATTCGCGGTAACTATTGAAATATATGAATTTAGTGCCATTGTATTGCCTGTAAGGTGACTGTTACTGTATATTGTCTCTGTTCCTTTCTGACCTACTACTTTTAGGCTCTCTCTTTGCTTAGAGGACCCCTTTCAATATTTCCTGTAGTGCTGGTTTTGTGTTTGCAAATTCTTTCAGTTTTTGTTTGTCCTGGAAGCTTTTCATCTCTCCTTCTATTTTCAATGATAGCCTAGCTGGATATAGTATTCTTGGCTGCATGTTTTTCTCGTTTAGTGCTCTGAATATATCATGCCAGCTCTTTCTGGCCTGCCAGGTCTCTGTGGATAAGTCTGCTGCCAATCTAATATTTTTACCATTGTATGTTACAGACTTCTTTTCCTGGGCTGCTTTCAGGATTTTCTCTTTGTCACTAAGGCTTGTAAATTTTACTATTAGGTGCCAGGGTGTGGACCTATTCTTATTTATTTTGAGAGGGGTTCTCTGCATCTCCTGGATTTTGATGCTTGTTCCTTTTGCCATATTGGGGAAATTCTCTCCAATAATTCTTTCCAATATATCTTCTGCTCCTCTATCTCTTTCTTCTTCTTCTGGAATCCCAATTATTCTAATGTTGTTTCATCTTATGGTGTCACTTCTCGCTCTAATTCTCCCCTCGTGGTCCCGTAGCTGTTTGTCCCTCTTTTGCTCAGCTTCTTTATTCCCTGTCATTTGGTCTTCTATATCTTCTATATCACTAATTCTTTCTTCTGCCTCATTTATCCTAGCAGTGAGAGCCTCCATTTTTTATTGCACCTCATTAATAGCTTTTTTTATTTCAACTTGGTTAGATTTTAGTTCTTTTATTTCTCCAGAAAGGGCTTTTATATTTCCCTAGAGGTTTTATCTAATATCTTCCATGCCTTTTTCAAGTCTCGCTAGAACCTTGAGAATCGTCATTCTGAACTCTAGATCTGACATATTACCAGTGTCTGCATTGATTAGGTCCCTAGTCTTCGGTACTGCCTCTTGTTCTTTTTTTTGTGGTGAATTTTTCCGCCTTGTCATTTTGTCCAGATAAGAGTATATGAAGGTGCAAGTAAAATACTAAAAGGGTAGCAAAGTCCCCAGGGAAATCCACTTTAACCAAATCAGAAGAGATCCAAAATCATGGAGGGGAGAAAGGGGATAAAAACAGGTTCAGAAGAAAAAGAAACAATTAAAAAAAGAAAATGAATAAAGAAAAAATATAAAAAAGAAAGAAAAAAATAGATACACTAGTTAAAAAGTGTTAAAAAAGAAAAGGGTAAAAGTTTAAAAAAATTTAGCAGAAGAAGAAAAAAAATTGAAAAAGAAAAAAAAATGTTAAATTAACTGCGAGACTAAAGAATCGTGGGGAGAAAGCCATGAGTTCCATGCTTTGCTTTCTCCTCCTCTGGAATTCTGCTGCTCTCCTTGGTATTGAAGCCGCACTCCTTGGTAGGTGAACTTGGTCCTGGCTGGAGTTCTTGTTGATCTTCTGGGGAGGGGCCTGTTGTAGTGATTCTCAAGCGTCTTTGCCCCAGGCGGAATTGCACCACCCTTACCAGGGGCGGGCTGAGTAATCCGCTTGGGTTAGCTTTCGGGAGCTTTTGTTCCCTGAGCACTTTCCGTAGAGTTCTGGAGGAAGGGAATGAAAATGGCGGCTTCCCAGTCTCCGGCCTGGAGGAGCCGAGAGCTCAGGCCCCACTCCTCAGTGTGCCCTCAGAGAATAGGGCCCAATTACTCCCATCTCCCTGGCCTCCCTCACCCATCCTGCGACTGGTTGAAGGTAACCCCGAGCTCAGCTGAGAGCTCACTCCTTGGTTCTGTCTCTGTAGCCGGCTTCCTTGTTCTAATACGTGCAAGCTCTGTGACACTCAGACACCCTTGATCCTTCTATGACCCTGCAGGACCAGAGGCCACGCTGACGCCGTGTGGGCTTCATCCTGGTTTAGCCTCTGGAGCGATGTCCCTCAGCGGAGCAGACTTTTAAAAGTCCTGATTTAGTGTTCTGTTGCTCCGCCGCTTGCCAGGAGCCAGCCCCCCCTCCCCCCACAGTCTATCTTCCTGTCACTTTGGATTCATTTCTCAGCCAGTCCTACCTTTCAGAAAGTGGTTGATTTTCTGTTTCCTAGAATTGCTGTTCTTCTTCCCTTTGATCTCGTTGGATTTGTAGGTGTTTGCAATCTTTAGATAAGCTATCTAGCTGATTTCTTGCTACCTGAAGTAGTCTCAGCCTGCTACTTCTCCGCCATCTTGACTCCACTCCTATTGCATATCTTTTGATTGAAAAATTTCTGTCCTTTACATTTAAAGTGATTATTGATAGATAAGAGCTTACTATTGCCATTTATTTGTTTTCGAGGTGTTTATAGATTTTTTTTGTTGTTGTTGTTTCTTGCTTACTCTCTTGTTGTCATCCTTTGTGATCTGATGATTTTTCTCCTTTGATTCTTTCTTTATATTTTGTATATCCACTATAGTTTTGCTTTGTGGTTACCATGAGACTTACATACAAACATACTAGTTATAAAATTCTATTTTAAGCTGATGACAACTTATCTTCAAATACGTACAAAAAGTCTACATATTTTACACTCTTCCCCCACCATTTTGTGTTTTTCATTTCATAATTTACATCTTTTTATATGGTATGCCACTAACAAATATTGAACTTATTGTTATTTTTAATATTTTATGTTGTAACCTTTACAAAAGAGTTAAAAGTGATTTACATACCACCATTACAATATGAGAGTATTCTGAATTTGACTGTATTTAGTGAGTTTTATACTTTTATATTGTTAATTATAACTTTTCATTTCAGCTTCAACAACTCTCTTTAGCATTTCTTATAAGGCAGGTTTAGGGGTGATAAACTTCAACTTTTGTCTCTCCTTCAAATATGAATGACAGGTTTGCTGAGGAAAATATTCTTAGTTGGCAGTTTATTACTTTCAACAGTTTGAATATATCTTCCCACTCAGTTCTGGCCTGCAAAGTTTCTTCTAAAAAAATCTGCTGTTTTATGGGGGTTTTCTTACATGCAACAAATTCTTTTTTTCTTGCTATATTCGAAATTATGTTGCTCTCTTTAAATTTTGACAATTTAATTATAATGTGTATTGGTATGAGTCTCTTTGGATTTATCTTAATAATTTTCCCCGGGATTCCTGGATCTGGATGTTAATTTCTTTCCCAGGTTTGGGAATTTTCAGCTATTATTTCTTTGAAAAAAATTTTTTTCCCTCCTTTTCTCTTTCTGTTTTCCTTCTAGGACTCCATAATGTGTATACTGTTCCACAAATAGTATTTTATAAGTAACTTAAACAATCTTCACTGTATTTCTTTTTTTGTCGTTGTTCCTCTGATTGAATGATTTCCATTAACCTACCTTCATATTTGCCAATCCTTTTTTCTGCTTCATCTAGTCTGCTGTTGAATTATTCTACTAAATATTTCAGTCCGTTTATCGTATTCTCCAGCTTTATGATTTTGGTTTGGTACTCTTTTTATATTTTCTTTCTCTTCATTGGAATTCTCACTTGTTCATGCATTGCTTTTCTGATTTCAGTAATCATTTTTTATGATTGTTGTTTTGCATTCTCTTTTTAGGGGGGGCGTAAATTTCTTGTCTTTGTTTCCTAGGATTGGTTTCTGGAGATTTGTCTGGCTCTTTTGTTTGGAACATATTCTCCTATTCATTTTCCTTGAGCCTCTTTGCTGGTTTCTGTGCATTTCATGAAACAGTTAACTCTCCTAGTCTTGGAAGACTGGCCTCATGTAACAGATAAATATTGCCAATCAACCTGGCCTCAGATTCTAGGTGTCTCTCAAACCTTGTGTTTGTCTAAACTTCCATCTTTGTTCTTTTTTTTTTTTTTAAACTTTTTAATTTTATTAAGTTTTTTATTTTAATCCCAGTATAGTTAAAAAAGTTTTATGTTAGTTTCAGGTGTACAATATAATGATTCAATAATTCTATACATTACACAGAGCTTATCATGATATGTGTACTTTTTAATCTCCACCACCCATCTCCTTGTCCACTTCCCCTCTGGTAACCATCAGTTTGTTCTCTATAGTGAGAAGTCTGTTTCTTGTTTTGTATCTCTCTTCTTATTTATTTATTTATTTATTTATTACCTTGTTCTTCTGTTTTGTTTCCCAAATTCCATATATAAGTGAAATCATGTTTTTTGCCTTTCTCTGACTTATTTTGTTTAGCATTATACTCTGTAGCTTCATCCATGTTGTTGCAAATGGTAAGATTTTATTCTTACCATTTTATTGGTAAGATATTATTCTTTTTTGTATCTATATCTATCTGTCACATGTATTGTTTATATTATGAGATATATATCTCATAGTATAAACTATATACATACAGTGTATATATGTATGTGTGTGTATATCTAGATAGATAGATAGATACACACATATGTATAAACTATATATATGTGTGTGTGTATGTATATATGTGTCTGTGTGTGTGTGTATATATATATATATATATATATACACCTTTGAATTAGTGTTTTTATATGCTTTGTGTAAATACCCAGCAGGGAAGTTACTGGATTTCAGGGTAGTTCTATTTTTAGTAGTATTTTAGAAGTTCTCTTTTCTTTTTTTTTTTAACTTTTGAGGGAATTCCATACTGTTTTCCACAGTGGCTGTAGCAGTTTGCATTCAATTAACAGTGCACAAGTGTTTCTTTTTCACCATATCCTTGCCAACACTTGTTCCTTATGTTTTGGATTTTAGCCTTTCTGACAGGTATGAGGTGATATCTCATTCTAGTTTTGATTTGCATTTTCTTTTTTTTTAAAGATTTTATTTATTTATTTATTTGACAGACAGAGATCACAAGTAGGCAGAGAGGCAGGCAGAGAGAGAGGAAGGGAAGCAGGTTCCCCGCTGAGCAGAGAGCCTGATTCGGGCCTCAATCCCAGGACCCTGGGATCATGACCTGAGCCAAAGTCAGAGGCTTTAACCCACTGAGCCACCCAGGTGCCCTGATTTGCATTTTCTTAATGATGAGTGATGTTAAACATCTTTCCATGTGTCTGTTGGCATCTCTATGTCTTCTTGGAGAAATGTCTGTTCCTGTCTTCTGCCCATTTTTTTAATTGGGCTATTTGTTTTTCATGTTGAGTTGTAGAAGTTATTTATATATTTTGGATACTAACCTTTTATCAGATATGTCATTTGCAAATGTCTTCTCCCATTCTATATAGGTTGTCTTTTAGTTTTGTTGATTATTTACTTCACTGTGCAGAAGCTTTTTATTTTTTTGTACTCCCCATGGTTTTATTTGCTTTTATTTCCTTTGCCTCCGGAGACATATCTAAAAAAGATATTATTATGGCCGACGTCAGAAAAATGACTGCCTTATAAGAAATCTTTCAAGATTTTTATGGCTTCAAGTATCACATTTAGATCTTTAATCTATTTTGAGTTTATTTTTGTATGTGCTATAAGAAAGTTGTCCAGTTTCATTCTTTTGCATGTAACTGTCCAGTTTTCCCAACACCATTGTTGAAGAGACTTTCTCATTGCATATTTTTGCCTCCTTTGTCAAGAATTAATTGACAATATAATCATGGGTTTGTTCTTTGGCTTTCTATTCTGTTCCATTATCTATGTGTCTATTTTTTTTGCCAGTACTGTACTCTTTTGATTACTATAGCTTTGTAATTTAACTTGACATTTGTAATTGTGATGCCTCTGGCTTTGCTTTTCTTTTTCAAGATTGTTTTGGCTATGGAACACTGGAAAAAAAAAACGATTGTTTTGGCTATTTGGGGTCTTTTGTGATTCCATACAAAGTTTGGGATTGTTTGTTCTGGCCCTGTGGTAAATTCTAATTGGTATTTTGATAGTAGGAATTGCATTAAACCGGTAGATTGCTTGGGGAAATGGACATTTTAACAATATTAATTTTTCCAATCCATGAACATAGGGATGTGGTCTATTCTGGAGAATGTTTCATGTGCAATTGAAAAGAATGTGTATTCTGCTTTTTAGGATGGAATGTTCTGAATGTATCTGTTAAATCCATCTAGGCCAATCTATCCTCAAAGCCACTGTTTCCTTGTTGATTTTCTACTTGGGTGATCTGTCCATTGACATAAGTGGGGTGGTAAAGTCCCATACTATTATTGTACTACTATCTATTATTTCCCTTATGTTTGTTTTTAGCTGCTTTAAGGATTTGGCTGCTCCTATATTGGATGCATAAATATTTACAATTGTTATATCTTCTTGTTGGATTGTCCCCTTTATGGTTACATAGTGTTCTTTGTCTCTTGTTATAGTCTTTGTTCTAAAGTCTGTTTTGTCTGATATAAGCATTGCCACCCTGGCTTTCTTTGGACAAACATTTGCATCATAAATGCTTCTCCATCCTTTCATTTTCAATATACATGTGTCTTTAAGTCTGAAATGAGTCTTATGTAGGCAGCATATAGCTGGATCTTTTTTTTTTTTTAATCCATTTTGTCACCCTATGTCTTTTGATTCACAGTAGTTACTGATAAGTATATATTTATTGCTATTTTGTTTCTTATTTTGTGGTTGTTTTTGGCTTTGTAGTTTTTCTCCATTTATTTCTTCTCCTGCTCTCTTCTTTCATGATTAGTTTGTTTTCTTTAACAATATACTTGAATTCTTTTCTCTTTATTTTTTGCATATCTATTACTAGTTTTTGATTTGTAGTTACCACTCAGTTTGTATATAATGTCTTCCATGTATAGCAGTCTATATTAAGTTAATGGTCACTTGAGTTTGAACCCATTCTTTACTCCTCTATTCCCCCTGTTTTAGGTATATGGTGTCATATTTTACATCCTTTTATTTTGTGAGTCCTTTGACTGATTTATACTGATGTACTTTTTTTTTTTTTTGCTGCTTTTATGCTTTCTACTTCTTTCCTCACTCTTACTTATGGCCTTTCTTTCCACTTACAGTCCCCTTTAACACTCTTTTTTTTTTTTTTTTTTTGGTAGGGCTGATTGAGAGATCATGATTTCCTTTAATTTTTTCTTATGTAGGAAACTTTTTCTCTCTCCTTTTATTCTGAAAGGTAGTCTTGCTAGATAGAGTGTTCTTGGCTGCAGATATTTTTCTTTCAGCATTTTGAATATATCATGCCACTGCTTTCTGGTCTGCAAAGTTTATGCTGAAAAATCATCAATAGTTTTATGGTGTTTCCCTTGTATATCACTGCTTTCTTTTCCCTTGCTGCTTTTAAATATATCTCTTTATCACAACTTTTTGGTGTCTCAATTACTGTGTATTTTGGGTGGATCTACTTGGGTTGATTTTGTTAGGGAATTTCTGCACTTCCTGGATTTGGATTTCTTTTTTTCTTCCCCAGATTCAGGAATTTCTCAATTATTATTTCTTCAAATACATCTCCTGCCCCCTTCTCTCTCTTCTTCTGGGATGCCTGTAATGTGAATGTTACTATCCTTGATGGTGTCACTGAGTTACCTAAGTCTATCCTCATTTTGAATATTTTTTTTTCTCTCTATCTTGCTCAGCTTGATTACTTTCTGTTGCTCTGTTCTCCAGGTCACTGATTCATTCTATTTCATCTAGTCTCTATTTATTCCATCTAATGTATTTTTAATTTCATTTATTGTGTTATCCATCTCTGATTGGTTCTTTGTTATCTCATTGCTAAGGGTCTCACTAATGTCACTATGTCCACTGAATATCTTCATTATCATTACTTTGAACTCTCTATCAGACATATTATTTATCTTCATTTCACTTAGGTCTCTTCCTGTGACTTTGTCCTGTTCTTTCATTTGGGACATATTCCTCTGTTTCATCATTTTGTCTAACTCACTATGTCTACTTCTGCGTATTAGGAGACACAGCTACATCTTCTGCACTTGAAAGTAATGGCCTCATGAAGAATAGGTACTCTAGTGCCCTGTTGTTCTATGTCCTCTGTTTACAGAACCTGGTGCCTCAGGGCTGTTTCCTATGTGTGATGAGTGTGCCCTGCTATTGTGGGTGAGCCACTTTTTCTTTCAGTCCAGTCATCTGCAGTAGTTCTCCTTGCTTGATGTGGGCAGTGTTTGTTTTCTGTAGTGTTAGTGGGCCAGTACGGGTATGCCTTGGGCTTGAGGTGAGCCATTTAAGGTGTTTGCTAGAGATGCAGTAGCATCTAACTGCCAGGTGTTTTCCTGTGTTATCCCCTGAGAAACTTTTGTTCATGGTCAGGGCCTGTAGTCAGACCACTTGTTTGCCTCCAGCCTGCTGGGGCCTCTGACAGGTGTTTTTGTGTCTATCTTTTCCTCTCTCTGATGCAGGAGTCACTGTGGAGTCATATTGACCACTGTAGGGGCTGCTTGCACGCTGCCAGGCCTGAAGCACTTCCGTGTAGGAGTGCTGACCAGGAGAGTGTTGGATAAGGCAGATTCACTGAAGTACAGTTCTGGGGGTTGGTGCCCTGTGATGGCAGTGGTGCTAGCAAGGTTTGCATCATCATTTTTCTCCAGGAGGGGCCCTGCATCACCCAGAAATGGGTTGCTTGGAGGGGTGGAATGGCAGAAACAGAGTGCAGAGAGACTTGGTGGTAGTGCTGTCCAAGTTAGGCAGAGAGTCCTGCAGGTGGCTATGTATTTATGCTGGAGGGTAAAGGATGGCAATGGTACTTGCCATTTGTTCCTAGAAGAGTTCCTCATTGATTTATGTACCTCCAGGACAAGCTCTGAGATTAATAAATAACCCTCCTGTATGTCCCAGGTGCCTTTCAAAATGCTGCTTCTATGCTATATCTCTTTGGGCCGTTTGTTATGCAGTCCTTTAAGGATGGACAGTTCTCACCCTCCCAGCTCTCCCAGAGCTAAGCCTGGTGATTTTTTAAAATTTCAGGTTTAAGTCTTGCCAGTTGTAAGAACTCACAAAATTTGGCCCTTCTGGTTTCCAAAACCAAATGCTATGGGGATCTGTCTTCCCCATGCAGTGTCCTTATGCAAGGTCCGCAGTGAGGGTTCTGCTTCTCTCCCTTCTTTATACCTGTAGCATCCCTCTCTCATCAAGAGTCAAGTGAGTCCATTTATTTCCCAATCAAATCTCTGCCCTTCCCATGCTCTTAGATGTGGCCTTTCTCTATGTATAGTTGTGATGTTTATTATGGCAGTCTTCAGGTCATTTTCTGGGTTATTTACACTGATGATGAGCCTAGGGTCCTCCTACTATACCATCTTCCCTCGAAGTTGCTATCTTTGTTCTTAGTGGTCCCCAGGAGATTAAGTGCCAAGTCTTGTCAATGCCTAGAAGGGGGTGGGGGGATGCCTATATGTCAATTTAGGCTCCTGGAGACCTTACCTTAATTGCTTTCCCTGTCATTGCTCCAAGTTTCATGCTAATCGAAACGCCAATGTTTAGGCTGCAGCTCGGAAAGTTGAAATGGTAGATATGCTGTCTGGCCTCTATCATGGAGAAAGTGGAAGCTGTGTATTTTTGCTTACTTGCTCTGTGTTCAGCCAAGGGGAATAGCCACTGGGACTACTTGCACAACCATATGAAAGTGCCACTCTGTTGTTTTTGGTCCTGGATGACTTGTGAATGCCAAGCTCCATCAGCTCCAAAAGCTAGGTAATTTAGGAGCTCATTTCTCAGGTGGCAGTTATAGAAGTTGGGGCAATCGATGTCTGGACCAATACTTTTCAGAGAGAAGCTGGAGACTTGATTTTATTACTGGTGCAGCACAATTAGAAGCCTGACCCTCAGGCAGAACCTGGGAAAGTATGTAGTTAAACTCCTTCCAGTGAGGGACTGGGAGCCTTAGGTTTTTTGGCTGTTCTGTCTATGCTGAGCCTGGGGGATAGCCCTAGGAAGAGCTCATGTGTTTATTAAAACACACACACACACACACACACACACACAACCTTTTTTTTTTTTTTTCTCCTGTGGCTGAGGTGATCTCATGAATGCTGAGGCCCATCAGCTCTCAGAGCTAGATGATTTTGGAACCAGATAATTTTGTCCCTTAGGTGGCAGCCATAAAACTTGAGGTGTTAGATGAATAAAATTCCTTCTTCTAGGTAAAAGTTGGAGACTTGTCTTTCTCTGGAGCAAGCCAGGGGGAGAAAGTGTAGAAAATTGTTTCAGCTCCTGGGGAAGCCCAGTGAGCTCCTAGGTGCAGGGTGATTAGAAGCATAACCCAGATAGCAGTGGGGAAAATATACAGTTAAACTCCTTCCTTAGAAAAACAGAGCCAGGTGTTTCTGCCTGCTCCTTCTGTGCTGATCCTGGGGAAAGAGCAGTGAGAAGTCCTTTTAAAATCACCTTCTTGGGGCGCCTGGGTGGCTCAGTGGCTTAAGCCACTGCCTTTGGCTCAGGTCATGATCGCAGGGTCCTGGGATCGAGCCCCACATCGGGCTCTCTGCTCTGCGGGGAGTCTGCTTCCTCCTCTCTCTCTCTGCCTGCCTCTCTGCCTACTTGTGATCTCTGTCTGTCAAATAAATAAATAAAATTAAAAAAAAAAAGTGTTTCTAAAAAAAAAAAAAAAAATCACCTTCTTATTTTCTGTGGCACCGGCGGCTTGCAAATGCAGAGCCCTGTTGACTCCCAGAGCTGAGTGATTTGGGAGCCAGTTTCTTGGGTGGCATTATTAAAATTGGGGCACTAGATATGTGACCCAAACCCTTTGCTCATCAGGGAGAAACTGGACATTGATTGTAACGTGCTGGGCTGGTGGTAGGATTTATGACATAAAGTGTGTCTCCATTCTTCCTACCCATTTCATATGGGTATTTTTTTCAGTTGCCTATCTGTAGGAGTCAGTGAACTAATTTACAGATTTCTTTCAGGGAGCATCGATCTGTACACAGCTGTTTGTTTGGGGAGCTCCATGGGAGAAAGAAAAGTGAGGAGCTTGCTATTCTACCATCTTGTTGATGTCTTCCTCTTGCAACTCTTAATGAAAGGAAGTTTCACTCAAACAAAAAGAGCCAAAGAGTTCTTTGGACTTTTAGATCAATTTGTTCTGTAGGTGGCATATAAACAGGTACAATTCAATCTTCTCTTTTACATCTTGTTTTATTGTAACTTATTACATATTTTAATTAAGAAATGTAATACATGCTCATCATGTAAAAGTTTGATCATCATAAGATATGGATTGGAGAAAGTAAAAGTTTTCAAAATTCTACCTTTGGAGATAAATTTTATCATCTTCTTGGTACATACTCTTTAGTTTTTTTTGCTATATTATTATTATTATTATTATTTAATTTTTTAAGAGAGAGAGAGAGAATTCACAAGCAGGGGGTGGTGGAATAGAGGGAGAGGGACAGATAGAATCTTAAGCAGCCTGGCGCGGAACCCCACTGGGGCTTGATCTCACAAACCTTAGATCATGGCCTGAGATGAAATTAGAGTCAGGCACTTAACTGACTGAGCCAACAGGTGCCTCTCTCTATATTATTTTTATTAATATTATTTTATAAGAAACTAAATCATGCTATAAATATGCTTTTACAACTTATATTTTAACATACATTCTCTTTGAACATAGCTGTTTGTATAGATCCACTTTGTTCTTTCTAATTGCAGTATTTGTATACCTTTGTTTAACTAATTATTTTCTGGCAGATGTTCTTTCCTCAGTCTTTGTCTATTACTAACATTTTAAAAATTTATATCTTACACATTTTAAAAATTTATATCTTACACATATATATTCACTCACTGGTGGAAATGTATCAGTTTTATAAAATTCACCAAGTGAAGTTGATGTGTCAAATTATACAAGACATAATTTTAGTAGATTTTGCAAAATTGCCTTTCAAATAAAAAATGTATCCATTTGGGCTCCTGGGTGGCTCAGTGGGTTAAGCCACTGCCTTTGGCGCAGGTCATGATCCCAGGGTCCTGGGATCGAGTCCCACATCGGGCTCTCTGCTCAGCGGGGAGCCTGCTTCCCCCTCTCTCTCTCTCTGCCTGCCTCTCTGTCTACTTGTGATCTCTCTCTGTAAAATAAATAAATAAAATCTTTTTAAAAAAATGTATCCATTTATAATTCTAATAACAATGTATGAATTGTATGAGAATATTGATTTCCCTATTTCAATGACTGAATATTAGGTAGATTAAAAATATATCTCATTATGGTTTTGTTTTGATATTTGTATATTTTGTTTATGTATGTTTAAACATAATTTAATTAAACTATTTTCTTAACTCTTTCATTTGCCTTTTTACATCTTGACACCTTTTTCTATTACTGTGTTTGAATTGAAGGAGCTCTTTTTCTGTCTTGACTCTCTGTCTCTATGCATTTACATATATACATATACCTGAAATTATTTATTATATATGTTGCAATTCTTTTTTACCTTTTAACTTTACTTTTAAAATTAATTTGAGTTATATTTTATCTATATATGTTTCAAATGTTTATGAAACCAAATCTATCAATCTGTTTTTAAAAGATATCTTTGTATATCCAAAAATGGGTAAATATTTTTCCATATTGAAATAAAATATAATAATTTTTGTTTTTTAGTTTTATCTTTAGCATTAAGACTTTTATTCATTTGTAATTAAATTTAGATATACTATCCATTTTCTACTCTAGGCTCTGATTATTATAAATAAAAATAATATTTGAGCTTTTATATTTACAAAACAAATACACTAAGATTTGATAAGAAGTTTTTTTCAGTATCAAACTCTGATAGAATATCTAAAATATAATTTACCAAAATCCAAGTTATGCTAAACTTTTCAGAATTACATCTATTGACTAATTCAAGATTTCTGCTTCAACTGTTAATTCCTGTTCTTCTCTTTTGGCATTGGTATTTATCCTTCAGTGAAATAGAGTTATTTTACTTTTTTTTTTTTTTAAAGATTTTATTTTTATTTATCTGACAGAGAGAGACACAGCAAGAGAGGGAACACAAGTAAGGGGAGTGGGGGAAGGAGAAGCAAGCTTCCTGCTGAGCAGAGAGTCTGACATAGGGCTTAATCTGAGGACCCTGGGATTATGACCTGAGCTGAAGGCAGATGCTTAACGACCGAGCTACCCAGACACCCCTATTTCACATATTTTAAAAGATATTTCATCTTTATAAATTTCAGCAAAGATATAAATGAAAGACAAGGGTAGAAGGAAGGAGAAGAAAGTATAATCATAAAAAGTTCATTAATCCAATGAACAACTAAGATTCATCCAGGAAGCTGACCATATTACTAGCTTCTGTCACTTCTTGGTACCCACAAAACAATACTGTTGGATACATTTTTCTGATAGCAACAAAGGTTTGCTCTTTAAAAACAATTCTACAATTTTACTATAAGTAAACTAGAGCAAACTGTCTTGCTGCCAATTACCATTAGAAAAAAACACACATCTTTTTGCTATTGAAAGAGCTTGTCTAGATAATTTTTTTTTTCTACCTATACTTGGTGTAAAAAGTTAGGCACATTAAACATACATTGTGTTTGGGAACTTGCAAAGAAATGCTCATTCTATTTCAATTCTCTTGATTGTTCAGCATAATTAAAATAAAACTCTAAAACACAAACAGCTTCTAGAAGTTTCTCCTGACTCAGTCCTGTAGTGGCAAGAACATGTTATAAACACTATAGGTGCTCTCCATTTAAGGGAATATGTGCTCCAGGAAATTGAATTTTAAAGAATCTTTAAATAGGGGCGCCTGGGAGGCTCAGTTGTTAAGCATCTACCTTTGGCTCAGGTCACGATCCCAGAGTCCTGGAATCAAGTCCTGCATGGGGCTCCCTGCACAGCGGGGTGCTTGCTTCTCCCTCTTCATCTGCTGTTCCTCCTGCTTGTGCTCTCTCTCCCTCTGTCAAATAAGTAAATAAAAATTAAAAAAAAAAAGAATATTTAAATAAATTGAGTCATGCTTTCCTCTTGACAGTATACTTAGAGAAATAAAATATGTAAGACCCTCACAATATAGTAATGATGATGTTATGATGATGATGATGATGGAAATGGTGGTAATTATAATAATGTTATTGCATCACACTTTAGGAGTTCTGATGTAATACTATAATAATTATCATTTATTGAGTATTCTGATTACTATGCTATAACTAATAGCCCAATATTTAGTGATGTAAAATGATTCATTGTGCTCATAGATTCTGTGGGCCAGGAATTTGGAAAGAGCACAGTGGAGATGACTTGTCTCTGCTCTAGGATATCTGAACTCTCAGCTGGAAGACTCCAACCCCGAGAGATGATATGATCTAATGGCTCCTTCACTCTTCTGTAGGTCTGGTGATTAATGATGGCTGTCCAATGAGACCTTAGTTGGGACTTTTATATCAGGAATGCCTACACATGGCCTCTCCATGTCCTTGGCTTCCTCACTACTTAATGACTATGTTCAAGGGGTGAGAATTTCAAGAGAGAGTTAGAGCCAGGCAGAAGCCATGTCATCTTTTATGATCTAGATTCAGAAGTCAAGCCTTGTCACTTCTATTACAATCATTTTGTTGAGGCAGTTACAAAGATTTACCCAGTTTCAAGAAGAAGTAAAATGGTCTACCTCCTAATAGAAATGTAACAGTATCATACTATAGGAAGACAGTGTAGCATGTAAGGTATATACCATATAACATACTATAACACACACACACATACACATAGTAAATATAGGATAGATATATAGTAGATATATAGTATATAACATACTATAACATATTTGTGTGTGTGCGTGTTTGTAGTGTATCATATGGGTGGAGGTTTCTGTCATTTGTCCAGCATAACTGACCACCAGACCTGCATGTATGCGGGCAGTCTGAGGAATGCCATTTGTGAGACCTGTGCTGCATAAGTGACCTTGGGAGTCTGATAAATCAATTATTAGCTGGCCTCTAGATCAGAATTGGCCCTTCTGGTCTGGACAACAGGGACTATAAATTTTGCCTTTCATCTTCTCTGGCTCCAGGTTGGTCTGGTCCCCCAGAATGGAATCTGGGTGGGGAGGCAAGCACATTTAACCCAGCCTCCTTGAAGATGTAACTACATGATAACATAGAAATGCAGCTCACTGAAAACTGCAAGTAGGCAAACAAAGGTTTAACTTCAGATCCTGTCATTTGCCCTTTAAATATGGCCCTTATGGGGATGGTCAGTTAGATGTCTCACCTGAGGGGAAGATGCTTCACCCAGGCCTCTCCATCCGGACTCCAGCTTGTCTAAATCCATGGGGCTTTCCCAGCGAATGAATTTGGATGTTTGTAAGCACCAGCTTGATGTAACTCTATCTTACTCTCCTTCACTACTCATATTGCCCTCATCTGTGCATAGATTTTCCTTCTCTTCTTTTCATTTCCCCTAGGTTTTCACTTTACAATATCAATAAAGTGTTTTTCCCCTTCAAAACTGAAAACACAGCAGTTGTGGATATTTTCTTTAGAACAGACAGCCATTTTTTGAAAATGTAATATTTTACAATAAGAAATTATTTTTTGGTAAATACTTTACATGCAACATTTTAAACTTTACAACTATAACACTGGTCTCATCTTCCGTTTACAGATGAGAAACCTGTAAGATCACAGAGGTTAAATAATTTAGGCAAAGTCACATGGGTAAGTTAAAAAAGCCACAATTTAAATTAAGGATATTTTATTCCCAGGAGAGGGTGCTCACTTACTACATTGAAAGTGATCATTTATTGATAAATTTTAAAAAAATTATCAAATAAGGATTTGTGTTAATTTGTGTTAGGGGGTTTATGTCTTAAGAAATCAAGATATGCTTTCAATACTTTGGGTGATAGTTCATTGGAAAGAGACACTGGAAAATAAGAAGGAATTGGAACCAGCCTCTATAGTTTCAGGACTGGAATTTATGAAAAAATAGATTACCTTTGGGTATACCACATAATTTTAGAGGCTCAACAGCAGCTTTAGAAAACTGTCTTATTTTTGACTAGTCACATTCTGTCCTTAGTATCTACTGTAAGTTTACCTCTATGTTCTCACCAACAATAGCTGACTCTTGGTGAGTAAATTACTCTATTGCCTGAATTCCTACCCATGTCTCACATACAAACTCTCTGAGAAAGGGTCTGATTTTGGTCTACTAGTCAAAACCCCACAGAACATGCTTTATTTGTCAGCCTCTAGTGGTCAGCACCCACTCTGAGTCCAGTCAAACCAGGATTTCAGATCACATGACAAAATCATGTGATTTTGTCCAAAACTCCAAAGAACCAGCCCTTAGTTATTTTGCTCACATGGCAACTTTTGGTGGGGTTAACAGTTAAGGCATGATGGATTATTTAATACTGAGACTTTAAATATAGGAACTTAAACTGTTCCAAAGCATTCTAGCCTCCAAGGAAGCAAAGGACCTATCAAATGATGTATTTTCTGGACATTTGTGTCACAGAGTTCTGGGTATTAGTCTTTTTAACTGGAGTTAACTGGAGTGGTTTGTAGGAGCTGCTTACAACAAGCTCTGTCCATTCTTTCTGGGATGCTAAGAACTTGAAGCAGGACTTGTCCCATTTGGCTGCCACAGTTTTCTGTGAAAAGCCCTGCAGAAGCTGTTAACAAGATTATCTACTGGAGGGCATCAGAAGGAATCATCATTGGAAGTAGCAGTTGCCATTCTCTGATAATCTTGTGTAAGTGGTTTTAATCAATATGAAAAAAAGAACAACATTAGTCTTTCAAGATTTTCACATTAGAAGGCATGACTAGTTTTCTCTCAGAAAAGTTAGTTAAAATGTTCAGATATTTGAGGAAGAGGAAAAGGCATATATTGAAACTTTACTGAAACTGCTTCATTCCTTAGAATCTTTTTGTAGTACATAATCCTGGAAAGAATTAATAGAATTCTGACTGATAGAAGATGTATAAACTATAGCCAAATAAACACAGATGCTAGAAATATTGAGAACGGTTTAGTTAACAATAAATTAATTCTGTTGTTATTTTCAATTGGTTGGGCCTGGAACCTAGCTTCTTCTGAATATTTCTTTAAAAAATTACCAGAGGAAAATAGAATAAAGTCAATATTATATTCATTTGTCACAAATAACTTTATTGTCTTCAGTTAGTAATATCATTTATCTCAAAGAGGTGAGCAGACGTCCCTGAAAGCTCCCGTTTGCCAGTGACAGAAGACAGCCATAAAGCTGACTTTTTTATTTGTGGTTAGATTCCAAAATGCTGAAATAGGCTATAATAAAATGTGCTTTGTTCCTAGAAAACTATGCAGCTTGTGTGACTTTTTATACATTGCATTTTTTTTTCTTCTCTCTTCATGGATTTTTCTCAAACTTAATTTTCAACTAGCGCATGCTGAACAGATCTCAGTAAATTACACCCACCCTCTAACTTGTTAGGGAGTCCGGAAGATTGAGATTTATATTTGACATCTTCTTCCTCGTTCTCCATATTATATTTACCACTAAATCATCTGTATTCCCCTTTCAAATTGTGCTTCATGCCACTCCTTTATATCCATCTCTACTGCCACCTTTCTAACACAAGCAAAAATACAATCATTTCTTGCCTAACCCACTGCAATAACTTCCAAATTCATCATCCCGTTTTTTCTCTTGACCCTCTCCAGTTCTGTTTTTACAGAATAGTCAGAGGATTATTTTTAAATCATCAATTGCATTTCATGCTATTTCTCAACTTAAAAATCTTGAGTGGCTTTGCATTAGAATCAGAATGAAATCCAAACTCCTGATTTTTGGCTACAAGATCCCAGTTGAAATGTCTTCCCCATTATGATTATGTTGGATGGATAGTTTTCATTTACTTCTTCAGATTCAGATATCTGAGCGGGACCAGAGTGAGGTCAGGGCACTTAGACCCTTAACTTCCTACAGTCGGCTACCCCAGTTCCTCTTAGATGACTAGCTAGTTATTGCACATTTTCATAACTGCTCACTCCCTTGCACCTTCAGGCCCAGAGGTGGTAATGGTTTTCCACTAGTTGTTAGCTCTTGAGGAACTATATCTTCTCTCATTTATTTTCTTGCTGCTTGCTCATCCCTTTGTAAGTGGTCCTTTATTAAACATTTTACAAATTAGCCAGATTGGATGTGCCATCTCTTTTAAATATCTGGTAGTAGGGGTGGCCTGAAAAATCGATTGGGTAGCTCCATACATTTGAGAAACAGATAATCTTTTGGTGGGAAGGAATAGGACACTAATAGTCCATGGCTTACAGTGTCTTTATGATTATTCAAAATTCCACCCATATGGCACAGGCTTAAGTGAATGTAGAAAGCAAGGAAATGGAATCAAGTGCTGCAGTCCTCGGTTTTATGGTAACGGTAGTGACTATAACGATTATGGATTGGGTTGGCTGTTTTGGAAGCTCCTAGATATCATACAGGGTCAAAGGAACAAATTCAGAGTCATAAGAATATAACCCAGAGAGCAAGAAAGAAATCAGAAATCTTTGGGGTGCCTCAGTCACTTAAGCATCTGCCATCAGCTCATGTCATGATCCCAGGGTACTGGGATTGAATTCCCCATAGGGCTTCTTGCTCAGTGGGGAGCCTTTTCTCCCTCTGGCTACTTCTCCCTCTCCCTCTGCCTGCTGTGCTCTCTCTCTGTGTGTCACATAAATAAATAAAACCTTAAAAAAAAAAAAAAAAGAAAAAGAAACCAGAAATCTTCAAGGGTATCTTTGAAGGAGTTCCCTTATTTCTTGTAGTCATTGGGCAGATTTGGCTGAGGACCAACCCCAGGGTCTGATTAAAAGGCTATAGAGGTGTAGTGCCAGTTCAAGACTTAATCCCATGGGATAAAGTGATCTTACCTCCCTCTCCCATCTGAGGGAGAGATTCCCCTTGAAATGAAACTTTTAATGACTGCTACTGGGTGTAGTGTCTCACAAAGAAGTGCCAGTTCTTGTAGCTACCCACCAGCACTATCCTTTATGGCTTCTCTACACATAGGAGTAAGATCCCAACATGGACTTGATGGAGACATACAAAGCCTACTCTGAATGGTATAGCTTATATACCCAAGGGTTGTAGGACCCCATCAGTTTGTATTAGCAGGGATCAGAAGCATGTATAAGTGTGGAATCTATGGATGTGATTTGGTTGGACAAAAATGACCAATATGCATATGCCCACAAAAGTTACAGAATTTCACGTGCTGTTTAAAGCACCTAGGAGTGATTTTAACCAATTAGGTTGGCTATCTATAGGCTAGAGACATCGGTGGTCTATCATCAAAATAGTGTTAAAGCTGGAATTTACCTGGTATACTGCAAAAGAAGGAATTAAAAATCCCAGAGAGATAGCAATATTGAACTCATTTAATACCAAAAACTTCTCAGGTATTCCTCTAACCATACCTGTTAGGAGAGCCAGGAACAAGACAACACTTTTTTTTTTTTTTTTTTTTTTAATGCCTTAGTTGAAGGGTTACTAGTAATCACTCCTATAGTCTGGAGATCATGGTTGCAATGCTCATTCATTCACTTTCCTTAACTAAATAAATCCCAACTTTGGGCTTTGTTGATATCAGTAACAGCTAAGCATTAATACTCTGAATGGCAGAATTAGAGGTCAAAGAATAAACCTCACTTCCAATATCCCAACATCCTGGTAGTACTTACTCTCATTTCACATAAGGTTGTGAATCTAAAGCCTTTGAAATCAATAATATGTATTTTTTATTTATTTTAAGCAATTTGGTGATTTCTTTCTGTGTCTTTTAATAGTAATTATTTTTTTTTTTGTTGTTATTGGCTTCTTAGCCCTTAAGACTTTTCTTAAAAACAAAGTCCAATTTGTAAAATTTTTATTGTGTGTGCATATATATTTATATTTATATATATTCCATATGTATGTATCCTTCAACTGAAGTTAAAAGAAGGATAGAGATAAAAGCGTGTGGAAAAGGTGAAGAAGATTTTCCTTTGATTGGCTCTGAAGAGCATGGTTGGAAATTCATTGGTCAACTGATCAAGGTGATTGGCTTATTACTTTTAGAATTGTCCTTTCCCTTTCTAAAAGAAAGATGATGAGTTATTGGTATCAGAGGCATGATGTCCTTTAAAAACTCATAAATAATATTTAATAACCCAGTCATTGTTTCAGCCAGTTCCTTAAGAAGCATGAGATGTATGTTATTAGGATTGATAATTGGGTGGAATCCAGTTTTTAGTGTAATGTTTGATATGAAGCTGTCCTGCTTTTACCACCCTATCCCATATCTAGTTATTGACTGGTATAAGAAATTAAAGGAAAGTTGCTTTTGTTTTGTTAGTCTCATCAGTAGATTTTTTTTTCCTTTTGCTATAGGCCTAGTAAAATGAAAGTGAATTTTCAAGTTTATTTCTCAGGATTCCCAAGAATAGAACATGCATCAAATTTCATACTTTATAATGTGATATTATGGATAAGATTAATGAAATGTATCAAATATGTAAGTGATGATTTTCTTATGACAATAGATTTTAATTCACAGGAAAATCCTCACCAGTTTGCTTAGAATCAAGTTTTCAGAGATTAACATGATAGCAATAACAATAAAAATGATGACTAATATTTGTAGAGCATTATGTACCAAGCCCTGTCCTTTATATGGATAATCTCATTGAAGTCTCAGATCAAATCGCTATGTGATACCACATTCAAGTTCACATATGAGGGAACCAGGCTTAGAGAGATTAGGTAAATTCCCCATAAACATTGTACAGGTGGCTAAGAGAAGCCATGTTTAAATATATTGTCTGTACCAAAGTATCTTCCTGTTGATGGTGCGTCTCTCTAATTGCCGTGGTAAGGACAATAGGACTTGGAGAAATTTGGTAGTTAATATTCTGAGAGAAGTAGCAAATACACAAAAGCAAATTTAGAAGCCAACCTGTAAAACCATCATATTTTATTGATGAAGAATATGAGGCATAAATAATATAATTTTGCCTCAATAAATCTCTTACAAAGTAAGGGAATGTAGGTCTCTCAATTTCTTAGTTTTCTCATCTGTAAAATGGGAATGATAATAATAGAACCTACCTCGAAGAATCACTCTAAAATTCATTATATCCTTGTAATAAGTATCTAGTTTTCCCTTTTTCTAAAGTGTAAAAACAAGAAAATTCAGGAAGTGTAAGAGTTAAAAAGGATAACTAAATAAATGATCACCTATGTGCATCACTTTGTATTCTAATTCCCAGAAATGTTAGAATAAAGGATAAGGAAGAATCTGGCCGGGAGCATACATAGTAAAATAAAATTTAGATTCAAATTGCTAGAAGGGGTAAAAGTTTTTTATTTTCTTTTCTTTTGGTTTCTTGGGGCTAATTTGTAGGCAAGAGGAGGTTTAGTATCTCTACAAGGATATAACACTTTAAAAGTGGAAGAAAACCCAACCAACTTTCCACCTCTCCAAACTGTACAGTTACTATCTTGGTTAACAAAACATGCTGAACTGGCAGTTCTTGGCATTGGTTTATCTCTGTAATAATGCCAGGGTTGCTACCTCTGAAATTATATTAGCCTTTCTTTCTTGGTCTCAAGATGGTTACTGCAGATCCAGAAATCATGGACACAGTTAAAGCATGAAAAAGTGGGAAACGAATGGAATCAGCCTCCTCTATCCCTTTTATGAGGAAAAGCAAAAACCTTCCAAAAAGGCTTCCCAGGATACTTGTGCCAAGATCTTATTTGCCAACACCAATGCCATCATGTTTCCAACTGGCCTTCCAGTGCAGGCAGGTAATGAAAGGTGAAGAATGGACATCAACAGTATTATTCAGATTTATGATTATCATATGTGGACTGCATTTTTATATTAGTTGGGATATAAATTAATGGAAATGGGGAAACTGCCACTTCTATCTACCATTTGCAGAGTATTAAGTTCTAGGCTATATGTTAGGTACTTTATGGTCATTATTTAATACTCAAAACATCTTTGGGAAAATAGATGAATAAAACGATTCAGAAAGGTGAATTCCATTGCAAACATCTTATACATAATATTCTTTGAAACTGAATTTGGCTGACTTGAAAGTCTGTATTTACAACTGGAACATGAAAAAAATGAAGGAAGCTGTAGAATAATAGCCACAAAGGTAATGAATGCTTATTAATTATTAGGTATCACAAAAGTTAGCACATTTTAAAATAAATTACCACATTTACCCTCAGTAATTTTCTGAGATATTTTTATCCCTATTTTATAGATAGGTAAATTAAATCAGGGAAGGGGGCTACCTTTTTAAAGTTTGTTTAGCCAAAAATCTGGGATGGGGGTTCATATCTAAATCTAAATAATTTGATCCCAACCACTAAAACAGATTACCGTTTGCCATCTATATTTAGGGGAGTGTTGTCTAAACTTGCATCATAACATGTGATAATTCTAGAATGAGCACAGAATATACTCTCCAGGCAGGTGTTGGAAAAATACACTTGGGTTTTTCCTCATTTATCTGTTAAAAATGTCAGGATAAAGTCCCAGGCAGTTTCAGAAGGAAAGGAAGTATATGTAACATCAGGGATGTCTGGCATAGAGAATCTATTTTGCCTGATGATCTGAAAGAGTGTGAGGCTGGAAAAGACAGTTAAACTGAGGCAGTTCCTTAGAAGCGACATATTCTACCTCTACTACAGTGCCATATATTCTCTATTTAAGCTCTTTTTAATACAAATAAAGACAATAGAAAAAAAAACCACCAAAAACCACAACACCTTAAGGTCAGTACTTGTTTTTATTTTTATAAGATTTAATTTATTTATTTGACAGAGAGAATGAGCACAAGCTGAGGGAGTAGCAGAGGGAGAGGGAGAAATAGACCCCACCCCCACGCCAGGCAGGGAGCTCAATGCAGGACTCTGATCCCAGTCCCTTGAGATCAGGACCTGAGCCGAAGGCAGGTGTTTAACTGACTGAGCCACCCAGGTGCCCCAAGGTCAGTATTTCTTCACAATTAAGTAATAGAGTTAAAATGCCTTCAGCGTATTAGAAAATTCCAGAGCCAGCATCCTTATGGAAGTGAGAAAAAGGCAAGCATAAGGCACTGTCTTTGTTAACTATGAGATTATCGTATATACTTAGCTGGGGGCCTATAAAGGTCATGTGGGGGTGGAAGGATGAGCATTATTTTTTCCCCCACATAGGTTCTCTTTAAAGAGGCTTTAAAGGCTTACTTCCCTTTAAAAGTAAGAATGAAAGGTTTCAGATAGGTGTTTCAGCACAGTTCACCGAGCAGAATGAAAACGCCCCATGGATATCAAATACACAGGGGAAAAAAAAAAAACACCTCCAATAACTGATGGCAACTACTAAAGGAGAAAAAAAATTAAAAACCAGGTGTGAGCTTTTATTGCTAGCACAACTATGATGACTTTATAAAATGACTTTTGTGCCTCAGGAGCCTGGCCTGAACATCTGAATAATTTTATTTCTCAAGGTGTCTGTCATCTCAAGGATCTGTTCATTATTCATTTGATCCATGCTTATGGACGAACCTGTACCCTCTAATGATCAGGAAAAGTGACTTTATGCTAATCCCAAAGAGGGGGTAGTTAGGCATTTCAAGTCCCTCTGGTTCCCATCAGTTTAGTAACCACTCCTTTTTGTATCTGGAAACTATAAATACATGATATTATATTGTAACTTGTAACATGGTTCTATGTCATCTTTTTCCTTCTTGCTGTAAGACACATACATATTGAATCTCTGTTTTGCAGAACAATTCAAATATTTAAATTTTATTCTAATACTTTTAATAAAGGCATGATTTCTTTATTATAATGATCATAATTACAAGTAATAGTTATAACTAACATTTACTGAGTTATTGCTGAATGCTAGTCTCTCTAAATATTTCATAAGCCTGCAACGTCATGGAATACGTACACTTATATATATATTTTTTTTCTTGAGCTCAAAACAAGTGTAGAAACCTTCATAGTTGTAAATGTCAGTAGTAAAACCTTTCCATCATTGCTCAGAACTGATCAGTCTTTCATATACACACATACACTCTCCACCCTCACCCCGGGCTCATTCATCAAGTCATCAGTTATACACTGCCGCTTGCAAATGTGTGCGCATGTGTGGGCGCGTGCGCGCTCACACATGCACACACACACCCCCACCCCTCCAGACATAAGCCTTTATTGTTCTGAATTACTTTTGCTTCTCAGAACTATTGAGACTGGAAGGTCTTCTGATGCTCAGATTTGGCTATTTTCATCATTAATCCACTTCAGTAAGAGCAGATCTCAGAGGGCACTTATTTATTGCACAGATGAGAAGATGATTCCCAGAGAGAGAGATATATATGTATCCAAGATCACATAGCTTAAAAATGGAAAACTTACGAGTGTAGAGCCTCAACATATAAGATAATGCTAGAGAAATTTAGATTGTATAACTATCTGAATATAAAACTCTTTTAAAATTATAAGGCTACATTGACTTATAACAGATTCCTGTTGGGAAAGTGGAAATACTTGTGGACATTGCTCCTCATTCATAGTTCATAGCAATGCCTTTTGTATATCTGGTACTCCAGTGAATGTTTGATGAACAAACAAATGAATCAGTAACAAAATACAGAGGAAAAGCTAATGCCTTCATAATTTAGAATAACTATTTCTTTATTATCTTCAAGAATAATCAAAGTATTGAAGTGTGGATATTTGCTGATACTATGTATATGATATCAGTGTTTTGCATGGTTAATTATACAATGTGTTCCATGTTAATTTTTCTATTGAAAATGTTCAATGTGTTTTGTATCACCTTTTTCTGGATTTACCCCAGTTGACTGAGATACTTGTGAAGAGACACAGGATCAAAGTGTTTAGCTGGTAGGAGTTCAGAATGAATTGCCCCAAAGATGTGCCACTTCTCCACACAGATTATCTGAGCTCAAAACAATCAAAGTGCTAAAACTTGGAAAGAAATTTTGACTTTTCCCCTAACTCCTAAAGGAATTTAGATAGAGGCCCTGCTCCAGAAATAGAGCTATCACCATAGATAACTCCATTTTAATTCAAGTTAGAAGTGGTAGAAAGCAGAAATTTAACATAGAGTCTGTTAAAATTTCTCTGCATTTCTCATTGTTTCTGTATGGCCCAGAAAACATTTATCCATCAAGCATTACTCTTTTTCATCTCTTATGAATGCCTTTCCTTCCTTTTGAATTCCCATGCCTCTACCCCTTTCTCCTTAGTTCAGGATGGTATATAGACTTCATTTTACTTTTCTATCTTTGAAACTTTCACATATGGGATTTCTATACATCCAAAATTAAAATTGATTTTTCTCAGGGGCATCTGGGTGGCTCAGTTTGTTAAGCATCTGTTTTCAGCTCAGGTCATCATCCCAAGGTACTGGCATTGAGCCCCATATGAGGCCCCTGGCTCAGGGGGGAGCCTGCTTCTCCTTCTCCCCTGGCTTGTGCTCTCTCTCTCTCTCTCAAATAAATAAATAAAATCTTTTTAAAATAAATAAGTAAATCAAATTGATTTTCTCCTATTAACCTGTTTTATGTCAATTTAACTCTTAGACCAACCAGAAGAACTTTGAAGGATAGAGAAACTTCCTCCTCAACAAGCTTATTGAGTAGAAACCAAACAAGCATTCATGTGGAAGCAAGATAACTCCTTACAGTGTCAGGCTTCTCTATTTGGTTGCTGTCCAGAACAGCTTTATGAAACTGCTCTTCATACAATTTTTCTTGCTTCAGGAAATCAGATCATGGTCCCAATCTGACAGTGTGGCTTTCACAAAATTTTGAGCTATCCTTGGCAGTGCTCCTATGTTGTGCAGATAATTGAGAATTGACTAAAATATATACATTTTCCTTTAGGCCAATTTATAGAAATATGGCTGTAAAGAAAATTAACTTGCTTTCTCCTTGAGATTTAAAGAAATTGAATTTATAAAACTTTAATGTATATTGTCAAATTCTTTGGCAATAAAATAGGAGTATAACACTAATTACGTAACTTCACTTCATTTGTTCCTTATTGTCTAAAGGCTAAACAACTTAACTTGGTATTGAAATCTTCCAAGTCCTAGCCCCAACATTATTGTCATCCTTAAATCTAACTTCTTACACATATATACTATGCAAGGCCAAACTGGACTATAATAATTTCTTGGACATTCAGTGTTTTCAGTTCAGACATTCTCTCACCACTTTACCAAAAATATCATCCTTTATTATTTTTTATTTCCTTGCTGTCTTTTTTCTTCTTGACCCTGCTTTCTTTATTTTTTTCGTAGCACTGACATCATATTATATATTTGCTTATATCTGCCTTATAGCACCTAGAAGACTGCTCAATCAGTTTTTATATATTTAGATGAATAAAGTATATATAAATTATAAATATATATAAATTATAAATATAAAATAATAAATAAAGTATTTATATATTTAGATGAATAAATAATTTTCTAAGCTATCAGGTAACATCAGGAATTCTCCATATTAAAAACAAACAAACGAAAAGCTTATTTTTCAAGAACTTTAGAGTGGTAAGATGGGTCAGTTTGTATATAGTAGGCTTAGCAGTTCAAGCAAGTTTTTTATTTGTTTGTTTGTTTTTTAATTTCATTCAGAAATTATTGTGTCCTTTAGGGGAATCTACCACCCACCAGTTTTAACAAATTGACTATCATCAATTCCAAGAACTTTTATACAGTTTTTTTGTGCCTACCCAGGATTTTTGGTCATTTACTGCCATGATCTCAAAGAAAGCCAGCTGTAACTTGAATGTGAATGACTCTCTGATCTGATGTTATTTACACTGTGTTTTTATTTTGTCCATTGGTGGTGACCATGATGACCAAGTAGCATTATGTACCAGTGGGAAGTTGCAGAAGATCTATTGATATAGCAGCCAAGAGACTTTATATCTATTTGGGATGCCAGTGAAGTGTTTCCTTGAAACTGGATTAAGCCAGTTAAAGATGAGCATTATTTTTTCTAAATTAAAAAAAAAATCCTACAAATAGCGAAAAGAATAACATAATGGTTACACATATATCTTTCCCTTAGAAGTTCTAATTTTTTTATCATTTTGTTACATTTGCTCTTAAATTTCTATCAATATATGCATTTTAAATATATACATTTTTTGCTGAGATAGTTGAAATTAAGTTGCAAACATAATGATATTTTGCTCTAAATACTTCAACATAATTTCATAAGAACAAGAATTTGTTTTTATATGAACACAATATCACTTTTATGTCTAAAAAATTACATATTAGCACAATTATAATATCTAATACACAGTTTCATTCAAATTTCTCCATTTGTCCCAGCCATGTGTATTTCTTTTAACTGTGTGAATGTGACTTTCATTATTTGTTTGTTTGTTTACATCTAATGAAGGATCTCAGTTAACATTTAGTTGTCTTGACTCCTTAGTCTCCCTTAATCTATAGCCATTCCTTTGCCTTTTCTTTTCTTTTCCCTGTTTTTATTTTACTTTTTTTTTTTCTTGGGCAGTCTTGACAGGTTTGTCAAATCCAGGGCAATTGTTTTGTGAAATATTCTATAGTCGTAACTTGTTTTCTCATGACTAGTTTCAGATTAGTTTTTTTTTTTTTTTGCACATACCCATAGGTGGTATTGTGTATTTTCCATTGTATCTTATTAGAAAATACATAATGTTAATTTGGCCAATTACTAGTGATGCTTACTCTAATCCCTTGTTAAGATGCTTTCACTAGTGTAAAAATAACTTTATTCCCCTTTGTAATCAATACATAATATGTTAGGTGAAACTTTGAAAATGCAGGGATCCTCTCATCCCATGGTTTTTGGCATCATTTTGTAATTCTTACATAAATCGATTTTTATACTGTTGTTTGCAAATTGATGATTTTCTTATTTTATCATTTCTTCTATATAAAATAACTAGCCTTCTTTTGTTAAAGGTTTTTTTTTTTTCCTCTCCCTTCCCCATACATTTTTTAAAAATCTTTTAAATTTTAAGTAAGCTCCATGCCCTGCGTGGAGCACAATGTAGGGCTTGAACTCATGACCCCAAGGTCGAGATCTGAACTGAGATCAAAAGTTGGTTGCTTAATGAACTGAGCCATCCAGGCATCACTTGACTCTTTTTTTTTTTTTTTAAATGCAATGTTATAATTTATTTCCTTAAAAAATAAATGTTCCATTTGTCCCAAATTTGGCCAGTTGGATCTTTGAAGCTATTCACTATGGTTTTTTGTTATGTCCCTGTTAATCATTGAGTACTTGCTTGCTTTCTGACACTATAAGAACATTTAGTTTCACCAGTGATTTTCCTTGCCTCAGCCATTTCTCCAAGGAACTCTGGTTGCTTTTTGTGGAGAATGGTATTTAGAAACCAAGATCTTGGCACCAGATGAACACAATGATGTGGGGGGTGGGCATGAGCAATTTTCACTTCTATTATACGCAGTTCAGTTCCATTCTTCTCTTGTTCCCACTTGTTTAATTTTGGATTTCATACAATAATAGCATTTTCTCCTCTTGTATTTTCTTCAGCTAAGTATTTAACTTCAAATCCTGCTACCTCAAATTCTCCATGATTCCTAAAGATTGGCAGAGGAGGAGATTCTTTCTTTCTTCATGTGACAGTGTGAAAACTCTAAAATTCTGCACTCATTCAAGTCTTTCTCAGTCACCTCTGTTTGTCTTTCATCTGATTTTTTACAGATGTTGTTAAGTTCCCCAAATAAATGGAGATATTCAGTGAGGCACAATATCTGAAAGAGAAAGCAAGTGCTTACCTGTTTGCTTTGCCATCTGCTCTATTTTGGATTGGATAAGTACATATTCAGTCCCCCCAAACAGCATGCATGTCTCAGATTCCCACAGTGACTGGCTTCAGTTCCATCTGGTTGATTCTTGTTATTTCATTACAACTGTTCAGATTTATAAACCCAGTAATTAAAAAAAAAAAAAAAAAACTTAGACATGTTAATACCTATGTTGTCCTTAACTACCATGACTCCAAAAAAGTGTGATAGGTTTTATAAGACATTGTTTCATTGAAGGGACTATTATTATTTTAATGGAACATGTTATACATGCATATTATTTTAAAAGGTCTCTTTCTTTTTGGATTTGTCAGGCCTTCATTTACAAATAGAAGATTAACTATACTTTATTTTAATTGTTCCAAATGTGATGATGGTGAAAAGCAAAATAAAAATTCCACACTCCCCCCACCCCTCCACCATCAATGTTTCTATGCAAAGATTAAGAGTGTCTGTGACTAGTTCTAGAGTGATAATTTCAATTGGCTCAGGTCCATTAACTGCAGGGAAAAACACCTGGCAAGGAGGTTGGTAGCAGCCCATTCTTGTTAACCTTTCAGCCTTCACAATAACTATCAGCAGGCACCAAGTAAAGGCTTCTAATGAACTGGCATTGAAGCTGCTGACAGCTAATAACTTTTTATGGGTTTCCAGAACTAAGTGAAAGAAAGTGTTCTGATTAATTAGAATCAAATAATTTTTAAATTCCTTAATCCCAGAATTGGATAATTTTTAGACATGTAAAACAGAATAAAGATCAATGTGCCCTCTCAGAAAACATTTTCCTATAAATAAAATGGATTTTCAAAGTATACTATTTTTGATACTTTAATCCAGTTTAATTTTCAGCTACTGTAGTCTTTTATTTTGGTGAAAGGGAAAATAGCTAAGAAATGCAAACGTTAAGTTGGTAAAGTACCAACTTTAGAGGTAGTTTTAACTAAATTCTTCTCACCTATAGTATAATTTCTGCTAGTGGATTATGGCAACTCTTTATAATACCCAATAACTGGGGATATTAGGCCTCAGTCCTGCAGGGAAAACACTAAAGAAGAGTATTTAAAAGCTTCACTAACACCCTTCTTTTTAATCAGAGGATAAGCAAGAAAGTTTATGAATGGTGGGGCCCTGTGTTCTGACTCTCTACTCTTGCTTGAAAAATAGGGAGACATAGACAGAGCCAAGATCTATTTCCTCTTTCTCTGTGAGTAACCAAACAATTCCCATGATCCAGAGATCCACCTTGTTCCCAGAATCACATGGAAACAAAAGTCAGCCTAGGGTAGCATGTCTACGATGAGAGAGCCTGGAGCAGTCTCACAGAATTTCTCACATTTCAGCTTTGAGGGAGAGCACTTGGTGGCTTCCTGTGCTTTTTGGAAACTGCACATGAAATAGAAAGAGAGCCAGACCTGGAGAACTGCTAAAGGAGGGAGGATGAGAAAATGCAGAGGCAACCTGCCTTCATCAGCGTCTGAGGATTGGAAGGGAATGCGGTCGTCTCAGAGAGTGCAGACAGGAAGAGCTCCTGAGTAAAGACCAATACCATCCCCTTCATCCCTTGATACCAAAGCATTTACATAATTTACAATACTAGATTTATGGCAAAACCCCTGGAATAAAGGAAATGGCTTGAGTTGTTTAAGACTTTATTTTCATCACCCGATCAAATGGAGACCAAAATAAAAAATTAAGTTAAGGTATTGAAAAATAAGCAAATTTACAGTTCCTGTCCACCTGAGTTTTGTAGATTAAGATTCATACTGATTACATTTAGTATTTATGTTATTTGTGTGTCAGCTCTAATAAATTCTATTAGAACGTGGATTCCCAAGCGATACTGGTACATCTTTTCATCTTTCTAACTTCCAGACATCTTGAAAATAGTAGTAACCTAGTATTTGTTCAGAAGTATTGAATGGCTTAATCCAAAACATCCTAGCTAATTTACTTGGTTAACCAACTCCTTCACCCTCTATTTTCAAGGCACGTGTTCAGATACGTTTTCTCATTCAGTGGGTCATTAGATAACAAACAGCTACAGTTCGACATCACTAATTCAAAGACAGCACAAAAGAGAAGCAAACCAGAATGTCCTAACAACTTGGGCACATGGATCTCCAGTCTCTATATGATATAGCTCTACTTTTGAAGTACTGTCTTCACTTACTTTCCCACATACTTGACTCATCCAGCCTTCTTTCTACCTTTTTGTTCATTTCAACTCAATTTCTTCTGCTGGTTTCTCCTCTCAAGCTTATGCAGTCTCCAGGCTATAAATTCTACCTGTGTACTGATGACTCATACATTTATATATCTGGCTCATGTTTCTTTCCTTAGCTCCAAATGCCCCCTTAATTTTGCATCTATATGTATAATAGGCTGCTAAAACTTAATCTAAGACTGAGCTCCTGATCTATTCCCCCAAGCCAACTCCTCTAGTATTTTGCTGCTGTCTCACTGACAATTTTCTATTCCCAGCTTCTCAAACCAGAGTACTTGGTGACATGCCTGACTACTACTTTTCTCTTGAACCTCTTTGCCAAGTCCACAGGGAAATCTGTTTGGTTCTACCTTCAAATATATCCAGAATCTGAATGTTCTCATCATATATACTGCTATCCAAGCCACCATCTTCCCTTGCCTGGATTATTGTATCAGCTTCCCAGCTAGCCTCTTTTGGGCAATCTTGTACTCCTGTAGACTATTTATCAACACAGTGGTCAGAATGATCCTATTAAATTATCTTCAGACTTGGTCACTCCTTTGTACCAATTTTTTCTGTGGCTTTCTAATTCAGAGTAAAACTCAAAAGCTTCACTTTTAACTCTTTCCATGTGATCTGGCTCCACACAACCTCTCATCCTTCAATTCTTCCTCTTAGGATTTCAGTAACTCTGGCTTTCTTGTACTTTCTCACACGTATCAGACAAACTTCCAAGAAGTCCTCTGCACTTAGTATACTCACAGTTTGGAATATTTTTCCCATTACATTGACATGGTTAGCTACCTCACTTCATATTTTTATTCAAAAATAATCTTTTAATAAGATTTTACTGGCCACTTGATCTAAAATTTTAACGTTTAACTTCACATTTCATAAGGTTTTCTCTGTTTTAGAATTCCTTCTTAGAAAACATCATTTATTCACATATATTTTACTTATTTGTCTTGTTTATTATCTGTCTCCTGCTTGCAGTATTTTATTCACTACATGATATCTGGCTCTACAATAGTCCTTGGCATATAGCAAGTACTCAATAAATGTTTGTTGAATAATTATTTAGTAAATAATGAGTATTTACCAAACCATCACCAGAATCCTTCTTAGTTATATTAATTCATGGCCACATTAAAAAGTAAAACAAAACTATTTGACTAACAAAATGTTTCAACATGGGTTCTATTCTATTCATCACAAAACCTACTATTAAAAATGCTTCTGTAACACAAGTTTGCATATGATAAAGTATTACTTTTCTCCTAGTAAATATACTCTCTGAGCACAATGCTATCTGGAAAAAGCTCTGTTAGCAATTAACATGAAGGTTATTTTGCCTCATTATAAATAGGTCCTTTATCCTAGAATGGTTTTTGGACCAAATCATAAAATAAGCATTTTGCTTTTGAATGAAAGCTGTGTCTTTGTAGACAATCTTCTGTTGGCTTTTTTTTTTTTTTTTTTTTTTTAACTTATCATGTTCTCTTTTGCTAAAATTTTTAACATCTTCATTTCTATCCATGAAAACCTACATATTAAGGGCAAAATATATTCAATACTTCCTAAATTAATTTCCTTATTAATAAACTGATTTTCCTCTGCAGGCTGCCTACTATAAGGGAAGCAGAGGATAATACTCTCTCTGAAAGAAGGAGAATATGATGTTGGAGACAAAAATAATGGAATTTTAATCTACCTTCCAATGCTTCTAAGCGCCACACAGAATGGAGAGGCATCTTGCTGCATGTGTAAACAAGAAACCTAAGGGCAGACAGGGTGTAGACTTGCTCAGCATTTGGTCATTCTTTAGGAAGCTAATGTTCCAGGGCTGCTCTGGCCAATATGCAGCAGTACAGCACAGTCAGAAGAATGAGTGTTTCAGTTTGGTGGAGAGGATACCATTGACTTGTACATGCTTCTTTTGGTTTCAGAATGTATGGACACTGTCTTTTGTAAAGACTACAAAAGAACTTAGTGTGGTGAGAGCAACCTGGGGCCAGGGATAAGACAGATGTGGCACCAACTCTGAGAGGTTTGCAGAATCAGGGAGAGGGGGGAAGCAATATCAACTTGGAGGGTTAAGAGGTCCAACCAAGCTGAGAAATTTAAGATCACAAGAGTACAGCCAACTAACAAATAGGCAAACTCTTAGTGGTCACCAGCTAACACACCCCAAGATTAGTTTGAGGCTAGGAACCTCCCTGTCCCAGTGCCCAAGGTCACTTAAAGTGTCCCCAATAGTATACAACACACCTGCGGTCAGCACATTGTAGTCCATGGACCACTATCACTTGCTGCCTGTTTTTGTATGTCCTATAGGCTGAGAATGGCTTTTACATTTTTAAATGGTTGAAAAAAAACCCAAATTATTTTATACCAGCCCTTGAATGATATGTGAAGATGAAATTTCATATAAAGCATTCATGAACAAAGCTTTATTGGAACACAGCCATACTCATTTACATCTTGACTATGGTTACTTTCCTCCTGATGGAGCTGAATAGTTGCAATAGTGACTATATGGCCAGTACAGCCTCAGATATACTGTCTGGCCATTTACAGATCAGCTTTGCCCATTCTAGCAGTATGCCATTTTGGAAGGTAGCCTAAGGAGAAAGAATCTGAAGAACAGAGTTATAATGTGAAAGGGATTGAATTAACCCCCAAAAGACCACTGAATTTTGAATTTATTTAATTTATTTATTTTAATTTATTTAATTGAGAAAAAAATCAGGATTAACAAGAAGTTCTGGGTGATGCCAATTCTTCCACATCTTTAGTCATGATGTATCTCAGAGGGTGGTGTCTAGGCCCTCAATAGTCTCAATGCAGATTTACTTACACCTCGTGCAATGGTACTCTGCAACAAGTATCTGACATATAAATATTTTATTAGAACCTAAGTTTATGAAACCATTGGAAAAAACTGTGAAATCATTTTTTTGGTTTTTTTTTTTTTTAAGATTTTATTTATTTGGGTCACCTGGGTAGCTCAGTGGGTTGGGGCCTCTGCCTTCGGCTCAGGTCGCGATCCCGGCATCCTGGGATTGAGCCCCGCATCGGGCTCTCTGCTCTGGGGGGAGCCTGCTTCCTCCTCTCTCTCTGTCTGCCTCTCTGCCTACTTGTGATCTCTGTCTGTCAAATAAATAAAATCTTAAAAAAATATATTTTATTTATTTATTGTTTATTTATTTGAGAGAAAGACAGTGAGAGAGAGCATGAGAGGGGAAAAGGTCAGAGGGAGCAGACTCCCCATGGAGCAGGGAGCCTGATACAGGACTTGATCCCAGGACTCCGGGATCATGACCTGAGCCCAAGGCAATCACTTAACCAACTGAGCCACCCAGGCACCCTTGTTTTGTTTTCTATTATCTTCATACTCCCAGGTCTGTTGGTAGCCCCATTTTCTTGCTTACTGAGGTACCAACTTCATTCAGGTTGTATTATTTATGTCCTGTGTCATTCCTGGCTCTCCTCTCTTACTCTTCACAAGACAATGGAAGCGTCTTGTTTGTTTTTAAAATTCATGTTACTCTGATTTTAAAGGAGAAGCAATGGAAATGGATAAGAATTGATTTTGATTAAAGACACACATGGATCTATAAGCCAAGTGGAAAGGAATATGGAAGTAATCACCAGTCATTAGGGGTTATAATTTCTCTTACTAATTACATTACAGTAATACCATTAATAAATGTTCCCTATTTATTATGTATTTTCAGTTTATGTAGAGTCTTTTTATTTTATTTATTCCCTAAAAACAATTCACAAGTCTGTGTAACTTCAAAATCTATACTTTTAAATTGGGAATAAGTTAAAACTCCCAACCACTACTTAACCCTACTTCATACATTTGAAATACATTTTTTTAAATGACTTAGTTTTCTCTCTCTCTCTTTTTTTCTTAATAATTGTTAAGTTTTCTATACATAGATCCTTAAAGGCTTCACCAGCTGGCTCTTTTTTTCTCTAAACCTCAAGGTTAAATAGCCCAGCCAGCTATTTAACTATTTAGCTATGCCAGCATTCTTCTTAGTAGAGGAGAGAGCAACTTGGTGTGCAGAGTTAACCTTGAAATTATTTGATGTTAAATCAGTTTTACTTAGGGATGTTTTTACACCCCTCCCCCAAGGTCCCTTTTATTCTCTCATACAATTTGCTGTCAAACTAAATGATGCATTCAAATAAAATGGCCAAAGATAATGACTGTGACAAGGGAGAGACCAGAACAATTGCTGTTGTAATGTCATTCTGATCTGAACGACCCTGTTATGTTGGAGTCATGATACAAGGGATTTCAAGTCCTGGTAACTTGCCACTTTTTCCCATCCAAACTATGGAAGTTTCTGGTGGGCTCACATTCAAAGAAAAGTTGCCCATGGGGTAAAGCATTTGTTATAAGATAGGCTCAGGAATGACCACAATACTAATCATAAGTAGAATGTAAGAACAATGTACTCAAGTTGATCATCAGATTAAATGACATTCAGATCTGTTTCTTACTGGAACTTATACAGCATGGTAAAATAATGAGGAAGAACAGTTTTGGTTACAAAATTGGCTCAGCTATACTGTGAAATAGAAAGATAATTGACAAGATGGTTTTCAGAGACAATTGTGTCTATGAACTTAGAAATTGGATTTTTGTGATGGAACAAAGCAATTGCAAAGCTTTCAGACTACATGATAGTCTAACTGAATAGTTCCTCTATTCCCCCCTTCCGTATTTCCTTCTTTCTCCCTCCCTTCCTTCCTTTTTTCCCTAAGTTGAGACTATTTTAGAGGCTATTACTACTTGGCTAACTTAGATAAAGGAAGATCGTATAATTTCACTTCTACCTTTCAGTTTTCAGTCATGAATTTAGCAGCTATGTATACTTCATTTCAATTAAATAATCTCCAAAAGAAATGATCTACACTTTACAGCTCCATTCTGTAACTTTTTTCATGCATCATTAATCAGATTTTTTCACTATATATATTTTTTAAGGTTTTATGTATCTATTTGACAGAGAGAGAGAGAGCGAGAGTAAGTGAGCTCGTGTGTGCGCAAGCAGGGGGAGCAGCAAGCAGAGGAGAGGGAGAAGCAGATTGCCCACAGAGCAGGGAGCCCAATGCAGGGCTGGATCTCAGGACCCTGGGATCATGACCTGAACTGAAGGCAAATGCTTAACCGACTGTGCCACCCAGAAGCCTGATATTTTTGCTTTATAAGCCATTAGAAAAACACCAGAAAGTCTGGTTTCTTAAAAATTTATTCAGTGATACTGTATACATTTTCTTAATTTCTAAGCAGAAATTTCATAATATTTTCCTATTTTTTCTCTTATTTAATATGCAACTTGATCTTAATGCATGAATATGGAGGATTTTGTGATTCTGATATGACCTTGGATTTTTCCCCCCTTAATAACAAGAATAATATCTTTGTTTTATAATCAGAAGCCAAATTTAATGTATGCTATCTATTAAAACTCCTTGAATAACCAACTTGTATGTTCTTATGTCAATTATATGTCCTTTTCTTGGTAATGGAATAGGTAATTTTCTTTTATTTATCTGAAATATTAATCCTATGTTCTATAAGGAAGGAAAAAAAATAGTTTTCCCTCTACCCTTCTAAGTTGTCAGTTGGGACCCCTATAACAAAAGACAGATTGACAAGAGGAAAAAGAAAAAAAAACAACAAGTGAATTAGCGTTGCAGGATTTCTTTTCCTTTGGTGCCCTGGTTCTTGGTCATGACACTTTAAAGAATGAAGGGGTAGACCAGAACAAGAGTGGTGGGCAGCAAAGCAACCTTTATTAAGCAATACTACAGAGGTCCCAAAGAGGGAGGGGACCCAAGAAGGTTGTTACCGGAGTTTCTAAGTCTAGGGTTTTTTATGGGGTCTTTGGCGTGGGTTGTTTTTCTCTTTTTTTTTTTAAAGATTTATTTGACAGAGAGAAATCACAAGTAGATGGAGAGGCAGGCAGAGAGAGAGAGGGAAGCAGGCTCCCCGCCAAGCAGAGAGCCCGATGCGGGACTCGATCCCAGGACCCTGAGATCATGACCTGAGCCGAAAGCAGCAGCTTAACCTACTGAGTCACCCAGGCGCCCCGGCGTGGGTTGTTTTTATCTGATTAACCCTTCATGGGTCTGTCACCTGATTAGGTTTTTGTCCATGCTCTTCTACCTATCAGGTAGTAGTTCAAGGGTTGTAAAATCCTTTTACGAGCAGTTTCCTCTTAGGGTATGGCCCCTTGTCCCTGCCTGCCTTTCTTTAGTGTATCCTTCACTATTAGTATATATGCCTCATGTGTACTTAGGGGATAGCCAGGGAAAAATGACTAATGCTTAGATGTGTCTTCAAATTTAGGCTTAAATACCATCTTCAGCTAAAGACAACAAGAGAAGAGTGTGAGGAAAGCCAGTTATAGGGATGTAACCAGGAAAAGTATGGTAAACACTAATGGTAAGGTTTGTTATTCATATTTAAGTTGATTCCTTCTCCATGACTTTTCTTTTTGGTACATCCTTACACAGTGGGGACCTTCTTTATAAATGTAAATTTCCCTTACAAAATGGTAACTTCTATTGTATTTTCAGAGCTTTTCTTATGTCTGCTGTTTTTCAAAATAATCAGTTCAAAATAATCCTTGTGTCCAAGAGGTATATTTTGGGGTGACATTTTCACACCCTTCACTGTCTTTTAGTTTTGATATTTATAACTTATTTTTGAAATTAAAAGGAAAATAATTTTGAAGTATTTTCAAAAGAAGTTAAAATGCAGTTTACAAGGAAAAATTTCTATGTAGGATATTTGAAAAAGTGGATTTAAATATTTAATAGTAGCCAGTGAATTCCAACTAAATATAAAAACAAAGCAAAACAAAAACAAAAACAAACAAATAAGAAAACATCTAACTCTTTCTCTAATTTTGTGACTTCTTCCATTGCTTTTGAGGATATTTCCAGTCTTAAAGTACTAAAGTAAAATTCAGCATTACTTTTCCTCCTAACTTTGGTACCACTGATTATCTCTACTTTCTATAATGTCTTCACTTCTTCCTTACAGCATAGTACTCTTGATTTTCTTCCTATCACTAAGTTCTTTCACGTCATTTTCCCCTTCAATTACTATTTTTGTTCATCTGCATGTATAATAATCAATCATAGGATTCCTACTACAAATGCAGCTTTTTTGACTCCCGTTCTGGATTTCTAAAGAGAAATCTCCTAGTGGGGGAGCCTGAGAATCTGCCTTACAGGTTCTGAGTGTACTTTATGCGCAGTAAAGTTTGAGATCTGCTGCCTTAAATGATGGGCTATTTCAGAATTTCCCCACAATTTGCCTCAGTCACACCAGAATTCACCCTGTCTAAAAACCCACGTAACTTCTTCTGGCCTCCATGCTGTGTGCATTCTGATCTCACTCCCGAGGCTCAGACTCTGTCTCTCATTAGAGACCTCACAAAAGTGTCAGATTCCCCTTGAACTTGGTCATCCTTCTGTTTTTCATTCTTTAATGGTTGACATCACTTTTATCTGGATAGCTGCCAGAACCAGAAACTGGGAGGTAACTCTAATTTCTGTCCTTTCTCCAAGATTCATTCACTAATAGTCTCCTATTTATTCTACCTCCAGAATCTTCGTACATTTTCCCAATTATCTCTAGTACCACTTTCACTACCTTTATTGGCCCTTGTTATCACTCATTAAAACTATTAGAACAGTAATTTTGGGGGTATCTGGGTGGCTCAGTCAATTAAAGGTCTGCCTTCACCTCAGGTCATGATCCCAGGGTCCTGGGATCCAGCCCTGCACGGGGCTGTCTGTTCAACGAGCAGCCTGCTTCTCCCTCCTCTGCTTCTCCCCTTGTTTGTGCTCTGTCTCCCCCACATCTCTCTCTCTGTCAATAAATAAATAAATAAACTCTTAAAAGCCAAACAGTAATCTTTTATGTTTTTCCTAGTCCCTAATAAAGTCCCATGCATTTCCCTTCTATGATTTATTCTAATCCTGTCACTTCTCTGATTAAAAGCTTTCAAAAGCCCCCATTTGTTTTTAGTAAAATTGTACCTCCTTAGAGTAGCTTACAATGTCCTTCATGATCTGATCATTGTTTGTCTCTCCAGTTTATTTCTTATCATTCCCATCCTCATGTTTTATAATTTGGTTGTACTAAATTTCTTACACATTCTTCAAGATTGCATGCTGTTTCTTATCTCTTGGCATTTATAGAGTATTCTTTCTTCCTGGAGACCTATTCCTCACCCTGTTTACCTGATAGTTTCTGATACAGGAAAGATGTTAGGGTTTGAAGCCAATGGCCAAGAAAGAATTCTTGAGACATATGTTGGGTCCCCTAGTAATGGGTCCATGGTCAAAGGAGCGACACTGATACAAAGCGAAGGTCAAGCAAAGCCTTATTTCGCGCCAAGCATCAAGAATCAAACTGATTGGCGAGGGACATCTCTTGCAAAGAGACGACACCTCTCTTCTTTGCAGACTAGCTTTTAAAGGCAAAGGCCATGTGATTGGTCCTGGCCATGCACAGGTGACCAATGAGATTGCAACACACAGAGAAAGCTGCACAGTCCTGCTAGGTCACACATAAGTGACCAATTGAATTACAATTTACCCTATAGTAGATATTTGAACTAGCCTATCACCTTGGTCAGAATTGGCGCCCAAAGGGCACCCAAAGGGTGGGGCCCACGCTCCTTGGTAGCTAGGGAGACAGTATGCGCCCCCACCAATTGGATTCCTCCACCTGGCCTGACCCACCCTTGTATTTGGGCTTTGTTACCTGAGACTGGTTTCCAGGACTTGTTTTTAAGTAAGTTCCCCGAAGGGGGCCAGGGACAGGATGGAGCTGCTCTGGCTAAATAGGCCCTTACACATCTTTGGTGCAAAAAGGTGGTTTTATTAAAGCACAGGGACAGGATCCTTAGGCAGAATAGCTGTACTTGAGTGGTGACCGATTATATACTTTCAAATTGGGACGAGGCTAGGGATAGTGTTAATTTTCTCTAAGGGATTTTGGAAGCAACGTTTCCAGGACCTGGAGGGGGCTAGGAATTGTTGGGTGAAGATCATTTATTACCATCTAATAAAACCTTGGTCATGAGATCCTTCAGATGTATATAGGTAGGTCGTACGGTTGGGGGCTGATTGCCAACATGTATCTTGGGGAGTAGAGATGAAGGAAGTCTACAAAGGAATTTTTATATGGTTAAGTAGACTTACAGGATCCTGAGGTTTCGCTAAGATTATCTTTTGCTGTTAGCAAAGTATTAACATTGAGGCAGCTGAGTCCTAGAGGAATGTCACTCTCCCTGTTTTAAGGACTTTTGAATGGGCTGTGAGTAGTAAAAGGCAATTTTATTTTGCCTTTGTTTCCCACATCAGTTTCTACTTAACATTTAGGTCTCACTTCTTCTGGAATGTCTTTCTCCCCACCTTTTGTCTTTGGGCACAGCATCACAATAGTGACCAAAACAAGAAGGAGGCAGGAGTGGTACTAGCCCACACTATTCCAACATTTTATTTCACTTATACTATTTTACAGAATTGAGTCAAATTGTCACCTGTAGCTGTAAAGGAGGCTAGATATGAAAGTATCTTCCAAAGGGAATGAGATGCTAAATTGGTTCAGACATCATGATTCATCGCTCAGATTAGATAGATAGCTGTTAGGAACAAAGTTAGGATTTTGTTATCAAAGAAAGAAGGGGAAATGCCTAAAACGAGGAAATCAGTTGTGTTTATCAAGCATTCCCTTGAAGACTGACACCCCAGGGAATTGCTCAACTGGCCTTCTCCTTAATCTACCCTCTCCTCAGAACCTCAGTGCTGTTTCCACAGTAGGAAACAAACACCTGCAGGGCTCTCCCAGTCAAGGTTAATGTCTAGGCATCTTGTGTTTGTTGCCGTGTAAGGGAGCCTCTTGCTACTTTGCATGCTACTTGTTTCCAGAGCTGAAGAAACACTGCTTAAAAGGATTAATTTGGCTGGTGCTCCAGAGATTTTGGAAGGTAAACAACTGTTTCTTTTTTGTCAATATGGCAATTAAGAACGAAGAGATTAAAGAAAGAAAAGTAAATGCAGCTTTTATTTCTACAGTAGACTGATAGGCTAGTGAGTCACTGAATAGGTAATGAGCACGGAAACAGTTTGGGATTAATAAATTCAGTTCGCGGATAAAGGTCTCTCTTCCTTCAACTCCTTTTATCCCAGAGCACCCAAACACAGCAGAGATTGAAGCTTGACAATTTGGAATTGGGAATTTGTGTTCATTTGATTGTGCTTAAAAATGTTTTTATGCCAGGGACACATATCTGCATGGAAATTTGGTTTCAAGTGAAAGCAAATTTTTCCATAGCCAGAAGTGTTATTTTTTTATTTTATTATGGATCAGAAAAAATAAAAATATATAGTCATCTTATTAGAGTACATGATCCAATAGGAGTGTTAGTAGTTGATAGGAAATCATAGTCTCACAAAGTGGAAACTAGTTTCAGCTCTATTATTAATTGAACTATCAGTGAGTTTGGCCAACTGCTTAATCTTTCTGAGATTGTTTCCTTTTATTTTAGAGAGTGGCCTTCTTCACCACTGGTTTTGCAGGGCTGTTATACTTCAGCGTAGTCCACTAAAGTTAGTGCCTGACACATGATACACACTGAATAAATACTGATTAAAGAGAATATGGAATTAAAAAGCAAATGAAATCTGTATATGAAAGAATTGTGAATGACTATACAAATATAAGCATAATTACTTTTGTTTTCTTCCAGTATATGAGTAGATCTTGTTTCAAATTTTATTGTCAGAAATGAATGGGTAAATTAAAACCTCATTATAGTTGGGGCGCCTGGGTGGCTCAGTGGGTTAAGCCGCTGCCTTCGGCTCGGGTCATGATCTCAGGGTCCTGGGATCGAGTCCCGCATCGGGCTCTCTGCTTGGCAGGGAGCCTGCTTCCCTCTCTCTCTCTCTCTGCCTGCCTCTCCATCTACTTGTGATTTCTCTCTGTCAAATAAATAAATAAAATCTTAAACAAACAAACAAACAAACAAACAAAAAAACCCTCATTATAGAAACATTAAATTTGCAATATTTTAAAGCCATTTGGCAATTATTGAGATTGACCTTATCTATAAACCTTCAAAGTTATTTATAAGAGTGAATTGTATTTATAAGTAATTGGAATCACTTAAAAAGCTACTTTATAATCTTATATTTTTTTTTCATTCCACTGGGTAAAAGAATAAAATGGAGTATCTTTTGATGTACAGTGAGGTTCATTGTCAGCCACTAACAACTATATTAACCAGAAGCCAAATTTGCTAAAGTGTAGCCACTTTAGCTACAGAGAGGGGAACAGACACATTGGAATATAATTTCAGGAAAAGATCATGAGGGGCTTTTCCTTAACTGTTTGAAAGTAGCTTGAGATAAGGTAGCTTAGAGATGACTTCTTGGGGAGCAAAGCAGCATTACACTTGCTGTCTCTCCAGGTGAGAGTTCTAGAACACCCCCCTACAAATATTTAACCAAATGTTCATGCATCAGTTACTTTACATGGTAAAAACTGTAGGAAAAGCAGAGGAAGCAGTAAACCCAAAGAGGAAAAAAGGACATTTTCCGTGAGAAATCATGTTTCAGAAACCCCTCTAAAAGATCAGGAGAAGAGAGAAAACCTGGTTTAATTTATTAGACAAGGGGGTCATTAGGCTGAGGTGGCTTTAATGTCTCGGTTGCTTACATAAGCAAACTAGACTCTAAGCCTGTAATAACTCAAGGTTAGAAATCAAAACTTTTAAGGATAACCAATGACAAACAACTAAGGCAAACCAAATAAGGCAACTGGTTAAGCTGTAGTCAACCAATACTATTTTTTTTTCTTTGCTGCTTTTGCTTCTCTATAAAAGTCTCTCTTTCTGCTCCTGTCAGAGGAGCACTCCTAACTATTGCTGGTTTGGCACTGCCTAATTCCAATGAATTTTTGCTCAACTACACTGTTAAATTTTATTATACTTCAGATTATCTTTTAATGATTTTATTTTATTTTATTTTTCTTTTAATGATTTGAAATGCGTGTGTTATTTTAGTGATTATTGTTGTTTCTCTTACCTGCTCTTTCAGAGTAGCAATAGCCAAATTTAATTAATGAGAGGTTTAAATATACTATAATAAGGACTCAAAATTATTATGCAAAAGTCTGATACTAGCCAAATGGTGAGCTGATGCCCACAAGATAGAGTCAACATTACAACAACTGTAAACAAGGGTATTGTCACTATCCAGAGGCAATTCTTTGTTTAGAGAAATGAAAATCAATAATACTTTGAAATACTACCCACTTGATTTTCCTTCTTGGCCATTGTCTTTTAACTCTGTAATCTTCATAATTAAATGAGTATGAGGGCCATTACTCTAGGGAAAAATGGAATAAAAAAGAATTTTGAGTCAAATTTTTGACTCTATAGCTCCAAAGTAGTCTTTTGAAATTTCATGTTAGATATTAGAATGAAAGCTGAAGAATGTTTGTAAAGCAAATGATAAGCAGTATTCAGACAAAGAGGTTTGTAATGAAATAATGGAAGTTGCATTTTAACGTGTATCAAGGAAACTGGGACACTTAAACATGGAACTGTTGTCCAAAACCAAAGAGTTGAGGAGAATGAACAGTGCACCATTTTCTCTATCATAAAGAAGATAAAAGTACTAGTTGAACTGAAAGAGATAATTGAACTTGATGTGACTGGGGTTTAAATACTAATGAGATGCTGGGCAGATGATAGTAATTCTCCTAGACTTGCAAGTACTAGCTTTGGTTTTTGTTTTTATTATGTGACTAAAAAAAAAATCAATCACAATCCCACAACCCAATAATGTATATTCAAAGCTTATTCTGTTAGTCATTTTTATCTGTACGTATTTATGCATAACTATGTCTGAATTATATCTGTATTTGTACCTAATCCTGCAACTCTGCATCTATATCTACATCTGTAGTTTGAGTTGTATTCATATCTGTTTCTAACAGTAGCATGTCCTGGGAAATCCTGGGAACATGGTGACAACTGGAAAAGAAACTCAACTCATTTTCAATGTTTATAACAAAACTGGGTCACGAGCTATTCCTTTGAACCTCAAAATGTAAGCAGTGGAAACAAATCAATGGCCACAAAACATGAATGACGACAACATCATCGTTGGAAGAAGTTATGTGGTAGCAATGGAATGACTGAAGGACCTGAGCATAGGAGCCCACAATTGAGCCAACAAGTACTCACTGTAAAGTTTAAGAAGCTGGAGCTGGCAAGCCCTCATAATCAGTTTCACTCTTGAAACTGATTAACCAGAATTTCCTTCCAGGAGAGGATCCCTTATTAGGGAGAAACTGCCAAAAATAAAAGCAGTATTGAATGGGTTAAGGACAATAACAACAGAGAGAAAAGGATGTCTGTGTAAAAGAGGGACATGGAAATAGAACTAGAAAATCTCAGAATGTGAGGCACCATATATATATATATATATATATATATATATATATATATATATATATATTTTTTTTAACACTACCTGCAAATGCTGGAAGAAGGAGTTCTCTGAAGTTAGAAAATACCATTTGAACCAAGGTCCCTTCTGAAAGTTCAGGAAAATAATGTCACAAAAATGAACAACAAAAAAGTGTGGCTTAATCCCATTAAAAATGTCAAAATACGGGGGGGGAGGAGTCAAGATGGCGGAGAAGTAGCAAGCTGAGACTGCTTCAGCTAGCCGGAGATCAGCTAGATAGCTTATCTAAAGATTGCAAACACCTGAAAATCCATCGGCAGATCGAAGACAAGAAGAACAGCAATTCTGGAAACAGAAAAACAACCACTTTCTGAAAGGTAGGACCGGCGGAGAAGTGAATCCAAAGCGACGGGAAGATAGACCCCGGGGGGAGGGGCCGGCTCCCGGCAAGCGGCGGAGCAACCGGCACAAAATCAGGACTTTTAAAAGTCTGTTCCGCTGAGGGACATCGCTCCAGAGGCTAAACCGGGGCGAAGCCCACGCGGGGTCAGCGTGGCCTCAGGTCCCGCAGGGTCACAGAAGGATCGGGGGTGTCTGAGTGTCGCAGAGCTTGCGGGTATTGGAACGGGAAAGCCGGCTACAGAGACAGAGCCGACAGTAAGCTCGCAGCTCCGTGTTACCTTGAACCGGTCGCAGGCTCGGTGAGCTCGGAGCACGGCCGGAGGTCAGGCAGACGGGAGTAACTGGGCGCTGTTCTCTGAGGGCGCACTGAGGAGTGGGGCCCTGGGCTCTCGGCTCCTCCGGGCCGGAGACCAGGAGGCCGCCATTTGTATTCCCGTCCTCTGGAACTCTACGGAAAGCGCTCAGGGAACAAAAGCTCCTGAAAGCAAACCCGAGCGGATTACTCACCCCGGCCCCGGGTAAGGGCGGTGTAATTCCGCCTGGGGCAAAGACACTTGAGAATCTCTACAACAGGCCCCTCCCCCAGAAGATCAACAAGAAATCCAGCCGAGACCAAGTTCACCTACCAAGGAGTGCGGTTTCAATACCAATGAGAGCAGCAGAATTCCAGAGGAGGAGAAAGCCAAGCACGGAACTCATGGCTTTTTTCCTGTGATTTTTTTTAGTCTTGCAGTTAATTTAATTTTTTCTTTTTCCTTTTTCATTTTTTTTTTTTTTTCTCGCCTTCGGTAAAATTTTTTTTTTTTAACTGTTACCTTTTTCTTTTTTAACGATTTTTTACTAGTTTATCTAATATATATATATATATTTTTACATTTTTCTTAGGTGTTTTCTTTTTTAAAAAAAATTCTTTTCTTTTCTTTTCTTTTTTTTTTTTTTTTCTTTTTTCTTTCTTCCTTTTTGAACCTCTTTTTATCCCCTTTCTCCCCACTCACGATTTTGGATCTCTTCTAATTTGGCTAAAGCATATTTTCCTGGGGTTGTTGCCACCCTTTTAGTATTTTACTTGCCCCTTCATTTACTCTTATCTGGACAAAATGACAAGACGTAAAAATTCACCACAAAAAAAAGAACAAGAGGCAGTACCGAAGGCTAGGGACCTAATCAATACAGACATCGGTAATATCTCAGATCTAGAGTTCAGAATGACAATTCTCAAGGTTCTAGCCGGGCTCGAAAAAGGCATGGAAGATATTAGAGAAACCCTCTCGAGAGATATAAAAGCCCTTTCTGGAGAAATAAAAGAACTAAAATCTAACCAAGTTGAAATCAAAAAAGCTATTAATGAGGTGCAATCAAAAATGGAGGCTCTCACTGCTAGGATAAATGAGGCAGAAGAAAGAATTAGTGATATAGAAGACCAAATGACAGAGAATAAAGAAGCTGATCAAAAGAGGGACAAACAGCTACTGGACCACGAGGGGAGAATTCGAGAAATAAGTGACACCATAAGACGAAACAACATTAGAATAATTGGGATTCCAGAAGAAGAAGAAAGTGAGAGGGGAGCAGAAGGTATACTGGAGAGAATTATTGGGGAGAATTTCCCCAATATGGCAAAGGGAACGAGCATCAAAATTCAGGAGGTTCAGAGAATGCCCCTCAAAATCAATAAGAATAGGCCCACACCCCGTCACCTAATAGTAAAATTTACAAGTCTCAATGACAAAGAGAAAATCCTGAAAGCAGCCCGGGAAAAGAAGTCTGTAACATACAATGGTAAAAATATTAGATTGGCAGCTGACTTATCCACAGAGACCTGGCAGGCCAGAAAGAGCTGGCATGATATTTTCAGAGCACTAAACGAGAAAAACATGCAGCCAAGAATACTATATCCAGCTAGGCTATCATTGAAAATAGAAGGAGAGATTAAAAGCTTCCAGGACAAACAACAACTGAAAGAATTTGCAAATACCAAACCAGCTCTACAGGAAATATTGAAAGGGGTCCTCTAAGCAAAGAGAGAGCCTACAAGTGGTAGATCAGAAAGGAACAGAGACCATATACAGTAACAGTCACCTTACAGGCAATACAATGGCACTAAATTCATATCTCTCAATAGTTACCCTGAATGTGAATGGGCTAAATGCCCCTGTCAAAAGACACAGGGTATCAGAATGGATAAAAAAACAAAACCCATCTATATGTTGCCTCCAAGAAACACATTTTAAGCCCGAAGACACCTCCAGATTTAAAGTGAGGGGGTGGAAAAGAATTTACCATGCTAATGGACATCAGAAGAAAGCAGGAGTGGCAATCCTTATATCAGATCAATTAGATTTTAAGCCAAAGACTATAATAAGAGATGAGGAAGGACACTATATCATACTCAAAGGGTCTGTCCAACAAGAAGATCTAACAATTTTAAATATCTATGCCCCCAACGTGGGAGCAGCCAACTATATAAACCAATTAATAACAAAATCAAAGAAACACATCAACAATAATACAATAATAGTAGGGGACTTTAACACTCCCCTCACTGAAATGGACAGGTCATCCAAGCAAAAGATCAGCAAGGAAATAAAGGCCTTAAACGACACACTGGACCAGATGGACATCACAGATATATTCAGAATATTTCATCCCAAAGCAACAGAATACACATTCTTCTCTAGTGCGCATGGAACATTCTCCAGAATAGATCACATCCTCGGTCCTAAATCAGGACTCAACCGGTATCAAAAGATTGGGATCATTCCCTGCATATTTTCAGACCACAATGCTCTAAAGCTAGAACTCAACCACAAAAGGAAGTTTGGAAAGAACCCAAATACATGGAGACTAAACAGTATCCTTCTAAAGAATGAATGGGTCAACCGGGAAATTAAAGAAGAATTGAAAAAAATCATGGAAACAAATGATAATGAAAATACAACGGTTCAAAATCTGTGGGACACAACAAAGGCAGTCCTGAGAGGAAAATATATAGCGGTACAAGCCTTTCTCAAGAAACAAGAAAGGTCTCAGGTACACAACCTAACCCTACACCTAAAGGAGCTGGAGAAAGAACAAGAAAGAAACCCTAAGCCCAGCAGGAGAAGAGAAATCATAAAGATCAGAGCAGAAATCAATGAAATAGAAACCAAAAAAACAATAGAACAAATCAACGAAACTAGGAGCTGGTTCTTTGAAAGAATTAATAAAATTGATAAACCCCTGGCCTGACTTATCAAAAAGAAAAGAGAAAGGACCCAAATAAATAAAATCATGAATGAAAGAGGAGAGATCACAACTAACACCAAAGAAATACAAACTATTATAAGAACATACTATGAGCAACTCTACGGCAATAAATTTGACAATCTGGAAGAAATGGATGCATTCCTAGAAACATATAAACTACCACAACTGAACCATGAAGAAATAGAAAGCCTGAACAGACCCATAACCAGTAAGGAGATTGAAACAGTCATTAAAAATCTCCAAACAAACAAAAGCCCAGGGCCAGACGGCTTCCCGGGGGAATTCTACCAAACATTTAAAGAAGAACTAATTCCTATTCTCCTGAAACTGTTCCAAAAAATAGAAATGGAAGGAAAACTTCCAAACTCATTTTATGAGGCCAGCATCACCTTGATCCCAAAACCAGACAAGGATCCCACCAAAAAAGAGAGCTATAGACCGATATCCTTGATGAACACAGATGCGAAAATACTCAACAAAATACTAGCCAATAGGATTCAACAGTACATTAAAAAGATTATTCACCACGACCAAGTGGGATTTATTCCAGGGCTGCAAGGTTGGTTCAACATCCGCAAATCAGTCAATGTGATACAACACATCAATAAAAGAAAGAACAAGAACCATATGATACTCTCAATAGATGCTGAAAAAGCATTTGACAAAGTACAACATCCCTTCCTGATCAAAACTCTTCAAAGTGTAGGGATAGAGGGCACATACCTCAATATCATCAAAGCCATCTATGAAAAACCCACCGCAAATATCATTCTCAATGGAGAAAAACTGAAAGCTTTTCCGCTAAGGTCAGGAACACGGCAGGGATGTCCATTATCACCACTGCTATTCAACATCGTACTAGAGGTCCTAGCCTCAGCAATCAGACAACAAAAGGAAATTAAAGGCATCCAAATCGGCAAAGAAGAAGTCAAATTATCACTCTTCGCAGATGATATGATACTATATGTGGAAAACCCAAAAGACTCCACTCCAAAACTGCTAGAACTTATACAGGAATTCAGTAAAGTGTCAGGATATAAAATCAATGCACAGAAATCAGTTGCATTTCTCTACACCAACAGCAAGACAGAAGAAAGAGATATTAAGGAGTCAATCCCATTTACAATTGCATCCAAAACCATAAGATACCTAGGAATAAACCTAACCAAAGAGACACAGAATCTATACTCAGAAAACTATAAAGTACTCATGAAAGAAATTGAGGAAGACACAAAGAAATGGAAAAATGTTCCATGCTCCTGGATTGGAAGAATAAATATTGTGAAAATGTCTATGCTACCTAAAGCAATCTACACATTTAATGCAATTCCTATCAAAGTACCATCCATCTTTTTCAAAGAAATGGAACAAATAATGCTAAAATTTATATGGAACCAGAAAAGACCTCGAATAGCCAAAGGGATATTGAAAAAGAAAGCCAACGTTGGTGGCATCACAATTCCGGACTTCAAGCTCTATTACAAAGCTGTCATCATCAAGACAGCATGGTACTGGCACAAAAACAGACACATAGATCAATGGAACAGAATAGAGAGCCCAGAAATAGACCCTCAACTCTATGGTCAACTAATCTTCGACAAAGCAGGAAAGAATGTCCAATGGAAAAAAGACAGCCTTTTCAATAAATGGTGCTGGGAAAATTGGACAGCCACATGCAGAAAAATGAAATTGGACCATTTCCTTACACCACACACAAAAATAGACTCAAAATGGATGAAGGACCTCAATGTACGAAAGGAATCCATCAAAATCCTTGAGGAGAACACGGGCAGCAACCTCTTCGACCTCTGCCGCAGCAACATCTTCCTAGGAACAACGCAAAAGGCAAGGGAAGCAAGGGAAAAAATGAACTACTGGGATTTCATCAAGATCAAAAGCTTTTGCACAGCAAAGGAAACAGTTCACAAAATCAAAAGACAACTGACAGAATGGGAGAAGATATTTGCAAACGACATATCAGATAAAGGACTAGTGTCCAGAATCTATAAAGAACTTAGCAAACTCAACACCCAAAGAACAAATAATCCAATCAAGAAATGGGCAGAAGACATGAACAGACATTTCTGCAAAGAAGACATCCAGATGGCGAACAGACACATGAAAAAGTGCTCCATATCACTCGGCATCAGGGAAATACAAATCAAAACCACAATGAGATATCACCTCACACCAGTCAGAATGGCTAAAATCAACAAGTCAGGAAATGACAGATGCTGGCGAGGATGCGGAGAAAGGGGAACCCTCCTACACTGTTGGTGGGAATGCAAGCTGGTGCAGCCACTCTGGAAAACAGCATGGAGGTTCCTCAAAATGTTGAAAATAGAACTGCCCTATGACCCAGCAATTGCACTATTGGGTATTTACCCTAAAGATACAAATGTAGTGATCCAAAGGGACACATGCACCCGAATGTTTATAGCAGCAATGTCCACAATAGCCAAACTATGGAAAGAACCTAGATGTCCATCAACAGATGAATGGATCAAGAAGATGTGGTATATATACACAATGGAATACTATGCAGCCATCAAAAGAAATGAAATCTTGCCATTTGCAACAACGTGGATGGAACTAGAGCGTATCATGCTTAGCGAAATAAGTCAAGCAGAGAAAGACAACTATCATATGATCTCCCTGATATGAGGAAGTGGTGATGCAACATGGAGGCTTAAATGGGTAGAAGAATAAATGAAACAAGATGGGATTGGGAGGGAGACAAACCATAAGTGACTCTTAATCTCACAAAACAAACTGAGGGTTGCCGGGGGGAGGGGTTTGGGGAGAAGGGGGTGGGATTATGGACATTGGGGAGGGTATGTGATTTGGTGAGTGCTGTGAAGTGTGTAAACCTGGTGATTCACAGACCTGGGGATAAAAATATATGTTTATAAAAAATATATGTTTATAAAAAATAAAAAATTAAAAAAAAATGTCAAAATACAAAGAGAATGATAATAAAAGCATGCCAGAATGATATGCCTATAAAACAGATCAAAGTTATAACACGCTATTTCAAATAAGTTTAAAGGTGTAAGTGTGTGTGTGTGTGTGTGTGTGTGTGTATTTTATATATATATACTCTCCACTGAAAAGGTCTGGGAACAATGACAACATTGCCAGCATCAGTGCATTATTTCTGATAATCAAACTGTGTGTTGAAATACCTTACAACTTTCAAGAGAAATGGAGAAATGTAAAAGATGAGTTTATTAAATCTGTTGTACTAGGTGGCAAGGGAGCTATCAGAGACTTTTTATGATTTCGTCAAAAGGAATTAAGCATTAACTTAAAGAGTTTCCCACTGGCTAATACAGCTGACCCTTGAACAACACAGGTTTAAATGGTTCACTCATACCTGGATTTTTTTTACAGTACAACACTATAAATGCATTTTTCTCTTCCTTATGATTTTCTTAATAAGATGGTTTTCAAGAGAAAAGCTAGAGCTTATTTTATTGTAAGACTATAGTATATAACATATAACATACAAAATATATATTTCAACTATGTTGTTGGTGAGGCTTCTCATCAACATTAGTAAGCTATTAGTAGTTAAGTTTTGGAGGAGTCAAATTTATATGCAGATTTTTGACTGTACAGGGCGTCAGCACCCCAGCACACATGTTTTGCAAGGGTCAACTCTATAGGACAATTTGAACTCCAGTAAGTATAACAAATACAATGTATTGAAATCAATATGTTTAAATACATAGGTTTGTTAGGAGTGTGAGAGAGTTTACTTTGTGTGAATGGAACCCTGGATTCTGCATGAGAAGATTACCTGGGGATCTGTGTTCCAATAAATACAGCCAGAAGGAAAGTAGCAACCACAGAGCAGTTGATTAAAGTGAGTACACTGTCAAAATGGGAGAATGGGCGGGTTCCACGAGATGGAACCAGCTGGCAGGTTGTAGGTTATGGATACGATTGTGTCACTCTGGGTGTAGAGGATCTGGGCTATAGTGGGGATGGTATCTATTGGAGTCAGCTTCTAATCATTTGGGGAACTCCTTCCAGGGGTTGAGACGGGGAGGGTTTGACCCTGCAAGGTTTCTACTCACTGTCCTCATGGCAGCCATTCTCTGTGGGTGTGGCTATTCCTGCAAAGCAAATGTATTGTGATAAGTGTAGAGTTTATCCTGGGGCAGAGGTGGAGGAGGACAAGGCAAGCTCTGCCCCTGTGACTCTTGATTTATCAGGTGTAAGGTCGTAGAAGCTACAAAGTCAGAATGTTGAGCTCTCCAGCTTACAACATGTAGATTTATTTATTTATTTATTTAGTCACAGTCCTTGTTTCTACCTCATGTCTCTATCACTCCCCTTCAAGGACTTGAAACTGTGCATCTGGGTGTTCCTTCCACTGCTCATATCTAACTTCTCCCTAACAGGTTTATAATGATATAAAAATTAGTCACTTTTGTAGAGATGTAAGGGATCAATACTTATCTTGAGAAATGGTATGTAAGGGGGAAGAATAAGGCATTTATGTCACTTTCCTATATGAACTGTACCACTGGCTGACCAAATGGTAGAAAATTCACTAAGGCCAATCAGCTATTTCAATTTTTTTCTATAAATGAAGCAAATACTGTATTTAACAATAGCTATGAGGTTAACCAGCAATGGATTCATTTATTATTTATTCTGATGAACTAGCATAATTAGTCATTTTTATCTGCTTCTGCTATTAAGAATTAAACAGCTAAGGAAAAAGCCAGCTTTGGTTTAATGTTTTTTTTTTTTTCTGTATATTAGTGAATATATTTGAGAATAGATGGTAAATTTCTCCCTTGAAACCATCTTTGACATATGCTCAAAGTGAGTTTTATAATCTGCTGCAGGAGGAGAGATTTCTAAAATGCATGATACTGAGGTCTTCTATGGCTTGTGATAGTGCTGGGATTGGACAAACATCCATTTTTCTGGCAGAGATTCACATGACTTCTGAGTACCTGAGTAATGAACTAGCACAGGCTCTTTGGAATGAGAGATTTTCCTTAAAAGACCTGAGTGTGAGCATCTATTTTCAAAAATAATTAAGTATTAATTTTTAACAGTGGCAGAGCTCTGATAAACTTGTGTTAATATTTGCAGGATATTCCCCAGTAGAAGATTTAAGTTTTTGCCTAAAATTTTTCTTAAAATAACACTATTTTGAGAACAATATTGCTACTTCAGTCCATCATTCTCTGGGGCAAAAGAGCAAGACTGAATGTCCATGGTTGTATTTTCTGCCTCTTATCATGTATCTGGAACCTCTCTCCAATAGTTTTTTTTTTTTTTTTAATTCTATTTATTTATTTGACAGAGCGAAGGAACACAACAGCGGGAGTGGGAGAGGGAGAAGTAGGCTTCCTACTGGGCAGGGAGCCCGATGTGGGCCTTGATCCCAGGACCTTGGGATCATGACCTGAGCCAAAGGCAGACACTTAATGACTGAGCAACCCAGGCATGGAAGCCAATGAAGTGTTTTGAGCTTACTTCACCCTTTTTGTATTTATATGAGACCTATAGTTCAGCCTATTGCTCTTCATCTTCTGCCTTCACTCTTTTAATTTGTTAAAAGATATTTCAGGAATATATTGAATATATATCAAGTCAATAGGATGCCTTAGATATTTCTTCAGCCCCTCCAAAATATAACAGAAAAAAGAAGTGAAACCAGAGAATTTATGACTTTCTAATGTTCATAAAGCAAATTCACAGCTGATATTTTTTTGTAACTCTATGTGGGTTACTTTACATTGTATGTAAATTATGCATGTAACATATATATGCATGTAACAACAATGAATAAAACCCTTCCTGGTTCGTTAATGGCTTCAAAGAGACTGAGTTACCAATATTTATCTTTTCTAAAGTTATATACAGAAAATACATATTACTATGTGTATAACTGATATTTTTGTTTCAGATACAATACCAAATAAATTGAAACATGTTAGTATTGTTGTATTGATATTTGTACCACAAAACATTAATGTTTACTTTGCATTACCAATACTTCATGGCAATACTGAGAACAACAGATGATACCATGTTGTAAGAGAGCTTTAACAACAATTGGAATGAGTGTTTGATTACCAAAGTTGATTTTAGCTGTAATCAAGTAGCATCCTCTTTCCTGACCCTTTGGCAGCTTTGCCATGCTGACTGTTTCTTTTTTAGAAAGGCAGATTTTCCTTGTCTTGGTAGCTAGTCTGGTTTTCCCCACATATCCTGTGAGAACTTTTGCTCTTTTCTCCTATCTCTCAAAATGATCAGTCTCCAACTTTCTTTCCTTGATTCTTTCAATTTACATTCCATACTCTTTGCTTTTCCAAATGTTTCCATGACTTCAATAACCATCTCCACTTTAGATCATTTGTAGCACTTTCAGCCTTTTCCCAACTACTGGGGACTGCATTTCTAACTGCCTGGTATATAGGCTCATTTTGACATTTGCCGGTATATTGAGTTTAATATGTCCAAGCCTGAAAACTCATTATCTCCTCAACATCCTGAATCAACCCACCCTCCTTATTTTCCTTTTTCTGTTAATGATAGATCTTTCTCCCAGATCCCCAGGCTCAAAGCCCAAGAATAATTTTTTCTTTTCATATACTATCCCCTTCCCCCTGAAATTCAAAAAGTTGTCAAGAATCGCAAATTTTCCTTTGAAAAGTTTTCTATCCATCCCCATTTTTGCATTTCTTTCCTCTAGTCCTAATTCATCTCTTTTATTAACTCTTTCCAGACCATTACAAGAATGAACTGTTGGTCTCCCTTCTTCTGAAAGTCTTTGCATATTACTTTACAAACATGCTTAAAGGTTCACTGCCAGTGGTACCCACTGACTAATAGTGGATTTTTGTCAAAGCATAATAAATTCTTTAGGAATGGCTCCAAACTACTTTGCTAATTGTTCTTTTCTTTCACTTAGCTACATGTGCCTAAATTTGCGTCTCAAATTTAATGTGCATATAAATCAAATGTAGTTTTTGTACTTCTTGAAAAGTATTATGTCGTTATTGTTGTTGCTTTCCTTTTTTGATTCTATGCTGTTCACTGTCTGCAACGCCTTGTCTCCCCATCTCCCTCTGTTATAATCCTATTATAATTGCAAAGCACATCTCAAAAGCCAACCTATCCATGAGGTTTTATTTGCATGAATTTTATATGTGCTTTCTCAAACATCTATATGTATATTGTGCATAACACTTAAGCTGTATTACCTCACATGACAGCTTCTCAAATAGAATGTAAGAATTTTGAAAACTGGCTTTGCTTTATTTTGTTTTCCTCTCTCCTGTAGGCCTTGCACAACACTTCACATGCATGACGTGTTCAGTAACTATTTTTAAGTGGGATTATTCTGCATGGTTGAGTCACACTGGTAGAATAAACCACTAGTAAAAAGACTTGAGTTCATAATTAATGTTTGTGATATCTCCTGTAAACTGGAAAAGCTTAGATTCTATTTAGCTGTGGCCTTTTCAGAAATGTTTGTATGAATTCCAAATATCAAACTCTGCCCTGTTGTTAAAATAACAGCAGATTTCAAATCAACTTGATGTTTGAGATTACTAGAGAAAAGGCTATGTAATAATGAATATGAAGAAGATAAAGCCTTAAAAAAGAAAACAAAAACCAAGAAAACCAAAATTGGTAAAAATAAGTAGGAATGAGGGTGTTCCTGTGGCCGAACTGGATTCTTTCACCAGCTTATTCAACATACTGTTTGAGAAATGCTGTGTGTTCTCAGTGGTTGTCTTAATTTGTCACCACTCAAGCAGAGGGCAAGTTGTGTCTGTTGTTAAATGAGAATCACTGGAGCATTAGACTTACAGGAAAAGTGCCCCTGGGTTGCTCATTCAGCTGTTCACATTTTTTGTGCTGTTGTTGTGTGCCAAACAATGTGTTATAAATGCAGAATTGAAAATCATAATCGTTTTTTTTTAAGATTTTATTTATTTATTTGAGAGACAGAGAGAACACAAGCATGGGGAGCGACAGAGGAAGAGGGACAAGCAGACTCCCCGCTGAGCAGAGAGCCCAATGTGGGGCTTCATCCCAGGACTCTGGGATCATGACCTGAGCTGAAGGCAGATGCTTAACTGACTGAGCCACCCAGGTGCCCCCAAATCCTAATCTTCTTAAACTCTTCTTAAAATCTAGTGATGAGATAAAAAAAATAAATAACATGATTCAAACAATATGACAAGTTGTTAACTGAGGAAGCTATGGAATTCAAAAGAGTAAGTAGGATTTGCTTGATAGAACAGGCAGGGGAGGACACTCACATTCAGCAACGCTCCTCAGTCTTTCTTTTTTCTTCCACGATCACTGCCTCCCACCCCTCCACCCCCACCCTGAGTGTTTTTTAGACTCTTTGTTCCATCACCATGAAATGTTAATACCATAGATATATATGTCCCTTTATGTACTGTTGGAAAGCCACACGCCATTGTATATCTAACAACTTTATTTATTTATTTATTTTATCCCTGAAGAACCATTTTCATCACCGTAGCTGAGAATGCCTGATAAAGAAGGCCTGGATCTTGTCAACTAATGTGAACACCCTAGGATCAACTTTGGAAATCTTAGTGTCATACTGCCCTCGTATTGTTGTCACTACTTTGCTCTCAGTTATTTTCAAGTGATTATGACTTAAATGTTGCAACTAGCTGGCTTTGGGGCTGACCTCTTTGCATTTAGTAAGTTGAGATTTTGCTTTTAGGAACAGAAAAAGTGAAAACTAACAGAAGTTTATACAAGATGGTTAATTGCTCACTTTCATAGAGAAAGGAAAACCAGGGCTGAAGATATGACTCTGCTCTACATCGTCTTGAAGGATTCAGACTCCTTCCAGTTCCAACAGCTTTGTCAACTCTACACTGTGGATCTTGTCTAAGTTGGCTTCTATAAACGTAGCAGGATGAAGGAACATGGAAGTTGGGGAAGGCCATGTGACAGCCGTCTGTTATGGTAGAATTCAGGAAGCTGCCACATAGCGTTCTGACTCATGGTACATTGGCCAGGACTTAGGTATGTCCCAGGGCACTGGCACCTGCTGCCTTTATTCAGGTGGCCTTGTGCCCAGCTAAAATTTTTATGGAAAATGAGAGGATAGAGAATGGGGACCACTAAGGATTTTGTTACTCCTTGCCAGAAATTTTTGCTTTGAATAAATTATTTTTGCCAAATAAATAAAATTGCAGTATTGATTGGATTAAAACACAATGCATTAAAATGGCTTACAGTCAAAGATTTAACCAAACTCTTAAATATTCTTTTTTTCCCTATGTAGTTCTTATCTAGCCTTGATTTTTATATTTAGTAGACAGAAGCAATTATTTATTTTTCATTTAATGTTATAAATAAGCATTTTTCATTTTGCACAATCCTCATAATTTTAATGACTTTATTTTTATTATAATGAATATTTTCATGCATATTATCTTTATCTCATTTTTTCCTTCTTATATTCCCTCTTTTATCTCCTTATCAAAAGATAATTGGGTTAAAGGGTACAATTATTTTATATGTCTTGGAATACCTTGAAAAATCATTTTTCCAGAAGAATCTGACTGTTTTATTATCTTTTATAAGTTCTGTATGGGAGAATCTGGTTGATTACCAAATTTCATCTTTTTTATTGGTTTAATAAGGCACATGACTCTTATTTCATTGTGTTCTTTTGGTAACCAGCAGAACTGAACATTTTTGTTTTTAAAAATTCTATGTATTGGGGCGCCTGGGTGGCTCAGTGGGTTAAAGCCTCTGCCTTCGGCTTAGGTCATGATCCCAGGGTCCTGGGATCGAGCCCCACATTGGGCTCTCTGCTCAGCAGGGAGCCTGCTTTCTCCTCTCTCTCTGCCTGCCTCTCTGCCTACTTGTGATTTCTGTCTGTCAGATAAATAAATAAAATCTTAAAAAAAAAGTCATAAAAAAATTCTATGTATTTATTTGAGAGGAAGAGAGCATAAGAGAGAGTACAGAGGTGGGGAGGGGCAGAAAGAGAAGGAGAAGTAGGCTCCCCTATAGAGCAGAGTCCAATGCAGGGCTCCATCCAAGGACCCTGGGGTCATGATCTGAGCAGAAGGTAAATGCTTAACCTACTAAGCCACCCAGGTGTCCTGAGAATTGAGCATTTTTATATAGATATTTTATTTTACTAATGTTAGATTAAATTGTTCATATTTTTTTTACATTGTAGAGATATTTTTCATACCAATTTGCATAAACCTTTCTTTTATAATACAGATATTGTTTTTTCAATATATATAAAATTTGTATGGATCTATGATATTTGTATGGATCTGTTTCCCTTCTTATAAAAGCACTTTTATTATCATTATAAATAGATAGATTTATATAATGTAGTCTGCCAATCTTTTTACATAGTTCCTTTATCAGCATTGATTGCACATCATTCTAAAATAGCTTCTCTCTTTACATTTATGATGTAACACTTATAATATATAAATCTATATCAGATATTTGGGTATGTGTGTATATATAAATATGTATAACTTAAATTATTATTGTTTTATTTCTGTTTTTGCAATAATCTCCCCCGATTTAATGATATTTTAAAATATGTTTTTCAGTGATATATAATGTTAGCTCTTATTTTACCTGTCATATCCTTTCTTTTGACTAATATCCATTTTTAAGGATATTTATTTTTTAATGGAGTATCATTGAGAAATAAAGGCCCACTCATAATACTGGCATTGGACATGGAGGCCTAAACATTGGTAAGTGAGTACAGGGGAATAGGCCCCTCCACCACCTACAACCTCAGCAAAAGTACCTATATGGAAGACTCACAATTCTTCTGCCCACTGATGCTCGGGGGAGGCTCAACCTCAAATATGCATCCCTTATTCTGAGGGGAGGTTTTAGGTTACCCGAGTACCTTTCACCAGTCACCTTTTTGGAGTAGCGATGTGTAAGAAATAATGTTTTTATTCCAATTTTACTCCACAAACAAACATGACCTTCTTTGTATCGACCTATGACTTAGTAAAAAACCATGAGGAACTCTTCAATCCCTTCTAGAGCCTGAAAGATCAAAGAATAAGAAAATGGAGGAGGGATATTTATAGAGACTCTGACCTGGAGAGATGTATGGCAAAGAGAGGGGAAATAGAATGGGGAAGGAATGACTGAAATGATTCAGATTCTTGGCAGCTCTCTTCTGGTCACTCTTCACACTTAAAAGCACATGAGCATTTAATGTTTGTTCCTTTGAGTTAGGTAATTTTTTTAACACCTAATTGTCTATACCAAATTAAAATACCATTGTCTGACTTAAAATTAAGGACCTGTTCTTCACTTTAGAGTTCTGCTGAAGCGGAGAGCTAGGATCTTGTCTCACGGAGTTCAAGAATGAATCTCACGGACAAAGGAAGAGTGAGTAAAGTGATAGAAAGTTTATTAAGTGAAGGTAAAGAAAAAGCTCTCAAGAGTTGCCACTGAGAGCCTGTAGGTCTTTCACAGAATGCTGAGAACTTCAAGCCTTTTAACCTCTCTATCATCACCATAGAACAAGGACGAGTGTTAACAATGTCAGTGGCTTACTTCCTTTTTAGTGTCTACTTAATTTCCTTGTTGGTCAAAGGCGATTATCATAAAAAAAGACACCCACTCCACAGGCTTAGGGCAGCGTGGTCTGGTTTGTTCCCTTTATCTCTGGTTTCCCTACACCTCCACATTTTTGGGGTTTCTGTGAGCCTGATCACATAACCCCCTATCTGTCTATCCCTACCTAGCCCCCTGTCCCTTACTCACTGTTATATGCAAGTTTACACTCTAAGAACAAATATAAAATGGTAGGTTGGAGCCAATTTATATGAGTTTATTTGTTTTAGTCAATCATAGCTTTAGATAAATTTCTTTGAAGTTGCAAGTTGAAGTTTTATCTACTAACTCATCCAAGTTGCTGCTTACATCAAATAGTTCTTGAGTTCCACCATTCTCTTTGTAGATAAGCAGGCTCAATAGACAGAATGATGCTATATTGGTTTTAAACTACTTATCTTGTTTTCTTGTATAATTTTTGCAGGAAAATTAAGTAAACAGAAGGGCTGATCATTTTGGCCATTTGATTCCTGAGTCTGTCCAAGGGAAGGAACAAACAAAGATCAGATTTATTATAAAATTTTGCAAAGTTCAGCTGACGAGTTCCACCAGTGTTTCTTTGTTCATATTCTCTGTCATAAGGAATTCTTTAGAAAAATAAAAATTTAAAAAGATAGTCAAAATGCATGTCAACTATCAATGAAAAGCAAATATTAGAGCAGACGTCTCTTAGCCAAGCAAACATTTGTTTTCATAAATTTTCCTCTGATTAGTTTTCTCTTGAACACCACTAAAATAAACACACACACAGAATCAGCCTTCGGGGTTTTCTATTTGCTGTGATTGTGTGGTTCAATCCATTAGAAAACTATCAGTACATAGGGCTTCCCACACTCCACTCGAAGAATCACAATTTCACAGTTTGGTTCCCAGCACTGCCTTGCAGGGCTGCAATCCTAATGAGTTTCTGGCTCTGGACATGCAGGCAGAAGTCTTGTATGTTGGCTTCTCAAAGGGGAAGGAGAGAAACACTAGAGGAAACAGCAATTATATCACCCTATAATAACACAAAAGCTATAGAATTGTTCCCAATACTCACATGTATGTTACTGACATAAGGTCTCTTTTTTCCCTTCAAATAATGATTTTTTTTTTTTTTCCAGAATGAAAATGGTACAGATTTGTACAAGCTAAACCATAGGAAGAAGCCTGGGAAACTAAGGTATTGTGACTTATATATTTAAAGCATCATTTAACTGTGGTCTTAAAAAAAAAAAAAAAAAGAAAGAAAAAGAAAAAGAAAAAAAAGAAATTACCAAATCCAAGAATCTAATTTTTTTTTAAAAGATTTTATTTATTTGACACAGAGAGAGAGGGAACACAAGCAAGGGGAGTGAGAGAGGGAGAAGCAGGCTTCCCACTGAGCAGGGAGTCAGAAGCGGGGCTCCATCCCAGGACCCTGGGATCATGACCTGATCTGAAGGCAGATGCATAACCGAATGAGCCACTCAGGCACCCCCTAAATCCAAGAATTTAATTAGCTATGAAATCTCTGATATTAAAATGTTTAATGGATAAAGTATTTATTTTTAAAAAGTCTGTCTTATTAAAAATATTATTATGAAAATAAACCAGTTTATAGGACATAATCTCATCATATTCAGGGCAATAGGGCATACTAAATTTATGTTTTGTGGTACTTTTCTAAAAAAGGAGGTCATGAGCAGCCAGAAGAGTCTGAGGTTATTTTAGCATGTGCTACTCCAGTGCTCTGGAGACATATGACATCAGGCTCCTCACTAGCACTCCTTCCAACCCGAGGTGATGTGATATCTGAGAAATCGCACAGGCCTTGAAGTCAGCTAAACTTGGGGACACATTACAGCTGCTTACTCCTTCTGTGTCCCTGGATAAGTTTCTTAACTTTCTGTCCCTGTTGTAAAAATGTAGAAATTGAGACAAGAACGTACATTGTGAAGGTTTGAGATAATGTGTTTAAAGTATCTACCATAAACTGGAGGGTATTATGCTAAGTGAAGTCAATCAGTCAGAGAAAGCAAATACCATATGATTTCACTCATATGTGGAATTTAAGAAACAAAACAAATGAACATAGGGGAAGGGAAGGAAAAATAAAATAAGATATCAGAGAGGGAGGCAAACTATAAGAGACTCAACTGTAGGGAGCAAACTGAGGGTTGTGGGGGGGCAGGGGAGGAAGTGGGTGGGGGAGGGGATAACTAGGTGATGGGCATTAAGGAGGTCGGTCGATGTAATGAGCATTGGGGGTTATATGCAACTGATGAATCAGTAGCTCTACTCCTATAAACTAATAGTACACTATATATTAATAAATTGAATTTAAATAAAAAATTAAAATAGAGTATCCACCATAATGACTATAATAACATGGGGATATAATAACTAGTGGGAGGTACTATTTTTATCCTCTTTTATCTATCCTACATTATTTTCATGGATCATGTATGACAAATATATCTTAATTGCACATACTTGTATTTCCAGCCTCATCCGCTTTCCATGCCACTGAAGACACCATAGATTGATAATGGCACTGGATTTCACTGTGTTTGAACAGTCCTAGAATCGAATTATCTTATAATTTGCAGAAGGAGATACTGTGTTATGTTTTGTTATTGCTGTTTGGTAGGTGTTACGATTTCCAGGGCACATTACATGAAAAAAGGTCATTTGTTTCATCATTTCTTAATTTTTCCATTTGAGTTTTATTACAGTTTAATTCTGTACAATTCTAGAAGAATAAAGTAAGTGGGAATTCATTTGTACTAACAGTGTTTTGAGGGCTGATAGAGTAGGTTCTATTATGAACAGGCACCTAATTCTCACATGGTTAGTCTCTACTCGTTTCATAAAGAGATCCTGAATCCAAAGGGAAAAAAGTCCCCTACAGGAGACTTCTTTTTCTGTGCTGAGAGAAGTCCAAAATTGAGTGTACCTATGAAAATACCTATGAGGGAATGGGGAGAGATAGTCTACTTTAAGCAGTAAGTCTGTACGGCACCAAAGAGGGTCAACAGTTAGTGTCACTCCAAAGCAGAAGTTCCCAAGGATGATTTGATAAAGACAGGTGAGAGAAGCTGTATCAAAGAGTTGCATTAATTGCCTTAATTTTTCTGTTATCTTTTTTTTAGGGTTATTGAAGGCCATGATTTAGACCTCTGTGTTGACTAATGAGATCTCTCTATAATTATACTCTTAGCCTAACTCTGGGTTAGAAGGGTCCCAGTAGTTCTCAATGATATTGTTTTTCTCAATAAATAGTAAATTTTTAGTTGTTTTGTAGTTTTTGTTCTTTTAAGACTGAGAATTACTTCCGTAAAAGCTAGATATAAAACAATGTACATACTTATGTATTTAGATATGAGTACCCTCATATTAAGTGAGTAGTGAACAAATCTCCCTTCAAAAAAAAAAAAAAAGGAAAATATTTAAAGTTAGGGTGTTTTTTCTTGTTGTATGTTATGCAGGATTCTGAGATAGCCCTCAGACTTCCCTCCTCCTGGATTACTTGTTCTATAGTATCGCTTCCTTTTGGGTGTGGTTGGGACCTGTGAGTAGCTTAGATGTTATTCCTGCAATTAGGTTATATTGTTTTATAAAGGTGAAGGGAATTTTCAGATGGAATTAGGGTTTCAAATCAGTTGACTTTGAGTTAATCACAAGGAATTATCCTGGGTGGTCCTGATCTAATTAGATGAGCCATTAAAAGAGACTGGTCCTTCTATTATTAGAGAGATTTGAGGCAGCAAATATTTTCTTGTTTGCCTTGAAGAAGCAACTGCCATTTATAGAGAGGACAACAATAAAGGCACAAAAAGTGGTGTGTTAAAACAACACCTGGCTGACAGCCAGCAGTAGAGCAGGGACCTGTTTCACAATTTCAAGGAATAAGGTTATGCTAAGAACCAGCGGGTTTAGAAGAGGACCCTGTATCTAAGATGAGAACACAGCCCCAGCCAACAAACACCTTGATTTCACTCTGTTCTCCCTGAGATGCCCCAGTTAACCAGTGTCCAGACTCTTGAAAATTGAGAGATGAGAATTTTTGTAGTTGTGAACTACTAAGTGCATAGTGATTTTTTACAAAACAATAGAAAACCATTACACTGGACTTAAAAAAAAAAAAAAAAAGAAAAGAAAAAATTGACTCGATCATTTTCTTCTTTACATAAGAAAAAAAAAATTCCCCCACCCCCTTAAAGTTAATTATTTCACCTGGGAGGCGTTTTGATTTCATCCTGTATCTTCAAAGTCATTGTGTCCTCATATCCCTAATGAACATTTAACCATGCCAGGCAATGTAGACAATATTATATCTCTTCTATGTCCGTCTTTAAATATCTCTGAAGCTTGTTCTTGCATTGGCAGCACATATACTAAATATCTGAAGCTTTATTTGAAAGTTGTTTAGGGGCGCCTGGGTGGCTCAGTCGGTTAAGCATCTGCTTTTGGCTCAGGTCATGATCCTGGGGTCCTGGGATCAAGCCCCATATGGGGCTCCCCTGCTCAACAGGGAGTCTGCTTCTCCCTCTGTCTCTGCAGCTCCCCTAACTTGTACTCACTCTCCCTCTGTCAAATAAATAAATAAAATCTTAAAAAAAAATAAAAGAGTTATCTATAATTGCTTTCTGAAATTCACCTCTGTCATTCAGTAAAAATTAGCTTGCCCCCATTAATCTACAGAAATATTATTGCATGTTTGTTCATAATATTCTTGCTAATGAGTCCAGTAGACACTTTTCAGTTCTTAACGTTCTTGACCAGTCAATAGCATTAATGCATTAGTTTTTCAAAACAGTTCTTGTGGCTTTCATCACATTTCACTTCTTCTATTCACTGATTTTATCCCTGACTACTTTTCTTCCCTGACTACTTTGGCATTAATTGTTGGTATTTTTCAAGCTTGATTTGCCAGCTTAGATAGTATCCCTGAACAATCTCATTTACTCCCTTTATTTCAATTGCCATATATATGCTGATGATCAGTCACTGGACCAGATCTTTCTTCTTTGCTTCAAACCTGCATGTCCAGTTGTCTATAGGATGCCTCCATTTGGATAATTTGGGCATTTTTAGTGCAATATACATAAAGTTCAATTCATATCTTACATTCCAGGTTTGGTATTTTTCTACTAATGCTATCTTAGTGAATACTATCTCTCTGGTTACCCAATTTAAGGGACTTAATATTATCTTAGATCTTGCTGTTAGACCTCTCCCTTTCCCTTATCTCTGTATTTTTTCACTTACCACATTCTGCTAGTCTTACTATATCATATTTATATCCACTTTTAAGTGTTTAGAAGACATCAGTATCTCTTTTCATATTCTGCAATATCCTCAAGGCCAGTTTCTCTTTTCAGTCTAACTGATCTGTTTCTTTGCTTTGCACCTGACTTCTGGGTAGAATCCCAAACTCTTTAACAGAGCATACAATCCTTCCATCATCGTTTTATCCTTACTTTTACCACATCCCCCATCCCCCCACTGCTGTCCACAACATTTCCTGCTGTCCAGCTCCTTGCCTCTAGGTCGTCTCATTACATTTTCTTTGCTGGGAAATTTCCATGTCCACCTCAGTTCTTTCCATTGGTCCAGTTACTTCTCTACTCTGAGGTTGAAGAAGCCTTCTCTGATCTATAATACCTGCATTAGGTGCATGTGTTTTGTACATCATAACACTGTGTCCTTAGAATTCAAACTCTGTTATAGTTGAGTGGCTTTTCTGCTCTTTCAGATAATAACTTCCTTTAGGGTCGGCCTGTTTCCTTTTCATGGCTGAAACCTGGCGCCTAATTCTAACATGGTGCCTAACACAACATAAGTGTTAGGTTATTAATTTTCCAAATTATAGCTAACTTTTATCATATCATTAAAATGTGCTAATAAATGTACAATATTACCTATATCAGTGAATTTCTTGTTTCAATAACAAATATACCATATATAAAACTACACTATAAATTTTTACTCATATAATTCTAAAACTGAAATAATATAAGCAAATTTAGTAAACATTTTTTAAAGAATATTTCCTTTAGAGCTGCTCGTATGTCAACTCAGTTCCTGCTGTTTTTGTCTTACTAATGCAAGGCTAATGCCTTATTCAACATAGTACTGGAAGTCCTAGCCATAGCAATCATGTAAGAAAAAGAAATAAGAGGCATAATTATATTGGTAAAGAAGAAGTTAAACTATCAGTATTTGCAGATGACATGATACTATACAGAGAAAATCTGAAAGACTCTACCATAAAACATTATCAGGACTGATGAATTTGGTAAAGTTTCAGGATACAAAATTAATATGCAGAAATCAGTAGCATATCTATACACTAAAAATGAAGTAGCAGAAAGAGAAATCATACTGTTTTAATTGCACCCAAAAGAATAAAATACCTAGAAATAAACTTACCCAGTGAGATGAAAAACCTATACTTTGAAAACTAGAAAACACTGATAAAAGAAATTGAAGATTATGCAAACATATGGAATGCTCATGGACTGGAAGTATTAGTATTGTTAAAATGTCCATAGTATGCAAGGAATCTACAGATTCAATGTAATCCTTATTAATATACCAACAACATTTTTCACAGAACTAAAACAAATAACACTAAAATATGTATGGAACCACAAAAGATCTCAAATAGCCAAAGCAAGCTTGAGAAAGAAGAACAAAGCAAGAGTTTCACAATTCCAGATTTCAGGATATACTACAAAGCTTTATTAATCAAAACATTGTGGTACTGGCCCAAAAGTAGACATATAGACCAACAGAACAGAATAGGAAGCCTAGAAATAAATCCATACTTACATGGTCAACTAATCTATGACAAAGAGGACAAGAATATATAATGGGGAGAAAAACAGTCTGTTTAATAAATAGTGCTGGAAAAACTGGATAGCTACAAGTAAATGAATGAAACTGGACCCTATTTTAACACCACACACACACACACACACACACACACCCAAACCCATAAAACCTCCAAGTGGATGAAAGACCTAAATGTGAGAATTGAAACTGTAAAAATCCTAGTAAATTCTCTGACATCAGCCATTGCAGCATTTTCCTAGACATGTCTCCTGAGACAAGGAAAAGAAAATAAAAACAAACTATTGAGACTATAAAAATGAAAAGGTTTTGTACAGCAGAAGTGATCATTAATAAAACAAAAAAAGCAATTTACTGGATGGGAGAAGGCATTTCAAATGATATATCCAAGACAGGGTTAATATCCAAAATATATAAAGAAGTTTTACAACTCATCACCAAAAAACCAACAATCCAATTAAAAAATGGACAGAGGACCTGAATAGATATTTTTCCATAGAAGACATACAGATGCTAACAGATACAGGAAAAGATTCTCAATATCATTAATCATCAGAGAAATCAAAACCACAATGAAGGGTGCTTGAGTGGCTCAGTTGATTAAGTGTCCAACTCCTGATCTTAGCTCAGGTCTTGATTGCAGGGTTGCTTGAGTTCAAGCCCTATGTTGGGCTCCATGCTGGGCATGTAGCCTATTTAAAAACAAATGTAGCCTATTTAAAAACAAATACCACAAGGAGCTCTCACCTTATAGATGTGGAAAGGCTAAAATCAAATGTTGCAGCTGGCAGGACAAATCGACCAGGGTCCAGAGGGTAAGAGGATGGTGAAAAGAAATTAAGAGACAAAGAGATGGGGGCAGGAGGAGCACAAAGAGGATGTCCAAAATAGTGCCAATTTTATTCAAGGCTGTGAGGCATTATATAGCTAACAGAAACAATCATAAAAAAGAATCTATTTTTAGCTGATTACTGAAGAGTTTGTAACATGCACAGAAAATCCTTCAAGCTTTCCCATTATGTATTTCCCAAGCACCAATAGCAGACCCTCTAGCACCGATGTACTAACTTCAAGGCCACTCCAGACATAGTTTATGTAAGCACAGCACAGTCTTACAGTGGTGTAGTCTATAGCCCGTTCAAGGACAGCAAGGACCAGCCAAGAATTTCTGACCCCGACCAAATCGTCTCTATCTGACTAGCGAACGTGTGGGAAGTCACGTAGACAAGTGCACAACACATAGCACAGACCCTTTCTCAGTGCTACTCGACTTTATCGACCTAAGCCTTTTGTTCGGCTATTCAGCCTTTAAAGGAGGCACAAGTCAGGGCCTGGTTTGGTCCTCGTCTCAAGCCTTACAGTGGCCTCCCACAATCAAAAAGACAAGAAATGACAAGTGTTGGCAAAGAAAAAAAGGAACCCTTATACATAATTGGTGGGAATGTAAATTGGTGCAGCCACTGTGGAAAACAGTATGGAGGTTCTTCAAAAAATTAAAAATGGAAACACCATATGATCCAATGATTCCACTATTGTGTATTTACCCAAATAAAATGAATACACTAATTTGAAAAGATATAGACACTCCTATGTTTATTGCTAGCATTATTTACAAAAGCTAAGATATGGAAGCAACCTAAGTGTCCACAGATAGATGAGTGAAGAAGAAAGATATAGTATAGATAGATAGATAGATAGATTTAGAAATATTACTCAACCATAAAGAAGAATAAAATTGGGCCATTTGAGACAGCATGAATGGACCTGGAAGGTACAACTAAATAAAATTAGTCAGTCAGAGAATGAAAAATATCATATGATTTCACTCATAAGTGGAATCTAAAAGAAAAACAAAATAAACAAAAAAGGAGAATCAGATCAATAATAGAACAGACTGATGATCGCTAGAGGAGAGGGTTAGGGGGATGGACAAAAAGGGTCAAGGGGAGAGGGAAATACAAGCTTCCAGTTTTGGAATGAACAAGTCACTGGAATAAAAGACACAATGTAAGGAATATAATGATATTGTAACAGCAATATATGGGGACAGATGGTAGCTACACTTGTATTAACATAGCATAATGTGTAGACTTGTGAATCTCTATGTTGAACACCTGAAATGAATGTAACATTGTCAACTATACTCAAATAAAAAAAAAAAAAACAAACAAATTAAACAAGGTTAGTGAAGCAAATTCAATAGTATGCACATTTTAAGATTTTATTTGCATATCTACCATTTAAAAGTATAAAGCAGTGATTTTAATAAAACAATATTGAAATAACTTCTGTTATGATATTGCTTGGTTTTAAGTTTATGTGTTTATAATGTAATCCATCCATATTATCTTAAAAAGACTACATGGATACTAGTATATAGGAAGGAAATAATTGAAGTAATTATCTAGACTTTTTTTTTTAAGGTTATTTACTTATTTAAGTAGGGCGCCTGGGTGGCTCACTGGGTTGAGCCGCTGCCTTCGGCTCAGGTCATGATCTCAGGGTCCTGGGATCGAGTCCCACGTCGGGCTCTCTGCTCAGCGGGGAGCGTGCTTCCTCCTCTCTCTCTCTCTCTCTGCCTGCCTCTCTGCCTCCTTGTGATCTCTGCCTGTCAAATAAATAAATAAATAAATAATATCTATACCCAGTTGGGGCTAAATTCACAACTCTGAGATCAAAAGTCCCATGTTCTTCCAACTGAGCCAGCCAGGCACCCCTAAATTGTTAAATTCATACAAAGCAATGAGGCAAACCTTCTTAAATTTGAATTAAAGTGGCAAAATTTCTATATATATGCATTTTACTTTTCAATTTTACTTTTTTATTTTTTTGGAAAAAAATGTTCTATTTTCTTAGTCATCTAAACTTGAAATCCCAAGAGTGTTTTGAATTCCCTCTCCTATACCTCCTGCTTATCTACATGCTTAAACTTACATCTAACCCACTACTGAGTTCAGCAGTTTCTATCTCAATACCCCAAGATGAATCCATCCAATTCCCTCTTGGCTTTCTCTTCCTCTATTTTCTCAATATTGTTATTTCATAGTAACTTCATAACTAGTCATCTCCTCACTCAAATCCATTCTATAGAAAGACTAGTTTCGCCATTATTTACTGTAATGCAAGATTTTCCATTGTGGAGTCAGGAAAAATGTCTTCAAGCTTGCTAGCCAATGGCTTCATTACATGGCTCCCTACTTTCATTAGCTACCCCTCCACTTCTTCCTTACTTGTACCCAAGAGAAAACCAAACCCACACACTTAAGCCAAACACATCCTATGTTCTCCAGTCTTTATACTTTTGTTGTAGTGTCTGCTAATTCTTCTCAATGTTCTTAATAGTCTTTCTAAAATCTTATACAAGCATTTTATAAGAAAGCGTCAACTCCACAACATTCTCTATTCTCTCAAATTGCTTATATTCTGATTATCAATATAGATATTTGTAGGGTTATTTTATTAGCAACCCTCTCCTTACACCCCAGGCACAAGATCACAATCATCCTGAGAGAATAGTCTCATTTTGTAATTTCATCCCCCATAGAGCTTCTTATTTTTGTTTTTGTGGAAACAATTGAGTTTTCATTTATTGACATTTATTAGAAGAATATTTCATTTGTAAAATGAAGTGAGTGTTGAAATAAGAAGTCGAAGTAAACAGCTATTTAGTTAGGATCAAGTATATTAAGAAAATTTAGTGCTCAACTTAGGAGTTCTATTTTAGTTAGATTCATTTTTCTCTTTTAACCTTTCTTCATTTTTGCTGTATATGTCTTCATGTAGATATAGCAATAACTATTTCTCTTCCCGATGTCAAAGAATTCTCCTTCTATTTGATTTTCCCCTGGGTTAGGCAGAGTGATTTAGAATAAACCAAATTTGACTTGAATCCTTACACATTTCTGAAAATGTCAAAGTTTTAAATTGCATACCTCTGTACAGGATTTGTGAAATCTTGACTTACTTCCAGATTCTGCTTTGAGCAACAAAACACACCCTGCTTAAAATTGAGCTCATTTGGGGGCGCCTGGGTGGCTCAGTGGGTTAGGCCGCTGCCTTCGGCTCAGGTCATGATCTCAGGGTCCTGGATCGAGCCCCGCATCGGGCTCTCTGCTCGGCAGGGGGCCTGCTTCCTCCTCTCTCTCTGCTGCCTCTCTGCCTACTTGTGATCTATCTGTCAAATAAATAAATAAAATATTAAAAAAAAAAAAATTGAGCTCATTTGAAGAACACTGAAGTAATGTCTGGAAGAAATATTACTCAGAATATCACTTCCTCTCAGAAAGATCTCAATATGCTCAACATAACTATCTGCAAACTTCTAGGCCAAGCGAATGAATGGAATTGATATCAGTTGGTGACTTCTCCAAGGGAGGGAGGGTGACAGTGTGACTGGAGGGTAAAGGCTCTATTATCTCTCCATGTTTGTGAGGTACTTTCAGCAGCTGCACTTTCAGAAAGTTATTTCATTAATGGCATTTTTTCAGCAGATATTTCCATAAAATACCAACCTGGACACATTTAATCTTTACATTTTGAGCATGTTCACTTCTGTTGAAATGTTGCTGTTGAAAGCTGCATGTAGATCTTTTGAGAGGCCACATGCTTGAGTCTCTATTTTTAAATTTTCATGACAGCTTTTACACTCTCCTGAGCATGCAGGATCTAAGTTTCTACTGAAGCATGTAATTACCAGCAATGACTTAGCACCCGCCATGTGGTGCCAAGTAATGGCAAATGAAAGCAATGTCAACAAGAGAAATTGGCAAGCTGGAGATAGCCAAGTGAGATACTCAGAGACTCACATGCTCTGGCAAACATTCCCACTATTGCTAGTAGCACAAAAGAACTTTATTCACAAGCAATTTTATGTACTCTACAAGGTGCCCACATCAGAGAAAATAAAAGGGCTTCTTTATTGTTTAGAATGGAGATGTGGCTCCATTGATAATTTGTGTCCTACTTTCTTAAAACTATTCTCACGTAACCTGTCATTTTATCTGCTGCCTCCAGTACTCGATTTGCTCCTTCGGATCAGGACGATACCTGTAGAAAGCAGCTCTCAAAACATCTAGCTATGACGTGGAAACCCTAGGAACGGAGTTGGAGATGAACCTGTAATTTGCCTGTGGGATGCACAGGATTCACCTGAGGAGGTTATTAAAATGGCACATTCTTGGGCTCATTCCTCACAGATTCAGATTCAGTAAGTCTGGAATTAAGCCCAGAAATCTGCATTTTTTTCTGAAGCACTAAGTCCTTGGACTAGACAGGAAAGACCGTGCTCTAACTTGGGAAAAAACAAAAACAAAAACAAAAACAAAAACCTATCAGCTTCTTTCTATTCAAAACGTGATCTGTGGACCAGCAGGAAATTCACGTGGGAGCATGAGAGAATTACAAAATCAGTGGCTCCACCCTACTTGTTGATTCAGAATTTGCATTTTGACAAGATGACCAGGTGATGCATATACACATTAGAGTGTGAGAAGCACTGCTTTAGCAAACACTTTGGATTTAGTTACAGGTGCTTAGCTAATTGGACTAGCTATCATTCTGAAGGATAGTAAGACCCAGGAGAGGGACATTTGGTTGGAAGGGGGGGCTACAGCCATTGGAGCATTAGGTGGGAAGATGGTGGCAGAAAGCTCAAGGCATCTTGGGAACAAGCTGGCGATAGAACTCGCTATGAAGGTAAGCAGAGCAGATTTTACAATGATCCAGGGACCTTTCTATCTAATAGTAAAAAGCACTAAACCATATTGCTTATTCTCCAGTTAAAAATATTCTATAGAGTTGTTACGCATTTGCCTTCGGCTCGGGTCATGATCCCAGGGTCCTGGGATTGAGCTTGGCATCAGGCTTCCTGCTCAGCAGGGAACCTGCTTCTCCCTCTTCCCCTCCCCCTGCTTGTGTTCCCTCTCTCACTGTCTCTCTCTGTCAAATTAAAAAAAAAAAAATCTTAAAAAAAAATTCTGTGCTTTTTACTTATATTTTGGATTTTGTTCTGATAAATTATTACAGTCTGTTCATTATGCTTTAATGCTTGATGGATAGAACAGAGAGATACTTTCTGAGCCCTCCTTATTTTGAAGTTTGTACAGATTGACACAGTCATAGTTGTTGAATAATTCAAGGTGGAAGTATCTGATATTCTTTAGGTAGCTCTGATCTTTAGGCCTGTCCACAGATGCATTTTGCCTGAGTCAAATGATCTCAAGATTAAAGTTTCAAGCAAATCATAGAAGCTATGCTCTCTGAACGAGTCCTGAATCTGGTGAAATGAATTTGGCTTTTTTAAGCATCTATAAAGCAGAATAAATTATATGATAATAAATTAAATCACATAACCTAATGAATGTACTTCTTGTCACTTAGCGAGATAACTATTACAAGCTAAATACTAAAAGCTGTGTATTTAATTGATAAAAGCACATTTACTGCATTAGAAATACATAAAGTTACCCTGTAATGTCACTACCACACAGAGTTCTGTCTCATTAATTCCAAAGAGACACTGTGCAAGTTTTATGGTAATTTTGATACATTAAATTTCTTGGTGTTTCAATTTGGATTTCATAATCTTTTTTTCCCCAAATAATTATTTAACCTCACAAATGCTAACTTTGTAATAATTAATTGGTATTTAATTATCATGCAACCAGTAAAGTTATAATCTCTAAATGAAGTTTTATTCCATTTAAAATAACTGCTCATTTTAATTTAAAAAATTTTTTTTTTCAGAGTAGTAGTGGGACTTTTTATGTGGGGTATAATAAATTTGGTCATTCTTCCTAACTAAGCAAGCAAATAAACTCCTTTCAAGGTTAGCAAGGGATTTGGATCTCATTCTTGATGAAAAAATACTCTGGTTTTGTTTTCCTTCTATAAAATAAATCCAACTCACATACTTTGTTCCTTTGGGAACCCAAATAGAATAATTACTCAGTTTATGACACTATAATTAATGAGTAAAATGATACAAACATATGAAAACTAAGAGGTGTAATTCTACTTGCAGTGCAGTGAGCTGATCAGACAGTATTCTCATCCCTCAATGAAAAGTAACAAGAATCATACATATTTATTTATTTTTGATGTATCACTCTTTCCTTAATTTCCATAATGAGAAGAATCACCTGGGGTGCTTGTTTAAAAATGCCACTTCCTGGGGCTTTCTGGGAGATTCTGATTTACTGGGACTGGGATAGGGGCTTGGAATTTGTATTTGTATCAAGGACTTCAATTATATGAATCACTAGGGAAGGCTGGGAAACACTGTTTTTATACTAAGGTCCAGAAACAAGGAAATTCAGAATTGCTTGTGCCGAAACAAGAGTATAGATCTGTGTTCTGAAACTTGGCTGCACATTAGAAACCTTCTTTTAGAAATCCCAATGGCCAAGGCACATCTGGACCAATTAGATCATAATCTCCAAAATGGGATGCAAGGGTCAAAAAAGTTGTAAAAACCATACCAAGTGGACATTTTCAAGGTGATAGAGTTATGGGGGTCACTGTTCGCTGAGAGAACATAATAAAAAAAAAAAATACTGAGTCAGGAATCTAAGGTGGTGGTTTTAAAATTTGAACTTCTATCAGAATCACAGGGAAGGCTAATTGAAATAGATTGATTAGCTTCATCCTAGAGTTTCTAATTAGTAGGTCTGGGGTGGAGCCCAAGATCTCACATTTCTAATAAGTTCTCGGAAGCTAATGCTGTTGACTCAGGCAACACATTTGAAAACCAATGCTATTTTATTTATTTATTTGACCCAGATTCAGAGGGAGAGAGAGCGCCACACACAAGTAGGTAGAGCAACAGACAGAGAAGGAGGCAGAGGGAGCACGAGAAGCAGGCTCCCTACTGAGGAGAGAACAGACATGGGGCTCTGTCCCAGGACCCTGGGTTCATGACTTGAGTCAAAGTCAGATGCATAACTGACAGCCACCCAAGTGTTCCCAAAACCAATGTTCTAAAGGAAGGATAAGAGAGGTCAAATGAGAGCACAGTGGGACAAAATTAGGTTGAGCTCAATCCTGGGTAAAATGTTAATCTGCTAGAATACTTCCTACATTGGATTCTAAAAGAAAGTGCTAACTTAGAGAGTACCTACTCCATGTCAGATGTTGTTCCAAACTTGATGTGTGTGCATGTGCACACACATTTACTTTTAAAATAAATTATTTTAAAATAAGTATTTTAAAAATAATCCTATGTGACAGATATGCCACAATGATTTTTTTTTTTTTAAATAGGCTCCACACCCAAGGTAGGGCGATGCTTGAACTCACAACCCTGAGATCAACCCTGAGCCAGCCTCGCACCCTTAGGGTTCCTATTTTGCAGCTGTGGAAGTTGAGGTTCAGGGAGGTTACATAACTTATTCAAAGCAATGCCGTAGAGCTGGATTTGGAATCTGGGTGGTCAGGCTCCAGGGTTCATGCAGTACACCACTGTTGCACCAAAGGAGGTGAAGATGGACAAGATTTGTTCAAACAATAGATGTTTGTAACAGATTTAGAACTCACTAGCTTTATCTCTTTCCCGATCTCCAAGGGGGAATTCTACAGGAATATTTTAGGAAATAAGATATCTAGACCAGAAATCAAAGGAAAACAAAAGAAGGTAGCCAGATCCTGAAACAACCTTACATATGTAAGAGTAGGTGGAGAGCCAATTTAGGAAGGAGTTAAAAATATTATAGCTCAGTTGTGCCTTTCTGAAAAAGTATGGAAATAGCATAAGAGGTAAGTAAACCGCTAGGGGCGCATCTTATCACTGCAGAAAAAGATGTGACATAAATGCTATTCAGAGGCTGAAACATGCATCGACGGAGGAATAACAGTATCTTCAGAGGTTTTGGCTTTCATTAGGCCAGCAAGAATACAGGCTTTGGCAACAGCTATTGCAGTTTCATTTTCTGAATCTGTAAGGGTGATTTTTCGTTAGAAAGCTTCCTGCACTTATTGCTTCATTCAACCATCAAAAATTCATCTACTTGATGCTCAGCATCTAGGCACCAAGGATTCAGCAGTGAACAAACAAGAGCATGTTCCTGCTGGGATGGTGCTTATCTCTAGTAAGGGGAGTGGCAACTTTTTTAATAAATAAAATACTTGTAATAATTTAGATGTTGAGAAAATGTTTTAGAGAAAAAAAGCAGAATGTTGGAAGCATGCCAGGAATGGCAGCAGTGTGAATGGTAGACGAGAACACTCTTTGCTCATATAGTCAGGGAAGTCTCTAAGGAGTTGACAAGGAACAAAAATCTCAAAGAAATGAACTGTGAGGGAAAAGGATAAATGAGATCTTGGAGCCCTAGAACTATCCACATGATTTCACAAAATGAAATACAGGTGCCATGTCCTGCATTGGTGGGCCCAATGACAATGCATTCCTTTTTGCACCTGAAGAAACCAATGTCCACAAGAAAGAAATCACCCAAACATGACTGTTTCCAGACATGGGAGAATTTTCCGAGGACAAGGCCTAACTTCTCTCCTTTTGGCAGGTGGACTGCATGGGTTCCTAACCAATATATTTCCCATGGGCTATAATTGGATGCTAACTGAAATATAAATAGATAGATAGATCTAAATGGATCTAGATATTCCAGGCTTTGCTTATCCTGGAAGAGAAGGAACTATAGAGAGTATGGTTCAAAGTTTTGAACAGAAGATTGTCTATCAATTTGACCCACCAAGATAGGTTTCTTTTGATCAACAGAAGCATTTTACTACTAATGTACAAGAAAGAGCAAGAAGATAAGAACATATTATGTTCTTTGACTCACTGAGCTGTGTTTTCACCGAAAATTAGAATGGGAAATTAAAACATTTCATATTTAAAATAGGTGGTGGTGGGATTTGAAAGGCTGGTTTGGTCAATTAAATACATTAAATATGAGAGGGTAAAGTGAGAAATGCACATATATTTCATTTGTTTTGTCTGATTTCATTATCCTGGGACCGGAATCAAATTTGCACATGCCAGGAGAGGAAGGTATCATTGGGTAAGACATGCTATCCCAGCCATTAACTTTTGGTGTATTCCTAAAGTACTTTGGGAGTAGGTAACAAACAATTTTGTGCCATAAAATCAAATTAGGGCTAAGTGTGAATGGAATCCAATTGGCAAACTGTAAAGATAGTCTGATTTTTTACCTGAAAAATTCTATGATCTCTTCCTGGAAATGGGGCAGACGAGACATTGGCATGTCTGTTGTTATTGTTTGTTTCATGGGTAAGCATTAGACTCCAACCAGAAAACCACACCATGATGGGGAGAATAGGTATGAAAGCAGGTACTAAATGAAAAAGTGGAAAGAGCGGCAAATGGGAAGGGTACCCAAGAAGGGATATGGTTACACTATTTCTGAGAGAGAGTATGAAAATAATGCTCTTAACTAGTTCTCTCAGATTTCACGGTGACGAATCATTTTGTGCGGAGAAGAGAAACAGATGCCTGTTAAGTTAAAGTTTCTTCCTAAAAACGCTGCTTTAAAACAAAATTCTGTCACATCAACTTACTAGAAGCTAGCTGGAGCTACAGTTTGGCTTACAAATTGTAGGCTTTATTTACCACTTTGGGTTTTTTCAGGTATCCTACAAGAAATACTACCATGAATTGAAAGGGAGAATGTTACCCGCGTCTAAGTATATTTAAAATGAAGAAAATCAAATAAAGTTCTCTGAGTGTGATGGGATTAAATTAGAAATGAGTAAAATTATCAGGAACCCCCCCAAGTACTTGGAAATTAAAATATCCAATGTCAACAATAGGTGTGATGGCTTGATCACTCTTGGCAGCCATATGCCAGGAATTCTAAGAGATTTGAGGAGGATTCAATAATGAGGACCGGCTGGAATATGGAGGCCCATCATCATGATTAAAACAACCTGCTCACTTCTATTTCTAGCCAAATTTGAGTAACTATACAACATTTCCCTTCTCTATAAACAACTAGAAAAACAGACAAAATATGCAAAACTGATGTTTTCAGATACTGGACAAAAGGCATCCCAGTACTGTGATGAAAAAAAGGAGAATAAGCAAGATAAGCCCTGTGATTGTCTTTTTTGCCTAGATGCTTTTCTGCAAAGTACCCAAAATATCTATTTGTGAGGGAGGAAGGGGTATTGGAACCTGAGAAGTAAATCGTGGTCTTGCTAAGCTAAGAAGACAGAGATTGGAGTTCAGGAAAACTCAGTGGTTAGCACGTGCAGTGCCGAACACTGGAGAGGAATGTAGAGAAGATTCTCTTTGAAACTGCTGCACAATACCAATCTGGGCATGCATAAGTGAGAGTAGATGGGGCCAATCAAAAGTTCTTGGATGGTTGAAATTTGAATAATTTCCAGAATGTACACAGGCAGAAATATGCTTACGCTCTGACCAGCCAGGTTGGAGACACCTAAGAACATCTGAGGTGATTAATGAAGATCCTAGAAGAGTCCAGCTTTGCTAAAGAATATACCTGACTGGTTCCGACAAAAGATCAAAGACAAGACTCAAAAGGATAAAGCTGACCCACAAATTATTTAGCTACCCCCCCTGCACAAAGTTTAACATTCTTTACAGAATGATAGCAAAACCCAGAATAAAGATAAGAATCAGAAACAGTCAAGCCAGAAAAGCAGTGGAATAACATTTTAAAAGTGCTGGTTAAATAGAACAAAACAACACATTATTTACCTGGACATTTCTATCCACTGAAAATATCCTTAATAAATGAAGGGAAAATAAAAATATTTTCAGACCAGTGGAAGTTTAGAGATTTATTTCCAGAAGACTTGAATAAGAAATGTTAAGGGAGGGGCACCTGGGTGGCTCAGTGGGTTAAAGCCTCTGCCTTCAGCTAAGGTCATGATCCCAGGGTCCTGGAATCGAGCTCCACATCGAGCTCTCTGCTCGGCAGGGAGCTTGCTTCCTCCTCTCTCTCTCTGCCTGCTTTTCTGCCTATTTGTGATCTCTGTCTGTCAAATAAATAAATAAAAATCTTAAAAAAAAAAAAAAAAGAAATGTTAAGGGAAATTCCTCAAGCAGAAGAAAGTGATGCCAGATGGATACTCAGATTTATAAAAAAGAATGAAGAGTGCCAGAAACTGTAAATACATGGGTAATTTAAAAACAAAAACAACATATTTTTCTACATTAAAAAAATTCTTTAAATTATAATTCACTTTTGGGGTTCTTAGGGGGCTCATTCGGTGAAGCATCTGTCTTCAGCTCAGGTCATGATCCCGGTGTTCTGGGATGGAGCCCCTCATCAGGCTCCCTGCTCGGGGGGTGGGGGGTCTGCTTCTTCCTCTGCCCCTCCCACCCTCCTAGCTCATGGTCTCTCTCTCTCAAATAAAAACATCTTTCAAAAAATATAATTCACTACTTTATGACAACAACAATCAATGAAAGCAACCACAGATTTAGAGAATATATTTGCTTTACCCAAAAGAAATTCTAGGGCACTTTAGGAGTCTTTACTTTCTTTGGTACTCTACAGTTTGAACTATAATTTTGCTACGGGTATGTGATTCCAGGAAGGAGTTTATAATGTGGGGATCTGGCAGCTCCTTCTGCCCATGAGTCCTGTCCCTGGGCTTTAATAAAACCACCATTTTGTGACAAAAAACCTACCCAAATATAGGGATCTCTGTGTTATTGGCATTTTTGTTATTTGATTATCTTTACGTGTTTGTATAGTCCAGGCTTTGACAATTTTTTTCTGTGAAGAGCCAGATAATAGTATTTTAGGTTTTGAGCGCCATGTATTTTTGGTTATGACTATTCAAATCTGTCATGTGCAGTCATAGACAATATGTAAATGAATTGGCACAGCCAGATTTGGCCTATGGCTATTGTTTGCTAATCCCTAGATCTTCATGTCTATCCTGTGATGAATTTTATTAGGCAAAAGAGTTGGATATAGTGTAACTGAGAAATCAAAGAGGGGGTTAATTTCCTTTAAAGCCTTCATCGGTATTTATTTTATATTCTATGTCTTGTATTTACATCTTCTGAAGTCACGGAGGAATCTAAAGCTGTTTTATATTGTTCCAACTGACTTTCGTTCATAGTAGATTCTTTCCCTGTTTATTTGGTAAGTGTTGATTGTGATTGTGAACTATATTAATTTGTAGGAATTTGGAGCCTGGATTGAAGTTACATTTTCAGAGGATTTGCGTTTACTTCTGCTGGTCGTCAAGGTATGTGAAGGATCTGGGACCATTTAAATTTTTCAATTTGATGTTTTTTCCCAACTGTGGTGCTGGTGAACCCCAGGGTAAGAATAGATTTATGAGGGCAAATATCCAGTGGGGGTTTTATTAGTAGTGTTTTTGTGGTTATTATCATCTCCATCATCATCATCATCATCATCAATCTTTTCCATCCAGAGCCCTGACAAATATTGGTAAGTTACTTATCTTTTCTCTTTATTGCTCAATGGAGTTTTTCTGGTCACTCCTTCTTGAAGTAGACTCAAGTTCAGCAGCTCCATTTTGCACCACCTCAAACCTGGTCCCCTGATCATCCTGCAGCTCCTAATCTCCACATTTTCCACACAACTTTGTCAGTAGTTGGTTGGGAATGTCCATCTCCCTGACTCCTATGTCTGTCTCTCGCTTGCTTCTGAACTGAAATATGGAATATCAGTGTAACCTATTAGGCCCCCCAAAAGTCCAATGCTTTTAAATTTATAAACCCCCACGTAATAAAAATGTTCATATGTGATATATATGTGTATACACATACACACACACACATAAAATTATGTATGTTGCACAAGTGCTCTGGAGATAAGCCACAGCTTCCTTACAGTCAAGCTTTAAGGATTCTGCTAATAACTAAATTATTTAAACTTTGAGTGAACTGTTTTGATTAAGATCAAATTCAAAATTAAATTTCATCATAGTATTGTAATTTCTGAGTGTTGAATAGAAGACTCAATATATAAATGGGCTGTGGATCTGTTGGAGTGAGAGAAATAAGAATGATTAGAGGGTTTCCACTTCTTATAAATGAACTGGCATTATTGGCAATAAGCAAAATACTCTGGTTGCCTTGATAATTATGTGGTGTTATTTTTTGCTCTAGATATTAGTTGATGGTTTGAAAGAAAAATGATCAAGAAAAGGTTTAGGCAATGTAGTCCTTTTTCCCATTTTTTGGTTTGTCAATGTCTATGAATTTTTTGCTTTACCAATATGATCTTGGGAATATACAGAAATGAAGTAAGCATTTTCATGAGCATCCTAAGTCAAAAGAGAAATATTTCCACTCAATTTCAATAGTTTTAATAGATATTTAGGATTGTGTATTATATACTTAAACTACCTACAAGTATTTTCTCTATTAAGCATTCTGTCAAGGCCCATATCAATATACACTTTTTAAATGACATAATTAATGTAGCATTTCAAAATGTCTTGATAAAAGATTTTTAAAGAACAGTATTATGATTAAATGAACTGACAATTGTGTGGGTTACACTTGGTGAAGCAGGTTTCTTTACAGAATAATTTTTCCAAAACTTTGAAATGCAAATATAGTATTGTGAATCTCTAAAATAAGATATAATAAGCTTCATTTTGTACTCCCATTTAAATATGAAATCCTTTTCTCTTGGTGCTTCTCCTGGGACAATAGATTTAAAACATATCTATGTCCTCTTATACTACTTTTCTTTCTATTTTAATGTGAAAGACAATTTCTACATATTTGTATCATGAATATTTATTCTTTTTATTTATTAAATATATAGAAATTTAAATTATTAGTGCTTAAAATGGAAACTATGTATTGTACATAAGAGTAAGTTGGTTTTTCATATAAGTCTAAATGATCAGGGTCACTAATTTAATACACAGAATCTGTCATATCAGACCTGCTCATTACTGTTCATCTTAAGTCTCTCAAAACAATTTATGTGTGGCAGGCATGAGGACCAAAATACTTATTACCAAATCCCCAAGTGCCTAGAAATGCTCTTGCCTAAACCTACATGCTAAGTGTGAACAGCATGTTTTTCTCCCTGGGTCGGACTGAATGAGTGAAACCTGAAGTTGAAGATACTCATTGCATGTCTTCTGCTGTAACCATGTATCATTTGTTATCTAGGAATAAACTCATAATTAGGCTTAATAAAACTCAATAATTAAAAATTAAATATCTTAAATATTTTAAAACACATGACCAAGTTCTTGAAAATACTGTATCTCTTATGCTGACTGTCCTGCAGCCACCAGAACAGTCTGTGTGAATATCACAACTGATTTCATCCATGGTATTACATATATTAATATCTGGGATATTTCAACCAACTTTCCTCTCTTGAAAATGTTGATCTAGTATCTTGATAAGAGAGTATGATTTATCTCCCCATCATATCATGTCTTATAAATAATATTTTTAGTTTTTAAAACAAAACTAAGGCATGTGGGAGTGACTGGAATAGGGGCTGATGCTCTTCTTTCCCATGCCTTGTATCCTGGCTGAAGAGGGAGGTGGTTTTCTGGTTCACACTCTTCTGCAGCTCTTTCCTTGCTCAAAACCTCACTGAACCTCCATTGGTCTTTCTACATCATTCTCCTTTTTTTTTTTTTTTTTTTTTTAGGACTCATGGTTGTTCTCCAGTGTGGGCTTTTAGTTTGCTCCCTTCCCTTATTTACGAGGAAACTGGACCACACTTATAGAAGGCATGGTGGCTGTAATGGAGGGGAAATGAAAATAATCTGAGGACATTCTTCCTTGCAGAATTTTGACTTTACTTCATTTTTGGCTTTACTTCAGTTTCCTCCAGGCTCCCATCTTTGGCTTTTTGCTAGGAAGAAAGTCACTTGTGTTCTTACCCTTGGCAGAATACCAGTCAACCAACAATCTTCAGAACGCAGATGTAATGCTTATGCCCTACAGTCAGCATCTCATCCGGATGACAGTAGCTGTGGCTAAAGCTGTCAGTTTGCTATATCATTTCTCCTTAAATATATTCTACAATACTTATATGCAAACTGAAGGCATCCATGTAGTTTTTACCTTAAACTTTTGTCTATCATCTAATGAGTAACTTCTGTAAACTCAGAAAGATAGGACTCCAAGTTAGACAATGGCTTGGAAATCCCACTTAAAAGTATTTTAATATGTATTTAATAAATATAGAAATAAAACGTATAATCACATCCTATACAATTTTCTTCTATCTTTTGTAGTATCCAGATACATAGAGAAGAGTAGAGTATGGTGTAAAAAGTAATCATATGTTGCAGCACCTAGGCGGCTCAGTTAGCGATGTGTCCAACTCTTAATTTCAGCTCAGGTCATGATCTCAGGGTTGTGAGATTGAGCCCCTTGTAGGACTCGGTGCTGGGCGTGGAATCTGCCTATGATTTTCTCTCTTCCTCTCCTCTTTCTCTGCTCCAACCCCCAACCTCTCTCTCAAAAAACCTTTTAAAAAGTCCTAAATTTACATTGCATATTTAGTTAAATATTCAAATTTGTAACCAAAAGAGGTTAAAAGACTTTTATACTTTTTCTATTATTTATATATATATTTTACTTTATATATAAGAATATATATAGAATAAGAATATATAAGAATAAGACCAAAGCATGTTTTTCATTGTTGTTCTTTTCCTAATACAATGGTATCCCCCAAATCTGTAAGTAGCATACTTAATAAGATGTTTTACCTTCCAGTGACCTCATATTAATAGCTAACAAAATTATCATTCAATTTTTTAATACAACTGTGAAATCAGTGTATAAAGGTGCAAAAGCAAGTATTTTCTTATGGTAATTTACTATGTGTATCTTTTGAAAATGAAGTCTATCTCCAGATATGACTTACAAAGAATTACAAGAATAAGTTATGTGAATACTTGAGCAACAATAGAAAGTGCATTGTTTGCAGAAAATAACCATTAAATTAAGTTCTAACCAGTGTTTTAAATAAATTTTATTTAACTAAAACCCCACCCAACCAACTGAAATAACATCAGTGATAATGGAAGGGAAGAGTGGCAAGCTATATTATCAGCATCAACCCTAGGAAGGTCAAGATACCAACCTTGGATTAATACGAGGAGGCCTTCATAACTTAAGAGACTTGAAAACACGCAAGTTGCCTGACGGTCCTAACTGTGATGAAAATCATCCACTGAAGTGGGTATTATTGTAAATCTTTGTCTACATGACAGATTTACATCTCCTTACCTCCATAAAATTCACCTTTAATGGCACAACACCTATTAAGCTGAGATATTTCTAGGTGTAGTACGTCATGGTATTTTCCTGTATAGTTTACATTATTCTTGGCATTTCACTGCCTGTCTCATGAGATGGCTGAGAAGGAAAATATAGTAACTTGCACTCACTTCTCAAGGACAAAATGCCACATCTTACCAGAGGAAATATTCAGAAAGTGAAAAGCAAATATTGAGAATAATAAGGTTGAAAAATGTGGCATAGGAGAAATCTGGCGACTTTAGAGGAAAAACATTTTTTTGTGTGCAGAATACGTTTTTACTATACTACCAAATTCCCATGTTTTGAGGGGTTTTCAAAAAGGGACAAATAAACATTTGCAAAAGCTCATTGTTTGAGCTGGCTATATACAAGAGAGAAAATATGATCTTTGACATAAACCCAGTCTTAGAGCTTAAGCTTTTACCAGTACTTGTATAGGGAAAACCTGGGGCCTCGAAAACATTTGGGTAAAACCACTCTAGCACTTTCTTACAATACAAGTTAAGCAGGCTTTGTGTAACAGAAGCAATTAAAATGTCCAGGCTCTCCCTTGAGATATGTCAGCACATTGAGAACCTGGGATTCTGAATAACTTAATTCTTATTCACATACAGCCTGAGAGGAAAATAATGTCAACTCTTACCATAGAGTCTTTCTATTTTCTCTCTTAGGAGAAACAATTAAACAGTTACAAGCATGTAATAAACTTTTGACACATTGTTGCGAAGGTTTTGGCCACAATGTAGGGTAGAAAATTCTACAAACTAATGCCACTGCATTTTACATGGGCTAAAAAGGAATTTTTACAACGAGATTGCAGCATTGCTCCACTGAAAGAGATTGTTGGTATTTTCTCATGCAAAGCCCCGGCTTTATATATGACAGAACTGCAAGATGACCAGCCCATGTTCATATTATTAGCTGATGGTAGATCCAGGATTTAAGAAACACATGTTCTTTAGAGAAACTTCTCTTGAACTCAGATAAAGAGCAGCCAAATTTTGCTTCTCGTGGAGCTGGCTTTGGGGAATGTTACGTAGTAGCAAATGTTTTCCTTAGCCTTTTGCCTTTTCATTAGGAACAGGAGAAACAGAAAAGTGAAATTATTGAAATTTTAAGCAGATGTTTAGGAGAACTTGTATTTCTTCTGTATGTAGTGTATAGTGCTGGCTGATCCATTTCCTTCTTTAGAACAAGGTCCTTTCATTTTACATTTGTAATCATAAAGGGCACAGTGGAAGAGCCTCATGTGCAACAATGTCGTCATTGCACAGAGCTTTGGTTATGTGGTATTTATCACTATTACGAACTGTTGCAAATAACCATATAGATCTTGTGGAAGAACCCTCTTATAATGGCTAGTAATGGTTTCACATAATAGGGACTCAGAAAATATTTATTTTATTTGGTTCTTCTGTAAGTATTTTTTTTTTGGAATCCATGTTTAAGATAATACACCCTGGAACATGAATGGCCTGAGAGAATTAATATACTGAAATGTTCAACATGCATCATGTGTTTATTGGTTTTTATATAAAAGGATTTTCTGGAGACTGTGTAGCAGAGTTTTGCTATCTCCACAAAGCAGGGTGGGAACATTCCCATAATCCTAGGTACAAACAAGTAGGCTGTGCTTCCTTTTGACTTAGAAGGCACAAGAGCATCCAGGTTCAGCAATGGTCTGGGGGTGCCTGGGTGGCTGTCAGTTAAGTGCCTGTCTTTAGCTCAGGTCATGATCTCAGGGTCCTGGGATAGAGCCTTGCATTGGGCTCCCTGCTCAGCAGGAAGCCTGCTTCTCCCTCTCCCTCTGCCTGCTGCTCTGCCTACTTGTGCTCTCTCTCTCTCTACCTCTCTCAAAGTCTTAAAAAAACAAAAACGAAAACAAACAATGGTCTACTGGCCAACTTCCCAGCTGCTAGTTAAGTCCTATCAAATCTAGTGTGCAGAAAGCCTTTGCTCTGGTGGGTACAGTACCGCTGTTAATGGACGAACCCTAATTGTGCCTCCCACTCCTCAAATCCATATGTTGAAGTCCCAACTTTCCATGTGACTGTATTTGGAAACGGAGTCTTTAGGGAGGTAATTAAAGTTAAATGAGGTCATAAGAAGCAACACTAGAGAGCTCTCTCTTCACCTTGTGAGGGCACAGTAAGAAAGTGGCCTTCTGTACAGTAGGAGGGGAATCCTTATGATAAACTGGTCCTGCCAGACCTTGTTCTTAGCCTCTAGAACTGTGAGAAATACACTGTTGTGTTTAAGCCACCTAGTCTGTGGTATTTCATGTGGCAGCCATATCTGACTAATAAATTACCATTTAAGACAAAAAACAGAATGGATAAACAGTAAAGCATTTTTGGGAAACTATTATGCACCTGAACCTTCCCCAAAATTGTACTGCTGCTTTCTCTCCTCTTCATCTCTTATGGTCCTTTACTTATCCATCTCTTAGATCAGTAAGAGGACAAACTATTGGGAGATTTAAAAAAAAAATAACACACACATGCTTATAAAAACAGATGCTGGAATAAATAATCCTAAAATTTGTATGGAACCAGAAAAGACACTGAATTGCTAAGGAAATATTTAAAAAGAAAAACAAAACTGGGGGCATCATGTTGCCTGATTTCAAGCTTTACTAAAAACCTGTGATCACCAAGACAGCATGGTACTGACACAAAAACAGATACATAGACCAGTGGAACAGACTAGAGAGCCCAGATATGGACCCTCAATTCTATGGTCAAACAATCTTCGACAAAGCAGGAAAAAATATACAGTGGAAAAAAATCAGTCTCTTCAACAAATGGTGCTGGGAAAATTGGACAGCTATGTGTAGAAAAATGAAACACAACCATTTTCTTACACCATACACAAAGATAAACTCAAAAGGGATAAAAGACCTCAATGTGAGGCAGGAATCCATCAAAATCCTAGAGCGGAACATAGGCAGTAACCTTTTTGACATCAGCCACAGCAACTTTCAAGACATGTCTCCAAAGGCAAGGGAAACAAAAGTGAAAATGAACTTTTGGGACTTCATCAAGATGAAAAGCTTTTGCACAGCAAAGGAAACAGTCAACAAAACATAAAGGCAACCCATGAAATGGAAATGGGAGAAGATACTCGTAAATGACACTACAGACAAAGGACTGATATCCAAGATCTATAAAGAACTCCTGAAACTCAATACACACAAAGTAGATAATCATGTCAAAAAATGGGCAGAAAACATGAACAGACACTTCTCCAAAGAAGACATACAAATGGCTAACAGACACATGAAAAAAATGTTCATCATCACTAGCCATCAGGGAGATTCACATCAAAACTGCAATGAGATACCACCTTACACCAGTTAGAATAGCCAAAATTAACACCACAGGAAACAACAAATGTTGGAGAGGATGTGGAGAAAGGGGAACTTTCTTACACTGTTGGTGGGAATGCAAGTTGGTGCAGCCTCTTTGGAAAACAGTGTGGAGATTCCTTAAGAAATTAAAAATAGAGCTTCCCTATGATCCTGCAATTGCACTCCTGGGTATTTGCCCCAAAGATACAGATGTAGTGAAAAGAAAGGCCATCTGTACTCCAATGTTCATAGCAGCCACATAGCAGTTTGGCCACAGTCATCAAACTGTGGAAAGAACCAAGATGCCCTTCAATGGAAGAATGGATAAAGAAGATATGGTCCATATTTACTATGGAGTATTATGCCTCCATCAGAAAGGATGAGTACCCAGCTTTTGTATCAACATGGATGGGACTGGAAAAGATTATGTTGAGTGAAATAAGTCAAGCAGAGAGAGTCAAGTATCATATGGTTTCACTTACTTGTGGAGCATAAGGAATAACCTGAAGGACACGGGGAAATGGAGAGGAGAAGTGAGTTAGGGGAAATTGGAGGGGGTGACGAAGTATGAGAGACTGTGGACTCTGAGAGATAATCTGAGGGTTTTGGAGGAGGGGGTTGGGTGAGCCTGGTGGTGGGTATTAAGGAGGGCATGTATTACATGGAGCACTGGATATGGTGCATAAATGATGAATTCTGGGACACTAAAAAGAAATAAAATGAAAAAAAAAAAACAAAAAACAACGACCCCACAAAAATAAGATGCATTACAGTCTCTCTCTACCAGTCCAATCCCTTCATTGGCAAATTAAAAAAACAAGAAGTTGTAAATGAAGTCAGTTACTTAAGGGCCTAACGTATCACTTGAGTTGTACTATCCTCGCTTGGATTTGTTTTTGTTTTGCCCTTCGAGCCAGGCACATCATCCCCAAAGACTTCATGAACAGCCACTGCTTCTAAGAGGCTGTTTGGAGTCAGAAATGCTGAGTTTCTCTAAGATGAGAAATTATGTTTGCATAGCAGAAAACACAAATTTAAGTTAGAAATATGTTGGAAAATGTCATTTCCTTTGTAACCCAAACAAATTAAGAGGAAGGGAAATATCTCTTAGTAGAATTCAGAGCTTGTTGTGAAATTTTGAAAGAGCTATGGAAATTTGGCAAAACCTAAAATGTTGCTTGGCATTTATGCCCTGGGATGAGTATTTTAGGAGTTCGAATTAAACTTGTTGACAGATATATACAGAGAACATGTTAACATATTCCTGCTTCTGTTTCTTATTATAAGTATTATCTTATGAACTAAGGATGTGTCCCACATGTAACCTATTCAAGTTGCTATGTGTAATGTAGATGAAAAATTTCTATTTACTATATATTTAAATTTTTTTTAATTTTACTTTTTTTTACTACATATTTTAAAATCATGGTTGTATCTCCAAGGGATAAAGCATTCCCAAATGCTTAGAAAACTAAGCATTGAAAACCAAAAATAACAGATTTTAAGATTACCACTATGGCGTGCCTGGGTAGCTCAGTGGATTAAGCTGCTGATTCTTATTTTCCTTCAGGTCACAATCTGAGGATTGTGAGATTGAGCCCTGTGTCAGGCTCTCTGCTGGGTATGGAGCCTGCTTAGGATTCTCTCCCTCCCTCTCCCTCTGTTCCTCCTCTTTCTCTTTCTCTCTCTCCCCTCTCTTTAAAAAAACAAAAAACAAAAAACAAAAAAACCCCAAAAAACAGAAAACCACAGTGCTGTATATCATCTACTAACTGAGGAGAAAATGGCAGATACATGGAAGTTAAAATTGAAGAAGGCTACTAAAAAGCTCTAACCACTTTCTGTCTGTAGATGATAGAAGCATTTAAATGCTGTATGTGGTTACCTTGAGCCACTATTCTATTGAGCTATACCTGTCCATTTTATCCAGCTTGGATTACTGCATTGTGTTAGTCTCTCAGTTTTTGCATGCGGTACTGGAAAAGTCAAATTACAGCTGAGTAAAATGGAATATCAAGATGCATGACAGTCTTTGTAGGGATATTATGGAGGAAGAAATCATTATTGCTGAGATGGTTATAAGCCTACCTTTTGAAGTAAAAGTTCTTAATTTGAAACTTGTTTTTCAAGTTACTGATATTTTGAATTATAATCTTCTAGAATACTCTAAAAGGAATACAATTTTTGAAGATCCCCCCAATATTGCTAAGTAAAATACAAAAAAAAAAAAAATCTAGCATAGTATTTGCATAAATGTGATTTTCTTTCTTTCTCCTTCGTAACAGAGGACCAAGAGAGAACCAAGTTAACAGAGGTTCTCTCTCTTAACAGAGAACCTTGGTCAAAGTTCATCCTTTGACCTGCTTTGGCTACCATGTAGATATTGCTTAGCTTTCTAATTTGTTGGTTCTGAAGAGAGGAGAACAGGGAGAAGGAGATGGGCTAGTTCCAGTGTCTCTGCTCTAGGAGAAAGAACATCTGATTTCACAGTCTTTGTAGAATGTGATGGTTAACTTTATGTGTCACCTTGACTGGGTTGATGGATGCCAGAGAGCTGTTAAGATATTATTTCTGGGTATGTCTGGGAGGGTATTTCAGAAAGAAATGAGTATTTAATTCAGTAGATAGAGATCTGCCTTCACCAGTGTGGGTGGGCACCATTTAATCCTTTAACAACCTGAATGGGAAAAAAAAAAAAAGTGAAAAAAGGGTAAATGTTCCATCTCTCTTCTTGAACTGGGACATCCATCTTTTCTTGCTTTTGGTTCTTGGGCCTTTGGCCTCAGACTGAATTATACCACTGGCTTTCCTGGTTGCAGATGGCAGATTATTGGACTTCTCAGCATGCATAATTGTGTGAGCAGATTCCTACAATAAATCTCTCTCTCTCGCTCGCTCTGTATATATAAATATATATATGTATGTGTATGTGTGTGTGTGTGTGTCTGTGTGTCTGTGTGTGTATGTGTATATATATATATATATATGTATGTATATAATTCAATTTCTCTGGAGAACCCTGACTAATACAAAGAATAAAGACATTGGAATCAAGACAATTTCTAGGATATGGTAGATAACCAGTAAATGTTTCTTGAGTGAACAAACTGATACATGCATAAAGATAATGAATGGCAACATGTGCACAAGTGATGATTGAATAAGCCAGAAGCGGAAGGTTGCAGATGTGCTAGTCTGTTTAGTTTGCCATAACAAAATAGCGCAGACTGGATGGCTTAAACAATAGAAATTTGTTTTCTTGCAGTTCTGGAGGCAAAAAGGCCAAGATTAGATTGCTGTCAGGGTTGTTTCTGGTGAAGCTCACTTTTTGGTTTGCAGATGGCTGCCTTCTCAAGGGAGAGAAGTTTCTGATGTCTGTTTATCTTCCTATAGAAATATCAGCCCTGTTGGATTATGACCCTATCCTGTGACCTCATTTAATTTTAATTACTTGCTTAAAGGCCCTACCTCCAAATACAGTCACATTAGGAGTTAAGGCTGCAACATGTGAGTTTGGGACAGGGGGTTGGGGGACGGGGCCACAGTTGTTTTCCCAACATGGAGGAATGTTGAAATTGTAAGAAATGTGAACTATATACTTTTGGCAGTTGTTATCTGGTAATTATTTTATCTACCCATTTTTCACCTTAAAGACTAGTTTTAGAATTATGCTATCTATCCTAATCTAGCATTTGCAGAATAGCGATAGAAGGGTTTTCAAGTAGTTCAGTGTAGCTACAGTATGTTCCAACCTTTCAAATTTGGGATGCCATATAAATCCTCTTGAAAATGGCCTACAGATTTTGTGATAGTCCAATTTCTTCACAGTATCTCCCAAATAACAACAATGAACAAGCTGGAAAATCACCCTTGACCAAAATAAGTGTTTGGTTCAACAGGCTTCATCTCATAGTTTGTTTGCACTTCACTTGAGTGGGGCTGATTCCAAGGAGAAGAATAGAGTGGCAATGAGTTTTATTCTCCTAGCTATTTAGCTACATTTGTTAAACAATAATTAATATGTTATATAATCTAATAGTAAATACTCATTTTAATGTGAGCTACTCAGCAAAATTATAAGCAATGTATAATGTGTTTGGCATAGTATTTACACTTTTCACTGTGATCTCTACTTTTATTTTTAAATTAATAAAAAAAATCATGGCTACAGGGGTTTAAGCTTTGTATTCTAACAGATTTATTGGGCCACTTGGCTCTTTTATTACTCATAGGACATTGATCATTGATTTAAAATAAAAGGATGTAATAAATATGTTTTGAACAATCCAGATTATATTGAGCTCTAAAGCCATGTCTGATAGAGATGCCTGCCAATGTTCTACTAAGAGTAGTAAAATCAGTACTTAAGGATGAGTTATGTAGATGATACAACTTGAATTTGTTGGACACATTAGGAAGAAATGGCAATGTTCATGCATATCTGATTTTATTTTGCAGTTTTCTTCCAGGTATGTTTTACTGAATTATTTTATCTTTAAATGTTGTAGACTAGTATTTATTGTTCTTAGACTAGTTCAAATTGTCAGATTATTTCCAATTTAAAATCGCTTGGTTTACATACAAGTTTTATATTTTTATAAAAGTGTATGTGTTTTGTCACACAATGTGTGACAAAAGCAGCAGGCATGGGGTTGTTATATATGGGATAAAAATAAGCCTTTCTTTCTTTTTAAAAACAAATTTTATTTATTTATTTGACAGAGATCACAAGTAGGCAGAGAGGCAGGCAGAGAGGAGGAAGCAGGCTCCCCGCTGAGCAGAGAGCCCGATGATGTGGGGCTTGATTCCAGGACCCTGGGATCATGACCTGAGCCAAAGGCAGAAGCTTTAACCCACTGAGCCACCCAGGCACCCATCTTTATATATATAAATATATATATGCATATTTATTTGTGTATATATATATATGTCTATTTACACATTTAATTTGTTAGTTCTCTTTTACTTCTTCTCGTGTTCCTTTCTGTCTTCTACTAGCCTTATTCATCATTGTTTCTTACTCTCCAGTCTTCACAGAGATGTCCATCAAGATCTAAAGTGCACATATTTTTTTGATTTCTTCCCAAATTACTTACTTGTAAAAGATTCCCTTTTGTTTCTTTCTCTTGCCCACACATACAAAATATGTAGGACTATCTAGGTACTTTTTTTCTTGCCATTTCCAAGCAAATTTTAAGTAGCAGAAGATTGATATTTGACACTCAAACATGTGAGTTGATTTTTTGCAATTTTTTTTGAAGAGTGAGGTGATGTTAGCTGAACATGAAATCTCATATTTTCCTGACATATATAAATCCTTTCATCTGAAGTTAGTATGATCTCCTTCCCCTATCTTACCTATTGATTAAATTCTGAGCTGTGGTCCTTTTGCAAGGCTCTCTGAAATAGTTTCTGAAATAAACACTAGATTGGGACTACATGGAAATATAATTTTTCAGATCAGAGAAGAGTTTCTACTACTTCTCCTTTTGCTGGTGGTTTTCCAGGAAATAAAAACATAGGAGGATGTGGTTTTGGAGGAGATGCTCCGTTTTAGCTTAATTTTATTATTTATTTTATTCTACTTTATTCTATTATTTATTTATTTATTTATTTTTTCTGTGCATAGGTCCCTCTTGGAAGTGGTAGTTGATCAGTGCCATGATGTTTTTACCTTGGTGAACTTTGTTCTGTGATTTCAGATACAGTTGTAGGAGACTGAGTGTAGCTTCAGAGTTTCTAGAAAGACTAGAATTTGTAAGGTACATGGCATGGTAAAATCTAGAATGTATGAATATAGTCTCGGTTTCTTTTAAGTGCTGTGCTAATTTTGCCTGATGATGCTCAAAGCTAAGGCAAAACTCCAGGAAAATTATATACCTTTTATACCTGGAAAATACTTGAAAAATAAAATCAACTTCAAAATGGTTGAATTAGTGACCTGTGAAAAGCCATACCCATGGGCTGTTGTATTAATCAATATTCTTTGAGTATTAGTGGGCAGAAATTCAACTTAAGGAAAGAATGATTGGAATGAAAATGATGTAATTACAAAAGAAAAAAGGGCTATCCTACAGCTCTTACACTCTGGACCTGGAGATACAATGTTGCCAGGATCTTTCCTCTTAGAACCTTATTTCTACCTTTCTTTGGGTGGACGTTTCAGTATTTTAGGTTTTTCTATATGAAAATATTTCTCCAGGTTAAAGATTAGAGAGGAAAGAGAAGTTGTCTCCAAAATATTCATTTGGAAAAATAATGATTTATTACTGAACTGGTATGGGCATATAACCATCTCTAGAATAATCTCAGTGCCAGGAAAATGAGGTACAAGTATGTGTGGATCGTGTGTTCACATCTTGGGCTAGAAGAGTAGGCCACTCTAACTGACAATTCATTTAATACACAGTTCTAGACAGTAAGGGGAGGGGAATGGTTATAGGTAGCAAGAATAATAAATGCCTACAAGGCTAGACTCTGTGAATGCACAGTACCTACATCTGTTTTTCTACATTTGTAATTTTTAGAGAACTCCTGTATTACATCCAATTATTTAATATATAATCAGAAACTCTCTTATTCTTCACATGGAGGGGTGACAGTCATGGGTGACTGACCTGCCCCAAATCTAGAATCTCTGGACGATGAGATATCCTCTAATTCAAGCCCAGATGTGGGCTCTCAAGAACTAGCAACTTTTGTAGTGAGTGGTACATTTGACCACCTGGGCTTCTCATGACATACAATGAAGAAACAGAAAAGGATTTCCATCCAGATCAGGGAAGGTTTCTCAGCAGTGCCACTGTTGACATATTGGGTCGAATAATTTTTTTGGAGGGCAGTTCTGTTCATCGTAGCGTACTTAGCAACATTCCTGGCCTCTACCCACTAGTTGTCAATAGCACCAACCCACCCAAACCTGTGACATTCAAAAATGTCTCTACACATTGCCAAATGTCTTCTAAGGGGCAAAATAAGGGGAGAATGGGATACAACATAAAAGTTGTCAAGGGTCCAAAACTACTACTATGTACTCATTAGAGGGGAGTAGTTACAATCTCTGGGCCTGAAGTCAGGTTCTTTGTATTTAGATTCTGACTACAAGTTTCCTAATTGCGGGCAATAAACTTACCTTCTGTAAGCCTGTTTGCTTCTCACAAAACCAACAGAATGATAGGAACAATCTCTTAAGGTTGTTTTGAGGATTCAGTGAGCTTTCAGCACATAATAATTGACATTTCCACTGATGTTGGCTATTATCATTCTCATCTGGCTAAGTTGGAACGTTAAGTTGCATCTACATGTTGACTCACTTTCCAGGCAATAGAGCGAGTTTCTTGATCGGATATTTAGTTGTCCTTATTCTGCCCATGGGGAAAGTCCATCGTCCAGGGTTCTTTACAGACATACCTGAAATGCTATTAATGAAGCTTCAGCAGCTTTGGAATGATCTACCTCTAGAGAACGATTCTATCATGACCATGTGGATTGCCTCTGCAGCTAGTATTTATGCACCACTGGTTAGCAAGTCTGGGGTTGTTCCCTAAGGATCTTGTTTTCCCTGCCCCGACTCCCTTCCCTTCTTCCTTGCTTCACCTTTTTTCTCCTCCTTTCTTCCTCCTCCTCTTGTTCCTCCCTCCCTGTCTTCACACTCTCTCTCTCATATAGTTGCCTATAAATTTCATTTGATGGAAATGATTAGCAGTAAATAAAATTAGAAATTGGGAGGTTAGGAACTTGGTATCTGGACCTCTGCTTTGCAGTCTCTGTTTCTTAGCAACAGGCCTTCCACCTTCTGTTTCTCGGGTCTCAGCTCAACGCCTTTGGCTTAAGCCACTGACTGAATCAGGATAAAGAAACAAGCTGGAGTGGTAAGACAGAGCTTCCCCAATGCTCAGAAACCTGCATCTCCTATTTGCAAATGACAAATTGGATGCTACTTTAGGCAAAAGTTACTTTGCCAAGTAGGGAGTTCAGAACAAGAGGTGTTTGAGAGTAGCCTGAATAGGGCATTCTACTGGTTCTTTCTAGATTTTAGTCTTAGTTGCTGTAGCATTTATTCCTTCCTAAACTTTGCAAACACAAATTTTAATACAAGGCAGAGAATTCAGCTGTTGCAGTTCTTTAGGATGCATTAGATAGTTTTTGTAATTACAGTTTAATGGCCATGGGCAGAAAATGTATCTGTTCTAAAAAGTTGTTTAAGTTAGCAGTGGTCTTTCTGTTCCCAGATGCCAAAGCTTGGATTAAAGCTTGTCTCTGACATGTAGGATCTTACTGAACCCTGGGAAAGGATGCCAACATTCCAATATCCTAATATTTTTCTACCAATGAAGATTGAGTTTAGGCAAGTTCATATTTGAGACAAATTGCTTGATGTACTGATTCACTGGTTTGGAGCAGTTGTTTTTCCCATCCTGGAATAAAAGGGTATCCACTATTCCCTAGTCCAACTTGAATAACCACTTCTATGTTTTTGGCTTAAAATTTTATAAATTTTCACTCTCCTCTTTGGTTGTAATTTTATTTACTGAAATTATGTATTTGCAAAGGACAAAAACCTAATTCAAGTAGTTTCAGCAAAAAGAGATGTATATGTGTATATTTTATGTAAAAAAGTAATATTTTGGAGAGATGACTGCTTGGAAAGCTACAGAGGTGGGCAAGAAAAAAACCTCAAGATATCAGAGGCAGAAATCAGACTTGATTCATTTATTTCACAAATTTTAACTGAGGAACTACTATGTGCCAACTCCCACGATCAAGGTGCAATAAAAACAAGCACTTTCTGGTTCCTGAAGCTTTAAAGTCTATTTCAATGAGATCCTCTGTCTAATTCTTATTACATCTTCTCTATTGGTTATTGTATTCATCCAGATTCCTTTTTATTTATTTATTTATTTTTAAAAAGATTTTATTTATATGACACAGAGAGATCACAAGTAGGCAGAGAGGCAAGCAGAGAGAGAGAGAGAGGAGGAAACAGACTCCCCGCCAAGCAGAGAGCCCAACTCGGGACTCGATCCCAGGACCCCGAGATCATGACCTGAGCCGAAGTCAGAGGCTCAACCCACTAAGCCACCCAGGCCCCCCCATTCAGATTCCTTTATGTGGTAGTGTACATAATCCCTACTGGTTTATGTTTTTTCAGATTGCTAACTTGAAGAAAGGATAATTTTTTTCTCTGACAGTTCTATTCAAGAAGATCTTGGAGGCCCACCTCTGAATCAATTACATTGGGATGTGTGGGCGTGGTATACCATCAGTGGCCAGGTTTGGGTCTCTCTGGATTCCCCTCTCCTCTTCTGCTGGGACTGGGAAGGAGTACTGCCTTCTTTTTATTCTGTGCTGTTGCTCTGGAAGATAATTAGTGCCTCTACTTTCTAAGACTTTATTCCCCCATTCCAGCCTTAGTTTTGAGCTCTTTCAAATTGTTTTCTAGCCCTCCAAATGTTGTTGCCATTGTGTCCCATTGTATTTGTCCTTGATATTTATGCTTTTTTTATTGATTTTATTTTAAAAAATAGTTTTCTCTCATTTTCCTGCAGACTCGGGGAATGTGAAAACTGTTGTGTGACCTGTTAAGCTTCATGTAGCTGTATTTCATATGAAATCTCATTTGACCACAGGTCTTTATTTTATTTTAATTTTTTAAAAATATTTTATTTATTTATTTGACAGACAGAGGTCACAAGTAGGCAGAGAGAGAGAGGAGGAAGCAGGCTCCCTGCTGAGCAGAGAGCCTGATGTGGGGCTTGATCCCAGGACCCTGAGATCATGACTTGGGCCAAAGGCAGAGGCTTTAACCCACTGAAACATCCAGCTGCCCCTGACCATTGGTCTTTAAAATACCTACAACTGGTTTAGCCCCATTCTAAGTTTGTGCAGTTGCTTTGATGAAATTGCACTTAAAAAGATTTTTGCTTTATCAGTATTGATCAAAAGCTATAGAGTTAATTTTTAGAGCAATTGATATAATGACCAAATTCAGATAAAAGTCATTCATTTGCTTTAAACTCTAAATTTTCTGGAGAAATCTGTTGATCATTTCATGCCATCAACTCTTTATAGTATTATGAATACCTTGACCACTGATTTTACTAGTTCTAGCTAAGGCCTTCTCTACATATTTTGTGCCATCAGCTTTAGAGGACGGGAAATCTTTTCATCAGAAGAACTGTATTGGTTTTCAAAATAAAGTATCATATCTCTTAATATTGAAGAATGTCTTAAGATTTTGACAGTACTAACAAAAGGTTTAGTGAGAGGAAGGGGAAGATATTTGTAATTCATGTTCCTATGCAGCAGCCAAAATTCTCATGTCTGTGTTTTTACTGTTGCAAAGACTGGCATATACTGACAAATTTGCCTTGTGGCTTCTGACTATGATACATATAATGAACTATACTAACAAAAAATAAATGATTAGATGATATCTTTTAAAAATATTTAATCCTTATCTCTGATACTGCTTACTTGGCTTTTCATTATACTTCTATCTCAACATTTGCATATTGGAATTACCCATAAAGCTCTTAAGAAATATTGAGGCTCTGGCCCCAACCCAGACCAATTAAATCTGAATTTCTAAGGATGGCATCTGGACAGCAGTACTATGTTGAGCTCTACAGGTGATTATGATATGCAAGTAGAGTTGAAAACTACCGATCTCTCTGTGTCCTATAGGAATGTGCAAATGAATTTGTTTTGTCCTTTTGAAGATATATCTGGCTTCAAACGCCTGCTACATTCTCAGGATCTAAGTGATCCTTGGGTTCTGAATATTAATCATTATTTTGTTTAGAGACCTAATGTCTGGGAGTCCTAACATTTAAGCCCATGGATTCCTAAAGTATGAAGGGAATTTAAGAATATGTTGCTGTAGTGCATTTAAAACCTGTCGTGGAATTTCTCTGTAACCTAACCAAAGGAGTGTCTGGAGACTTAGCTACTCAAAACTGAATTATGTTAATTTACTTGAATTCATATTTAATTATTTGAATATCTTTTATGAATGTATGATCTTTTATGTCACAGGTAAGTGCTTTGCAATGCTGTATATCATATCTTATAACATTTATTTCCCTCTACATTATTGGTTTTGGCTATCCAGATAAAAAACTAATTTTTCCTTATCTAACATACACTGTAGGGTACTTGAGAGTATCAGGGTGTTAAAAGTGCTATTGTGGATACTATGAAGTCATGAAAAGTTCAAGGTTTTGGAATCTTGGTTGCTTTTGGGGAGTATCAAACATTAATAATGGGATGTCAAAAAAAAGTAAAGATTCCTAAAAGAGGGACTTTCTTGCTAAAAGTTGTTCTTTATGGAATGTTGGTTGTTATGGTGACAGAAGAAACAGAAGCCATTTATCGAATACTCATTTGTTAAAATATTTATTTGTGTCTACTATGTGGCAGGCAATGTACTTGACATTTCAAGTGGGAAGCAGGTTGAAGGAGATGATGGTATACATATGGGAATATGTATACATTAATTTGTATGGCAGAAACATTTGAATTAGACTTAAGAAGGACAGCCTCTCTGGAAAACAGTATGGATGTTCCTCAAGAAGTTAAAAATAGAGCTACCCTATGACCCAGCAATTGCCCTACTGGGTATTTACTCCAAAGATACAGATGTAGTGAAAAGAAGGGGCAACTGCACCCCAATGTTCATATCAGCAATGTCCATAATAGCCAAACTATGGAAGCAACCTAGATGTTCTTCAACAGATGAATGGATAAAGAAGATGTGGTTTATATATACAATGGAATATTACTCAGCCGTCAGAAAGGTTGAATACCTACAATTTACATTGATGTGGCTGGAACTAGGGGGCATTATGCTAAGTGAAATAAGTCAATCAGAGAAAGACAATTATCATATGGTTTCACTCATATATGGAATATAAGAAATAGTATAGCAGATCATAGAGGGTGGGAGGGAAAAGTGAATGGGAAGAAATTAGAGAGGGAGACAAACAATGAGAGATAAACTGAGGGTTGAAGAAAGGGATCTGGGTTGAGGGATGGGGTTTAACTGGGTGATGGGCATTAAGGAGGGCATGTGATGTGATGAGCACCAGGTGTTATATACAACTAGTGAATCACTGAACATCAAAAACTAATGATGTACTATATGTTGGCTAATTGAATTTAAATTTAAAAAGATGTTAGTTGAAAAAAAAGAAGAGATGTGGCCCCATGTAGTGATATTTCCTTATAAGATACTAAAAAAATGTCTCTAAGGAATTTTCAAGCCAGATTGGTTTCTATGTTTTTAATGTTCTCTAGGTCCCTAAGCCAATACACAAAATAAGTAGAGTGGATGGTCCTGGTTATTACTTAGTGCTTGGCTCCCTGAGATTCCTTGTTCCCTCTTACTTCTGCTTTTAAGTTTTGATTTGAAACCTCTATTTACTCTTACTTTTTAATTGCCCCTACATCCTAAACTTTGCGCTGTATATTCCCTCATCATTTATCACATTTCTTGGATGACGCACACATTTGTGTGTATGTGTGTGTGTGTGTGTGTGTGTGTGTGTGTGTGTATGTGTACAGATCAAAAGTCCATGACCAGAAGTGATATACATATGTTATAATCAATTTTGGAATCACCATGAACTGATTTATCTCTGTTGACCCTCTGATTTTCATTACCCTTAAGAAGTTTCCCTGGTTTATATAGGTTTTGAACTTCTTTAATATTTTAACTTTGGAAGGGGCTTCCTCATTTTTCACAAATGATGATTTATACATTCAAAATTAATAATAGAAATTTAATCGTTACATAATATTAAATTGTAGTTTGATAGTAAAATTATTTATTAAGACTGTGGTTCTCCGCTTGGGTCAATTTTTTCCCCCAGGAGGTATCTGACAACCTTTAGAGACATTTTTAGGATTGTCACGGTCAGGAAGAGCTCTGACATCTAGTAGATAGAGGCCAGGGACGCTGCTCCACATCGCACAATGCCCAGGACAGACCCAATGACAAAAATCATCCAGTCCAAAATATCAATAGTGCTGTGGTTGAGGAAACCTGTCTTAAAATAATTCTAAGAAAATGGCTATATTGTTGAATTTTTAATGTATGCTTAAAAGCCATAGTACTATAATTTTTATCGAAGGAAAAGGTAATTTAAAAGCATTTATGCTTTAGTCTTCTTTCTTTTACACATTAATGTATTCCTTCTAAAGCTCTAAATTCAGTAGATTAAATGATTTCCCTTCTAAAATGTTCAACTACCTATAACCACGAGTGCTTCCCTTAAGTGCAAGCTGTCTTCTCAGCAAGTTATGCCAGATTCAGTTATTAAGAAAATGAATACCCTGTAGATAAAATATGTTCCCATTTCAAAATAAATTACACAGCAATTTTCCAAATATGTTTCTTCAGTACAAATCAAAATTCTACTTCTGCGTTCACCATATAGTTTCACTTCTAATGCCTAAGCTTGATTCCTACATGTATAAGGGGATGCAAATGAATGCAAATACTCATGCTCTCTCGGGGAGCTAAGGGTTTGAGTTACCTTTATGTTTGTCTATATATTTGTGTATATTTTATGCACATATCACTTCTGACCTTTCAAGCAATGTTGTGGTATTGTGAAAGTATTTGGCCATATCTATATATTTTTTTTTGAAAATTTATTCATTTGAGGGAAGGAGAGAGAGAGCGAGAGAGAGAGAGAGTCCACACAAGTGGCAGGGAGGGCAGGGGGAGAGGGAGAAGAGCCTGATGGGAGACACTAGATCCCAGGGCCCAGAGATCTTGACCTGAGCCCAAAGCAGACAGCAAATGACTGAGCCATCCAGGCGCCCCCCTCTCTATACTTTATGTAAGGAGAACATTTTATTATTGGATGTGTGTGTGTGTAATGTGTGACATAGCCTTAATTTCTATATATGAAATTAATAAAGAAGAATGAAATAATGTCTTTTAGAAGATTTCCCTGACTCCCTTAATCTGGAGCATTCCCATAGCACTCCAGGTATGACACTGTTAATCCACTTAGCAGATTGTTTCAAAATGTTTGTTTGTATGCTGTCTCCTGCTAGTGACTATCAATTTTTCTTTGTATCCTAGTTCTGTCACATTGCCTCGTGTAAAGTAAAACCTCAGTGTTGTTGACTTACACTGCAGTGTGATAGTTTCTAAAATAGAGAGAGGCTCCATGCTCATGGCGAGCCCTGTTTCTTTTTGTTGAGATGTTGTTTTCAGTCAGGTTTATTCCAGAGTGGCACAAGGGTTTCATCATATGAGTTAGAGATGCGTATCTTCTATGTTCTGAGAGAATCCCATTTTTGTTCAGATCATCATCCATCCCCCTGCAGTTCCCGTGACTCAAGTGAAATGCCTGTATTTGCAACCGCGTGGCCATGTGATGGTCACTCTCGTAGGACACTCTCAGGAAACCCATCCTCTTTTCCAGGGAATGGTTTGAGAATCCATAATTAAACCCTGAACACTGGGAACTATTTGGGGAGAGGGATAGGTCATTATGAATTAAGGGGATTCAGCCTAATCAGATGGGAAGAATATTTCTCCTATTGTTGGAAGACAGGATTTTTTCCCAGTCTTCCTCACCATATGTGAATAAGGAAGCGCGAGCCACGTTTGCTGGAGGCAGCCATCTTGCTAGGATGGAGAACACCTTCCTAATAATAGAATCGACACATAGAAGAAGGGAGAACCCAGATAATGGCAGAGAAACAGAGCTGGATCTGTGAATATACTACACCTAGAGCTCATCTCACTTTTTGATTTAGGTTATGTGAGAAACTGTCTTTCTATATTTTTTAAGCCTGTTAGAAGAGTGTTATTACTCATAGGCTAAGTAACAGAATGTTAAAAATTCTCCATCCCCTCTTTAAAAAAAAATCCTATCTGTTGGTGTTTTTCCCTGTAATTTGGGCTATAATCATCCGTAACACATTCAGCTGTTCTCTTCCTCAGGGCTTGCCCATGCTGCACCTCGGGATTGTGGTTCATGTCTTTTTTCTTACCTTAAGACCTGCTGACAACTGTCTTCTGGCTCTCAAATTTCCCCAAGTGCCTTATGAGGACTCCTTTAGAACATGAATTCCTTCTCTAAGAGAAATCCCAGAACCAGTTGTGAAGACCTTACAATTTTCACATTTCCTCCATCTTTCCTTTGATTACTGAGAATGCAAGATATTACAGTCCTGAAGGCAGTGTGGAATAGTAGATAGGGGTGTAGATTTATAGTCTGTTTTGGGGGGAAGAAGGGACAGAGAGGAAAGGAGAGAGAGAGAATCACAGGCAGACTCCCTGCAAGCAGGGAGCCCGATGCAGGGCTCGATCTCACCAATAACCTGGGCTAAAACCAAGAGTCAGAGGTTTAACCAGCTGAGATACTCAGATGCCCCATAGTTCGTCTCTTTTTAAATGTTGGCCTCACTACTAGGGACCTTGAGCAAGTTATTTAACCTTGCTAAACCTCAATTTCATCATCTGGAATGGAGTAGGCAAACAATTGCCTATAGGCAAAATCCAGCCTGCCCTCCACTTTTTTGTAAATAAACTTTTACTGGAACATGGTTACACTTATTTGGTTGTGTATTGTCTGAGTAGCTTCTGCACCACATTAGCAATTGAATAGCTGTGTAATAACTGTAAGGTTGGCAAATCTTCAAATATTTACTCTCTGGCTCTTTACCAAAAACGTTGGCTAACTCCTGATCTAGAAAATTACAAGGTTCATAAAAGCCTCCAACTCACAGGATTGTTGTGAGGCTTAAGTGAAATAATCCACATAAATAGTTAGCAGGGCAGCTGGCACATATAAACATTGATAGGCATTTGCTGCCGTCGTCATTGTTAATAATAGTAATGTTCGGGAGAAGGTCAGTGCCTATAGATCAAAAGTTATTTGAAACACTAACCTCAGCAGTTTTTACAGTTGAGGGAAACGGCTGCCATGAGGACACATGATGTAATTTCACCAAACAATATTTATTAGCAGGGTAAAGAAAACAGTCTTTCTGCAGTCAGTCCCTCAGGTGAGGAATAAATATAATTACAAGGCTGCATAAATATATTTATGCCACCCCAGTGAGAGTGTAATACTTTACATCTTATTTTTCACCCAGAAGAAATAAATGTTATTTTAAAAATCATAATTCATTGCTATTGTTAATTCAATAATAACAATTGTGTATCGTGCTACATTAGAGAAGAGTATATCACCAGTGTTTGGCCAGACAGTGGAACAATTAATAGAATCCCCATTTCCCCTAAGAGGTTTATTTGTCATGTCAAAGTTACTCTGGTCTGGTGCAACACAGATGGTGTTGTGACAGCACAAAATGATGAGTGCCACATTGTTCCTTCTAATGATCTTCTGCTCAATTCATCTTGTTTTGCAGCCTTGGATCTCTGCTACATGATTGTTTTGAAAATAGGAGAAATCAAGTAGGGAAAGTCAAAGAAGATGCTGAATCCCCTTGTTGTTTTTCTGATTGTTGTCTGGGTCCAGAAAATACTAAAATATCATATGGATGAGAGTATGAAAAAAGCCCCCACCAGTTTTGTCCTATAAATGAAAAATCAGCTTGCTTTTCTCAAAAACAGTAGAAGGGATCGTAGTTTGATAGAAAACAAATTCAAAACTCGTTCAATCATCTCTATGATGCGGTGCTGGATGTGGTAGATAAAGGAAGACCGTTACACGTATTACACAAAGGATACACGGTTAATGGTGATTCTCTTTATTTATTGTTGGAAGCACATAAAACTAGTTAGAGAATCAATGAAAGCGATCAATAAAAATAGTGTGTCAAAAGGAAAACAGTTTAAATAATGAGGAATGTTGTATTCAAAAACTGACATTATGATAATGTGTGATTAGCATATACTTTGATGAAAATTGAAAGTATTGACAGTAGGAATAGAAAAGTCATATTCAAATGTACACTTTCCTGAAGTTCATTGTATGGTTTTTCCACTTTTTCACACTTCTTTAATTTCTGCTTGTTTAGATTTTGAATTAAATACCAAGTGGGAGTTTTATTCATCCTGTAAATCTTACCTGAATAATAGGAGTAATGGTAAAAAGTTAAGGACTATTTTTCTCAACTAGAGCTGGTAAGAACATTCAGCATACATGTAAACCATCAATTTTAGATTAATTATAAATCTTAACATTTCATATTTAAAATTGGTAGTTATATCAACTCTGTATTTATTAGAAGGATGATGTTGCTTGCAACTTTTCACCAAGATACACATATTAAGTTTGATAATTTTTCACTTGATCCACAGATCAGTCAACTTTTTGTCTTTTTTTTTCTTTTAACTAAAGTAGAAAATCTTATCTTAAAATAAAGAGCATTATGAATGGCTCTAATTCTTAGATCATCCTGAGTATTCAAACCAAATTTCCTTTTAAGTCAATGAAGCTTTTTCATTCAGAAGCCAGATCCATTCAGCCTTGATCCATTTTTTGTTTACTTTTAATTCTACAAAGTCTGTTATTGTTGTTTGTGGATGCTATTTGTAATTGTGCTCAATAATTGTTTTAAAATCTATTTCTTCCTTCAATCAATGGAAAAAGAAATGCTAGGAAAGAGTGGAACACCAATTTTATCGAAACTCTTCTGTGTTGTTTTTGTCTTCAACAGTCAAATTGCAGTATTTTGATGCCAAAATGATAGCTTTAGGCTCCTTAAGATATTAAACATTTCATTGAGATGTGCCAATAAAGCAAGTCATATGTAATCATGTAAATGGTTCTGCCAGGCATTGTTATTGTCATGAAGTAGTGTTTTTCATCTCATACCCTATTTTGAATTCGGTGAATGTATTTTCCCCTGACTGCTATTACACTTCAATGAGAAAAATTAGTCACGTATTTATTGCCAATTTCTTCACACAACATGCTGAAAATCATATATACTCAGTAGATGAAATGTGATGGTAATAAAAGTTTTGACTATTTTTTTCTCTGTGGATATGCCAATGTGCTAGATTGACATTCAGGTATAAACTTTTCCTTTTCTTTTTTTTCTTTCTTTTTCTTTTTTTTAAAATTGTGGAGTGGTGCTTTTCCCTGTAAGATGCAGAAATGCTGCTCTGTTAAAATTAATCCCAGCACATATTTTCCAGTGTACACTACAAAAGAAAAATATTACTCCCTGTAGCACATTTTCTAGTAATAAACCATACAAAGAGACATCAGGCACTTCTTCCTTATACCGCACCGAGCAAAAAGCTTATTCACATGCTTTGCATATATGCATGGCCTTGCCTACTACAAAATGAAATATGGACATAATGTTTTAATAATTGCCCTTCCACATTATATGCCACAGATTTGTGTGTACGACTTTTAGGTTGTGTCTTGAAATAGAAGTGCTTCTCTTCTCTTGGTCTGGGCAAAAGTAAACACTATAATACACTCCGGGGACCTAGAGATGGAATGGTGGGTGTGTGGAGAGGGTAGAAGGCCCCCTTTTAGCTCCAGTTTCTATGTGACTGAGAAATAAACTTTGATCTCATTCATCAATTTTATTTATGTCTCTTACAGTAGCTAAGCTGTGCTAAGCTAATCTCCTAACGGGGAAAAAAATTACATCAATAGCAATGAATCTAACTGCATCTATATCCATAATCATTAGAGAAAGCGTCTTAATTTCACTGATCCTCAGCTTTTTAATCTGTAAAATATTGACACTAACCCTTTCCTTTCATGGTTGTTATGAAGATTCAATGATAGAAAATACATAAAATGCTTTAGCATAGTTTCTAGTGCTGTGAATATGCACTTAATAAATTTTAACAGCTGTCTATTGAATTTGCTATTTAGGTACCTTGGAACATTACTACATTAATCACTTATTCCCATATATAGAGATTACAGTGAATTAAATAAGTTTCAGATAATTTTATTGTTGTATAAGTCGCTTAATGCTGAGATACCCCCTGGCCTGGTTCTGGACCTGTCCAAAAGCTGCATCTCCAACCAGCCAACTCACTTTTCAACCAGTGATCATGGGTCCCTCTGCTCTTTTAGTTGTGCAGAACACAAACAAGAACTCATTAAACCAATGGCAGTAAGTTAATTGTCATATAGTTAGCACTCAGTAACTGGAGATTATTAATATTTTGATTTTTTTTGTGCATTTATTATCCTCAATTTAGTGGTAAGGAAAACAAGGTTCAAAGGTGTCAGTGACTTATCTTTGATTTTTCTATCTCTGATTCATTTTTCTCCTTTCATGAAAGTAGGGTAAATTAAGCTACATTAAGCAATAAGAGGAATTTGTTGAAAGGATGCTGTGGTGGCTAATGGAGTCAATGGCAAAGCTAACCATTCAAGTCTGAGGAAGGTTAGAAAACTGAGACAGTCTTGGGACTTACATGGCCTATAACAAAGACTCTAATGCCATCAATACTCTTCATTTCCCTCTCTTCCCCCAAAATTATATATATATTCTTAGAGTTGCCAAACAATCTAGTTTCTCAATATTGAAGAATGCTTGCATACTTTGGGAAAACTCCAGTCATAAAGATATTGAGTTTATACAAATAAGTAATATTTTATAATTATTATCATGTAATGATGTGGATTGGTGTACTATAGTATTCTCACTGGTCTTACCTCTTTTCTTTATCCTACTAAACAAACTCACTGGAGAAGAGAACTTGAAATGAGAATGTAAGTCTTACTGCATGGAAGTTAGATCCAACATTTACTTCAGCACAGAGAACCGGTAATATTACTAAAAATTTTTTAATCATCTACCAATTATAATAATTGTGTATACTTCTCAGCACTTGCAGATCAAGGGCTGAATTTTTAAAGCAATTAACTTTGTTCATATTTCATTCTTAAAAATATTTTGTTATATTGTTTTAAGCGATGGACTCTTGTGTAGTTTTCTATCAAAGACTTACTGTAATTAAGTACAATAAAAATTAATTTGGATTTTTAAATTCCTCAGGGAAGGCTTTGATCAACACTTTCATATAAAAGGGTTATTCATCATTTATGTTAAAATATGCGGAGTGTTTAGGAGCTGGACTCTGGAACTTGATGCCAGGGTTTGAATCCTGATTTAGCTACATACTGGATTTGTGAGCATGGGAAAATTACTTCTTTAGCCACAGTTCCTAATTCCAAATCAGAAAGATAAGAATATCTACCTTGTAGAGTTGTGAGCATTAAATAAGTTAATATGTGTAAGGTCTATAGAATAGAGGTCACTACTATAATTATTATTATAGAAGTATAATTTTAAAAATAATTTTGTGAATACAAGATACTTTTAGTATCAAGAAGACTAATTTAATAATAATTTTTGAATCTGATGCTTAATATCTGCAATTTTGGGAAATATTTTTCCAGTCTTTGGATTCTAACCGCACATATGTTAGACCTTTTCACCATATTTCATATTTCTTTTGTGATTTTTTTGTACATTCCATCTTTTTCTGCATCAGTGTAAATAATTTCCACTGGTCTCTTTTTATTTCACTAATCCTCACTTTAGCTTTGTCTGTCTAATTTACTATTAAAACAACCTTTGAGTTCTTAATTTTAGTTATTAGAATTTTAGTTTTAGAATCTTCATTTGGTTCTGTTTTATAGACTCTACACTTCTGCTGATTTTCTAACTTTTATTTTCTTGAGTATATTAACATATATTTAAAAATCTATAGTTGATAATTCCAATATCTGGATCTTCTGTGGGAATATTTCTATTATCTCTTTTTTAAATTTTTTATTTTTTAATGTAGTATTTTGGTTTTATTGCCTGATATGATGGCTAGTTTTTGTTAAATGTTGGACATTGTGAAATAAATTTGGTGGTATTTATGGCTTTAAAAGATCTTCTGTTCCTCCAGGGAAGATCCATTGCTGCTTTTGGTAAACTGTTAGGGAAGAGTCAGATAACTTTGTTTCAGGTTTTCTAAAGGCAGAACGATTTTCAATTAGCTCTGTATCAACAGTCATTCAGGAATCCCAACAGAAAGCATGGGGTGTTGACCAGGTGGTCCTCCTTGGTGCCTCCTGAACCTCAATGTCATTCATCCTCTCATGAAATTGCCCATGTCTGCTTAGATCCTTGACCTCTGTTTTCTGCAACTTTGACACAGGCCCCAGTGAATCAGCATATGCTTACTGGGGAAAAGCAATGACAAATACTACTCTTCCGTGCTTGTTTTTCCCCTGGGACTTTGGGTGCTAATTTCTTCTACTGTGATAGCTGCTAATGTCTTCAAATTCATTTTAAAATATTATATTTAGCTTCTCCAAATGTTCTCAGTGGGAAGTTTGGTATAAAAATACCAGTCACCACAGCCATGTGTGGGAAAGCTAGTAATCATTCATTCTTAAGGAATCTGTTGGGCTGTTTTACATACTGCCAACTCCTCTTTCACTTGCAAAATGTTTTGTTCCAAACATTTCTTTCTTACATGTACCTTCAATACCCTTCCTTTGACCCCTAATTTTAGCCCCTAATGACTTACTTCAGGAAAATCATCTCTAGTTAATGTTTCATATGAGAGTTAGAATGTCCCTGCCCAAGAAGTATAAATGTAGTGATAGTACTGAAAATACACCAGTGAGGGGGAAAAACACAACTGTGAATTCTAGAATGCAAGAAAACATCAAAATAAATCCCTACTGCCATCAAATAAAGTTTGTCTTTAAAATTCTGTAACTTTCTCAGTCTGAAACTCTGAAAATCAAATACTCCTCCCTTCTTAATTTGGTTTGTTTTTTAAACAGCAACACTGAATTTAAAAAAAAGTAAAAAAGTAGAATTACGGAGTGCCTGAGTGGCTCAGTCAGTTAAGCGTCTGACTCTTGATTTGATCACAAAATCATGAGATCCAACCCCATGTTAGGCACCAGGCTCAGTGGGTCATCTTCTGACCCACTGCCTCTCCCCTAACTTACTGTCTCTCTTTCTCTCTCAAATAAGTCTTTAAAAAAAAAAAAAAAAAAAAAAAAAAAGCATGGGTGCCTGGGTGGCTCAGTGGGTTAAGCCTCTGCCTTCGGCTCAGTCATGATTTCAGGGTCCTGGGATGGAGCCCCACATGGGGCTCTCTGCTCGGCAGGGAGCCTGCTTCCCCTCTTTCTCTGCCTGTCTCTCTGCCTACTTGTGATCTCTCTCTCTCTCTCTTTCTGTCAAATAAATAATAAAATCTTAAAAAAAAAGTAGAACTATAAAAGCAAAAACTAATAGAATAAGAAAATAATCATTTAAGGCATGGCACCAAAATTTTTTTACATCTCTCTCTCTTCCTCTCTGCCCCAGTGATTTGGCACATACTTTTGACCCTGTAGAAGAATCTCTTACCTTTTGGAAGCTTCCCTCTTTCAAGTTGTCCAGACGAACAAGGTCCTTATTCAGTCAAAAGAAGTCAGTGCTGCTTTCAAATATGAGGTGGCTCTTTGCTTCTCCCATGGTTGAAAACTTAAACTTTATAGATAAACACAACCTTGTGTACTCTGTGATTTAAAAGTAAAGCAAATCAAAACAAAACAAAAATGCCTTGAGGTTCAAATTTCCACAGGGGCCTAAATAGTTACAGCCTGCTGGGTTTTGAAGTATATGAAGCTCTTTTACTAATAAAGTTCCCAAACACTGACCACTTTATCAGGGGGGTAGAATTGACCTTTGTCTATCAACTGCTTAACTCCGGTGTTGAGCCTGAGTCCTTTGGTCCTGAATTCCCCTTTCTTCTGTTATTGTTTCCTTTGGAGCCTTGTGTTTCTTTCCCATGAGCAGCCCTCTCTGGAGACCGTCTCAGTCCATCAGAGCTAGGATTAAACTGGAAATTAGTGTCAAAGATGTGATTCCTTTTCCCCAAGTCACCTTGACCCCTATATAAACTTCACTTAAAAACCAAAGCTGAGTCAAAATGTTTGCCAGAGGCAGATTTTGTCAGACCATACAGCATCTTGTTTTACACTTCCCGGGGGAAACAGCTGCTTGTATAATTGACTGCTTAATCGAGAGGCTAATTAGGAGTTTAAAGGTCAACGAGGTCTTCTCAAATATCATTTTGTGTTCAATCTGTGTATAACTAACTGAGCAGCTTTTTTTGTTCAAAAAGTATTTTTCAGTTTCACCTGACCTGGAATATTGTAAGATATTTCACTGTAGAAGGAGAGATGGCATGCACACACACAACTGGGAGCTAGTATGGGGAAAGTATTCGAAAAGTGATCATATACATGCTGGAAACTTAGAGAATGAAGTGGTTACTCTGTCTAGTTCCTTTAAAAAAAAAAAAGAGCAAAAAGTAATAATTATGAAACTTCATCTGGGAATTAGGGCTTTATGAGCCAGTTTGGGAATGGGATCATTGTGTATGCAGAATAAACACATTTGTGTGTCCAAGTCACTGATGTATAAATGAACTTGGGTCCCCATTCCTCATAAGTTGGGGACTGCTCGTGTTTCTGCTACTTTTTTGTCCGTTTCATGTTTTGCTTTGGAATATGTTTAAAGTGGGGTCCATAAATGGGAGAATTTTGCACTATGAAGGAGGCAAAAAGACTTATAAATGAATTACCTTATTTTGTGGCAATAATTTTGTAGGATATTAAAGGTTGTGTGCAAATTAAGTAAAATTTACACCAAAGCATTTGAGAATTCATGTATTGAAGGTGCGGTATATCTGTCTGCTGGGGATCGAAACCAGCTAGAAAACCACATATAATCTTGCCTGTGGTTTTTTCCCATCCTTTTCTCTTATGTGTTAATGAATGTAGTTTCTGATCCAGGATGGCTATTTATCTTGGATTTCATTTATTTCTCAGTGTCTTAGTTCTTATTATGGGGAACATCATTGGAAAGATATCATACTTTCATAGATGACTAATCTGTGATTAAGATAGATCACCCATTGCTTCATAAGTAACATCTGGCATCAAAGATAATTCCATTGACTTAAAATCTCATAAAATGTAACATCATTAGATTGAAGAAAAGACTGTCATTCTCTTTGGTTTTAATGAACAATTCCCATCAGAAATTCACAGAAAGGTGCTTTCTAATTTTCCCTAAAGACCTATACAGTGGCAAACATGTTTTCTGGAGCTATCCTAGAAGTTTGCTTCCCCATGACAAAAGATCCTTGAACAATTAAGGAAAAGGTATAATTCAGGGGCACAAATCATGCTTTAGATCATGCTTCTAATTTGCTAACACTTGTTTTGCTCATCTATAACCACAGATTCTAACAGAGGAGACCATTGATTTCTAATGAAAAATGTGTTTCCGTAGCCAATATGGCCCATAAACATTATCACTTTCCCTTCAGATAATAAATTTAACTGAAAAAAATCTTACACAGAATTACATCATTGATAGCATTTGAATTAATGAGGAAGCTTTACTGTTTTCTGGGAATAAATCAAGAATTCTTTTTTTTTTTTCCCTTCCAATCTATAATGATGTCAAGTCAATGCTGGGAACGCTCCTGAGTTCATATTAGGTAATTGTAGTTTTAACAAAAATGTTAAGTTTTACAGTAATTAAAAACAGTAATAATAGGCTTCTAAATTATTATAGAATAACAATAGAATAAATATCAGGAGTATTTTCTCTAAAGAAACTTTTTCTTTGATCCAGAGTTTTAATTCATAAATTAGGTGCTTTCAATAGCTTAATTTATTCTAATACTGATTACTTTATTGTGTTGGAAAGTTTTGCTCATACTGTCTTTCTTATGGCAGAATGAAAAAAGTTCTCATACTTTATGAAAAAAGTATCATTTTAGAGGAATTAAAAATACTTAAGATGAAAAGGCTAGTATAAGTTGATTAACATACTTCCCTTATTTAAAGTATGCAAATTTATAAGAGTCTAGTAAGCTGAAAAATCTGTTAATTATATGCAGTACTAATACATAACTTTGAAAGCATCTTCTATCTTCATTTACTATTGGCTTATCCTTCTCTAAGGAACAGGTCCAGTATCAGAAAGGAGGAAGCAGCTGAGTTCATGGTACATGGAAAGTTGTTTCTGTGGATACTCCTTTTAATTCTAATGATATCCAGAAGTTTTCTATATTTTAAATACATTTATAACTTCAGAAAATATATCATTCATATTAATATGTCTTTTCCTTTACCAAAGAAGTTAGCTTCCTCTACATTTTAGTTACTCTGTCTGTAGAAACAGACAAGAGTAAAAACCAAAATCCAAACCCAAACTAAAGAAATCTAAAACAACAAAAACAAATCATGCTGCATCATATTCAAATAATTATACTAATGATAACTCCAAAATATTCTTTCTGACCAATATTAAATAATTCTCTTGAATTTTTGTGAATAATTTAAAATACCCAAAGAATTCGTGAACTACACACTTGACTTTAAAAACCTAGTGGTAGTTCTCAAAAGGAAAAAAATCAACATTTTAAAAGTATTGACTGCCTGGAAATTGCAAGTTGCTCTACACACATGAATTTTTTTTATTCTTTCCATAATTCCATAATACATTTTATCTGCTAGGACACTGGGACTTGGGGAAGTTAGGCAAAGTGTTTGAGCTTACACAGCTATTCCATGCTGGAAATATATTTCAAATATGTGAATATATAACTTAAAAGACCATGCTCTTCATATTATATCACTTCAGTGACAAAACTGTTCAATTATCAGTCTTGAAGAAGTCTACCTCTTGTCAATAAGTACATCAGCTGTCAGCAAGTCAGACCTGAGATTAGCCTTCAGTTGAGTAGGTTTTCTTTCTATCTAAGGGAAAAACTTTCTGGAGTTAAAATATTTCTGTTAAGTAGGAGAAGTGAGGGGTGCCTGGGTGGCTCAGTGGGTTAAAGTCGCTGCTTTCGGCTTAGGTCATGATCTCGGGGACCTGGGATCAAGCCCTGCATCCGGCTCTCTGCTTGGTGGGGAGCCTGCTTCCCCCTCTCTCTCTGCCTGTCTCTCTGCCTACTTGTGATCTCTCTCTCTGTGTCAAATAAATAAAATCTTAAAAAAAAAAAGTAGGAGAAGTGAATCCATTTAAGAGTAAGAAGTGGGGTGCCAAGGTCAGAAACTGAAGGGTCTTCTTGGCAAATTAATAAGTTAGTGTGCTACATTTATACACACACACACACACACACATACACACACATGCACATGGGCAAAAGTTCTCTGGGTCAGAGAATTTTCTTCTTCTTCTTCTTCTTTTTTTTTTTTTTCTTGTAGCAAAAAGTAGCAGCCACAGCAGTAACTTGCACCAGCTTCTTACATTTTAATTCCATAGCATAAGATAAATTGCTAGGAGTTAACCTGTATGTATAGTAGGTTGCAACACTTGAGAAGAACTCCAAACTAAGGAGACTCTGAGCTTTCATAGGGGCAATTGCTAATGTCCCCATTTTCCATTCTGGAGAGAGGTTACTTCTTAACTGGAATAACAAAATGTCTTCCAAGGTAGCAAAGGAAGGCATGTCAAGATCTACAGCTCTGGAATATAAGCAATTATCTCCAGGAAGGAAAGAAAAGTCCTTTATCTTTACTCTCCTGGAATGTCCCTATTTCTCTTTGGTGGAACACACCCTCTCTAGCTTCTATATTCAAGCATGTCCTTTATTCAAAGATTGAGAATATGCAGGAATTCAAGAAGTTCATGGAAAATTATCTCCAACAAAGCCTTGGAACCAGTATTCCTCTTGTTTTGCCCAGCCATGTCTATAACCTCTAGCTTGAACTCTAGCTTTTTTATTTGAATACCTGTTGTTTCTCCCTCTCTATATTTTGGTGAGTTTCTTAACCCTTAAAAAAAAAAAAAAAAACAAGGAACAACAATTTAAGTGCAAGTTATGTATTTGAATGTGTGATGTTAGGCATCAGAAATGAGCCCCAGGGAGCAGAGGTGGTGGTGCTATATAAGATTAGACTCTGAAGTGCCTTGTAGCCTTTTCTGAAGATGTTTCATGAGAATGGTTCACATTTTATCTCTCTCAGGCTCATGGTGAAGTGGTCACCAGTAGGGCAGTGTATTAATCATATTGGTTGATGTCTCCGCCTGCCTCCTTTCCTTCTGTTCTAAACCCTTGACTCCCGCGAGCTTCCATGGCCCCACTGTAAAGCATTTTCCCCTTAATCTTTGCTATAGGCTCTACCCTGTAGAGGACTTAGGCCGAAACCAGTGCTTTGTGATTTAAGAAATAGTTTTACAGACATTATTTTCCATACATCATTTTAAAATTAAGATTTTTTTTTTTAATCAAAGTGACATTGTGAACATAAATTATTATCTTGTTTTAAAGTGCTTACATGGAGGAGCGCCTCGGTGGCTCAGTAGGTTAAGTGTCGGACTCTTGATTTCCACTCAGGTCAGGATCTCAGGGCAGTGAGATCCAGCCCTGCATCTGGCTCTGCTCCGGGGTGGAATCTGCTTGAGATTCTCTCTCTCCCTCTCCCTCAGCTCTCACTTACACTCTTTCTCTCTTTCTGAAAGTCAATAAATAAAATCATTAAAAGAAGAAAGAAAACACCAGCTTTCGGCAGGATCTACTTATTAAGATGTTCAGGTGTCATCACTTTTGCAGTTCTCAAGCTTATTACTTCTCATCCCTTTCATTTTTCCTTAATAATTGTTTAATTTTCCATTTATTCGGTTTTATAAATACCTATGATCAAGTTTTTTCCAAATTTTCCAATGCAATCTAGTAAAATACCAATGATCATATTCCTAAACACTCCAACTTCCTAAATAATCTATCAGTTACATTTCACTTTCATGGAAAACCTCTTCTCCCAGATGTCTACCCATGTCCTCCAGTCTGGAAGAATTCCTCTCTAGAAGCAATGTACAAATGCATCTTGTTGTTTGCCTTAACTTTTTCCCTTTGTTAGATATCACATTTCTTGAATCTTGTTTCTTCCTATTTCTTGGCTTATCCCTTCATTTGGTTGGAAACATTCTTTCACTTTCTGGAAAGGAAGCTAATATTTTGAGGTTTTCTGAGTTAGGCCACATCATCGGACTTATCTAGGCTTAAGATTGGAGAGAAAGATTACTTAGATTTTGGCTCAAATTACTTTTACTTTGATTTATACTCAACTGGTAAACAATATTACAAGAATAGATGAGGTATAAATGAGCGTGTTTGTAGACCAAAGTGTACCCAAACTTCTAGGGTCGATACACCCTGCCATCGTGGACAAACCTCAAGTTCATAATACTACGAACTGGATGCTTGCCACTTTTTATTCCATTTGCTTGGTAGGAAGGACTAGATCAGCATCCAAAGTTCTGCTTAATGCTTTCTTGTTTTATTTTATTAGTAGGGGCATTTTGCCACAGTTAAATGCTATTTGTATCTGTGAAAATATTCTTATTTTCCCTGTATGCTGGACTGATGGTTTAGCTGGATGGAGTATTCTGGGTTGAAAAATATTTTCCCTCTCAATCTTGCATGCTTGGTCTCACTATCTTTCAGTATCCAGTGCTGCTTTTTTTTTTTTTTTTTAAATTTGGATTTTATTTATTTATTTGATAGACAGAGATCACAAATAGGCAGAGAGGCAGGCAGAAAGAGAGGAGGAAGCAGGCTCCCTGCTGAGCAAAGAGCCCAATGCAGGGCTTGATCCCAGGACCCTGGAATCATGACCTGAGCTGAAGGCAGAGGCTTTAATCTACTGAGCCACCCAGATGCCCCTCCAGTGCTGCTCTTAAGTAGTCTGGTGCCATGCTTACTTTTCTTCCTTTCATGGTGTCATTTTTTCTGCTGTCTCTATCTCTTAAAACATCTTGATCTTCTCTATAACCCATTGATTTACATCACTTGTGAACCTTCTCCAGCTCCTCAGCGACCTTCACTGCAGTGATAGCAGTTTCAGGGATAGAAGGGAAGGGAACATTCTGTTACGGTAGATACTAATTAGTGCTCTTGGCTCCCTTCAGCTACTATTCATTGTTCAGTAAAGTGTCTCTGGTTTTCTGTTTCTCCTACTGTTTCATATCACCAAGACTGTAAGTTTGGCAGGTCTATATTCCAATAGATTAAAAAAATGTATCTTATATGTTTGATGATGAAGTCCAGAGATGACACAAGTGAAGGGCTTAGGAGTGATGAAGGTGAGTTATAAATGGGCTGGTAGCGAGCACTGAGCCTCTTTAACCTAAAACTAATGCTGGTAAAAATGAGAATTATAGTTAAAAAGCTGAACACAAATTTATAAACCTTGAAAATGTGGAAATAATAAATGAAAATCCATAGATTGTGAGAAGAAAGTTTAGGAATTCACATCTACTTATTTTCTGTACTAGGGAATGATAAATAGATGGTGTCTTAGTCTAATAACTAAAGAAAAAAATAGCCAGAATATTTTTCTTAAAATCACAAAGGTAATCTCCCAGAAGAACTGATTTAAAGTAACTAGCAGTTGTCATTATACAATTTCAAATCTGGCATTCTCACGGGACAAGAAAGATATCAAATTATTAGCATTAATCTCGTGTTTTTTTGTTTTTTGTTTTAAGATTTTATTTATTTACTTGACAGACAGAGATCACAAGTAGGCAGTGAGGCAGAGAGAGAGAGGAGGAAACAGGCTCCCCACTGAACAGAGAGCCTGATGCGGGGCTCAATCCGAGAACCCTGGGGTCATGACCTGAGCTGAAGGCAGAGGCTTAACCCACTGAGCCACCCAGGCTCCCCTGGGTCTCTCAGATCTGTTTTTAAGGAAGAAGTATTTATTTCTTGTCATATCTGCTACTGCTAACTTCTTTAAATAATAAATCCAAGTTGATGAGGAGAAACATCGCAGTTGAGAAGTAGCCACAAAGTTGTTAAGTATCACTTACTATAGGTTTGCTATAGATAGAAGAATATGAGTTTCATGAAATTTTACCATGTATTGATTTTCTTTAAGAGACCATTTTAACTGCTTTTAAATTATTGTTATTTGTTTAATTGATATTTCCTGGAATGAAACTTTATGCTGTGATTGGGCTACAAGGTAATTTAATTTCTTGTGGTATAAATTGGCAAATATTAGCCTATGTATTTTGTAAGATCACACTTAGTATTTTAAATAGCTTTACTTCAAAGTATTGAATATTTACACAAGTAAATACATGAGTATTTACATAATATACACTTCAAAGTATTTTGAGAGATAGCAAAGCGGAAAGTGAAGTGGTTCAACCTCTTCAGCTGAAAAGATAAAACACAAATCATAACCTGAAACAAATGAACTTTCATTCTTTCTTAGTTTCCCCACCAGCCACTCAGAGGCCTTATTAACTACAACTCATTTTGGCTATAAGTATAAGCCCGCCTATGTTCTGTAAAAGCATAGGGTAGAATTCACAAGATTTCAGAGATAAGAGACCTAGAAGGTTAAAGGACTTGTCTACATTCCCTTAGATAGTAAAGGACCAAGAATTAGAATTCAGGTATTTGACCAAGTTTCTTTGTAATCTGTCTCTGAAAGCTGTGATTCTTAAATTTTGATGTACGATACTCACTACAGAATCACTTGACAGTCTCTCAGATCTGGGTGAGACTCAGGAATCTTTCTTAAGAAGTACTCCAGTTGTTGTCGCCTAGACTTGGACATACATCACTTTAAAGTTGTTTCTTTAAAAGCAGTCCAGTGGTCACCTATCTTTACAGAATACTTATATCAAATCACATTCAGTGGAGTAGTATTTGTTTCAGAAGTCAGATGATACCTGACCTCACAGAACATTATTATACAGTTTTTAAAAGTTGCAAGCAACTGGTTGCCATCAAAATAAGCCTACAAAGCGATTATTTTACATCATAGTTACCTTGGGTTGACCTCTTTGCAACCTGTGCAGATCATTAGCATTATTAAATTTTCAGTCCTAGAAACCAATCTCAGATTTCTCTCTTAAAGACTGTTAAAGTGTGTAGGCAAATGGAATTTCTGTATATCCCATCTGCAGCATTATTTCATGTTTTTCCTCATTCACACTATAAAACTTTATGAACCTGGGCTGTAATACAACAATGTAGTTCACAGTCCATTGGTGTTTCTGAAATCAGTCTTCTGAGACGTCTGTATGGACATGATTTTGCAGGTAATAGGCTGTTTCAGTTCTGCTTGAGCTTTCACTGCCGTCTCCACCCCAGCAACAGCTGTGTTTTACTGTTGTCATTTGGAATGCATAAATAAAGGCGAGAACACCAATATTCCTTTTAATTTTCTGTTCCAATAAATAATTAGGGTAAGTGTAAAGAGTGTGCAGTCGCTTTGAATGACACTATAAAAATGTATGATGGTTCAGCATATATCCATAAATTACAAATATATCTATAAGTAGAGCACTCTCCATGATGGCTCTTAATTATAATATAAAAATTCTCTCAAATTTTAGTAGGCTTTATTTTTGGCTATTTTTTTTTTTTAATGAAACAGGCATATGTCTTATCAGTAACAAAATGGGAACTAAAATAATGAACTGAGCTAGGGAGAAGCAGTAGAATTTTCTACTGCAGAGGTTGAAAACTATGACCTGTATGCTAATTCCAGTCCACTGCATGTTTTTGTAAAGTATGTATACTTTACATATATACATGTACTCTGCATACATGTGCTCTACCATTAGTGTGTGTATTGACTATGCACATAAGCTGTAACAGTATGTTTGAGTAGTTGTAAAGATACCATATGGCCTAAAATATTTACTATTTGACCTGTTTTCAAGTACTTTGCTGACCCATCACTCTAACCCAATGGTTTGCAGACTTCACAGAATTCTTGGAGATCTTTCAAAAAAATACAAAAGTCTAGATTCCATACTTAAGGATTTGAATTCAGTTAGTCTGGAGAGAGGATCAGAGCTTCCTACATAATTTGAATATGCAGGAAGAATTGAGAAATACTTTTGGACCCCACAATAAGTTGACATTCCTCACAGAGAATATGACATTGTTCTCAGAGAGTGGGAGGTCATTCAGACTCAGATTTGTCAATGTAAGTCATGCCCTCAGATAAAAACAAATCCAAGATGACTTTCTTCTTGTTTGGTTGATCAAATAAATGCTTCACAAGTGACCTGACATGACTTGAAATGATCCTGGAGAAGCTGAATGCCATGTAAAGTATATTCATCATGGTTCAGAGGAAGGAAAATTACCCCATATTGAAGTGTCAGTGACTTCGGAAGTGTATGTTTTGAACTGTGCAGACGTGCTTCAGATATTGGTAGAACCCAGTTCTTCGGACAGGGTCACTGTAGAGATTTAAAATTATTTTTTTCCTTCCCTGATCTTTGCCCTAAAATCCCACAATCAGAGTTTGTCCATCTTGGCTTGCCGTAGCCTAGTTCATTTCAACAAAATGTACTGACCCAGGTGCTACTGAGTGTTGAGCATGCTGCCATGAACAAAACAGACATTACCTGGCTCTACTGGAAATTTTAAGTTGGGGTCTTTTGAAAGATTGATATGGAGTAGGGTGAAGAGGGGGTGGTCAAAGGGAGAAGGATGAGAAGGATAAACAGAGCATTTGCAATTATCTTGGACTGATTATGACAGAGTAGTAAAGGTACACATGAATTTGAAGAGTAATTAGGATTACAATTTTGAGGGCCTTTTTATTTAATGCCAAGTTAAGGAGTACGGACTTTCCACAAGACAATAGGAAACACTTCAAAGGGTTTTTGAACTGTAGAGTGAAATGATCAGAGGACAAAAATATTATTCTGCAGATATATGGGGAAAAATATTCAAGAAGGAGCAAGTCTTGAGACAGGAAATCCAGCTAAGTGTTTTTTGGGACACAGAGACTGATGCTATGAAGTAGGGAAATGGACAACAGTGAAAGAGATCAGCAAGTTTCAAAGGTACAGTGGAGGTATGAAGGATACAGGACTTGGAGATTCCTCAGATGTTGTTGGTAGAGAAGGAAAAAAAGGAATCTGGGAGGACGAAAGCTATGGCTCCATCTTTGTTCAAGAAAAAGCATTTGTAGTGCTTAATATTGATTCAGTTTTATATTTCTCTTGCCTCCAATTCTGCTACTGAAATAACTACCGAAAAGGAAAAAAGCAAAAAAAAAAAAGCAAAAAAAAAAAAAAAAAGACCCCAACTCTGGCTTTACTGGGACCACAAATGGAAAGTCAATTTGCTTCATGACCCTTGAGGAAAGTGTTAATTTTGAGGATTTCATTTTGTAAAGGGCTGGGGGCCACACTGAAATGAGCGATGACATATTCACAACTATATTCATATTGCAAAATGTGAAAGGCAAAGGTATTTGCATACCTCTGTCAGCTTTGGACAAGAAACCCCTCCACCTTAAAGATCCATTCATCCTTCCGAACGATCCCACTTAATGTATGACTCATATTCATTCAACTGCTGTACTTGGAACATTTAAAGGATCCATGGGCCATTTACTTCTTTTAGAGATTGTTAGCAATGCTATCTTGGGGATTTATGCTTCCTTTACCATGTTTCGTGAACTGTGAGGTAGGTCTTTACTATTCATTTATCCTCGTCCGGGAAAAACCAGAGCAAGAATAAGAGGAAAATAGCAAGGGAGGCAATGTTTATATTTATTGTTCCTACATTGAACACTGGCAAAACAGTATTCTGCATTCAAATGATAAATATTCAGCAAGGTATGTATCAGTTATAGAATAACCCAGTGAAAAGAGTAAGTTTTATCTGTATTCGTATTGATTCCAGGTTAGTCATACATCATCTTTATTGAGAGCTACACATGGCTTGCTATGAAAGCAACGTGTCCTTGCATTCTCTTGCTAACTTTCTTCAGTTGATTCCATGCATTATAAAGTTTTCTCTTCCACTTTCATAGCCAAATATTAAATGCAAGTAGGTGTAAGACTAAAACTGGATAATTGAAAAAGTTAACTATCCTGTTTTAAAAATGTGATTTCTGCTTTCATTTTCTGTTCTTTCCTACTAGACTATATATAAAACCTTCTGTAATATCATGAATTACTTCCTTGCCATGTGTTAATATCTTACCTAGTTTCCAATCATAGTAAATATCTGATCTGTATTGAAAACTTTCATTCAACTTCCTTTTCCACCCACTGTCACATTAAACTCTTAAAGACTTTGTTTAGTTTTCCTATAATTGTGAGCTTTTTTTTTTCTTTCTCTTTACAGTGACTCTTCTCTCCCTTCCCAGTGTTTGAAGTTCTTGCAGAGTTAGCATTCTTTATGGTTTATTTTGATCTACATGAGTTCAAAGTGTAGCTACCTTGAACCCACCTGTCCTTGGCATTTCCAAAGGCAGGAAGAGTTCCGTGATTTTTGTGCACACTTATAGATAGTAGCAATACTTCTTTTTATAGGAAATGTGAGTGGATTCTCTTATCAACATTTCTTTGTTGTGTCCCAATAGGATGGTACAGAAAAGAAATCATTCCAATTGTCAGAAGCTTTTCTGGAAAAAATTCAGAGAATTTCTTATTTAGAAATTAGCAAACATGATGGTACTAATTATAGACATAATAGTAGGTATTCAGAAAGGAAAATGTTCTAGGGGTTAGATTTACTGAATATTTAATATCAAAGATAGGGCTTGGATAAAATGTGAAATGATGGATGAATAAAAGCTAGAATAGGCAGAGGAGTGCATAGAGATGAGGTAGCGAGATGGTGAGGAAAGACAATAGCCACTTAAAATTGAGAAACTGGCCTTAAACAGGAATGCTAGTCTCAGGTCATGGCAGGAACCCTACCTACCTAGTGAAATCATTCTTGGGTTTTTCTCCCCATTGTCCCCATAGGTGTTTGCCTTTCTGGACTGGAGTATAGGTTTGACTTTAAAGGGTTTTCACACTTGACTATTCTCAGATATACATGGCCTCTCTCTGATCACTTTTACTCCTGTGTATATGTAAAAGTAAGATAATAGGAAACCACTTACAATATGTTTTAGGCTTCCAGAACCTTTAGTTATCACAGGACAGCAGAAATAGAATCCTTTTGCAAATGACAACTTTAATATTTTGTTGGTCAGTTCATAAATATGTGTCACGCATGGCTCCAGATTCTGGTCATATAGAAATAAACTCACTCCCTCATGGAGCTCACATGTTAGTGCCAGGAAGAAGAAAATAAACACACAAAAGTAATTGAGTAATTTAATTTCATGTGCTTATGAGGATATGAAATTATGAGGGAGAGGGTGCTACTTTAGCTAAGATGTTCAGTAAAAGTATCTTTGGGGAAGTGATGTTGAAGATGAGATGTAGCGTTTAAGTCGAGACAGAACAGAAAAAGATGCAATAAATGAGAAGAGTCTTAAGTGGGAATGAACTTGATTACTCAGGGGACATAAATAAGTCTAGCATGCTTTGACTATAGTAGGGAAGAAGATAAAACTAAAAAATGCAGACGTTCATATTTTAATTTTCTACACAAGTAGGTATTTTGCCAAGGCACCATATTTGGTTCAGTTTTTATAACATGCTTTGATGTGTTGTGGCATTCCTACTTAATTTTTGCTTACCTTTATGAGTTAACCGAAGGTCAGATATTTTGAAAGACTGAATCAATTCCTAATCCTGTGGCAGGATTTTGACTTGCAGCAAATTCATCACTTATCAAAAATCAAAGTAATTTTTTCTTCCTTTTTAATATTTAAAATGTGATAAAACTTCTCTTCCTTATTACATTTTCCAGCAGGCTTAAAGTTTATGATGTTATATGTAGGTAATGCTGAATGAAGGAAATGCTAATAAAATTTAACCAAAGGTTCATTTTATGTGAATACAAAATGGATGTGAGTTTAGCTTCTTTCAGCTTGGGTTGATGAGTTTTGTAGCTTTCATATGTGACTTTGAATCCTAGAAGTTTTCCTTATTGGATCTGTCAACTTAGACAAGTTAATACATCTCCAGGTCTTCATTTACCCCATCTGTACAATGGAAGATCATTTTATGTGGGTTTTAGGAGGATTACATAAGGAGGTGAAGTGTGTGGAAACGCCTCACTCAATCCATCACCCATCACATCCATCACAGTAAACACTTGAGTGTGTAGAGATGAATGGGGAGCAGTACATACTCTCTCATCTTTCTTTAACGTGCCTTGCCTCCTCAAGTTCAAGGACTCACTTCTCCACAGAAGTAGTTATGCTCTGAATCAGAGGGTGTTGAAAACTATCAAATAACTATGTGTACTGGCATCAGAAAATGGGGGGTAATGATTTTCAGGTAATGATTAAATTATAGGTTTTGGGTCCCATTCCTACTCTTTTATAGTGGTAGAGCCAGCCCACCTTTAGAAGAAGGAACTTAACAGGCACTTTCTTCCAAGGCACCTAAAGGATGTCTTTCTGCTCTGTTTCTCATTTGCAACCAGCCTCCGAAATGCTTTTTTTACTTTGACCCATTGACAGAAAATACTTGAGGCCTCAACTGTGGAATTCTCCACTGACTTCTCACTATCCTGTCTGTTCAGTGTGTCAGAGTCTCCATTTAGCATACATTTTTACTCTCCTGCAGATTCCAGGATCTTAACGATGCAGAACCTGACCCATTTCTTAGGCGGGTCCTTGACTGGGTTACTCCCTGGCTTTGTTCTCTTCAGACAGGGCCACAGCTCAGGATCTTTTCTCCTATGGAGACTTCCACCCTGTTGTTTTTCAGTTACTTTTTTGCTTTTGGATGTACTGAGGTACATTCTTTTCTGCTCTCAGAATAAGTAGGAAAGGCCATGGAAATCAAGAGGCAACTGGGGAAGATTCAATAGTCAGGATGTAGTTCCCAAATCATAAAATGATACCATTTTAAAGCATTTATTTTAAATTCTCCTTACAATGTCTACACTTTGAAATCAGTAATTTCAAATATGCTAAATTGTTTTTGACCAAAGATATTTTATTCTTTCTCTGCATTTCTTGTGTTCAAAGCAAACAAAGAAAAGTGTGGGAAGTGTTTTGATTCTTATCAATATCATCGGAGTATTTATTAAATAGTCGATTTTAAATGGTGTCTAGATTCAATGAGTTAAAGGTAAGGTCTCTCAGCTTTTTCAATATTTACGACTGAAATAAATAAATGGCATGCCATCTTGGGATGTTCCTGGCAGCATCCTTTTGTTTCTTCTACCCTTGCCTTACCTTTCTTTTTTCTTCTCTTTCATGCTAGGTACTGTATATGGGAGGTGTGGTATTTAAATCAGTAGGTATAATAAAACATAGCAAGTGGTCTGGTGAAGGCATTTGTAAAGTACTATGGGAATTTAGAGAATGGAATGACCATGCTTTCAGGGAGAAGTTGAACATCAAATTAAGTCTTAAAGTATATATGTAGGGACTTGCCAGGTGGATAGGGAGATGGGGATTCTAGTAATGATGGATGATGACTGTAGAATTTCTCCAGAGAAACAGAACCACTAGGTCATTCATTCCTTCATTCATTCTTTATGAGAAATTGGTTCATGTAACTAGGAAAGCTGAGAAGTTTCACGATCCCCTGTCTACAGGCCAGAGACCCAGGAAAGCCAGTGGTGTAGTTTTAGTGCAAGTCTGAAAGCCTCAGAACCAGGGAAACCAGTGGTATAAATCCCAGTCCAAAAGCAGGAGAAAGATTGATGTTCTAGCTCAAGCATGCAAACAAGGAGCAGTAGGGGTAAATTTTTCCTTCCTCAGCCTTTAGTTCTGATCAGGCCCTTAATGAATTCGATGATGCCGACCCACTGATTCAAATGTCAGTCTCATCTGGAAATACCCTCCCTATTGAGCTTCTAGGAAATAATGTTTAATCTGAGCACCCCTAGCATAGTCAGGTTGATACAGAAAATTCACCATCAAAATGACTAAAGGTCTGAAAATTATGCATTGGAAAAAGTCATTTGTTCATTGTGATGAAACAACTCAGAAAATTTATTCTTCCAAGTGTTTTAGAAATATCTGTGATCTTTTTGAAAATTCTCCATGATCTGAAAATCTCTCAGGGAGTTTTGTTGTTCCTCATTCTTGTGTGACCCGTTTTACACCTTAGTTTTACCTTCTTCAGCTTCATAAGATTAAAGGAGTTCAGAAGTAGTATATGAATGTTCTGAAATATTTTTAGACTATCTGGGATGATTGCAAATTGGATGAGAAATCCTCTTTGATTTCTGGCTCAATGGTAACTTCATGTGGAAATGTATAATCTGAGTTTCTTACATTCCTTGGCACAACTAGTTTCCCAGAAAAGGAAAAGGCATGTAATTTGAGAGCTCAAAGTAGACCGAAGAGTCATCCTTTTTATTACTTATCAACTATTTATTACTTATCAACCTGTAACCTTTCAGTCACCTGAGGTTCTTGTGAAACATTTCAGTTACTCCTGAGGCTCAGCCCCCTAAAAATTCACAAAAATTATCTGACATCTTCTAGCCCTGCATGCAGAGTTCTATAGTTGTAATAGGCAAAGTGCTCCTCTGATGTTCCTAGATGGAGTGAATGGTAGAGCTGAACATGTCATGTCAGAAAATATTTATATTTATTATTATAGCAATTTCCTTAATGGTTGATGAAAATTTAGTGAGAATAAGACTCTTATGAATCTCAACCATTACCAAAGAACATAAGTAAGGCAGAAAGTTACACTCCACTAGAGTGTCACAATGGAAAATCCATCTTTCAGTCATACCATCATGGGTGCTATGGGAGGCGGTTAGCTTTGCTGTCTGCATGTTCTCACTCCTCTGTCATACAAGACTCCCATATCCAGTGGAACCAGATCGGTTCCTAGATCTGTGCCTGACGGAATTTCTGTTTATGACTCCTCTGTACGTTATACAGCCTCTAAAGACCAAGTCTTCCATTTCTACTGGACTTTTCTACTACCTTTCTTCCAGAATGGTGCACATAAATAGTTCTCCATCAAACCCTGTGGGTCTTTCCACTAGTCCTTCTTCATATATTTTTTAAGACATTCCTTTTCTCTGTCCATTGCTCCTTTTGATTCATTCATCCATTCTTCCATCTAGCCATCAAAAAAAATTTTTTTCCGGGGTGCCTGGCTGGCTCAGTGGATTAAGCCGCTGCCTTCGGCTCAGGTCATAATCTTAGGGTCCTAGGATTGAACCCCACATCAGGCTCTCTGCTCAGCAGGGAGCCTGCTTTTCCCTTCTCTCTCTCTGCTTGACTCTCTGCCTACTTGTGATCTCTGTCAAATAAATAAATAAAATCTTAAAAAAAAACTATTTAAAGAAAAAAATTATTTTTTTTCCTTCACCCAGCCATACATGCATCTTCTTCTGGCACCTTCAAATATTTAATCATGTCTTACACTAAACACAATTTTGGAATACAGAAAAAGATAAGATATAGTTGCTATTGAAAAAAAAGAAAGCACAAAAACTTAATTTTCTATTTATGTTAAGGTTATCACTCTATGGGTGCCTGGGTGGCTCAGTGGGTTAAGCCTCTGCCTTTGGCTCAGGTCATGATCTCAGGGTCCTAGAATCAAGCTCCGCATCGGACTCTCTGCTCAGTGGGGGGCCTGCTTCCCCTTGCCCCCCACCTGCCTCTTGCCTACTTGTGATCTCTTTCTCTCTGTCAAATAAATAAATAAAATCTTTAAAAAAAAGGTAATTACTCTATGTTCCCAATGTAAAAGTCTTTGTGTTGGGGGAAAAAATCACTTTCACTTTATAAATTATTTTATTAATTTTTATAAAGATTTTATTTATTTATTTGAGAAAGAGAGAGAGCTAGAGAGAGTGAGCATTAGCAGAGGGGAGGGGTAGAGAGGGGAAGAAGCAGACTCCCTGCTGAGCAGAGAGCCTGTTGCAGAACTGGATCCCAGGACCCTAAGATCATGACCAGAGTTGAAGGCGGATGCTTAACTGAGTGAGCCACCCAGGTGCCCTATTTTATTAATTTTTTAAGTTTTCAAATGACAAATGACTGATGAAAAAAAATTCAAAGGCATATAAAAATATAGAGGGATATATACCAAATGACAATTATCTATAATCCTACTATTTTGAAATAAGCACCCTTGTGTTTTTGCTATACTTCCCTAAACTATTTTTTCCCTATGTATGTATTAGAAGCTCAGAGTATGTTTTGGAGACCTCCTATACAAGAAGTTGGGAGGTGATCACTAAGTTTGTAGGGGTGATTGTTAAAGTACGGATTCAGGCTGTTGCATTCATGTCTCTGGGGTGGTTGTTATGCATCTTGAAGTTAAAGAACCACTAATTCACAAATATCTTGACGTTTTGATTGTATTACTTCATCCATATTTACTTTTTTTCTGTCCCAATATGGTCTCTTTCTAAAGTCTCAGCTAATAGTCTACCTGCAGGGAAATGGCTTCAGCTGTTCACTCATTACATTTAGTCTATATTTGGTTTTTAATCAAAGTGTAACAGAAAGTTCAATAAAAATAGCACTTTACCCTAGCTAATGTGTGTACCAAATCCCTAGAAAACATTATAAAAACCACAGATACTATACTAGACTTCCATATCCTGCTGTAAAAATCAGATGCCTCTGCCCAGAACAACCTGGAACAGAGAGAGATTGTCCGATTACCTCCATCCTTTCTTCACGGAGAAACACCAGAGTAGCTTCGTGGCCCTGGAGTTTTGTCTCTCAGCATATTGTAGTCCAACCTGGACACAGATGAGATGAGGCAGATGACAGATGATAACTGTCAACAGGCTTCAGAGGCAATGCCATATTTGAGAAAAATAGTTGTTGATTGTCATTTGAAAATTTCTTCAGTTCATGCCAAAGGCTTGACTTCCTGGAAATCACTTCCATCAAAGAAAGGCAGACAATATTATGCTGTGGATGATGCAGCATCTTATGGAACTGTGGTGGGACAGTAACATCAGCTGACTGCTTCCTCTCTGATGACAAAAATATCATTCACTTTTTGTTGTTGTTTTGGCTGAGCAGGCAGGACCAAGTGTTTCCTCGGGTGCCATTCATACAGAGTTTGCTTTCTATCTATGTGCTAGAATTTGTATCTTCATGTATCATCTTCACAATATTCTAAGAACTGTTTTTCCAGATGTGGGTAATGAAACAACAAACTTTAAGGAAAAGAATAGATTGTACCCAAGTACACCGATATAGAAATTTTTGTAGCAATGCATTGATTTCATGTCAAATTCTGAAGTCTTCATAGAATTTTATTTAGTTTTAATGTTAAGAGTGTGTCTCATCTCTTGATTAAATTGCTTATTTATGTTTATCTGCTCATTTAATGTCTTTATCTGTCATTAGAATATAACATTGCCTCTCCAGTACCTAGTATGTTTGGCGCATCATAGATATAGGAATGCACCCTTGTCCCAATCTTCTAGGCATCATGGGGAAGAATTTGTCCAGGAGCATTGGTTCTGTGTTCCTCCTGAAGGCAGCTCCCAGTGTTCCACATACTTGCTCAAAAGTCTTATATTTCATTTTAAATAAAATGTTGTTAAAAACATTTCATTTAAGGCCCTCTAGGGATCAAACTCTAAATTTCTTACCTACTTTCATCTCCCATATTTTCATATATGTATTTTCCCATGTCTAGGCCTTTGCATTTTCATTCCCTTAACTTAAATACTCCTCAGTGCTCTTGAAATCCTACTTAGAGTGTATGCCTACAGTTGGTTTAGAAGTACTTACCTGATTCCCTGAATGGAAGGGGCTTTCTAGCCTTTGAAATGTCAACCGCTTTTATAACTATCAGGACACATCACATGATGTCTTACATCATTTTATTGCTGACTGGTCTTCCTGTGTATATATTTTCTCTGACACTAGGTGATTGCCTTTAGACAAATAACCATGTCCTTCCACTCAGCCAAGTACAAAATAAGTGCTCAGTATTTATTTATTTGTTTATTGAACAAATAACTGGACATTTGGAAAAATGAAGTCTGGAATAGATACTTTATTATATTTACCCTGGGGTGTGGGGGGATACAGTATTTTCCAGGATAAGATATTAACTCTTAATAATGCAGTGTTGTCTTCTCTTACTCATTTTATGCTATGATTCCCTGTGTATTTGTAGTACTTTAGGAGATTGGGTTTTCTATATAATTAATTGGCAGGCAAATTATTGTGAGAGATCACATGTCTTGAATAAGGTAAGTAACATAGACCAAAATGAATGTTTATTTCCAATAATTAGATTTATTTAAAAAATCTTTAATATTGCCTTATGCAGGTTTATTCAATATTTCTAAAATCATTTAACTATGGTCATCAAAACTGCTAGCTCTTGAAATTCATCTTTCCCATCATAGAATACAAACCAATTTAGAAATTGTAAAAATTCTATGGTGGGAAAGATATTTTCTGAACTTAGAGTATATATTGAATGGTTATGAATATAGATTGAATATATGTACTAGAAAAATTTATGAAGCAATTTATGTGATTTTGATGTGTATCATCTAAATCTTCTCTGAATTATAGGTGAATTGTGAGACCATTTTCAATAAATAGAATAACCTATGGTTGGTTCTGAACATAAAGTGAAAGCATGCTTTGATAACTACATGGGTAATTGGGCCAAAGTAGGCTATTAAAGAAAAAGCTAGGAATGTTTGTTTTTTCATTTCAGTATTTTAAGATTGTTGTAATGAATGACAATGGTACTTGCCTGTGGATTATCTGTGATCATAGCTAAAGACAGAGTTTGAGATTCAGTGGATGACCCTGTCTGATTCAAACAGCATTTCTCCATTAAAAAAAAAATTAAAAAAAAAATTAAAAGTAAAAATTATATTTTCAAAGAAATTTTTATTAAACAATTTCCTTGGCCAAGTGACATGTGTTTAGGGAAATGGAAATGAATAATGCAATGGAATTGACTTCTAGATGTCTATAATACAGATTAAACTAATACAAAGATTCTATTTCTTTAGAAGATACTCTAGGTTCACAATTTTTACTAATGGTTCTACTTTGCTTTTCTATTTCATTCAGTACTATGTGGGGAAGTCACTTTAAAAGTGACACATCTAGGGTGCCTGGGTGGCTCAGTGGATTAAAGCCTCTGCTTTCAGCTCAGGTTATGATCCCAGGGTCCTGGGATCGAGCCCCGCATCAGGGTCTCTGCTCGGCAGGGAGCCTGCTTCCCGCCCCCCTCTGCCTGCCACTCTGCCTACTTGTGATCTCTGTCAAATAAATAAATAAAATCTTAAAAAAAAAAAAAGTGACACATCTATATTTCAAGCTTATAAAAAAAACACCACATATCTGGGGTGCCTGAGTGGCTCAGTCAATTAAGGATCCATCTCTTGGTTTTCAGCTCAGGTCATGATCGTCATGATCTCCAGATCACGAGATCCAGGCCGGTATCAGGCTCCCAGCTCAGCATGGAGTCTGCTTAAGATTCTCTCCCTGTGCCCCTCCCCCTTCTCTAAAATAAATAAGTCTGAAAAAGAGAGTGAGAGGGAGAGATTTATTTATTTTAGAAAGAATATGCACTCAGGTTGGGGGGGTGCAGGAGGAGCAGGAGAGAGAGGAGCTCAAGCAGTCTCCCACTCTGAGCACAGAGCTCAGGGTGGAGCTCGAGCTCCACATCAGATACAAATAATTAAGTACTAGGAAAAGGATATGGGTATGTTTCATTCTTTTCCTTCCTTCTTTTCTACCCTCTCTCTTCCCTCCCTTCTTTCCTTCCATGACTGAGAAGTCTGACATAACAAGGCATTGTAGGTACATGTCCTGTAAGGGAATCTGTACAGTTGAAGTAAGGGATGGTGTTCAGTTGTTGACAGATTGACATTAATAAAGAGCATGATCCCTTTGGAATAAATCTCTTCCCAACCCCTGGATATGCCTCTCGGGAGTTCAGAACTTGCATGATAGACATGTGTCAGCTATGACCAGACATATGCAAGTGAAAGCTCAGCAAAGAAGGAGGCTGTCTGTAATTCCAACTCAGAAGGAGAGAAAAGAAGGGAGGGAGGAGTGCATGAGTTTCACAATACTTTGCACCAGGAGCAGGTGGATAGAAAATGTGGTTTCTGAAAGGTTTCCGTGAAAAGCTCTTTCTGCTCCTTGTCATTTAGCTCTCTTACCTGCATGTTAAGCCTTTCAAAGTATCATTGGGGTTGAATTCAACTGTAATTATCCTGAACTATATATCGTTCTGAATTAAATTCAAATAGAGATTATGAGTGACTGATAACTGACTCTCTACTAGAGAGTCTCTACTGACTCTCTACTGACTCTCTACACAGGGTGTGTAGACAAGACATCAGAAACAGGGAATGTGTGAGAGGGAACTGCACAGCAATGTAAGAAGGCAGAAAAGGAACTCTGATGTGTGCAAAGACAAAGACTGCCTTCTCAAATTTTGTCTGGGCCACAGAGCTCCATTTCCAGACATTATCATGAAATTACAGGAGATGAATCAAAAAGACTGAGAGGATTGTGTGATTCAGGTGTTGGGAGGAGCCTCCAACCTCTCAGAACCTCAGGATACTTTATTACGCATCTTGGAATAGGCAACAGTTGCAATAGGAGAAAACAGTTGCAATAGCGAAGAAAATGGAAGAAAGACAAGACAGAAATGGTATGGGGAAATCTCGCAGTTTTCCTAATGGAGATTTAGGGATTTTTGAGAATGAGTCACCACCAATTTGAGGGAAATTTGGGGTAGGCATTTATTAGGATTAAGTGGCAACAAATTAGCACATACAACTCATGACTCCTGCTTTACGATTTGAAGACTTCCTGACTCTCCCTGTTTTTCCCCCCATTGACTGTAAGTGAAATATGTATCATAATGACAGGACTTCAGTTTACATCTGGAGACAGTTCTCAAGTTATCCAGATCCTTCATGAAAGTCAAATAAGCAGCTGGTTAAATTCTCTCTGTCACAACTGTTTGTGTCCTTTTTAAGAACTTATTTCAGAATTTCTTTACTCTCACATATTCCCTGTGCACATTTTTTACAACGTGCAAAATTGTTTTATTCCTAGTCACTTACTAACTTATTTTTTCTACTGATAATGTATAACTGACAAAGTATGACATTAATACTGTATAGTTTACTTAATTCTGAAAGTTGATAATAAAATACACAAAACCCAAAAAAAGAAAAAAGGTTTCCTACTTACAGCCTCAAACAGAGAACAGCACTGACTGATGTCAGAATGGTTGGTTTTGATTGTGGCCTGATTGACCTCATATCAATTGGTGGCAGGTATTAACACGAGAATATTTTATGGGAACTGTTCTTACAGCTCAGTGACATTACGGGTCTTATATTTTATGTAGTTCATTATGGAAAAGAATACCTGACAATGCCTTCATCGGCAAATTCTGCAAAGGGATGAATAATGACTCTCCCTAACAATGGCTGATAATGAAAGCTCATTCTTCAGGTAGCATATAGTTTGGTCCATGGAGCTTGCAAGGCATGCATGTGGACATTATTAGTCTTTCTAACAAGTATTAGGCTTGTGTCGGAATATCAACTCTAATGTGTAATTCTCCATTTAACATTTGTCATAAATTTATTCATTAAAATTCTTTCTAATTTACTGCTTACAAGTAGACAAGCTGAGATAGTCAAAAATCTCCCATTAAGTGTAGCATAGGCTCCGTATGGGTTCTCTGTGAAATGATACCAACTGAAGCGCAAGCCCCAAACAGTTACCCTGGCCTTCGCACAGGGTCTTGGCATTGAAAGACATATTCTTAAGTCCGTAACTCTGGTAAGGAAGAGTTAACTACTTGCTTTGTCAGCCTAATGCGTTGGGAACTGGTGGGAATGCCTGTAGGGCTGCATTTGAACAGTCTTTCAGGCAGGGTTCCTTACTGTTCTCTAAAGGTACCAAGCTCATTACTGTGGGTAATGATTAGAAAATGAGTGTGGAGAGCAGGGAGCATCTACAGATCTTTGGAGACTCCCATTAAAGCTCCTCCTTCACAGTTACACTTGATGGTTTCAACCCCTGATCTCTCCATAGTCTGAATGCCTGGAACACTTATCACATCCTCTCATTATGGCTTTTAATCATAGACTGTCCCTATCATCTGCTAAGTGTTTCTGGTGTCCTGCATTGTATTGTTCACTCTGAGCAGGAGAGATCACCCCTTTAACGTCTATCTCCTCTGTGGGGTTAGCCGGAAGGCCATTCCATTATTTCATTAAATTCTAGCCCTGTTGAATAAATGAGTTGTAACCACTATTAAAGATTTAAACAGTTTAAAACTAATGTTTTGTTTTAATGAGCAAAATGGTAAAATGGACTGATTATTATTAAACATTTGATGGAGTAGATAGACAATGAGTTATAACAATGGCAGCACTTTTAAAATTTTAATAGCATAAAAAATACATTTGTTAAAATATAGTGAATTCTGTTTGAATCAATAGGAAGAGATGGTTTTGAATACTTTTCTTTTTTAAGTCTTTTTCTTTGAAGCGTTTGAAAACATTGTCTGCCTGTTTGCTACTCAGGGTGTTTAGAAATACTGTAAGTTGACAAAGCCAGTGCCTTGAGAAGTGGTGGACTACTTGTTCTTCCACAGTAATACCTTTTTATTTTCACAGAAGACCTTAAGCTAATTCAAAAGCATGGAGAAGTTGGATTGAACTTCAGGTAATAGAAGAAAATAAAGCATAAGACATTAGGTACATAGGAAGTTATCAGTGTGTTACCTCCTGCCTGGGTAACTGGAAGGGGAATTTCTTTTCTTTTCTTTTCTTTTCTTTTTTCTTTTTCTTTCTTTCTTTCTTTCTCTTTTTCTTTCTTTCTTTTCTCCCTTCCTTCCTTCCTTTCAATATTTATTATTTATTTATTTGTTCATGAAAAACAGAGGGAGAGAGAGGCAGAAGGAGAAGCAGGTTCCCCACTGAGCAGGGAGCACAATGTGGGAGTTGATCCCAGGACTCTGGGATCATGATCTGAGCTGAAGGCAGATGCTTAACCATCTGAGCCACCCAGGTGCCCAAGGAGGGGGATTTTTCTAAGCCACATGTCAGCCTATTCATATAGTCTTAGGACAGAGCAGTAAATACAGAGGGATTCTCCGTATCACGGGCATCTAACCATATGACCTTTGGATGCTTTAATCTTCTTAGCTTCAAAATGAAGTCAGTGCATCTTGTATTTCATTTATTCACTCACGAGATAATATTTTTCTGGTCCCGCTATCTGCCAGGACTCTTTATAGGAATTAGGAGATCCAGCAAGAGACCAAAAAGATAAAGCCTTTGCTTTCATGAATCCTACATTCTAGTGTATTTTAGTTTGTATAGGTGTCGAGGGAGTGGTTCGGGAAGTTAAGGTGTGAAGAACATCTTGAATACAGACATCCAGTAATAATAACTATCATTTATTAAGAAACTACCACACACCAGGAATTTTACATATCATTCTCATGGCACAATAGTCCGTATTTTAAACACGAGAGTACTATTTGATTTGGTAAGAATTAAATGATTTCCAAGTGCTTTTCATGGACACAATCTGGATTAACTATCTGCCTTCCTGTATATACCTTCTCTTCCTCCAAGCATTGCCCTTTATGACCTATAGATACAAACCTGATGGATGGCCAGGTTGATAGCATAGTAGAGGTATTTTAGGAGCTATGATCCCATATGTGCCAAATATCATTTTTTATAATAATGGGCCACAAATAATAGCTCCATTTTGGGGGAGACCATGCATATCCTGCATCATTCTGTTTCCTGCCTCTAGCAAGATCCCCAAACTCAAAATTATCTGATGAATGAATGAATGAATGAATGAATATGCTGGGTTATAGGAAGGTCCTTTGGATTTACTGTTTTTTTTGGTATCACCCAAGGGGTATCTTTGTCAATTCACATTCCCTTTGCTGAGTTAGTCTTTTAGGGACTGGGTTTAGCCTCCACAGGAATGAGTCCCCTGCCATGCAAGTCTCATTAAAGTCATGCTTCCTGGCCATAAGCTCAAGTGATACATTTTCAACAGGGATACCCAGGGACTTCAGGTTGGCAGTCGTGAAGGGGATCTGGCTTATAAGATTTCCCTTTGTCCTCAAAGGAAGTGTGCTTTGGTGGAGAATCGTATTCAGCCTGGTGGGGAGGAGGTGCTATCAAGCTTTCAGAGCTTCCAGGTAGGGGCTACCCAAATCGCTTTTACCTCAACCACCTTGTCCTGAAACTACCTATTTACAAAAAGCAGTTCTAGCTTCTCTGAGCATGTAACTCCAGCCATAATTTGTTTCTGACACCAGCACTTTCTTGCTACATTATCCATGGGTCATATGATAGCAACCAGGCATTCCGTATACACTGCAGGCATGAAAGTCTGACCAATCTACATGTGCGTGCTCTCAGTGAATTTTTCCTGTTAGGTGAAATCTAGCAGGAATCGAGTGCAGCAAGCCTGCAGAAGGCCTCTAACACAATAGCTTTTACTTTACTTACTGCTCAGGTAATCCCTCTTGATAGCCATCAGTTGCTAATTGATAGTCTGATGAGCGGCAGGCAAAATCGTGTGTTCAAATTAAAATGTATTAAACTTTTACTACGTGCAGAGCATTTATTTAGGCACTTACTCAGAGATACAGGATTAGACATAAACAGTTGAAAAATTAAAAAAGAGAATAAAGTTTGGATCCAGGGCTGTCTGTTTTATGAGACAGGAGCTTGCTCTTAGAATATGGCACATGGTAGGGTTTTGATCTATTTTAATGAAATGAATAAAGCATAGCATTAGAGTTCAAATCTGTGAATTTTAAATGAGTAAATGGTAATAACCAGTTCTCTAGAAATTAGGTGAAGGAGTGATACATTCAGGCCTGGAAAAACCTTAGATGTGATGATACTGACTATCTATCTATCTTAGAAGTTTGCAAAGTGTTTCATATTTGTAATTTTATTCTGATCTTTTTAACAGTCCTGGGAGATAGATGGTGGGGCAGGTATTATTTGTCATTTTGCAGATTAAATGGCACTGAGAATTCAGTGTGACTCCAGGGACAGAAAACTTTTCCCTCCTTCCCTTTTAGTTCTTTGGCTGGGCTAATAATCAGATTGACATAAGACAGATTTAACAGGAGAAAAACAAATTTTATACACAGGAGAACCTCTTCCTGAGTTGGGTGGGCCCTGATTGTCTTCAGCTTGAAATAATTCACATGGCAAAGCAGCATATTTTGGGGTGGTGCATTCTGCTCCCTTTAGAATTTCCCAGGGTCATAGCTGGTATGTGGCAACACTGGGACCCTGACTCACTTTTTGTTATTGTTAATGCAGTGCTCCTTCCAGCAGGTACAGTATATTCTTCCACTTTAGTAGAAACCAGTAGTAGAGTTTCACCAAATTGATGTAGGTGTGGGGCGCCTAGGTGGCTCAGTCAGTTGAGCATCTGCCTTCAGCTCAGGTCATGAGCCCAGGGTTCTGGGATCAAGCCCTGTATCGGGCTCCCTGCTTGGAGGAGAGCCTTCTTTTCTCTTTACCTCTGCTGCTCCCCCTGCTTGTGCTTGCTCTCTCTCTCTCAAATAAATAAATAAAATCTTTTTTTTTTTTAAGATTTTATTTATTTATTTGACAGAGAGAGATCACAAGTAGAGAGAGGTAGGCAGAGAGAGAGAGGGAAGCAGGCTCCCTGCTGAGCAGAGAGCCCAATGCGGGCCTCGATCCCAGGACCCTGAGATCATGACCTGAGCCGAAGGCAGCGGCTTAACCCACTGAGCCACCCAGGCGCCCAATAAAATCTTAAAAAAAAGGTGTCAGTGCTCTGGACACAAATTTCCTTCATTTGCTACCCTAGAATCTAGAAGAACCTGCCCATGGTCTTTCCTTAAATCTTTCAGGGGTTTCTCTCCAAACGCTGAACGTTTAGTCCTTCAAAAGAGAATTGGTGTTAATGACAATGATTGAAGAATCCAAATGGTTCCTTCTAGATACCACTGGGTAGTTTAAATTAAGTATTTGTGGGATTCAGTGAGTAAGGAAGTAGGTAGGGGGTTGAAAGGAAGAACATGGGTAAGAATACAAAATCAGACAGATCATGCAAATCATACAGCAATTCATTTGCAGATGATTCTTGGGCAGCAATTACATAAACTACCCTGAGGGACGTGAAGCCTGCCCTAGTTAGCTTGACTGCCCATAAAAATTGTCTCCTAAGTGTGTTTTAGTCCATATGTTAGAGCACATTTCTGGCAAGAGTGCTTTCTAAATAGCAGGCTTCTTTTTAGGGGACTGGAACAAATTTCAAAGGTGATAACTGGCCTTGTGCCCCAGGGTAGATGTATTACTCTGCAACAAGAAGCTGATGTTTAACCTCTGCCTGGCTTCAAAAGCCATTCAGTGGTAGAAGCCAACAATTTCAGGTATTTCAACCTAATGTACCTTTAAGCCTCAAGGCTGCATTGCTCTATCTCTTTAATATCATCTTTTGTGCAAAATCAAGCCCCTTAACAGTCTGGCAAAGATGCTCTAAGGAGTTGGGCTAAAGAACTCTGATGTTACTGTTAGGGAGATCACTGTGTTCCTCTGTGAGCTACGGTGTGGGACGGAGATAGTTGTACATGTTGTCGGCTCAGACAACATGAATAATTATTATTTATTGCCTTGTAGTGCATGCAAGTTGTTCCTTTTCATGTGACAAAACAAAAGGGATATAAGCCAAAATTTTGTCTATATAGCTTGGCCCTACAGTCCCGTAGTTTTCAACAAGAAGGATAATTATTTGAAGATGATTCAAGGTGCCCCTTTCTTTGCATTTGATTCAGAGGTCTGCTTAAGTAAAATGAACAGGACTCTCTAAAATACCCTTTTGTCTTTTACTTTGCCCACCTATTTCTGATCAACTCATCCCAAAGAAGGATTTTCACAGTAGTATGGATTTCCTGGCTTCAAAGCTGTACCCCAACATTCCTGATGTGATTACTTTGGAACCTCAAAAATTCACTGAGAAGTTGCATTTTCCGTCCATTAGTGCTTTCTTTTTAAATATCACTCCTGGGGCACCTGGGTGGCTCAGTGGGTTAAGCCGCTGCCTTCGGCTCAGGTTATGATCTCAGAGTCCTGGGATCGAGTCCTGCATCGGGCTCTCTGCTCGGCGGAGAGCCTGCTTCCCTCTCTCTCTCTCTTCCTGCCTCTCCATCTACTTGTGATTTCTCTCTGTCAAATAAATAAATAAAATCTTTAAAAAAAAAATAAATAAATATCACTCCTGATGCTATGAAACCTGCCCCTCCCTGTGCTTCCGCCTTAGTGTTCTCCTGTTCTCATGCTGTATACCCTGATGGAATGTCTTCTCTCCTCTTATCATGCCTATTGGAATAGCACTTTGTGTTTTTTATGCTTCATGACATTTCAGGTCTTGGCTCTTCCTGTACTGTGTCACTCAATTTAGAATTTAGCATGCATTATTGTTTTCCATTCCCTATGAGTTTGGTCTGCTTTTCAAGCTGGGATATCAACTATGTTAGCCAGGCATTTGTTCTCAGGAGAGGCATGGGTATGTGGGGGTATTAGAAGTGGCCCAGGCCTCTTCCTTCATGGTTGAGAAAACTAAGCCCAGTGAAGGTTAATATCTTGTTCAAGGTGCTTTAGTGAATTTATGGCAGAATCAAGGCTATAGAACTAGTTATGGAATGTTTCAACTATCGGTCCACCACCTTACACATCAAAGGTGCTCTATAAGCACTTGATGTAGATGGATTGACTTATCTGGTACTTGTTCAGCTGTCTAAGGCAGCTCTTTTTAGTTTGTAAGCCCTGGTGCTGTGTGAATGAAACTCTAGTAGTAATAATGGAGACCATTATTATTATTGTTATTATTTCCCAACACACACATGCACTCACAGACACAGACACACATTTTATTTTCTGCTGTCTCATCTGGAAGCTAGCGGGGTTTCCCACTCATTCCTCCACCAAGAGAGATGCCTCTGTAGCAGCTGACTTTAGAACACCCAGGAGAAGTCAGCAGGTGTGTATGTGTGTATACACATACATAGAGTGCACATATCTAAACACACACACACACACACACACACACGATCTGGGGCTTTGTGACACTTGAAAAATGGTATTCAGTTATTTGGTCCTAATGTATTTAAGCAAAACATTACTCTTGTCTGTGTTACAATGGTATGGAATCCCCCCAAAAAAAGTTTTTTAGAAAAATGTCATGGAAGGTGGCCACATTAAGCCACATTAAATTAACATTAAAAGTTATTACAACATTAAAGATTATTAAAGTCAAATCTTAGATTGAAGTTTTAAAGTAGTAATAAAATCATTATTTCAAATAAATTCTGCTTCAGTTGATAAACTCCAATTAAAACAGTTCAGGGGGAGGATTATTTGGGAGATGTGCGTAAGATTCCTGGGTCATTGACCAAACGTTATGGACTTTAAGTCAGCAAGATTGATTTGGGCTTAGAGGTGAAACCCTGTTTTTTCCTTTGTTGTTATGTCAAGAGTAGGAACTCTGGTAAAGTTTTTTTTTTTTTTTTTTTTTTTTTTTTTTAATCTTTGAACTATTTTTATTTAGAATAGTAGAACATTTCAATATTAGCAAAAGATTTTGGATTTGACTTTTTTACAGTTTTCTGGCTAGTTATACTATAAAGTGGATAACTTAGAACTGAGTATCCCTGTATTTAATAGTTCTATTCACAAGACTATGACAATAAAATTTTTTTTCTGATCTCTGCTATGTAGGTTTACAGAGTGATCCTAAGAAATATGCCAGAGATCCACATTTTTAGGAATCATTTTCTTAGTAGCTAATATGACCTTCCGGAAGTGATTGAATACTCATTGCTTTAGGTTTTGAGAATGTGCACATGTACAATGCCTAGGAGAGGCACACACACATACCTACTTAAGGTAGCTGCTGAATGTTCTGATTAATCAAGGCAAAATAATTTAAAATTTTCACATAACTCAAGTTATTCAGATTCAGTAGGTCAACTTAGTGTTTCAGAAGAAAGGAACTCACTTTAGTCATTTCTATCAAAATATTTGATCCCCTGTCTTTGCTCTCAGGATTGAACTAGTTCTGGGATATAGTTAGTGCACAAGAGGGTATTCACTCTAGTAAGTTGCCACATCTAGAGTTTTCCTCAAGGCCTAGAACATATTGGTTCTAATTTGCTCAGTTTTGGGGAATCTGCATTGAATTAGTACTTCTCCTCATCTTTCTAAGATCAGTGAATTTTGGAATTTGATCTCCACTTAGGAAGATAATCTCATACTTACATTATAGGCTGAACAGTTATAGCAAAAGTGGGCCCTTTGAACTTTACCCCTTTGAGTTCTTACCTTTGGGCTCTAGAATTGACATGGATTCATGGAGGCATAGGATATTGTCCCAGGAGTACAACCCACCATTAGTAGATAAACTGATGGAGGGGCTAGTCCTAAATTACTTAATTTACAAGGGTAAATTAAGAATTTACACTTGTGGAGGGTGCCTGGGTGTCTCAGTCAGTTAAACACCTGCCTTTGGCTTGGGTGGTAATCCCAGGGTGCTGGGATCAAGCCCTGCATTGGGTGCCCTCTTCAGTGTAGAGCCTGTTTATCCCTCTCCCTCTGCCGTTCCCCCTGCTTGTGCTCTCTGTCAAATAAATAAATAAATAAAATCTTAAAAACAAAAACAAAAACAAACTTCTCCCTTGATTTTAAAGAAAAAAATTTATACTTGTGGAAAAAAAATTAGAAGGATGGAAGAGAGGAGGATGAATTTGAGGGAGGACTAGCAAAGCCCTGGCCTATCTAATAAAGTGGTCTGGAGGGGGTATGTCACATCAGAGGGTTCTATGGTGGGATATCACCTCCCCCATTTGCTGGATGTGGTGTGCTCTAGAAATTATTTGACCTTGACCCAAGTGGCTCTGTGCATCTGAGATAGAACTGGGTTCTGGGACCTGGAAGGTGCTATCAAGTCAGGGCTGTCTGATGACTGTGTTAGATTAAGCAGCTAGTTAGTCTTTAACAGGAGCCAGCAAAGGGGGGGTCAGGGTCAGCTATGGGGAAGGTCAGATATCTATCCTGGCAGCACTCCAAAAACAAAGCCAGAAGAAGCCAGATCACACCAGACAGGCCCGAGACAAAAAAAAACCAAAGACCCTAACCAAGTAAGAGAGAAAATGCAGGAAACCCTGCTCCCAAGGAAATCCCTCCCTAAGTAATGCATATTCCACCCCCCACCCCAGCTGACAAGTGTCAATAAAAGTGAGAAACTCCAAACGCGGGGTGTATGGCTCTCCCTTGAGCTCACCTGCTCTCACATCCAGAGAGCATACTCTCACTTTAACAAAAATTTTCCCACTGGCAGCACTCACACTATTGTGTCTGGTCTGTCCTTGAATCCTTTCTTGTGAGCAAACGCAGAGCCTCCCAGGACATCACAGGAACAGGCTGGGCAGAGGCCTCCAGCCGGGGGATCTCCCCAGTCTACCTGGTGACAACTTCATTCTCTGCTGCTGGGCAAGAAGAGGCGTATCTTCTAAGTCTACTACTCTTTCTTTGGTCTAAACTTCCATAAATGAGATCTACTTAATGATTGGAAATTCTGCTAATCTTTTGCTGTGCCTTGTAGAACTCAGAGGACTTTATTGCTTAGAGATTGAGGAGCTGATAACTCAGACCACAAATTTAGTACCTTAGAAGCAGAGTTAGTATATAACTTAGTATATACATGTGTGTATATATATATATATACATATATATGTATATCTGTATCTTAGTATATATATATAACATGCTAATTTTACAGAGACGTGTGTGTGTGTGTGTGTATCTTAATATATATAACATACTAATTATATAGAGATGATAGTAAGGTCTGGAGGGATTGTGTGGTTTAGTCAATGTTAAACATCTTATTAGGCATAGGACAGAGATTAGATCCAAGAAGTTTTAGATTGCAAACTTTATTCAGCCTGCAATATCACTACATTTTGAAACTATTCTTAAAATTATTTTTTTCTTGACGTTTTGATCATAATTGGGAAAAAGAATTATTGTAATCTGAAGTGATGCCTTTGGGTACTACGTGAGCTGCTGTTTACTTCAATGATGGAGGGAATAGTGACCTCGAGAAAAGTGATAAAGAGCTGTACAGGCTTGAAATATCATTTAAATTGTTTTTCATCTGAAGAATATTCTCTTAAATAAAAAGCCATTACAATAATTAGCACTCCAATGTACAAAAGGACACCATTAACAAAAGGAAATTACCAAACATATTAAATTAACATATCAAAAGATCACAGATTGTTCCTTAAAAAGCCTAGCCCCTAAGGGCATGCATAAACAATTAGCAATGAGGTCACACCGAGGTTAATAATGTATTTGGATTACAGTTTGGGACTTTAAAAAAGGATGCATTTCTCAGGACCAGTTTAACCAATCTTACTCAGATAGGAAGGAAATAGAGTTTCTGTCACTAAACACTGCTTTCCAGCCTAAACAATCTCCTTTTTCCACATGAATCAAGCCCTAAGGAAAAGCTAGTTCTGATAAAATGTCTTTGTCAGTTTCAGTGCACACTAGTGTTTGTGATTTATTTGGGGACACTCTGCCATTTTGATAAAATAATCCTCTTTGTTATTACAAGTCTGTTAGGAATTCAATCTCACATTTCAGAATCCACGTGAAGGGAGGTCTGGGGCTAGAAGCAGCATGAAGTTTAGGGGTAGAGCAATTGAAACACTGATGTTCTGATTTGGGGGTTCAGGCTTAGGCTATAGAATTCCAGGTGGGCTTGGGTCTCAGGAAGATTAAAGAGGTTTTGTGGACTGAAATTGGAAGGATTTAGCCAGGTATAATGGGATTGTATTCAAACATACTTGTTTTTTGGAGCATACTGTTCAGGATAATGAGGAAACAGAGTGGTATTTTGTTATATTTATGTATTATCTTTATTTTTGCTTTTGGTATTAACTAAAGAGAACATAGCTTTAAGTGTACCTTAAAATTTGATCCAATTTTATAAATTAAATTAAGATGCATTTAAATGTTAACCTGAAAATAAAGAGCAGCAATGAGAAGAAAACAAACATTTGTTTGGGATCAAAGGATTGCAATTGGGGAAGCTCAGATTCAGGTAGAAACCTAAATAGTGTCCTGGCTGCAGGGTAAAAGCAACGGGTTTTTGTGAGGAAAGGAAAGGGGGCAATTACAGAGTTGAAAAACAAACAAACAAACAAAAAAAACAAGGGATAAAAAGTTGTCTATGGATGTCAACAAGTTAAACTACTCTGGGTTCTGATTCTATCTGCAGAATGTCCATAACCATCAATCTTGTGATCACAAGGTCTGTTCTCCCCCTGACGTCTCAAACAATTTCATAAAATACTTGCTGTTTTGCCCTGGCCAGAGGTTTTGGCCCAGTTCGAACAAAAGCAGGTAGGGCAGTTTTTCTGCAGTGGCCGCTCTGGCTCTGTTTTTTTAAAATGGTTCCAGTCATGTCGGTTTCTCACGGTTCCCCCGCTTTGATCTTGATCTTTCTCTGAAAGCACAGTTGATCAACTATTAGAAGGTACTGGTGATCGACTATTAAGAGGCGGTGTTGATCATCCAATCAAGAGTTATGGATCCCTTGTGGTCAGGGAGGCTCATTCCCACTGTGTCTTGTCCCACATAGGAGGGAAAGTGATTTCCTTTGGAGCCTTAGGCCATATTTGAGCAAGGAGAGTGAGCATCAGAGCATAGAAAGTCTCCCCCTGCAAGTTCTTTTAAGGCCAAAACACTGCTGCAGTTTCTGGGAGCTTCCTCATATGATGTCACATAAGCCTTAGAAATCATTTTGAAACACTTGAGTAGCTGTGGTCTGGTTGGCATCTTTATAACATTGTCCTATGCAGAGGAGACAAAGTTTCACAACGATGACAATTCCAAGAATAATACTCAAAATGCTGAGTCCAAATTGGAAGAATGACCTGAATTAGGAAGCAATTCCTAAGGGCAGGTACATAAAAGATCTAAGACCCAGGGGGTTATCAGTGGGTCCTGCATTTAACATCTGGTTGGTTTGTGCCTGGATTTTATCTAGTTCTGTTTTAACTCTGCCAGAAACATTTATCCAAATACAGCAGGAGGTGTTTATTACGTAATAAACCCCACCTTGTTCAGCTAGCTATATAATCAAGAACAATTCTATTATCTAATACAACAAAAACTAGTGAGTTTAGAGATTATTTATTTATTTATTTTGAGGGTAGCTATTGCTTTAACAATATTTCCTGGAATTTTAAACAGATTTCTCATCACCTATTCATTTGCCACAGTGCCTACTGAAGCAAAAAGTAATCTTCCAAACTGGGCAGCTTCACTGAGGTTTATACTACTCGGATTGAACACCCTTGGACTATATATGCAACCAGTGTCATGCTTCTAGTCTGTGAAGGAAATGTAAACGTGATACCCAATGTTGAATTTCTGATTGATTATATAATGAAATAGGTGTAACTGATAATCCAATTGCATGATGACCTTCAGTTTGATAGGGAATGAAACACTGCATTCCCCATAAGTCCTCTTGGCAAATATAAGTGAACATAACCCTAAGGGAACACAAATTGATTAAACCTAGGGTATGAAGGTATGAGCAATTGAGAATGTTATCTATAGGTAGAGTATGATTCAAATGGCAGAAGTCACATGGTCTTAAATTTTTCTCTTTGCAAATATCTTTCTTCGGGTCGGTGGTTTGAGTCGTTAGGGAAGGAGTACAAGGAAGAATCCAAATAGGACCCACCTACTATAAATGTTCAACAAAAACAATTCATATAATAAGTTAAGGGAAGAAAGGCAAAGAGATTAGCAATTAAATGTGCTGGAGGATCTCCAGATTCAGGTACAGAGTGAGGTAATGATGAAAAATCCAACAGTTTGTTCATTCTCTCCATATGTGGGGATTGGCATATGTAGACAATGAAATTCTCCTTCTAGGAAGAACGTGAGAAGAAAAAGGAAATAATAGCTCTTATAACGAATGTCTGGCCTCCCAAATTATTTACTAGGTAGGGAGGGACTGATTGAAATATGTAAAGAAAACAGATTAGACAGTTAACATTGTAGTTACAATATGTTCTGCAAAGTCAGGATGCAGGGTATTTTTCAAAACCATCAATCAATAAGGTGGACCTGTTTTAGTAGGGCAATTAATATTCAGGAAATAAAGAGCCATGGTATTTAAAAAATATATCAATAATCTGGGGCATTTCAGAAATGTTATCAAAATTTGAGGAACTTGCCATTATTGTAAAATAGTTCAAATGTGAAAAAGGACTAAGAGCAGATTCAAAATAACGTCTCCACAAGGAATTCCAGTTGTTTCCTAAGTTCCCTTCTCTAGGTATTTATGATAAACATTCCATAATATCTGCAAACATAAACATCCTATGAACATTTTATAATGCTTGACTGTTCCAGAAAATTGTCCTGGCAGTTTCTCCTTACCTAAGCCGTCCGTTGGGCTCTGTACAATACCACAATGCGCCCTCCTACCCCCGCCCCGCCATTAAGAATTGCTCATTTGTTAATGTCTTCTTTGTGGCCTTTCATCCTCAGATTCAACTGTAAATTCTTAACAATGAAAGCAGAGAAGAGTCTACAGTTTTCGGCAACAACTTATTAAGAATATGTAGATCCTGGGAAAAATTAGACTGACTTCCGCAACTCAAGGCCAAGTCTTTGTTCATCTTTGCAATACTTGGGAAATGTGCTTTCCTCACTGATCTTGATCTAATAGCACTTGGGAGGGCCAGATGACCTTCTTGCCTTTAGTGAGAGTTTATAATACCATGTCTGTGCTACACCATCCAACAATAAGATTCCAGAATGAAAAAAAAACTTCTGTTGTTACTTTTAACTGAGAGATCCATCTCCCAAGTCCTTATTTCCATTGCTTCATTGACGTCTGCCAAGTAATATTAATCATGATACTTCCATTGATTTGAAAGAAATCACCCATGTGTTGTGGCCTTGCACCATAGCCATAAAATAATATAGCTCTGCAGAAGTCCATTTCGGGTAATCAATCTTAGGTAACATTATACTTAAGATGACAGCCCAACCCAGGTTCTACTGCCCAATTCAGTTCAACTCCTTTTACATTGGTCATGTTGCTACCTGTGGTCAGCTCTGAATATCCTGCAACTATCACTTATAGACAGATCACATAAATCTTTAGGAAAAAAGAAATCTTACATATGTATTTGTCAAAATGCTTACTGTAAAAAGGGCTTTTTTCCCCTCCAACTAAGGAACACAGTCTTCAGAGTCAGTATTCTGCTAAAATATATACTGAAATGAAATTATCAGACTGTTTATTTTTTTAGTATGAAGTATTGACATCTAGGTCACTTAACTTCATTCAGGTCTCTTCCATAAACAAGAAAACAAAACAAACATTATTTGAAGTTCTTTTTTTTTTTTTTTTTTAAGATTTTATTTATGTATTTGACACAGAGAGACATAGAGAGGGAACACAGCAGAGGAAGCGAGACAGGGAGAAGCAGGTTCCCCGCAAAGCAGGGAGCCTGATGCAGGGGCTCTCGATCCCAGGACCCTGGGGTCATGACTTGAGCTGAAGGCAGAGGCTTAACGACTGAGCCACCCAGGTGCCCCTACTTACAGTTCTTAAATGGCAGTTTTTGAAGTCTACTTATCAAAGATTTGTGGAATTTGATTGGTAGAATTATTTGCCCCTCCAATTGCCTATTTAGAAAATACTAAAAAAAAACATATATTCATATTTTGATAAAGATTTCATTGATGCTTATATAGCTATATTACTCTAAAATTGTGCACATTTCAAATACAGATTTTTCAAGATCCTCACTCCAGCAGAACATAGCATTTTGGCCTCTTTATGATGTGGAATGGGGGAAATTATTTTTAAATTATTGTGGGATCCATGAGATTTTATTTGCATTAAAATAATGATACCCCTTGGGCACCTGGGTGGCTCAGTGATTTAAAGCTTCTGCCTTTGGCTCAGGTCATGATCCCAGGGTCCTGGGATCAAGCCCCACATCGAGCTCTCTGCTCCATGGGAAGCCTGCTTCCTCCTCTCTCTGCCCGCCTCTCTGCCTGCTTGTAATCTCTGTCTGTCAAATAAATAAATAAAATCTTAAAAAATAAAAATAATGATACCTCCATAGTCCTTTGCAGTTTAGAGGGCAATTATCAGTAGATGGATTGATATACAAGTATCTGAAACTTTAATTCATAAAGATCAGTAGATTGTTAAAATTCTTTTGATTGTATGTATCAATTAACTTCTTCGAAAAAAAAAAAAAAGTCCTAAAATTTAGTGGCTTAAAACACAGCAATTTACTTAACTTATTGTTCTGTGGGTTGGCAATTTGTGCTAGGCTCCGTTGGGTGCTGCTTCTAATGGGGCCAGTCTCAGCTGATATCTGTTTGGCTTGCTTGCGTTATCTGCAGGCAGCTTCTCGATTAGTCAACAGATTGCTGGTCCAGGATAGTTTGGCTGGGACAGCTCATCTCTGGTCTGTGTAGTCTTTTATAACCTAGCGGGCTACTCTGGGCTGGTTCCTGTGGTGATGGTAACAGGGTTTCCAAATGCAGGAAGAGAACAACTTCCAACTCACAAGCACTTTTCAAGCTTCTGCTCGCATCACATTTGGTAACATCCCATTGTCCAAAATAAATCTTGTGCAAGCTCGGAGAGTGACAAGACTCTCAAAGTTTTATGGCATGATGTCATGGTTAGAGGGAAGGGAATTTTTAGACTCAATCTAGTATAGTATAAAACTGAGCATTGTTTCAAATATGAAGTGATTTGCATTTTTCGTATTCTACCTGGTCAAGTGCTAATACATCGTCAAACCTCCTTGACTGAAAGAATTTCATTTTTATTTAGTCAATAATGGTGATTAAAACTGAATTGTAAAATGCTATTTGTGGTCTTAGACTATATACTTCTAAAAGAGCACAGAAAAAATCCTTTATCTGCTGTCCCATACACATACACCCTTTATTATTGTATTTTCAACTCAAAAACTGGTAATTGGATAGCTAACAAAAAGAAAAAAAGTGCCTTAAAATGAATGTTCACCCACTATGTTGGCAAGAAAGAGCAGCTGGATAGAATTCTGCTCCATGCTGATAATGGTAATTTCAAAGTGTATAACCTTCTAATAGAACTATTTGATAGCTTAACATCTTTGTGTTTCTTCCTTTGCAGAGTTGCCAACAGTTGTAATAGACATTCTTTGAACAGAAATCATTTTCCTTCCTAATATTTTTTAGATGGGCAAGATTTTATGTCATTTCTATTCTTTTCCCAAATTAGTGGTTTTTTTTTTTTTTGTTTTTTTTTAAGTCTTGGAGGTTACTTGGAAGTAAAATGTGATATGTTTCTAGGGGGATATAATCATCACATAAAAAAGAAAAATAGTAACCTCACTCAGGAAAGTGATTTCCAGATATTCTGTTAATTAAAGACATTGCCGTTGTCATATAAAAAAAAGTTTCAGTAAGAAGAAACTTGACGCCTAAGCTTATGTAAACTCTGCTTAAATGAGTTATAATATGCTGTACTTTTATTTGCCTTGATTTCAAGCTGGAAAAAGATGACATAAAGTAAAAGTAAGGTTTTATCTCACCTTCAGTTAAAAGTCTTTGTTAATATTCTTTAATCAAACGAATGGTTTAAAGGTGAAAATCATGTGTACGTGTGCATACAAATATATCTGGGTCATGTGTGTATCATCTACTCTTTTTTTTTTATTTTTAAGATTTACTTATTTATTGGACAGAGAAAGAGAGATCATAAGTAGGCAGACAGGCAGTCAGAGAGAGAGGGGGAAGCAGGCCCCCTGCAGAGCAGAAAGCCTGATGTGGGGCTCAATCCCAAGACCCCGACATCATGACCTGAGCTGAAGGCAGAGGCTTAACCCACTGAGCCACCCAGGTGCCCCTCATCTATTTTTTGATCTACCCATCTACACCTGTTGATCTTTAGCAAGACTGGGAGGATAAACTTTCTCAGTTTATCCTTCTGTTTTTAAATGGCTCATAGTCAAGTGAGAAGACTATTTACAGGATGTAATCGTCATTTGCAAGTGGCATGCTCAGAAAAATATCAGCAAACCATTTGTATAAAATAATTGAAAATATCAAAGTTCCCGGGTCAGTTATACCAGGATTGTGATTTATTATTTAGGTGTTCATTCATTTATTAAGCATCGATGCTATCTGCCAGGGACTTGAGTAAGTACAGAGAAATCATGGTGCTTTCCCGGGTAAGCAAGGTGGCAGGCTTGTGATGAGATCTCTAATCCACTCTGTGCATCTCCTGGAGAAGAGAATTCATGACCGTGTAATAATCAACTGAGCTGGTTCTTGATAAAATGTGATTTTCAAAGACAATCACAGGTATCTGGTTCCTAGCCTTAAACATTTACAATTTGAGGGATGATATATATTACGTATTTTGATATATCCACACACAAGAGAATTATAAAACCAAAAAGAAAAATAAGGTATTAATTTTTTTACATGTCCTTTTGCAGTTCAGGTATGGTTCCTCCTTAATTATGGATTGCAGTGTTTTTCTCCACTCTTTAAATTTGCAATAGCTTCCCCTTGCCTTGGAATGAAGTCCTAAACATGTACCAAATCAGTCAAGGATTTTCTCTGATCTATTCTTAAACTTCCCATTTTCTTCTACTACATCATTTTACAAACCCTAAACAAATCCACATTTATATTTTTCTACATATCCTATGATTTTGTCACTCTTAATTTTGTCTGTGTTCTGCCTTCAGCATGGAATCTCCTTTTCCTAATTTTTCTAGCCATCAATCTCCATTTTTCTCATTAAAAGTGCAGTTCAAACATCACCTGCTTTAAATGCTTTGCTTGGTTATCTTATCATAAAGAGCTTCTCTCTCATACGGCAGATAGCCATTAAATATTTGTTGAGTAAGTTAATCATGCTAAACTTCATACTTAGTACTTATTTAATTTGGGGTTTTATTATACATAACTATCATATCTTTTTCTCGCTCATTAGTTTGTACATTCTGTGAGGGATAGGACCATGTATTAATCATTTTTGTAAGACCTAGCACAATACCCTCCTCTCAATACAAGGTTAGAACTAAATTGAATTCAAGGAAGTTTCTAAAATTAGGGTGTTGATAAAGTACTGTCACATCACTAGATAAAGGGAAAGGCATTTTGGACGTCAATGATAATTTCATAGGCAGCAGGCATTCCACTCTATCAAGACAAGTTTACCTTTCCACAGTAGGGAACACACTTCTGGGATGACCCACAACATCTACTTTGGGCTGCTGTTGAATTTTCTGTTCTTTATCTGTGAAGTCAACTTGAAAAAAGAAGACACATGATCAAAATGAAGGTTCACTATGACTGTTTCATGACGATGGCCAAGTTACTCAATGTCATAGTTTTTGTCATCTGTGAGGATGGTGATATTTGCTTAGATGACACTATAGACTTGCTATGATGATCCAGTGTAATAGAATAGTTACAGATACTAATAGACAAAAATAAAGCTGTATTATTCCAAACCCCCTTAGAACAGACTTTACATTTTCCTAAGGCCATTGCAAGAAAACTAGGGTTTTGGCATATTACAAAAAAGTGACATTTTGCCAGGAGGAGTTGGGGAGAAGAGGTCTCCTTAAAGAGGACTCTCCTCCGGTGACTGGTTTTCTGCCTTTCCCACGTACTCTCGGTGATACATCTTTTTTACTTCATAGTAACGATCAAGATCTGAGGTAATTGATTTGCTTGTTTACTTACTCATTTTCTATTTTGCAAGGCTGTTGGTCCGATGAGAGTATAAATTGTCTGTGGCCTTCTCTACGGAGTCAACAGTGCCCGTGAGCCTAAAGGGATTCTTGCGGAATCCGCTAGGATCAGTGGATCTCTACTTTTAATGTGAATAAGAATCACAGAAATGGCTAAAATATACAGACTCTGAATTCCCACCTGGGAGATTTTGATTATGTGGTCTGGTCTGAGGCCCAGGAATCTACATTTTAACCCCTTCTCTCCCTTCCACAGTTCTGATGTGAACAAATCAACAGATGGCTCCCTGATAAGTAATGACCCGGTGGTACATGTCCTGCATGTTGTGTGGGAAGGACCGCCCCCCTCAGTGATGGGGGCAGGATTAGAGCTGGCTCCTCAATATACGCAGAGAGGAACCCCTCTGGAAATGCACACTGTTGAGGAGGCAGATTGTGCTTTCATTTGTCTCGGAACATAGCAATTACAATTCAGACTTTTGAAAGGATGGAAAATGAGGTTTCCTAAGGACGCAGTTTGGCAAACCATAGCGATGCTGTGTCTTTGGGCATTGGCTGTCTGCCAGAAGCACTTGCCCAGCACTAATTACAGAGCACCTGAACTTTTATCCATCATCTGTTCTGCCACACAAGAACTCGAACTCGCCGATGAATGGTTTGCATTCTTCCCGGCAGCTCCGGGATGGGAGGCAAATCCTTTCATTTAATTAGGCTATTATTTTCCATTTTGGGCTTCGAAAGAGATTCAGAAACTGGTGCCAGTTTCCCTTCTGCCTCTAGGCCTAGTAATCAGAATAACTACTACTGGGAAAAGAAAGCAGATAAGGTCTCAGACACAATGCTATTAACTTGCCTCTACCTGGGCTGACCGGAAGCAGATGTTAATTACCACACAGTAAGGCCAGAAACAGAAAACAGCTTAATCACTGCTTGGGCTATTGGAGCTTGTCTGCTAATGCTTTCTGCTGGTTCTTGTATGTCTGGAGAACTGTGTGTATTTCTAGATCTGTATCCATATCTATCTGTATCTATATCTATTTTAGTAGTAGGGTCTGTATCCTTTTTAAGAGTATGGACAGTACCTCATTATAGATGATACTGCTCAGGGCTTCTTGCCCAAGGCCTTTGTTGACAGCAGAGGTACTGGTCAGCCTTCACACTAGATGTGTGGGCATGATCATTTTCTCTTCTTTTCTTTTCTCTTTTTTCCTTTTCCTTTCTTTTCTTTTAAGGGTTTATTTATTTATTTGAGAGAGAGAACGAGTGATGGGGAGGTGGAGACAGAAAGTGAGTGAGAAGCAGACTCCCCACTGAGCAGGGCGCCATAAACGGGACTCCATCCCAGGACCTGGAGGTCCTGACCCAAGTTGCCAAAGGCAGATGCTTAACTGCCTGAGCCATGCAGGCACTGCCCTGCTGCCCTCCCCCCCCACCCCATGGTCATTTTGTGACATGATGCATGAATTTATATCCTCACCTCCACCCAGGGTTACAAAATTATTTTTACCAGGCAAGACAAAACAAAATAAAAAATTCAGGGATTTACCTGAATAATTTGCTTTAAAATTCATTTTATTAAACAAGGGGAGATTTGGGTTTTAGAGTTTATGTTGCATTGCTGTCTTTGGATAAGGAGACTGTTCCAGGAAACAGGGAACTGCAGCGGGATGCAGGAATAACATATTTTGTGGGACTAGAGACACACCACTGACTACCCTTGGCTTTGTTCAGGGTACTTGGGAATGGCTGAATGGGTTAACAGTCTGTAAGACAGCTGTGTGCTAAAGGCTGGAGAAACTTAAAGCTTAGGGAGTATTTAAAACACATGAGAAGTACAGAGCTGAGACTGGTATCTTTGTGGAGTGGGTCAAGTAACTCCAAAACCAAAAATGACTATGTCGTGAGGTAGCTCAGAGGTTAGTGCAAGGACAATTGGATTGGCTTTCTCAGTGCGCAGATTCTTTGAAAGAGAATAAAATGGAAACTGATATATTATCAAGTTCCTCAGGCCTGGGGAAGCAGAGTCAACAGTTTTCTTTCGGCTCGGATAATTCATCCTGACTGAAATCAGGGGAAGTAAACTCAAATTCCTCTGAAGGCTAGGGATAGAATAAATAAATGAGCAGAGTGACCTGGGTGTGAGAAATATTCCTGGAAGCATTTGCCCTCTTGGACTAAATTTCATTTTTTGCTAGAAATGTGGATATAAAAATATTTCACTTTCTCATAATTCTATAAGAAAAAATAAAGAAAAAGAAAAGGGAAACAGGCTAAGTGGGATGATAGATGGGAGTTGGAGATGATGCCTTAGGGCAGCGAGCCCAGAGGGATGACGACTGGAGATTCCCTGCCCCCTTCTAAAATGGCCAGTCTCTGCTGCCTGGCTGGAGTCTTGCCACGTGAGAATGTGGGCCCGTCCTGTCAGTTATTCTGTTTTCAAGACAAACTAGAAAACCAAATTCTTAGATGGAACCTCCTGATTTTTATGTTATGGCTGCTGATTCAACTTTTTATGCAGTCTGTTTTTCCATAGTCCTTGATTTTTCCAGATAGTCCTCGATTCAATAGTTACATACTATCTCAGCATCCTTTGTTCCTAGCCCAGAGCAAACTTCTCAGAGGCAGAGTGAGGTGTGATTTATGTTGCCCAAAGTCCTAGAAGATAGTTTCCTAGTGAGTTGATAAACAACTCTCTTTTCTTTTACCTAGAGCTTAACTGATCGTTGTTCTTTTGCCATTGACTTTTGGAAATTCCCCTTAAATGTATCATTGGAGGAATGTAGGAAGCATAACAATAGGCTTATTATGAAATACATTTCAGTATCCACATGTCAGGACACTATCCCTAAATGATAATGTGTATGTGACAATAAACGACCACTAGACATGCCCAGCAATACTATTTAGAAAAGGGTCTTGCTTTTGTAACAGATGTTTCAGGAATATTTGGTGAATTTTCAACACTGTAACTATGGAGAAAAATGGGAATTCCAGAGAGAACAGCTTTTTATGAACCCATCATGTATAGAAGTGAAGGAACCTTTAATAAACACAACACAAACCCAAACCAAAACCAAAAGCAAGCAAGTCACAAGTCTTCCCAAAAAGTATAGATAATAGTGGGGCAAGCAAATGTGTTATGTCTCTAAAGTTTACTCTGGCCTATTAGTCAAGTGCTGTACATTATAATAAAAATGACGTGTTTTTGAGGAAAACTCAGAATTAAGAACAGCCATATATAATGGGTATTTTAGCTCTCAAACAGCTTAGTTTCTATTCTTGGATTTAAAGAATACTCTCAGATTTCAAGAACCTCTTTGAGGTTCAGTAGATTTTCATATTTGGGGGGTCATACTCCTCCTGTGTTCAGGACATAACTTTTTTCCTGTCTTTAATGATAAGGATATTCAGTGGTTACATACAAAGCATTTTTAGAGTGTGAATCTTATTTTAAGGCACATTCTTGGATAATATGAAGCTTTCCTAAAATTCTGATGCTTTTAGGAATCGTTAAAATCCATCCTTTATCTTCTAGCCTCAAAAATATGAATGTCATCTGACTTAGTGGAACATTTAATCATTTTCCCCCTGCCTTATCATCTCTTCCTCCAATCATATGAAATAGCCAATCCATCCATCACACATAGAGATCCTTTCTCTAAGTCTGATCATGAATCCCACATATTCCAATGATCCAGGCTTTTATACAAACCACCCCAAACCCAATGGCTTAGAGCAACAACAATTATTTATTTTTCTCGTGAATCTGCAGCTGTCTTTTGCTCTAAAGAGATAGTTCATCACCACTGCACGTGGGATCCCCAGGAGGCCCATACGGGGCTGAGGGTCCACTTTCAAGTGACTGTTTTCTGTGCTTGGGAACTTGGTGCTGGTTGTTGGCTGAGAGTTCATCCTGGGCTTCTCCCCAGGGCATTGTGACTTTCATCCCAATGTCTGTGTTCCAGGTACGAGTAGAGACAGAAAGTGCAAGCTGCCAGCCTTTTGGGGACAGAACTTCAAAGCAGCAAAGCAACACTTGCATCATTTTTTTTGGTTGTGCAGTAACAGCATCCACCAGATTCAAGGGGAGGAGACATAGCCCCTGCCTCTCAGTGGGAGGAGTGTCAAAGAAAAAAACAATCTGCCCACCTTTAAAATTTCATCTCCTAACACTACCATCCCCAACCATCTCTCCTTCTCCACCCCCAACTCTAACTGCTTCACTTGCCTGGATTCCAGCCACATCAAGCAAATGATTATTGCCCATTATGTTTTTTGTTTTGTTTTGTTTTTGTCCTTCCATATTATCTTCCTGGACTGCTCTTATCCAGCTGTGTGTCCTGAATACCATTCGTAGGGTACAAAATGTGAGTGAAATCATCCCTGCCTCTTGGACATCTTTCCTAACTCCCCCAGGAAGTGACGTTAAGGGCACTTTTCTCAGTGCTTATCTACTACACTGTTTTTGGGTACAATGTTTGTTGGTCCCTTCTGACATCATGCCTAACGCAGAGTGAGAACTGAATGATTCTCTGTTGAGTGCGTAAATTCTAGCGAGTTAGAGAAAATGATTTATTGAGAGATTGGATCTGTAGTAAACCTGGACCCTAGTTCTGTTGCTACCATTCATGAACATGTCATGAAGCTAAGAGAAGCTACAGGAGCTTCTCTTAGCTTCACTTTCTTCATTTCTCAAGAGGTAGCAGTGTCTGTACTATAACCTCACAGGGGCATCTCAAGGTAAATAAAATTTGCATGTAAAAGCACTTTAAATGTATATGATGATACTGAAATACACATCTTTATAAACTATTTATCAAATGACTATAGGTAATATTGGAAGAATTGAGCCAAAGGAATAAAGATGGCATTAGCATTCCATGTTGTCCGTGTAATTTTTGATTTAAGAGTGATATTTTTGCAATCCACCATGGTGTCAAGTGACTTTTTTCTTTTTGTCCCCAGTTTTATTGAGATGTAATTGACATATAATATTGTGTAAATACAAGCTGTACAATTTAATGATCTGATACACATGTATACTGTAAAATGATGACTATCACCTCCCATGATTTCTATTTTGTGTGTGGGTGTGTGATAACATTTAAGATCTGCTCTTAGCAACTTTCAAGTATATAATAGAGTATTGTTAATCACAGTTACTGTTCTGCACGTTAGCTCCCCCAAAACTTGCTCATCTTATAACTAGAAGTTCGTACCCTTTGACCAACGTGCCCCAATTTCTCCACCTTTCTACTCTCTATTTCTATAAGCTCAGCTTTTTTAGATTTCTCATACAAGTAAGAATATATACTGGATTCTTTTTCTATCTGACTTAGAAAATACACACTTGTTATCATTTTCTTTTTAAAATTTTTTTCCTTTAAAAAAGATTTATTTATTTTAGAGAAAGAGAGAGTGGGAGTGGGGGGTGAGAGAGAGGGCAGAGGGCTAGGGAGAGAGAATCCTCGAGCAGACTCCCCGCTGAGTGCAGAGCTCGATCCTAGTCCCAAGAGATCATGACCCGTGCTGAAATCAAGAGCCAGCTGCTTGACCAACTGAGCCACCCAGGCACCCAGAAAGTTAATTCTCTTCTTATATAATGCTTCATCAGACAAAACAATCCAGTGTGGACCTAACTACAAGCATTATTCAAAGAGAGAAATCTTTAGATATTGTTTCAATCCCTGTTTTACTGAGTAGGTTATGAAATTTTTAAAAACTTGATTAAGGAACCAAATCTGTGGACACATGATTAAAGTCCAGATCCTTTTAAATGTGTCCTGTTGTGCCAGTTATCATAAGAAAACAGGGCATGCTGTTCCTTTGTAAGTCACTTGTAGTGGGTTGCAAACATTTATTAAGAAAAAAAAAAATCAGTTTTGCCAGTTTTGAAGGAGCCAGAGAAAGAATTTTATTTTCAATTTTTCATGTAGTTTGAAAAAAAACACTGGAAAATATCTGTCCCTTAAGTGACGGTCCTTCTGGTGATAGTGAACATAAAAGCAGGTTTTCTTAATCTAAAATGATGTTGCTTCATTCAGAAATAAGTAGCTCCTTTCCTTATGTGGGAAAATGATTTCAAGAAATGAATGACCTGAATGTCCAGATTGCTTGGGTTGGAGGAGAGAGGTGCCTGTGTCTATAGGGTAGCCTGACACCTCTTAGAAGATGCTATCTTGGGGCCAAGGCAGGTAAATTCTGTAAAGAAAAAGGTTTGAGCTCAGAATGCACAAGAACAACATAAGGGGACAAAATTTAATTCTTTGAGGGTGCATGTAAGTGAGAGAGAGTGTTTATAGTGAGTACAAGGGGGAAGCTTCGGGAATAGAGCCAAGCAGTTGGAAAGAACATTATGTGCCAGCATGTGGTATAGACAGGAGGAGAAGCGTGTGCACGAACATCTCAAAAAAGGAAAAATTGTGGTGATTGTGATGGAACATTTCTGAGAAAAAGGAAAGGTGATTCTGTAAGAAGCTGCAATCAGAGATGTAAGTCCTAGTTCTCTAACAAAGGGGAACTGCATAAATTCAAAAGGCATGCCTGAATTCTCAGCAATACACATGCAGAATAGTCAAAGAAAGAATACATAAGGGATAAAGACTATCGTCCTCTGACAAGGTCATTTTTTAAATATATATTGTACTAACTCCTTTATAAGGGGGCTATTGGTTAAATTAGTTTGATGATCCTTTATGTGCCTTGAAATTAATACATGCTAAAGATGTTTATTAAAGTCTGATTTAAATTCACCATATTATCGTGTTTGGGGAATTTATTATTATTCTTAAGTCAAGCATTTACTAGCTTCAGAAGGTCCATAGGGTGTGATTAATGTTTTCAAAGACACTTTTAATACTGTAACTACTTTCAGTTATGTTTATGTGTATCCAAATCTCACTGGTTCTATAAAATGTCTGGCAACTCCCAAAGTGGGGAAAGACTGCATGGATTTACTTGTCTATATTCCTACATGGACGGTGTAGGGAAGGGGCAAATACAGAACTGTCAGCCCTAAAGGGCATTTGTTGCTCTTACATACTAACAGTTGTCATTCCTCTAATTACATAGTTTTGCTTTGTTTTTAAGTTTTTATTTATTTGACAGAGAGAGTAAGCACAAGCAGGAGGGAGGGGCAGAGGCAGAAGCAGGCTCCTCTTGGAATAGGGAGCCTGATGTGGGGCTCAGTCCCAGGACACTGGGATCATGACCGGAGCCAAAGGCAGATGCTTAACTGACTGAGCCACCCATATGCCTATTACATAGTTGAGAAGAGAAAATATACGTAAAATGATGATTTTTGGCAGAGTTCAGAGGTCAGTTTGCTCCTTCTCACTTTAAGCCCGAGTTGTTTAATCCTTAGACCAACAACAGTGGGACAGAGACTCTCACTGAACATTTATTTCTTCCCATTCAGAAGGCACTCTTAAATCTCATAGGCGGTGATGAGGAGAGCAAAGGTGATGTGAGTGACAGCAGTGAGGAATTTCTTGCTCCAGGTTAGTCCATGATAGCCAAGCCCCCTGCTCAACCAAATCACTTAAGCTGGCACTAGGAAAGAAAAGACAGAGCTGTTTAGGTAGATGCGGTTCTCCTTATAAGCCCTCTTGATGTCCTTCACCATTTTACAGGACTTGGGAGCATTTCGTCAGGTCCTTCTAGAAGCTTATTTTGCTTCTTCCTTGTGCCTCAGTTTCTTCAGTTCTAAACTGTCCTAAGATACTCTGGAAATGAAAGACTACCTGGAAATGAGTGTAGTGATTTCAAAAGTGGATACAACTTTTTTTGAAATAAGAGGACAGCTTTCAGGCCCCCCACCCCACCGCCTTGTGAATTTCATACACATTGAGAGATAGAGTGAAAATCATTTTGTGGTTAGTTCCGATTTGACTATAAGATTTTATCCTGGTTTTACTTGTGGTGACAAGTAATGTTCAAATCCACTTATGAACTTTGCTTATGAAGCATTTTATGGAATAGAAAGGATTTTGAATTTGTTTTCTTAAAAAGAAAATGATATATTTGTTCTAAGTTTTCTTGAACCAGTCACCTTAATTCTGTTTGATACCATTCTTTGGAAAGTTCTATAAGAAACATGATCTCCCTGATATGAGGAAGTGGTGATGCAACATGGGGGCTTAAGTGGGTAGAAGAAGAATCAATGAAACAAAATGGAATTGGGAGGGAGACAAACCATAAGTGACTCTTAATCTCACAAAACAAACTGAGGGTTGTTGGGGGGGAGGGGGGTTGGGAGAAGGGGGTGGGATTATGGACATTGGGGAGGGTGTGTGCTTTGGTGAGTGCTGTGAAGTGTGTAAACCTGGTGATTCACAGACCTGTACCCCTGGGGATAAAAATATATGTTTATAAAAAATAAAAAATTAAAAAAAAATTCATCCATACTTACCTCATTCTTTGTATACTTTTTCTGTTATTGATGAAATTATATTCTATATTCATTGGTTAGTGCAAATGTGCTTAGATTCCTATGTCCTTTGTAAGTGAATTGAATCTCTTTGGCCTTGTTTTCCAAAGTCCTATGCATCTACCCATAATGCACTGGGATATGACAGAAGCCACATTCATGGTTCTGTAATTAAAAATGTGTGTGTATATTTAATAATATGCATATTAAAGCAATACAGAGCTTTTATAGAATGTGTGAACAAATATATTTCATATTTATATAGAATTTTTGAATACATAGATTTCATACTTAATATATATACCTATATAAAGAAAGCATATATTCTATGCATTTTCATATATAGACCATATAGATCTATACTATTTAATAGAGTATGCATTAACCAGAGATGGTACTGAGCAATTAAAATGTAGCTAATGCAATATATTGAAATAATAGTATTTTGGATATACTCGGTGAAATTAAATGTACTATTAAAATTAATTTCATCTGTTCATTTTCACTTTTTAAAGATATGTGCTATTTAAAATTACATATGTGGCTCACATTTTATTTGTATTGGAAAGAGCTTCTCTAAAAATATATATTGTCTAGACAATGAAGATATCCTATATATTATAATTATATATATACACTGGGGAATGGTTTTCAAAAACTTCTGAGAATATGTCTACATGATCAAATCACAATTGTACAGTACTATAACATTTAGTCCATTTAAAACATTGATGAAATAATACAATTAGAAATAGTTTATTAATTTATGTATTTATGGTAATTGTACTAGACACATTGTATTTTTTACAAATTCCCATTTCTGAGAATTGCCCTCTTTGACTTTCAGTTCTATAAACACAGTTTTGTGGAAGCTTCCCTGTTAACTTACCTCTACCCACAGATAATTGCAACTAGTTCAAACTAGGTTGGTCAGAATCTTTCTGTATTCTGCAGTTGAGTCAGAGAATCTCATTCTGTCTAGATGGCCAGTGCTGTAAGAGGAGAAGCGCAAGATCATACAGTGTGCCTCTGTTCTGCCCTATGGAGAAAACCAGGCTACTCTAAAGGATACAAATGAAGAGTGAAAAAAGCAGAGATGATATATAGAAAATGTCCTTTTCTGCAAGATTCTGGAGACTACCTCCGTTTCCCACTCATTAGGTTTGATGAGATGTCTCAGGGCCCTTATAACATATTTTGAGTTTCTGTCACTTGAAATAAAATTGTTTAATCAACGCCATCATCAGGAGCACAGAGAAATCTTATTAACAGTTCATCTCTTAGATGATTAAATATTGTGGTGACAAAGCTTCAGTCTACTTCCTAATTGTAGAAGAAATAGAACCCAGAAATTTGATTTTAATCTTTTAAACAGTTTTATTCTGATTTATATAAAAAATGCATGTTGATTGGGGCAGATGTACAAAACACAGGAAAATTTAAGAAACAAATAAAAGAACACCTGATATCTCATCATTCTGAAAAAGTTTATTAATAGTATTTTATTTTATACCTGATTTTTACACATGTAAAATCAATGTATCTAATTTTATTTTTTTCCCAAATTTACTTAAATACTGGATATTCAGTATTCTAGTCAGTATTTGTGTCCTGTTTAGTGTTATAACATAAGGATTTTAAAATTACTATATTACGTTAAAACTTGATTCAAATATCCTTTTGAAATGATAGCATTAATTCCATAGTACAGATACATTATATTTTATTTACCAATCCTGTGAGTTCTCTAAGCTTTTTATAATTATCTACCAATATATGTAATACTGAAATTAATACATATGCTCACCTATGAGCTTTTTTTCTTTACCAAATTTATTTATTTATTCATTTATTTATTTATTTATTTTCATTGACATATAGTTGACACACAATGTTACATTAGTTTCAGGTGTACAACGTAGTGATTTGACAGCTCTATACATCATGCTATTCTCACCACAAGTATAGCTGCCATCTGTCACCACATAATGCTATTACAATATCATTGACTGTATTCCCCATACTTTACCTTTCATCCCCATGATTTATTCATTCCACAACCGGAAGCCTGTATCTCCCACTCCCCTTCACCCATTTTGCCCCTCCCTCCCTCCAGCTCTCCTCTGGCCTCCACCAGTTTGTGCTCTGTATTTATTTAGGTTTGATTCTGTTTTTTTGTTTTTTCATTTGTTTTGTTTTTTTGAGTCTACATATAAATGAAATCCTGTGGTATTTGTCTGTCTCTTATTTCACTTAGCCTAACATCCCCTAGCTATATCTGTGTTGCAAATGGCAAATCACATTCTTTTTTTATTCAGTAAATTGGTACAGTTGACAATAAAAGATTTTAAAAATAAAATGTATTTGCAAAATCAAGTAACACACTGAGATTGAAGAAAATGTGAAAAACACAACCTCAGAAGATCTAGAATCGATAAAGTGTAAAATATCACAGTGATATCTAAATAAAGATACTTCAAACTTTAGAGATGAGTTTGCAAGGAATTTTAGAATTACATGCAAATCTGTATAAGAAATAGAAGTATACCCAAGAAATTAAGAATTACAGTATCAGTAAATAATGTATAGAGATATAGAAAATAATGTGAAGAAGAAAATGTGCATCTGGGTATGATATTGAAATACTGGTTGTAGATCAAGAGGTACATGGTGGAAGAAGGTCAGACATCTAAAATTGGGAATAAGCCAAATACTGGAAATCCATAGATAAAGGGGAAAAATAAACACAATGCTTATTTCTCTGTGCACCATGCTGCCCATCTCTCTTTGATAATTCCCTTATACTTCTCTTTGCCTTACTAAACACATTTAAAGAGAATTCTCCAAAGTCAAAGAGGTGAGAGGTAATAGGTGAGGGTGATGTAATAAGCAGCCACAGAGGTTTTTACTTCTCAGGCAACTTGCTCTCTTGAGAAGGAGGTTTCACTGTTTGAAATCAACTTGTCTATTTTACCCCTTTGATGTGTTGTTAAAGAAAGCTTTACAAATTATTTGAGATATTGCTTCTCTTCTAATACTCTAAAACTTTGCTGATGCAGAGAAAATGCTCCAAGGTTAATAAGTTAGTCTTTTATCATATAGAACTTCATATATATTCTAACTGTGATCATGTTCCAAATTGTGCCTTAAAACAGTTCATTAATAATAGCTGATGTCTTTACATTTTAAGGTAGGTCAATTATATTTGACATGATGGTTGAATTTCATTAAAAGGTACAAAACATTAATCTAAGTTTAAGAAACACTTTTTTTTTTTTTTTTTTTTTTTGCTGATAAAGGAGGGCATTTGGGAGGGGGAGCTTGAAATGCATGAGAATGCAGCACATTTGATTTAAGAGGAAATGTCTAACTGTTCTATATTAAGCATGTATCCTTAGAATATAAGCTTTTGAGAGTAAATGGGCAGCCACTGCCTCAGCCCAGATTCCCCCAAAGCAGTGCTGAAGCAAGGTTTTGCATAAAGATAGTTTATTTGGGGACAGGACCTTGTAGAGCAGGAATGATGGATAGGGGTATACAGGGTAACTTTCTAAGGAGACCAAAAAATGTGTGGTAGACCTCTTTGACAAAAAGGAGGGCATATGTCCATCAACTCCTGTTCCCCATTGGTCAAGCATGATTCTGTAGGCATTATCTAATTCATGTTTCTAGTTTACACCTGCATGAGTGGCGAATGTTCCCATTAGTGTCACACATTGTGCCATTGGAGAAGCCCTCATAGAGGAAGTGGGTGGTGTACGTACATGGTGAGTCTGTGGTGAGGTGCTGGTTGTAGCCTCCACAGGTCTGGTTGCCACAGCTGGAGTAAGGAGAGATGCTGGGAAGACTTGAAATTAGGCACAAGATATGTATTTGAAGTTCAATCTTTGTACCACTAAGATCTGTTCAGACTGTAATTCTCAGGATTATTTGAACAAGGTACTATTCCCAATGGTAAAGCTTGTCCTGAGGCCATAATTGATATTCATTATCTCCCTCTTCGAACATCCATTCTAGATTTATCTCACCTTCAGTCAGAATTTGAACTCATCTGTGTTGCTTGTCTAGTAAAATGATCCTTCAGATCCAAAGGGGATGACTTTTTAATTGAATTGTGTTATTGTATGATAGTAGTTGTAATTGTTCACAGCTATTAGGGAGCACATAAGCACCAAGAGGTGCTCCATGAATCACTTGTTTTCCAGACATACTCTTCACTTACTCACTATGGTAGTTGTAATCCTAGCTCCTTGTGGTAATCATGGCCAATAACTTCCTACGTATGGTAATTCCTTTTTTTTTTTTTTTTTTTTTTGGTCTGTGATTCTTTGTTGTGAGGATCCCAGCATAGTTCTAGCTTTAAGTCTGATGGAGCCTTTACTATATTTCTGGTGGAACGGCCTCTTTTTCTTCTAGGAATTATACTCTAATGTGGGAATAAGAAGCAAAAATTCTGCAGGTGTATTAGTGGGAGTATTGAATACAAGGGTTGATTATATTTCAACCCCTTGGTTTATGGACCTGTGTATTCTAATTATTGGGACACAGTATTAGCTTTTGGTTTTGGTTCAGCACCTTAACCCATTCTGGAGGTAAGGAACTGACTCTACAGGATCTTGTCCCCAGGCTGGCAACATAACTGCCTTTAAAAGGATACATAGCATGTTTCTACTAGGTTAAACATTCTGGGTGGCAAGCTTTGTAATAAAACTGGAGGATCCATTGTCATTTCTCCATTGTTACACCTCTTTCTGTCATAAATAAGCCCCTTACTGTGTAACATACAATGTGAATGACTGATGGTGCTGGAAGAGGCATTTGGGAAAGAAAGGACAGATTCATATTCCAGAACAGATACTGAGTTGGGTAAGTATTCATCACTTATCCTCCAAGGTATTAAAGTTTAGATATAGTCAAAGTGCCAACAAGTGGATAACTATTCCTCTTGAGGGATGATTCTAGATTGAAGGCATAGTATTATTTTTGCTGCTGGTAATTTGATTATTTAGCAGTGGCAGTACTCTGATCAGTTTTGCTGAGAGGGAACCCATGCTGTTGCGTCCATGTTCAGTTTCCTCACCCTCATCCATAGCTCATTTCTCCAGCATTGGGTGGCTGAGGAAAAAGGCCAGCATTTGGGGACACTTAGTTCTGGCTGTTTGAATGTTCCATCTTTTCTCTGCAGTGGATACATTCTTATGTACCTTATTATGGGATAAGAACCTCTGCATACAGAGTTCATGACCAAGCATACTGCTCACAACTTTGCTATGTGGAGGTTTTCCATTCACCATTGTTATATACAGCCATCCCTGAATGAGAGTATAGGACAGCAACATTCAGTTTGTGGCCAGTACCAGTGCCAGTCCATCTGTCAACCAGGACCAAGAATTTCCCTTCTTGGTCAGTTAGTTCTAGGGCATGTCTCCAAAAAGACCAAGTATATATCTGGGACCAGGGTCTCCCCCCCACCCCCCCGCTTTGTAACTTATTTGTATTTTCTGGATCTGCTCAGGCATCATTCTGAAGGTGTCCTTTCTATCATGCGGTTGGCTGACTGCTGCCTGCTCTGTTACAGGTTGGTCAGCTCCCAACACAGTCATTTGGTAGCTCCCATTAGGTCTTAAGATTTTATTAAGAGTCATTAATACAACAGGAGTTATTTTTTAAGGGCTGGTAGTTCTGCCACAGAAAACATGGCCTTGTTGCAAAATCCTTAGGATTTGTACATGGACTCCTATGTTGTGGCTTAGCAGAGATGCAAAGATTTTGTTTTTTAATTTTTAAATCCACCAAGTATACTTCTAGCATCATCAGACATACTAAGTCATATGACCCAAGTGTTAGGACAGCTTGCATACATCTGAGACTTCCTGCAGGGTCTTCTTTATTCTGGGAACTATTTTATTTTTTATTTAAAAAATAATTATTTATTTCAGAGAGAGAGAACATGATCAGGAGGAGGAGCAGAGGGAGAAGCAGGCTCCCTGCAGGTCCCTGGGATCATTACCTGAGCCAATGAGAGATGCATAAATGACTGAGTCACTCAGAGGCCCCTACTCTGAGAACTGTTAAAAATGGTCAGCATTGTAAGTTACTTAATAAATAGTGCAAAACAATTTTCAAATTTCTTCCAGATATCAAAAAAGACTACAAACTGATGTTTCTGTTTTCATTGCAGAGGGTACAAAATGCAGCATGTTGTCCTCATCTAAAACAGAATGTCTCAGTATTCTTCTGACCCCTGGACATCTATAAACTTCACAATAGAGTATGTCCCTGAATTATGATATTTATTTTCTACCCCCTGGCAATTCCGTCTTCCCAGATTACTTACAGCTCTTGAGTGCCAATTAGCAGTATGCTACATTGTAATTGACCAATAATGTTCTGCAGAATGTCAAGATGATCAAATTCCCTGTGGAATAGGACAGTTCCCTGAGGACAGGGAGTGGGGTAGTTAACAGGCTTGAGAAAAGAGTGAATGTGTACTGGTCTCACTTCCAACAAAAAAAAGAAGTGCCCTCTATCTTCTGGTAGTGGTTGAAAAGAATGTATCCAGTAGATTAATAAACACAAAGTGCCAGGGGCTGGGTTGGTATGTTTCAGTAAAGAATTATAGCACAGAAGCAGCTATGAAAAAGGCTACTATTTGGTTACGTCTGTAACAGTTCATCTTCATTTGTTTTTTCAGAAACAAACAGGTGAATTGATAGAAAAGGTTTGTGGGCAGTGGGAGTAGTATCTAAATTCCTCCTGGATTGAAATACTGCTTTTCCTTTGCCATCCTGACAGATTTCAGTGGCGGTTCAATTGTTCCAATTATCCATCCCACCATATGGCTGTTACGTCATAGGTTGGAGAACTAATGTGAGAGTGTGCCAGCTACTTCATATAGCCTGTCAATTATGCAATTAGAGATGGAAGAATTAACACCAGAATCAATCAGTAGGAATTTGGGACTATTGTGAATTGGAGTTGGACCAAAATTATTTTTATTACTGGGTTTTTATAAACCCTTTAATAAATTAGAGGACTCCTGATGGGGTTTCATGCCCTCTGGTATCATGTCTTAAAACAAAATAAAACACAAAACTTTGAGTCCTATCCTTTCCCCACTTTAGGTCATGGACCTCTTTAGGGAGTTATAAAAGGAATGTTTATCATTTTATCATATATGCTCGTGGAGACATTTTCTCAAGGGAATCTAACATTCTCTTTATAATGGGCTGCATTGTGTTCCTCTCAAACTCATATGTCAAAGTTCTAACCCTTGGAACCTCTCAGAATGTGACTGTTTAGAAATAGCGTCATGTGTGTGTATATGTGTGTTAAGTTGATAGGTCCCCCAATAATGGGTCTGTGATCAAAGGAGCGAGACTGATACAAAGTGAAGGTCAAGCAAAGCTATATTTTGCGCCTAAGCATAAAGGATTAAACCGACCCGTCAGGGCCGTCTCTTACAAAGAGTTGACCCCTCCCAGCCTCACAGACTAACTTTTATAGAGCAAAGGCCATGTGGTTGAGCCTGGCCACACACAGGTGGCCAATGAGATTGCAACACACAGAGAAAACTGCACAGTCATGCTAGGTCACACACGGGTGGCCAGTTGAATTTCAATTTACCCTCGTAGATATTTGAACTAGCCTATCACCTTGGTCAGATTTGGTGCCCCAAAGGCGGGGCCCACTCTCCTTGGTAGCTAGGGAGACAGTATGCGCGCCCCACTGATTGGATGTCTCCACTTGGCCTCACTTGCCCTTGTATCTGGGCTTTGCTACCTGGGACTGGTTTTCCGGACTTGCTTTTAAGTAATTTCCTCTGGGAGGGGCAGGGTCAATCTAAGTTTACTGCATAAACAACAAAATGGCTCCCTCTGGTTAAGTAGGCCCTTACAAAGTTATTCACTTTTATTGCTATTATAATTACTACTATTTATGTTAATGTTAAGTCACATTTATTATTATTATTATTAGTTACATGTATTTTGTTAGTCATAATCCAATGTTAGTTTTTGATGTAGTGTTCCAAGATTCATTGTTTATATACAACACTCAGTGCTGATGGAGATAGTATCTTTAAGAAGGTAATTAAGTTTGTTGTTTGTTTTTTAAAGATTTTAATTATTTGAGAGAGATAGCAGGAGAGAGAGAGAGGGAGTGAGCACATGAGTGTGGGGGGGTCGAGTGGGAGAGGGAAGAACAGTATGAGAGGGAGAAAAGGCTCTGCACAGAACAGGGATCCCAATGTGGGGCTCCATCCCAGGACCATAAGATCATGACCTGAGCTGAAAATTAATGCTTAACTAACTGAACCACCCAGGCACCCCTAAAAAGGTAATTAAGTTAAAATGAAGTCATTAAGGTGGGCCCTAATCCAATATGACTGGTGTCCTTATAAGAAGAAAACATTTAGACACAGGAGGGAAGAGAGGGATGATTAATGAAGATGTAAGGAAGAAATGGACATCTGTACATCAAGAGGAAAGGCCTCAGAGGAAATCAACCCTGCCAACATCTTGGTCCTAGATATCTAGCCTACAGAAGTGCGAGAAAGTAAATTTTCATTGTTTAAGTCTCCCAGTCTGTGATACCCTGTTAGGGCAGTCCTAGCAAAAGAAAATTTTAAAGAATAAAATTATTCTTTAATTAATGCAGTCTGGGTATACGGACTGACTTGGTTTGGAAGTTAGGCAAAGGAATGTGGTTATACAATAGAGCAATTCATCTCAGCCCTCTTATTTCCAGACCTTGATTGTATTGTTTTTAGGTTTATAGAGAAAAGTAACATACTCATCTGTACATCTGTAATGCCCCTTGAAGTATATAATCTTTTAGCCAATGATCACCAGGAATTTCTATGGATTAAGACACTCTGCCACTCTGGCTTTACTCTAACATTTAAGTGCTGCACCTGACTTCTGCTATTTTGTGATTCTATAACTGCTATTAATATTAGTGATTGCAGTAGGAAGTATCTCCTATTCCCTGCCTGCAGAAGTCATTCCACTGAGGTTTTCAAAGATACCGGTGCCTCTCTCACTATTTCATTTCTTGTTTCTTTCTTTCTTTTTTTTTTTTTTTTTAAGATTTTATTTATTTATTTATTTGTCAGAGAGAGAGAGAGAGAGCACGAGCAGGCAGAATGGCAGGCAGAGAAAGAAGCAGGCTCCTCACTGGGCAAGGAGTCTGATATGGGACTTGACCCCAGGACCCTGGGATCATGACCTGAGCTAAAGGCAGCAGCTTAACTGACTGAGCCACCCAGACGTCCCTCATTTCTTTTTTCTTTATGAAGACATGTCCTTTGGGTCCTTCCCGGGAACATAATCAGGTAGTAGATTTTTCAGTCTCTTATAGTAAGTTTGTTTAAATATTTTTACTTCCTTAAGTCTTCTGATCCCCTTCTCAATACCATTCCAAGGACATTTTAGAATCTCTATCTCATATGATATAGACCAAGCTTCAAAGAGCCATCTGTATGGTTTGTTAGGACCAAAACCAGTTGTCCTTACTAGAACATTAAACTCTGAGTCACAGGTTTCCGAACCAATGAACTATCCTCTATTCAACCTTATATTCTGCTTTATATCCCTTACCGCTGCCCAGCATAGTAGCCTCAAGACCGACCACTCATTCACACATATATTCTTCTGTTTCTGCTTGTACATATTAGCAATCCCAGTAATTCTTTCAGTGTATAAGAAATTGCGTTTCCCTGTTTGGGGTATACTGCAGACCTAACCTTGCTTTTCGGTTGGAAAGAAATGAGGAGTTGTGGATATATATCATGAAGAGGACAAGCAAAATCTGGCTAGACTCTAGGCCTTAAAGTCTTTGCGCAGTCATTAGGAAGGGGAAGGCTACTTTCTTTATCAAGGGGGAGAAGTCGGCTTCTATTGCCTTGAAGAGTTCAGGGATTCCTTTTGGTTTGAGATTCTTCGAATTTTCCATCAAAAAAATTCCATCTTCAGGTTTTTAAGGTGATACACACACACACACACACACACACACACACATATCCTTGAAATATGTATATATTTTTGTTATATAAATTTATTTTTTAAATTTTTAGCAGAGTTCTGATTCTGATTTAGCAGATCTATCAAGGCCATATGCTGAGTCCTTTTGCAGCTCAATAAAATCTTGGGCCTGGTTTGCAGGATGTGTTCTAGTGGCTGTAGGAGATGTGGATTTCTTCAAACACTCTTCTAGAAATCTTTCTCTTCAAGCATGCCTTAAGTTGATGAAAAGCCAACCTGAGCTTGGCATTTCTTTTTTCAAGGCTTCCAAAGCAATCAGTTAAAGACACTTAAATCCATTCTGTAAAATTACAGCCTGTAAAATGGTATTCTGATAGCCACAGATACCAACAGTTGAACTTTCCATGTGTATGCCATCCCAATCCACCCAAGCTGAGATTCTTACTAATCATGATGCTCTTGTATGCCTGGGTCCTAGCACACACCATCACCTGTCTGACTGAGTTTGATCCAGTATCCAAAGCCCATTCAGAAGATAGGTTATGTAGACTCAGTTCAAGTACCAAGTATCTTAGCACCGGCACACAAGAAAGCAGAGCCTGGATCAAGGATTATAGGCAGAGGACGGGAGTGAGGGGTGGGAGAATAAAACAGGGAAGGAGGGAAAGCTAAAATAAAGATGCATCATTAAATTAGCAATCAGTATGAGAAATTGTGGCTTAAATTCATTGCACTTTATGGCGCGTTTTATGAAATGAGTCTTAGAATGATCTGCCTGAGGGATGAAAGGAGGAAGCATTTATCCTTTGGCTTTCATCTCACATTGGTTAAGGATGACTCTAGGCATTCATTCTCCCCTACTTCCAGATTGGTCATGCCTAAATGCTGAGCAGGTACCTGCAGACATCCCACGCTGTAGCATTAGAAAAATCCTAAAGATAGAGCTGTGAAGCAATGACCTGAAGTTTCTTCTATATGAAGCTTATCAAAGTTAGTGAAAATGGGTTATTGGAATATCAGCAGGAGTAAGAGGTGGACAGGAGCATTTAAAGTGGAAACACATGACCTCTGATTTGTAGGCCAATAAGTGGCTTGATGGTAAAACATTCAAATGTTTTCTTCCTTTAGAAAAATACTGTGTTTATGGGGAAGTCTCACACAATTAGATTTTGATTATAATGTAGAATTATCTTGGGTCTTGATTGCAAGTAATAAAAAGAATTGATAGGGGAACCTAGGTGGCCCCATCAGGTGAGTATCTGTCTTTGGCTCAAGTCATGATCCTGGGGTCCTGGGATCAGGCCCCATGTCAGGATCCCTGCTCAGTGGGGAGCCTGCTTCTCCCTCTGCCCCTCCCCCGGCTTGTGCTATCTCTCTTGTTTTCCCAAATAAATAAATAAAATCTTTTAAAAAAAGAATTGGGGGGATACCTAGGTGGCTAAGTGGGTTAAGCCTCTGTCTTCAGCTCAGGTCATGATCTCAGGGTCCTAGGATTGAGCCCCACACTGGACTCTCTGCTCAGCAGGGAGCCTGCTTCCCCCTCTCTCTCTGCCTGCCTCTCTGCCTACTTGTAATCTCTATCTGTCAAATAAATAAATAAAATCTTAAAATAAATAAATTAATAAAAAAGAATTGGTTAAAAATAAAGAATTTTACTTTGTGCAAATCATGTCAATAGGTTCCCAGTTTGTTGAGCAAGCCTCTTCATAATGCTTCTTCCTTCCAGTTTGTGCAGTTGCCTTTGCCAATCACTGTATTTATCAGTGGCTTGTATCTAGCGGACGTTACACAACAGAGTGGTGCTGCTGCAGATAATAGGTTGCATTATTTTACTCACCAGTGTTGCCTTGAATTAGAGTAAAGCTCATTAACAGCTCTAGAAATGTGAAGTAACTTTTCAGATTTCACTAGCTTCTTGTAGAAACTCAATATGGAGTGAGGTGAAATTTGAACTCTTTTCTCTTTCATAGTTTTGGAGACTAGTTTTCCAAATAATCAGGTATTGAATGGGTAATCCTAGGTGATTGAGGACAGCAGTGACAGCCTGTTAGTTATTTATCATTATGATTGATAATGTCCCTGGCACACGGTAAGGATATGCAATAAACAAATCTTCATGTAAGCTTGTTTTTATTTCCATGGCTTTCCTATTCAGTTCTATACAACTTATAACCACTCAGCAGAATACCATTGTCACAGAATGCAATATATAACATAAAGCAGATTTGTAGTGTTGAGGTATGCTTCATATCCATGAGTATGAATGAACTAAAAGTATTCTCTTTAAGATCATTTTTTTAGAAGACTTTTTTAAAAAATTCAATTGATAGAGACAGCAAGAGAGGGAACACAAGCAGGGGGAGCGGAAGAGAGAGAAGCAGTCCTCCTCAGGGAGGCCAATGTGGGGTTCCATCCCAGGACCCTGGGATCATGACCTGAGCTGAAGGCAGATAGACACTTCAGGACTGAACCACCCATGCACACCTTTCATATTATTATCCTGTTCTTTCCCTGTGCTCTGTCACTGCTGATTTAACTTTGGTTAATTTTTCCTTACCAACTCCTCTTTCCTATGGTAAAAAAAGTTTCTTAGTCTAGTTTTATAATTATGAGCCAGTTAATCTTCCTTTTAAAAGTCAGTTTAAATTTGGCCTTTCGTTTCTTGCAACTAAAAGCATTCTGTTAGATACAGCCTTATTCTTCTTGTTTTTCACTGCTTTACACTAATATGACATTACTCTCCACTGCTATTTTCTACCAATTTCATTGGAGAATAATCATCAAATGATAAATCACACATACTGAAAGTGTACAAACTAAGTTTTGCCATCTGTATATATACATGAAACCATCCCGTAATCAAGGCACACATTCATCAGGTTTCTTGAGCCCCTTTCTATACGTCCCCCCAATTCCTCTCTCACTGCCCAATTAGTAATCTCCTCTCTGTCACTCTATGTTAGTTTGAATTTCTTAGAATTTTATGTAAATGGAATCCTACATTCTGAATTACTTTTTATTTGGCTTTTTTCACACAGTATAATTATTTTGAGAATTATTCACATAGGAGTGTGTGTCAATAGTTTGTCCCTTTTACTGCCGAGTAGAATTCAATTCTGTGGATCTACCCCAATGTTTATCCATTCACCTACTGGTAGATATTGGATTGTTTTTAGCTTTTGCTTTTTAAAAATAATGCTACTGTTAATATTTGTGTATACGTTTTTGCATGGACGGATTCTTTAGTTTTTCTTGCGTGCAGTTTAGGAGTGGAATGGCTAGTTTGTATGGTGAGTATATGGGTAACCTTTTTCAAAAACTGCCAAGTGCTTCCCCAAGTAGTTATCACTCAAGTGTGTGAGAGCTCTAGCTGCTCGACATCCCACCAACAGATGACAGGGTCCTTGAAACACAAGCACTCAGAGACATCAGGTCCTAATCTCAAAAACTGTATATGTTACCTTATTTGGAAAAAAGGACTTTGCAGATGTAGTTAATGAAGGATCTTGAAATGGGGACATTACCTACATAATCTGGGTGAGGCTCACATACCGTCACCAATGTCTTCATCAGGGAGAAGCAAGGAGAATTTTGAGAGACACTGAGAAGAGGAGCTGATTTCAAAGTGGAAACTGAAATTAGAGTGCTGTTGCTTCAATCCAAAGGAATGCTGGAAACCGCCAGAAGCTGGGAGAGGCGAGGAGTGGAATCTCCCCAGAGCTTCTGGAAAGCGTGCAGGCCTTTCAGTTTCTTGATTTCATATGGTTGACCTCTGAAATACACATTTCTGTTGTTTTAAGTTACCAGGTTTGTGGTAATTTTTTATGGCAGCCTCAGGTAACTGATCCAGTGGCTCTTCAGGTCTCAGAAACATGGTCTGCTCTTGATCAGTTGGATACTTCTCCCTTGGGCCTTGATGCTTCAGTGGGTGATACCAGGACATTAGATAGAATAAATTCAGAGAGGTTAAAATGGGACATGTCCAGTAGTGGTGTTATAGGCTGTTGGGGGCCTTGTGCTTAGAATGCGTTAACCCAATAGAGCAACAGTTCTTGGGAATCTCTTCAACCGAGGACCTTCACAGGTGGTGAGCTAGAGTGCCACCGTGTCTCCCTGGTGATTGTTATGAGAACATTGTGAGGTTTGGCTTGTTGCCATTGCAGCTGCTGTCTCAAGACTAAGGTAATAAGACTCCTGTGTTTTGTGAACATTGAGTTATGGCCTAGGTGTCCAAACCACGAAGGTCCAGGCTGTCTGATATCTCTGCATGGCCAGCTACCCTCAGGCCAAAATAGAAACTAGCACCAGATGTACAGGAGGTGATTCCCTTACTGTGTGGTATAAATCAGAACTCTGCAAAATAAACGTGGGCACTATTGGACATCCTCTTTGGTGCTCCTCCTGCCCCCATCTCTTTGTCTCTTAATTTCTTTTCACCATCCTCTTACCCTCACATTCCTGGTCGATTTGTCGCACTGGCCGTGACAATAGGCTTAGCAGTAGGTGGTGGCCATATATCCTAAAATAGCTGGAACACTGATACCCTGGCCGCACTCTTCTGTTAGTTGCGTTTTGTGTTTTGTGCATGTTAAGAGTTACCTTAGCTTCTATTTCCTACCTATTCTCTTTAAAGATTATTTATTTATTTATGACAGAGAATGAGAGGGAGAGAGCATGAGAAGTGGGGAGGGTCAGAGAGAGAAGAAGACTCCCTCACTGAGCAGGGAGCCCCATGAGGGGCTCAATGCAAGGCTGGATCTCAGGACTCCAGGATCATGACCTGAGCTGAAGGCAGTTGCTTAACCAACTGAGCCACCCAGGCGCCCCTCCTACCAATTTTAAGCCTGGTTCACTACACTCCTATGAACCCTGTTTTGTTTTCTTTTGTTTTTCCCCCAAATAAATCCTTTGAAACTATAGTTGATTTTTATTAATTGCAGTTGGAAGTTTGTGGATGATTTAGGCAATTAATCAATCAATCAATCAACCAAGCTTTACAGTTTGAAAAAGAGAAAGAACAATTTTCCCAGTATTCAAATCCTTTTTCTTTTGGTCAACAACTAAACATACAAAATGCTTCAGAGTTAATAGCTCTTGGGTGCTTGTCATCATCTCTTACTTTTCTCAGAAACCCAAATTTAACGGCAGCAACTTTTAAATCTTTCAACAACAGTGTTATCCCCTAACCCTCAATAAGCTAAATCAATATTAAGTTCCCATTGGGGTAATGCTTTGAGTTTAATACAGATGGATTTGACCATAATATTGTACTATTTAATACTATTTTCCATTCCAGTGATTTATTCTACTCTTCGGACCACTTTCTTCAACACTCAAAAGACTAGTCCTCTTTTGTACATTACTGATATAATGAGTTTTATGTCACTTTCATAGATGCCACCATTTTTCTCCATGTTCTTACGTAGCTAAATTTGTTTATTGTAGTTGAATATGTCTTAGGGGCATAGTGAACTTTACAGTGATTAATTGAAAAAGGTTTAGATATACACACAAGACATTTTTTCGAAATATTTTATACATTTAAGAAATGTTTAGAAACAAAATAAAGAAGAGATGGACATTTGCATGACTACAATCTAAACAAACCCAGACTTGAATTTCAGTTTACTGTATTTAAACTCTTAAGCTCTGTTTACATAATACCATATGAACAACCCATTGTCTGAGGGGAAAAAAAATCAGTAAAAATACTGGGTAATTCATAGCAAAAATTACTGCTTGTTTAATCAATTTTTTTCAATAGTTGGTGATAATTTTATATAGAAATAACCTTAGGGCCAAGTGTTAGCTTATTTCTCTCTCCTGTCAAATATAATTCATAGAGAGTTAATTACAATTTTCTATGCCCTTTATCCTTTTACTCAGGTGGGCTACACTTGAACAATAAAAGGGAATTAAGAAGTGATGCAGGAGACTAAACAAAGGCCAATCTGGGACACTGGGGCCAAAAACATATTCTTTGTTCTCATTTTTACAATTCTGACACTAGATACACTGCCTTAATTGCTTATAAAGAGAAAACATTGCATTTCATATGGCCTTAATACTTAGAATGATTAAAATCAACTTAACATTATCATTATCTCTTTGTACAAATAGGAAAATCTGTCACTTGAGTGTTGGGCCAGCTCCTCAACAGTTATGAGTTACTATTACCAAAGGTGTCTCAAAAAGCACAATATCCTCAATGCTATTACTTTCTAGTAACAAGCTTTTATATTTTTAAAGCAACTATATAATTTCAGTCTCACCATAACCATTCTAAGGTTGTTACGGCATATCAGCAAGGTAGTACCATTGAGGGGAGCCTGGGTGGCTCAGTAGGTTAAGCATGGACTCTTAGTTCTGGCTCAGACCATGATCTTGGGGTTGTGAGATCAGTCCCATTTGAGCACCTCACTCCGCGCAAAGTCTCCTTGAGATCCTCTCCCTCCCACTCTGTCCTTCCCCTACTTGTGCTCTCTCTCTCTCAAATAAATAAACAAATAAAATCTTTTAAAGAAAAGATGGTACCCTTGAAAAAATTAAGTAATAGAATTGTGATTATTGATCATATCATCTACCTAAATTTGCCTCTTCCAGAGAAAGACTTGTAGATGACTCTCCTTTAATAGTCTTCTAGGATGGGAATATTACAATGATCCAGATAAATTATGGGGACATATTTTGCATTTGGGAAGAATTTTTACTTTTTCAGAATCATAAGGTTGAAGGGACTTCGAAGATTTAAGAAATCTAATCCCCATATTTTTCAGAAGAAAAAAAGGTACATTGGAGTATGATGATAGGCCCAAACACAATGTAATTTATGGCAGAAGTCATACTAGTAAGTCTTCTGATGTGTAGTTCTCTGTCTTATCTGTGATAGAAGACATTAAAAGGATGCACCACAGAATCCTTTTAGGTAATACATGTATTTAGTGCCTACAATATCAGCATATTTGCAAGCATTGCATTTGATAATATTTTTCTGGCTCACATTTAATTAATGTCAATAATTTCATAGAAAGAGTGCTTTTGTCCTGCCTTAATGGTTACTAGTTATAAGATATGAGGTAGCAAGTCACTTTGGCTTTACTTCCCTCAACTGATGATTAGATTATGTGACCTCCAAGGCCTCTTCTAGTCCTTAACTCTTATTCTGCAACACACATTTATATCATCTACTGTGTCATTCCACATCTGTGTAGGAAATTCTTAATCATGGATAAATTGGCAAGACAGGATTTCTGATGAATGGATTGGTCTCTTACCTTTCTTTTTTCTTTTTAAGATTTTATTTATTTTTATTTGAGGGAGAGACAGAGAGAACATGAGAGGTTAGAAGGTCAAAGGGAGAAGCAGATTCCCCATGGTACTCGGAGCCCGATGTGGGACTTGATCGTGGGACTCTGGGATCATGACCTGAGCCGAAGGCAGCCACTTAACCAACTGAGTCACCCAGGCACCCTGGTCTCTTATCTTTCTTTACAGTGGAGCCAGAATCAGCCTTCTTTGCTCAGTTTCCACATGCCCCCACCCAAACCAAGTCTTCTCCCAGGCTGTGATACCACCCAGCCTGGCACAGTCAGGTAGGCACAGCCTGGCTTTCTAGAAAACATAGCTGGCTGAAGTGCCTAGATACTACTATGAGGGACCAGAAATACTTACTTGCTTTGAATACTTTCTGAGAACTAGATACATAGTATTCCATAAACATGTTCAGCCAAACATAACAGTTATATTTCAAATATATGAATATACTATCATGAATAGGAAAAAAAAAACGTTTTTTAAGACCCAAGTGAATTCAGGGTAAATTTTTGTCTTTTAATTTCTCAAATACTAAAATTGTCTAATGTAGTAAATGAGTACTGTCATCTGGGGAGTCAGCACCCAGTGTCTTACCAGTGTCTTTACTCAGGAAAAGGTTTGGAGGTCTCAGGTAGGGATAATTAGAGAAACCAGTAGGTGTTGTGGTTTAGTGAATAATATCTTCATGAGAATACTTTTTAATTTTTCTTAGAGACTTGAAGTCTGTAGCAAGTTCTAGGTGCTATCACAGGCTTCTGAGGAATGCATTTTAGGGCAAGAATATTTTCGTTGCCTCTCCAATCCTATCTCCTTGGGTGTTGGGCATTACCTGCTTTGCATACTCATTTTAGTCCTCAAGTTCCTTTGATTATTAAGAATCTTCATGCTTGAAAAGCTGGCTCTGCTACTCCTCCACAGAGTGAGGGTGGGAAATGGCACATTTTGCAAATTTCAGTTCTTTTGAAAGGAATAATGGAAAGGAGGTGGTGCTGCTTCAGAAGGCGGGCTACAGATGGAACAAAAGGTTAACTCAAATTTCTGCTGAAAATAGAAAGTAAAAATAGTAATGATGATCCGTACAAGAGCAGAAAACATAGCAAAGTGAAGTTATTCATTTTGAATCAGCAGCTTCTTTTAAAACATCCAACATCCTCTGATTGTTCAAAAGGGTTTTATTTTACAAATTGGCATTCAGTAGGCGCGTCTGACAACTGGTTCATTGTATCTTTTTTACCAATTGTCAGCAATAGTCTTTCTTTGGATCCACTGAGCAACTTCAGTGTTCTGAGGTAGTTTCTTTGAGGACAAATGATCCAACTTTTTTCCCCCGTGTTTGCTTAAAAAGAATTCAAAGCTTAACTTTGCACTCAGTGGCTTCTCTTTATTATATCTGCAGCTGCTTTCCACTTCCCCCATCACTGGAAATGGGAGTTTCCTCGCTTTCAGATATCAGTCTTTTGTCTGTCTGGTGCCTCACAGCATTAAAAAAAAAAAAAAGTAATCCATCTTCACAGAGGTTGCATTACTGTTAAAAAGAGACTGCTTCTATTAGAGACTTCAGAAGAAGGTACAAGTGGTATATGCACAGGAATGTGACTGAAATACAGTCATTCCTCCTGAATATTTCAGATGTGTTGCTATGAAAAGGTACAGAGCTCTCTGACAGAATTGGCTTCACTTATTTCTTGTTAAACCTTAACCGCAGCCCACACTTGAAGAGTTTCAGAGCTCTTGAATTAGGAAAAACCATCCTTGCTAAAACGAAAGAGAAAGAATGATACTAAGAAAGCTACAAGTGGCAAAGAAGTATATTACATCTAGCGAGGAATACTTGAAGTCGGTCTTTGTTATAAACAGAATCTTTAAAAATCATGTTGCAAAAGTAATGCCTTAAAAATGCATTGACATGGGGCACCTCTCCGTCAGTTAAGTGTCCGACTCTTGGTTTTAGCTTAGGTCATGATCTCATGGGTCCTGAGATCGAGCCCTTTGTCAGGCTCCATGCTCAGTGGGGAGTCTGCTTGACGAGCCTCTCCCTCTGCCCCTTCCCCCACTCGTTCATGGGCACATGTTCTCTCTCTTTCTGAAATAAATAAATCTTTAAGAAAAAGAATGCATTGATATTTGTTCAGAGTGTTCCCTTTATTGGTAATACAATATCTTATTTGCAGATTTTTCTATTCATAGACTCTTACGAACAAATAACACCTTGGGTGGACACAGGACTTAAATGTAAACAATCTTATTTTACAGGTGTGATACTCTCAAATAGAACATACCATCATCATTACATTATGATGACATAGATATTAAAATGCATGTTACAGATGACGGCTTTGTTGTTTAGGATCTTACATCCCTTGCATAAGATCACTGTGGCAGAGACTGTTATACTCCTGGAGATTGGGTTTTGTACATGGCGGTGAATAGACTGTATTTCCCAGCTTCCTTTGTAACTGTGGGTAAGATTTGGCAAATATGCAATCAGTGTATGTGCAGGGATAGGACCTCATTTTCTCTCTGTCCTTCATTTTGCCTGCTCTCATAGGGATCTGATGGTCAGAGCTTGAGCAGACAGTGCAGACTCTGGGGAAGGTCTGACAGAAGAATAAGATAAGAGCTCAGCTCTGATTAGCTTGCTTTTGCATAAGAGATTAAAAAATGTGTGAGTTTATGACAGATTATTTTTGAATAGTCATAAGATACAATCAAGAAATAGAAAAAGTAGAATTTAATCTCCTGTTATCTAAATCTAATGTAAATGTTTTTTATATTGTACAACTTCAATACACCTGACAGGCATCAATACCATAATCTTTTGTCCTTCTTGAGTCTTGCTTGTTTAATTAAGGTTTCTTCAACAACTGTTGAAAACTCATTGTTTTACTACATTTTATGGGATGGTAGACTATATTATGATCTGGACTCGTGTTTAAAATGCTTGAAATACTAAGGATTTTAAAGTACTTCTCAAGTATGAATTTTTATGTAAGTAGAAATGTCCACCTTATAGCAGTTTATGGAGATGTAAATGAAGATATTAAAATCTTTTACAAAAGTCAGTGCAACTTGTAAGAAAAATAGGGAGTTGGGATAAGAAATGAAGCTGCTAGACTTGATTTCCTCTCCTATCACCAATCTGTCTTATTCACTTCCTTCCAATGGATTCTTTTACTAAAACTCCTATTTCCTTCAAACAGCTGGTAGTAGTCTTATCTCCTAATGATATACAACACATTAAAAAATGCTACTAATCTAAAAATTCTACTCTGTGAAGATAAGCATATGGTTTAGAAGATGAAAAATGCTGACTATATGATTACATTCCTGTCTACTTGTACAATGCATGATCATTAAGTCATTCATCATTCTTTCTGTGGACTTAATTTTGGGGCTGGGTAAAGGGGAGATGAGGTAAGCAGAGAATCAATTAACTTTGACTTGGCAGACAATAGTTCTTGCCCCTGATATTATACAAGTTTCCTTATTTTAAAGGTGATTATAGAGTTTAGTGACTTGTCAGTTGGTTACAAAGTTACTTCTCTCTCTGGGTTTTTAAAAGACTCTGAAGTCAAGGGTTTTTCTCCTACTTGGTATTGTTCTTTCTGTCTTTGCTAGAACCTTTTGGGAAGAAGGAAAAACTGATCTAAAACCCCAGCCACTCCCCTTTATTAACCAGGTGATGATGAGGCAACTTACTCAGCTTCTCTTTCTAGTTATTAGAAGAATTCAATAGTCATCTCTACACTAAGGGGTGGTTGTGCTGTTTAAATGAGAACGGGCATGTCATATATTTTCCCCAGAGCCCAGCACATTGTAAGTGCTTAGTAATTTACTGAAAAGCTTGTTTAATCAACAATAGGAAATATAAAAGAGGAGTACTTGGTAGGGTTAAGTGACTTAATTTGTCAAAACTAAAAAAACAAAAGCACAAAAACAAAAAACACCTTCTAATGTTTCACTCAAGGGACAAGGTCATATCAGGAAGGAAAATGTAAGTGCAGGCAAATGAAGGAGCACTAAGTCTGTTTTATGCCACAGAAGTGAAAACCACTCACAATTTAGTTTATCAAGCACAGTTTTGATCTGCCACAAATAGGGTAGAGTGAGCCAGTGGAATTTTCAAAAGTAATGTGATTCACATTTATTTTCAAATACATTCTATAATTCATGCTCTTGAGTGATTGAAACCTGTGAAGTGTATTTGAATTCACATATACTTTTTTTGTATTTGTTGAATACATGAAAGAATCAATGTTTGACAATATAGAGGCAGTCATTCTTTTTGTTAATGTGAACTATTAAAGGTTTGTTTTTCAAAAACAAAGAAATAAACAAAAATCCAATTAACTAACCCATGGACTAGTTTAAACTGAAGATTGAAACTCATTAACATTAGCAGGGAATTTTCAGAAGTTCTATTGATAGAATTACTGAATGCAGTTTCATTTTTCACGTAACAGTAAGAGTCATTCTCCCACTGTTTATTAAGGGATTATAGAATGCAGGCTCTTTAGGAAAGCATTTCTTTTATGAGGGTGTGGAGAAATAAACATGATTTTTCCAGTTTTGGAGCTCATAGCCTAGCGAGGTAGATAGATGTTAATAATAAAAACAAAAAGCTGTCTCTAACCCTTGTTCTCAGAGGAGACATACATGGTGTTATGACCCATTATATATAAGGAATTTGACCTAAAAAGGGAAGTCAGGGATTAGACAGTTATGCTGATATCTGAAATAGGAGTTACCCTGATGAAGCAAAACCACCTTTTCTTTTCTTTTTTTTTTTTTTAATTTCTTTTCAGCGTAACAGTATTCATTGTTTTTGCACTGCACCCAGTGCTCCATGCAATACGTGCCCTCCCTAATCCCCACCACCTTGTTCCCCCAACCTCCCACCCCCTGCCCCTTCAAGACCCTCAGGTTGTTTTTCAGAGTCCATAGTCTCTCATGGTTCACCTCCCCTTCTAATTTCCCTCAACTCCCTTCTCCTCTCCATCTCCCCATGTCTTCCGTGTTATTTGTTATGCTCCACAAATAAGTGAAACCATATGATAATTGACTCTCTCTGCTTGACTTATTTCACTCAGCATAATCTCTTCCAGTCCCGTTCATGTTGCTACAAAAGCTGGGTATCCATCCTGTCTGATAGAGGCATAATACTCCATAGTGTATATGGACTACATCTTTTTTATCCATTCGTCCGTTGAAGGGCATCTTGGTTCTTTCCACAGTTTGGCGACCGTGGCCATTGCTGCTATAAACATTGGGGGTACAGATAGCCCTTCTTTTCACTACAACTGTATCTTTGGGTTAAATACTTAGTAGTGCAATGGCAGGGTCATAGGAAATCTCTATTTTTAATTTCTTAAGGAATCTCCACATTGTTCTCCAAAGTGGCTGCACCAACTTGCATTCCCACCAACAGTGTAAGAGGTTTCCCCTTTCTCCACATCCTCTCCAACACATGTTGTTTCCTGTCTTGCTAATTTTGGCCATTCTAAGTGGTGTAAGGTGGTTTCTCAATGTGGTTTTAATTTGAATCTCCCTGATGGTTAGTGATGATGAACTTTTTTTCATGTGTCTGATAGCCATTTGTATGTCTTCATTGGAGAAGTGTCTGTTCATATCTTCTGCCCATTTTTTGATATGCTTGCCTGTTTTGTGTGTGTTGAGTTTGAAAAGTTCTTTATAGATCCTGGATATGAACCTTTTTTTTTTTTTTTATCTTGAATACATGAGTTTTATTTTATTTATTTTTTTCAAGTTTATATAAATATATATATTTTTTACTAATCTCTGCTCCCAATGTGTGGCTCAAATCCACACCATGGAGATCCAGAATCATGTGCTCCAATGACTGAGCCAGCCAGCCAGGCGCCCCTGGATATCAACCTTTTGTCTGTACTGTCATTTGCAAATATCTTCTCCCATTCCATGGGTTGCCTCCTAGTTTTTTTGACTGTTTCCTTTGCTGAGCAGAAGCTTTTGATCTTGATGAAGTCCCAAAAGTTCATTTTCGCTTTTGTTTCCTTGGCCTTTGGAGACAAATGGTGCTGGGAAAACTGGACAGCTATCTGTAGAAGAATGAAACTCGATCATTCTCTTAAACTGTACACAAAGATAAACTCAAAATGGATAAAAGACCTCAATGTGAGACAGGAATCCATCAAAATCCTTGAGGAGAACACAGGCAGTAACCTCTTCGATATCAGCCACAGCAACTTTTTTCAAGATATGTCTCCAAAGGCAAAGGAAGCAAAAGCAAAACCACCTTTTGCAAAGAAGGTGGCTAGAGCAAGTGTGGCCAGTGTGGATGAAGTAGAGGTGGAGACCCCAGGAGAGACCAGGCTGCAAAATCTCTAGGGGGCTCACAGACACCAAAAACTCTGGCAAGGAGTTTTGTGTTTATAGCTAAGTGCACTGGAAATTCAATGAAATACTTCACATCTTTAGTTGGGAGTGGAGGCAGGGGAGGGTGAAGACACAACACACTCAGGTATGCCCTTTGGAAAGATCACCCTACATGCATCATGGAGAATGGATTTTACAGAGACCGTGGTACCTTTGTAGTCAGTAGTTCTAGTGGAAGATGATGGTGTTTCCTTCTTTCTCCAGATGGTTGTTAACTTCTTGTGGGCAAAGGCTCCATTTACCATTTCTTATATTTTATAGTGCTAGACTCAAATTATAAAGGAAGTTATTATTTGCATATAAAATGAAAAAAATGGCAAACTCATCTGTTATTTAGATGATAGAATAATTAGGTTGATTACTTATTATCATTTAATTTAGCCCTATGAACAATTGAAGCTGATTGGATAATTAGTAACCCATAGCATACTCTGTTTTGAATGCTCATCACAACAGAAAGGGGTAGAACTTCATGTTCTGGGGTTTGTCTCTTCATCTGGGTCACTTGACATGCAAATTAAAGTAGGAGGCAGTTGCTAGTTGTTCATTTTTAAAGTTCTGAGCTTTGCTTTATCAGACCTACATGTTTTCATGACTTTGACTTTTTTTTAAAATATCTTTTTTTTTTTTTTTTTAAGGAAAAGAAAAACATAAGCAATCTAATAAGCAGATTGTGCCTCCTACTTGGGATTTTTTAAAATAATTTTATCAGCTCATATTGTGTTTTGAATTAAAAATGAAGCAGTTAATTTAACTTATTTGTCTTCGAAATATTCTTGCATGCTAAGTTCTCCAAACTGTCTTTCTACAAACAAATTTGTCTAGGAGTTAACATAGAAGAAATAATAATATACTAAATAGTAAATTGATTATCCTTTGGGAATCCTCATAACATCCTTCAAAAGATTAGATAAGATTTTGGATGGTATCTACATGGTGCTGTCTTCACCATTCTAAGTAGGTACTACAAAATTATCTTTGGCCCAGATTTTTTTTTTAAACGTGATATCAGAAATATGAAGAAATAATGGTTTTTGAAAAAAATGCTTTTTTAGTTCAATAGATACTTATATCTTATGTTTCTCTTTCAATTGACTTCAAAATTGTATAAGTGATGCTGAAGCACTCTAAAAGAGCATGCAGTGAGGTGTTTTTTTTTTTTTTTTTTCTCTCCTCTCCACCCCCTAACCCTACTGGGTTTCTAATTCTAACAAGTATAAGAAATAGATCAATTAAGCTAACACACACACAAAATCATTTAGGAAAGTTGAAGGAAAAAAAAAAAGAAATATCAACAAACTTGGACATATTCATGCAAATAATGTACCTCTGACAAAATCATAGGTAGAATCAATCCATTAAAAGAACTTGTAAGATAGTCCTTAGGATATTTTCTTTAATAACTTTGAAAAGCAAGCAAAGATAGGATGCCTGGGTGAGTCAGTTGGGTAAGCATCAGGCTCTTGATTTCGGTTCAGGTCATGATCTCAGGGTCCTGAGATACAGCTCTGCACTGGACATGGAGTCCGCTTGGGCTTTTCTTTCTCTGCCTCTCCCTCTACCTCTCTTCTATCTCCCCCACCCCCACCAAGGCAACTCAACTAGTTCTCACTTATACATTATTTTCTGAGTTTAGTGAGAACTTGTCACAGCCATTTGCTAAAAAACAAACAAAAACAAACCCTGAAAATAAATAGGTTCCCATATGCGGTTTTTAAGTGCTCTGCCTGTCTGGTTTTCTTTGAGTCTCTCTCTTTAAGTTTCTCCCTCAGCTGCCATTAGCCCATATCTCTCAGTCTGTTTCCCCCACCCCCATCTCCCTTTTTTGTTTTATTTTCTCCTTCTTTCTCAATCTATCTCTTCTCTCTCTCTCTGTAGCAAGCTATATTAAAATATCAAAGTTCAGTGAATGCTTCCCAGTACCATATGTGACTCTCATTACCCACATAGTCCTAAAAAAAAAAATCTGATATAACTACCACTCTTAATTAGCAACCACAACAAAAAAGGAAAAAAAACACGAAATCCAGTTTTTCTTTGAGAAGCTCTTCAAATTATTTTCAAAGTCCCTCTCTTTCCTTTTCCATCAAATGTGTTTTGAAAATTAGAGTTCAAAGGACTGGGGACTTCTTAGATCTTATTTATGTTTAAAAAAAAATGAAGTGAAATATAGTTTCATTTCTCCTTGTGGGATGTAGTAAAGAAGTTAAAAATGAATTATCAGTGGGTTAAAGGTTATAATGAAATAATTTAAAGTTTTAGGAGTTCTGTCTGATTTAGCTTCTTATTTTGCTAATGTTTTTGCTAGTATATATAGAGTGCAGGTTAAACTGGTACTGATTGGGAAAAACTGTACTCTAAGATGGCTAACCAAACCAGCAAGGGAATTCCAGTCCCTGTCTCAAAGCCCTTCTGGGTTCTTTCCTACCCCATTTCCCACAAGCACCCAAAGTACCAAGTATGCCGAAGTAGAAGGGTATAAATCCCCCTCCCTGCTTGTGCTCGGGGCTCAGACCTTGGAGAACAACCTTGTCTGAGCCCACTGGTGTTAAATAAACCTCCAATCCTCCAAAGTCTCTGAGTACCACTAGGTTCTTCTGCCAGGATCCAGTCCAGGTTCTGCAACATTTGGTTTCCTGACCAGTAAACCCAACCCAACCATTGTCACCACTGCTTTGGGGCAAAGGCAGGGCAGTGGCGGAATGAGGGACTGTAAGGGAGAAGGTGCGCCCTGCCTGATTTTCAGCAGTCTCCCTCCTGGTCACCTCAGGCCAGCCAGCCCCACTGTTCCCACCCAGACTCAAAAGAGATTTGGCAGGTGAGACCTGGTCCCGACGTCAGATTCTAATAAGACCTGGGGCCCCAGGACCCAGTCAGGCCCACCCTTGAGGGTGGAAGGGGATACTGATCACCTCCCAGAGACCTCTTAGAGATCTCACAGGTAGGGCCTCCTACCCGGGGTGGGGGGTGGGGTGGGGTCCTTCAGGTCAGGAATCCCCTGTAAGGGGGAACAGGAAGGAATTTCCAGAAGGAATTCCACAGGTCAGGGCCTCCTGGAGGGGAAGAATATAATAACTTCGGTGTGAATGTGAGTGCATGTGCAGTTCAACCTGGCTTGTCAGGCGGACTGATTCTGTGGCTCCATGGGTGGCCACCCCAGAAACCTGTGGAGTCCCAGTGGCCCTAACCTGCTTCTGTGGTGACCTCATAGGGTCTAAGGCAAGCCCCTCTGGGGTGCCAGTCTGGGATTCATACAGACTCGGTAAGGCTAAGAGGCACCCACCTGTCCTCTGGAATGGTGGGCGGGGGGGATCTGACTGGTCTCTCCTTTATTTGTCCTCATGCCAGTGACACAGGGAGGGAACACACAGGGTGGCCAAGGGAGCCTCCCTGCTCATCATGGTGAAAGCTCTTAAAAACCTACGGTCTTAGACTATATACTCAAAATTTTAAGAAGTGATTATCAGGACACTATGGGATCAAAACATCTGGAAAATTTGGTACATTATGTGAATTGGAATGGGCTACCGTTGGGGTCAACTGGCCCTCTGAGGGGCCCTAAGGCCTACCCACTGTCCAGGTCATTTACAAAATAATGGTTGGGACTCCCAGACACCCTGACCAATTCCCATATATTGATTCTTGGCTTCAGGTAGCCCAAACTCTGCCCCCATGGGTCTGATTCTGTGTTGATAGGAAGGACCAAAGTAGGACATTTGTAACCCAAGTAAAGAGCCCAAGGTATATAAGGAAGCAAAGCCTATCAGGGAGGCCCTGGCCGGGGGGTATCAGGAGCAGCAATGTGAATGAGCTCTGGACAAGGATGAACTCTTCAGAAAGTGTGTGGATCACAGTCCTCCTCTGACCTGGGACCTAAAGCTGAGCTGCAGGAAGACAGTGCTCCTGCTTCTTGTAAGTGGCATGTGTGAGAAGATACCGGATTTAGCAACTCTGACAGCCCACAGGAAACGTGATCCAGACAAACAGAATGTAAAATAACAGGAGCTCTCATAAGAGAAAGCTGGGGGATGGGGGGAAAGTGAGGGGTGGGGGGACACCTGGCTGGCTCAGTTGGTTAAGTGTCTGCCTTCCACTCAGGTCACGATCCCAGGTGTCCTTCAGAATGGGGACTTTAAGGAATATTCCCAAGCATCTGCCAAACCTCCTTTGTTTTGGGGAAATTCCCTGTCTTCTCTGGCCCAATATGGATTGCCTGTCCCTGCCCTTGTTGGCAGGAAAACATGGCATCTGCTCCTCTGGAGCTGATGATCTCCTGAACCAGGAACCCTTTCTTTGCCCTTTGGCAGCACTTTGTCTCTTCTGCCTCCCCATCCCCCTTTTTCAAACTGTTTCTGTACCGCCTTGGGTGCGGCCTGCATTACGGGTTTCTAGACCATCCTCAGTACCTCAAGCACCACTGTCAAGGAGCAAGAGAGCACCCACAGGATCTAACACCACCCACTCTGGATTTCCCTATGTGTCTAGGTGAAAATTGACCATGGGGAAGATCCTGGTTGAACATATTTTAGCATTTAAACTAAGTTTGTTGGTTCAGACAGATGTGTCTCTTAAGTTATCAGTGGCAAACGTGAGACTTTTATTCTATCAAGGTTTACTGAAGGTCAAATAAGCTTGTTATCTCTGTTGAAATTTGTTATCAAAGTGATGACTAAACTGATGGTTAATTGTCTCAAAGTTTTCATGGGTAATTGCTAATATAGCTTTCAAAGTCTTTGGTAAACTAAAACTTTAAAGTTTTGGTAAATGACAAATGGAATTAAATTCGTTGAACATCTAGGTCTTTCAAATAGGATAAAATGCTAAGTCATTAATTACTGGACATAGGTTTGTGCTTCTGACTTACTGCAAAGAAACTAAGAATATTTAAATCTGTTGGTAAACATGTCTTGTGCTTAACTGATTCATAAATTTGCCATCTAAAGAATTCTGTTGTAACAGCTCACAAATGGTTAATACTTAGCCATCACTAGATATTAAGGTGTTTCTAAGGACAAAATTCTGCTAACTGTAACTATGACTGATGGAAATAAGGGAAACGACTCTACGTGGAAAAGTAGGAGATATGTAAGAAAGATATAAGGAATGGGAAAGTCTTTTGTTGAAGGAAAAGAAGGTAATTTTGTCCTAAATGAGATGATTGTTTGGAAGGAAATGGCTTGGAACAAAACCTAAATGCAAAGGAAAGTTATAGAAGGTTTGTGCAGGGAAATCTTCAGAAAAAGACTTTTAAGTGTTGTCATGACAGACTAAGATTGAAATGAATTTTTAACAAGACACTGGTATAGAAAGCTGGTTTTCTGTCTGTTCAAAAGGACAAAGTTTTCTTAGGTTAATTAATCTGCTGTTAAGAAGAAAATGTAAACAGTTGTTTTCTTTTTGCTGGTCCAGGAAAACCATTTTTCACATTTTCCCCATATCAGGTGTTTAACATCCCTAATTGTATTTAGGCATGTGCTTTAAAGCTTTCTAAGATTTTAGCAAATGTTGACAAGATCTAAATTGTAAATGAAATCTCTTTAACTCATTAGGCTTTTCCTTGGTATGCTAAGTTACTCAGGAATTACTGCTAAACAAATGATAAACTTTGGGTTACATTTGAATAAATGCTATAAGGATTCTAAAGGTTCTACACGTCTTCTAAAATTTTAATGTTTTGATAAGGTCATCACTTGATATTTAATTATTGAAGTGTTATGTGTTACAGAAATAACCTGATTTCCTTACCAGCTAAATTGTAAACTCTCATCAGCTCTTGAACCATATCTATTTTGAGTTTTTGTCATTTATAATTGTTTTAATTCTCTTGTAAAATGAGTTTCACCTTAAAGGAGATTCATATAAAGGACTTTCAGGACAAATACAGGTATTCAATATATTGAAAATCCTAAAATTGATATGGGAAAGAATTTCCAGAACTAACTAATGCTGCATTCAGACTAAACCAGAATTAGTAACATGGGACTAAATGAACGAAAAGATTATAGTGTTATGTCTCTTATTTTAGACATTGCTTGTTCTCTAATGTTTGCTCTTCCAGACTAAGAAAAATTTTACTTAAGTTATCTGTGACTTACAGAAATGTAAAAATATTCACTTGTAAACAAATCAAAGCATTCAACTTTTCTCTCTATCTGAACCCTCTGAAACTCAAAAGGTCTCAGTAAGTATTCCTTCTTCCATGGCAATTTATCATTTGCATAAGTTCAATAAGAATCTGTTCTCTTTGTAACAGGACATTATTGAAAACATTGGTTATTTTACTAAGGCTTTGACTGGAATGTCATATTTGAGAAAGACATGCATAGAATCAGATATGACCAGGCAGCTTTAAGGAACTAAGGTTGACTTTATGAAACCTGGAGCCATAAAGCCCCTTGGAACTGTTGGCCTGATACCTTGCTTACAGAGTTCCCAGTAGCCTTACCAGGTGAATAAAGAATGTCACTTCCTGGCAGGGGCAGGAACCTCAGGATACTTTGGGGACCTCATGAAGAGGAATCTGCGCAAATCTATAGGTATTACAGTCATGTCTGATGGCAAGTACTTGGCTTGGCTTCTGGCCTGAAGAGGCTACTGAAAGTTCAACCTAGAGATTTCTTATTAGAAGTTCCAGCAAAACAGATTCTAAAGGATCTATATGATCACTCACGGTTCTTGCTGAGCTTATATAAATAATTAGGCCAAATCTGTTTAAACTGGACTTTTCAAATAAATTAGTCCTAATTTGGCTATCTATGGAAATGAGAGTTATTTTAGAGAAAAAAAATGATTTAATAATACACCTTTGTGAATGTTAAATTCTAGATTTGATTGTCTTTAAATGTTTGTTGTTTACCTAACCTAGACAATTTGAAATAAACTTCAAAAAAGTTGCACAATAGCTCATTTAGATGATCTTCTCGCTTTTTTCTGTGGGGATAATAACAAGACCCCATGGCACATGATTAAACAACTGGAAAATGGGATTGATTCCCCAACAATTGTATAACTTAACTATCACCTTGACCAATTCTATGTGGCTGGGATAATAAAATTGCCTAAAAGCCGGAAGTATACCCTACTCCATAGGATTAATTATGGACTTGTGGATATAATAGATGACCCCACTTTCTTTATGATTGGATTGGATGATGCATGTGGGACTCCCCTTAACTCTTGACAAGTTTTCTCCCACTTGCCAGTGATCCCTCTTGTCAGTAATTAGGATATTGTCAAGGCTGGACCACTCAAAAAGGACTTCTTAATGGTTTCATCCCTTAGTCATATTTATCCTAGAAGCCACTTCTATTGAGATTCAATTACAAACAAAGGCTTTAGCTAAGCATAGAACAGCCCTTCTCTTAAAGGAGCTTCAAAGCTTATCATGGGACAGTCCCTGACTGTAATGACTTCGCCACAGGTCCAGATTTGTCTTAGAAACCAAAGGCTGCCAATGGATAATGGAGGTCAACTTATTTAATACAAGGCTACACTGATAGAGATGCCTGAAATAATACCTAAAACCTGTCTGACTTTAAAATCCAGCTACCCTTATGCCTGGACCTGAACATCATATGTCTGTAGAGCATAACTGCTGGAGGTCATTGATATTGTTTATTCTAGTCAATGGGATTTAAAAGATTGCTGCAGCTATAATTCACCTCAAAAGCTCTATGGCAGGCCACCCCCTGTAGTAAGTAGGCTTATAGGAGACCTCGAACAGATTGGAAACTTAGAGGTGTCCCAACACCTCCAAACCCTGGGAAAAACTCGAAGGCACATCTTCTGAGAAGCTTTAGAAAGGATCCCCTCTAGCCATGGTAGACAGGGCCCCACACTGTTGTTCTAACCCCCCCCCATTGCCCTCAGGGTCTTACGTGTCACCGAATGGGTCCACTGCTCTAGAGTAAAGAAGGCTCTCACCAGTTGGATGAAGCATACCAGTGGAAAGCCCAACCAGATCCTATAGACTTGTTCCAGCTCCACCTTCAATGAGACCTCCACTGACTGATGGACATCTGTGCACTGTGGTCCCTGGCTATTGCTGGCATGACACTGACATCCTCACCTCAGGAGCTGGACTTTACTTTGCTGTCCCTTCTGACTGGACTTTCTCCCAGAAACTTGTTATTGTTATTGCTTATTGGGCAGCCTTAAGAACCTTAAGATGGATTGCTAAGTTTATAGAAAACACTGTTACCAGGCAAGCCACTGTCCAAATACAGGCCTTGAAGGGCCATGGTAATAGATATAATGATGCCCTCTAAACTAGATGTTTAAAGGGACATCAAAGGCGGGAATGATTGGGAAAAACTGTACTCTATGATGGCTGACCAAACTAGTAAAGGAATTCCAGTCTCTGTCTCAAAGCCCTTCCGGGTTCTTCTTTCCTACCCTGTTTCCTATGTGTACCCAAAGTACCAAGTATGTGGAAGTAAAAGGGTATAAATCCCCCTCCCTGCTTGTGCTTGGGGCTCAGACCTTTGGAGAACAATCTCTTCTGAGCCGACTGGTGTTAAATAAACCTCCAATCCTCCAAAGTCTCTGAGTGCTGCTTGGTTCTTCTGCCAGGATCCAGTCCAGGTTCTGCAACAGTGCCAACCAAAGATCCCAAAATATAGGCTATAAAAAGATAGACCTATGTCTCTCTGTGGTATTCCCAACCAGATATAAGCAGTCACAGCTGATTGCCTAATTTTCCTCATTTTGATGTGTTACTTCCATCTCTGTTCTAGTACTCATTGACTTGTGGGCAGCCGCAAAGGGGAAGGAGCCAAAATAGCAACATGTCTTCACTCTTAGGACTTAAAGTTGGGACCTATATCTTTTGCTTGCATCCCACTAGCCAATACTTAGTCACAAGGCCTGCAGGAGTTCTGTTATGAGCCAGGGGGGAAGATGGACATTGGAGAACCACTAGCAGTTTCTGTAAGTTTGAACAATTTAACTGAAGATAGATTATTTTAGCAAAATTCTCTCCATCCTTGGAATGCATTTAATTTTAAAATGTGGTTTATTTCAGCTTTATTATCATTAGTATTATTTTTATTTATTTATTTTTTAACTATGGAACACTTCACGAATTTGCATGTCATCCTTACCCTGGGGCCATGCTAATCTTCTCTTATTGATCCAATTTTAGTATATGTGCTCTGAAGGGAGCACTATTTCAGCTTTATTATTGATCAGTTGGTAACAAATTTTTTTTTTTAAAGTTGGAGTTCAACCATGAGCCTTTTAGTGTACTACCAAATGAACATTTTTATAGAAAACAGAAGATGATTAAAATGTGTTCAGACATAGGGTGTGAACATTATGAAAAATTCTTTAATGAAAAAGTCCTTATAATGTTTTTCAAGACTTTACTAGATTGGTATCTGGAACCTCTGTCTCTCCATCTCTCATTTCTCTCTCTCTAATGACACTCCAGCCATGTTGTCATCTTTGATTTTCCTCCCAAGCACCAACCATTCTCTTACCTCTGAGCCTTTAACCTTAATATTCTTCTTCTAAAATTGTCTTTCCCAAAAAATTTCTGCAAGATTTACCCCATTCTCTCCTTTAGCTATTTCTTTAAATGTCACCTACTCAGTAAAACCTACTATAACCTTACTCTTTAAAATTTCAAGTCCATTTCCAACATTTTCTATTCCCTTTCCTGCTTTATTTATTCCACTGTAGTTATCACCACCCAAGATTCTATATATTTGCTTATTTATTTTGTGTATTGACCATCTTCCATAACCAACCAGAATGGATGCTCTCTGAAGGAATTAATTTTTGTTTAGTTTATGCTTGTTTCCCATGGCTGTAATAGCCCCTGGAACATAATACAATCATCAATAAATATGCAATCACTAAATGAATGAGTGATTGAGTAAATTAATTACAAACCTAAAATGGCATTAACTCCAGTAGTCATTTTGGGAAAATGTGATTCATGCATTGACATTTTTTAATATTCTGTCTTTACTTAGGCAATCACATTATGTTTCACACCTTAAAAAGAACTCAATTTATTTTTTATTAGTTTTATGCACCCAAAATATCTAAGAAAAATAAAGTCTTCTGTAGGAAAGAATATTGCATAAAATTATGAATTCTTATCTTGTGTTGAAGGTGTACCCAGGGTTAAAAATATCCAAGCACTGATTTTAATCATCCTAGCTACATTAAAATCTCTTTAAAAGCAATAAAATTATGTTTTTGGAGTATCATTGTAATAGTAAAACTATTATTTATGGTTTTCTTACATAATGAAGGAAATTCTTGAGGCTAATAACAAAGCTCTAAATTTCATGACCTCTTATAGTCTTATTTTTAATGCAGTGAATATGGTTCAAATGAGAATTTCAAACATTAGTATCATTCTGTGTTTAAACATAAGGCATTGGAGTTAGTTATTGGGCAGAACTTATTTTTATATTAAATCATGCCATGCAATGTTCTTCAATATATGTTATCTGAGTGCCAATTAATGCCCAAGCTGTAGTTAAGCACCCAGATTAATGTTTCTACTCACCACATGAAGTGATTCTAAAAATCCCTGTGGAGGTAATTGCAAATTTGTTTTAGGTACAAATGTACTGATTCCGTTATATAGTCAGCAGAGTCAAATCTGAATGTAGCCCAAACAAGGTGTGGTTGAGCAAATTGTTCTGAGCATAATTGTCCAGAATGCTTCAAAGTGATAATTAGGATGATAACAAATGAATCCCCAAGGGAGGCAATTGTCAGGTAGCATATAATAAAATTGGAACTTTTTCGCAGAACTTAAGGAAGAACTTAGCATATATTTAAAACCACCTCACAAAAATAAAAGTGAAATCGTAAGGTTTTTTTTTTTTTTGGATGTCCATAAACTTATAAACTCCACTACACTTATGTAAATGGGAAAAATTTGGTATATACCATCAAATGATATTTTTTCAGAATAAAGATTTTTTTTGATCTTGATAAATAATTAGAGATGCAAATATACTATTATAGAGTATTTCTCACACAGAAGAGATACTGCTGCTACAGCATACTTGTAAGGAATGTCCTCACCTCCCACCAGCACATACGATCTAGCATGTACCCTTCCAGAGACAGGTGCTAAAATTTCTGGTCTTACAGTGGCAATTCAAGCTAAAGATAATAATAAAATTAATAATAATTACCATAACAAAATTAATATTTACTGAATCTTTAGTCTGTGTCAGACATTTGTGTTAACTAATTTAAATACATAATGTAGTTTTCACACCAATGTTGGGAGATGAAATTGTTGTATTTATTTGACAGATGGGAAAATGAGTCAAAATTAGCCAATAATAGAGCATGGATTAAAATTCAAGTCTGTCTTGTTCTAGAGTTCCTAATCTTAAACACCATATAGTTATAGGCTGAGTTGACATCCTTTATTGTCATTAACATTCTGTACTGTGTTTCCAGAATTCTGTTACTCACATACCTCACATTCTCTTATAGGCCAGTAGGGGCCTTCTGTGCCCCGTACTTACTTAAACGGATGGCCCTGTCCATTGATACTTTCTCTTCATCATTCTGTACTTCCTGAACTTGTTAAAGAATCAAGTTACTAAAAGAGTGTCCTTTAAGATGGTCCTTTTATAGCTTGTATCTCAGAATGATGAGATGATGAGATCCTATTGGCCTGCTATAATGCTTGAAATGCTTATGTAACTTCTTCTTTGGACATTGGCATATCTAAACACTTGGGAAAATCATGTAACTATTGCTCATTCAGTTTTCTTCTCTGTAAAATGGGTATAATATACATACTTCCATTGCTGTGTTGGCCATTAAATGAGCAGATATATTCCAAGTTCCTGGCATGTGCTAGGGAAGCCTGGGTGGTTCAGATTACTGGGGGGAAAAGGTGGCAATTAATTAGGAAGTTTTTTTTTTTTTTAATAGGCACTCAATGAAAAGAACTCTGTTAAAGTTGAGTGTTATTTATAAAGAACAACATTTACACTGGGTCAAGCCCTGTACTAGGTATTGATTCAGTGGTGAATAAAATAGATTTTTTTTCCTGAATATTTGTGAACAAAGAAGTAGAAAAAGTCAAATTATGACAAAGAAGGACCAGACAAGGGAGTGATGAGGGATAGTGATGGGCTAAAGACCTAATTTGGAGTCCATAGTTGGAGAAATCTCTTGAATAAGGTTATGCTCATGCTGAGACCCAGCCAATGAGAAGGAGGCAAAGCACAATGAGTGTTTAAGGCAATATGCTCAAACAGGGATAGGAAATTGAAGGGATTCCACATTGAAGGAAGTGAGAAGACAGTAGCAAAGTGCAGGCACTGGCTACCATGGATGGGAATGAGATATATACATAGAGAGAGGATGTGGCCTTGGAGGGGCAGCAGAGGTCACTGAATGGGTGCACAAAGGTGGGAAGAGTCCTGGAACTAATGCTGGAGTCAGAATGGGCAAAACCCCAATTCTTTTCATATGTTGTGCCTTATGGGGCCGTGCTGACCTGTGGCCCAAGGACCATCTGCAGGGGAGGAGCCTGCACTTGTCCAACACCTCAGCGTCACCTACCCACCCCTTTCTCCATCCCCCTTATTTCCCAGTGAGCCCTGGGCAAGCACTGCTATGGTTGTCTTGCAGACACCAAGAAAAGCTTTGTGAAGTGCACTCTGTTGGAACATTTTTGCCTGACAGGCTGTTGCTGTTGACGAGCTTATCAGTTCTCGGCCTTGCAGCCCTACGAGGTTGCCTTGCTCAGTTAGTTTTGCTGGAAAGTCTCTTAAAATGGATCAGTCAGGTCAGTGGAAGGTCATATTTGTAGTCTTTAGTGTTTAAAGGTAAAAGTAAAGAGGCTGATAGCTGGGGAAAGAGCATTTTAGGCTCTGTTTTGAACTGTGTGCTGACCTGGAGGAACTTGCATAATTAAGATAATTAGGAGAGCCAAATGAAAGGCCCACAGAGCTGATTCTGTCATCCTTCTGACCTCTGCTAGTGACAGAATTTAAAACATTTGTTACTACGTTTTGCCTGAGTAACAAAGTATCATGACCCAGATAAGTACTGTGACTTCTTGTTTATCTTGCGGGGGGGGGGGGGCAGTGGAGAGGGAAGGGAAAGAGGAAGGGGGAGTGAGGAGGGAGAGAAAGAGAGAGGGTATAAGAGAGTATACAAAAACAAATCAAAATGATTCAACAAATTACAGATGTGGTTTTGTTTCCTGAGAAGCTCTTGGTCCTTGTTACCTATAACCAAACTGAACACCAGAAATTTGTTTTAAACAAATGACATTAATTAGATATCTAGCTGCCAGACTGTTAAAAAGCAGAGATACCAATGAAATGGTGCTGACTACTGTGTTTTCAACAACTGATACTGGAAGATTCATCTGGCTGGAAAGGCTCTATGGATAGTATCTCTGATCTGAGGCATTATTTCTGTGTCCTTTTCCCAGAGCTTCTAGAAATGTCTTATTTGTATTCAGCCGAGTGGCAGCCTGCTTTGAGAAATCACAGACATTTTTGGTTGCCTCAGGCACACCATACAACATGGGACAGTTTCATGTGCTGCTGTCTCTGGCCACAAGAGGCATAAAGTGCTCAGGACTGCCACTGAGCTGTTTTGCATCATATCCATTGTGTGGGAGGAGTTACAAAGCTCCTGTGTTTGAATAACCAGGCAAGTGAGTCAGTCGAAAAAATGGAAATTCTCACAGAAACTCTTCACCGGAGCTTGTGTCCTCACAGAATTCTCTTTCCCCGCGTGATAGTCAGACCTGACAGATGGAAAAATAGCATTGGCTTATCAGAAGGCCTGTGTAAGATAAGGTATGATGTTTTATAAAAGAGAGCCAGAGGCCTACAGATATTTAAATGGCTGCAGAAATTGAAGTAACAATGACCAAGAGAGCTGACTAAAGGTCACGGAAACTCGCCTTGGAAAAAGGGCAGCGTTAAGTTAAGTTCTAGGTGTCAATACCGCTACAGACAACAGAATCGTTACTGCGCTTACACCTGGGCTATTGGTTAATAGTGAAGATAAACAGGATGACTTGCTCTGTATGACTCAAGACATCCTGTCATGTCTTTCAAGCTGTTTGCATTTGTAAAACATCTACTGGCTGCAAGGTACCTTACATTCCTGAAAACAAAAACAACCTGCTTTCCCACACTCTAGATGTTTTTTTTTTTCTGTCTTATTTTTCTGATTTCTCTTCTGCCCTCCTTAAATTGTTATTCCTCCTGCATTCTGCACCTGCATTCCCATCAGCAGTGTATGAGAATTCTAGTTCCTCCACATTATAATCTATAGCGAAGAAAGGTCTGTGGTTGCCTGATATAAGGGAAAAAGAGAGATGAGAGATGGGAAAGGAGAGATGGAGTACACAGGAACACTAGAAAACTTTGGGGATGATGGATGGATATCCATTGCCTTGATTCTGATGATGGTTTTGCAGGTATATACATAAGTCAAAACTTATTATATTTTATGCTTTAAATGTATAGTTTATTGAATATAAATTACACCTCATAAAGTACCTATGGTTATGGGAATGATAATAATAATGTTTCATCTAGTTATCATGAGTATTAAATGAGGTAATACATGTACTAAGCGAAGCCTCGTTTTTGTTAAGTGCACAATAAATGACTATTACAACTTTATTGGTAGTAAAAGAACTAATCTTGTACTTTATTGTTTTTTAGATATATGGCATCAATTCAGAGTTGGAGAGGAGAATAATCTTTATTCAAATATAGTTGACATAGTTATACTTTTAAGGAAAATGCCTGGTATTTCTTAATGCATATGGAGTTCTAAAACATTTCCTTCAATATGAATGAGTACATTTAACCCATCAAAGTGAAAATGTGAAATTAGTGTAAATTTTGCAAACATGATGAATATGGATGTAACTTCCTTGTTCAATCCTCAAATCTGGCCCATAGGTTGGAATCATGGAACATTAAGCAGGCTATGAAGCAGTGGCCATAGAACACAGTGAAACTAAGTGGTTTGCTTTGATCTTCCTTAATAGGGAGCTTTGTACTGAATCAGTGCTATTTCATTTAATAACACTATGGGGGAAAAAACACACTATTTTTCTTCACTTAATGTCCTTCTCTTATTGCCTTCTTGATAAATTTCACTGCCATCCCATGATTCAGAAGACACATGATTAACTTGTTTGACACTCTGGGTTTCCATTTTGAGGAAAAGCATCTTTGGCCTCTATGTTTGCCATGTTGCTTCATTGATAAGAACATAGTTCATTTAAAGGAAAAAAGAAAAGAAAAAGAAAAAAAGCAGTAGCAACAAAAATCTGAGTATAACTTCTTCTTACTCTCTTCTCAGCAGCTAGATCAGATATGCTACTTTTAATTGAAGTAGATGTGTTGAAAGTAATCAAGATTGCTTTGGTGCAGTGGAGAAAAATACAATTAGACTTCACATGATAGAAATAGAACATCACTAAAGTTGATTTTTGAGAAGAAGAGTTACTGTTTTTTTTTCTTTAAATTTGTTATTCCAGTTTTTCAATGCTCTGTTACATAGTTAAACTTCTTTATCTCCGAGTTTATAAATGAAATAAGGAAAACAGACATAATACACAGAACTTAAACTGACTGCAGTAATGACCACTGAATTTATTAAGAACATTTGTGGTGGTGGTTTCTTAAGGAGTTCGGTTTCTGTAAGAGAACAATAGTTTGTTGTGGGAAAAATGGTATTTTGGATGATAAATATGAGGGCAGTTTTGGGGGGTATCTGCCTGCTGTCAGGGTTGAGTTGGCTAATCTCTATGTCTAGGAAAGATCCTTTTTAATTTAATAATTTCATGGATATATGGTTAACCTAACAGGGTATTTGTTGCTATTGTTATTTTTAATTCTCCAAATATTTGTAGGATAGTCTGTAGGTGTTAACTGCAAGAGTTTTGGCTGCGAAGGCCAGAACTGTAAAACTTTGACCTGGTCTGTTTAGTTACCAAGAGATGAATCTAGTTAACACCATACGAGATCATAGGGAGAAGCTATCTGAGCATGGTTACCACACTGGAAACGCAAAAGTTTCCTTATCCAGAACAAATGAGATGTCTCTCATATATTATAAATGTAAACTCACCCCAGTAACTGCTCAGACCAATGGACTAAGGTATTCCTGTGGTGAAGGCACAAGTACTGATTGACAGGACCCATGGGGTAAGGCGCTGATAGGATGTATGATGAATAGAGAGGAGACACAGTGTATTAATTGTATTCTTTAAGTGTGTAGTTTGCCTTTAATGCTTCACTGCTTCAACCGAGCAGAAAGACAATACCAGATGTGGCTATTAAAAAAGTGTGTTAGGTTCCCTGACATGACCAACTTTCAAACTGGTTCTGCCTGAAGAGATACCCAGCATGGGGAAAGTGGTTGGCCATATGACATAGTAAGCGATCTTTACTGGCCTCTTTGAGATTGAAACTGAATATAAATGATGGATTTCTATCTTAGTAGTACAGTTTTCATTCAGCATAGGAGTAAGAAAGGCAAAGGGAATTACCGTTCAAGGACAGATATTTTGTGGTACAGTAATTCAGTGTGCAAATTTTACCTCATAAGTTGTAGTGAACAATACTGAGGGATCAAATTACAAATATCTTGCAATGAAGATATTATATTATTATTATATTATTACCTGTTATCTTTGCTTTTGGGGAAATAGCAGCAATTCTTGGCCTAATATACTTGAGTGCAAGCATATTTTCAGAGGACAATGGAAACAAACATAGGCAAATAGAACCCACAGAGTTTGTATGCATGGGTCTCCCTTACAGCTGTAATTTCTTTAGGAAACAAAGAATAGGCAATAACCAGACCAGAACTTTAGTGTATTTTATTATTTCTTTCTTCTGGACTTTTCATATGCTTCTTAGTTAGCCACTCTCTCTAGTGTTGATGACTTTTGGTGACACGGAGATTACTTTCAGGTATTCTGTAGTTTCTATATGTTGGAGGATGATGTTGATGATTTCAATCTATTTTTTTCTTGCAGAGGGAGGAAGAGAGATTCTTTAATTTGCCCAAGGGAATAAAGCCAGGTTTTATTGTTTTTAAGTTAGATTTTAACTTGTAGCCCTGTCAGGAAGCAGGGATATTTTCTTGCACAGAGTGAAGACGTTTTCTATTTCTTCTAGACCATAAAGTACCATAAGGAAAGATAATAGGTCATTTCATCTTTGTATTCCTAGAGTCTGGCATAGATGGTATCAGTCTGTGCTTATTGATTAAAAGGAAGGAAGACAGGAAGGATGCTAGTAATTTTATTATTGACTTCTAAAATCTGTTGGTTACACATTTCTTAAGTGGTTCATAGATCATAAATTTGAGAATTGTGTTCTACTTTTTGTGAAAAATATAAATAAAATGCCTAAGGGACAAGTGTTTGGACAAGGACAGTTTTATCTCTCTTTTTCCCCATATTCACTGAAAAGGAACTGTGTGTGATAGAACTAAGTGCTTAATCACCCTGTTATTTGCTTTGGCCAGTGAAATGTGAACAGAAGTGACATGTATCACATCTCCTGAAATTGTATACTTATCCCCTTTTCTTCTGTCTTGGTATCCAATGAGGTTCCCTATGATGGAGCCCAGGTCTCTAAATAAGAGTGACATGGATCTGTTATTCCACATATCATAGGAGCAACCTATCGTAGATATGTCACAAGGAATAATTCTTTTATTTTAAGTCACTGAACTATATTTTTGGCTACCAATAGAGTTAAGGTTCTAATCGCTGCTCTCATTTACCTTATTATTTTTCTGCCATTAATTTTGCAATCATATTTTTATACCTAATACTTTAGGAGTTCTTCTTTAGCAGAGAAGTATTATAAAATACATTTTCTTATAATTTCACAGATAATGCAGACTTTTTGTCAAACATGTGGAATAACTTCTCAGCACTATCCCCAAAATTTATAATTCCACTTTTCAAAGGTAACCAGTGTCAACATTTGTGTATTTATTTTTGATCCTTATTTCTTTTTTTAATTAATTAATTTATTTGACAGAGAGATAGATCACAAGTAGGCAGAGAGGCAGGCAGAGAGAGAGAGGAGGAAGCGGGCTCCCTGATGAGCAGAGAGCCTGGTATGGGGCTCGATCCCAGGACCCTGAGATCATGACCTGGGCTGAAGGCAGAGGCTTAACCCACTGAGCCAGCAAGGAGCCCTGAACCTTATAAATAAATAAAAAAAAACCTTAAATAACCCTCTCTCTCTATATATGAAATATATGGATGTATATATATATGTATATATACATGTATACATACATATACTTACATACATACATATATATATACATACTTACACACATACCCATATATTTCATGACATAAAGTAATTTTAAAAATACATAATGGAAGTCAGTGGAACAAATAGTAACCTGTATTAAATTCCAACTTTAGAAACATTTTTTTTCTTCTTAAGAATACATCAGGTTCCTGTGTTAAATGATAGCTATATCCCATTTTTAGGATGATGATGTGAAATGACATTCTATTTTATTTTGCAATTTACCCCATTTGGGTTCTCTTACAGTGATGTATCTAGAAAAGAAGAAGTTTTGCTTATAAAGCACTTCATGTTTGTCGGTGAGCTTTTGCATTTTATCTCATTTATGCCCCCAAGCAAACCTGTGCAATAGAAGCGGCAGGCATTTTCTCTGTTTCATATACATAATATAGGATTTGGCAAGTCTGATAGCTGGCTCTGGGGAAATCTAAGTGAAAGCCCCAGTGCTCTTGTGCTCTTGTACTCATTTTATCCATCCTGACAGTCTAAGATTTTCCTTAAAAGAGGCTAATGATTTTCACTTGCCTCAGTGGAGAATGATAGGCATGAAAACCAGGATACTATCTCTTCCAGCATTTTGCAAAGTGAGACATTGACGGTACATCCCTAACATTCCAGCTGAAAGCCTACTGAAGGTGTGCCTACATCTCATGATACCTCATAAAGTGTGCCTGTGTGATTAGTTTTCCACTATTTAATGAGTCATTTAATGAGTCTAAAAACGTCATTTAATGAGTCTAAAAAAATTAGGAGTTATTCTGTATAGCTCAAAGGCTGTAGGATGCAGTGGAAGAGCACTCAATAAAGAATCAGAAGATTTGGTTTCCAGATCCACTGAGCTCCTAACTAATCTCAAGGTAGTCATGTCCTCTGTTTCTGTATCTCATGAAGAGATACAGAATATCTCTTTCTGTTTCTGTATCTCATGAAGAGATACAGATCTCATAAGAGTAAATGCCTTCCAATTATTTTTTCAGCACACATACACACACACATAGACACATATATTTAGAAATAGGGCTCAGTGATTGGCTACTTGACAAATGGCATATGTTATTATTTGTAAGTGGGACGGACTTCCATTTTAAAGCCACAGGCAGTTTTTCTATCTCTCTAGTGTTGAAAGATTGAGCTCAAGTATGGGGGAAGACTGCTCCTTTGTTTTGGTAAAAAAAAAATCCCTCTATGGCTAAAAGTAAAGCAAAAGTTACATTTTTTTAAAATGGAAATGGTCACTACTCTGCAATAATAAAATAAAAGTTTATCTTTATGGGCAGAGTTCAATATCTATGGACTGTTTCTTCTGGGAAGAAATATTTCTTTTCTAAATAGATGTTTAGACTGCATCATCTTGAAGAATTCTTTTTTTTTTAATTTTTAATTTTTTATAAACATATATTTTTATCCCCAGGGGTGCAGGTCTGTGAATCGCCAGGTTTACACACTTCACAGCACTCACCAAAGCACATACCCTCCCCAATGTCCATAACCCCACCTCCCTTCTCCCACCCCCCTCCCCCAGCAACCCTCAGTTTGTTTTGTGAGATTAAGAGTCACTTATGGTTTGTCTCCCTCCCAATCCCATCTTGTTTCATCGATTTTGAAGAATTCTTTTTGAAAGCAGTTTTGGAATAGTGGTTGAGAGAGAAGGTTCTGAAGTCCTTCTACCCAGGCATGAATCACAGATTTCTCATTTACTGTTTGACTTTGGGCAAGCTATATAACCTGTCTATATCTATAGGTATAATAATGGAACCCATCTCATAGCGTTGTCGGAAGTGGAGACCTAAAGCTGGCAGCCAGGATATGGGGACATATATTCACATCATGTAATTAGACCCTTACAGGGCACAATTTGAGATTCTGCAGTTTATTTTGGACTATCAAAGTACTCTTTGAGATGGTAGTTAAGAATGAAGTACCCTGGCTAGGGAAACAATATAAGAATGTTAGATTCTGATGAATTGCCCTCATAGCAACTTTAGGCAAAGCCAATCCTTACAGTTTACTGGTAGGAAGAAACATACATTCCAGGGAAGAAGTTTAGCCTAGAGTAGAAATGCATGACCTACAAGCCTTAGAATGAGGTTGCAGAGGATGTTGTTTCCTCTTCCAGGAGTCAGGTAGCTGGGGCTTGGGTTCCAAGGAGGGAGAGACATACTTCTGTGCACTTACCCTAGGGAAGATATATACGGTGACATAGATCATAGGGGGAATGCCACACAGAAAGAAATGCCTAATGGAGGGATAAGGCTGAAGATCTGAGGATGCCACAGTTAGGGCACAAATTTGAGCTCTCAGCTTTGTAATTCTTCTGTCTTATTACCAAATCTCAGGAAAATCCTTAGATGGGTTGTAGCTTGGTTACCAGTCACTCTGGAGAATCGAAGAAGTGCTAGTGTCACTGTGTGAGGGAAAATGTGTTAGAGGGAAGGTAACATCTGTTTGTGGGTCCCCAGTCTCAAGAAAACAGGAGGTGGATTGTGGAAGGGGTAGTAGTGATCCTAAGGCTGACATCCGGCTAATATGATTTGTAAAAAGCAGGGTAAATCTGAAGAATGGCTAAGTATTCCTTAGATATATTTTCAAGAACACTTATAGATTGGAATCTATTAGAATATTGGAAATCTGGTTGAAGAGAAACTGTCATAATTTGAACATTAAAGGAGAAGGTGAGCTTCTAACTTGGTGAAGTCTGGAATCTTTCTTAATACTGATGTAGGAAATGTTGGGGTTTGGAGCCAATGGCCAAGGAAGAATTCTTGAGAAGACTTTGGCGTAAAATGTGGTTTTATTGCATTGGGACAGGACTTTGGACAGAAAGAGCTGCCCTCCGGTGGTGAGAGCTGCTGATTACACATTTTGGAGTTGGGGGAAAGTAAAGAAAAAGGGAAGTTTTCAAAAGGACTTTCATATGCTAAAGACTCACAGCATCCTAGAGGCCATACTAGAGAAGGTGGCTCTTCCTTCTAGCAAGGCATTAGCAGTAAGTAGGCAGTTGGCTTCCTGGAGGAACGTCCTACCTGCTTCCAGTATTTGTCAATGAGCTGCAAGTTATAAAGACATTTAATTTTATCTGCACTTCCTTCTGCCTTTGTTCCCCACATCTGTACCACCGCCACCACTTCTGTGATCATCATTAACATCACCATTGGTATAAACCGGCTTCACAGATCTCTAATGAAAAATACAATTTTATGTTTATATTAAATTCTTCCTTGACAAGCACCAGAGTAAATAACAGAAGTTACATCCCTCCAAGAGTGTTCTACCTGTTTTTGTGATTTTTCACAGAAAACCTATGAACAGTCTTAACTTCCTCAGTTCTTCTGTTCCAGTCTCCTCATTCTGGTCCCTGTGGTCACCTCTTCTGCCTTAACTATGGCTGCTTTGTCAGCATAATTATCTCCCAATGCTGAGTTCTGCTGACACTGCCTATCTGGCCTCTGGAAAAAATAATTTTTTCTTACTCTCCAAAGCACAAGGAGACCAGGCTGCAACTTTTTATAAGACATTACTAAATGTCACAAGTACAAATTTAAGCTGATGCTTACTTGTGTTTATTAATTTTAGAACTCTCAGACTTCAGATTCAAAATCTGAATTCCCACATTACCCCAGGTACACCTCCGGATAGCGCAAGCTCACCCACTTGCCCCACACCAATGAGATTCTTCAAAACCATTTCTATATCTCACCTGCCTTGGTCCCATCCCTGTCTTCAGCCTCTGTACTCCTGTCCTCCCAACTTAAGAAAGAAGAGGTGTTCTTTGATGTCATACGTTGCTTAAAGTCTTGTCTCAGGATTAAACACATTCTAACACAATGGAGAGTGAGAACATCCACTCCCTTCAGAAGGAAATCTCCATTCTAGCACTAGACATGTGGCTGGTACAAGACAGTCACAACAGCTGATGGTAGGTTTTTGGTATTCTGGTCTATTAAATCTTAAATAACATCACATGGAGGATACCAAATGTCTGGGACTGGTTGTCCAGTCAAGCCCCTTCTCAAAGTTTGTTCTTTAGTGTGAAGTAGAGGGAGGGTCAGTTCTACCTGACAAACTAATAATCTGATCTCAGAAAAGTGAAAACATGTATATCCCAAACTAATATTGTTTTTCTCTTTCATAGTTTAGTATTTTGAAGCTTTGTTGAGCTTTGATGTAACTTCTCACTGATGTGTCTCCACAACCTGTAAGACCGCCCAAAGCGTCCTTCTTAGTGCAGAGGAAAGTCTACTCTAAAGACAAATTCCAGTTTCTCCCAAGAAGACACAGATTACTACCAAGCCCTCAATTTCCAAAGCTAGACTCTGCCAGGTGGGCTTGGTCTCAGTTCCAATACATTCAAAAGTGGTAGTTGATTTCTGCATGGAACATTGAACAATTTCTATTCCTATAGAATAAAAACTGTGCAAAGATTAGTATTCTGCCCTGTTTTATAGTTAGAATAAAATCACACCATTAACTCATTTATTTTGGTATTCTTTAGTAGACCTGGGCAGTCTTAATTCATGTCAGTAGAGATTTCTATAAGGGATCTTTAAATACCCTTGGTTTCTACAGGATTCTTTTATTTGGGAATTCAAAAATACTAAAAATGACTCATTGAGAACGCCTTTCCCAAATTCTGGAATGGGAATTTCTATTTTTGCCTCACTAGCTTTAGGTAATTATTCTAAATCCATGTGATTAGGGGAGCAGTCTTGATTCTGGGCCCTTTTGGTTTCCTTATCACATTGCCCCAGTTCCAGTATCAGTTTTGTTGTGTGTTTTTCAAATCTTATCTCACAGTGTTCTGGCCTCACATGTCTTCTTTCAGAGCCCTTAATACGAATGGCAGATATTTCTGAGTCTTCATTTGCAAATGTCCAAAGAGTATTTTCTGAAAGCTCTGGGACTATATCTTAAAAGCATGCTTTGCTCCGATATGCACTAATAAAGGGTTATGAAGGGTAATAGAGGGGTTAAGAGCTTCTACTTTGAAGCCAAATTGCCTAGATACATCCTGACTCTGCCACTTACAAACTTCATGACCTTGCGAAGTTACTTAATATTTCTGTGTCTCAGTTTCCTTATCTATAAAATGGTGGTAAAAATAGTAGCTACTTCATACAGATGTTATGGGAATTAAAGAGGAATGCATGTGTAAATGTGTGCATGTGTGTGTAAAACATTGTATGCATTGAATAGATGTTATTTACAATTTTGATCACAAAATGGTTTTTCAGTATTCTTAAAAAAAATACTGATTGCCTGCTTTATTTCTGCATGTCACTTCAACTCCATCTTTAATTTATTCTGTCTTGCATCTTTGCATTATAAGCCATAACTGTTCTATTCAAAGGTGAATGAAGAAGATTCTAAACGAGGAAATGTTGATTACAACCTGGAGCCCAGGTTGAAATCAGATTCCATTTGTGTGACACTGTGATAGGATGAAACACCATATGGCCACCTCCTCCCCCAACAGGGGTGTGGCAGTTCCAAGAAAGTTATTCCTTAATCGCTGCTGGCCAATCTCTGCAGCCAGGAGCACTGCCCTTTTACTAGAAAGTGCTCGAAACTCCCAAGTTTTAAATCTCTCGTTATTTTTTTGAAACACAGTAAATTATAAAAGTCAACACTGTGGTATAAAATATGGAAAAAATACAGGTCTTTACATGAGAGTCTTCTATTTAAGACCACTCATGAAATCTGACATGTCTAACTTCCTGTAATTATGCTGTCAGTTGTACACTACTGTCTCTAATTATAATATTGGCAGCTTTTCATCCCCTTGGCTTTAACTAGATCTTAAGAAAAAGATAAGGATAAAATACAATTTTTGACTGATCTTATTTCATGGATTATGATTTTTGGTACTGAGTTTTGAGGCAGAGACTTCGAGTGAAGGAATATGGTTTCAATCCTCTAAAAGTCTCTGGAGGAAGTAGTTTTTGTGAGGATCACATCTGATAAGAGCAATGTGTTGTCTTTCCTATAAAAATTGCAAGGGACAGGATGTGTGGTGGGTAAAGGTATGTGCCCTGGAGACCGACCACCTGGGCTGAAATTTGGCATTGTTACCTACTTGGTGTGTGGCTTTGCTGTTTTTGTTTAATCTCGATTTCTACCTTAGGTTTTTTTTTTTTTTTTTTTTTTTTAAGATTTTTATTTATTTATTTGACACAGAGAGATCACAAGTAGGCAGAGAGGCAGGCAGAGAGAGAGGAGGAAGCAGGCTCCCCGCTGAGCAGAGAGCCCGATGCTGGGCTCGATCCTAGGACCCTCGGATCATGACCTGAGCCAAAGGCAGAGGCTTTAACCCACTGAGCCACCCAGGCACCGTCGACCTTAGGTTTTAACTAAGATACGTTATAATAATACTTAAAACATCATCATGAGTCGTCAGTGATTTCATACATGTGACAAGGGTATCTGACATATAGTATATGCTGGGGAAGAGGTAGCTTTTACTAGTAACTTCCATGGGAGGTCATCACATCTGAATTGACTTATTCACGTGGCACCTTATACAGTAATAGGCATCTGTAATTTCTTTCTTTCCCTTCACATCTAACTACTTATTAAGGTTATTGATTTTTTAAAATAATCCTTCTGAAAGCTTCATTTTGATGGACACTAACCTTTTCCGTTCCTTCTGGTGTCTTCCTCTGACGAACAAACCAGTTTTCCATCTGATTTCCATGTCTTTAGTCTTTTCTCACTTCACTGCATCTTGGCATCACCAGCAGATCAATCTTCCTAAAAGTCAGATTGAGTCTATCACTCTTCAGCTTTGGATCTTTAGTAGCGCTCTGTTTCTTACAGTATAAAGTCCAGACCCTTAATCTTTATCTTTAAGTTCCCTGGGTGTAGCTAGCCTCAACCTTGACAAACCTTCAATTGTGCCGGTCGGCTCAGTATTCCTAAAGCATGTTTTCCTTTATTTATGTTGTAAGTTTCTTCTCTCCTCTCTTTCCTTTGAAATATTCTCTTCATTTGTCATTTGCTGTTCAATTTTATGGGTACATATCAAAATAAATTATATACATTTTTAAAGAAAGGACATATTGCTGATAGTTCTCCCATATAACACTAAGCAAAAAGGTAATAGCTTGGTAAATATTCACCAAGTAAATACTTTCTACCTTACAGTTGGTGAAGTTGTCCTTCTTGAAGGAAGATGGATCGGGTTCAAATTTTATTAAATTGCTACATGAACTGATTGGGAACTATCCTTTAGGAAATGTTTGAACTGTTATTACATTAGGTTAAATAACTTCGTTCTAAAGAATGTATTTTTTATATTTTGGTATGTTGCTTTTACATCTATTAATACCTATTTTTAGCTAATTAATTAATAATAATATGTCCCTATTCTACGCCAGGTACTCTATGTACAATATCTCATTTAATTCTAAGAGTAACTCTGTGAATCCAGACAGTCTATTCCTATAAACCTTATTTAGGTAGCCCAAGGTTCAGAAGGTTAAGTTACTTTCCCAGGGTGTGTCAGCCTATATAAATGTAATTCCTTAACTCTCAAATCATAGTGCTTCCAGCTAATGAATGTAAATAGCAACTCAATTTCCATTATTAATGGTTTTAGGATTTACTTCCCAAAAGCTGACTAGGAAATTGAGTTGGGAAGAAGCATTAGTCTGGAACTCTCAAAAAGCACCCTGTGTCTGGTTTCTAGAAGTCTAGTGTGATCAATTTTAAGAACAGGATCAGGACTCAGCACGAAAATATAGAGTGTTTAGCAGGTATAAAGTGATGGGCAGATGGCAGGTAGCATACAGTTGGCAGAGATCGCATGTTCCCTTGTGGATGATGTTCTAAGAACTGAGAAAACAATAGAGACCAACATTTTAATTTGATCTCCAAATAACCTCAAACCAATGGAGGTACATCAACAGGGTATATGCATGCAAATCCATAAAATATTGCTTTCAAAAGTAAGATCCATGTAGCTTGACATGTGCCACAGATTGAAAAGAGAAATCTCTTCCGTGTACATCCAATCATCTCTGCATGAAGAGAAAGCACCTGCCGTGGCCTGCATCTCCTTTAAAAGGGAGAATGTACACATGTGTGGGTAGAAAGGAGCTTTCTAACTTTCTCTTCTCCATCCCTGTGTGAATATCTATTTTTTTAAAGATTTTATTTATTTATTTGACAGACAGAGATCACAAGTAGGCAGAGAGGTAGGCATAGAGAGAGAAGGAAGCAGGCTCCCTGCTGAGCAAAGAGCCCGATGTGGGGCTCCATCCCAGGACCCTGAGATCATGACCTGAGCCAAAGGCAGAGGCTTTAACCCACTGAACCACCCAGGCATCCAATATCTATTATTTTTGTGTCCAATACTACCTTCTTGTCAAAATCTGTAGTATGAGACCACCTGTATTGTCCAGATGTATATGTGTCCAGTTAGTGTGTATGCGTATAAATTCTGGGTATAGATTTATAGATACCAAAGAATAAGGAGCATTTCCTCAGACAAGCAATGATAATTTCTATATTAGAATTTAATCTTTATTGCATGCTTTTGGGTAGACTATTTTCCTTCTCAAACCTGTCAGGTTAGTATACACTTTTTTTTCCTTTTGTGAATTTAAGAAATTAAATTCTTACATTGAAATGTAAAATTCTTTACATTGAAAAACAAGATGTCTGATGTGTTAAATGGAATTTAATTAAAAATGTGGAGTAGATTTTATATGTAAACATGCATAATTATTTTTCTAAGATGTCTTTTATGCTGCCTTATAGGGCTTTACAGTTGCGAGTATACTTTTTTTTTTTTTTTCTTTAACAGCGATTCAAAAGGCACAGATGTGCCAAGGAGCAGTGGTATTCACTATGCCCTTCTGGGTGGGCTGCCCTGAGCAGATGGACCTCCAGTCTGCATTAAAGGTCAAATGATGTGTGCTTTTGGCAAATCAGTTTGAGAAATAAATTTCAAATTCTCTCTCTGATAAATGGCTCACCACATATTTTCTAAAAATTTAAATTTAATCATCATTGTTTCCAGTTCTTTAGAGAAAGTCCTGGTGGCTAAACTTTATAAAGCCTAAATGAAATTTGAACTTTTTAGCCTGAAATTTGGCATTCAAAACTCTCGCACTGTTCCTGGGTCCATTATTTCAGCCTAAACTTTTATTATACTTCTTTACAAATCCCTCCACTCCCCGAAGCTACATCTCCCAACCAAACAGCCAATTCATGCAATTCTCTGACTGGGAAATGGAGTTCTCTTTGTAAGTAAGAGAGGACTTTCTCTCCTATTCTAGTTTGAGTTCCCTCTTGCATACAAAACTTTTTTTTTTTTGGATCACTCTAGCTAATAAAATTGTTTCTTTTTCTAAACTCCTTTAGTCCCTGTTATATATTTCATTAATTTAATTTTTAATATTTAAAAAATGATGTCATTCTCATTTATGCAACTATTCTGTAACCATATGTGATATGTTAAAAATAGGACTACCATAATTCCTGTAGTAGACATGAGGAAAGTAACTGGCTTAACAAACATTATAATCAAGGCCTTTCTCTGGTGTGATGGAAGAAAAGACAGCAACCCCGGGGGCTTTGGCCTTTTGCTATCAGTTTTCACTGTTCTGGGGGCTTCATTAACAACTAGACCCTCAGGCATGCCGTACTAAATTGTTAAAGTGGTATAGGGAAGTAGTTCCTTATTTCCCTATGTCTTATGATGATTGTTTGCAAACTGAGTTGAAAACCAACACGGATACATTCTTACTAGAGTGGGTCAACCCTTTTGGTGTTGCCTAATCTAAAATCTGTCTAATATCATTTTGAAGAACAACCATGGAATATGAAGATTCATTTATCAACATAAAAGTCAAGGTCTACTGGGGCGCCTGAATGGCTCAGTGGGTTAAGGCCTGTGTTGTTGGCTCAGGTCATGATCTTAGGGTTCTGGGATCGAGCCCCGCATCTAGCCCCACATCGGGCTCTCTTCTCAGCAGAGAGCCTGCTTCCTCCTCTCTCTCTGCCTGCCTCTCTGCCTACTTGTGATCTCTGTCTGTCAAATAAATAAATAAAATCTTCAAAAAAAAAAAAAAAGTCAAGGTCTACTAAGTGATTTTAATCATCCTGAAAATTTTTCTGGTCATTTGTGCTTATACAACTGAAGGTTATGCCTAACGATTGAGGTTACATCTAGGCCCAGGGAGGAACACCTATAAAACATCTTTTCTAAGGAGAAAAGGAGTAATTTGGGGGGCACCTGGGTAGCACAGCTGGTTGAGTGTCAGTCTCTTGGTTTCAACTTAGGTTGTGACCTGAGGGTCCTGAGATTGAGTACTTACTTTGGTTCTGTGCTCAGTGGGGAGTCTACTTGAGATTCTCTCTCTCTCTCCTCCCTCTGCCCCTCACTGCCCCCTCCCCGAGCCCGAGAGTGCACATGCTCTTTCTCTTTCTCAAATAAATAAAACTTTATGACGCCTAGATGGCTCAGTCAGTTAAGCATCTGCCTTTGGTTCAGTTTATGATCCCACCTGTGATGGGGTCTGGCCTGGACTCCCTGCTCAGCAGGGAGACTGCTTCTCCCTTTCCCTCTGTCCCTCTCCCTGCTTGTACTCTCTCTCAAGTAAATAACATCTTTAAAAAAATAAAAATAGGGCGCCTGGGTGGCTCAGTTGGTTAGGCCAGTGCCTTTGGCTCAGGTGATGGTCCCAGAGTCCCTGGATCAAGTACTGCATTGGGCTCCCAGCTGTGTAGGGAGTCTGCTTCTCCCTCTGACCTTCTGCCCTCTCTCACTCTCTCTCTCTCTCAAATAAATAAATAAAATCTTTAAAAAATATAAATAAATAAAAATAAATCTTTGCAAAAAAAAAAAAGAGAAGAGATAAAACAAAAAGTATACTCTAATGCCTATTTAAATAGCTCAAATTTGGTTTTCTATTATGCTTCTCATGATGTTCTTCAAGTTCTTCAGGCTTTTCCTAAAAGGAGAAGAACATATTGGGAAGGAAGGAAAGAGAGATAGTACTTGAAGAATCATGGACTGAAAGGAGGGAAGAATGTGAAGAGGAGACTGAGATTGACAGCTGTGAGTCCCTCTTCTTAATGTCCCATGCATTCTTCTAGGCAAGAGGTATAAACCCTAGCTGTGGACAGTGGTTAGATTTCCTTCTGCTGAAAGTGTTGTGCTGAATTCTCTTAATATTGGTCCACATAGTGTTTTGACAGTCTTGTAGATTCTGACATTTCAAAATTGAGAAATTTTACCCACAAATCTCAGTTGTGGTTTCTTTGGGAAAAATTCTTAATTCCTACAGGATTGATTCTACAGGAATCAATTGCTTGAATTTAGGGTAGTGGCTTTCCCTTTAGCCATGCCAAGAGCCCTTCAGGTTTGAAAGGTCTCACTCAGCACAGATCCATTTCCTTCCATTACATGTTGGCTTTGAGGCACTAAGTTCCCAAACCCATCCATTCCAGACTCAAGTTGATGCAAAGGGACTAAATATCAGGTATACTAGAATTGAGTCTTGTGTGATGTACATGGCATTTTTGTTGTTACCCTGGTGAATAATATTATTGAAAAACAAAAACAAACAAACAGCAAAAAAGCAAAACCCTAGATATAGATATTAGCTAAATGAATGCAAAATTTACAAATGTCCACATTATTAAGTTGTAAAATATATGGATTTTCCACTGCTTTTATAAAACTACTTATTGAAAAATGTCTCATCATAAATATTTAACAATGTAACTCACCCAAAAGTTGGATCGACTTAAAAAAAAAATAGAATCAGCATTCTTTTTGAGGAATTTGGGAAGTAATTAAATGTACTTCATAGTCTAATTCCAAATATATGTCTCCTCTTGGAAAGCCAAAGTTCTCATCTATTGTGCTTACCAAGGCATAGTTCCTGAATATTCCCTTTAACTTCATAAAGTCTCCAGCAAATTTTTTTTGAAATGGGGATGATTCCCCTGGGGGAATAGACTGCCTTTCTTTCTTTTCTTCTTGTCTCGTCTCTTTTCTTCTCTTCTTTCTTTCTCTCTCTTTCTTTTTTCCTCTCCTCTCTCTCTCTCTCTTTTTTTTTTTTTTTTGCTTCTTACATCAGTCCTATTAAAAGCAAAGAGAACTTGTTATAAATGACCTCGAATAATTCACTTCTTGTAAAATGTGAAGTCTTTAAAGCTTCCTTTAGAATTATCAGTAGGGTGGTTTAGAGAGCTAAGATCTATCTGTTTACTTCACATAGGCTGTTAGAAAGCTTCCAGAGAATAATGCCTTTTGGATATTCTACAGAAGTATAACAAGAGGCAGATTTAACTTTATAAAAACAGTGTAGTTTGAAAAAACTTGGTGGTAGGCAGATTTTTAGGGAAGTTCTCTCATTCACATTTATGGACTTGAACTTTCTCCAGAATACCATTGGTGAATTTTAATTTTTTATTTTTTATAAACATATATTTTTATCCCCAGGGGTACAGGTCTGTGAATCACCAGGTTTACACACTTCACAGCACTCCATTGGTGAATTTTAAAGATCTCTAAAGAGGTACAAAAATTAGGTAAAGGACTTTCTATAGATACTGCTTAGTGTAGGAAATATGTGTGATGAGTTACTTTTTGTTTGTTTATTCCAATTAGATAATTTTCCACTGATGAAAACTGCATTTTTATTTAGTCCTGCTATATAAAACTTTATCTAAGAATCTGACCTTTAGTGCTTGGTGGCTTCATCCTAGATGAAAGAAGTACAATGTCACAAACTGATACTATGTTTTTTGTTTGTTTGGTTTGGTTTGGTTAGTTTGTTGAGGCTAAGGGAGAAGTGCTGAGGAAAATCCATTCCAGGGACACCTGGGTGGTTCAGTAGGTTCAGTGTCTGCCTTTGGCTCAGGTCACGGTCCCTCCTTGGATGGAGTCCTATATCTGGCTCCTTACTTACCTGGGAGACTGCTTCTTCTTCTGCCTGCTGCTCCCCCTGCTTGTGTGCTCTCTTTCTCACTGACAAATAAAAAGCACAATCTTTAAAAAAAGAAAAAGAAAGAAAATCCATTCCAAACTGGTTGGTCATAGCTGGAAAATCAGACAATGGCCTGTGACTTTGCAAGGTGAATGCACTGCGGAAGTAAAGATTATTCACTCCTTGGTTTTATCTTTCTCTGTGACAGAGTGAATGGCTTTGGAGACACTCTAGCCTTAAACAAATGATATAAAGTTCTTAAAAAACACTGTACTTTAACCAAATTGTCATTGCAGTTAATGAGCAGAATATGGCATTTCATGAGTTGATACTAACTTACTTGAAAGTTTTTCTTAGTGGAAATAATGCATGTTCTTTGTGTCCTTAGAAATCACAAAATTTATGAAATCTCTCATGAACTAGAAAAGCCGAGATCATTTAAAGTTGACATTTTCTTTCTTTTTCTCTGAAACTATGTGGTAGAATTGCAGCATCTTTAGGGAACGAAGCATTAAAATAGACTACTTCTACAGAGTAGTGAAATCTAGCTTATTTTATATTATCCCAGAAACACTGACATTAAAGGGATTATAAAAATTATCTTGTTCAACTATCATCACATGGTCGTATCTTTTCTGTATCATCTCTGACAAGTAAAAGTCCTACTTCTGCTTGAACTCACCCTAGTGATGAGAAAGCTTTCTGCCCTGAGGCAGCCTCTTTCATTTGTGAGTATCTATGACGGTTAGAAAAGCCTTCTTGGTCTAGTGTTGAGATTTGTGTCTCTGTAGTTCATTTTATTGTAGTGATTCTCTCTAAACAAGTTGTCCATTTCTCAATATGACAGCACTTCAGACAATCTGACAACAGTAAACAAATTCTTCTTAAACCTCTTTCTCATGACTAAGCATCCACAATTTCTTCAATTACTCCAAAATTGATGTAGCCTTGAGTTCCTTTATTAATTTGTTCTTTTCTTTCTGGATAGATTCTGATTTTTCAGTATTCCTCTTAAACTGTGAGTCACAGTTTTCCATAGATTTTCCATATATTTTTCAAAGAGTGGCCTCATTTATATAAATTAAAATGTGATTTTTCTGGGGCACCTGGGTGGCTCAGTGGATTAAAGCCTCCGCTTTCGGCTCAGGTCATGATCCCAGGGTTCTGGGATCGAGCCCCCAGTTGGTGGGGGCTTGGTGGGGAGCCTGCTTTCTCCTCTCTCTCTGCCTGCCTCTCTGCCTACTTGTGATCTCTCTCTCTCTCTCAAATAAATAAATAAAATCTTTAAAAAAAATAAATAAAATGTGATTTTTCATTCTATCATTGTAGGTTTTTTTTTTTTAATGTCCATTTGAAAATTTAAAATTCTGTCTTGTTGGATGACCTCATCACATTGTTGATTGATTGTGTCTCCTATTAACTAAAACCCTCTAATATTTTACAGGAGCTAAAACTCATTTTTATCAATCCTTGTCCTATAGATACACGATTACTCCTTTTAAATCTAAGTCCGGGTGCTTAGGAGGTATATCTTAGATACTGGTTTTAAAATTTCTATTTAAGAAACATTAATGTCATTGGACTTAAACTATTATTCAAACTCATTGTTAACATTGTGAACCTTGTTTGTGTAATCTAACATACTGACTTTCTTGACAAGCTTTATGACTCCACTAAATGTGCTATTAAATCATTACGAACATTTCGAAGAAGACAGAGTAAAAATCTAACAAATATTTGAGACCTCATTAGTATATTTCATGGCTTTTTTAAAAAAGATACGCAGATGTGAGATCTGGAACTGCTCATAGCTACTTTGCAGCCATGAGGGATATCAGCCCGAGAATGAAACTGAAACATGCGGTTGATAAAAAGATCCTATAAATGAAATTAGAATTCTATTCTAAGAATGTCCAAGCCTTTTTCTATCTCTAAAATTTTTAGTCATATGACTAATTAAATGAGAAGAGAGAAATTAATGTTAGCTAGCCTAAGCTATCATGGAATACAAGTAGCTTAATACAACAGAAGTCTATTTTATTCACATAATTTCTGTTGTAAATTATCAAAGGTTATCCTCTCTCTAATGACTAAGGGAACCAGGATCTTTCCTCTTATGATGTCACTGCCTCAATTTGTGGCAGGGAAAGAGAAAGAGGAGGAATCTGGCTTTTAAACTGTCTTGTTGTAGAAATAAAAAAAAATATTGCTTCCTTCCAGAATTCATTAGCCTGAACTTGTCCCGTGGTTGCAAATTAAAGGCTAAGGAGGCTAGGAATGACAGAAGAATATTTTGAATATTTGGTGAGCACTAGTGGCATCTGCAATTCAATATCCTTTCTTTAAGGAATGTAGGTTTTCACAAAAGAATGAAGGAGCCACTGATCATAAGCTCTGTCTGCTTTCTGCTTGTGACCATTTCAAAGCTGAGGAGGTATTAATGGCCTTGTTCTTGGTTTAGAACAGTGAGAACACACACAAATTATAACAATAAATTCTTCTAAGACACTATCTTTTCCTTTCACTTTGAAAGTTTGGACTAGTGCTCGCTTCGGCAGCACATATACTAAAATTGAAAGTTTGGACTACGCGTTTCTAACTCTGGATTCCTGGTCACTTCTCCTATTTTCCCCAGTGGCTGGAAGATAAGAAATTTCTGTTCGTGCACTTCACTATCTCATCTGCAAGTTTTTACCATACTCTGGTAGGTAATCTTCTTAGGCCTGGAGACTTGAAATCATTTAGAGAAGCTAAATGCTATCTTATCATCTCTATACATATCTTGAGGTTCAATTGCTTTTACCAATATTTATTCTACCTTCTCTGGGCTAAAAATGATTCTCCTGGTCAGAGACTACGGAATTATAAGAAAAATTTCAGAATCCCATTTTGTGCCACATGTCAAATTTATAAAATCCTGCTAGACATATTACAGGTAAACTCTCTTTGTTCTTGCTCTGGATGTAACTGTTACTTTAAAGAGTTTTATTTTCCTTATGCAATTTATTCACAAACCTCAGTCCATTCTGGTTTTCCAGTACTGTTCTCACAGGCTCATGTTCCTTTCATATTTGTGCTTGGTTAAATGCCTCTGAAACTCATTTCTACATGTAAATTTAAAAGTTGAAACCATCCAAGTTGTCTTTATGGAGCCACTGTGAATCTTCAGATGCTCTCCTTGATAAGGATTTTTTTTTTTTTTTGTAATTTCAGAAGTGGAAATTCAATTTCAAGTGATTTCTAAATTCTCTGAACTTTCCCTATTGAGAGTCTGAAGCTACATGTCCCTTTACATCTTTCATGAAACTTCTTTGACATTTTCCTATCTGAAGTTTAGGGTAGGTTTCCCACGCGCATCTCATGGTCATTATGTGTTTGGAATACTCTGATGCTTAGTATGTGATTTTTGAATGAATGCATTTGAACCTTGCAAGGACAGGATTCCTTTTCCATGAGAATCCCATCTCATCTTTTCTTTCTTTCCTTTTTTCTTTATTTCTTGCCTTTTTTTTTCCTTCCTTTCTTTCTTCTTTTTTTTTGGTCAAATCTGAATCTTCTGGTGAGTCATAACTGATAGCTTTTTTTTTTTAATGGAATTTTTTTTAAATAATTTCTGACAAGCTTTCTATTTTAAACTTACATAGCCTACTAAATTCTTTTGAGTGAATATAACACTATGTGTGTCAAGGTTACAGGTTTCATATCCATATAGACAGTTCTCACTCTACAGATAATTCTATGTAATCTTGTATTCTTACCAACAAGCTACATTGATCATCAGAGATATAGGTCAAGAAAATAAAAATAGCTCGGTATAATTCCATTATCATTACTAACAGTAGAAAACTTTTGATAAGTCTTTCACATCTGTTTTCTTAAGATTTTATGAAACAAGCTAGTCTATATTCAATATTCTGTAGTTTTATGAAAGTTTTCCTCAATCTTATTGAAGTTCTTCAGTATTGCTTCAGGATAAAGGGAGAAAATATATCCTAAATTTAAATGCAAGTCATTTGCATCAGTAAAGAAGCAGACATCCATAAATCATTATCATAGAACTATTATACGTTTATACTTAAACCTCAATAAACCTGTAAGCGCATATTTTAAAAGATTCAATATTAAAAGAAAAAAAAAGAAAAAGAATAGGTAAAAGCAGTAATTAAGCAATTAGCAGAAGAATTTTGAAGAAAAATTTCAAACTTCAAACTTCTAGGTAAGAAGGACTTACCTAGTTAACTTGGTAGAATTCCTGCATTTTAAGTCTGATGACTCAATGAAAAGAAACTTACTTAGTTATGGGAGACAACAAATGGTATGGTCTTGGGAAAATTTATATTTAACTAGTTTTATTAATTATGAAAGATTGAAAATAAATGAGTCAACCATTTAACATTAGTAATTAGAAGGCGAAACAACAATAAGCCATAAAATACAGCTATAAGTATATACATATATATCTTATATTTTATTTTCTGCCATTGCTACTAATTATTCCACTTTTTTATCTGTCAAATTTGTTAGAATTATTTTAAAATATTGAAATATAGTGATAATGACTTCTCTATTGTCTATAATTATTTTAAGTATCTAAACATGATTTGGGGTAGTGTTTATCATATCTAAGTTTCTTCTATTCTTACCTCTTCGAGTTTTTCTTAGGAATAATTCTGGAATTTTGTTAAATACTCTTCAGCTTATATTTATATGACTTTTTTCTTCTGTGGTATAATTGATGCACAAAAATGTGCATATTTAATATAGCCAATTTGATGAGTTTAGACATATGCATACAGTATAAAAACTTTATTTTAACCTTCAAATATCTTACTTTTTCATTCATCATGCTCACCTCTTTGAGATTTTGATCAAGAATCTGAGACAGCTCTCTAAAGTAGAGCAACCTTTCTCCAGTTTTAACCATTTCGTATTTGAGTTTACTGTTACTTTAGTTTTGGTAAGTTTACAGTGATATAATTGTAGTTTAGTGAAATAGTTCTCTTTCTTCAATAGAAAGCAATTCTAGTTGTTCAGCTTTATCTTCTTCCCTTAAGTTAATATCTTCCTTTAAATAACTGAAACTCTTTCATTAGTTTATTGTTGGGAAACAATTCTTCTTACATTTCTTCTGCATAGTGTGGATCCTCTGAGTGAAGGGATTTACAGCCAAGTTAAGGAATGTTTATATAAGGAGATTTACTAACATAGTAAAGTTGGAGTTGTTTCCAAATTAATGATAAATTCTCTACTTTTTGTCCGGAAGAGGGTAGACAAATTACCAAACATAATATATAAGGTTAGAGTATCCTAAACTCAGGATTCCCCTATAACACATCCTACTATGTGTGTGTATGTGTGTGTATTTGTGTGTATAAGTATAAATATAAATGTACATAAATATAAGCCCAGTGGTCTCCATTAGTTAAGAGATATATCAGAGATGGGCATGGTGAGGGATTAGAATTTATGGAACAAAGTATCAGAGAAGAAAAAGCTACAAAGAGAAAGAAGTAATATATTGGGAGATTCAGAAAATGTTTCTAATATATATTAATGTGTTTTACATTAAATAAGTTAGCCATTTAATACATAATATACATATGCAAATTATGTATGCAATTTGGAAATATATATAAAGAATATTTTATTATTTGGGAGGGCATATTTGATGGGCACAGAAAGAAATACAGGGGAATTCCAGGTTAATAATTTCAATATCTCCGTTTTATTTTAATAGTTTATCTTCTACATCTGTCCAATCAAATAAGATCTTAGAATTTAAATCCTATAGCATTTCATTCTTGTCCCTAGAAACAGAATGATCTGAGCTCTTCTAATCTTCTAATCTCACTGTGGTGTGTCCACCACAGTGAACTTCTCGGGTGCCCTGCTTTAAATGGCCTAAGAATATCACTTTCAGCCTTATTAATAATCTGGTACAAATTTATGATTTATGTATCAGTTTGTCAACTTTTAGAAGAACCACATTCTAAAAATAAATCACTTACTAAAAGCCTTTAAGCCAAATTTTTGATGACTCAAAGTATTTTAAATATTTTTCCCCCTCAGTCAAATTTGTAGGCCCTGATGCTAAGAGCTCTGAAAAATATGATCAGGTGTCCTTAATATCTTCAAATGTTCCCAATTCACCCAAACCCCTAACCACAGAGTACATTCAGTTTAGACTAATCAAATTCAGAACCATTTGTTAGCTGCAAATTTATTAGAGACTTTTACAACCCTCATTTACTTTTTCACTTACTATTATCATATTGACTGTTGTAATCTTTGGAGTAGTCATTAAATATTTCTCAAATTATAATGCTGGATAACAGAGTGCCTAAGTAGGTCAAGGGGCCAGGGAAACCATGTACAAATGATCTCTAACATTGCAGGTTAAGATTATCTGCTGTTGTATATACGGGTCCTAGGGATTTGTGTTGAGCTCTAAGGCTAGAGAGCACCTCGGCTGTTCTTACCTGAAGGAGAGCAGTGCTGGGGTTTAGCAATTGGCAGAGCTAAGTGCTATGTGTGTACCTGTGAATGCACGTACTTGAGGGAGTTATATGGGCTTAATTGCTTGTGCACTAGAGATTACCTTATAGCAGGCATTCAATCAGTCTTCACAGCATTATAAGAGTTTCAAGGGCAGGAACAGGCTTTGGGTACTCTCTCTTGTGTTCCTGCTTTGTCCCCTGCATTTCCTATGCTATATGCACAGTTCAAGCCAAGTAACTTATGTAAACCAATGAAGGAATCCTAATTTGCCATATTCATACTTTAAGAATGTCCTTTTTGTTCTTTAGAGTATGTCAAAAGTGAATTTAAAAAAGCATAATGATAGCTATCCTTTGTGCTTAACTTAAGCTTTTTTATGAAACAAAGAAAGGACTTCTTGGTTGGATTCATAAGTGAAAGGGAATATGTCCAGACAGTCTGTGTATGAACAGATATAGTCCTCTTTAAGTGGTCTTGATAATATTTCTTAATACTTTATGACTTTTAATTGGTGACATGACATGTTTTCTTATCATAGTAAATGCAGAGTTCTGACCAATGTTGCTATGACCTTTGGCAGAGAGGTCTTATATATTTTAATAATAAGAGAAAGAAACTGAGTTAATTATAATATTATTAATTACAGGAGATAAATGCTAAGATGCACTGATGTCGGCATAGGCCTTGATAAAACTTAATGCACTTAAATAGTAAGTAATTGGTCTGTCATGATTGTAGGCCCATTGAAATGATTCTGAGCTCAAGAACCTTGACATGATCCTGCAACTACCCTAGACAACCACTTAACAGGATCTACATGGAGTAGAAAAACTCAACGTTAAATTGGGCTTGAATTCCTGCCCCTTATGGTGATGAGCTACAGCCTATACAGTAACTCAATATATAACACTGATTTCTAGCATTTGCAAAAATGGCAGAAATAATTATTGATCATTATGCTCCTATATAATCAAGAATGTGATTTAGTGTATTGTTGCAATAAGTTTAAGCAAATGTTGACAATTGCTCCCTTCAAAACAGGGGAACAACAACAACAACAACAAAAAGTCATTATACTGGGAAATTTAGCTTAGTCATAACTTTACTATAATTGACAGCAAATTTTGAAAAATAAATTATTCTCTTTTTTATGATGCTCACTTTTTTTCTATATTTTTAGAAACATTTGGTTTTCATTTTACTTGAGAATAAGGGAAATGAATCTGTTTTTCTGAGGTTGCTAATCCTTTTCAGTTATAAATCTTTTCATGACTGTAGCAATTTTTTTCATTTACATTTTACCAGTCACTCTATCATTAACTATCCTACTTTGTTCTGTGTTCCATTCCAGCAGATCCATGTGGGGTCATTTTCCTTTCCAACAATGTGGAAAAGCACTTCCATACAAAGGGGTTTGCCTTTCTTGACTTCAAACCCATTTCTGAGTGGAGCTGAAGAACACTAGCCACATATAATTTTAGTGCACTGAGCAGATCCATCCCTGATAAGGCCCACACCTTTTCCTCTTTTATTAACCTGTCATAAGGAACTTTCCATGAGACCAAAGATATAGGTTGAGAAAGAGGCAGTGAAACAGTAGGAACAGGTACTATGAGAGTCTTAGTTATCTGCTTATACAGTTCACACCTCTTAGGACCTATTAGAGCTTTTTGTCTTATATATCTCATCATTGCCTTATAAAGGAATGCTTCTGTACAAACCAGTGCTAAGGTGTGTTAGATCAGGAAACAATCATAATGGGCAAGTTGGTTTATGGTCTTCAGATAGCTCATGTTCAGTCACTTAGTCCATGCAAGGGCCCAGTCACAAGCCAGAAGCTGCTTTTCAAATGTGGAAGAGTTGCCAAAAGAGGGCGATGTGACCTTATTTAAAAAAACCCTAGGGATTTTTGCTTATTATCTTTCTGGAGTTTACCAAAAATTTAATATATCCTCTGTGTGCCTCAGATAATTCCAAAACCATGTGAACTACTGAGTCATTATGCCCAGTGGTAGCGAAATGGTGCTACAACCTAAACCTGATGAAATGAAATTTCGTGCTCCAGACCACACTCAGCACAGGCACGTTGGGTACCTGGTAACTGGGTACAAGAAGCTCACTGAATTACTAGATGTTTTGTCTCCAAAATACAAATACATCCACAGAACAATGTGCTTATTTTTTTTTTTTTTTTTTGAGGTTGGTCTTGTCTTTTAGTTTAGAAAGAATATTCTGCCATGGCCTACGTCACGGGACTCCTGGGAACACCAACAAAACAGACTCATGAACGGTGGTGGTGGTTTATTGCCTCTCTTTTGGTACAGGCTTGTTGTACTAAGCTGTCCAGGGTGCTAGCTAAGTAGCAAACAACAAACTATCTATTAGGGAAGAAAGCTAGGGTTCACATAACCCAGGGGCAAGACAGTTAAGTTGCAGCTGTTTCTGACTTGCAAATGGAGGTGTTTATGATTTATGTTTATGATAACAGAAAATCAATTATTTGCTGCATACCAGGTACTAAAAGCTGTGTTGAGTTGTGCCTGTAAAGATACCTAGTCCGGAGTCATAGCTGCAAGTGATAGTCTACTGATCTACTGTCATTCTTCATGACCCAACAGGCTTTTGACTGAACATAACAATCAATGACAATGTGCTAGTTATCACAGTCCTTGCATATCTTAAATCCGTGATGGTAGCAATAATCTCTGTAATCCCCCCAGGGATGATGTTTTGGTTTACTGTTTTCAAGGAGGGCAGAAATACAGAGACTTTTCTTTGCTTCTGTAGTAACAGCTCTGTTCCAAGTGTTAGGGAGCCCGTATAAGAATTCTGCCTGCTGGGACGCCTGAGTGACTCAGTGGGTTAAAGCCTCTGCCTTCGGCTCAGGTCATGATCCCAGGGTCCTGGGATTGAGCCCCGCATCAGGCTCTCTGCTCAGCAGGGAGCATGCTTCCTCCTCTCTCTCTGCCTGCCCCTCTGCCTGCTTATGATCTCTGTCTGTCAAATAAATAAATAAAATCTTATAAAAAAAAAAAGAATTCTGCCTGCTCAGTGTATTTAGTTTCTACTGTAGGCTCTAGGACCACTGCTAGAATAACACAATTCTTACTTTGTCTAGTGGAACATGATGGCATTTGGGTCTGAGAATACGCATGAGTTCAGAGCCATTATCTAATAAATTCTGAAGTATGGGTATTTCCTTTCTAAAAGCACTCTGGGAAATGGTAATAGGTCCATTTGGGAACCTAATGCAGATTTCTTTTTCAAACTGATCAGCCTCAATCTTATTCATGGGTTCTGTTTTGTCTTCAATTGACTTAGGTATAATAACTAAGCTGTGAATCTCCAAAGTGGCAATTATGGTTAAATGTTTGCCCAGCAAATCTAGAATTTATCATTCTATATATGTAAAGAAGCACTTAAGTTGACTCCTAGAGGTCCATTTATTTAATTTCTGAAGCTATGAATAATTAGCAATAACCACAGATTACTATGAGTGAAACCAGTATGGTAGTGAGACCATTTTCTTCCTAAAACTTATTGTGTGGCTCGTACCTTTTCTCTAGTAGTTGCATGCCTCCATCTGTATGCCATTAATCTAACGTCCCATTATTCCCACTGAGTTCACAGAGGCAACTTTTAGTGTAGCATCTCACACTGTCATCTCTGGCCTACAGAGTATAACCATCAAAGACATCATTGAGAATGCCCATGCCTCCCTCAGGAAAGCATTTCTTAAAGTCTTATTGAGGGGATGTGGTCCCAGATCTCCCAGGGGGATGTGGCTAGACAATGACTGAGAAGGTTCCACTGAATAGATTTATTCCATCAAGTCTATTTTCCTAAGAATTGCAATTTTATTTTAAAGTATGACAGGAAGGTTTTTTTGTTTTGTTTTGTTTTGTTTTGTTTTTGCCTTTCAGTTTCATTAACCATAGCTCTCTGCTAAGTGAAGGCTTAGATTAGCCAACCTAGCAGAATATCAATGTCATGCACAGGTGCTCAAGCCTGCACAACGAATTCTGAAACCAATGTGAATGCATCCATGCCATTAATTAGAACCTAATGAATCTTAAATTATATCTGTGGTGTAATAGACTTAGAGCCAATTACTGCACATGCTTTCCAGACTCCCAACAATTTAGGTTTATGAATGATTTTAACTCATTTGATGTATACGTTATCTCCCTCTAGAACAGACCTTGTATGGCACTGTCTGAACTATGCTGAGGTATAAACCTTGATACATATCTGGAAGGAAGGGAAGGAAGACAAGATAGTTCTGGAAATGATTTCATCACCTTAGGAAGCTAAATGCCTCAGGTGCAACCGGGTGCTGAAGATGGACCCGTCTAAATTTTGATTCTTAATTTTGGCTATCATATTAGTTTATGCAATTAGTATGTTTGTTTCTACTTTTTCATGTTGGTTTGAATTTCTATTTTTATTTTAACAATCTTATTGCAACTTCTTTAACTGCTTCATATCTTTTCCTATGCATAGGTTATAAATTATAAATAAAGTAAAACAAATGAATTTAGGTGTTAAAAAAAATGCAATGCCTAGAATCTTGGAAAACCACAATGATAGAGCAGAATCCCAGAACCTTGCTACCAGAAGCAAATGTTACCCTCCCTAGGTATAGAGGTATGAAATGTGTGATAGGAGAGTTTTTCAGGACTGGAAGGAAATATAAGAAGGGCCTTCCTGACTGCAATAGTGCTGTCTTTTCAGGAGGGACAGCCCGCCTGAGGTGACTTCAAAGGAAGGGAATCAGGAGAATTAAAGCTGACCTTGTTCTCATCCCTTCTTCCAAAATTTCCCTGGGGTTTCCAGCTACAAGTAGAGGGCACAGGAGATCTGATGTTATATTTCAATAGGTCAGCCTCTTGAGACACAGAGTAAGATGAAACACAGTAGAGAGGGAATTTGGAGGGGCAAGTAGAGATGCCAAGTACCCTTAATCTATTTTCAGTAAGTTTTTCTGAAATTCTGAATATAGCCAGAAAACTCATTTTTTCCTGACTGGGTGTATCTGTAATTTCTAAAATGCAACAGTTACCAAATTTCCTAGGGATGCTATCTGTACATACAAGAGAGATGGTAGTACGTGTGTATTTGACATAATAATTATATAATTCAGGAAAATAGCAAGAATAAGAGATTCAGTCCTGAAGAATGTATTTGGGTTTATGCAGCTCAAATGTAATAAATGATCCAACTTTCCCAGGGCAAACATGAAGTTCAGATATCGGGATGTTATGATTTAGTCCTATAAGTGATCTGTAGCTCTGACATAGCATGTAGGTAATTTCCTCAGATTAAAGAATAGTTTGATATTTATAATCATCTTTTATTTCTTCTTCAAAAATATGAATGTAGGCTGAGAGCATATACTGGAGTAAAGCTATGCACGTAAGTTTGATTTCAAATAAGTTTGGTTTGAAATTAAGTGGTATTATATAAGATTTATAAAATAGTATTATTTTTAAGATAAATTAGATTTTATGATACCGTGTGTACATTTAGGATCAGATATTTTCGACAGCTCAGAATGAATCCCTTTCAGTATGCATGCTGAAATAATTTATAGTTTCGTTTCTTTTTATCTACCATACAACCGCTTAAAAGTCAAGGAAACTGGAGAAATCTGGGCTCTGCTTTGGGGGAAACTTACAATTTTCATAGCTTTGCTGTAAGCAATAATGATAAATATATTGCTCAGATAAAATTTGTAGTGGAAACATTTCCAACATCTCCATCTGCTGTTACCTTTTAGTTTAATATGCAAGTTAAAACAGGATGTTCAACCTGCAAGCCACATTTACTTCACAGTAATAAATATCACTGATCCGAAACATTTAAAATTTAGCATCATTGTAGAACTGATGAAAAGAGACAGGAAGAGAATTTCTATTTAAACAAGTGCTATGTTAATAACAAAAGGATAAGTAACAACACTGGGACTCACCTATTTTTTTCCTTCATTTTTTGATGCAATATGAGACATCAGAATCATGAATACTTAGATGGAATAAAAATGTCTGCAGAAAAAAATGCATTAGTGAATAATGTACATACTTGTCTCTGACTTAGTTTTAATTCTTTCTTATTTACACTTTGACATAAGGCTAAAAAGAAGAATATTTTCTCAACCTTCACTCTGTGTCCATTTGAAAGGAAATATGAATATCTCAGGTTAAAACACTCAACTGAGGGACAAAATATGCCATTGAGAAGAACAATTATGGATTGTTCTTAATAAATAGCAGTTAAAAGTCAAATTTAATATTGCTTAAGTCACTACAAGCAAAACCAGAGTTTTAAAGTTTAGCTAACATCAGTTATTTTGGTTTTTGAATTCAAGTTTCACAAAAGCAGGCCATAGAAGACCTGGAAAGGAATTATTAGTTTCTGATGTAAGAAGTCCTAATAATTATGTGTCTTTGTAATTCTAAAAATAGCAAAAAATTAACCTAGGGTTCTTAGCATTTTGACCTCAGAAAAACTGCATTGAAGATTTGCTCCTACTTCTGGAGACCATGGAATAAACTATTGTTTATTTATGTTGTGGTTTGCTTCATACAAAGCTAACGCAAATTGCTTAAATGTTTCATAAATCCAAATAAATTGAAACTATTGTTTATAAATAATGTATTTTATTCACCATGGCTTCAGAATACAGGCTGAATATCCTAAAAGAGTATTTAATGACTTCTAACTGATTGATTGGAGGGAAAAGTGGAGAGAGAGTAATCATATTGTTTCCTAGGTGAACTACAAAAATCAAGATTTATTTCAAGTTTTAAAACTCTGATTGACTAATCTATCAAAATTTAGAAGAATAAGAAAACTCTGGTTGATTATCAGAAATGCAGAGGAATTAGAAAAGTATAATAGTGATGACAGAATTTGTTGTTGTTGATTTGAGTACAGTTGACAGACAACACTACATTAGTTTCAGGTATACAACATAGTGTTTCAATATCTCTGTGCTATGCTCATCAGGAATGTAGCTACCATCTGTTATCATGCAACACTGTTACAATATCATTGACTATATTCCCTATGCCATACTTTTTATTCCTTGACTTTATCATTCCATAACAGGAAGCCTTTAGCTTTCGTACCCCTTTACTCATTTTGCCCATCTCCCGCTCCACTTTCCTTGCAACCATCAATTTTTTTCTCTGTATTTATAAATCTGATTCTGCTTTTTGTTTTATTCATTTGTTTTGTTGTTTTTTTTTTTAGATTCCATGCATAAGTGAAATCATACAGTATTTGTCTTTCTCTGTCTGAGTTATTTCACTTAGGATAATACCCTCTAAGTCCATTACGTTGTCACAAATAGCAAGATCTCATCCCTTTTTATGGCTGAGTAATATTCCATTATATGTATATTTTTTATATGTATATATGCACTGTATACAAACACATACACACAATTCACATATTTTTTGTCCATTCATATTGATAAACACTTGGGATGCTTCCATATCTTAGCTATTGTAAATAATGCTGCAATAAACACAGGAGTGGGTGTATCTTTTCATTTAGTGTTTCATTTCCTTCAGATAGATACTCAGTAGTGGAAACATTGGATCATATGGTATTTATATTTTTAGTTTTTTTTGAGGAACATCTATACTGTTTCCTACCATGGATTTACCAGTTTACATCCTCACCAATAGAATACAAAGTTTCCTTCTTCTCTACATTCTCACCAACACTTTTTTTTTAATATAATTTTTTTATTTTTTATAAACATATATTTTTATCCCCAGGGGTACAGGTCTGTGAGTCACCAGGTTTACACACTTCACAGCACTCACCAAAACACATACCCTCCCCAATGTCCATAATCCCACCCCCTTCTCCCAAACCCCCTCCCCCCAGCAACCCTCAGTTTGTTTTGTGAGATTAAGAGTCACTTATGGTTTGTCTCCCTCCCAATCCCATCTTCTTTCATTTATTCTTCTCCTACCCACTTAAGCCCCCATGTTGCATCACCACTTCCTCATATCAGGGAGATCATATGATAGTTGTCTTTCTCCGCTTGACTTATTTCGCTAAGCATGATACGCTCTAGTTCCATCCATGTTGTCGCAAATGGCAATATTTCATTTCTTTTGATGGCTGCATCACCAACACTTATTATTTCATGTCTTCATTGTTTGAGCGTAGACAGGTGTAAGGTGATCTCTCACTGTGATTTTGGTTTGCATTTCCCTGATGATTAGTAATGTTGAGCATCTGTTCATGTGCCTGCTGGCCATATGTGTGTCTTCTTTGGAAAAATAATGTCTATTTTAAATGGATTATTTATTTATTTTTTGTGTTGAGATATATTTGTTATTTATATATTTTGGTTATGAACTCCTTATCAGATATATTATTTTCAAGTATCTTCTCCCATTCAATAAGGTACCTTTTGGTTTTGTTGATAGTTTCCTTGGCTGTGCAAAAGCTTTTCATTTTGGTGTTATTCCAATGATTTAATTTTGCTTTTTTCCCCTTGCCTTAAGAGGCATATCTAGAAAAATGTTGCTTTAGCAGAATTTTTTAGCAGAAATTACTGCACATGTTCACTTTTAGGAGTTTTATGGTTTCAAGTCTCTGTAATCCATTTTAAATGTGTGTGTGTGTGTGTGTGTGTGTGTGTGTGTTGTCTTAGAAAGTGGTCCAGTTTCATTCTTTTGCTTGTAGCCATCCAGTTTTCCCAATGCCATTTATTGAAGGGATGGCCTTTTCTCCATTGTATAGTCTTGCCTCCTTTGTTGTAGATTAATAGACCGTATAAATGTGGGTTTATTTCTGGGGTCTTTATTCCATTCTATTGATCTATGGGTCTAGCAAACTGCATTGAACTATACACTAAAAGGATCATTCACCATGATCAAATGGGATTTATTCCAGATGTACAAGGATGGTTTAATACTTACAAATCAATCAGTGTAATATAACACATAAAGAGAGCAAAGGATAAAAATCATATGATCATCTCAACAGATGTAGAAAAAACATTTGATAAAATTCAGTATCCAAGGGCACCTGAGTGGCTCAGTCATTAAGCATCTTCCTTCAGCTCAAGTCATGATCCAAGGGTCCTGGGATCAAGCCCCACACTGGGGTCCCTGCTCCCACTTCCCCTGCTTGTGTTCCCTCTCTTGCTGTGTCTCTTTCTGTCAAATAAATAAATAAAATTTTTAAAAGACTTTATTTATTTATTTGACAGAAATCACAAGTAGGCAGAGAGGCAGGCAGAGAGAAAAGGGGAGGCAGGTTCCCTGCCGAGCAGAGAGCCCGATGTGGAGCTCAAACCCAGGACCCTGGGATCATGACCTGAGCTGAAGGCAGAGGCTTTAACCCACTGAGCCACCCAGGCACCCCAATAAATAATCTTAGAAAAAAAAATCAGTATCTGTTCATAATAAAAACTCAACAAAGATGGTTTAGAGAGAACATACCTCAACATAATAAAGACTATATATGAAAAATCCATGGCTAGCATCACACTCAATAGTGAAAAACTGAGATTTTTTCCTCTAAGATCAGGAACAAGATAAAGATGTCCACTCTCACCACTTCTAGTCAATATAGTACTAGAAATCCTACTTACAGCAATCAGACAAGAAAAGAAAAAGGCATCCATATTGGAAAAGAAGAAGTGAAAATACCACTATTTGCAGATGCCATGATACTATGCATAGGAAACTTTAAAGACTCTACCAAAAACTATTAGAAATAACAAATGAATTCAGTGAAGTTATAGCCTACATAATTAAAACCCTAAAGTCTATTGTGTTTCTATACATAAATAATGGAGTAGCAGAAAGAGAAATCAAGAAAACAATTCAATTTACAATTGCACTGAAAAGAATAAAATATCTAGGGATAAACTTAACTAAAAATGTAAAAGACATGTACTCTGAAAAGTGTAAAACACTGATGAAAGAAATACAAATAAATGAAAAGATTTCCATGCTCATGGATTAGAAGAAAGTATTGTTAAAATTTCCATACTGTTCAAAGCAATCTATTGATTGAATGCAATCCCTATCAAAATACCAAGTAATTTTCGCAGAACTAGAACAAATAATGCTAGTATTTGTATGGAACTACAAAAGATTCCAAAAAAAACCAAAGGAATTACGAGAAAGACAAACAAGGCTGGATGTATCACAATTCCAGGTTTCAAGATATACTGCCAGCTGTAGTTATCAAATCAGTATGGTGATGACAGAATTTTAGTGGGTCCAGACTTAACCATATATTTCTTAAAAGGTAGGAATTATAGGTTGGATAATGTGTTCTAAGAATATTATAAACCATTCAAAGTATAAAACTTCAAAATGACTTGGGCTCTCCATCATTCATATAAATTAATTCACCTAAAATACATTGAATCCCTTTAAAAGTTAGACACTAGACTAGTTTCTGGAGATTTGATAGCAGTAAAAAAAAAAAAAGTGCTTACCTTCTAATAACATGATACTTAATTTTTTTTAATTCCAGGACGAGTTTATTAAATCTATATTGTATTCATAAAAGTTGCTTTGTACTTTCAGAACATTTCTAAGCATACCTCTTTGCAATGATTGTTGTAATAATTTGTTTGCATTTCTTCTACTAGACGTGGTTGATTAGGGAGTTGAAGGATCATTTTCTGTATTCTGTATGTTTTTAGTGTATGCTAAAAAGTCCTAAGCTTAGAGATTGTATCCACTCAATCTTCTTTCAGTGGATGAGTCAGTTAAAACTGTATAGTTACATAGCAGTCCTATTGATGTTTGAAAATGAGAAGAAGAAAGAAAGGTACATTAGTGATCATCAAAAAATTTTGTTTAGGTTTGACTGAATCTATCCATGCTACCTTACACTAAAATAAAGTAAACGAACCAAAACAAATTCAGCATAGAAACTAAAAGCTGAAAACCTCACAAATTCAGGATAGTCAAATTATTTGTTCCTCATCAATATGTTCTTGGAGAGATGTAGATACAAATGCTTTACAAATGATTTGGGGAAGACAGTTATCAAAATGAAATCAGTGGCATGGATGGATATAATTCAGTAGTACAAAACATTTATCATTGTAAGGGAAGAATCCTTAGTTCGTGTAAGGGCAGAATCCTTAGTTCTTTGTAAAGAAGAATGTTAAAATAAACCTGAGTATAGTTGTTTATTTGAAAAAAAATCCAGTAAGTGCTCTATATCAACAAAGTGCCACTATGATGGGAAGCCCAAAAAGCAACTTAGATGTGTATTTCTGGACATTTTCAGATACTGATATTATCTCTTTTGTGGATTTTAATCATACCTTCTAAATCTACAACTAAATTTTTATTGATTTATTCAATTTTGACCATTTATTAAGCATCCATTTTGTACACAACACTGTGAATATAAAATTAATATGAAAATGCTATTTCTTTCAGGAAACTTCTATGTGAAAGAATGCATTATCTAGAAAATCTTCAAAATATTTAAACAAGTGGATAAAATAAAATGATCACCATATGGTAATACAAATAAAGAATAAAAGTTAATTTTTCAAAATTAGATCATTTACTTAAAGGAGAAGTCCAGAGATGGAGAGACAAGTTAAGGAATCATTTGAACACGTGAAGCTAAGGAAAATCTAGTCAATGAGTGGAGAAGGGGCATAGAATATGCAGAAGCCTGTCCCTGTTGTTGAAATCTTGGGTATACACACAAACATTTTCTTTTCAGATCTCTACTTATATTTAGATTTTTCCTGCCTCCTGTACATCTCAAGTTTCTCTTTACTTCGGCCAATACCACAGTTGGTAGGATTCTTTACTGCATCGTGATGGATCTGAAACTTTGTAGTTCTGTGTAGGGATAATACAGTGTTCTATTAAACTGTAAAACTGTATACATTAGTACAAGGAGACATCCTAGGGATCAGCTGGGTTCCATTTGTATTGCTTTCTGTCCCTATCATATTAAAGCACATGTTTTTTTCTTACAATCAAAAGGAATTATCAGACCAAATGCAAAAATCTTATTTTCCCCCTTCACTTTATTCAACGTCATGAGAAACCCTAAAACACTAGATGAGTCTCTGCTTCCAATTCTATGGCATCATTTATGTCTCTTGGTGGAAGCATACCCTTCTTGGGCATGAGACTTCTTAAGCACAGACTTGAGAATAGTGAGATTGAAAAGACATATTTCAGTAAGTGTTTAGTATATGATGAAAATTTTGATCCCTACTTATACCACTTGGTTCTGTTAGAGTTATTGAAGAAACAGCACCACATATTGGCTATTGACTTAGAGCTTACAGCACTGTGTCTTGCCACACTATATTGGTTGATAGTTGAAGTAATAGTACATAGTACATCATTTTTCCTTTCCCTAAGGTCAGGTATTTTTGTGTGATGTGGTAGATGGCAAGTCCTTGGACATAAAAGTGTTGCTTAACTGCTTGCTACTAATTAAGTTGCTTAATTAGAATCAATGTTGTATGTGATAATAAAATGGCATATAAAAATTTTAGTTGATCTAGGGTTAATAATGATAAAAGAAGAATGACAGATAAGAAATGCAATTCCTCAACTAGAATAAGTATTTTAGTGAAGAAAAATTGTTTATCCAAGCTTCATGGGTGGGGTTCGAGTGTAATCAACTTGCTCTCAGGTAACTATATGGCTCTTGCAACACCACAATTTGAGAAACCCATAAGGGCTGCATTTTTGATGGCTGCTAAGGGAAAATCTTATACTAAATATTAGTGATTGATTGGATTAATGGGCCAAGCCCACTGTGTGGTCCCATTCATTGACTATCTCCACTGTTGGGGATGCTTTTTCATGAAATCAATAAACATGCACTATAATGCTATACTAAAAATCTGTGGTGGCAAACATGCACAGAGCAGTTCATCTTTCCATTTGATTATTAAGATCTTTATACAAAATGGCAATCTATTGAATGTGAACAAAAACATGACCTAAATATTTTTAAAAGTGGGCCCATTTGAGAGATCCACATACAACCTTCTTTTCCAAGCACCCATGTCAACAATCTTCTAATATTCCTTCTTTAAAATGCCTGAACATCTAGCCTAACATTAGTTACTGCCAATGGACAAATAAATATCATAAGTACAGGCCTCTTCTTCTTATAAAGAAAGTGTATAATCAGGTGGCTAGCTAAAAGCTCTTCCTAATTATGGTTAATTACCTTTTCTACTGCTAGTGGGTCTATAATGTCCTAGCCATCCACATCTGTGCAATGCCAACATTTTGTGCAAGGCCATCAGGTTTAATTTATTTCTTTTTTGGACAACTGATGACACAGAATCCTCATGGGTTCACTGGTTTATGTTGATAGAGAGTTGAGTTATAGCTGGAATGCATGCCTTGGAAATATGAGGGAATTTCCAGTGTGAACCATCTGTACTTTCTGCACAGGACTGGGCATTGTTCCATGTGTATGACTTTTATATATTATAATTAAGTGATATTTTACACTACTAAAATATTTGTCTGGATAAAATAACATCCCATTTATGACTAGAGACAGGTTAAAAGGTCACTTATTATTCTATGGTCAATTGCTCAGGCTCTGTCAGGGTTTCTCAGCAAATCAAAAACTATTTTGCAAAGGAAAGATAGTTGGTAAAGAAGACATACAACAAATCCTTCAGAGTACCCACTGACCTTATCACAGATACCACACAACTTTCTTATGCACCAGAGATCTTTGGGCGCAATTAATTTCTATAAAGTCTTCATAGCCTAGAGGCAGAGATACTTGCCCAATAGCTTATATCATGCAAGAGAATCTTCTTTTTTGTGGGATCCAATTCAGACTGCAGGTTTTTAGGGCATCTGTAAGTAGGTGTCACTGGGGCACCAAATGCAGTTTATGTTATTTGAAACTACAAAGTTGCTCTCTAAATATTGTTTGTTTGTTTGTTTCTTTTTTTTAACTTTGGAGTAAAATTTTAATAGTTATTCTATTTAAATGTATATGTACTGTTCAAGAGGAACAACATTACATATTAATACATATGTAATGTCTCTTTCTTAATTGTGGAGAATGAGGGTATAGCAACTTACCCTTCATTTTCAAGTGAATGTTCTGATATGCTTAAAACCAGAAACATGTATTTTTTTAATGGAATTTGTTTTTAGCTTTTTCTTGTTTATATAGCTGTCTAAAATATATAGATGATTCATGAATTGAATTAAGTTGTTTTGGAATTGGAACCACATATGGAAGAGTTATTATAATTTAGAGTTACTCTCTAGTAAGTTTTATAAAAATTTACTCTCCTTTTCAAATTCTCATCCAACTAACTTGGTGAAGCAGCCAAGATACATTCATCTTTCAAGTTTCAGTGGTAGTTCTCAACTCTGTCATTTTCCCAGTTATGTGGTATACCGTCTGGTTTTATTATTTTGGTAGGAGGCAGGAGTTCATAGGACTTTGTTATGTCTGCCATCATAATTCTCCTTCATAGGACAATTTTTCCAGTCAATATCTTCTTTAAGAACTGGAAATGTAAAGAGGCATGAGTCAGAATTCCCTGACACTGTCATAAGGGCTACAGAGAACGGTGCCTAAATGCTTTTCGAATATGTTTCTAGAACACCTCTTTTATTTTGTTTATTTTTTTCCAAAGATTTATTTATTTATTTTAAAGAGAAAGAGAGAGAGAGAGCGAGCACATGCACAAGTGGGAGAGGCAGAGGACAGGGAAAGAATTTCAAGCAGGCTCCATGCTGAGCATAGAGCTTGACTCTGGGCTCCATCTCATGACCCTGAGAACATGACCTGAGCTGAAACCAAGAGTTAGACTCTTAACCCTCAGCACCACCCAGGTGCTCCTGGAGCACCTCTTTTAATTTATTTCTTATATTACACACAAATTTCTTGACAAAATTAACAAGCTTTGAGATTACTTTAGTACACAAACCATTTACTCTTGATGGGATCTGACTATTCTATCCAATCCCATCCCAGGCATGCTGGAATCTGATTCTACTTACACCTCTGGAGTCAGTAGGAGATAAGAGTGAGAAGGGAGCATTAAGAAGCATTCCTTCCTTCTTTCTTTTTCTTTCTTTATTTCTTCTTTCTTTCTTTCTTTCTTTCTTCCTTTCTTTCTTCCTGATAAGGTTTTAAAATAAGGGGAAAAAAGATTTTCGGACAAGGGGCTGCTTTTCCTGCTGGAGAAATATCAGAGGGTATCCCATGCCATTCAGATCTTCAAATATATTCTTTCTAGTTTTTAGGATCCTAGGTTTTCCAAAACAGTGCCATATCCCATACAAAAGATAGCGCTTGGCTGCAAATGCAACTGTCATTAAAATCAGCAACTTACAGGATTAATCTTTGCATTTGGTTTTCAACTATCTGTCTGTGACTACAGGTGATAATAGATATTTTAACACCATCAAAAAGTCTCCAGATTTAAGTCCATTATTTGAGCTAAAAACTTAGAAATGTGATTTTGTGCTCTCTAAATCTGTCAAACAGTGTTAAGAGCAATCACAATGCTCCCTATTTCTTGAGTTTCTCATTTTTTGAAAAAATGTCCTGTGTTAGCCTCTTAGGGCTACCATAACAAAATACCTCAAAGCCAAAGAGGCTTAAAACCAAAAAAGTTGATTGTATCCCTGTTCTGAAGGACAGAAGTCTTAAATCAAGTTGTTGGCAGGGCATACTTCCTCTGAAATCTGTGAAAAAAATACCTTCCTTGCCTCTTCTTAGCTTCTAATGGTTTGCAGGCAGTCTTCGGTATTCTCTGGTTCACAGTTGTGTAAGTTCAATCTTCGCTTTCATTGTCACATGGCATTCACCCTGTGTGTGTCTATCTTCCCATAGCAGTATTCTTATAAGAACACTGGCCATATTGGACTGGGGTCCCACCCTCCTCCAGTATGACCTCATCTGACTTAACTAATTCCATACACAATGGCCCTATTTTCCAAAAGTTTTACTTTGTGAGGTACTGGAGGTGAGGACTTTAATGCATCTTTTTCATGGTTACAAAATTCCACCATAACATATTCTTGACTCCAGCTACATTTATAAACCCATAGGTCTTGCTTCCAGGAAAACCCAAGTTATAATTCAGCTAATGGCTTTTCTTTTGCATGGGTGAAATTGTGATTCCTGAATATTAATAGATTTTCACTAATTTTAGACCTTAAGATAAATAATGCATCCTAGAATTCTTTTATTTCCCTAAGGGTGTGGGTCTTGAATCCCACTCCTGGTACCATAGACACACAAAGACATACAAACAACTGGGGCTAATTTAGACTTTTTTTTTTTTAAGAGATATATTGTTAAGGCACCTGGAGGCTCACAGTATACGTGGGAAGGCTGGCTAACTGCTTGATAGCACGTTACAGGCAAAAAAATGACCAAGTCTTTGAAAAAGATGGATGGTACTTTGATAGGAATTGCATTAAATGTGTAGATTGCTTTAGGTAGCATAGACATTTTCACAATATTTATTCTTCCAATCCAGGAGCATGGAACATTTTTCCATTTCTTTGTGTCTTCCTCAATTTCTTTCATGAGTACTTTATAGTTTTCTGAGTATAGATTCTGTGTCTCTTTGGTTAGGTTTATTCCTAGGTATCTTATGGTTTTGGGTGCAATTGTAAATGGGATTGACTCCTTAATTTCCCTTTCTTCTGTCTTGCTGTTGGTGTAGAGAAATGCAACTGATTTCTGTGCATTGATTTTATATCCTGACACTTTACTGAATTCCTGTATAAGTTCTAGCAGTTTTGGAGTGGAGTCTTTTGGGTTTTCCACATATAGTATCATATCATCTGCGAAGAGTGATAATTTGACTTCTTCTTTGCCGATTTGGATGCCTTTAATTTCCTTTTGTTGTCTGATTGCTGAGGCTAGGACCTCTAGTACTATGTTGAATAGCAGTGGTGATAATGGACATCCCTGCCGTGTTCCTGACCTTAGTGGAAAAGCTTTCAGTTTTTCTCCATTGAGAATGATATTTGCGGTGGGTTTTTCATAGATGGCTTTGATGATATTGAGGTATGTGCCCTCTATCCCTACACTTTGAAGAGTTTTGATCAGGAAGGGATGCTGTACTTTGTCAAATGCTTTTTCAGCATCTATTGAGAGTATCATATGGTTCTTGTTCTTACTTTTATTGATGTGTTGTATCACATTGACTGATTTGCGGATGTTGAACCAACCTTGCAGCCCTGGAATAAATCCCACTTGGTCGTGGTGAATAATCTTTTTAATGTACTGTTGAATCCTATTGGCTAGTATTTTGTTGAGTATTTTCGCATCTGTGTTCATCAAGGATATTGGTCTATAGCACTCTTTTTTGGTGGGATCCTTGTCTGGTTTGGGGATCAAGGTGATGCTGGCCTCATAAAATGAGTTTGGAAGTTTTCCTTCCATTTCTATTTTTTGGAACAGTTTTAGGAGAATAGGAATTAGTTCTTCTTTAAATGTTTGGTAGAATTCCCCCGGGAAGCCGTCTGGCCCTGGGCTTTTGTTTGTTTGGAGATTTTTGATGACTGTTTCAATCTCCTTACTGGTTATGGGTCTGTTCAGGCTTTCTATTTCTTCCTGGTTCAGTTGTGGTAGTTTATATGTTTCTAGGAATGCACCAGAAAAGACCTCGAATAGCTAAAGGGATGTTGAAAAAGAAAGCCAACGTTGGTGGCATCACAATCCCGGACTTCAAGCTCTATTACAAAGCTGTCATCATCAAGACAGCATGGTACTGGCACAAAAACAGACCCATAGATCAATGGAACAGAATAGAGAGCCCAGAAATAGACTCTCAACTCTATGGTCAACTGATCTTCGACAAAGCAGGAAAGAATGTCCAATGGAAAAAAGACAGCCTCTTCAATAAATGGTGCTGGGAAAATTGGACAGCCACATGCAGAAAAATGAAATTGGACCATTTCCTTACACCACACACAAAAATAGACTCAAAATGGATGAAGGACCTCAATGTGCGAAAGGAATCCATCAAAATCCTTGAGGAGAACACAGGCAGCAACCTCTTTGACCTCAGCTGCAGCAACATCTTCCTAGGAACAACGCCAAAGGCAAGGGAAGCAAGGGCAAAAATGAACTATTGGGATTTAATCAAGATCAAAAGCTTTTGCACAGCAAAGGAAACAGTTCACAAAATCAAAAGACAACTGACAGAATGGGAGAAGATATTTGCAAACGACATATCAGATAAAGGACTAGTGTCCAGAATCTATAAAGAACTTATCAAACTCAACACCCAAAGAACAAATAATCCAATCAAGAAATGGGCAGAGGACATGAGCAGACATTTCTGCAAAGAAGACATCCAGATGGCCAACAGACACATGAAAAAGTGCTCCATATCACTCGGCATCAGGGAAATACAAATCAAAACCACAATGCGATATCACCTCACACCAGTCAGAATGGCTAAAATCAACAAGTCAGGAAATGACAGATGCTGGCGAGGATGCGGAGAAAGGGGAACCCTCCTACACTGTTGGTGGGAATGCAAGCTGGTGCAACCTCTCTGGAAAACAGCATGGAGGTTCCTCAAAATGTTGAAAATAGAACTGCCCTATGACCCAGCAATTGCACTATTGGGCATTTACCCTAAAGATACAAACGTAGTGATCCAAAGGGGCACGTGTACTCGAATGTTTATAGCAGCAATGTCCACAATAGCCAAACTATGGAAAGAACCTAGATGTCCATCAACAGATGAATGGATCAAGAAGATGTAGTATATATACACAATGGAATACTATGCAGCCATCAAAAGAAATGAAATCTTGCCATTTGCGACAACATGGATGGAACTAGAGCGTATCATGCTTAGCGAAATAAGTCAAGCGGAGAAAGACAACTATCATATGATCTCCCTGATTTGAGGAAGTGGTGATGCAACATGGGGGCTTAAGTGGGTACGAGAAGAATAAATGAAAGAAGATGGGATTGGGAGGGAGACAAACCATAAGTGACTCTTAATCTCACAAAACAAACTGAGGGTTGCTGGGGGGAGGGGGTTTGGGAGAAGGGAGTGGTATTATGGACATTGGGGAGGGTATGTGTTTTGGTGACTGCTGTGAAGTGTGTAAACCTGGTGACTCACAGACCTGTACCCCTGGGGATAAAAATATATGTTTATAAAAAATAAAAAAACTATATTAAAAAAAATAAAGAAAGAAAGAAAGAAAAAAAAATGACCAAGAATCTGGCTAAGATTATACCAGAAAAATAATCACAAAGAGTGCACACTGAAACTATGGACCTCAGTTAATAATAATATATCAATATTGGCTCATTGCTTATTAAAAAAATGTCCCATACTATTATAAAATTTAATAATAGGAGAAATTATATGTAGGGTACTGAGGACCCTTACTTTCCATTCAATTTTTCTATAAACCTAAAACTGCTTTAAAAACTTAGTCCATTAAAAATATATGCATTGATAAAAAGAAAAAGAGTACATTGAGATAGTAAAATAGGATGGAGGTTCACACAGGGTACACCTCCATGACTATCTGCCTGAAATATTGGCTGAACTAGAACCAAGTGAAGGGCAAGTGTTGGAAGGGAAACTAGTCTGAGGAGGCAACCTGAAGCTAAAAGATCTTTGAACAGAGGGATGGATTGCTGCAGTTAGTTTAGAATAGCCAGAGGAATTCTGAAATTTGAAGAAACTTGATATCTTAAGATAGTAGGTGGGTAGCATCTTCATCCATGAACAAGACATTTCCTTAAATTTTTATTCTTACCTAAGCAATGCCTTGTTTTAAATTTAAGATTTATTTATTTGAGAAAGAGAGAGAGATTGAGAGCACAGTGGGGAGGGAGAGAGAGAATCTTAAGCAGGCTCTATGCCCAGTGTGGAGCCTAATGCAGACTTCATCTCATGACCCTGAGATCATGGTCTGAGCCAAAATCAAGAGCTGGATGCTCAACTAAATGGACCACCCAGGTGCTGCCTACCCAAACAAGATCTTAACACCTCCCTTTTGCTACAACATACTTCTTGAGAGAGTAATTACCCTCACTGTATTCATATTCTTAGAAATCATTTTCTTCTTAGGAAATATTTTTCTTTATTTTTTCTATTTCTTCTTCTAATTTGGATTATTATTGTTTTTTATTCTCCACATTTTTCCCCCTGGCTATTCTTTTTCAGCTCACTTGTTAGTGTTGGCATTCTCTTGAGTAGTGTCTGCCTTTTCAGTGGAAATATAAGGAGGGTTCTGAATTCAGACCTCTTTTCTTTACAACATATGCCTCCTCTGTAAGCAGTCTCATATATATTGAGGTCTTCCATCTTACATTCTCTATCTCAGATGCCCCTTTTCATTCCATTTTCTTTTTTTTTTTTTTAAAGATTGTATTTATTTATTTGACACAGAGAGAGAGATCACAAGTAGGCAGAGAAGCAGGCAGATAGAGAGAGATAATCAGGCTGCCTGCCAAGCAGAGAGCCCGAAGAGGGGATCAATCCTAGGACCCTGAGATCGTGACCTGGGCTGAAGGCAGAGACTTAATCCACTGAGCCACCCAGCTGCCCCTTCATTCCATTTTCTTCCTCTGAGTTCCACAGTCAACTCAAGCACAAAATGTTTAAAACGAAATACTTTTGTTTTCCGTATAAACTTTCCACTCACCATCCTCTAACGTGGAAATCTTGTAATTATATATAACGCTTCTTCCTGACAACATATCCCCCTTACCCAGGCCGTTTATCATCAAGTTTAGTAAATTTGACTCTGAAATGATTCTGAAATGATTCTCAGGTTTACCTTTTTTTTTTTTTTTTTTTTTTTCCCCTACCCGGACTTCTTTGGGTATTCTCTGTCACTTACCTGAATGATTATAATGGCTTTCTAACAGGTTTGTGGTTACCAGGGTCTTTTTCCTTTGATGCCACCATTGTGTAGCTGCTAGAATTCTCTATCATGAGCATATGTGTCTATTCTAATTTTTGGAACTTTTTTTAATAGGATAAAATTCAAATAATTTAGAATGCCACACAACCTGTTTTACAGTCTAGCTTCAACATTACTGTCTAGGCCAGTGCTTCTTAAACTATCTGTGGAGAAGGCTGTTTTTTTTTTTTTTTTTTTTTTTTTCCTCCTTCTTTTAATCTATTGTGGGCCATACTTTTATAAAATTCAATAAAAATTCTTTATTAGAACAATTATCACCTGCTGGAAGCTATAGTAACGTCAAATTGCTAGAAAAGTATTTAAACATTTTATCACATTTTCTCTAGTGTCACAAAGTGTGCATAGCCTGCAGTCCAGCACAAGAGACATGGATCTAGGATAGTATTTTGACTTTCCTCATAATACTTTTTTTTTTTTTAATTTTATTTATTTATTTGACAGACAGAGACCACAAGTAGGCAGAGAGGCAGGCAGAGAGAGAGGAGGAAGCAGGCTCCCTGCTGAGCAGAGAGCCTGATGCAGGGCTCGATCCCAGGACCCTGAGATCATGACCTGAGCCGAAGGCAGAGGCTTTAACCCACTGAGCCACCCAGGCACCCCTCCTCATAATACTTTTGTGTAACTTTTGTGGTAATCACAAAATTTGAGAAGTCTGATTAAAGTTAATGCTTGCTGAATAACTCTTTAGTGTGTAAAAATGACACACAAATAAAGGAATTAAACATAACTTTGAGTTCCTATATTTGTAATTTTAGAATATTGCTGTCATTGATAGTAACAGGAATAAAAACATGGATATTTTAAGAATATTAGCTCTATAAATACAAGATACACAATTAGATAGAATTATAAAATAATTCAACCACTTTGGAAAACTGTTTGGTAGTATTTATTGAAGGAAAATATACATATCCTCCATGACCCAGTCATTCCAGTACAACATGTAGTGAAATAACAGAAATATTGTATACTCCACAGCCATAAATAAGAACCCACACTATTCATGATAGTCCCAAACTGGAAACTGCCCAAGAGTCTGTTCACCATAAAATGCATTTAAAAAATTAGTATATTCATACAATGAAATTTTACTTAGCAAGAATATAAATGTATTCCAACTAGCCTCAACAGCATAATGGACATCTTAAAAATAATGATGAGTGAAAGGATCTAGTTACATAAGTGTATACACTTTATGATTCCACTTAAATCAAATACAAATAAAAACAAGAGTATTTGAGCATGTTAGAAGTCAGGATAATGCATAGCCTTAAAGATATAGTAGCTAATACAAAGCACAACAGTGAATTCTTGGATGCTACTGATATATTATTTCTCTATATTTTTGCCCCACAGATCCTCATGCTCCATTTATAAAAATTCAGTAACTTATGCAAATATGGTTGCACATTTTATTTTGTGTTTATGTTGTACTTTAGTATAAATTTTACTTTAAAATGTTAGTTCTAAATTGAGTTTCTGCTGAGGACATATCTAAGAGGAGATTACCTATACACAGGTGATAATGAAGGACCAAAGAGTAAGAACTTAGCTGCTGAAGTCAAAAGGAAGTAAATGTTAAAATCATTCACATGGAGGAGCTGTCATTTTGGATGAATATGTGTGGAGCTAGAAACTGGAAGTCAAATATTCAACTTTAAGTTGTCCATCATTTTATGTCAGAAAGAAAAAATGGCAACAAAAAGGGAGTCAAAGATAGAGGGAAGGGGAGAAATTAGAAAAAAAGTTTATGGGAGTTGAAGGAGCTAAGAATTTATTTTGAGACTATACCACTTACTCCATGATATTAGAAGAAACACAGGAAAAATCAGTAAATGAGTAGTGAATAATCTCACAAGGAATCACTGGTCTTTTTGGCAAACTGTCAATGGTTTAGCCATAATTTAAATCAGATTTAGGATTAGTGATAAAATAGGTAGTGAAGAATGGAGGCAGTAGTCATTGCACACATTTTGAAAATTTCACTGGTTGGGACGCCTGGGTGGCTCAGTTGGTTGGACAACTGCCTTCGGCTCAGGTCATGATCCCAGAGTCCTGGGATCGAGTCCCGCATCGGGCTCCCAGCTGCAGGGGGAGTCTGCTTCTCCCTCTGACCTTCTCCTGGCTCATGCTCTCTCTCACTGTCTCTCTCTCTCAAATAAATAAATAAATAAAATCTGAAAAAAAAATTTCACTGGTAAATGTGAAGGAAATGATGACTTTGTAAAGAGCACTTACAAAGTTTCCTATAACAAAAAGTACAACTCATCAAAATATCAACCAATCCTTTATTTTTAACTTCACTTTTTGACAGACATCAATATCAGAAACTTTAAAATGAAAACATCTATAAAAAACTTCTGCCACCTTCATAATTCTTCTTTTAAGTTATATATTTTAGATATATCTATGGACTTAGATAGTTCTTAGGGTGACTAAAGATAATAAATGTTACAGAAAGATACCAAAAATTCATTTGGGTTGCTTATTAAAATTATGAACACATGTAAGCATTTTCAAAATAGACAAATAAAACCTGAAATATGTAATTAGCTATGAATTGAGTTATCGATGTTCAGACAGCATAACTGATTCAATGAAACATGGCTCCATGCACTTCACATTTGTGAGTTTATTACACTTATTACAAACTAATTAGCATTGCAGTGTAATAGTATAACCTAAGGGGCTGGCTTGCCTTCCATAGTTCTGAAAGTAATGGAGGTTGAAAGCTTGTCTATTCTGGTAAATAGTTCTCCTCACTCATGAGGTATCTTTTTTTTTTTTTTTTTAAGATTTTATTTACTTATTTGACAGACAGAGATCACAAGTGGGCAGAGAAGCAGGCAGAGAGAGAGGGGGAAGCAGGCTCCCTGCTGAGCAGAGAGCCTGATGCAGGGCTCGATCCCAGGACCCTGAGATCATGACCTGAGCCGAAGGCAGAGGCTTTAACCCACTGAGCCACCCAGGCACCCCTCCTCATAATACTTTTGTGTAACTTTTGTGGTAATCACAAAATTTGAGAAGTCTGATTAAAGTTAATGCTTGCTGAATAACTCTTTAGTGTGTAAAAATGACACACAAATAAAGGAATTAAACATAACTTTGAGTTCCTATATTTGTAATTTTAGAATATTGCTGTCATTGATAGTAACAGGAATAAAAACATGGATATTTTAAGAATATTAGCTCTATAAATACAAGATACACAATTAGATAGAATTATAAAATAATTCAACCACTTTGGAAAACTGTTTGGTAGTATTTATTGAAGGAAAATATACATATCCTCCATGACCCAGTCATTCCAGTACAACATGTAGTGAAATAACAGAAATATTGTATACTCCACAGCCATAAATAAGAACCCACACTATTCATGATAGTCCCAAACTGGAAACTGCCCAAGAGTCTGTTCACCATAAAATGCATTTAAAAAATTAGTATATTCATACAATGAAATTTTACTTAGCAAGAATATAAATGTATTCCAACTAGCCTCAACAGCATAATGGACATCTTAAAAATAATGATGAGTGAAAGGATCTAGTTACATAAGTGTATACACTTTATGATTCCACTTAAATCAAATACAAATAAAAACAAGAGTATTTGAGCATGTTAGAAGTCAGGATAATGCATAGCCTTAAAGATATAGTAGCTAATACAAAGCACAACAGTGAATTCTTGGATGCTACTGATATATTATTTCTCTATATTTTTGCCCCACAGATCCTCATGCTCCATTTATAAAAATTCAGTAACTTATGCAAATATGGTTGCACATTTTATTTTGTGTTTATGTTGTACTTTAGTATAAATTTTACTTTAAAATGTTAGTTCTAAATTGAGTTTCTGCTGAGGACATATCTAAGAGGAGATTACCTATACACAGGTGATAATGAAGGACCAAAGAGTAAGAACTTAGCTGCTGAAGTCAAAAGGAAGTAAATGTTAAAATCATTCACATGGAGGAGCTGTCATTTTGGATGAATATGTGTGGAGCTAGAAACTGGAAGTCAAATATTCAACTTTAAGTTGTCCATCATTTTATGTCAGAAAGAAAAAATGGCAACAAAAAGGGAGTCAAAGATAGAGGGAAGGGGAGAAATTAGAAAAAAAGTTTATGGGAGTTGAAGGAGCTAAGAATTTATTTTGAGACTATACCACTTACTCCATGATATTAGAAGAAACACAGGAAAAATCAGTAAATGAGTAGTGAATAATCTCACAAGGAATCACTGGTCTTTTTGGCAAACTGTCAATGGTTTAGCCATAATTTAAATCAGATTTAGGATTAGTGATAAAATAGGTAGTGAAGAATGGAGGCAGTAGTCATTGCACACATTTTGAAAATTTCACTGGTTGGGACGCCTGGGTGGCTCAGTTGGTTGGACAACTGCCTTCGGCTCAGGTCATGATCCCAGAGTCCTGGGATCGAGTCCCGCATCGGGCTCCCAGCTGCAGGGGGAGTCTGCTTCTCCCTCTGACCTTCTCCTGGCTCATGCTCTCTCTCACTGTCTCTCTCTCTCAAATAAATAAATAAATAAAATCTGAAAAAAAAATTTCACTGGTAAATGTGAAGGAAATGATGACTTTGTAAAGAGCACTTACAAAGTTTCCTATAACAAAAAGTACAACTCATCAAAATATCAACCAATCCTTTATTTTTAACTTCACTTTTTGACAGACATCAATATCAGAAACTTTAAAATGAAAACATCTATAAAAAACTTCTGCCACCTTCATAATTCTTCTTTTAAGTTATATATTTTAGATATATCTATGGACTTAGATAGTTCTTAGGGTGACTAAAGATAATAAATGTTACAGAAAGATACCAAAAATTCATTTGGGTTGCTTATTAAAATTATGAACACATGTAAGCATTTTCAAAATAGACAAATAAAACCTGAAATATGTAATTAGCTATGAATTGAGTTATCGATGTTCAGACAGCATAACTGATTCAATGAAACATGGCTCCATGCACTTCACATTTGTGAGTTTATTACACTTATTACAAACTAATTAGCATTGCAGTGTAATAGTATAACCTAAGGGGCTGGCTTGCCTTCCATAGTTCTGAAAGTAATGGAGGTTGAAAGCTTGTCTATTCTGGTAAATAGTTCTCCTCACTCATGAGGTATCTTTTTTTTTTTTTTTTTAAGATTTTATTTACTTATTTGACAGACAGAGATCACAAGTGGGCAGAGAAGCAGGCAGAGAGAGAGGGGGAAGCAGGCTCCCTGCTGAGCAGAGAACCCAATGCGTGGCTCGATCCCGGGACCCTGGGATCATGACCTGAGCTGAAGGCAGAGGCTTTAACCCACTGAGCCATCCAGGCGCCCCCTCATGAGGTGTCTTAATGCAATATATGAAATAAGAACATGATGCAGTATAAACCTGCACACTTAGAAAAATGTGAGATGAAAATGTTGGAAGTTTTTAGAAACAAAGCTTAGGATGTGTCAAGTCATGTGTCTATCAAGGAAATAAATATATAACTAGAAACACAGAACTAAACAATCCCTATCTCCACCCCGCCACTACAGGAGGTGATGGCCTTTCTCCTGGAATCAGCTGCTATCTACAGTCTTCCAATTACAGAGCAGTGTTGAAAAGTAGTCGACTGGAACCCTATTGCCTCAATGCAAATCCCAGTTGCACCACTTCCTCGTTGTGTGACTTAGCCAATTTTTAAAATTGCTTTCTACCGCAGTTTCCCCAACACTAAGAAGGAATGTGGTAATAGTCCCTTTATCAGAGGTAAATGGTGAGGACTGATGATGTAAAAAAGCATTTGAATAGCCACATACAGAAGAATGAAACTGGACAACTTTCTTATACCATACACAACAATAAACTCAAAATGGAGGAAAGACCTGACTGTGAGACAGGAAACCATCAAAATCCTAGAGGAAAAACACAGGCAGCAACCTTTTTGACCTTGGCCACAGCAACTTCTTGCTAGAGGCATCTCTAAAGGCAAGGGAAACAAAAACAAAAATGAACTGTTGGGATTCGGTCAAGTTAAAAAGTTTTTGCATAGCAAAGGAATTAGTCAACAAAACTAAAAGGCAGCCTTCAGAATGGGAGAAGATAGCTGCAAATGATTTACCAGATAAAGGGCTAATGTCAAAAATCTACAAAGAACTTACCATATTCAACACCCAGAAAACCAAAAAATCCAGTCAAGAAATGGGTAGAAAACATGAGCAGACAGTTTTCCAATGAAGACATACCAATGGCTAACAGATGCATGAAGAAATGCAAAATATCACTCAGCATCAGGGAAACACAAACCAAAACCACAATGAGATACCACTTCACTCTGGTTAGAATGGCTAAAATTAATAAGTCAGAAAAATTCACTGCTTGTGGGAATGCAAACTGGTGCATGCATTCTGGAAAACGTATAGAAGTTCCTCAAAGTTTAAAATTAGAGCCACCCTGTGACCCAGCAATCACATTACTAGGTATTTACCTAAATGTTACAAACAGTGATTCAAAGGGACACTGCACCCCAATGTTTATAGTAGCAGTGTCCAGAACAGCCAAATGATGAAAAGAGCCCAGATGTTCATCGACAGATGAATGAATAAAGAAGATGTGGCATATATGTACAATGGAATATTACTCAGCAAACAAAAAGAATGAAATCTTGCCATTTGCAGTGATGTGACTGGAACTAGAGGGCATTATGCTAAGTGAAATAAGTCGGTCAAAGACAAATACCATATAATTTCACCCATATGTGGATTTTAAAAAACAAAACAGATGAACATAAGGGAAGGGAAGGAAAAATAAAATAAGTTGAAAACAGAGAGAGAAGCAAACCATGAGACTCTTAACTGTAGGAAACAAACAGAGTTGGAGCAGAGGTGGATGAGAAGAAGGAATAATTGGGTGATGGGCATTAAGAAGGACATTTGATATAATGAGCACTTGGTGTTTTATGCAGCTGATGAATCACTATTCTACCCCTGAAACTAATAGTATAGTATGTGTTAACTAAATTGAATTTGATAAAAAATTTAAAGAAATAATTTTAAAAAATCACCCGCCCCCCAGAATAGTCTGTCATACAGTAAGTGCTAAATACTAGCTCCTATTTACATTATTTGACCTAGGTCTTTGGATATTTAAATGGAGGTCTGAGCTTACAGTTAAGGGCTAGAGGAAGTATATTGTTCTTCATGATACAATCTAAGCATTTGTGTGTTGCTATTGTTACTGAGAGAAAGAGCAAGAAAAGAGAAGAATTAAATTAAAGGGAAGGAGAGAAAGATAGGGTCAAAAAACATGTGAGACCATAATTCAAGAGGGATGGTATTTGAGTATCTTTCATTAAATTGTATTTTATAGAAGAAGATTATTTAAGAACCTTTCAGTATAGAATTTTTCAAACATGCAAAGAAAGAAATAGTATGATGAATCTTGTCGCCCCTGACCCACCCACCCACCCCGCCACTGCCAATGTACCTATCTCTATTTCACATGTTGCTAATTGTTTCATTTATATACTCTCTGCTTCTTCCTCCCTCCAATTGGATTATTTTAAACCAAATCCCAGCATCAAATCACTTCATCTTTGAAGATAAGTTCTCTTGATATATATAAAAATCACAATTTCATTGCCACAATGTAACAAAACATAATTCCTTGGCATCATCAAATATTTATTCAGGTTCAGATTTCCATTTCTGGTATGAGTTTGGATATTTTGCATGCAATTTAAAATTGGTTACCTTGTTAAGATGTAAACCATATTTTCTCTCAGGCTTTAAGGGAAATTGGTTATATACATAAGCTTGCTTTGCATGGGTATGTGTGTGTGTTGGGGTGGAGGAGGTTGGTTTACATTGAAGTGATGTGAAGTGGAAAGTGCAACGGATTCAGGAAATAACAACATTTGGATGTTATACTGAACTAATCTTTCAGATGATTAATCTGGTTCAAAACCGGAGGTGAATGATTCATTCATTCAATGACTATATATTGAGTACTTTCTATATATCAAATGTATGTGTGATTACTAGGAATCCAGCAATCTGGGGAGAGTATAAATCTTTTTTTTTTTTTAAAGATTTTATTTATTTATTTGACACAGAGAGAGATCACAAGTAGGCAGAGAGGCTGGTAGAGGGAAAGGGGAAGCAGGCTCCCTGCTGAGCAGAAAGCCCGATGTGGGGCTCAATCCCAGGACCCTAGGATCATGACCTGAGCTGAAGGCAGAGGTTTTAACCCACTGAGCCACCCAGGCACCCTAAGGGGAGAGTATAAATCCTAAAAAAAACCCCTTGGAATAAGATTCAAACAATGTTGTATTTATCTTAGTGAACAGAATTTCCCTAACTGGCATATGGATTGCAAAATTTCTTGAAAAAACTAACATTAAACTTGCTGAAAGAGCCCCAACACAAGAGAGGAGAAGAGACCATCAGAGTAAATTTGTAAAATACTTCCAAAAATGTCTTGGTCACTCTCAGAACAGAACTTTATAAAAGACACAACATGTTACAGTCATACAGGATGAAGATTCAAACTAAATTAAGATATCTGAACTTCCCTTATTTGAGTAAATCTCTCATCTTCTCAGTTGAATGCATTCCTTTCTTAGATACCAGCAACTGGCAGAAATAATATTTATATTTCAGATATACTTGGTCGTTCATTTTTGTATGTAGATCTCTAGCAAATGTTTGAATAATGCCATATCAAAGAAACATTGAATCCTTCTCTTTAGAGATAAATTTATCACTGTCTTGTCATTAGATTTATTTATTTATTTATTTAAAGATTTTATTTATTTGTTTAAGAGAAGAGAGCAAGCATGAGGAGAGGGAAGAGAAAGAGAGAGGGAGAAGCAGACTTCCGGTTGAGCAGAGAGCCTAACCTGGGCTAGATCCCAGGAGATCCCAGGGCCCTGAGATCATGACTTGGGCTGAAGGCAGATGCTTAACGGACTGAGCCATCCAGGTGCTCCATCATTAGATTTTATTTAAAGAATTATTTTTTGCTGTGTCATAGTCAACTACAACTTTTTCAGTTGGCATTTACAGAACAACAGGGGCCAGCAGGGCCTTGTGGCAGTTACTGTGTTGGATGTACAGTTGTTTATATATTGTTCCTGCCTCATGAGGGAGAACATCATACACTAAGTATCATTTGATGACTATTAACTAAGATTTATAAGAATAGATGAAGAGTAATCTGAAAGAAAATGTGAAAGACTGAAAAAAAAATTGAGATCCTAATTGGCAGGAATGGCATAATTTACTTTTGTTGCTGTAACAAATTATTATCAACTTTGTGACTATAAACAACAGAAATTTATTGTTTTATAATTTTAAAGTCCAAAATGGTTCTCACTGGGCTAAAATCAATTTGTCAGCAAGACTGCATTCCCTTTGGAGGCTCCAGGATAGGAATTGTTCCCAATGGAATAATCTCTTCTTTTTAAGTGCAGGTGGAACCTGTGATTTGCTTCTAACTGAAGGAAAAAGGGGAATGAATTCACTTCCAAAATCATTCTCCCTGTTGGCTGAATTCAGTTCTTTGCAGTTGTTGGGCTGAAGTTCTCATTTCTGCCTGCAATCAGCCAGAGCCTGGTCTTTGCTCCAAGAGGCTGGCCTCATTTTTTTCTCATGGCCTGATCCATCTTCAGACCACCAGTGACATGTTGAAGTCCCTTCTTGTGTTTCCACTTCACTTTTTATTTTTAACAGGGCCTGTGTGCTTTAAATCAAGTACATGGCCTTCCTATGTTGAAGTAAATGTGTGCTGTATAAAGTAACACTCATGAAAGTGATATATCTCACTATATTACCAATACAGGAGATTAGGACATGAAATCTTGGGAGCCATTCTCAGAATTCTGGCTCTGAGTTCTAAATTTATAATTTAGACTCCATCTTAGCAGACTGGTGAGAGCCTCCTACTGGCCTTGAAGAAGCAAACAATCATGTTGTGAACTGCCTATGGAGAGAGATATATGGCCAAGAACCACAGGCAGCCTCTAGGAACTGAGGTTAGCCTTTAGTCAACAGTCATTAATAAGTTAGGACTCAGTTCTATAACTACAACCTCAAGAATGTAAATTCTGCCAACAACTGTACAAGCTTGGGAGAGGACCCTGAGTTTCAGAAAAGTAGATAGCCTGGTTGACATTTTTATTTCAGCCTTGTAAGATCCTGAACTACGCTTGACCCACAGGAACTCTGAAATGGTACAAGATAATACATGTGTTTTGTTTTGAGCAACTACGTTGTGATGATTTGTTATCCAGCACTAGAAAACTTATACAGGGGACTCACCTCTGTAGATTTTGATTCAGAAAGTCTGGGATCAGAATCCAAAATCTGTAATTTAACAAATCAGACATGGGAATGTGATGCAGATAGTCTCTTAACTAGTTGGAGAAACACTGACTGACTTCTCACAATTTCCATCTTTCATTAAGATGTGGGAAAAGCTCATCACTGTGATTTTGTGCCCTGGAGAACTGCATGTAGCCAGAGTTTTCATTCCTTCATTTCCTTTAGGAGAACATTATTCACTGAAAAGAGCTTAAAAATCTGTAAAAACCTGAGAAAGACCCCAGAGCTAGAGAATCTACAAAATCCATGGCACTCGAGACATAAAACAGCTTGTTCCTTCCAAAGATTGGGTAATTCAATCATCTTCCAGAAGGCCACCAGCAGGAGAATGATAGAAATGACATATTTGCTGTTCATGGAAGAAAAAAAATGTAATTGGAAGGAAGTAAGACAAGATGTTCACAGATAAAGGAGGAAATATCTGCTGGTTTAAAAAATTGTGTGCTAGTTTACTCCTCTGCCAACAATAAGTTTCTATTTTCATTTTCACAATTGAAGCTTGGTTAGAATTAAATGCAGAAAGTTTGTGCATTCAACAGGAAATTTTTTTTTTTTTAATGCCTAGAGATGGATCTATAAAGAATAAAGGTTAGTCACTTTAGCAGAACAAGGACCTGTTTATCACTTCACAAACCTAATAACTGATTTCCTAAGAAACAGTAATGAGCACTGGGGCTGTAGTTATAACTCCAGCACATACATTTTGGCATTTAGGAGCAAATTCGATTTTGTGATTAGCAAGCAAACTGCCTCGCCTGTGCTTATTGGACTATATATTTTTGAAGTGGCTTTGGGGCTTTGGTCTGTGAGCTCTTTTACAGGCTGTATTAATGACTTTTTTTTTTAACCCCAAGTATACTTTGACATCAATGAGGAATCATTATAGCTAATTCTGCATTGAGGGCAATGTCTAGTACTGTGTTGATACTAGTTAAATCATGGCATATTCAGGTAGAGAGGATCACACTGTCAAATTTGTATGTCTATTTAAATAGGTACATGGAAAGTTTTCTATTTGTCACTCATATCACTTGAAATGAGAACATAATATTGAAGTACTTCTTTAAAAAATAAAGTTTTATAATTGATGAAAGGTAGAAAAAAGAATTTAAGGCCCTATGACAACTTTTGAGGAGTGAAGACAAGAGGTCGAATAAAAAATAGCATTTTACTGGAAATAACTGAGAGGCTTTTATTGAACTAGATTTGTACTATTCGTAAAATGCATTTGAATGACGCATTAGGATTTACCAAACAAAATTTGTTAAAACTTGACCTGTGACAGGAGACATTGCTCTAGCGGTTAGCAAGCTAGAGCCTGTGGGCCTATGCAGTTCACAGCTCAATTTGGCATAGTTGATAAGCTAAGAATGGTTTTTACATTTTTAAAGGATTGAAATAGAATATGCAGCAGAACTTGCCTGTGGCCTACAAAGCCTGAAGTCTAGCCCTTTACAGAAAAATAGTTTGCTGATCTCTGCTCTAGAACTAGGTAGGACAGTTTGCTGAGAACCACATGGCTAGTTATAAAATTTATAAAGATCTCTCAAAGGCTTTCCATAATAAAGTACTACAAACTAGGTGACTTACACAGCAGAAATTTGTTTTCTCATAGTTTTGGAGGTTCCCTGGAAGTACAAAATCAAGATGTTGTCAGAGTTGATTGTTTTGGACATCTGTGAGGGAAGAGTCTCTTCTAAATCTTACTCCTTGGCATATGTGGCTATCTTCTCCCTGTATCTCTTCACTCAGTCTTTCCTCAGTATGTCTCTCTGGGTCCAAGTTTCCCATTTCCTACCAATCATCTTGGATTAAGGACCCATCCTAATGACCTCATTTTAACTTGACTGCCTCTATAAAGATCCTATCTCAGATAATGTCACAATCTGAGGTACTGGGGCTTCAGATGTTAATATATGAATTTGGGGAGGGAAGATACAATTTAACTCATAATAGTAGAATTCTCTAATATCCTCATCTCAAATAAAATTAATTTGAGGGGCGCCTGTGTGGGTCAGTCAGTTAAATGTCTGTCTTCAGTTCCGATATTGGTTCCAGGGTCCTAAGATCAAGCTGTACATTGAGGTCCCTGCTCAGTGGGGTCTGCTTCTCCCTCTCCCTCTGCCCCTCCTCCCTGCTCATTCTCTCTCTCTTTCAAATGGAATAAATAAAATCTTGAAAAAAAATTAAAAAAAAAATTTCAATTGAGAGAGGCCTAAATAGGTTATATGATTTGCCCAAGGCCAAATGTCTCATACCCACAGAAATAGGATATGACTCCAGAATTTATTGCCCCAAGTATATTTTATATTTCTTTCAATTGCCCTGAGGAACAAAAATAATAACCATATCACACATCATTCATTCATTCAGTTATTCAATTCTATAAATATGTGTACATTATATGACATGTATGCTTATATAAATAATTCATCTCCCTCTGTATCAAGGGATATGCATGTGCAGATATTTGTAATAAAAGGTAAAAGGTGATGAGTGTCATTACAAAATATCAGTAACTCAAAGAAGAGAAGATTTTATTTCCTTCATAAGTACACTTTTAGTTCAAATGGCTTATGTCTTATGATGTGTGTCACTTCAAGATGCTGTTAAGATAGAAATCTCCCCTCTTCACACTCCGGAACCAGAATTTTGAAAAGCCACTACAAGTTAGGGTCTATCTTTTTGTGGTATCTTTTCTAGTAACACATGGTAGGATTCTTTAAAGTGGGACGTTGGAAAGATAATAGAAGAGAAAAAAGGTTAAGAATGAAATCTATAACATGCGATGAGAAGTGTATAGCAAGCATTCATAAGAGCTCCTGCCGCAAAGTAAATATGCACTGTGATACATTAGTATCCATTCCTGTCTTATACTTTGGGAATCTAGTCACCAGGTAGCTCAAGTCAAAGCGACCTATTTAGTTTAGTTCTGTTTGTCTGCTGTGATTGCTGTTGTCCTTGTCATTCTGATATTCTGAATCTTGTCCTTGGAGTCTGCTTTTCTCTGATCTCCTTAATTTAAGCTCTGATCTATTGGATGGCCATTTTCTTTCTTTCTTTCTTTTTTTTTTCCAAGTAGGCAGAGAGGTGGTGGTGGTGGTGGTGGTGGTGGAACAGGCTCCCTGCAGAGAGCCCGATGTGGGGCTCAATCCCAGGACCCTGAGATCATGACCTGAGCCCAAGGCAGAGGCTTAACCCACTGAACCACCCAGGCGCCCCAGCCATTTTCTTTTATTAAGGAACTTAATGTCATTGTCAGGGAATTCTCGGGATCACTGAACAATTTCTCAAGGTTTTTATGAACTGTATTCTCTACTGAATATATCCAGGCATTCCCCCTTTCCCAAAACATGGTCTTTACAAAATGCTGGCCTCCTGCCTCCATTCTCTGCTCTGTGACACGGGCTTGGCCTCCGGCTAAGCTAAGCTAAGCTACTTGGTAGAAGGACTTTCATAGCTCCTTGATTTTGGCAAGAAGAGAACCGCTACCAAGATGAATCTAAACTGAGAAAGTTTCATCCACTGAACAGATGTTATTGATTTACTTATATTTCCTGTGATAAAATATTGAATGTCTCCTCCTAGCCGCCACCACCTAGAGTTTTATTGTTTAACGACAATAAACATCCTATTTTTGAAACATTTTGAAACATCCTATTTTTGAAACATCCAACTGTGATACATGAGTTCATCATTTTTTTTTAAATGCATTATCTTATTAGAGACCAGAGGAAAACACACATTTGAAGTAACTGTTCCAACTTAGTTTGACCAGCCTTCTCTCTGTACTGTGGTTTCACCAGAAAGATAAATATTAGCTTTTTTTCTGAGTTAGCTTACAGAGTTATAGGTGTCTAAACAATTTAAACAAAATACTTACATTGAATTGTACAACCAGCATTTTGTAGCTGTTGGTCCAAATTGTACTAAGAAATGCCAAGATTCCATGTTACATAGTGAATATTTTTTAGACATTTACTTGTATGTCTGAGTAAATACATGTAAACATTTACTCATCACTCCTCTCTTCTATCTCGGTAAAAATATTAAATTGATTTCTTTAAAAAATCTATTATTATTTTTGTATAGAATATCACTTTAGTTGTATTTTATATGTAATTTGTATATGTAATCTGTACATAATTACAGTGATTTACGCTAATTACTATACCTTATTTTTTTTGAAATTAGGAAATCAACAACACACATTAAAAATGTGTGTGCCATGCTATTTTGCTTTTACAACCTAATGCGAGGGCTTCTGCTCATTAGAACTCTTGAATCGTTGCACTCTTCCTTCCGTGAAGATCCTGGCTAAAGTTGAATAGAGACTGAAAGTGGGAGAGTGTAAGACTTCTCGGTGAGACACTGTGTCATTCCCACCACACAGCATATTCCCCAAACCCTAGGAACCCCATGTCAGGGAGTGGGATTTGAAGAGTTCTCCATACTTGGTAGTCATGGTGGAATTCCTCCCAATTCCAGGAGGTATGGGGAAATCTCGACGTGATTCTCACAGTAAAGTTTCCCTGGAAACCTGTGGAAACCACTGGAAATCTCAACATGCTCAGTTTTGAGGATAAAGTGAATTTGCTCTCTGCAGAAACTTCAAAGTAGAAGGGAGCTTTTGTGGCTTGAGGACTACTCTAATATTGTGACTGTCTATGATTTAGAGGGGATTGCTTCTCCCCACGTGGCCAAACATGTGAGTTGCTAAAACAGATAAAAATACATCTGTCTGTAGATACTGGTAATGCTTCACATGGATCCTGCAAATCTTAATTTAATGCCGTGGGTTGAGGCCCAGAAACTTCCATGTTCAACAAGCATTCTGGTATTTCTCATTCAGGTGATCTTTCCTTTGAGAAACCAAATTGAGAAAGTAACAATTTTTAGTATTATCTCATTATTTGCATAAGTAGAAAGAATTATTTTGCTGTTAAATCGAACAGGAAAAATAATTTGAAATAATAAATAATAACCCTGTATTTGTCCTGTCTATTCCAGTAGATTACATAGGATTTTAAAAAAATAGATTTTTCTTTTCAAATTACCTAGTAATGCTATTTTGTCAATTCTGTGGAGGTATAATATATGTAAAATTATTATCTACGAAAACTGCATCCTATTTTAAGTGTACAATTTTATGAGTTTTGACAGATATATACACCCATGAAACCACTGCCACAGTCAAGAAATAAAACATTCCTGTTACCCTGAAGAATTTCCTCCATACTCTTTACATTCTCTCTCCCCCAGGGCTTTTGACCCAGACAACTGCTGATCTGCTGCTTCTCACTTTCTCATGTGCTTATTGACCATTCTTATATTTCTTTTATTAAGTGGTCAAATCTTTGTCCATTTTCTATGGATTATCTTCTTCTTACTGGATTTAAAATTTCTTTATGTTATTCTGGATCCAAGTTCTCTGTCAGCCATTTAGGTGAAGAATATTCTCTCCCAGTCTATGGATTATGTTTTCGTTTTATTAATAGTATCTTTCAGAGAGAAAACACTTTACATTTTGATGAAGTTTAAGTAGTGTCACATTGGGGGCTCAACACTCACTGATGTGAGTAGCGGATGGGACATTCGGGGTCAGCAGTAGCCAGACTGGCCCTAGCACAGCAGTAGCTAGACTGTGTGCTAGAGGACACATGTGTGTCCAGGTAACATCAACAGGCCTAATCATTTTGTCTGCTTGTTTATGTGATGCCTTTTCCATGGAGGGGGATTTTTTAATGATAGGCTAAAATATACTGTGATACAAAAACCGTCACACATTTTGCCTCTTTTCATTTCTCCATCTTGTTTCTACGACCTCTAATCTTGAATCTTCTAATTTTTTTTTTTTTCTTTTTACTTCTGTTCATTTGGTCATACAATTGGTGACTGCCCACAAATCTCTATATATTTTTTGCCTTGAGCCACTTTCCTTTGCCTATAAAATAAATGTCTAAGTACACCATTTACTACTCTGTCCATAAAGAATATTTTCCCCCTCCAGCTGTCTTTCCATTACAGACATGTATTATAATCCAGCTAGTGTCTATTTTTTGGCTTGCGTGCATATCTAAAATCTGAGCTCAGGTTTTTCTTCTTCCTTCATTTGTTCTTATGGGACATCTTATATTATGAGTCATAGGTACCAACTGGGGAGTGGTGCTGGTACAGTTGTGGTGAGTGACATGGACATTTGTGCTTTCTACTCATGCTCCTTACTTACATCTGGTCCTGTTCAGGATCTATCCCAGACATAACTTTTTCTTTTTATTAAGGATTGTTATTGGGCCTATCCTGCTTTAGGAACTGATGCATCCAACAGAATACAACTCAAACTGAGCAGTTTTATATGTAAAATCATGTAATGGCTGTGGTTAAATGGCTTGTCTTTACCAGAGCCTAGTGATAGAGCACCTCATTCTATACAATTTTATTTCAGAGTGATTCTCCTAGAGGCATTTGCCAAAAACTCTACGTTCTTTCCCCACAAATACTAAGATCCACTGGATCGTGGTTACATGCATGGCTCGTGTCGTAGGGCTGATTGCAAATAACCTAGACGCACTGTGGAGCTCTTTCCTGCTCTAGGTCCCACTCAAAGCTGGCAAATATATGTATCACCAGGACTGACATCTAATGAAGTATTCCTAATCATGGACTATTTTGCTTCCAGAACCTAGAAAAGCTTACTGGACACTGCTGATGCAAGATGCAACATATTTCTTAAACTTTTGGAGATAATATCCTGGTATTCTGTGAGCATTAGATCCATAAAATCTTCACAGCAGTGGTAGCTACTGACCCTTTGTAAGGTTTTCCTATATTCTACTGTAACACATGTGTCTTATTAAAGCCCCCAGTGTACTAGCCACCTCTTGTTCATGCTTTTTGGTTAAGATGATATTGTTGATGTAATGTATCATCTGTGTAATGTTCTGTGGGATGTCTTGGCAGTCCAGATTTCTTTGGACTATATTATGACAAAGTGAGAGAGTTGATGTAGATCTAAGAGAAAACTGTAAATGAATACTATCATCTGTTCCATGAGAATATGAACTTTTTCCAGCCCTCTTTCTTTTTTTTTTTTTTTTTTAAGATTTCATTTATTTACTTGACAGAGAGAGATCACAGTAGACAGAGAGGCAGGCAGAGAGAGAGAGAGAGAGGGAAGCAGGCTCCCCGCTGAGCAGAGAGCCCAACGCGGGACTCGATCCCAGGACCCTGAGATCATGACCTGAGCCGAAGGCAGCAGCTTAACCCACTGAGCCACCCAGGTGCCCCTCCAGCCCTCTTTCTTAATCAAAATGAAAAAGAATGCATTCACCAAGTCAGTGATTATAAGGCATGTACCCAAAGTTTTATTAAACTACCTTAACAACTGTATCATGTCTGACATAGCAATTGATATTGGGGTAACTGATTAGTTAAGCCTACAGTCTTCAATCATTCCTCAGGATCCATACAGATTATTCAGGGGCAAGTATGGTAGGATTACTTGGAGATAAGATAGAAACTACCAGTTATGCCTCCCAGTGGACCTTAATGGTGGTAGCAATCTCCTTCCTCCATCTCCCCTGGCATGCAGTGTTGATTTTAACTTTATATCTTGGCCAGTGGTGAGAAGTTTCAGATGTTTCCACTTGGCCTTTCCCACTATGAAAGATTTTACCCTATAGATCAGTTATGTATTGGTGGGTTATACTTCAATGGCTAAGTATTATAATTTTAATTATTTACTTGGAGACTGGAGAAATGACCACTGGGTGTGTATGAGCCCACTCCTATTTGGATTTCAGTCACAATTCCATTCTATTATATGGTGCCCATTAGCTCCCATTCTAAAAGGGGGCCATAATGATGCTTTGGACCTCTAGATATCAATAACCTATCTCCAACAGTACTCAAAATGTTTGAGTATTCTTTTCACAGTGTCATCAAACTAAGTAAATGGTTTGGGGTTCCTTTGGGTAAGGACTGGAGAAACCATCATATGTATCACTATATGTATCAATGTGTTCTAGATCTGAAAATAAACTTAGGTCTGGGAACTTAGCAATAGATCATGACTTTTGACAGAGAGAGAGATCACAAGTAGGCAGAGAGGCAGGCAGAGAGAGGGGGGAAGCAGGCTCCCCACTGAGCAGAGAGCCCGACGCGGGGCTCGATCCCAAGACCCTGGGACCATGACCTGAGCCGAAGGCAGTGGCTTAACCCACTGAGCCACCCAGGCGCCCCAAGATCATGACTTTTATATTGGGACAACTTTCCTTAGATCCCTTCTCCTTCATTCTTGTCTTTTAAATTTTTGTATTGGATTCTAATTAGCACTTTTGTAAAATATTGTCTAGTTTGCTGCTAGGGATGCCACCATGCTTTATTAACCATCTGTGCAGTGGGTACAGCCTGCTTCAGTGCTCCTCTTACCTAACCTTATCTTACCTTAGGGCCTCCTGGATTCTTGTAGTTAAGTACTAACCCCTCACCCCATTATCCCCATGGATATTAATGAGGTCAGCTCTATGGCTGCCTCTCCTTCCATCAACGTGAACTCTGGAAGGGACCATATTGTACTTATTATTTATACTGGTCCTTCATTCACTAGAGCATACATAATGGCCTTAATGAATGATCTTGATTGCTTGTTTCCTTCTGGGGAAGATAGATCTCAAACATCTTCCAGAATGGGGAAAGGTGAGCTGCCTTTGTCAGGTTTGAAGCCTTGAGGGGCATCTGCTGAGCCAATATGATCAGGGGAGTTCATCCAGAGTTCTTTATGTCATGTCTCAAAATCACACATTACTCATTACCAGGGCCCTGAGGCTAACAAAACAGACCTGCCATGGCTGAGATTCAAACATCTCTCAAGCTCTGCAACTCTATCAGGTCATCACTTTCTTGATTATCTTTCTCCAGATGAACCATTTACTACTTGTCAGTGGTCTTCAGTTTCTCATAATCTCTCTTTAAGCCATTAAAACAAATTAGCAACAACCAGTCAACTTCACTGTCATTGTCTGTGGGGACTATCCCCATTTTCCACTCTATTTTCTTTTCTTTTTTTTTTTTTTTTAAAGATTTTATTTATTTATTTGACAGAGAGAAATCACAAGTAGGCAGAGAGGCAGGCAGAGAGAGAGGAAGGGAAGCAGGCCCCCTGCTGAGCAGAGAGCCCGATGTGGGACTCCATCCCAGGACCCTGAGATCATGACCTGAGCTGAAGGCAGCAGCTTAACCCACTGAGCTACCCAGGCACCCCTCCACTCTATTTTCTAAATGCTTGGATCACTAGACCTAGAGTGGCATTCCCATCCACTGAGACATATTCCCAGGTCACTACCAGTGAAAGTTTTAGCTGTTGTCTTATGCTAGGGACTCATCATACCTCATCTATCCTTTCTGTCCACTGTGTGCTGAGTCCTAAATTCAAATTTTATTGCCTGTGTTTTCTTGGACCACTCCCAGTACCACTAGTGTTAGTTTGGGTCCTGTGAGAAGCAGGTGCTAAGATGGGATTGTATATCTAAGGATTTATTTGGGGAAAATGCCTATCAGGGAAAATGGGATGAAGCCAGAGGAGATGGTGGGTAAAACTATGAGACCATAATGCAGGAATGACCTCTGCAAGGTAGAGAAGGAAGGGTTATAGAGGAGGACTCTCAGAGTGCAATACATTCTAGGAAAATTTTGACCAGGCCCATGGGGAGTCCTTAAACCAAAGTCACTTGACAGAGGAGTCCCACTTCTCATAAGAATGGACCTGCTTTAGTATCCCTGCCATACTCAGCAATTTTCTGGGAGCAGCTGTGGGAAGCATGGTCTCAGTACAATTGCAATGGCTTCAGAGTACAGCAGCTGAGGCTGTCTGTCAATTATGTTCCCCATAGCAGGAGATGTGAATGGTCTATTTTCCTGGCCCCCACACACACTTAAGAAAAAAACATTTCCTGGCAAAAATCAAATTCCTTTCAATACATGTAGAGATGTTAAATATATAAAAACAAATCACATTATTTCATTTGAACATTATATTTGGCTGCACATAGCTTAAAATTTGTTATATCAGTGATTCTGGAAGGTCATTTGATGTGCTAAATACAGCAAAATAGGGTTTGGAATGGCATCGTGGATCTTTTACTGGAAAATTTGACATTGGTTTTGGAAACTTAGAATGGTGTATAGGTGAGAGGCAGAATTAGAGATTTTACACTAATAGATGAAGGCCAAATGGAGTTCAAGGATGAACTTCTTAGGTAAAGAGTTCAGGTTGAGGGGATGAGAGAAAGGTAAGACAGGGGTTTAATATCTGACCTCCATACTAAGGGTTGTAAACATGTCTCAAAATTTAAAATACTATCAGCAGTAAAATCCTAATGATCCAAGAAGAGACTGTTTCTTTAGGAAGGCTCTGGTCTCTTGATGTCTCTGGCATTGGTTGCTTGCTGTTGTTTTCCCATACCACTTTTTCTTCATGTGTGTATGCTCTATTTCTCTCTCTTTCTCTCTCTCTCTCTCTCTCACACACACATCTGCCTCATTCTTTCTGTTGGTTCTTTTTCCTTTTTATTTTCTACTTCTTAGTCTCTCCTTTCTTTTCTCTTTGCATCTTTATTTTTTTTCTCTCCTTTAAGGTCATGATGGTTGAACCACAATATTATGTCACAGTGAAGTGAGAAAATGAGAGATTGGCAAAGCTGACTGAAAATAAGCAATCAAAAAGGTTATGGGAGAACTGGTAATTATAAATGAATTCAATCTAATAAATTTTATTATGCAGAGAAATATAAAAAAAAGCTAGTAAGCTTTAAGGAAGTCTGGATATGAATCAGATTTTAATTAGTTTCCCTGTATTTGCAGGGAGCTCTTAGTGCTTTCCTGTCAATAAAATTATCTGGAAAAATCTTTCTGTTCAAATTGTACCAACAAAGGAAAAGCTTACTGTTAACTGGGAATTAGTTTTTCCCTTGGGAGTCTGGTTCCAGTTGTATAACACTATATGGAATAATGAAAAAAGAAATATGTTCGCTCATAATTATTTTGTAAACCAATGAAAAATAAAATTTGAAATAGAAAAAAAAAGATATCTTAAGCATATTCTGAAATAAACCGATGATGTCTCAACAATACTGAGTGTGAAGAACATGGATAATCTATAGTCTGAATTTCTAAAATTAATTTGTTTTGATAGAACTCATCACTGATCTTCAGCTTTTATGAAATTCTTAGACCACACTGGTGATTTTAATCATTCTTCCCCACTCCATACGTGCAAAAAAAAAAAAAAAAAAAATCCAAGATCAAATTAGCTTGTAATATTAAATTGGTTCTTATTCCATTTTTTTAAACCCTCTTCAGTACTAAGCACAATGCCTTGCAATGAATTCACCTTACTAAAACTGTGAGATGCCTATCCCCAGACAATTCACATGCAAAGACTTTTGGAAAACTAGATGCATTTAATGATATCTCATTCAAAGAAGGCAGCTGTTTAGCTGCCTGAGAGTAGAAATTATTTTCTGTGAATAACTAGGTATTTTTTGCCCAATGTTTGGTATCCCCAGGGGCAAAGTGAAATGAATTTAACTGAGATTCTTATGGTTTTTTTGGAGATGAGTTAAGTCCTGAGTATAGTCAAATATGAAGCTAGGACCCTCTTCAGCTAAGTATTTCTCATAAGGAAAGGGCAGTATCTGATCTTTTGCACAAGAATAAGCTACAGATTCTTATCTCCTTAGTGTTCTAGTGGGGACACCAGCTGACTTGCATTTTCTCAATCTGTCACTAGTCCCTCTTGCTGCTGTTGTTGCTACAGTCTTTCCGCCTTCAGGACTTTGTATGCTTTACCCTGTCAGTGTCTGTCAACCCTAAATTCACCGTTACCCTTTCGTGGGTTCTTTTGTTTGAGCTTTAAATTGTTGCCAGGTACTGCTTTAGAGGTAACTTAAAAATTCTTTTTTTAAATATCCTGTGTCAAATGCCATGTGGTATTAGCATTTTAGTTGTTTTTTTAAATTTTTTTTTTAATTTATTCATTTGAGAGAGATAGAAACAGAGAGAGCTGAAGCAGGGGGAGAGGCAGAGGGAGACGGAGAAGCAGGCTCCCTCCTGAGCTGGGAGCCAGACATCAGGCTCCATCCCAGACCTCGGAGATCCTAGCATTTGAATATTTTTTAAAGTAGTACATGGTGGATTAAAATAACTTGTGGGGAAATCATTCAAAACAGACTTCAAAAGTACCCTAGATGTTTAAAAATTAATTAAATGTATTTGAGAAACTGTTTATGTCCTGCTATTGCTTCTCATTTATTGGATATTTTGAAATTTAATATAATATTAGTTTCTGCCTAATTAATATTGAGTGCTAAAATTGTTGTGCTAAAGATTACAAAGATTTGTCTGAAGCTAGAGAATGGAATCTGACATACAGGGATTTCCTGCTTGCAGAAAGCTACTCTCCTGAGACTCAGAATGTAACAGGCAATGTGCTTGTTTTTGTTGGTGAAGTGAGTTCCTAGTGATGATTGTGAGCAGGTCAGAATAATAATTACGGTAATGATATCTGTTGAGAGATTGAAATTGTAAAATACACCTGGCTCAAATGCTGAAAAAAATAGAAAATTATGAACTATGGCTATTTTTAAACTGTTAAAGTGAGAGGGAAGCTTTTATATCATTAACTTAAAAAGAGAGAGAGAAGAAAAAAGTAAGTTATTTCCTTTTATTGAGGTATAATTGACATATAACATGTCATTTTCCTATGTACAACATGACACAATGATTCAATATTGGTATATATTGCAAAATGATCACCACAGTAAGTCTAGTAAATATCTGTCATCATCTACAGTTAGGAAAAAAAAAATTTGTGATGAGAACTTTTAAGATTTACTTTCTTGGCAACTTTCCAACATGCAGTATAGTATCATTAACTATAGTCACATTAGATCCCTATGACTTATTCATTGTAGAACTGGAAGTTTGTACCTTGTGATCACCTTCACCCATCCCACCTATGTCTGGCAAGCACTAGTCCAAAAAAGTGACATTAAAGAAAGAGTGACATTTTAATATTAGATCATCTATTTGGGCCATCCATTTTGATGTTATGCAGCTTCACTATTATTGCTTGTGAACTTCTGAAAGGGGCCAGCAATATCTTAGAAATGCCAAGCATTATTGATCGAATTTTCTTCCTATCTGCTTAAACGTTCCAGAGGCCAGATGCGCTGCCTGTCGCCATTTGGATCTCCCTGCCTTGTTCTTTGCTGCTTCTTACTACTTTTCCACTGCCTACCTAATCACTTTACATTTAGCAGAGCACTTCACCCAGAGCAAGGTTATCTAAATCCTGATTTTTGTAGTCATTTTAGGAATTAGTTCTGTTATACAAAATTTGAAGATATTTTGTAAAAGTGTTAAAGCTCATTAGAACTCATATAGTCACACTTTTTTTTTTCCTGCAGATAACTTACCAAAAAAAAAAAAAAAAAATTATCTAGCAAAGAAAAAAGGGAGGAGGGTGCCTGGGTGGCTTAGTTAGTTACGCATTTGATCTTGATTTCTGCTCAGGTCATGATCTCCAGATTATGAGATTAACTCCAGCATTGGGCTCTGCATTGGGGTGGAGCCTGCTTAAAATTCTTCTCCCTCTCTCTTTGCCCCTTTCCCACCTTCCCTCTCTAAAGAAAAAAAAAAAATCTAGCAAGTTTTTTGTATTTTTTATATTTCAGTAAACATTGCTTTATATAGTGGTGAGCTGGTAAATGTTTACCAAAAGAAGGTTTCTCAATAGAAAATATTTTTAGAAAAAACTGATATGTAGCATTTGCTGATTGCCACGGTATAAATCCTTCCGCCACAGCTGATGTGAGGTCACTGAATAGGAACTTAGGGAATGATGTGCATGGTAAAATCTGGGAAGGGAGTGTGAGCCGGCTACAGCACCCCACTGCTTCTGGCAGAAGCTATTATTGTCTTATCCATGTTTCTTAAGACAATACAGTTTCATTGTATCCTGCCCTAATTTCCAACTGCTAGCTTTTGCATCTCTCTGGGAGTTATCTGTATATGTGGGATCTGTTTCTACTTGAGCCAGAAGTGCCAAGAAATTATTTTCCCTAGCAGCTGCGTTTGACCAACTAGTGACAGTAGTTGCTGCATAAATTCACCATATCCTTCGTCTCTCACCAGGTAAGTTAAATGTCAGTGCTCTAAATGGCTCCCATCATTCCCCAGCAGAGTTTCAGGGCAATGCACCCTATATTGATTGTTTTCCTTCTCCTTTGTTATAGTCCTCCTCATTTACAGGTATTTCCTGGAATCAACCTTAATAAAACTATTTGCATTGAATACAGTCTCAAGATCTACTTCTGTTGGAGCCCAAACCAGTTCAAACTCCTTCTGCTCACTTCAATTTCTCCTTTTTGCAGATCTCTTTGGAGTATAACTATCTATATTCCTTATTCATGTCTCTATTTGGTATTTCCCATCATTGCTTCAAGCTCAAAATGATCTCTAATTCTATCAGTTCCTTTTCTTACCATATCATTTTCATCAGAGGTAGGATGGCTTCAGATACTTTTTGCTCTGGCTAAAGACATCATATATCACAGCATTAGGCCTCCATTAAAGGCTTTTTAATGGAGAGCATTTGCTACCAAATATGACCTACTCTCAAACCTGGACAAGATAGACTCTGATTCTTTTGTTGTGATTCCAGAGTGTATTTTAAGAAATGTGGAGATCCAAGTCTAAGCAAAGGACTGTTTGTGGGGGGAATTAAGTCCAAAGAACAGAACAAGAGAGACATGGAAAATATTTTACTAATATCAACCAAACTTAAATTTTTTGAGGTGTTTTTAGATATAATCTGTGTGTTCTTATAACTGCTTTCTCTTTTTTCCTCTTTGATGGTGAAATATTTTCTCTAAATGACTTCTAAACATAAATTTGTTTCATTTTGTTTTGTTGGTCAAATATTTTTGTGTTATTTTTGTTTTCTTTTTTTTTTTCCATACCAAAAAAATCTTGTCCCAAATACAGCAATGGTCACAAAAGAGTAATTTTAATGTCAGTCTCCATTTTCAAACTGGGACTCAACATTTACCAGGAAAATGAAAAAAATCTGCTAGAAGGAAACTTCTGAAATGTTTGATTTGTGTGTGGGGGGGGAGTCTCTCCTACAAGCCATAACACATGCATAATGACAGTTTCCTTCCTCCATGCTGGTAATGTAAACAACATAAGAATAGGAGCAAAAACTCAAGGGAGAATATGCAAAAAAATTATATTTTCTTCTCTCATGATGTACACTTTGCCTAATTATGACGGAAAAGATGCCATCTGTGAGAGACTGTTGGCTCAGAATTGCCTTTATTCTTCTCATGTATGCCATGGGAGCCATAAATCCTGTGGTAGTAAAGATAGGAAATGAAAGTATAGTCAGATTTGAAGGCTGACTTTCAGTGCTTCCCCTAGTTTATTAAGTTGTGGGAGTGATGCCGTAAGAGGGTGACATAGGTTACTGACTTTATTTCCTTCATAAGAACAACTATTCACAAGAACAACTATTTAAGAACAAGACACCACTTACCACTCGAAGAGTCTTCAAATACGGGGCTGAGGCTGAAGCACCCCCCCACCCCCAAACCTGCACCACAGAGACCAAGATGGACTGCATTATAGAGGTAGAAGGAGTGGCTGTGTGTTGACTGCATTGTCCCTCCCCCAGGCCAACCCAGCCCAGCACCTTGAGAGGTTTTCCCTGAGCCCCTGGTGTCTCCAGTGGGAAAGAAAACAGGGCCGGGGACAACCAGCTCCCTCCTCCCAGCATTGGGGTGACATTGTAGAGAACATTTACATTTACTCGGATCTCACACCATGAGGATTGCAGAGAAATATCTGGGGGCTCAACCACTGGTTTTCTATGACAGAGAAGCAGGGAGGAGCTCAGAACAAGCAGCACACAGATCTCAGTAGACCAAGTTCATATATGCAGTTCTCAGTAGTAACCCCAGCAAGTGGTTTTGCTCATCTGGAGAACAGGGGTGGGATGCACTCTGAACAGGGAACTTGGTGGGGTGCAGTTGTATCTGATTCAGATGCTCAAAAGAGAAATTTTGCCTACCCTCAAGCCTGTTTTGCCCACACCCTCACAAGGAGAAGAGTCACAGTCCCCCTGCTGTGGAGAGTATCTTCTGGCCCCTTATGAGCAGAAGGGCTGGCCACAACTCCTGGAAGCTGTGTGGCTCTGGGGCACTCAGGCAAAATTAATCACCCCTAGAGCAAAGTCAGTACTGGGCATGGAGACTCGTCATGCTATCACAAGCAGTAGGTTTAATTCATAGCCAAGACCTAGGGTAGCTCTCAGCCCCTTCCAGTCACAGAGCCTGTTTGGAAAATTGAGTGTAGCTAGAGTGGCCCCTCACCTCTTGCCTAGGCTGGAGAGCTGAAACATAGCCCTTCCTACAGTGGAGAGTATCTTCCAGTCCCACCTGACCAGAAGGGATGGTGACAACTCCTGGAAGCTGTGCAAGCCATTGTATTCCAATCTAGAAAAGGACAAGCAGAGTCAGTAGTTTGCAAAATGAAGCCAGTGTCCCTGGCTCAGCCAGGGAAATTGGGGTGCAGGTTGGCTTGTGTTGGCATAACAAACAAAGAGTTTTCCCAGCTTAAAAGTTTCTTCTTCCACTGCACCTCGGCAGGAAATCTAATTTGTTGCCCTAGTCATCACTGAATACAGCCTTTAGTCTGTCAAACCAGGGAAGCTAACCAGAGCAAATGGGAAACTATAGCCCATGCAACAGTCTTATGTCTAGTGCCACTTGAACAGAGAACCCAGCCTAGGCTTCCCAGTCTGCAAATCAAAACTGGTGGTCTCACCTGACTAGGGAATTCAGTGTATACTCAGTCCTGATTTGAGCCCCTAAACCCCAAACTCTATAGACCCTTGGGCCTGGCTTATTTCCCTACCCAGACAGGGAAACTAATTCATAGTCCATTTAGACTAAAAATATGGTAACCTGTCCTGACCATCCAGTACGCCTGACCCAAGAATCCAGTCAACTGTGGAGCCCAACCTATAGCCTCACTCAGGTAGGGAACTAAACCAGCAGTCTTATCCAGCTATTCTCAGCCAAAGGCACACTCCTCCTCTATCCCCATCCTCAGAGCTCAAGCAGTTGCCTTGTCCCCAAATAAACCATAATAGCATGTCCCACCTGTCCAAGGACATTGCCAGTGGACACACCCAAAGTGGCCTGAGTGGTAAAGAATAGTTTCTACCACAGCAAACCTGTAAAGTCTGGAAGAGGAGCCCAATTACAAAAAGGCATGATTACCAATAGAAGGAATCAAGGATCATGGGAAATCAGGTAGCTATGACACCACAAAGGGAAACTAATAATGCTCTAATAACTGAGCCTAAAGAAATGGAGAACTATGAACCATCAGGCAAAGAACTCAGAAAAAAAAAAGAATCTTCTTAAAGTCTGGTGAACTACAAGAAAACACAGACAACTAAATAAAATGAAGGAAATAATACACGAATAAAATGGGAAATTGGACAAGAAAGTAGCAACCATCAAAACAAACAAATCCTACAGTTGAAAAATATAAGAACTGAGGAATTCAATAGTTTCAGAAGTAGACTTAATCATGCAGAAGAATGAGCAATTTTTCTTTTCTGAAAAAGAAATTAATCAATCCCATTTACAGTGGCATCAAAACCAATAAAATACTTAGGGACAAATTTAAGTAGGTGAAAGATCTCTATTCTGAAAACTACAAGATATTGATGAAGGGAATCAAAGAAGTCACAAATAAATGGAAAGGTATTTTCTCTCTCTTTCAAATAAATAAATAAAATCTTTAAAAAATATTGTTAAAATCTCAATACTAGCAAAAAACATCTATAGATTCAATGCAATCTCTATCAAAATTCCAATGGCATTTTTTACAGAAGCAGGAAAAACAAAACCAAAACCAAAAACCACTCCTAACATTAATATGAAACCACAGAAGACATGAAATAGCCAAAGCAATCCTGAAAAGGAAGAACAAAGCAGGAAGCATCACCCTTTTTGATTTCAAGCTTTCCTGTAAAGCTGTAGTCATCAAAAAAGTATGGTACTGGAATAACAGTAGATAAAACAATAGAATAGAATCAAGAGCCCAGAAATAAACCAAGCGTATATGGTCAACTAATGTTTGGGGAGCCAAGAATACTCTGTGCAGAACAGGCCATCTCTTCAATAAGGGGTGGTGCGATAATTGGATATTCACAGGCAAAGGAATTAAAATAGATCCATATCTCACACCACTCACAAAAATTAAGTTGAACTGGATTAAAGACTTAAACGTAAAACATGAAACTCTGAAAAAAAGAGAAATAAACCTCCCTGACATGAGTCTCAGCAATGATTTTTTGAATATGACACCTAAAGCACAAGTAACAAAATAAATGGGACTGCATCAAACTAAGAAGCCTCTGCACAGCAAAATAGACATAAGCAAAGTGAAAGAAACATCCTATAGAATGGGAAAAAAATATTTGCAAACCAAATATCTGATAAGGGAGTAATATTCAAAATATATAAGGAATTCATGCAATTCAATAACAGAAAAGCACCCCAATTAAAAAATGGGCAAAGGACCTGAATAGACATTTGTCCAGAGAAGATATATAAAAGGCCAACATCAGTCGCTATTCAGGAAATGCAAATTAAAACCACAATGAGCTATTACCTCACACCTGTTAGAATGGCCATTATAAAAAAAGACAAGCGGTAAGTGCTGGCATGACTATGGAGAAAAGGGAACACTTATCTACTACTGATGAGAATGTAAATTGGTACAGCTACTATGGAAAACCACACAAAGGATCTTCCAAAAATTAAAAATAGAAATAGCATACGATCCAACAGTTCCACTTCTGGGAATATATTCAAATGGCATGAAAACACTAACTTGAAAAGACATCTGCACTCACATGTTCATGCAACATTATTTACAATAGCCAAGATGTGGAAACAGCCTCAGTGTCCATTGATAGATGGATAGATATAGAAGTATATATGTATGTGTGTGTATATATAATGGAGTATTATTCAACCATAAAAAATGGGGGAAATCCTACCATTTGTAACAAAGGGAACTTTAATGTATTACATTCAGTGAAATAACTCAGAAAGATAAATACTCACTTATGATCTCACTTATACGTGGCATCTTTAAAAAGAAAAAAAAAAAAAAAAACCCTCACAGAAAAAGACATCTATGATTGCCAGAGGTGAAATGTGGGGGTGGTGAAGCTGGAGGAAAGTGGTCAAAAGGTACAAACTTCTGGATATAAGTCAGTACTAGGGGATGTCATGTATAGCACATGACTATAGCTAACACTGCCATATGACATGCAGGAAAGTTGCTAAGAGATTAAATCTGAGTTCTCATCATAGGATAATTTTTTTTCTCGCACTTTTCTTCTTTCTTGTTACTGTAACTATATAGGGAGATTGATATTAGGTGAACCTATAGTGGTAATCATTTCACAATATATGTAAATCACACCATCATGCTATACTCTTTAAACTTAAAGAGGGATGTATACTAATTATTTCTCAATAAAGCATGGTGGAAGGGGAGATGTAAGTTCTACACTTAGCCAGGTACTTGAATGTCACTATGTCTTGTGAAGTCAGTTTACTGACACCTGGAGTGAGTCCTTTTTTAGACACTTGACAATGATATGTTTTGGGGTCAAAATTAAATCTTGAAGTAAAGTACTTCTTGTCAACACATGATTTGCTTTGGCTGTTATTACAGGTTAGCTGTTTTCATTTTAAGTGGAATTAGAGCTGCATTTTTCTTTCACTCAGAGCCCTTAGAGTAGCTTTCAATCATCAGGCGGTTGTGGAGACTGAGGGTTGGGCCTTGGTGAGAACATGTGTTTAACTAGTGAATGTTGAATTAAAGGAAAATTAGGGAAGGTACATGTGGAAGAGTCAAGCAGTGCATGAATTAGACACATTGTTTTTGATATTTTGAGTTATTGAATAGACAAGTCATTCAATGATGTTTTTTTTTTTTTTTAATTTTTTATTTTTTATAAACATATATTTTTTATATACATATATTTTTATCCCCAGGTCTGTGAATCACCAGGTTTACACACTTCACAGCACTCACCAAATCACATACCCTCCCCAATGTCCATAATCCCACCCCCTTCTCCCCAACCCCCTCCCCCCGGCAACCCTCAGTTAGTTTTGTGAGATTAAGAGTCATTTATGGTTTGTCTCCCTCCCAATCCCATCTTGTTTCATTTATTCTTCTACCCACTTAAGCCTCCATGTTGCATCACCACTTCCTCATATCAGGGAGATCATATGATAGTTGTCTTTCTCTGCTTGACTTATTTCGCTAAGCATGATACGCTCTAGTTCCATCCACGTTGTTGCAAATGGCAAGATTTCATTTCTTTTGATGGCTGCATAGTATTCCATTGTGTATATATACCACATCTTCTTGATCCATTCATCTGTTGATGGACATCTAGGTTCTTTCCATAGTTTGGCTATTGTGGACATTGCTGCTATAAACATTCGGGTGCATGTGTCCCTTTGGATCACTACATTTGTATCTTTAGGGTAAATACCCAATAGTGCAATTGCTGGGTCATAGGGCAGTTCTATTTTCAACATTTTGAGGAACCTCCATGCTGTTTTCCAGAGTGGCTGCACCAGCTTGCATTCCCACCAACAGTGTAGGAGGGTTCCCCTTTCTCCGCATCCTCGCCAGCATCTGTCATTTCCTGACTTGTTGATTTTAGCCATTCTGACTGGTGTGAGGTGATATCTCATTGTGGTTTTGATTTGTATTTCCCTGATGCCGAGTGATATGGAGCACTTTTTCATGTGTCTGTTCGCCATCTGGATGTCTTCTTTGCAGAAATGTCTGTTCATGTCTTCTGCCCATTTCTTGATTGGATTATTTGTTCTTTGGGTGTTGAGTTTGCTAAGTTCTTTATAGATTCTGGACACTAGTCCTTTATCTGATATGTCGTTTGCAAATATCTTCTCCCATTCTGTCAGTTGTCTTTTGATTTTGTTAACTGTTTCCTTTGCTGTGCAAAAGCTTTTGATCTTGATGAAATCCCAATAGTTCATTTTTTCCCTTGCTTCCCTTGCCTTTTGCGTTGTTCCTAGGAAGATGTTGCTGCGGCAGAGGTCGAAGAGGTTGCTGCCCGTGTTCTCCTCAAGGATTTTGATGGATTCCTTTCGTACATTGAGGTCCTTCACCAATTTTGAGTCTATTTTTGTGTGTGGTGTAAGGAAATGGTCCAATTTCATTTTTCTGCATGTGGCTGTCCAATTTTCCCAGCACCATTTATTGAAAAGGCTGTCTTTTTTCCATTGGACATTCTTTCCTGCTTTGTCGAAGATTAGTTGACCATAGATTTGAGGGTCTATTTCTGGGCTCTCTATTCTGTTCCATTGATCTATGTGTCTGTTTTTGTGCCAGTACCATGCTGTCTTGATGATGACAGCTTTGTAATAGAGCTTGAAGTCCGGAATTGTGATGCCACCAATGTTGGCTTTCTTTTTCAATATCCCTTTGGCTATTCGAGGTCTTTTCTGGTTCCATATAAATTTTAGAATTATTTGTTCCATTTCTTTGAAAAAGATGGATGGTACTTTGATAGGAATTGCATTAAATGTGTAGATTGCTTTAGGTAGCATAGACATTTTCACAATATTTATTCTTCCAATCCAGGAGCATGGAACATTTTTCCATTTCTTTGTGTCTTCCTCAATTTCTTTCATGAGTACTTTATAGTTTTCTGAGTATAGATTCTGTGTCTCTTTGGTTAGGTTTATTCCTAGGTATCTTATGGTTTTGGATGCAATTGTAAATGGGATTGACTCCTTAATATCTCTTTCTTCTGTCTTGCTCTTGGTGTAGAGAAATGCAACTGATTTCTGTGCATTGATTTTATATCCTGACACTTTACTGAATTCCTGTATAAGTTCTAGCAGTTTTGGAGTGGAGTCTTTTGGGTTTTCCACATATAGTATCATATCATCTGCGAAGAGTGATAATTTGACTTCTTCTTTGCCGATTTGGATGCCTTTAATTTCCTTTTGTTGTCTGATTGCTGAGGCTAAGACCTCTAGTACGATGTTGAATAGCAGTGGTGATAATGGACATCCCTGCCGTGTTCCTGACCTTAGCGGAAAAGCTTTCAGTTTTTCTCCATTGAGAATGATATTTGCGGTGGGTTTTTCATAGATGGCTTTGATGATATTGAGGTATGTGCCCTCTATCCCTACACTTTGAAGAGTTTTGATCAGGAAGGGATGTTGTACTTTGTCAAATGCTTTTTCAGCATCTATTGAGAGTATCATATGGTTCTTGTTCTTACTTTTATTGATGTGTTGTATCACATTGACTGATTTGCGGATGTTGAACCAACCTTGCAGCCCTGGAATAAATCCCACTTGGTCGTGGTGAATAATCTTTTTAATGTACTGTTGAATCCGATTGGCTAGTATTTTGTTGAGTATTTTCGCATCTGTGTTCATCAAGGATATCGGTCTATAGCTCTCTTTTTTGGTGGGATCCTTGTCTGGTTTTGGGATCAAGGTGATGCTGGCCTCATAAAATGAGTTTGGAAGTTTTCCTTCCATTTCTATTTTTTGGAACAGTTTCAGGAGAATAGGAATTAGTTCTTCTTTAAATGTTTGGTAGAATTCCCCCGGGAAGCCGTCTGGCCCTGGGCTTTTGTTTGTTTGGAGATTTTTAATGACTGTTTCAATCTCCTTACTGGTTATGGGTCTGTTCAGGCTTTCTATTTCTTCCTGGTTCAGTTGTGGTAGTTTATATGTTTCTAGGAATGCATCCATTTCTTCCAGATTGTCAAATTTATTGCCGTAGAGTTGCTCATAGTATGTTCTTATAATAGTTTGTATTTCCTTGGTGTTAGTTGTGATCTCTCCTCTTTCATTCATGATTTTATTTATTTGGGTCCTTTCTCTTTTCTTTTTGATAAGTCGGGCCAGGGGTTTATCAATTTTATTAATTCTTTCAAAGAACCAGCTCCTAGTTTCGTTGATTTGTTCTATTGTTTTTTTGGTTTCTATTTCATTGATTTCTGCTCTGATCTTTATGATTTCTCTTCTCCTGCTGGGCTTAGGGTTTCTTTCTTGTTCTTTCTCCAGCTCCTTTAGGTGTAGGGTTAGGTTGTGTACCTGAGACCTTTCTTGTTTCTTGAGAAAGGCTTGTACCGCTATATATTTTCCTCTCAGGACTGCCTTTGTTGTGTCCCACAGATTTTGAACCGTTGTATTTTCATTATCATTTGTTTCCATGATTTTTTTCAATTCTTCTTTAATTTCCCGGTTGACCCATTCATTCTTTAGAAGGATACTGTTTAGTTTCCATGTATTTGGGTTCTTTCCAAACTTCCTTTTGTGGTTGAGTTCTAGCTTTAGAGCATTGTGATCTGAAAATATGCAGGGAATGATCCCAATCTTTTGATACCGGTTGAGTCCTGATTTAGGACCGAGGATGTGATCTATTCTGGAGAATGTTCCATGTGCACTAGAGAAGAATGTGTATTCTGTTGCTTTGGGATGAAATATTCTGAATATATCTGTGATGTCCATCTGGTCCAGTGTGTCATTTAAGGCCTTTATTTCCTTGCTGATCTTTTGCTTGGATGACCTGTCCATTTCAGTGAGGGGAGTGTTAAAGTCCCCTACTATTATTGTATTGTTGTTGATGTGTTTCTTTGATTTTGTTATTAATTGGTTTATATAGTTGGCTGCTCCCACGTTGGGGGCATAGATATTTAAAATTGTTAAATCTTCTTGTTGGACAGACCCTTTGAGTATGATATAGTGTCCTTCCTCATCTCTTACTACAGTCTTTGGCTTAAAATCTAATTGATCTGATATAAGGATTGCCACTCCTGCTTTCTTCTGATGTCCATTAGCATGGTAAATTCTTTTCCACCCCCTCACTTTAAATCTGGAGGTGTCTTCGGGCTTAAAATGTGTTTCTTGGAGGCAACATATAGATGGGTTTTGTTTTTTTATCCATTCTGATACCCTGTGTCTTTTGACAGGGGCATTTAGCCCATTCACATTCAGGGTAAGTATTGAGAGATATGAATTTAGTGCCACTGTATTGCCTGTAAGGTGACTGTTACTGTATATGGTCTCTGTTCCTTTCTGATCTACCACTTGTAGGCTCTCTCTTTGCTTAGAGGACCCCTTTCAATATTTCCTGTAGAGCTGGTTTGGTATTTGCAAATTCTTTCAGTTGTTGTTTGTCCTGGAAGCTTTTAATCTCTCCTTCTATTTTCAATGATAGCCTAGCTGGATATAGTATTCTTGGCTGCATGTTTTTCTCGTTTAGTGCTCTGAAAATATCATGCCAGCTCTTTCTGGCCTGCCAGGTCTCTGTGGATAAGTCAGCTGCCAATCTAATATTTTTACCATTGTATGTTACAGACTTCTTTTCCCGGGCTGCTTTCAGGATTTTCTCTTTGTCATTGAGACTTGTAAATTTTACTATTAGGTGACGGGGTGTGGGCCTATTCTTATTGATTTTGAGGGGCATTCTCTGAACCTCCTGAATTTTGATGCTCGTTCCCTTTGCCATATTGGGGAAATTCTCCCCAATAATTCTCTCCAGTATACCTTCTGCTCCCCTCTCACTTTCTTCTTCTTCTGGAATCCCAATTATTCTAATGTTGTTTCGTCTTATGGTGTCACTTATTTCTCGAATTCTCCCCTCGTGGTCCAGTAGCTGTTTGTCCCTCTTTTGATCAGCTTCTTTATTCTCTGTCATTTGGTCTTCTATATCACTAATTCTTTCTTCTGCCTCATTTATCCTAGCAGTGAGAGCCTCCATTTTTGATTGCACCTCATTAATAGCTTTTTTGATTTCACCTTGGTTAGATTTTAGTTCTTTTATTTCTCCAGAAAGGGCTTTTATATCTCTCGAGAGGGTTTCTCTAATATCTTCCATGCCTTTTTCGAGCCCAGCTAGAACCTTGAGAATTGTCATTCTGAACTCTAGATCTGACATATTACCGATGTCTGTATTGATTAGGTCCCTAGCCTTCGGTACTGCCTCTTGTTCTTTTTTTTGTGGTGAATTTTTACGTCTTGTCATTTTGTCCAGATAAGAGTAAATGAAGGGGCAAGTAAAATACTAAAAGGGTGGCAACAACCCCAGGAAAATATGCTTTAGCCAAATTAGAAGAGATCCAAAATCGTGAGTGGGGAGAAAGGGGATAAAAAGAGGTTCAAAAAGGAAGAAAGAAAAAAGAAAAAAAAAAAAAAAAAAGAAAAGAAAAGAAAAGAATTTTTTTTAAAAAAGAAAACACCTAAGAAAAATGTAAAAATATATATATATATTAGATAAACTAGTAAAAAATCGTTAAAAAAGAAAAAGGTAACAGTTAAAAAAAAAAATTTTACCCGAAGGCGAGAAAAAAAAAAAAAAATGAAAAAGAAAAAATTAAATTAACTGCAAGAATAAAAAAAATCACAGGAAAAAAGCCATGAGTTCCGTGCTTGGCTTTCTCCTCCTCTGGAATTCTGCTGCTCTCCTTGGTATTGAAACCGCACTCCTTGGTAGGTGAACTTGGTCTCGGCTGGATTTCTTGTTGATCTTCTGGGGGAGGGGCCTGTTGTAGTGATTCTCAAGTGTCTTTGCCCCAGGCGGAATTACACCGCCCTTACCCGGGGCCGGGGTGAGTAATCCGCTCGGGTTTGCTTTCAGGAGCTTTTGTTCCCTGAGCGCTTTCCGTAGAGTTCCAGAGGACGGGAATACAAATGGCGGCCTCCTGGTCTCCGGCCCGGAGGAGCCGAGAGCCCAGGGCCCCACTCCTCAGTGCGCCCTCAGAGAACAGCGACCAGTTACTCCCGTCTGCTTGTCCTCCGGCCGTGCTCCGAGCTCACCGAGCCTGCGACCGGTTCAAGGTAACACGGAGCTGCGAGCTTACTGTCGGCTCTGTCTCTGTAGCCGGCTTTCCCGTTCCAATACCCGCAAGCTCTGCGACACTCAGACACCCCCGATCCTTCTGTGACCCTGCGGGACCTGAGGCCACGCTGACCCCGCGTGGGCTTCGCCCCGGTTTAGCCTCTGGAGCGATGTCCCTCAGCGGAACAGACTTTTAAAAGTCCTGATTTTGTGCGCGGTTGCTCCGCCGCTTGCCGGGAGCCGGCCCCTCCCCCCGGGGTCTATCTTCCCGTCGCTTTGGATTCACTTCTCCGCCGGTCCTACCTTTCAGAAAGTGGTTGTTTTTCTGTTTCCAGAATTGCTGTTCTTCTTATCTTCGATCTGCCGATGGATTTTCAGGTGTTTGCAATCTTTAGATAAGCTATCTAGCTGATCTCCGGCTAGCTGAAGCAGTCTCAGCTTGCTACTTCTCCGCCATCTTGACTCCTCCCCCCTCTCAATGATGTTTTTTATTTCTTTGGCAATAATGATCCCAAACAGGGAATGCCCAGTAGTTGGTTTTATTGGCACTAGATGACATTGTTAGGCTTTATAATAGAATGAGAGTAGTACAAATCAAATAAACTTCTTCTTGGGAAATTTTTATTGAGATTTTTCTACATGGGCAAGGATGCCACTTTTCATAATTATATCATTTGATATAAAATGTTTTATCATTATGTGTTTAATGCCACAGTTTCTTATATTAAGACTTCTAATCTTTGATTTATACTTGTCTTTGGTCACCAATTCACATTTCTAAACAATGGCTGAAGTGGGTTTTTGATATTTGTTTCTGAAGAAATTGTTCTTTTCTATGACTGCCATTATGGCCAATTGTTAAAGAGAAAGGGCAGCAGAGAATTTATTAGGGAATAGTATCATGAAAATGTAATGAAGTTTTCTGATATAGAATCATGTAAGTGGCCCATTATAGTTTTCTAATACTGGATAGATTTTGTTCTTAAGCATCTTTTGGCATTTTAGAACAATTTTTTTCACAATGCCAAAATGACATATGCCTATGGAAAAAAATGAAAAAAAAAAAGTTAAAAAAAAAACCCTAATATAGTCCTAATAAAACTCCAAAAATTTTGGAGTCCTCAAACTGAACACTGCATACAACCGAATGCTTCTGCAGGATCTAGAAGAGCTGAATTATCATTAATGGAACAGTGTTGGGTTATCTAATGGTCTAGGCAGAATTTAGGCTGATATTTTCTTTGGTCCCTTTCCAGTTTCTAGGTTCTACTTCTTTGTCCTATGTGTAGTTCCTTATGCTTTTTTCTTGATACTCATTAACTCCTATTTTGACAGTTTACTCAAGTGTCTCCTAATAGAACTTTAATTTGTTTAGAGAAACATTTGTTAGTTGAAAAACAGAGGCATGAATGACACATAAAGCTAAAGCTTTCTGGGTACAAATTCTATCTTCCAGTGCATTCAAATCAACCTCTTATTAGTCAAGCTCAGTTAGGTGAAGGCAGATTATCTGAGAGTGAGAAACACATAAGCAATCCTCCAGCCCCCTCTTTTGTTTTCATCAAACCGATGTGTGGCTTAACCATCTTAAACCTCAACCATTTCAATGAGGAAATTCATTGAAATCATAGAAATTTGAAAATCTTTAATGTAGAAAATGATCAAAAGCTAATTTTTATGTCTAATGCAAGCACAGAAACTCATGGGCTTGAAACTAATACCCGAGAATTTTGAGATTTAGGTTACAGAAACTATGTGCTTGGGAAAGCCACTTAGATCAATGTTTTCAAAATATATTCAGAAGAAAATTAGTCTCACAAATTCTACCCTTCAAGTCGTATGTCACTCTCTACTCCCAACTTCATGAAAACAAGAACAAATATTTGATGGTCTTGAGAAACCCATCACACTGTATTCTCTCTTGGGGAATTATAATGTCAATTAGAAAAATAAAGTCCTACAATGCTCTGCCATGGATTAACATCTCTACTGCTGTTTAAAGTTCAACATCTTCAAAATCTATTTGAATCAAGAATTATATATATATACATATATATATTTTTAAAGATTTTATTTATTTATTTGACATATAGAGATCACAAGTAGGCAGAGAGGCAGTCAGAGAGAGAGGGGGAAGCAGGCTCCCTGCTGAGCAGAGAGCCCGAAGCGGGACTCGATCCAGGACCCTGAGATCATGACCTGACCCGAAGGCAGAGGCTTTAACCCACTGAGCCACCCAGGTGCCCCAAGAATTATATATTTATCAGTATACTTTTTTGAAACTGAAACAAAATATTAATCTTCCTGGGGTGGTATTTTTGGTACCTATAAAATGAAGGATCTGAAAATAAGTGAGTAGTTAAAACATAGGTTTAATGATTATCTAATGGAAAAATTATATGGAGAAATCTATCCCCATATGGGAGTATACATAAGATGATCTCTCTTTTTCATTTTAATTTTGTGTGATTTTATGACTATATGAACTCCAAGCTTGTTTCCAGATCTAAAATGTCTTAATTCTTAGCAGTCTATATCAGTTAAAGTCTATATCAGTTGAATATTTTACTTAGTAAGTATTCAAATGGTTCATGAGAAGAAATTTGAAAGCCCCTACTCGATTAAATATAAAGTATAACTTTATTGTATTAATAATTTTGTGGATTCATTCAGGAGTAGACCATTAACATGAAGGTTTACAGGAGCAATTGCTGCTTTTTTCATTTTGGTGTTTGGTTTTGGCACAACTAGGAATTATCTTCGGGGTTAGTGAAGTTGTCTAAATTTCTTTTTTAATGTTGGGTGACATACCTGTAGGCAACTGATGTTGATGTGTTATCCCAATTTCTCACCATGCGCACATTTTTTTTAAACTTATTTTTCTGGGGCACCTGGGTGGCTCAGTGGGTTAAGCCTCTGCCTCCAGCTCAGGTAATGATCTCAGGGACCTGGGATCAATCCTCACTTCGGGCTCTCTGCTCAGTGGGGGGCTGCTTCCCCCCAACCTCTCCCTCTGCCTGTCTCTCTGCCTACTTGTGATCTCTGTCAAATAGATAAATAAAATCTTAAAAAAAAAAAAAGAAAAAACCCACATTTTTCTTTAAAAAAGTCTGAACTATTTCTCATGTTTTTTGCAACTTATTTTTTCTTTCTCCTTCCTTTAGTTTTCCTTCCTTTTTTTAAAATTTATTTTTATCTTTTTTGTTCATTTCTAAACCCTGTTACAAGAGCAAGATCCAGGTAATTGCTAATACAACACTTGTTCAAACATCTTTTCTCTCTAAACAGGTTGCATGACAATTACATTTCTATAGATTTATTTTTTTCTTTCTCTTCTCTCTGTATTACAGCTTCAGAAACTTAGAAGGGTCACAGTTTATGCCCAATATTTCCTTTCTATCTCCTTTTTATAAAATTTCATTTCTTTAAACTCATTCTACAGGACATTCATGTCTCAAAAAATGAAACAGACAGTGTTAAGCACTGTTCATTACTACTGTATTCTTCTGTTTCACCATTGTAAGATACACTTAATGCCATGTTCAATTGTGGATGTGTCAAAACAAAAAGAGAGAGAAGTTTAAGGCCTCTGTTCATTTCCCTCCTATTATACTTGGACTATTCTATATTTTGAAATAGCTTTCAATTCATAAAAGAAAATTAAAAACCTTTATCCCTTTTTCCTTTTCAGCAAAACAAGACAGGAACTTTTCATTTAACCATCTTTTCTATAAAAAAAATAAAAATAAAACAAGTTTTGTGCTTTTGTGTGTTAAGGACCAAACAAACATGATACAATGCCTGCTATTATCTTGGAAAATTGGCTGAACAGCATTCAAAGGCTCTCTTCCAAGAGCTCACAATTCATTTCTTGGAGTTTTGAATAGAAATTTGGCCAGGCAGATATATGAATCCAAGAAGATTTTTTCTCTCAGAAATGATTTTTGACATCTCCAGTCCTGCTGTCTATCTTTATATGTCTGTCTGTGTAGCCTTGTAGAAACTAGTTTCATGAGACCACAATTTTCTGTCATGCAGAAGACTTCTACCTCAGGAGTCCCACATATTCAAGAAGCTGTGTATCCAGGCAAGAATGTAGTCCACTGGGAACATTCTTAGGGAATGTTTGCAGTGAGAAGAGTTTTATCAATAATGTGACTAGCAATTTAGACATGATTTTGTAGCCCATAATAAATGGAAAGAGTCCACTGTCTATGTAATACAGGGTTACCATACACAAACTGAATCATGTTCACAACTGTTTTCAAAATCAACCTAGCTTTAGATAGGAGCAGATAGAATGAACAAATCTAGGGAAATTTTAGACTTTCAGGATGAATGATAAGAGGGATTTGTAAAAGAGGCAGAGTGAAAAGTAAGGCATGGTGTGGAAATCCCCCAGTGGGTTAGGGAAGTCATGGTTGATAATCTTTTGAAAAACCTCCGGTGGTGTAGTGCAAACTGTGCTGACTAGACAGTAAGACAGACTGGATTCTGAGAGTTTTGATCAAGTTTCTTAACTTCTGTGAGTCTCAGTTTTCTCAACTGTAATGTCAACCTGACAGTATTATTGATAAGATCATGAAAGATAAGGCTTATAAAGTGCTTGACTCAATATCTGACAGCATGTTAGTTACTAAGTTATTATTGCTATGAATATGCTTATCATTACCCTCCTCTCCATTCCTTTGTTCAGGAATGAAGTCATATCTCTTTACATTGCTGCAGAAAACAACAATGAGAAGTCAGGGCTATGAAGAACAAGTTGTGGCTGTGGAAATATAGTCATTTCCCAGACATTGTGCTGTGAAAACACTATGGAGCATGTAATTAATTTATGAAGATTAAATCTGAGAAAAGTATGTTCATTTTTAAAAATGACATGTTCTGTTGCTTGTTTTGTTGAATAAAGGAAAGCAAAATCTACAAGGTAGATTTAGAAGTTTTTCTGAAAACCACCAGATTGTGAAGATGCTCTATGCAGTATATTGTAAAAAGTGATACAAATTTAAATATGTTTCAGTCATGGTCATCTTCCTACTCTTTTCACCATTTGTTCTTAGTCTCCACTTTTTCATTATCCCTTTTATTCCACCCATTTTTCCCCCCTTTTTACATTGATTTCTTTTGTTATTATTATTATTATCTCCATTTTCCTTCAAAATCTCATTTTTTTAAAAGATTTTATTTATTTGTTAGAGAGGAGATACAGAGCGCAAGCACAGGCAGACAGAGTGGCAGGCTAGAGGCCGAGGGAGAAGCAGGCTCCCTGCCGAGCAAGGAGCCCGATGTGGGACTCGATCCCAGGACGCTGGGATCATGACCTGAGCTGAAGTCAGCCGCTTAACCAACTGAGCCACCCAGGCGTCCCTCAAAATCTCATTTTTAGAACATTCACATACTAAATGAATGTTCTATTTTGGAGGATGTGAATGGGCCTAGATATACTCACTAATATATTCAAATTAAGTTTTCATATTTTGTGGTATTTGAAAAAGTTGTGAAAGACATTCCAGCATGATTTTTGTGTGGGCAACAGAATGCTCTATCTCAAATTCATCCCTAAAAATTTTAAAAATATTTAAAGGCAGACACTGATAAGCACTATGGTTTAAAGACTTAAAGGAGCTTTGTCTCTCCAAAGAGAACCTTGAATTTTGTATTTGGGAAAAAGTTGTCTTTTGAATGGGGTTGGATGCTCAGGGTAAATTGTGTTATATGGGGCCCTGTTTATACTCTTAAAGCCAATAAAACCACCCATTATTAATGAATAAATAGTGAAATAAATCATAGGCACTTGTATTTTAGATTGAGAAACCAGTTTTCTCACCCAATAATGTGGAATATTCTTAATGGTTGTGCCACAGCTACATGTTGGAGACTTTTTCATTACCCTTGTATGGATTATAACGCACTGCCCTTGTAAAAGTCTGCTTGTTCTGATGTGTGTGTGAGAGAGAGAGAGATGAAGAGGTAGAAGAGTTGGAAAAGTAAGGAGATGCTTAGATTTAATAATCATCTTTTGCTGAAGAAGTAGCTAAAAAAGAATTTGTTAATCTGCCAAGTTCAACACCAATTAGTAAGTAGCTGCTTATATCTGGATGAAAGAAACTGTCTTGCCATTAGACTCTTCAGCTCTGATGTACGTGTCCTATTTGGGTCCACGTGGAGTACACAACTCTGCTTTTTGGGGGTTGCAGATTTTCCCCAAAGCAACAACTGTTCCCACAGAATAAACAAACTGGGATGAGGCTTATCCTTGGGTAGGAATTGATGGCTGAAGATATGGATAATTATTAGTATACTCAGAGCTCTCCTGTTCAGGATGTTTGGATCTGGCAAGGGAAGGCTAATCACTAGGCTCTTAGGGCAGTAAGTACACAGTGAGAAAATCTCAGCCATGATATGGAACGGAAGGGTTGAGCCTGCTCCGATTGGGAAATGTGGCAAGAGGAGGGTACTGCTCTTTTACCTCCTTCCAGATAAACCACCTTTCTATAGTCACTGTTAGTTCACTGTCCCAGGGGCTTCCTGGGTATAATATGGGAAGAGACCTGAGAAAGAGGCAGACCACTCCAGATTGGCAGGTGGCAGGTTCAACTAAGCAAGGGAATTTGTATATGAGGCTTGTCTTGGGCAGCCACAATATGAATAAATCTCTGGACCCACCTTCCAGAATCTCAGAAGTTATATAGAGGCCTTAACTGGGTTCAGTTACATACCCAGTCTGCATAGCCTCAACACCACATTTCTATCTCAAAGCTATATCCTGGGTGTAGCTTCTGGGAGCAGGGAAGGGAAATGAAATAGACATTCCAAGGACACAGGAGGGGATGGGGAGCCTCCAATTGCCCAAGTCCAGCTCATGGGTCAACTAGTGGTTACGTCTTCTTGTTGACCTCCAATAGACTCTTCTTGAAGGGAAGAAGGATGGTCACAATGGTGGTTGAGTGTGGAGGCTGAGGGAGATAAAACAAGACTGATGTATTTGTTTGTACCAGATAGAACAGAGAGACCCCTGCTTGATTCTCTGATATACATGGGGACTCTGAAATGGCTTAATGCCTACTGTAGAAATGTAACCCCAGATAATATGAACTGGGGAAGAATGGATTACCCCCCTCAAAATAACCCCAACTCTGAAGGGAGGCTAATCTCTTTTGAAAAGTAATAGGACGAAACAGTATCAATTAAACATAGAAAATTCCTTTTGTTATTGAAGTCTAATGAAAATACTTAAGGGCAATTTTATTGATATGTAATTTACATGCAATAAAATGCAAAGATCTTAAGTATATAGCTTGATAATAAAAATGTATACGCTATGTAACCAACACATCAAACTGTAGAGCTCTTTTCTGTCTGGCGTTTTTTTGCTCACATGTTTTTGAGATTCCTCTATGATGTTTCATTTAGCTATAGTTCTTTCCTTTTTGTTGCAGGCTAAAAAGCAGTTTTAATCTGTTTTCTATGTAGAATAAAGAAGTAAAAGAAAAATACAACTCCCTTTTTAAAAAATTTTATTTATTTTTTTTCCTAAAGATTTTATTTATTTATTTGATAGACAGAGATCACAAGTAGGCAGAGGCAGGCAGAGAGAGAAGGGGGGGAGGCAGGCTCCCCGCTGAGCAGAGAGCCTGATGCAGGACTGGATTCTAGGACCCTAGGATGGTGACCTGAGCTGAAGGCAGAGGCTTAACCCACTGAGCCACCCAGGTCCCCCAATATAACTCATTTTAGTTTGAGTAACAAGGAAATAAGGATTATGCTTCTGTAATTTTTCTGTAAATTGGATTTAAAATATTTTTAATAAAAATAAATTTTAATTAGGTGTGAGTTAATGAGAAATACAAACTTCTAGAAATCAGTAGGAATTTTCCAAAAATTTTACATGTCATAGAACTATAATTCATTATACTAAATATCAAATCATTAAATTGTTTTATGATAAAATTTACAATTGAACATGTTTATTTCTTTTATTTGTGAACTAAATCTGTTTCTCTGACAATGGAGATGTGAATTTACTCATAGCAATTTAAATATGTTAGTTTTCTGATTTGATGCTAGAAAGTTTGGACAGAAGAGTGGAAATACACACTATCTGAAAATATTTATAAACTGGTTGATGTGATTATGCTCTGTTAGACATTTATCTACACCCTGTCTTTGGTTCCAGTGTTTTGCTGGATCCTTATTCTAGAATTACTTCTTTTTATTTTTATTTTTTTTCCCTATCATCAGCCTGTCCCTTCCTACTAAGTCCTTGTCTTTTTTCATTTTTCTTTTTTTCTTTCTTTAGTACAACGCCTTTCTTGCATTACTGGAGCAATTTGGCCAGATTGTCCCCTTTGGGGGAAGGTATTCAAGCACGCTCAGCTCTTTTCACCTTTAAAAAACAAAACAAAAACACATTCCACAAATACATAGAAATGCCCACAACCTCCTCAATACCACATTTCCCTTCAGTGTTCCTCTATTCATTGATTTCTTTCCCCATCTAGATTTCTTAAGAGTTATCTGTGTATTCTGCCTTCAAACATGAACCCCAGGCGTGTTCTCCAAATCACTGTAATCTAGATCTCACATCACCACCGCTCCTTGTCCTCCCTAACAGGCCTCTCACTAAGGTGAACAATGACTTCCGTATAACGGTAGCCAATGCATTTTTTTTTTTGATGTTTTAAATTTTTTAATTTTTTTATAAACATGTATTTTTATCCCCAGGGGGACAGGTCTGTGAATGCATTTTTAACCTCTCAAGCAGCATTTGACACTCCCTTGAAATTCTTCTTTTGGATTCCAGGTCATTTTCCAGGGTTTGTTCCAAATTCGGTCTGCAGTTTGCCAGTCTCTTTGCTGGCCTATGCTCTTTTACCCAGCCTTTGAATTTCAGTTTATTCAAAGTCCCTTTCTCTCATTCTACATTCTCCCTCTAGGTGCTCTTATTGTTACCATAGCTTCAATTACCAATATAGTAACTCCCAAATATTTATGTCCAGTTCTAACCATGCCTTTGAGTTCTTGTTTACATATTCAATTGCTGATTTTATATCCCTAATTGGTTGACCCAGAGGCACCACAAATATAAGATGGCATTATATCAAATATTCCCGCAATAAACCTAGTCTTCCTCCAGAGTTCTTGACCTCCATCAACAGCCACCTTTATGTTTACATTTGTTCAAGCTCAAACTCTTTTATACCTTTCTTTCCCTCTTGTCATATTCAGTTCAAAATGCAGATAGTTCTTCCTCTTGTAAACATTTTGCATCTATTCATTTCCATATCTTCCATATAACACATGTTAGGAGCTACCATCATTTATCACATGGGCTATTTTAGTAGTCTTCTGAATTTTCATTCATTCACAATCTATTTTCTACAACATAGCCAATAATATTGCATTTTTAATCCAAATCTTGTCATCTCTCTGATTAAAATCCTCTGATGCCTCACATTTTTTACATTAATAGGCTCTACCAGTCATGTAAGGTCTGGCCTGTCTATTTCTACAGGCCTGTTCCATAACAATGTCCTCTATCCATCAGCCTGTGTCTCCTTGAGTTGCTTGAGTATCCTGCCCACCCTCCCATTTACTGGCCTTCCACATACTCTTTTCTGACCCAGAACATGAGTCACTTCACTACCTGCTCCGGTTAGGACATGCTTTCTTATCCATCAGAACTCAGATGAAAAGTCATTTCTGTAAGAATTCTTTACTGACACCCATATTACAAAGCTCTTTGTTTCTTTCTTTATCCTTTGTAGCACTTTTTTCATGGGTTATAGGTAATGACTAGATCCTACTCTAAACTCCATTAGGACAAGAGCATTGTTTTTCTCCTAGCTGTATTCTCAATTCCTGGCACCGTGCTTAGTCAATAAATAATAGGTACTTAATCAATAATTGTTACAAAGATGCTTAAATACGGAAAGTATTTAAAATATCTTCTCAGTCATGGAAAATGTTCTTCATATACTACTAGATGTTGGAAAAATCTAGAAGGTCATGAAATGTTTATTTTTAATCAGGTATCAGAATGACATAACTTATTGACATAATCACTGAACAGATACATAAGGGAGGGGGTGTTTACATATACAGGGATTACTCTGACATTTTGAATAGTTCAAATATAAGTTGTTACAGAGAAAATAAGAGGTCAATAAAAGACCTATTCAGGTTTCTCCTTTTTTTTTTTTTTTTTTAATTAGAAAAGCATGGAATACAGTATTTCCCATAGTATAGATGATATGGACTAGTTATTACCACTGTATTTTAATGTTAACATGTGAAGGATTTAGAAATACCCAGATGTTTGGAATGTTTATATGTGTATTATTTCACACTTTATGTGGTTTACCAAGTCATCTTTATGTGTTCTCAAATAATTGCTTTGTTTTCTAGAATAAGAGGATGTAGAAATCCCTTAGACTTTGTCAAACACATGAAACCAAATCTTGTTACAACAAGCTGAGTTTCAGAGGTCACTAGTCCTGGTGTGTAGGCAAGAACAAGCCTTGATTGGATCTGGCAGGCCATCTGTTATATCTCAGGTGTCCTAGAAGCCTCATTTCCTGTATAGGTAGGTCAATTGTTCCAGCATATGTGCCATACTTCTGAAAAGTTAGCTTCCTTTCTAAACCACCAGAAGGAAATAACTGGTGAATGTTATTTTGGAAAATAATCACTGGCACTAGAATAATATCTTTATCAAAATTTATTATTCATGCCTACCTTCTCTTTTCCCTTATTGATTTTTTCCAGTTTTCTATTTCTAACAAACCCTCCAAAGCATCATGGTATGAAGCAACAACTTTATTGTACTCGCAGTTCTGGGAGTCAGAAAATTGGGCAGAGCTCAGCAAGAGCAGCATATCTCTGATGCATAACGACTATGGTTTAAAACTGTTGGAGACAGCTGTGCATCTCTGGAGTCTTGCTTCTGTTAGATGGGTTCCTTCATTCATATGCACATCAGCCTGCTGGGGTGAAATGTCCAAATGCTTCTTTACTCACATGTCTGGGTACCTGGGCTGGGAAACCTCTAAGAGCTGAGGCTGACCAGGCATCTCATTCTCTACACATTCTCTCTACATGACTGGCTTGGAGCCATGTCAGGGAAGTAGGACTTCCACAGGTACCTAGCTTTTTCCTAAGAGAGTATTCCAAAAGAGACCAAAGCAGAAGCCTCAAGGCTTCTTATAACCTTGCAAGCCCTACCTTGTCACTTTTCTCCCTCATTCTGTTGATACACAGAGACAGCTCCTATCTATCTATCTATTTATTTATTTATTTATAAAGATATTTTATTTATTAATTTAACAGATAGAGATCACAAGTAGGCAGGGAGGCAGGCAGAGAGAGAAAATGGAGGAAGCAGGCTTCCTGCTGAGCAGAGAGCCCAATGTGGGGCTCCATCCCAGGACCTTGGGATCATGACCCGAGCCAAAGACAGAGGCTTTAACCCACTGAGCCACCCAGGCGCCCCAAGACAGCTCTTATTTAGTGTGAAGGTCTGGATACCAGGAGGTGTGATTTTAAAAAGTGGTTGCTAAAAAATTAAAAACTCAAAAAAAAAAAAAAAAAGTGGTTGCTGTTTAGGATCTATCAGCCACATTTGTGGTTTTGGATCACTAATTTTCTCTACATTTGTTTTCCCATAAATATTAATCATTATTGTATTTCTTGAAATACAAAGGAAAAAGGATTGCTGTCTTGGTTTTCATCACTGAAGTAATCAATGAATCTAAGGGGCTTGTTTGGAGAAAGTTACATCGGGATTGTGAAAGACGTGGGTGCAGAAATAATTACATATCTTTACCTTCTCTCTTGATGGCTAGATGATATGTCCCCTTAGGTTTAAACAGTATAAAAAGAAAAACATGAATATTTTATATATTACACTGTAATTTTTAAGTTTAGAATTGTTACCAGGCCAAAAAAACTACAATAAATTGAATTTTTAAATGATGCTGCATAATATGTACATAGCACTCTACTGTTGAGTGTAGCCAAGTGAAGTATTTTTCGGAACATCCTTGTTCTTCTATTCCTAGCGAGTTTTATTTTTTTAAAGATTTTATTTATTTATTTTTTAAAGATTTTATTTATTTGTGAGAGAGAAAGAGTGAGAGCGTGATCACATGAGCACAAGCTGGAAGAGGGGTAGAGAGAAAGGAACAAGCAGACTCCCCACTGAGCAGGGAGCTCAATGTGGGGCTCTATCCCAGAACTCTGAGATCATAACCTGAGGTGAAGGCAGGTGCTTAAGCAACTGAGTAACCCAGGTGGCCCCATAATGAGCTTTAGAATGAAATAAAAATAATGTTTCTTGTATTTATTTGTTTTTAAGAAATAGTGCCTAAGAGACCAATAAGTAACTAACAAAAATGAATTTATTATAACATCCCTTCAGATGTAAAAATGCAAAATCTTAGTGGTTAAAATATACATAAATATATTCTGTCTTAAGGAAAAATAGTCTTTGCCTTCTTTAGCCTGTCACAGATGTTTTCTTTTCTTCTTCTTCTTCTTCTTTTTTTTTTTTTTCCCTGAGCGATCAAAACCAATTTAAGTTCAGGCTATGTTTGTACAACATAAAGGCTATGCTTACAACATGGAAGAGAAAAATTGCCATAGTAATTTCTTCACTGTATAAACCAAACCAAAACAGATAAAGCAGACTTCACTGTGTTGATCTACTCTTAACACAATTTAACAAATATTTATTGAGTGACTACTACATGTCAGGAACATTAGTAATGATAGTTACATTAGTAATTAGTTACATTAGTAATGATAGTTACTAATTGAAAATTAGTAACTGAAAATATGGAGATGGATATGACATAATCCTTGCCATTAAAAAGTCTATGCTTCAGAAGAAGAGATAGGCATCTAGACAAACAAATGGAATATAGGTACTCATCAAATGTTGTAGAGAGCTTTTAGGAGTCCTTTCTTTAGCCAGTTGTGGGAGGTGAGGAGAAGTTACATAAAGGAGGTGACATTCTGACGTGCATTCTATGGCCAGGGGATATACACAAGTGTATGAGCTTTCTTCCAAATTAGAATTCCTAGTGTCATATAAAGATAATTGTGCTACCTCAAAAATAGAGATGAAACAAGTGAGAAATAGGACAACAATGTTTCTGTATAGCTTGTTAAATGTCTTTCCATGGATCAAAAGAATTAAACAGAAAATACTAAGAAAATCATAAGAGAAAATAAATTTCCAGTATTGTACTTACCAAAAAATCTGTATGTAAGTGGACCTAGGCAGTTCAACCCAGTTGTTCAAGTCGTAACCCTTGAACAATGTAACTGAGTATTTTTAAAAAATGGGTTCTAAGTTAAATAAATCATTCAATTTCTTTTCTTTGAAAACAAAAGCATCTACATTTTATATAAATAATCTCATATAGGACTCTTAAAAATTGGGGTGCCTGGGTGCTCAGTGGGTTAAAGCCTCTGCCTTTGGCTCAGGTCATGATCCCAGGGTCCTGGGATCTTGGGATCAAGCCCCACATTGGGCTCTCTGCTCAGCAGGGAGCCTGCTTCCCAACACCTCCTTCCTGCCTCTCTGCCTACTTATGATTTCTGACAAATAGATAAATAAAATCTTTAAGAAAAAAAAGACTCTTAAAAATCACAAATATCCACGTTGTTGCAACAACGTGGATGGAACTAGAGCGTATCATGCTTAGCGAAATAAGTCAAGCAGAGAAAGACAACTATCATATGATCTCCCTGATATGAGGAAGTGGTGATGCAACATGGAGGCTTAAATGGGTAGAAGAATAAATGAAACAAGATGGGATTGGGAGGGAGACAAACCATAAGTGACTCTTAATCTCACAAAACAAACTGAGGGTTGCCGGGGGGAGGGGGTTGGGGAGAAGGGGGTGGGATTATGGACATTGGGGAGGGTATGTGATTTGGTGAGTGCTGTGAAGTGTGTAAACCTGGTGATTCACAGACCTGGGGATAAAAATATATGTTTATAAAAAATATATGTTTATAAAACATAAAAAATCAAAAAAAAAATCACAAATATCCAATCACCTTCATCTAAATCTTAATCTAAATTAGTACTACATGGGAATTCTTGAATCAAAGCCAGATATCATTCAGTAAGGTATGCTTACCAAGTATATGTGTATTCCAGCTTTGCTGATGCTTAACTTGATTATCGAATGTTTATTTCTTGTGTTTCGAAGTTTTCTTTCCATTTCTATTTTTTTGGAACAGTTTGAGAAGAATAAGTATTAACTCTTTAAATGTCCAGTAGAATTCCACTGGTAAGCCATCTTGCACAGGACTTTTGTTTGCTGGGACATTTTTGGTTACTGGTTCAGTTTTTATGCTGGTTATGGGTCTGTTCAAACTTTCTATTTCTTCCTGTTTTAGTGTTGGTAGTTTGTAAGTTTCTAGGAATTTGTCCATTTCTTCGTGGTTGCCCAGTTTTGTTGGCATATAAATTTTCACAGTATTCTCTTATAATTATTTGTATTTCTGCGTTGTTGGTTGTGATCTCTTTCATTTGTGATTTTATCCTTTTGGGTCTTTTTTTCTTTTTGATAGTCTTGGCTAGGGCTTTATCAATTTTATTAATTCCTTCAAAGAATCACTTCTTAGTTTCATTGATCTGTTCTACTATTTGTTTCTATATCATTTATTTCTGCTCTAATCTTTACCATTCCCCTTCTTCTGCTGGCTTTAGGCTTTTTGCTGGTTTTCTAGCTCCTTTAGGTGTAGGGTTAGGTTGTGTATTTGACAATTTTCATGCTTTTTGAGGTAGGCCTATATTGTAATATACTTCCCTTTATGATGCCTTTGCTGTATTCCAAAGGCTTTAGAATGCTGGGTTTTCATTTTCATTTGCTTCCATGTACTTTTTAAATTTCTTCTTTAATTTCCTGGTTCGCCCACTCATTCCTTAGTAAGGTGTTCCTTAACCTTCATGGTTTGTGGTCTTTCCAAATTTTTTCTTGTGGTTAACTTCTAGTTTCATAGTGTTGTGGTCTGATAGTGTGCATGATGTGATTTCAATCTTTTTATATGTGTTGAGAGCTCTGTTTTCACCCAGTATGTGATCTCTTCTGGAGAATGTTCCATGTACACTGAAAAGAATGTGTATTCTGCTGCTTTAGGATGAAATGTTCTGAATATATCTGTTAAGTCTATCTGGTCCAGTGTATAATTCAAAGCTATTGTTTCCTTACTGATTTTTGCTTAGATGATCAATCTATTGCTATAAGCAGGATGTTAAAGTACCCTACTATTTTTAAAAAAAATTTTAAGATGTTTTTTATTTATTTGACAGAGAGAGAGGTCACAAGTAGGCAGAGAGGCAGGCAGAGAGAGAGGGGGAAGCAGGCCCCCTGCTGAGCAGAGAACCCGATCGGGGCTCGATCCCAGGACCCTGGGATCATGACCTGAGCTGAAGGCAGAAGCTTTAACCCACTGAGCCACCCAGATGCCCCGCTACTACTTTTATATTATTATCTAAGAATTTTTTCTTAATGTTTATTATTAATTGATTTATATATTCAGGTGCTCCCAAGTTGGAGGCATAAATATTTATAATTTTAGATCTTGATGGATATACTCCTTAATTATGATATAATGCTCTTCTTCATCTCATTATAGCCTTTGTTTTAAAATCTGATTTTTCCGACGTAAGTATGGCTACTCTGGATTACTTTTCAGGTTCATTATTATGATGGGTGACTTTCCAATCCCTCATTTTCAACTGTAGGTATGTCTAAAATGATTCTCTTATAGGCAGGATATTAATAGATTTTTTTTAATCCATTCTGATACCCTATGTCTTCTGATTGGCACACTTAGTCCATTTATATTCAGAGTAATTACTGAAAGATATGAATTTGGTGTCACTGTGTTACCTATAGAATTAGTATTCTAGTATTCTTGGTGATACTCTCTGATCCTTTCTTGTCTTTGTTGCTTTTTTTCCACCCCTCTCAAAAAGTTCCCCCTTAATATTTCTTGCAGGATGGTTTAGTGGTCACAAATTCCTTTAGCATTTTTGTTTTTTGTTTGTTTGTTTTTTGTTTTTTGTTTTTTTGTCTGGGAAACTCTCTCTCTTTCTATTCTGAATGAAAGCCTTGCTGGAAAAACTATTCTTGGGTGTATATTTTTACCATTCAGCACATTGAATATATACTGCCATGGTCTTCTGGCCTGCCAGATATCTGTGGACAGATCTGCTGCAAACCAAATCTCTTGAGGGTGAAGGACATTTTTCCCTCTTGCTGCTTTCAGGATTCTTTCCTTGTCTGCGTATTTTGTGAATTTAACTCTGATATGGCTTGGTGATAGCGGGCTTTGTTTCCCCTCTTCCTTTCAGCTTCATTATTTTCCATAATTTTATCTTCTGTATCATTGATGTGTTCCTTTACCTTATCCATCCTTGTTTTTATGACATCCCAGTTAGAGCATTTTAATTTTGGCCTGGCTAGATTTTAGTTTTTTACCTCTATAGAAAGGGATTATCTAGTTTCTTATATACTTTTTCATGCCCAGTTAGTAACCTTATAATTGTTTTATTTACCTACTGAATTTATTTATTTTTGTTGGTAGGGAGAGGTAGAGGAAAATGTTAAGCAGGCTGCATGCCCAGCATAGAGTCCAATGTGAGGCTCTACCTCATGGCTCTGTGATCATGACCTAAGCCAAAATCAAGAGTTGGAAACCTAACTGACTGAGCCACCTAGATGCCCCCTTATAAATGTTTTAAATTGCTGTTCATACACCTTACCTGTAGCTCTATTCATTATATCTCTGCCCATCATTTCTTCCTGGTTCTTTTGGGGTGAATTCCTCAGTCTCGTCATTTTGGAGGAAAAAATAAGTAAGATAAAACAAACTAAAAAATTAAAAATAAAATTAAAAAATAAAATTAAATATATGAAGGAAACTAGATCCTAAGTGTGTTTTCATCTGCTTGTTATGAGAGACTTGATAGAACAAAGAAAGGAAAAAGAAAAGACAATTTATAAAATATATAAAACAATAAAAAATAAAAATTACTATTTCTGGGGCACCTGGGTGGCTCAGTCGGTTAAGTGGCTGCCTTCAGCTCTGGTTGTGATCCCAGGGTTCTGGGATCAAGCCCCACATCGGGCTCCCTGCTCGGCGGAGAGCCTGCTTCTCCCTCCCTTCTGCCTGCCTATCTACCTGCCTATCTACCTGCTTGTGCTCTCTCTGTCAAACAAATAAATACAAAAATCTTTAGAAAAAAATTACTATTTCTTTTATAGGTCTTTTTTCCTGTTCGTAGACATGCAGTTTTGTTCTCTGAGACTTCCAATCTATTTCTTGGGTATGTAGAATGTTTTGATATTTATCCAGTTGTGTTCAAGGGAGGGGGCAAACATAGGGTTGCCCTACTTCTCCACATCTTACCCAAGGATAATCATTATTGATGTTTTTTAGGGCCATAGGATGTATGCTGTGCTTTGTGTTCAGTAAATGTTCAATTAATGTTTTCTGTTTGAATGCTGAATGAATATCAATATGATACATATGCACTTCTAAAGATATGTTGATATTCATATTTTAACATGGATAACTTAGTTCTTTTGTAAACATTTGCTTTATCATGCTTGATTAAAATTTAAAACAAATGAAATTAGATGTGGTGTGCAATATTTTGCAAGTTGTTATTATCTGATGGAAATTAACACTTTCTCATCCTATTTATATGATGCCATTTTAATTACATGTCACTGCCTAAGCAATGGATGAGTGAGTGATTATGCCTACAGGAACATTTAGCACATGATGGGGGAAAGGCAGAAGATTTTCAATTTATTATGACTCACTCAGGTACAAAATGTGACACTTCTGGACAAGGACTATGTTATTGTCAGCTTGTCACTAGCACTAATCCCTGATCCATCACAGGAATTTTCTTAGCAAACCACTTGAGAAAAAAATCACTCCCTGTTCAGGAAATCAACAGTTCAATTTAGAGAAAGGTGAAGAAATGGGGAATGGTTTGTACTGCTGGCTGAAAAGTATGACTTGGTTCTTGTATCAGGTGACATTCATAGAGAATAGAGCTGAGGATCCCTGATGATGGTCAAGAGGAAGTGAGAATTTCAAGAACAGACTAGTGGTAAATAAGGATCTATCACCAGGGTATGCCTTGAGGTAACATTCTGGGGGCTTTCCCAGAATTATGTTTGCTTAATATTTCCAAATTTTTCCCAGTCATATTTGGTGATTATATCTCAATCTTCCCAGGACATTAAGAAAGTGAATATATCAATATATCTCTTCTTTTCTTTCCTGGGCAAAAATTCATTGATACGTATATGTTTGTTTGTTTTTATATTTTAACAAAGCCCTTAAGATTAATTTGCTTACTCTTGGTAGTGAATCTATCATATTTAAACTAAAATGAAGCTATCAGAGAGAAGGATAATAATTCAGACTACAAACTATGCTCTCAAGTCATTAACTTTCTGTAAGTAATGAAAAGGGAGGTCTATATAAGTTACTTTAAAGTGTATTCTAAAACAAAGGTAAACTATCATGTTTCCAAAAAATATGTTGGCAAGTCCCATGTAGTAGACTTGAGTGAGAGAAAAAAGGGAAAAGGTAATAAAGGGAAAGAAAGTTTTAAAAGAGAAAGGACTAAGTGTGAAATTGAGAGAAAAATAAATGGTTCTAAATCGATCTCCACTCATTTCTAGTTTTATGACTAGGGGCACATCTTTGTATTTCATTTTTCTTATCCATAATATGTGGTTAATAATAGTAGTTGTCTCATAGAGCTATTTTGGAGATCTAGTGAGTTCATATATTTAAAGTGCTTAGACCTTTTAAGAGAGTGACTGCCACATAGTAAGAGAGAATAAATGTTAGCTTTAATCATTACGTCTTGATTAGACAAGCCTAATAGGAGTTAAAAGATAAATAACCTAGGAATAGCAAAGGGCACCTGTAATATAAATACACGTTCAGTGTTCTAGGACATTCTTGTTAACTTATTCAAAATGAAGGAACTTTTGCTTCCCTACCACTAAGAAAGAGACAACGGCTAGAATCTATGTATGTGCATTCTAGAAGATCCATATGCTGCTTGAAACCTATGGTAAATAGGGGATTTACTGAGTTGTCTTCTGTGATTTTAGGAAATGTTGTCCTTCTTCAGTAGATTCATTTTGAGAAAACTCTCCTTATTCTAGAGGACTCTGGTAAGATCAAATGCCTGAGCACTCATGCACAAGTGAACAAGCACCCCAAGGGTTTTGTGTATGACAAAATGTCTATTTTGAACTAATTGTTGTATCTGTCCATTGAAAAATTTAAATGCTCTGTTTAGCATTTCAGAATTTCATAGACTCTGAAGCAAATACACATCAAAGCTTATACCAGTTCTTACATAGAGAATGCACATTCTTATGTCAGATTATAAATGTCTTCTCATTTCTTTGGGGAAGAAATTTTTGAAAGAGCTATAGGGATGGACATTTTGGAATAGACTCAGAATTGGAAATTTTGATATCCCATATGAATATTTACCAAAAAAAATCAACTCTATAAAGAGTCTCAAATCAATTGAACAAGATGGTCCATTCTTCTGAGGTCATCTGTATTCTTTAAGCCACTGTATTCATTAAGCCACTGGTACTGGCTTATTGGCCTAATAAAAAATAAGGCCTTGGAGTTACGCCTTGTTAAAACAGCAAGCATTTCCAATCTGGGTATCACCATTGCCAAGTGGCCAATTTACCAGAAACTGAGTCTCTGATATGGTTCCCATGTGGTGAAGAATAGTCAGCTTCTTGAAAGTGATTCCATTATATGGGTACCCTCTCTCATGAAACCTTCACCCTTATAAGTTACTATTCTAGATTTGGATTAGATTTGCCTCCTTTTCATCTTTTTTTAATTTCACTATCTGATACACACATACACTTAACATTCTCAAATTCATAAACTGTATTTCCATCCAATGACACATCCTTGGCTAAGGCATTTTCCTTATTTATGGCTGAATTTATGGTGGATGGATGGATGGATGGATGGATGAATGGATGAATGGATGAAGATGTTTCAACTCTGTCTGAAGAAGTGTTAAGCCCATTATGCGGATATTCAGATGAAAAGAGACAAATTCATCTAGTCATTCATGTATTTCCATATATACTGATATACAGTGTTATATCAGTAAAATGCTTAAAAAATATTTAATTTTTGATGGTACATTTTTTTGTCATAGGTACATGGACATTTAACTTAACACAATTCGGGTAGTTTGGTATACTCATAATAAATTATACACATCCTAAATAATGTTTCACCAAAGAAATTAGTTCTTAAATGCAAGTTGCGTAAAGGCACCTGCTTACCTCTTCTTTTAAGTCCGAAGCATGATTTGAAGATGTAATGTAATTTGTCATGCTCTGATTTCCCAAACATGCCTGTCCTTGAATGTCACTTTCTAAATGATGATTAAGGAAACAAACACATTCTTCTACAATAAAAAGGTGTTGAAAAAGTATGGTTTTTGCTCATGTCACTGCAATGTAAAGTTGGCTAGCTTCAGGACAATGAATATTCCTTAGCAATGGAAGCACTATTGAACATGATGTATCAAAAGCCAATGTATTTCCTTTCAATCAATGTCTGCCCTCCAGTATATAATTTTTATTCAGTTTATCACTTATAAACCTATTTCAGGGGATTTGTGAAGTTTAGCCAGACTTTGTCTTTGTGAGAGAGATTATTTTTAGAAAAAAAATGACCATGTTTGTTTAATAACCTTTAGCAATGAAGTTTTTAATATATACCTTCTAAGGTCACACTAATATATGAGCTTTGGAGTTACTAGCTGATTTCTGAGAATTTTGAATATATCAAACAATAGAACTGTAAGATTGGAAGTGAACTTATATATCAAATATCCCTTGTGACCAGCCTGTTACTCTACCCCTTTTATCAAGCAATTATCTGTGTTGTGGATATTCTAGTGAACTAGTCACCTGCCTATGCAGCCTCTTACATTTTGAATTATTTCAAGGTTTGCTTTTCTTTTTAACTCAGTAGAAATAATGTCTTTCTATAATTTCCATTTATTAGTCCTAATTCTTCTTTCAGATGATACTGCTTCAGATATTTGAGGACTGCTGTTATGTTCCAATAAGTAATTTCTAAAGTCTTGAGTTCTCCAGCTCTTCTCAATATTATATTGAATGAGTGGGTATATTGTTTGTAGATTTTTTGACATTTTTATTACTCTCTTTTGGAGGTTTTGTTGTATTTCGTTCTCTTGATCACAGATAACTAGACTAAAGAACAATTCATGTTATGTACAGTTTTATATCTGGCTACTTGGAATTTGGGAACCAGTATACTATGGAATAGACAGGATGTTTCAATTTTTATTATTTTATGAATATTATAGTATCATATATTCTTATGTGAATATAGCTGTTTCCCTCAGTTTCTTTCACAACAGTTTTACCTCATGACAGGTTTGTTAAGAGAGGAGATCGGGGATAAATATACCTATTTTTCCTATTGAGTAGACTCCTATTGACTCCTATTGACTTCTATTGACTCTCCTTAGAAGAGTCATATTTTGTAATACAAAATCAGTGTGGAGGAGACCCCAAGTACACCTCACCTGGGAAAACCTTACCTACATGCTCCATTTGAAATGAACAATGTCTCCTCAGGGGACTCATTGTGAACAGATGCATCAGGGAGATCTAGAGCAGAGAGAGGAAGAATTTGTTTTGAATGTGGCTCCATTTTGGATTTTTAAACAAATTTCATCATAGAAAGACAGATATGAATATGCATTCTAAGTCTTCTGCATTTGGATAGAAATAGTCAGCATGAAAAAAATGACTAATGAATGTCAAGTTTAGATTTGTCACTTGATTTCTTAACTGGATGTCCAATACCTGTCAAAAATACTTGACTACAGGGTGCCTGGGTGGCTTACTTGGTTAAGCAACTACCATCAGCTCAAGTCACGATCCTGGAGTCCCAGGATCGAGTCTTACATCAGGCTCCCTTCTCAGCAGGGAATCTGCTTCTCCCTCTCACCCTTCCCCTTCTCATGCTCTCTCTCTTTCTCATTCTTTCTCTTTCTCTCAAATAAATAAATAAAATCTTTAAGAAAACACTTTACTACAAATAAAGGACAGTCTCTTTTATAATTATAATAACCAAAATTAAGATATTAATATTAATACCTTCTTACCATGTAATCATCAGACTTATATCAGTTACCCTAATAGTCTCAATAATGTACTTTATGGCCAATGGATTCAGCTCCAAGTCAAGCACTTTACATTTAATGTTCGAGTCTCAGTCTGGAAATATTCCTTTGTCATTCCTTCACATAAAGTTACTGCAGAGTGTGAGCCAGTTTGGGTTTGATATTTCCTTATAAATAGAGTCAGGTTATGCATTTCTAGAAGGATAATCATAAAAATGATGTGCTTTTCTCATCTGCATTAAGGTGAAAGACATTTTGATTTGTCTCATTATATATGATGTTCAGTTTAATTACTGGATTAAGTGGTACATGTCAGGCTTATCCAATGTAAAGTTATTATTTACCCTTTTTAACTATCATGTATTTCGTGGGCAGTTACTTGCAATCTATATAAATTTTATATTCATTAGATATTTAATTAAATCTTGATTTATGATTTCCTATTTTATTCAGTGGGTTTTGATCTATTCCTAGCAGCTTTTATTTTGATGTTTAAATCGTCTCTGATACGAGCAGGAGGAGCCCTTTCAAGCCAGGTTCTGTTTTTTCCTTTTCACATGCACCAGACTTTTTTATGTGTGTCTTTTTGAGCTCTTCCTTGTTTTTTTGACACAAACAGATATTCCTGGTTCACCTTGTGTTTTCTGTACCTTAGCCCTAGAGTCAAACATTTCTCTGAGGAGCCATTATTCCTTTTCCTGGAGAATCATGTTTAGAAGCCAACACTCAGCACCAGATGTGCTCATTGTTATTGAGGTTTTGCTTCTCCTACATCCCCTTAGTGGGCAGAATTAGGGAATAAATTCATGCATGTGCATCTTACATGCATAAATATGTGGGAACATAAACTATATGCACAATACAATGCACACACATGCACATGACATATACACTTTATTATTCACATTTCATTTTTCTATCTCTATCCATCAGAAATGTTGCAGTCATGTTGATATTTCTAATTCTAATTCAATCAAACAGGGTTCATTCTAGTTCTTTTCTTCCTTTAGCTCCCTTCTCTGACAGTGGTAAATATGGTTTCCATTACATTTAATATATTAATAATTTGATCAGTCTTTCATCATACAACCAATCTCCCATATCTACTGCCACACTCTCCCCCAACCTGTACTCTTCTTACCTACTAGGGCTCTGACCCTCCATGCTGTGCTTCCCCCAGGCAGACACTCTCTGTACTCATCTTGGGCTCCAGTACACTAGGTGGGGCTCTACCCTCTGTGTGAGAGATGTTCCCTCCCTTCTCAGGCTCTGCCGCTCTGATCCGGGCTGTGTGTCTACCTTCCTCAGAATGCTCAGGCTCCAAAAGCCTACATGTCTTCTTTTCAGGGGCCATCTTTCTTACTCATCTTACTTGGGCACTAACATCTTAGGGGGCTGGCCCACACCTACCCCTGGCATGTGGTGTCCTTCTGCTCAGGCACTGACAGCCCATGCCTGGTTATGGCCCCATGTGGGCACCCTCCTCATCCTGCTTGGGCTATGATTCCTGAGGCCAGGTTGCCCCTCATTCCCCATGTGGATGCATTACCCACTCCACTTAGGTGTTGACATCATACAGCCTACTGTCTCCCCCAAAGAAAGGCCTTTTCTTTCCACTTGCACTCCAGCATCCTATGCTCATTGCCATGTGTGCAGTTCTTGCCCCACTCAGTTTCCAACACTATGTGGGTCATACTCTCTCTCTCATTTCTTCTTTACCTAACAGGTTCTCATACCCTGTGCTGGCTACACCTTGTGTGGAGGTCTTCCTCTCTCTGCTCAGGTTCTGACACCCTGAGCCAAGCAGACTTGCTGCACCATTCAGACTGTAACACACAACTCTAGGTCATGGTAACTTCTACTCCTCACCCCCATTCGCTTGAAAGCCTGCTTTGCTTGGTCCACCTAATGGCTTTAGAGCTGAATTGTCTGGAATGGAAAGAAAGAGGAAGGGGAAGAGAAAAGGCTAAAAGATATCTTATTTAGAAGAATTTAGTTAATAGCCTATATATAAAACTAACTGCATTTTTCCAATGTAGAGTTTATTCATCACTCTGCTCCATTCAGTTCCCTTTCATTTCCAATAGATCTGAAAAATGTACTAATTTTAGAACTCTGGAAAACTCAATGTGAATAGGATCTTGGGAGGAAGAGTTGGAGTGTTTCCTAAGTTCTACACTTTCTGTCTTTTAATATCTGGACACATACATGGGAGATACTCTCTTTTGGTATTGGGAAAGTGTTCACTTAGACATATGCATATTTCTAAGTAAACTGACTTTGAAATCCTACAAAAAGTCCCTATGCTATCAACAGTTCAATGGTTCATGCCAAGAACACAGCTAAACTAAGATGTGCTTCTGCCTTTCTGCATTTTATGCCAAAAGCAATTAGAGTTGAGAGAATCTTGGGCTCAGAAAAGTAGGAACTTGCTCATGTTGACACACATTTGCAATGTTGATGCTTCCAGTCCAGCACAGATTTTCTATTTAAGTCCATTATGTAATCCTTTTCTACTGAATTGAAAAAAAAAAATACTGAATGTAGACTAAAAAAGACCTTGATGTATGAAAGCAATCATTAAGATCTACATTAAAACAAAGCATGTAAAATGTCCAATTTAACAGTTTAAGGTATCTTTCCCAAGCTAACCCAACTGCCAGGGCCTTGTAACCTTTTTCTCCTTTCTCTAGTCCTTCTTTCCTTCTTCCTCTCCTCTCCTCTCTTTTTCCTACTCTCCTACTCACTGCGTTTCCCTCTCCCTGCTCACCTCTCTCTCTCTCTCAGAATACACTCTACTTCTTGAATATCATGATTCTCATCTTTCACAAATTTTGGAGACTTCTCAGCTCGTATTATTTTAAACATTCTCTTTCTCCCCTTCTCTCTGTTCTCACATGCTGGAACTCCACTAAGTTTAGGTTGGTATTCTTATTTCAACCTTCCTGTCTTTCAGATTCACATGAATTTTCCATATTCCTTTCCTGTCTGTCTGTGCTGCATTCCTTATCATTTTCAAATATATGTTTTCCAAGTCATTATTTAATTCCTCAGAATTATGTGTTTAATAGAAGTCTAAGTGTCTAATATGATGTTTATTTCATTGATTGAGTTTTAATTTCAACAATCCTCTTTCTTATTCTTGTAATTCTTTTTGGTTCATTTAAAAACTTGTCCAGTGTTCCTTGCATGCCATTTTCAAGTGTGTTTATATATTTTTAAGGTTTTATATATAATACATTTTATATTCTACATGTGATAAATCTAATAACTAAGGTTCTTGGAGATTCTAATTTTTAAAATTTTTTGCTGTCATTTTTATTCAGTTATTCTTTTGTTTGTTTGTTTGTTGTGTTTTTTAGTTTTATATAGTTCTTGGTAATTAACATGTATTTGGCTGTACTTGTTCTGTGGGACTCCAGAGCCTGGGAAAAAGTGAAGATTTTTAAATTTTAATTCTAGTACAGTTAAAAATGATTGTCTAAGGGAAATTTTTGTTTGTTTCTACCAGGTAGTGGGCATTTCTGTCAAGCCTGGACAAAGGTAATTTAATATATGAATTTTATAAATATAAATTTTGACCCCTGAAAATGAGTTTATAGTTAAAAATTCTTGTACACAAGTACTTTTTCTCTATTATCATTATATTAATACATCATCATCTAATGGGACTTATGACAAACATTTTTTGACTATATAAAAGTAGATAAAATGTGGATATTGAGAGAAAACTACAAGAAAAAATTCTATAGGTTGTTGATGGACTGAGAACTAGAAAGAGAATAGAAAATATTAGAAAATATAGTACAGGAAAAGAGTTATCTGTGTCAATCTTTAGATGATTGGTATTCCCAATTTTCTTTTAACAATAAAACTTAATTCAGAATATTTCTTTTGAATTTCCCTCCTGTTAACATTGCATTTTTATTGCCTTATCAAACTAGGTCATGTTTGTCATATTCTCTCCACTATAATCCATTGTCCATATTCCTGTCAGAACTCACATTTCTAAAATACAAAACTGAATGTCTTGCTCATGATACTTATATATATAAAAAAAAAATTGCTCAGATGGCGTTTATAGTTGCCCACAGTCAAATTTTACTTCCTCATGCCTTTCAGTTCTGTGATACATGTAACCCTGCAGGCAGCCTGCATTTCTCTTCACTCCACAAGCACACATTTCTAGCACTGCTCTGTGAGTTTGAACACCCCCCAATTATCTTGCCTTTCCCCCATCCTCAGTGAAGATCTTCTACTTGTCATTCATTCAATATACAGATTAATTACTCTCTTCTCTATAAAGCATTCCCTTGTTACTTTCCAGGAATAATTAATTGTTCTTCTCAATTCTTTCACAGAATTTTATATAAACTAAGTATATTATATTATATTACATATTATATTATATATTGGTAGTCACACTCTCCATGTTAGAACTTAAAATTTTTAGTGAACAAGGATAATGCTTATTCATTTTTATATCTTCAGAATCTTTCCCAACACTTAGATTCATGTGATGTTGAATGAAAGAGTGAACGGTGCCAAGAATTAATAAATCATCAAGTCCCAGAAGGTGGAACAATAAATATGATATTTTAGGAAGATAAATATTAAATGTATAAACATTGAAAGTGAACACCTTTGAATGCAAACTGAGGAATAGGGAGACTTAATAATATTGGGAAAAGTACCCCTATGTCCATATTTTTATTCAATTGGGCATCTATTTTCAAGTAAAACACCATTTGGTAGCAGTTCATTCTTTTTAATGGAATTTAGAATAAGTCTTCTATAGCAAGAGTAGAGAATATCATCACAAAGAGGCTAAACATAGCTGAGGACAGAACATAGAACTACAGCATGATTCTGCCATTTCTTGTTAAAAGCAGAGGAGACTGCTAGTGTTTTTATAGTGTACAAGAGAAAGTGGAAAGTTTTAACAGTAGAATGATAAAATTGTCATAAAATAAAATCATTTTTCAAGTGCATAGACAAGACTAAAGATTTTCTACATTTTTTTCTGAAAGCTACAATCCCAAAGTAGGCTTTTGAGCATTATGGCATTACAGAGTAGAATATTAAAAAAGAGAGCAGAAGCTTACAAAAAGAAAAATCGCAAAGGAATCAGGAGATGGAAACTGCTTTAGCCATGTAAATAAAGACTTATTAACACCTCCTTCATCAGAAGTACCTGAAGTTTCTAATAAAACAATCTATTATAGTATATCTTGGTGAATTTACAAGTTTCTACAAAGTTTTTTTTTTTTTTTAATTTGTTTGTTTTGTTCTGTTTTTTTGTTGTTTGTTTGTTTGTTTTTATTTTTGTTTGCATGTATGTGAATTAAGATATCTTTACAATTTGATGCCATGTAGGTGAGTCTGTATGCTCTGAAATTCTTGTTTCTCTACCTTGGTGCATCAGCACACCCAAATCCTGTCAATTCCAATTAAATCATTAAATTATGATGTATAAAAACACATACCTGATTATTGGTGAGACAGAGATTAAATTTTTCTTCTGAGAGATAAAAAATTCAGGTTCTGTTCTTCACAGAGAAAGTTATCTTGAAACAGATTTTCTTTTTTTTTTAATTTTTTATTTTTTATAAACATATATTTTTATCCCCACAATTATGGACATTGAAACAGATTTTCTTAAGGCAACCACCATCTTGGTTCTAGGGATGGGCCTAACAAGCTTTTGGGCCTGGAGGCTGCCTGCCCTTTCGGTCCCTCCTTGTAATTCATTGTCTTAGAGGTGTAGAAAATTTGCAAAGGTGTTCCAGGGCCTTCTGGAATGCATAACACTAATACCATGATGTGAGATTAGGGAAATCTGTTTAAGCAAATCCAAAGGAACTTTACCAAGTTCCACTGGTGGGAAAGGATTTAAGAGCCTGGTGTTTGTGCAGAAGTGACTAAAGTCCTATCATGAGTGGTTGAAATAGCTGTGATGGTTAAAAACAATATTTTTTCGTGAAATGAAAAAATATAACTTTTAAATAAATAAAATTCTCTGTAGGACTGTATAGTACTTTCCTGAAGAAAAACTAAAAAATCATATTATCAGAGGTTTGCTTGGTGAGTGTGGAGCAGAGAGAAAGAACATACAATATTTAATGGCATTATTAGGTTCTGGGAAGTGCAGCATCTGCCTCATGTTCCCATGGCTCATGGGGAGGATCATCCCCACTCTGGGCAAGACTTGGATGAACCCAAGTAGGCATCTAATTTTTTTTTAATTGTTTTATTGCATTGCTGATTGCAATGAATTAATGAATATATATCAGTGCAGTAATTCTTAAATGCTTGGGTCTCTGGACCCCATTATAATGACTGTGGACCCCAGAGAGGTTTTGTTTCATATGGGTTATATCTACCAATATTTACTGTAATAGAAATTAAATGAAGAAGTCTCTTATATTTACTTACTAATTAAAAATAAATGATAAGCCCATTAAATATTAACATAAATAGCATTTTTTAATAAAAATAACTTTCATGAAAGCACTGTTTTATATATATGTATATATATATATTTTAAAGATTTTATTTATTTTTATATGAGAGAGAGAGAGTAGGAGGGAGGGGCAGAGGGAGAAGCATGCTCTCTGTTGAGCAGGAAGCCTAATGTGGGAATTGATCCCAGGACCAGGATCCTAGATCATGGGATCCTGGATCCTGGGATCATGACCTGAGCTGAAGGCAGATGCTTAACCAACTGAGTCACACAAGCGCCCAGTTTTATATGTTTTCAAATCTCTTCCATATTTGGCTGACAAGAAGACAGAGTCTTTCTCATACACTGTTTTAATTCAGTCTGTTGTAATATTTCGTTCTGCACCAAACCAGCTCTACAGGAAATATTGAAAGGGGTCATCTAAGCAAAGAGAGAGCCTACAAGTGGTAGATCAGAAAGGAACAGAGACGATATACAGTAACAGTCAACTTACAGGCAAAACAATGGCACTAAATTCATATCTCTCAATAGTTACCCTGAATGTTAATGGGCTAAATGCCCCTGTCAAAAGACACAGGGTATCAGAATGGATAAAAAAACAAAACCCATCTATATGTTGCCTCCAAGAAACTCATTTTAAGCCCGAAGACACCTCCAGATTTAAAGTGAGGGGGTGGAAAAGAATTTACCATACTAATGGACATCAGAAGAAAGCAGGAGTGGCAATCCTTATATCAGATCAATTAGATTTTAAGCCAAAGACTATAATAAGAGATGAGGAAGGACACTATATCATACTCAAAGGATCTGTCCAACAAGAAGATTTAACAATTTTAAATATCTATGCCCCCAACGTGGGAGCAGCCAACTATATAAACCAATTAATAACAAAATCAAAGAAACACATCAAGAATAATACAATAATAGTAGGGGACTTTAACACTCCCCTCACTGAAATGGATAGATCATCCAAGCAAAAGATCAGCAAGGAAATAAAGGCCTTAAACGACACACTGGACCAGATGGACATCACAGATATATTCAGAACATTTCATCCCAAAGCAACAGAATACACATTCTTCTCTAGTGCACATGGAACATTCTCCAGAATAGATCACATCCTCGGTCCTAAATCAAGACTCAACCGGTATCAAAAGATTGGGAACATTCCCTGCATATTTTCAGACCACAATGCTCTAAAGCTAGAACTCAACCACAAAAGGAAGTTTGAAAAGAACCAAAATACATGGAGACTAAACAGCATCCTTCTAAAGAATGAATGGGTCAACTGGGAAATTAAAGAAGAATTGAAAAAAATCATGGAAACAAATGATAATGAAAATACAACGGTTCAAAATCTGTGGGACACAACAAAGGCAGTCCTGAGAGGAAAATATATAGCGGTACAAGCCTTTCTCAAGAACAAGAAAGGTCTCAGGTACACAATCTAACCCTACACCTAAAGGAGCTGGAGAAAGAACAAGAAAGAAACCCTAAGCCTAGCAAGAGAAGAGAAATCATAAAGATCAGAGCAGAAATCTCAATGAAATAGAAACCAAAAAAACAATAGAACAAGTCAATGAAAGTAGGAGCTGGTTCTTTGAAAGAATTAATAAAATTGATAAACCCCTGGCCAGACTTATCAAAAAGAAAAGAGAAAGGACCCAAATAAATAAAATCATGAATGAAAGAGGAGAGATCACAACTAACACCAAAGAAATACAAACTATTATAAAAACATACTATGAGCAACTCTACGGCAATAAATTTGACAATCTGGAAGAAATGGATGCATTCCTAGAAACATATAAACTACCACAACTGAACCATGAAGAAATAGAAAGCCTGAACAGACCCATAACCAGTAAGGAGATTGAAACAGTCATTAAAAATCTCCAAACAAACAAAAGCCCAGGGCCAGACGGCTTCCCGGGGGAATTCTACCAAACATTTAAAGAAGAACTAATTCCTATTCTCCTAAAACTGTTCCAAAAAATAGAAATGGAAGGAAAACTTCCAAACTCATTTTATGAGGCCAGCATCACCTTGATCCCCAAACCAGACAAGGATCCCACCAAAAAGAGAGCTATAGACCGATATCCTTGATGAACACAGATGCGAAAATACTCAACAAAATACTAGCCAATAGGATTCAACAGTACATTAAAAAGATTATTCACCACGACCAAGTGGGATTTATTCCAGGGCTGCAAGGTTGGTTCAACATCCGCAAATCAGTCAATGTGATACAACACATCAATAAAAGTAAGAACAAGAACCATATGATACTCTCAATAGATGCTGAAAAAGAATTTGACAAAGTACAGCATCTCTTCCTGATCAAAACTCTTCAAAGTGTAGGGATAGAGGGCACATACCTCAATAACATCAAAGCCATCTATGAAAAACCCACCGCAAATATCATTCTCAATGGAGAAAAACTGAAAGCTTTTCCGCTAAGGTCAGGAACACGGCAGGGATGTCCATTATCACCACTGCTATTCAACATAGTACTAGAGGTCCTAGCCTCAGCAATCAGACAACAAAAGGAAATTAAAGGCATCCAAATCGGTAAAGAAGAAGTCAAATTATCACTCTTCGCAGATGATATGATACGATATGTGGAAAACCCAAAAGACTCCACTCCAAAACTGCTAGAACTTATACAGGAATTCAGTAAAGTGTCAGGATATAAAATCAATGCACAGAAATCAGTTGCATTTCTCTACACCAACAGCAAGACAGAAGAAAGGGAAATTAAGGAGTCAATCCCATTTACAATTGCACCCAAAACCATAAGATACCTAGGAATAAACCTAACCAAAGAGACACAGAATCTATACTCAGAAAACTATAAAGTACTCATGAAAGAAATTGAGGAAGACACAAAGAAATGGAAAAATGTTCCATGCTCCTGGATTGGAAGAATAAATATTGTGAAAATGTCTATGCTACCTAAAGCTATCTACACATTTAATGCAATTCCTATCAAAGTACCATCCATCTTTTTCAAAGAAATGGAACAAATAATTCTAAAATTTATATGGAACCAGAAAGGACCTTGATTAGCTAAAGGGATATTGAAAAAGAAAGCCAACGTTGGTGGCTTCACAATCCCGGACTTCAAGCTCCATTACAAAGCTGTCATCATCAAGACAGCATGGTACTGGCACAAAAACAGACCCATAGATCAATGGAACAGAATAGAGAGCCCAGAAATAGACTCTCAACTCTATGGTCAACTCATCTTCGACAAAGCAGGAAAGAATGTCCAATGGAAAAAAGACAGCCTCTTCAATAAATGGTGCTGGGAAAATTGGACAGCCACATGCAGAAAAATGAAATTGGACCATTTCCTTACACCACACACGAAAATAGACTCAAAATTGGTGAAGGACCTCAATGTGCGAAAGGAATCCATCAAAATCCTTGAGGAGAACACAGGCAGCAACCTCTTCGACCTCAGCTGCAGCAACATCTTCCTAGGAACAACGCAAAAGGCAAGGGAAGCAAGGGCAAAAATGAACTATTGGGATTTCATCAAGATCAAAAGCTTTTGCACAGCAAAGGAAACAGTTAACAAAATCAAAAGACAACTGACAGAATGGGAGAAGATATTTGCAAACGACATATCAGATAAAGGACTAGTGTCCAGAATCTATAAAGAACTTATCAAACTCAACACCCAAAGAACAAATAATCCAATCAAGAAATGGACAGAGGACATGAACAGACATTTCTGCAAAGAAGACATCCAGATGGCCAACAGACACATGAAAAAGTGCTCCATATCACTCAGCATCAGGGAAATACAAATCAAAACCACAATGCGATATCACCTCACACCAGTCAGAATGGCTAAAATCAACAAGTCAGGAAATGACAGATGCTGGCGAGGATGCGGAGAAAGGGGAACCCTCCTACACTGTTGGTGGGAATGCAAGCTGGTGCAACCTCTCTGGAAAACAGCATGGAGGATCCTCAAAATGTTGAAAATAGATCTGCCCTATGACCCAGCAATTGCACTATTGGGTATTTACCCTAAAGATACAAATGTAGTGATCCAAAGGGGCACGTGTACTCGAATGTTTATAGCAGCAATGTCCACAATAGCCAAACTATGGAAAGAACCTAGATGTCCATCAACAGATGAATGGATCAAGAAGATGTGGTATATATACATGATGGAATACTATGCAGCCATCAAAAGAAATGAAATCTTGCCATTTGCGACAACATGGATGGAACTAGAGCGTATCATGCTTAGCGAAATAAGTCAAGCGGAGAAAGACAACTATCATATGATCTCCCTGATTTGAGGAAGTGGTGATGCAACATGGGGGCTTAAGTGGGTACGAGAAGAATAAATGAAAGAAGATGGGATTGGGAGGGAGACAAACCATAAGTGACTCTTAATCTCACAAAATAAACTGGGGGTGGGGGTTTGGGAGAAGGGGGTGGGATTATGGACATTGGGGAGGGTATGTGTTTTGGTGAGTGCTGTGAAGTGTGTAAACCTGGTGATTCACAGACCTGTACCCCTGGGGATAAAAATATATGTTTATAAAAAATAAAAAATTATATTAAAAAAAAAAAAGCCCTTTCAGATAGTTGTGGATATTTGATCCTATGCAAAATTTAACAAGTGGTAGTCTCTGAAAGGTTAAGTTACAAAATGTATTTTGAAACTATCAGTAAACGTATATCCTGTTACATTGAAATCCACTGGTCTTTCCTGCACTGGAGACAGTCTTCTACCCATGCAAGATTTTTTTATTATCATATATTGGTAATTTGGAAAATACTGGTTCATTAGATTATGCTTTCCTTCCTAGAGTTGATTTAGGAGACTACACTCCTTCTATCAATGTATTAATATTTAAGCCACTGGCACTTGGGTGGCTCAAATGGTTAAATGTCTGCCTTCAGCTCAGGTCATGATCTCTGGGTCCAGGGATCGATCCCCAAATCAGACATTCTGCTCAGTGGGGAGCCTGCTTCTCCCTCTCCCTCTGCCTTTTCCCCTGCTTGTGCTCTGTCTCTTTTTTTCTCTCTCTCTCAAATAAATAAATCATATCAGATTTTATATCAGATTTTATATATAGATTTTAAATCTATATGAACCAGCCTGTATTAAAATACTCAACTTAAAAACTAAAATATGTGTTAGATAAGAAGAAATATATTTTAATATTTGCAATAAAAAATTAAAATCTAGAATGTAAGAATTATGCCAAAAAACATTAAACACACACACGTACACAATTCCAATCTGGAGATAGGAGTATATTCCTAGAAACTGGAAAGAAATAATTAATTTAGAATAATTAAAAAGACTAAGATTTTTTTGTCAACAGATATTGTGTTTTATTTGTTATTAGATATGTAATGGAGATTAGAAGAATGCCTGGAATGTTGGAATGTGATAGATGCTCAATAAATATTTCTTGAATGTTTAACTGACTTGAATACAAAGATGCTTATGACTGTTTTGAGGTTTATATAGTGGGTGACAGATGGCTGGGTCTTTTTTTTTTTTTTTAACTATTCCCTAGCAGAGACCAAAAAAAAAAAAAAGCTCTTAAATAAGAATCTGACCTTAAGCCATTCTTATCATCTTCACAGATAGACATATTCTAACTTCTTTGTGTATCAGTTGCTTTGTTCTTCAACCTTGGCAGGGAAGTGATAAGAAATTTTGTAGTCAATACCTTAAAATGGTAGTACTTTCCAGTTTCACTGCTATTTGATTTGTGCTTTGTTTACTGCCTGTGACATGAAAAATATGATTTAGTTGGTGCTAACTGTTGTGATAGTTAAGCCACACCCTGCACTTTGTTTTCAGATTTTATTTGCAGTGACCAGATAGGCAGCAAGAGCTATTGATCCATTCTCAGTGGAACAAGTGAAGTGACCTATGGCACAGAGTTCTCATTAGGAATTTTGCACTTTTTAAGTGCTCGAGTACTGATAGCACAAAATCTCATTCTGAAGATTTGTGGCTTCATACCATTATTTTTCCTAAATTGTGTTTTGCATGACCATTTTGCCATGTGAGGATGTCAGTTCACACAATGAAATGTTATTTCTGTCTCTCAGACATCGTGCCAAAGTACTGATGCCGAGTAGCATCTGTATGGAAAAGTTAATTTCTAACACTGAGTGTTATGGGTTGAATTGTAGGCCCTCCAGATTCATATGTTAAAATCCTAACTCCCAATATCTCAGAATATTACCTTATTTGGAAATAAGATCTTTACAGAGGTAGGGAAGTTAAAATCGGTCATCTGGTGTTCTTTCAGAAAGTGAACAATTTGGAGAAAGACTTGTAAAAGAAAGAGGATTAAAGTAAAGTTGAAGGCAGAGATTGGGTGATGCTTCTGTACCAAAGACTGATAATAAAACCACCAGAAGTTTGATGAGAGGCAGGGAACAGATTTATTCCTCACAGTCCCCAGAAGAAACTAACCCTACTGAGTCTTTGATCTAGACTTTGAGGCTCCAAAATTGTGAGAGAAAAAATTTCTATTGTTCCAAGTTACCCAATGCATGGTATTTTGTTATAGCAGTCCTACTAAATGAATACATTAAGAAACGTAATCATTTTTTTAAAAAGATTTTATTTATTCATTTGACAGAGAAAGACATAGTGAGAGAGGGAACCCAAGCAGGGGGAGTGGGAGAGGGAGAAGCTCTGCAGGAAGCCCGACATGGGGCCCTATCCCAATCATGACCTGAGCTGAAGGCAGATTCTTAACAACTGAGACATCCAGGCAACTCGAAACTTAATCATTTTTTATTATTGAAATAAATTACTTTTTTTTTTTTTCCAGCTTCTAAGGCTGCATTCCCATTTAGTGGATGGGAAGCTCATCTAGGGCTAAAGCAATGTCTTTCTTGTCGAAAGTTTGTGAATGCTCAGTGTGTTCGACATGAACATTGGCATGATGAAATTATTTTGGAGGTTATGGAAAATGAGACTGCTGGTATTTGCAAAGTTTATTGAGGTTTATGGATAAAACCAGCAGATGAAGTATGCATTATAGGTATTATAATCAGCCTTAAACATACTGAGAGTCAGCTAGGATTGTGCCCAGTGGGAAGCTGACTAATTGCAGTACCTTTCTGATTAGGGCATAGGAAAGATACCTAAAATAACGGATTCCCTACTTGGTCAGTTGATTATGTTCTACCATCATTTTCCCTAAAATAGGTGACTCACATGGGATATAGTCAATATATGGAATGGTGTCTTACAACTCTCATGTTCTGTGTTGGGATCTCCATGGAAAGAAATCACAGTTTAAAATCATCTCAGCATTATGTCAATGTGTCAGGCAGAGTAACGGTCCTCCAAATAAGTCCATGCCCTAATCCCCAGAACATGGGACTGTGTTACCTTACATGGCAAAAAGGACTTTGCAGATATGATGAAATCTATGAACCTTTAGGGGTGCATAGCTGGCTCTGTTGGTGGAGCATGTGACTCTGGATCTCGGTGTTTTGAGTCCAAGTCCCATGCTGGGTGTAGCGATAACTTGAAAATAAAATCTTAAAAAAAAAAAAAAAGGTATAAACCTTGAGATGTGAAGATAATCTCATATTATTCAAGTGAGTCCAATTGAATCACATGGGTCCTTATTATTGGACTGAGTTCAGAGTCAGAGTGAGTTCAGAGTCAGAGGGAGATGTGACGAAGGAAGAAAGATCAGACAGACACATTATCGCTGGTTGTTCTTTTGAAGATGGAGGAAGGAGCCGTGAGCCAAGAAATGAGGGCACCCTCCAGTAGCTCAAAGAGTCTCTCCCCTGGAGACATCAGTAAGGAATATCGCTCTGCCAACAACATTTTAGCCCAATGGGATCTATATTAGACCTCTAACCTATAGAACTCCAAAATGCTAAGTTTGTGTTGGTTTAAACTTTAAAATTTGGGGTAATTGATTTCAAGAGCAACAGGAAATTAATATAATCAATAAATTGTCAGTAAGTATTTTTCGGTTCTCTAATTCTGCAAGGTGCTTTAAAATTAGATGTAGCAGATTATAAACAGTAATAGTTATAACAATTTATTGTGAAACTGAATAAGAGATGAGACTCAATATTTTCAAACCCCTTTTATACCCATAGCAATCCTTTTTTTTTACTTTGACAAGCATTGTTATTTATTTTACATTTTGTCATCTCATAGTTTCATGACATTAGCCACCAGAATACACAAAAGTAGGTTCTTCATTTCATACAGAGAGGAAAATAATGAACTCCATTAAAAGTTCACCTTGACCAAAGAGACAACCTCTGATGGAAAAACCACATGCAGGAGAACCTGATATACCTATATTTATAGATATCTCATCTGAAAGAACACAGAAAAAAACAAATTAAATATTTGAAGCACTACCTATAGTAAAGAGTAATTTACCAGCTTTATAAACAGTCACATTCTATGTTCAAAGGAAGCATGTGAGTGAATACAATTGGGGACAGACTAATATTCCAGCAAGCTCTAGAACAGTCTAGTAATGACCTAAGATTCTAGAAGGGAGCGATATGTGCAAAAGAAATGTGGATGCAGGAGTCCTCTCAGTCTCAGAACAGTCCCCACACAGCTGCCCCCCACCTTAGCCCTGGAGTTTTTATTGCTTTCTCCCCTCTTTCAATTGTTTTAGGGTCTGTGGCAATTGATTTAGGCTCCAAGAAAAATGGCTCTGGTTTCTGGGTCAGGAGATTCTCCCTGATAATATGCGTGGGCAGGAAGTGTATGGCACAGTCCTGGGCTTCAGGTAAAAGGAGAGGACCCGGGTACCTGGAGAGCCTTTCTCCTCAGCCCGGTCCATGTTCACCTCAGGAATCTTCACTTCTTACCCCAGGACCCGCAAGCCCCAATCCAAGCTACTCCATTAGTCCTGAGATGGTGATGCAGGGCTGCAGAAGTCACACTACCTTGGATCATATCTCTCCAGATAAACTGTATTCTTTCTTAGAATCATAAGATGTTGGCATAGCTTGATCAGAACACTCCTGAGCAACACCATGTTTCTAGTGGCCTTGGACACACTGCTTCTATTTAGGTTATAGTCCATGGAACTTGGGGGCAAAAATGGAGATCTACTGGGACTCTTAGGCAACACAGTCTCAGCCACATACTGGCTTCCAAAGGTAGACACCATGAAATTCTCAGGCAGTGTGTTCAACCCTCATGGGCTATCCCAGCATTTAGCCTCAAACCCCTTGTCAGGTTTCCATGGGGACGGAGGATCAGGCAACTTTCTACCACAAGGCCTTGGCTCAGCTAGGCAAAATGAGCTGGGAGGAGGACTGCAGTCTATGAACAGGGGCAGGTGGGTGTCTTTGCTGTGTGAAGAGCTCCAACAGGACAACTCCATGGTGTGACTGATTGGGCCCAGCCACTCACCACTCTCTGAGTGGATCCAGGCCAGGAGGTGGCTGCCTTCCACCGAGCTGGCACCAGTTAGAGATGCAGGCAAGCCTGGTCCTGCTGGCCAAGGGGATGTAACCTATACCTTGCAGGAAGTATTTGAAGGCCTCAGTCAGCTTTTCTGACTGTGTGACCTGGGGAAGCCCCTTAGAATTTGCCACCTAGAAAGGATGTGGTGGTTGGATCTGGTTTGGAGTTGCACTCCACCACCCATCCTCAGCTGGCACCAACCACCAGCATCACCAGGCAGAGAGTGTTGTTGGCATTGGGCACTGCCCCAGGCAGGTTAATGTCCAGGTCTCTGTAGTTGTTGTACGTGTTCCAGAAGAGCTGTGAGTTGGCTCCCTATGTTCCAATCTGCTGCCAGTAACTCTTAACCTGCTCTGTATTGTTCACGAGCTCCTCCTGGAGGAAGAGGTGGGATAACACTGTGTCAGTTAAAGTGCAGATTGACTGCAATTGGACTACTGGGTATTTACCCCAAAGATACAGATGAAAAGAAGTGAAAAGAAGGGCCATCTGTACCCCAATGTTCATAGCAACAATGGCCACAGTTGCCAAACTGTGGAAGATGCCCTTCAACTGATGAATGGATAAAGAAGATATGGTCCATATATACAATGGAGTATTATGCCTCCATCAGAAAGGATGAATACTCAACTTTTGTATCAATATGGGTGGGACTGGATGAGATTATGCTGAGTGAAATAGGTCAAGCAGAGAGAGTCAGTTATAATATGGTTCCACTTACTTGTGGAGCATAAGGAATAACACGGAGGACATTGGGAGATGGAGAGAAGTGAGTTGGGGTAAATTGGAGAGGGAGACAAACTATGAGAGACTGTGGACTCTTAGAAACAAACTGAGGGTTTTGGAGGGGAGTGGGTTGTGGGGTTGGGTGAACCTGGTGGTGGACATTAAGAAGGGCACATATTACATGGGGCACTGGGTATGGTGCATAAACAATGAATGCTGGAACACTGAAAAGAAATAAAATAAAATAAAATGGAAAAAAATAAAAAGTGCAGGTCAGGCCAGAGAGCTTGGTGGCTATGCAATCAGTCTAGTCCTTGCTGTTAGGATCAGGGTTCATCAGCACCAGCTCCTCCACCAGGCTGGGGAAGATGAATGCCAAGTTGGCCAGCACATAGGCTCTGGATCCCACTTGGAATCCAATTATGTACTTGAACCCAAAATACTGTGCCTAGGGAGCATGGCAGTCAGCTGCTCCTTGGAAGGGTACTGGTACCCCTGCAGAAAGAGTGAGCCCCCACCTGCTGACCAGGGTCATCCCTGTGGGACACCAGAGTGCTGGGTGACCTCCTGCATGTCCTCAAAGTTGAAGAAAGTGTTGGGTCACAAGTTATGTGATTGAGGCCCACGTCCTGGGTGGTGAAGATAGTAGAGTGGTTTCCCTTGGGGGAGACCCAGATCACCACGTGCAGAGGTGATAAGGCTTCCCAATATCGTGTTCCCCATCCCAGCACTTTACCAGAAGGCACTCTGCCTCTACCAGGAAGGATAAAAGAAGGCCTGAATCACCAGGTTCCACAGGGAGGGGGCAGTGCGAGGGGGAGGCGATGGCTCTGTGTTCCTAGCAGTCTTTTAAGCGAAAAGGTATAAGTGATTTTTCCCAGACCACAGAATATTCGTCTAGTTTTGTCAAAACTCTTAGCTCCTCTGCTCTGCTGCCTCTCAGAACAGCTGATACTGAAGAGCTAATACCCTACATGGGTCACTAACTTGGGTAACATGTTTATATTTAATAAAAGTGATATTCCAAAGAAAACTTGGATGTCTCAAGAGTAAACAAGTAATATTTCATGTATTATTTTTATTATATGTAAATATAATGACATTTGTGATTATCTTAATTAAAATGAGAAATAAAACTTATACAATATCTTCAGAGTATATCTATCTGGAGAGGCGGGGTCAAAGGGAGTTTGAAGAATATAGTTTTTGTTAATGATTTTGTTTTTAGTTGGCTGCATCCTCTTGGACAAAGCAAGAAATGGTCCTCAAGTCTTCTACCTATGGAGCATAAAACTCTTTTATAGGCACCTCTTACTTCATAGAGTTTAAACACAGTATTTTTTTGGCCTTTTCTTTGGGAAGGTCATGCATATGTCAGTTGGGGACCTCTTCTGCATCTCAGGGATACAAGTTTACCTTATGTGTCCCAATAGCATGATTTACAAAGTCCAAAATTCTTTCTGATGCAAGTTCCCACGGGACTTACATTTTCAGTCTTCTCTGCCTCTTGGGCTTCTGATTCCGTATATGCTGAACCACACTGATCAACATTAGCCTAAAAAATTTTACAACGTGAATATAATTTTTCTAAAGACTTTAGTGGTAGAAAGCAGTGAGGTTTGTATAACAAACAACTTCAAATGGAAATAAAGACATCCTAATTCTTGAAAATCTCTTTCCCGCCATTGTTGACTTCCAAAAAATATGTTTCATTGTGATAAAATAGACATCACACAAAAGTTACCATTTTAACTGTTTTTAAGTCAGTAGCACTAAGTAGATTCATAATCCTGTGCAGCTATCACCACCATCCATCATCCAGAGCTTAACCATTTTCTCAAACTCAAACTTTGTACCCGTTTAACTGTAAAATAACTCCTCATTTTTGTCTTCCTTCAGTTCCTGGCAACCACTATTCCACTTTATGGATTTGACTATTCCAGGTACCTCAGATAAGAGAAAGTCTACAGTATTTGCCCCTTGGTATCTGGTTTGTTTCATTTAGCATAATGTCATAATGTCATTTAGCATATGTAACATGTCAGAATTTTAGTCCTTTTTAAGTCTGAATAACTTTCTCTTGTGCCCATATGCCATATCTTGTTTATCCATTTATTTGTTGGTGGATATTTAGGTTTGGGCTGCTATAACAGTATCAAAGACTGAATGCCTCATAAACAACAGAAAGGTATGTCTTGCAGATCTGTAGGCTGGGAAGTCCGAGATGAGGATGGCAGGAGATTCAGCATCTGGTGAGGGTCATCTCCTGATCCATAAACCACTGACTTCTTGCTGTATCCTCACTGGTGGGAAGAGCTCCTGGGATCTCTATCATAAGAGCATTGAATCCATTCATGAGGGTTCTACCCTCATAACCACATCGCTTTTCACAGGCTCCACCTCCAAACAAGATTTCAGTGTATGAATTGGGGGATGCATATTCAGTCTAGAGCAGCACTTAAGAAGTATCTCCCCCTGAGATCATCTCACTCTGTCTTTTCTTCTCAGTGCTATGATCTTTCATCTTGCTCCACTCTCTCCACAACAATAAAGACATTTTCTCTCTTTATCTTAAACAAGGCAGTTTGGCCGTCTCTGAAGACTTTGTAACACCCTGCTTTTCTTGGATCTAAATTGTTACTGTAAGGGTTGGTGAAGCTATTTTTCCAAATTATTATAGTTCCCATACTAAGATGAATTCCTAGACCATCTACTAAACCAAACCACTTTTCTATTCCTTCTTTATAGGAGTTCATAGTTTGTTTGCTCTGAAGGTCTGAATTAAAAGTGGGGATGCCAATTCAGTATGTTTTCCTTTATAGTTTATTATTCTGTGTGGACTAATGAAACAGAGAAATATTTCCTAATTACTCTGACTGGTGTTTTTAATGTAATGAACTATTTATTTTTAAATAATATGAAATATTGTGTAAATTTTTAGCCAGAAAGAGTAATTGAAAAACTTGAACCTCTAAAATATATGGATAGCATGATTATTTTAACCCAGGCCACAGAATACATAATATTTCAGTAAATATCTACAGTGAGATAAGAACAATCTTTGGAGGATGCAAAAAATAAATTTGGCAGAGGCAAAACTGGAAAGAACTGTTGCTATTGATAATAATAAAAAAAATTAATCAGGTTTTCACGTTACAGACGTTGATCTCCTGAAAAATTTGTTTTTCCTGAGCAGTATAACATTTTTCACAAGGCTAAGTGTTAGAAAAGATAGTGCTCTATCACTGGACTGAAATATCCAGTATAATTTTACACAGTGGTATTCTTTTTGTTGTAAAATAGCAGAAAGTATGTGTATCTACAATGACATCTATTATCTGAAAGGGTTGTTGACTCATGTAATGGAAGAATCTGGGAATAGATCTTACTTCAGGCAGCGATACCTTTAAATTGGAAGGGAGAAAAATATGTAAATCCATCCTATAACAAATTAATATTGATAGATGATGGATGAATAGATAGATGACAAATAATAGATGGTGGATAGATAGATAAGAAGAAAGAATTGCAATCTATTCTAGATAAGGTTTTAAATAATTCAGACTAGAAAGTGGTAATTAAAACATTTGATGGGAGGAGAAAGAAAGATTTTTATCAGGAATCTTTGTTTTTGTTTGTTTTCCTGAAGCCTGAGGTTTTTATGCTTTTGTAGTAATACTATTTATAGTGCCTTTCAGCTTCTACATGGTATATCAGAGAATAGTTTATTATAAATACTTATGGATTCCAAGACATAGGTAATAAACAGAAATATTTAACAGTAATAATAATAAACAGTAATATCCTTGAATATTAAAAAAGGAATAGAGTCTGAGCAAGCTTCACAGTGTATTTCAGGGAAAACCCCCAACTATATTAAGGAATCACATCTTGATATTGAGTATCTGATTATTTTGGATTATATGCGGTTTCTTTCTGAAATATTGGTAAACTCTGAATTTGTTAGTCAATTGAGATGTTCTTTTTTTTCAGAATAGTTACCCTTAATCGTTCAGATCTTGTGGTCCCATAATTCTAAAAATGGTTTAGCATTCTTTAAATACCAAACGGTAGTTAATTCTTTCTAGATAAATTTCAAGTTCTTACAAAAATGCTGGTGGAGAAAAATATTTGCATTTCAAGTAAACTAATTGTGATAACTAATAATTCAGGCTATTTGACACCTGATGCAAATATTGAAGAATAGCTTCTACTTGTCTCTAGTGTGATTCAGCAATAAAGAAATATCATCTACTTCCTAAAAGGTCAAGTGGATTATTAATTAAAAACTAATTATACCACTTGTGAATTGTGTTGTTAATTTGTGCTCAATAATTCTTGATACTAGATTCATTAGGCATTGTTTTTCCAGGCTATTGTTAATTTTTTAGATATGTTCATCATAATATTTATAGAAAATGAAATGTATATCAAAATTAGAAACCAACAAACTTTTCCAGGTTCATATTATAAGCTAGCTAAAATGAATGCCTTTTAACACTCAATGAATCAGGTACATTTATAATTAATTGTATTTCGATTTATGAAAAAAATGTATTCTTTGCATAACTTACTCCTTTTGTATTGCTGCAGATTTTAGTATCAATTTTCGCTACACTGTAATTTTCACTGATTTATTTTTCAGATATTTATTTTTCAGATACTGATTACATTTTGGTATGAATCTCTTTTTTCACACACGGTAGTACATTATCATTTATTTAAAGGAACATGTGTGTTTTGATTTTGAGTATGAAAATTAATATAGCTTGCCTCATGTAAAAGCTATAATATTCACGTTCTGTATCAATTCCTATACCTATGCTGCTATCCATAAAGTAGACTCAGAGGCCTCACGTTATCTGTTCTCCCTCTGAATTCTCTCCCGAAGTAGGAGAGACTTTGAGATAGGCTATGTTGTGTTATCACAAATTGTGGTCCACACATGGAGTCCATAATTCTCTTGGAATATAACGGTAAGTAGGACTCGAGAATATAGACTTCTACCTGGGATGTAATGATATTTAGATTAATTCAACTCCTACTGTCCACAAAACATTTTATAAATATTGACTCTTTTCATCCTTACAACAACACTATGAAGTAGGTATTATTAAATTTTGACTCGTTACATAAAGAATTAATGGAAAGAGCGTAGACTTTTAAAAAATATTTTGAATAGGACTTGGATTCTGGATTTCACTTTCCAATGTTTCAAAGTTTCTTGGAATTATTTTTTGTTTCAGTTGTTTTATTTTGAAAATAGTAATAAATACCATCCAATGACAAGATTGTCTACCAAATCTTATTAGAAAGTATAATTATAGGGACCATTTATCATGAATTTCTTAGGTACCAGGCATTATGCTAAGCAGTGGTTTTTTTTTCCCCTTCTATTACTTCATTTGATTGTTGCAACCACCATGTGAAGTAAATTATAAAATAACTCATATTTATGTTCTGCTTACCATGTTCTAGACATAGTTGGAAGACCTTCCATATATTACCTCACTTGATAATCACAAGGCATTGCAAATGAGTCATCAACCTTTGTTGTCTTTGGTCTTTTTAAAAAATCTTTTTATTTTTTTGGATTTCATTGTTTATAAATGTATTTTATTTTTTTATTAACATACAATATATTGTTTGTTTCAGGGGTACAGGTCTGTGATTCATCAGTCTTACACATTTCACAGCACTCACCATAGAACATACGCCCCCCAATGTCCATCACCCCGGCACCCCATCCTTCTCTCCCCCTTCCCCTCCAACAACCCTCAGTTTATTTCCTGAGATTAAGAGTTGCTTATGGTTTGTCTCCTTCTCTGATTTCATCTTGTTTCATTTTTTCCTCGCTTCCCCTATGATCTGTCTTGTTTCTCAAATTCCATATCAGTGAGATCATATCATAATTGCCTCTCTCTGATTTTGCTTAGTATAATACCCTCTAGTTCCATCCATGTCATTGGCCTTTTACAGGTGAGTCCACATTGGCATAAAGAGTTTAAGAAACGAACTTAAGTCACATGGCTATTCAGTGGGGGAGCCAAACTTCAAACGTAGGAAACCTGCCTCCAGACTTCATATCCATCACCCCTACATTTACTGCTCTCTAGTAAATAAATCTCCCAGCAGAGCACTGTAAGCAAAGTTAGGTCAATAAAAGCTGCTCTTCTCTCTCCTTTCCCTCCCCAGTTTGCAAGGAAAGGAACTGAAAGAAAAAATTAAGTAACCTGCCCAAGGGATCAAACTAGGGAAAGGGAAGCTGGACTCAAAACAGTCTTACACACTGGTTTAGTATCTTATTTTGGTTTATTGCCTTCCTGACATCTCTCTGCCTTGTCGACATTCATGTGATGACTCAGGCTTTGGCAGACAAATGTCTTGATTATGTACATTGTAGTTTTTTGGAAGACACTCTAGATTCAGAATATTTTCAAAAATAAATTTCTTCTCATATCTTATATATCTTGGACAGAAATCTCACAAAAATGTTAAACTGCCAAATCTCAGAAGTTCCCAAAACTAAATACAGTCTTTCACAGTTAACGGGCTACTTCTTAAGCATTTATGCAGGATATTAGGCCAAGATATTGAAGAAGCCTTAAAAGACGGACATAAATTTACACAACAGTGATTTGAGTGATGGCACTCTTCTTAAGTATTAAACCGTCTTTGGGTAGAGGCTGCACCAGAAGCTCGTTCTCCAGTTTTATTAATTTCCTGTGGGAAAATAAATGAGCATTCTCACACTGGAGAAGAGTCACTTTATAGGAGAAGATCTTGACTTTCAAATATTATCTTACCTTTTGCATTAAGCTGAGCTTGATTCAGCTGGATTCCCTCAACAATCCCTAGAATGTGCTCAGAACAAACAAAACTCCTGGCTTATTCGGGTTTGCTTCCTAGCGCTTTGTTACCCTAAACTTGCTCTTACCTGCCTCACTCTGCCCACCTGTGCTCTGAAAATTATGTCCTTTCACTACTTCAAGGACCACACTTCGTCAGGTCTGCTCTGTCTCCTGTGCCTTCAGCTCATTTTACCCAAAAGTGTTAAACATATTGTGCTCTGTTCATATTAAAAAGAGCTCAGTAGTCTAGTCGCAGAGCTCCCTCAGCACTAGCATCCTCCTGAGTGAACACACTGTTTTCTTTCAAAAGCCAACACCCTGGTAGAAATAATCCATCCTTCTGATCACCACTTGTAACACATTTATGGTCCAACATATTACAGTCTGGCTTCCAATAAAACTGCTCTAATTATGATTACATGGTTATTTGTAACCACATCCTGCCTCTGTTAAGTGGACGAACACTATTCAATCCTTATTACCGATGTTTGAATCTGTCAATACATAGCAGCATTCTCTTTCATGCCTGAGTTCTGAAACAGTTGAGAAATAGGACATGGGTCAGTGGAAATGGAGATTAGAATGTCAGCATTATCACTTACAACACCTGATTTGAAGGACATGGATTTTGTGTGCAGTCGAATGGGCTTTCTAAACCTCCATGAATCAAATGCATCCCAGGCTGTAAGCCTCCTTCACAGAGGCAAGCCCCCTCTGCCATGCAGGACATGTGTGGGAAGGCATGGTAGCTGCAGGCTCCTTTACCATTCTCCTTTTCTCTGGAGGAAGAGCAGTCAGGAAAGTCACTTGAAGAGCACTTTCTTTACATGGAGTCATGAGGCCAGGGTACAGGAGTTCCCTTTATAACACGTTTCTTCCTTGAGCTCTTCGGATATATGGCAGAATTATCATACATATATTCACTCTTCTCTCTCACCCATGGCGACAGCTCTTTTATTCTAATCTTTGATGTACATCTTTTGTTGTTTCTTGTCAATGTCCTTAATAAATTTTTATATTTAACTTGTTAAATGAGTTGCTCTGAAAGGTTCCATTCTCCATTTTCCTTTACGCATTATGTGCCGTACTTGGGACATTATATCTATTCCTCGGTTTATCTCCCACTTTTGTGCTCTTGATTCTAGGAGAAGTATCTCTAACCGAGATCTCTTTTCAGGGCTTAAAATCCATAAATTAAGCCATCTACCAAAATGCTCTTGGGATGTCTGATAAACAATTCAAATTCATTTTCTATACTTGAACTCATCATATTTCCCTTGAAATTACCTCCACAGTTGACAGCACAAAAATTCACATAATTGCCCATTACAGAAACTCAAACATTGTCTTTATCTACTCCTTTCTTACCCTACAAATCCAATATTTTCAGTGTGTCATGGACTTTTACTTTCCTTTTATGTGTCTTCTGAGAATTTTAATTCGGGTCTTCATTTTCACTTTGATTAATACAACAGCATCTGAATTTGTATTCCAGATGCAGTTATTTCATTTCCCTCTAATCAGTTTTCCACATGGTTGACAGGATAAACCTTTTCAAATGTGAATCTCGTTTTACTGTGTCCATACTCAATGCACTAAGTTTCAAGTAATGTGGCTCAAAAGAGCACAGTCAATCACCTGGTAAAAACAAGTTGATTGATCACCTAATTTCACTGAAACTGAGACTTTGTTAAAAATAAAGATCTTCAGGGTTTCTTTTTCTAAGTGTTATAAGTATTATGACCAATAGGGTAAGATGGGGCTGCTTTTAAGTTCTTCGTATGACTGGAACATTTTTGTCTCTCTGAAAGTGTTCTCCAAGTCAATTATATTTGTTTGCCAATGAACATAATTGCAAAATCTGGAAGCAATGTAAATATCCCCAAAAGATAAAAATTATAGAGAATTTGAGTACTTAATAATAGAAAATTGGTTGACTACAATTTCTGGTTAAAAAACCATGTACATTTGAAAAAGATCTATATCAAATACATACAGAAAATCTTAAAATAAAATAAGGTCATGATAGAGGAATTGTCTTTTGGTTAATAGGTGACTTTTTTGTGTTTTTGCTGGCTTCTCCTATTTGTTTTTATTTTCAATGAGGAATTTAACTTTAAGTAATAACTGTAAGTCATTAAAATGATAATTAAAAGTTAAAAATTGTTTGAAATAAAGAAAAGGATCTGGAACTTTGGGGAGTTTTTAACCCTTGAAGATCATTTTTAGGCACTTATTTTGACCTGCATGGCATATGTTTTCATAATTTTAAATATATTCAGAATATTAAAAATAGCTATTTACAGTTGTTGGTTTGTTTTTTAAACTTTTCTTTTCATATTGTAGTAACTATTTTATAACCTGCCACAATTTAGAGGCAGCTTTGTAATGTCAAACAATGAATTCTTTCTCATATTTCTTTATTAACAATGCAGAGAAGAGATAATTTTTGAAGAATAGATTGAAAATATAAAGCAATTTCCACTAAGATCAGGACCACGTCAAGGATGGTGTCTCTTTCCAGTTGTGCACTGCAAGTCCTAGCTAATACAATATGATAAGGAAAGGAAATAAAAGGTATTCAGGTTGGGGAGGAAGAAACAAAACTGTCCATTTTCACAGATAGCATGGCTCTCTATGTAGAAAGTATGTGTAAGACTTGGATGAATTTTTGAAGCAGTGAACAAGTGAATAAATGACATTTTGTTGAACAGCTGAGTGACCTAGATTAATTTGGGGCGCATGTGGGTACGTATCTGGAGAGATGAAGCTTGATTCCAAAGGACTCTTCCAGATACTATTGATTTTACTTTTTATTTTTTTTTCTTTACAAAATTAAATCCTTTTTCTGTGTCTTTTTTTTTTCCCTTTTTTTGAGAATAGCTTCTCCATGTTGAAGAGCTGTTTAATCTTCTTTTCTTAAAAGACATTTCAAAAAACAGTGGCTGGCATTGAAGTGTGTTGACATAGGTGGGTAGGAGAATGTAAACTTCTCGATGGTTTACTGTACTAATTTTCCTTTTCACAAGTGAAATACTCCGCATGCTGGTATTATTATTTCCAATCAAGCATTAAATGAACAGCACATCAGAAATGAGTAAACATATAAGCTTTTAACTCTGCAAAATTCCACACAAACACAATATTAACTTCTATAATTAACAACTGAAAGTTGATTCTTTAGGTTCTAATGTGGTAGAGCTCAATCTTGCACTACTTTCTGAATTTCATCCCCTTTCTTGCTTTTCAAAAATACTGACTTCCCTGAGTTTTTATTTTCTCCTCAGCATGCCTATCAGAGGGCAAAAACAAATACTAATAGCTTGCAATTTCTGTCTCCAAGTCCAGCTCTAATTGTTAAAATGCATGTGCAATGTCACAGAAAGAACTTGGAACACCAGAAATGCCCATCACTATTTAGACTTGATTCATTAGGAAAAACAAAGAAGTTATGTTCCTATGTGTGTTTTTTTTTTTTCTCCTGTACTGTTATGCAATGTTGCCAAAACTTTACCTTCTTTAGGGTAAATCAGCACTAACAAGGATTTAAACCTTCATCTGGGAAACTAAACGTACGCTCCAATGCTATTCCTATAATGACTGATAGACGAGGTGGCAGCTGTCACCAACAAATGTCTCTAATGCTTTAGTGTAGTGTCTATTCAGCAGCTGAATACAAGACACAGCTTGACACTCATAATGGCTGCCAAAAGTTTCATTGCCTTGATATTGCCTTTGTCTTTGAAAGACACAGTTTTCCCCAGGCATGGTCAGTAACAGAAACAGTTTTGTCTTTTCTACTAGACAGAATCAGAGCTGCTCCCTGTGAAGTGGACACATTACGCTGCTCAGAGAGGGGTGCATCTCAGAAAGACATTCTCATCAAAGGGGGGTTATGTTCTTTGATCAAATGCATCTTCAAGGTCAACTATGTTACAGTTAAAAGAGAGAGAGGAAAAAAAAGTGACATATATATTGGATGTCAAAAATCCCCTTGGTAAAATTACTGTTTCTGACTATTTGAAAATTTGGGGTTCTATTGTTAAAATCAAACTGAACATTTATACATGTGACAGCTCAGTGTCTCCAGTTTTGTTTTGTTTTTAGCCAAGATTGCACAGTTTTGTTTTGTTTTTGTTTTTGTTTTTCCCCATAGAGAATGAGTGTTGCCTATGTATCCTAGAGTAAGTCAACATTCTATCTTCTGAAATATAATCATGACAGCATTTTAACCTTCCTCTTGAGAATTTTGGTTCTGGTGACAGGAGAAAGGGAAGTGTGTCAAGGCTTTCATCATATATTGTGTAGAAACAGCTCTTGTTCTGTATCAAAAACTTTGATTTCTGGATTAAATAGTCTTCAACGTTCTCCAGTGAGAATTTGAGTTTGATTTCCCTAGAATTTTATGCTTAATTAGAGGAGACAAAACCATTGGAAGGAAAAATGGAGAACTAAGATGCTAAGGGGCTGGAGTGATGAGGGCTGTCCTATTTTTGAAAGTAATAAGGAGGAGTGTGTGGGCTTGAGAGAAACCCAGATTAAATGAGGTTTCAGTGTCTCCTTGAAAATGAAAATCTTTGAGCTTGTATTGGATAAACTTCTTTGGTGAGATCTTCCCTTATGAAACTTTCTTTTATTCATTTACTAGTAAAAATCATTCAGTAAACTTTAACAGCCTGTAGTTCTACTCTACTTAAAAGAAAGGTCTCTATGTAGTATTATATCACCTGAAATTCTTGTAAATCTCTACGAGAAGCAATAATGTATCCAGAAGCCTGGAATTCCAAGATCTACTTTTGTATTTTATTCTACCATAAATAGAGATAATGCAAGACTAAAATAAAGTTTCTTTTATAAAGAAATATATATATTCTCTCTATATGCTATTTTACCTTTTATCTCTAATCATTAGATATTTTTTATTCCTTTACCTTTAACCATTTTTATCATGGTATATTTTCTTTAACTTAAGCTATCGTCCTGACAATTACATGGACAAATACAGATATGAATATCTGCCTGGGACAAGGTCAGCAGTCTCTTTCCAGGGGGTATAGCAAACCTAGCCCTTCCATTGATAAATTTGTTAAATCAGAAGTTTAGCCTCTAGGCTAAGAAACTTTGCTATGATCAATATACCAAAAGCCAATATATCATTTAGCTACCAGGGACATACCCACATTTACTAGGTTTGTAAGATTATTGTATGAAACCAGAATGATGATTTATCCATTTAAAATAAGATTTATCATGACCCACAGATGGAAACCTCCAAGTTAGTAAGTACACGTTACCCTTACTTGGTCAAGTCGTATTGAGTACAAGTTCCTAAACACACCATGTCTTCATATTGTCATACCTTTCTAACTTGTGTCCCTGAGTTTTTCTCAGCGCACAACATTCTCTAGAGGGAAATCCCTAAATTAAATTTCAACCATATAACTCTGCTGCAAAAAAACAAAAACAAAAACAAACAACAACAACAAAAAACCCTTTAAGATAGCCACACTACAATCAGGATAATGTCTATGTTCCATAACCTAATTTTCCATAGACCAGAATGATTTGGCTTCTGCCTGTCTCCCTACCCATTTCTTTCACAGATCCCTTCTACCTTGGAAGTCTCTACTTCAGAACACTGACTTTCTTTAATTTCTTGAAAATGTTGTGCTCTCTCTCAGCTCAGATCTTTGCCCATGTTATTCTTCTCCCTAGAAGAGTGTTGCTACATGCTCGTCCCCCTCCGCCCGGCTAGCTATCTTTTCATCTTAGCTTAATGAAATTTCTTCCAAGAGGTATTCCCTGATCCCATTTTAAATATTAAGTATATTACATGCCCCTGATACACACCCATTGTAAGATCCTGATCCCTATAGTCATAACACTCATCACATTTTATTGCAAGCAGTTTTGTTAACTGTGTAAGTTCTTCCCTAGAGTGTAAGCTCAGTGAGAATGGGGACAATGGCTGTCTTGCTTCTTTTTATCATCTATCATAATTTACCTCATTATAGAAGGCTCTTAAAATATTGGTGAGTGAATAAAAAACCCTCTCAATGTCAGTTTCTGATTTTAAAATAATTTTAATATCCCATGAGAGAATCTGAAGTTCAGTATGAGAAGTACATGTTTTCTCTACAATAATTGGATTTCCATGGGGATTCAAATCAGAAACAGAATCTAGATATTGGACAGGAAACAGATCAAGGAGATGAATTTAGCTTTAAAGACACCCAGGGAAGATAGCCTGATGCATCTCTCTGACCATGAGTTCACCCCCAACAATAGCTACCAAACATGTTAGACCACTGGCTAAGGTGCCCTTTCCTCAGTAGTTATTTAGAAGGGCCTAGGGAAAATCTGCTTCTTTGATTCTCTCTCATATACACTATCCCAGTGATTGATAAATTTACCCCTGGCTGACATAATCTTTCTTCAAATATATTGAAATTATGGTTCTATTCTCAGAGGCAGCTTGCTTTATATTCCCAAAGATCTGGAAAGGATGCTATTCATTGTTCTTGAACTGTCAAATGCATATACAAAGTAAATAATTCCTGAATAAATTAATTAAATGACACAGACATTCTTGATAATACTGGAAAAGTTATTTAAGGTCAATAGATAAAAACAATGTCTGTAATTCATGATCACATAGGAAATTTTGCAAAAATATAGATGATTCTTTTCTCAGATAGATAAATTCAGTAAATAATGAAATGATCAAGGATTTTATAGAAATCAACAAATTTCAAAAAAATCAGATTCTTTGATTTTTTGTTTTTTTCCTTTACTTAATGAATATAGCATCCAGATAATAGACTTTGGCATTTTCACTTTTATAATCTTACTATAAGATTGTATGGATTAGGTGTTTTAGGCAGCAATTATTTCCTTAGATGAGCTATGCTAGATTTCAATGTTTATAGTACAATGTGTGTGTGTGGATATGTATTTATATCGATTCATGTGAATAGATATGATTATGAATCAGATATCAGATATCTCCTGATATGAAATAAGCAAAGTTTGTTGTCTCCCTGAAGGCTTCATTCTAATCTCATCTTTACTGGCAATACATTCTTATCAGACATTTCACAGAGTATTTAATTTATGATGCTACAAAAATACATGAACATACTTAAATTTGAGGACTCTAAAATCTAGATTATGCAAAATTTCCAACTTGGTTGAAGACCATTTTAATTAAACTGCACTTTCTAGCTTTAAGCCATAATTTCTATAACTTAGATTTTCTTTATAGCCAGTACATAGATACATATATGTCCATAATTCTAATAGTTAGTGAAATTATGACCAAAAGAAGCAATATCTTAGTAAAAATAGAAATGACTTGACTCAGTAACTGAAAAGATTTCTGTCTGGTACAAGTTGTGCATACCAATGTACAAGTTTTTTAAAAAGTATAGTTTATTTACTATATACTCATTTTTTTCTGTTTATTAGATACTGTTTAAAAAACTAGAGATAATAGGAGTAAGTAAGGCTGATGTGGTACTTATCCTCATGGGACTTAGAGTCCAGTATTTAACACAGCTGTTAAACAAATATTTATTTATAATTATGATACATACTATGCAGGAAAAGATCAGAGGAACCATTCAGGAAATTTCCAATAAAAGAATCATATAATATGTGATCTTTTGTAACTGTTTTTGTTTTAGCATAAGTTTTAGCAAACTTAGCATAATGTTTCCAAGGTTTATCCATTTTTTTTTTAAGATTTTATTCATTTGACAGAGATCACAAGTAGGCAGAGAGGCAGGTAGGGAGAGAGAGGAAGGGAAGCAGGCTCCCTGCTGAGCAGAGAGCCTGATGAGGGGCTCTATCCCAGGACCCTAAGATCATGACCTGAGCCAAAGGCAGAGGCTTTAACCCACTGAGCCACCCAGGTGCCCCTATCCATGTTTTATCATCTATCTGTACTTCTTTTTACTGGCAAATAACATTCCACTGTGTGGATGCATCATATTTTATTAATGGAATTCTTGCTGTGTCCTTTGGTAGAACCATGCTATGGAATCCAAGCCATCCAGACCCATAGAGCCTAGAATTTCAGGGAAGAGAAGTACACATTTTCTAAGTGAGTCCACTGGGCATGATAGAAGCAGGGTCACTTCTACTTTACCCTGCGGTTCTTGAACCATATTCTACCTGTTAAGATACAACACTCATGATTGTCATTGATTTAGGGCATATACCACATTTTGGGGGATGGTTCTCTTTCTTCTCAGGGTCTTCACTCCAAGATTGCAGCTCAAAAAGTGTTTATCCTTTTGTAAACTGGCAGCTTCTGAGCAGTATGGTATGTGAGAAGACTAATGGATCCCATGGTTATGTACCCAATACCGAACCTCATTTGCTCCAAAGCAGATCATTCTGTCCAATGAAATATGCAGGATTCTATGTTGGTGACTCAAACACTGTAAACCTTTGGAAGGTGGTATTAGCTGAAGCCCTGTGGAAAGAATAAGCAAATTCATATTCAGAATATTGGTTGGTATTTGTCAAGATGATTATTTTCCCTTGCAAGGTAGATGTGTTCAATGACAATCAACCTGTCGCCAACTCACTAGTTGGTCTTCTTAAGTGATGCTGCTCTTGTTAGTCTACACTGTGAGCATTTCAGTCACTTGGTGACAGCAGTGCCTGCATTGGCATTAGTAAGTGAGAATTTGTGCTATTCAATCTATTTACAGACTCCATTTTTGCCTCCATGGGCCATTGTACTGGTGTTGAGGTGGATCATGATAGTGTTTGGCTATTATCAGCTACCCATTATGATGTACTTGGCTGTATGGTAAATTTTCAATGGCTGATGCTTTGTAGAGGCTACTAATATGATACAAAGATTTTCATACTTTTTGTTCTGTAAAATCTATTTACATGCCTCTTCCCCAAAATTTCTTGTTTTCAATTTTCCAATTATTTTTCATTCACATCACTGATCACCCAAAACATTTGCCACTGCCCATTAATCGCTCTCTATTCTTGCTTCATCCCTCTTTTCTTTCCACACAAAGTGAATGAACAGGTGCCTAGCATTTGGGAAGCTTTTTTTTTTTTCCCCCCTCACTGCTGCTTTTCAGGCCACTGGAGTGTTGAAGAAATTTTGTATTGCACTCACATCTGAGCTGACTATTTTGTGAACCAAGTCAGCCTTTTTTCTTCTCCTACAGTTGGTCATTAGGGATACCCCCTTCCTGACTTGTGTCCATAAGCATGAGCTAAGGATAAATGAGTTGAGGGGAGATGATGCCATGGTCTCTGAGTCATCTGCTTATGTATCTTACTTGTGCTTCTGATCCTGTTTATCATTCTATCGTATGATAAATTGCTGTTGACCTCACATAAGTTTATTACTTTGTGTATCTAACCACTCAGATTTTGAAGAATAGTTCTAACTGCGTGGTCTCTGTATGTCCCAAAGTCAGGCTCTCCATCACCAAGACCCACTAGGAATTCAAGACCTACAATTTGAATGTTATATTTACTGCTGGAAAGGGCATTGTCATGCAGGTGACTTATTAGGAAGTACTTTTGGGAATAATACTTACAAAAGATGGGACAAAGCAATTTTGGACAAAGAGAATTTAAACTGTGTTGAAGAAGAGTGTCCTCAGCTAAGCTCTTAGGGATCTTTGAGGCTGAGTTTTTCAGAGATATTCCAAAATGAGATAAGGGCTTTGGTCTTTATATCCATGTGTTTACCCTTATTGGAAGCTGACTTCCCAGGAAGGGCTTTGCCCTTAGACAAAGCAAACATGGGAACTGACTCAGTTATGGAAACTGGGAAAATGATCTGCATACTCAGGGATAGATCAGGGTGGTGCACCAAAATTTTTGAGACCTGTCCCACTCCTAAATAGACATTTTTTTTTTTTAAAGAACACAGATGAAGACTAAACATTGCTGTCCATATTTGGTATTTTTCTCTTCTTTCTATTGCCTTTTTAAAAGTTCTGTGCATGCTATAAACCTATGTAAATATAAGTTGCACCTTTCAAATACCCAAACTTCTGACTGTCCTTACCAAAAACTGTTTTCAAGAGAAATCAGTAAAGGGATAGAGGAACCAGGACAAGAAAGGGGAAGAATTTCTATGAGACTGGGGTTCAGACAGTATTCCACAGAGGGTTGTTTCTCCTGATCTTGGAGGATGACTCTGGTGTAAATCACACTTCAGATGTTGGAATTCTACTTCCAAAGCTCTACATCCTGCAGTCTTTTGTTAGCTGGGTTGTAAACTCCAGGTTTCCAGGCCTCTGCTCTGAAGACAAACAGGCCCAGCTACCTCTGCACAGCACACAGAAGAGAATCAGAGATGTGGGCCCAAGAGGCAAACACACAACAAAAAAGAAGACAGCACATTGAAAGAGTCAAAAACTACAGGCAGAGGGGAATATGGAATGAATACCAACAGTGTTGGCTATGAGGAGTGCTGTGGAACATCCATTTCAAGAGTAATGATTTAGGGGCATCTGGGTGGCTCAGTCAGTTAAGCATCTGGCTTTGGCTCAGGTCATGGCCTAGGGATCCTGGGATTGAGCCCCATCTCGGGCTCCCTGCTCAGCAGGGAGTCTGCTTTTCCCTATCCCTTTGCCCTAGCTCCCACTTGTGCTCTCTCTCTCAAATAAATAAGTAAAATCCTTAAAAAATAATGATTTATAATCTAAACTACTTCATTTATCTATTTTTAAAAATTTTATGGTTCTTGTTTGTTGGTTTGTTTACTCTCTAACACTCGGAGGTATTAGACTATTAAATAACCCTACCTTTATCCATTAGATAGGGTGATGCCTCACCTTTTTGCTTAGAATGTTTTACTTTCACTTTTTTCCAAGTTGATGCAGAAAATTAATGTGATTTTTGTATTGATCTAATTTATTGATTTTGGAAATTGGAGAACACCTCCGAGATATTTCAAGTATCAAAATGTCAAGTAAAGGCCTGAACTATTAGGAAACATTTCAGTTTTTATGTGGAATAGATAAGATGCCAAGAGCTTGCAAAAGAAGATAAGACCTTGGAGAATAATAACCTCTAATTAAGGGAGAGTGTTACATTCATAGGCTGATTCCTTCCATATCTCCTGCTAATATCTCTTCTGCCTGACTTAGGATTTCTCTTGTTATAATACTTGCAAGAGAGCAGGAATTCGAATAAGGCAGTGAAATGCCAAAATGAGAGTAAAGGGGTGTGTGTGTATTTGAGTGTGTGTGAGTGTGAGTCTGTGTGAGATTTATATGCATTTCAAGTCCAAAGCTAGTTCTTTGAACCAGGTTGGAGATCTCATAGTCTTGTCTCCATTAAATAGCAAACATCAAGGCATAAATAAAATATTCTATGATTTTAAAGTCAAATTAAATCCATCTTCTTTTTGGTATTTTATAATCCCGAAAGTCCATTGAGGCTCAAAGATATGGAGTGGTTCTGATCCTTTAATCAGGATTTCTAAGGACTAACTTCCTTTTAAAGCCTTTTGGCTAAATGACCATATTTATGGCCATTTCTCAGGATCATTTTCCACTTTTCGCCTGTATCATGCAATTGTTATTTAACAAATTGATATTCCACATTAAACAACCTATTAATGCAATGCATATATACATATTCAGTGTATGAGTATGCTGTGTTTCTTTCTGATAATTTTCTTTTTTTTAAATTTTATTTATTTATTTGACAGACAGAGATCACAAGTAGGCAGAGAGGCAGGCAGAGAGAGAGAGGAAAGGAAGCAGGCTCCCTGCTGAGCAGAGAGCCCAATGCGGGGCTCGATCCCAGGACCCTGAGACCACGACCTGAGCTGAAGGCAGAGACTTAACCCACTGAGCCATCCAGGAGCCCCTCTGATAATTTTCTGAAGGGCATATATTAACATATAGTTCTTTCAGTTAAAGTCTTTAATAGGTTTTCATTGCTTTTGGGAAAATTGACAACCTCCTTCCATAAGGAGGTTGCCACCCAGGTTTTGCCTAGTTCTCCGCCTTCTTTTGGTATATATATTATATATTATATTATATTATATTATATTATATTATATGTTTTATATATATATATCTACACACACATGCACATACACACACATATATAACACAAATAAAATATACAAAAATATATATTATGTGTATATATTATAAGTATGTAAGTATACAAATGCATACATATTTTAATTTTAACTTGTCATGTTCATTACTGTACTGAGTCAGGAGAGGGAGAAGCAGACTCCCCTCTGAGCAAGGAGCCTGAAGCAGGACTTGATTCCAGGATCCTGGGACATGACCTGAGCAATAGGCAGACGCTTAACCGACTGAGCCACCCAGGGGCCCCACACTCCTGTTTTTCAGACCTTTTCTCATGTCCAGAACATTTTTAAAGCTTCCTTTGCCTGTTTCCTGGCAGGATGAGTTGAGAGATCTCTTCCATTCTTCTGCATGTAAATAATATTGCACCTGTTCCACTGGGTTGCAATTGTTCGTTCACTTGTGTTTCTGTCCTATCATAATTTGTCAAAAGTATTTTACCAAACATATATCATGTTCCAGTCCCTGGGCTTGTGGTACAAAGATGAACGAAATAATCTCTGGTCTTTAGGAGCTCCAAAAGAATCACGATTATATTATAACATAAATACAAGCGAGATGTGAAAAAGAACCATAAGAACGTATATGACTAATGATTCGGGAGGAAGGGGCAGTTTGAAAAGGCGATGGATGAAGGGTGACATTCAAGCTACACATGGAATAATGAGGACTTTTTTTGGACTGAGTTCAGGAGTGAAGAGAGTATTCTATACACGAAACAGAACAGTCAGAGGAAAGTCAGGATGACATTTGGTAGTGTTTCTAGAACAAATAATAATTTGAGTCAATGAAGAAACTAAATCTATGTGAAATGAACAAGGTTTCTTGTTGTTTCATTATTTCCCTTTCTTTTATAATGTTCATAAATGTACTGTTTTGAAATAGGACATCATTTTTCGTCGTATTATCAGGTAATTGAGAAAAAAATAGAATGCATTAATACAGCCGCTATACCACCATTCAGAAATAACACTGGCTACGTTTGGTGAACATTTCTGTATGCTTCTCTGTGGTGTATGGGGTTGGGACAGAGGGGAGAAGGGTAAAAGGGAAAGAGAGGGTGTTTTTTAAGAATGGGATCATGATATTTAAGACATTTACAATAGAGAAGTGTTAAATTTACTTTATGAAAAAGAAATGTGAAGCATCACTGTTTAGGTAACTTATTTACTTATGTATTTTTACTGTGATATGCAGTACGTTCAACAATGTCTCTTTAAGATTAAGTAAAAATATGATCATTTATAAAGGGAACAGAGACTTATTTTTATCATTTATTTATTTATTTAAGGTTTTTTTTTTTTTTTTTTTTTTTTTTTATTTGACAGAGAGAGATCACAAGTAGGCAGAGAGGCAGGCAGAGAGAGAGAGAGGAGGAAGCAGGCTCCCAGCCGAGCAGAGAGCCCATGCGGGACTCGATCCCAGGACCCCGAGATCATGACCTGAGCCGAAGGCAGCAGCTTAACCCACTGAGCCACCCAGGTGCCCCAGAGACTTATTTTTAAAAACAATTTCAGTAAATGACAGTAGAGATCAACTTCCTGCCACAAACTTCTAGTCAATTAACAGTTTTACATTTTCTTGCACACCATGGGCAGTCAACTTTATTTTTGCTTTTATTAGATTTATTTTGTTAGTTATTTCACTAAGATTCTATTCTAAAGTAAATTTCTCCATTGCTGTGATTTATGTATTCATTTATTGTTATGTGGGATTTTGTAGCTATTTCCTTATCTCAGGGAATTTTGACCTCTGTTATTATAGAGGAGTCTACAGCCAGCCTGATGCATACCCCTCCCAATAAGTAGCTTGTGTTTTAGACCTGAATAAACTAAGTATTTTTTCTTTACTTTAAAATTATATAACAATATAAAAATAAAAAATAAAATTATATAACAATATAAAATCATATAACAATATAAATCAAAGCCATTAATATGGCTGTGATTTTGATCATTTTATATCATTTTATATCATTGTTTGTAGCTGAGTTCAGTGGGAATCAGAAGTGTATCTATGATGTGTAACAATAAAAACTCTTTCCTTCTCTGTACTTTTCAAATTTTATTATACAAGGTAGAAGTCTTTTCCTTATTTGGTGCTGCTGGTGACTTTTGGCCAAAAAAAAGCCTCTATGTTTTCCAACACACTTGGGTGTTAGATAAGGGTCTCTGATCAGGGGTGCCTGGGTGGCTCAGTCAGTTAAGTGTCTGCCTTCTGCTTAGGTCATGATCTCAAGGTCCTGTGATTACGCCCTGCATGGGTTCCCTGCTCAGCGGGGAGCCTACTTCTCCCTCTCCATCTGCCCCTCCCCCTTGACAAGTTCTCTCTCTCTCTCTCTCAAATAAATAAATAAAAGATTTTTTTAAAGTCTGTGATTATAGTTCACATTGCCATCAATATCTAAAAGACCACTAGTTTGAGTAACAAATGACTCTTTTTTTTCTTTCCCTGCCACGTTTTTAGCATCTAGAACAGTGCCGGGTTAGACCAAGAATTTACTTATTTTTTATTATTATTATTATTATTACTATTAAAGATTTAATTTATTTATTTGACAGACAGATATCACAAGTAGGCAGAGAGGAAGGCAGAGAGAGAGAGAGAGAAGGAGGAAGCAGGCTCTCCACAGAGCAGGGAGCCTGATGTGGGGCTCCATACCGTGCTCCATCCCAGGATCCTGGGACCATGACCCAAGCCAAAGGCAAAAACTTTAACCCACTAAGCCACCCAGACAACTCAGACCAAGAATTTTTTAAACATTTGTTGAACAAAGAAAAAATAAATGAGCAATTGATATTAGATTATGAGGTAAGAATCACCTATTGGAAATATTTTATTGCAAAATTTTCACAATGGTATTATTTGCCTCATTTTGAATCTTCCAGGTTTTATTTTACTTTCCTTCATTTCACTACTATATTGAGGAGTTGTCAAACTATTTTTTCCCCTGCATTTTCATCTTGAATATGTTTATAAGGCTAAAAAAATTTGTTTAATAATTCTCTAGTAAGCTTTCTTTTTCCTTTATTCAAAAAGGTATTTTAAAAGTTATAAGACTTTTGTCTAAGTTCTAACACTAAAGAGCTTGGAGTTCATCACTCCCATTTTTTACAAAAAGAACAAGCTGTACACATTGGAAATTAATCACTTTACTTAGATTTTTCAAAGAACTGATGTCAGGGCAAACCACCACCCAGAATCTGGAAAGGCCTTAAGATATAGCACCTAAGATCTGCTTACTTAAAAGGGAAGTCACTAAAGCCATAATCTGAAGATACAAGAGGAAAAACAAAAAGCAAAACAAAATCAACTCTGTCTAAAGAACAATGATAAAAATTATGCCAAGCTTCTTGTCAAAAATCATGCAAGTCAATAGAGAATGGACTGAGGTATTGAAGAAGGTGCAACAAATTAGAATTGTGTACATTCCGCAAAATTATTGGCAAAAGTAAAGGAGAAATAGGGTTTTTCAGAAAAACAAAAACTGGGGAAATTTGTTGACTTGTCTTCCAAGAAATGTTAAATGAATTTCTTCAAGCATAAGGAAAATAATAGAAGTAAGAAACTTGGATTTACATAAAGGTAGGAAGAGTGCATGAATATAATAAATAAAAAATAAAATACTATTTTATTTTTCTTATTCTTTTTTATTTTATTTATTTATTTTTAAGATTTTTATTTATTTATTTGACAGAGAGAAATCACAAGTAGTCAGAGAGGCAGGCAGACAGAGAGAGAGGGAAGCAGGCTCCCTGCTGAGCAGAGAGCCCAATGCAGGACTCGATCTCAGGACCCTGAGATCATGACCTGAGCCGAAGGCAGCGGCTCAACCCACTGAGCCACCGAGGCACCCCTCTTATTCTTTTTTAAAGTGTTTATTTATTTATATTTTAAGATTTTATTAAAATCTTTTTTAAAGTGTTTATTTATTTATATTTTAAGATTTTATTTATTATTAATATTATTATTATTTATTTATTTATTTGAGAGAGAGTGTGAGAGATCACGAGGAGGGAGAGGTAGAGGAAGAAGCAGAGCCCCCCCCATGAACAGGGAGCCCGATGTGGGGATTGATTGACCTTGGGATTGTGTCCTGAGGTAGGCAGACCCTCAACTGACTGAGCCACCTAGGCACCCTCTCATTCTTTTTGTTGTTGTTGTTAAGATTTGTTTAGAGAGAGGGATAGAGCAGGAGCAGGAGGAGCAGAGGAAGAGGGAGAGGGAGTCTCAACCAGTCTCTGTGCTCAGCACAGAGCCTCATGATGGCCTGGATCTCACAACCCTGAAATCACAAACTCAGCCAAAACCAAGAATCTGATGCTTAACCAAATACACCATCCAGGTCCCCCTATTTTTCTTATTCTTAATTGAACGAAAAGATAACTGTATCTTTAAAGCAATAAGAATAACGTATCAAGCAGTTATAACATGAATAAATGTAGTGAGTGACAGCAGTGCTATAAGGAACAAAAAGAGAGCAACTGGGAATGCTTCATTATAACATGCCTTGACTCCTCATAAAGCAGTATAGTGTTATTTGAAGGTTGGACTTAGATTATATTATTACAAAATATATATTGTAAACTCAAGGAAAATCATTGGGGAACTGGTTGATTCTGGGAGAGGGACAGGACAATAAGATGTAACTTCAGCATCTTGCAGTACCGGGAGATAAGAAGGTGCTGAAAAATAAAAGAATTAAAAAAATAAAAGAATAAAAATAAGAGACACACAGTAATGAGAGTATGTAAAAGGGACACAAGAGGGAACTGAAAGAGCTGCCAGTGGCCAAAGCTGGAACAATTTGAACAACATAAATAAAATAGAATGGATTATAATAGAAAGTATAAAACAAATATCCATAGTCCATTCTGATAGGAAGAAAAGATTGATTAAAATGAGAAGAATAGACAAGTCTCTTGAAGTATCAAATAATTTATGTAGATTCCCACCTCCTTTAAGAACGTAGAGCCTAACTCTTTACTTCTTTCCTGTGGGATGCATAGCGTGACTTTCCTTCAAAGTCTACCATATGGAAAGGGGAAAAAGACTAACCTCACATTGGAAAAGCCTGGCAAACACTACCTTAACCAGATAATCAAGGTCAACATCATTAGTGATAAGTCATATAAATTGCAAAATTCTTAATATGATGTGATGAGAAAAACATCTGACAAACACCAACAGGGGGACATTTGACTTAATACCTGAGCAGTATTTGTCACGATCACCAAAAAAGTAAGCAAAATCTCAGAATCTAGAGGAACCTAAAGAGACATGATGACTAAATGTAATGTGGTATCCTGGATGGGATCCTGAAATGGAGGGGGGGAGTACATTAATTAAAACCCAGGACATCTGAATAAAGTATGGATTTATCTTAATAATAATGTATCAACATTAGCTCGTTAATTATCAGAAAATCAGACATGAATGTTTAGTATTTAATGTGATAGTAATCAATAACAGCATCCTTGTCAAGAATAAAAGCAAGCATTATTAGTGGATATACATTTCTTTCTTTCTTTTTTTTTAAAAAATTTTTAATTTATTTGTCAGGGAGAGAGAGCGAACACAGGCAGACAGAATGGCAGGCAGAGGCAGAGGGAGAAGCAGACTCCCTGCCGAGCAAGAAGTCCAATGTGGGACTCGATCCCAGGACGCTGGGATCATGACCTGAGCCAAAGGCAGCTGCTTAACCAACTGAGCCACCCAGGCGTCCTGTGGATATACTTCTAAACTTGGTAACTTATTATGTTTTTGATTATCTCATTAAACTTCATCACCGTTTTAGGATTTTAGAGCCACCTAATTTTAGAGACAAATACTGGAAGAATCTTGGTGATGGAGAGTACAAGTGATAAGGAAAAGGATTGCATTTTTATTTCATATAATTTCATAAAGAGAATCTGAAATATGTGGCTGTAGGTGAACAGTACACTTACCTGGTAGTTGAAAAACAGAGTGGAAAGAAATAATCTTCTAAAACTAGCATTTTCTCTGCTTAATTCTTTATTATAACAGATGCTTCATATTCTCTTTTCAGTTTAATGAGCAAGGAAATCCAAATTCTGAATCTTTAGTCAAATTCATGGCATCGCTGAGCAGGAGTTCACTCTGTTAATAAGAGTAGTCTTATCTACAGAAAAAAATGAAAGTAGTAGAGAGTTGCCATATAGCCCAAACCCAATTCGAAAATTCTGGCAGTTTTTTGCTTTATAGGTTATATTGTATATTACATCAAAAACTGTTAAATACTTTTAGCAACTTGTTTCTTTTGACATAAAGTTTCCCTCACTAGGTTAAGGCATTTGTCTTGGATTCTATTTTATCTTATTTTCTTGAAGTTAAACCATCTATCTTTTACAAGATTTTGCCTATTTTTAAACCCTTAATTTTTATTATTTTAATGTAACTTTATTTTCTACCTTTTGTAACAAACACACTGCTGGATTTTATAAAATTTTAATTTTTATTTTGTAATGTTGAGTTAAATCTATTTTTTTTATTATTTATTTATTTATTTTTTTTTTATTTTTTATTTTTTATAAACATATATTTTTTATATACATATATTTTTATCCCCAGGTCTGTGAATCACCAGGTTTACACACTTCACAGCACTCACCAAATCACATACCCTCCCCAATGTCCATAATCCCACCCCCTTCTCCCCAACCCCCTCCCCCCGGCAACCCTCAGTTTGTTTTGTGAGATTAAGAGTCACTTATGGTTTGTCTCCCTCCCAATCCCATCTTGTTTCATTTATTCTTCTACCCACTTAAGCCTCCATGTTGCATCACCACTTCCTCATATCAGGGAGATCATATGATAGTTGTCTTTCTCTGCTTGACTTATTTCGCTAAGCATGATACGCTCTAGTTCCATCCATGTTGTTGCAAATGGCAAGATTTCATTTCTTTTGATGGCTGCATAGTATTCCATTGTGTATATATACCACATCTTCTTGATCCATTCATCTGTTGATGGACATCTAGGTTCTTTCCATAGTTTGGCTATTGTGGACATTGCTGCTATAAACATTCGGGTGCATGTGTCCCTTTGGATCACTACATTTGTATCTTTAGGGTAAATACCCAATAGTGCAATTGCTGGGTCATAGGGCAGTTCTATTTTCAACATTTTGAGGAACCTCCATGCTGTTTTCCAGAGTGGCTGCACCAGCTTGCATTCCCACCAACAGTGTAGGAGGGTTCCCCTTTCTCCGCATCCTCGCCAGCATCTGTCATTTCCTGACTTGTTGATTTTAGCCATTCTGACTGGTGTGAGGTGATATCTCATTGTGGTTTTGATTTGTATTTCCCTGATGCCAAGTGATATGGAGCACTTTTTCATGTGTCTGTTGGCCATCTGGATGTCTTCTTTGCAGAAATGTCTGTTCATGTCTTCTGCCCATTTCTTGATTGGATTATTTGTTCTTTGGGTGTTGAGTTTGCTAAGTTCTTTATAGATTCTGGACACTAGTCCTTTATCTGATATGTCGTTTGCAAATATCTTCTCCCATTCTGTCAGTTGTCTTTTGATTTTGTTAACTGTTTCCTTTGCTGTGCAAAAGCTTTTGATCTTGATGAAATCCCAGTAGTTCATTTTTTCCCTTGCTTCCCTTGCCTTTTGCGTTGTTCCTAGGAAGATGTTGCTGCGGCAGAGGTCGAAGAGGTTGCTGCCTGTGTTCTCCTCAAGGATTTTGATGGATTCCTTTCATACATTGAGGTCCTTCATCCATTTTGAGTCTATTTTTGTGTGTGGTGTAAGGAAATGGTCCAATTTCATTTTTCTGCATGTGGCTGTCCAATTTTCCCAGCACCATTTATTGAAAAGGCTGTCTTTTTTCCATTGGACATTCTTTCCTGCTTTGTCGAAGATTAGTTGACCATAGAGTTGAGGGTCTATTTCTGGGCTCTCTATTCTGTTCCATTGATCTATGTGTCTGTTTTTGTGCCAGTACCATGCTGTCTTGATGATGACAGCTTTGTAATAGAGCTTGAAGTCCGGAATTGTGATGCCACCAACGTTGGCTTTCTTTTTCAATATCCCTTTGGCTATTCGAGGTCTTTTCTGGTTCCATATAAATTTTAGAATTATTTGTTCCATTTCTTTGAAAAAGATGGATGGTACTTTGATAGGAATTGCATTAAATGTGTAGATTGCTTTAGGTAGCATAGACATTTTCACAATATTTATTCTTCCAATCCAGGAGCATGGAACATTTTTCCATTTCTTTGTGTCTTCCTCAATTTCTTTCATGAGTACTTTATAGTTTTCTGAGTATAGATTCTGTGTCTCTTTGGTTAGGTTTATTCCTAGGTATCTTATGGTTTTGGATGCAATTGTAAATGGGATTGACTCCTTAATATCTCTTTCTTCTGTCTTGCTCTTGGTGTAGAGAAATGCAACTGATTTCTGTGCATTGATTTTATATCCTGACACTTTACTGAATTCCTGTATAAGTTCTAGCAGTTTTGGAGTGGAGTCTTCTGGGTTTTCCACATATAGTATCATATCATCTGCGAAGAGTGATAATTTGACTTCTTCTTTGCCGATTTGGATGCCTTTAATTTCCTTTTGTTGTCTGATTGCTGAGGCTAGGACCTCTAGTACGATGTTGAATAGCAGTGGTGATAATGGACATCCCTGCCGTGTTCCTGACCTTAGCGGAAAAGCTTTCAGTTTTTCTCCATTGAGAATGATATTTGCGGTGGGTTTTTCATAGATGGCTTTGATGATATTGAGGTATGTGCCCTCTATCCCTACACTTTGAAGAGTTTTGATCAGGAAGGGATGTTGTACTTTGTCAAATGCTTTTTCAGCATCTATTGAGAGTATCATATGGTTCTTGTTCTTACTTTTATTGATGTGTTGTATCACATTGACTGATTTGCGGATGTTGAACCAACCTTGCAGCCCTGGAATAAATCCCACTTGGTCGTGGTGAATAATCTTTTTAATGTACTGTTGAATCCGATTGGCTAGTATTTTGTTGAGTATTTTCGCATCTGTGTTCATCAAGGATATCGGTCTATAGCTCTCTTTTTTGGTGGGATCCTTGTCTGGTTTGGGGATCAAGGTGATGCTGGCCTCATAAAATGAGTTTGGAAGTTTTCCTTCCATTTCTATTTTTTGGAACAGTTTCAGGAGAATAGGAATTAGTTCTTCTTTAAATGTTTGGTAGAATTCCCCCGGGAAGCCGTCTGGCCCTGGGCTTTTGTTTGTTTGGAGATTTTTAATGACTGTTTCAATCTCCTTACTGGTTATGGGTCTGTTCAGGCTTTCTATTTCTTCATGGTTCAGTTGTGGTAGTTTATATGTTTCTAGGAATGCATCCATTTCTTCCAGATTGTCAAATTTATTGCCGTAGAGTTGCTCATAGTATGTTCTTATAATAGTTTGTATTTCCTTGGTGTTAGTTGTGATCTCTCCTCTTTCATTCATGATTTTATTTATTTGGGTCCTTTCTCTTTTCTTTTTGATAAGTCGGGCCAGGGGTTTATCAATTTTATTAATTCTTTCAAAGAACCAGCTCCTAGTTTCGTTGATTTGTTCTATTGTTTTTTTGGTTTCTATTTCATTGATTTCTGCTCTGATCTTTATGATTTCTCTTCTCCTGCTGGGCTTAGGGTTTCTTTCTTGTTCTTTCTCCAGCTCCTTTAGGTGTAGGGTTAGGTTGTGTACCTGAGACCTTTCTTGTTTCTTGAGAAAGGCTTGTACCGCTATATATTTTCCTCTCAGGACTGCCTTTGTTGTGTCCCACAGATTTTGAACCGTTGTATTTTCATTATCATTTGTTTCCATGATTTTTTTCAATTCTTCTTTAATTTCCCGGTTGACCCATTCATTCTTTAGAAGGATACTGTTTAGTTTCCATGTATTTGGGTTCTTTCCAAACTTCCTTTTGTGGTTGAGTTCTAGCTTTAGAGCATTGTGATCTGAAAATATGCAGGGAATGATCCCAATCTTTTGATACCGGTTGAGTCCTGATTTAGGACCGAGGATGTGATCTATTCTGGAGAATGTTCCATGTGCACTAGAGAAGAATGTGTATTCTGTTGCTTTGGGATGAAATATTCTGAATATATCTGTGATGTCCATCTGGTCCAGTGTGTCATTTAAGGCCTTTATTTCCTTGCTGATCTTTTGCTTGGATGACCTGTCCATTTCAGTGAGGGGAGTGTTAAAGTCCCCTACTATTATTGTATTGTTGTTGATGTGTTTCTTTGATTTTGTTATTAATTGGTTTATATAGTTGGCTGCTCCCACGTTGGGGGCATAGATATTTAAAATTGTTAAATCTTCTTGTTGGACAGACCCTTTGAGTATGATATAGTGTCCTTCCTCATCTCTTATTACAGTCTTTGGCTTAAAATCTAATTGATCTGATATAAGGATTGCCACTCCTGCTTTCTTCTGATGTCCATTAGCATGGTAAATTCTTTTCCACCCCCTCACTTTAAATCTGGAGGTGTCTTCGGGCTTAAAATGTGTTTCTTGGAGGCAACATATAGATGGGTTTTGTTTTTTTATCCATTCTGATACCCTGTGTCTTTTGACAGGGGCATTTAGCCCATTCACATTCAGGGTAACTATTGAGAGATATGAATTTAGTGCCATTGTATTGCCTGTAAGGTGACTGTTACTGTATATGGTCTCTGTTCCTTTCTGATCTACCACTTGTAGGCTCTCTCTTTGCTTAGAGGACCCCTTTCAATATTTCCTGTAGAGCTGGTTTGGTATTTGCAAATTCTTTCAGTTGTTGTTTGTCCTGGAAGCTTTTAATCTCTCCTTCTATTTTCAATGATAGCCTAGCTGGATATAGTATTCTTGGCTGCATGTTTTTCTCGTTTAGTGCTCTGAAAATATCATGCCAGCTCTTTCTGGCCTGCCAGGTCTCTGTGGATAAGTCAGCTGCCAATCTAATATTTTTACCATTGTATGTTACAGACTTCTTTTCCCGGGCTGCTTTCAGGATTTTCTCTTTGTCATTGAGACTTGTAAATTTTACTATTATGTGACGGGGTGTGGGCCTATTCTTATTTATTTTGAGGGGCATTCTCTGAACCTCCTGAATTTTGATGCTCGTTCCCTTTGCCATATTGGGGAAATTCTCCCCAATAATTCTCTCCAGTATACCTTCTGCTCCCCTCTCACTTTCTTCTTCTTCTGGAATCCCAATTATTCTAATGTTGTTTCGTCTTATGGTGTCACTTATTTCTCGAATTCTCCCCTCGTGGTCCAGTAGCTGTTTGTCCCTCTTTTGATCAGCTTCTTTATTCTCTGTCATTTGGTCTTCTATATCACTAATTCTTTCTTCTGCCTCATTTATCCTAGCAGTGAGAGCCTCCATTTTTGATTGCACCTCATTAATAGCTTTTTTGATTTCAACTTGGTTAGATTTTAGTTCTTTTATTTCTCCAGAAAGGGCTTTTATATCTCTCGAGAGGGTTTCTCTAATATCTTCCATGCCTTTTTCGAGCCCGGCTAGAACCTTGAGAATTGTCATTCTGAACTCTAGATCTGACATATTACCGATGTCTGTATTGATTAGGTCCCTAGCCTTCGGTACTGCCTCTTGTTCTTTTTTTGTGGTGAATTTTTACGTCTTGTCATTTTGTCCAGATAAGAGTAAATGAAGGGGCAAGTAAAATACTAAAAGGGTGGCAACAACCCCAGGAAAATATGCTTTAGCCAAATTAGAAGAGATCCAAAATCGTGAGTGGGGAGAAAGGGGATAAAAAGAGGTTCAAAAAGGAAGAAAGAAAAAAGAAAAAAAAAAAAAAAAAAAAAAGAAAAGAATTTTTTTTTAAAAAAGAAAACACCTAAGAAAAATGTAAAAAAATATATATATATATTAGATAAACTAGTAAAAAATCGTTAAAAAAGAAAAAGGTAACAGTTAAAAAAAAAAAAAATTTTACCCGAAGGCGAGAAAAAAAAAAAATGAAAAAGAAAAAATTAAATTAACTGCAAGACTAAAAAAAATCACAGGAAAAAAGCCATGAGTTCCGTGCTTGGCTTTCTCCTCCTCTGGAATTCTGCTGCTCTCCTTGGTATTGAAACCGCACTCCTTGGTAGGTGAACTTGGTCTCGGCTGGATTTCTTGTTGATCTTCTGGGGGAGGGGCCTGTTGTAGTGATTCTCAAGTGTCTTTGCCCCAGGCGGAATTACACCGCCCTTACCCGGGGCCGGGGTGAGTAATCCGCTCGGGTTTGCTTTCAGGAGCTTTTGTTCCCTGAGCGCTTTCCGTAGAGTTCCAGAGGACGGGAATACAAATGGCGGCCTCCTGGTCTCCGGCCCGGAGGAGCCGAGAGCCCAGGGCCCCACTCCTCAGTGCGCCCTCAGAGAACAGCGCCCAGTTACTCCCGTCTGCCTGACCTCCGGCCGCGCTCCGAGCTCACCGAGCCTGCGACCGGTTCAAGGTAACACGGAGCTGCGAGCTTACTGTCGGCTCTGTCTCTGTAGCCGGCTTTCCCGTTCCAATACCCGCAAGCTCTGCGACACTCAGACACCCCCGATCCTTCTGTGACCCTGCGGGACCTGAGGCCACGCTGACCCCGCGTGGGCTTCGCCCCGGTTTAGCCTCTGGAGCGATGTCCCTCCGCGGAACAGACTTTTAAAAGTCCTGATTTTGTGCGCGGTTGCTCCGCCGCTTGCCGGGAGCCGGCCCCTCCCCCCGGGGTCTATCTTCCCGTCGCTTTGGATTCACTTCTCCGCCGGTCCTACCTTTCAGAAAGTGGTTGTTTTTCTGTTTCCAGAATTGCTGTTCTTCTTCTCTTCGATCTGCCGATGGATTTTCAGGTGTTTGCAATCTTTAGATAAGCTATCTAGCTGATCTCCGGCTAGCTGAAGCAGTCTCAGCTTGCTACTTCTCCGCCATCTTGACTCCTCCCCGAGTTAAATCTATTTGTATTTATTAATAACCTTCATATTTGGACTCATGTCCATCTGGGGAGAGCATTCATTGTCCAACCATGTAAATAATAGAAAATCTCTTAGTTCTAGCACAAAATATTCTCTACTAAGTGAAAAAAGCAACAGAATATTGATAATCTGCAATTTGATTAGAAACACACATACACATACACACACATATATACACAGAAAGTATTTCTGGAAAAATATATGAGAAACTGATAAAAGTTTTTAATATGACAGAAAAGATGTGGGTGGATATATGATATATATATGCACATATATATATATATATGTGCATATATATATTTATTTGTTTTCTGGTTAGTGCTGTTGCTAATATTTGGTCTGTAAGATATCTTTATTGACTTTATCTTCTTTAATAAGCTTAAATTTTGGTTTGCAAACTCTTGTTAGAGAGGATGTTCTTCTCTTTCCTTATAGTTTTAGTTTTTTCCTCCCTAACACCTCAGCTAAAGGGGAATAATTTTTATGTCATTTTTAAACTTTGTACCATATAGATGTAATACTATTTAAAACATTAGATAAATGAAGACAGATGTGCCATGTGGCAGAATGCAAACTTGAAATTGAAAAAAAGAAAAAAAAAGTATAGTTACAGAAAGATAGAACCATATTTTGCATATTTAAATTTGTGCCTGAGATTCTTATTAGCCAAACAGCTCTTTTTGTGTTATCATTATTATTTCAAGAAGGAAGAGGAAGGTAATGAATTAACAACAACAAAATATTGTCCTGGGAGTTGAGATAGTAGGTTTAAGTCCCAGGGATCTCATGGATCAACTGTTTGACCAAGGTAAGGTCTGAATTGACTCAACTACAAATTGGAGTGATTGCTTTAAGTAATGTCTCAAGACCTTCCTAGCCTGAACTCATTTTTGTAACACAATAGCCCCAACTCAAGTGTAAAAGTGTTTTAAAAATGACCTGAATATGTGAAATCGTGATGGTAACTCTTTCTTATAATCAACTAATATTAAATTTATGGAGCCTGAGTTCCTTTGCTAGGGCTTTTGCTTTGATTTTATATTATATTAGTGCTAATATAACTCAGTGATTATGCAAGTTATGAAACATAACTTGGATATCAAAGGGAATAGAGACCTCTTAATAACAATTTTTAAATGAGCTTCAGAAATAATTTTGAGAGAAGTATGACCTTTTTAAAAAAAATTGTACTATCTGAAAATAATTAGACACAAGTGTTCTCTCACTTTTTAGAATTTAGTTACTTTCTCTGCTCATTTGGTTTAGATCATTGTTCCTTTCTCAGGGCTGCTGTAACAAAGTATCACAAATTTTGGGCTGGCTTAAGGTGAAAGAAATATTTATTATCTCCCAGTTCTGGAGGCTACACTTCTAAACAGCCAGGCCAGGCTCCCACTGAAATCTGTAGGAGAAACTCTTTCCTTGCCTCTCATGGCCTTCCTAAGATGGTGGCCGGTCCCTGACATTTGGTGGTTTGTAGCTGCCTTATTCCAGTCTCTGCCTCTGTCACCACAGGTGTTCTTCCCCTCCATTTCTTATCTCTTCTTATAAAGACACAGATTGCATTGCTTTAAGAGCCCACTGTCCACCAATGCAACCTTACCTTATCCCAGCTAATTATATCTGCAGTTGACGCCATTTCTAAATAATGTCAAATTCTGATATATTTGGGGGTGAGGATTCAGCATATGTTTTGGGGGAAGCAACTTGACTCCTAATAATAATGCAAGGCAGATTAAATATGCATAGACATGCAGGCACAAAATAAGTATAAAATCATATTTTAAGTGTAACAAGCAGAGTTGTCGCCATTGATTGATGCAAGGGGATGGTATTGGCAGTTCAGCCTTAGTTCAAAATTAAGTAAACAAGTAGTAAGTCTGGAAAAAAGTGAAGAAATTATTTCTTGACGACTAAGCATCATATCACAATTCTTCCCAGGAAGCAGTTATATATTAAGCTCTTACTTGACTTACAGAAAATAATAGGACACCGTTTGGTATTCTTATTTTTTTTTTCGGCAGAATACATATGGTATATTCATGTAGCTTTCTGCCATTTCATGGAAAAGATAGCACCTGTGATATTCAGACAATAAGAGTCAGGCCCTCATTAGGGCATGCTGTTTGCTGCTGCCCAGGGCTCAGTTGATGACCATGTGAATGATTCACTGGCATCCTGTTAGTAATTTCTGATCAACATGTGGTCCCTGACTACTTTAATACATACCACCAGAATGCATTAACTTCCAAAGCAATTCCTTTTTTCATTAGCTCTCAGACAGGAACCACTTAATTTACACAATAAGATAAGCTATTGGAAGTCTTTAATAACTACTCTTTTTAATCACTGCTGTGGCTTTTATCAAACTTTCAGTATAGAACTTTTTGGGGAGTATTTATTTTTAAAATACCATATTTTTATTTTTTGTAAAATGCTAGACATTTTATATTATTTAAGACATTTTGTTTTGATTCTTTTTTATTTGAACAGCATTATCAATAAAACTCATCAATAAATGACATTTGTGAATATAATTGATTTTTTTTCATATCGGTTAAAAGTACATAACATAAAATTTACCTTTTTAATCATTTCTAAGTATGTAATTCAGTAGTGTTAAGTATATTTACATTGATTTAGAACTTGAATATATTTTTGTAAATTCTACATTTTCTTACACTAATTTATGTGTAATACCAGCATGTGTATGTGTGTGTGTGCACAAATTGCTACTTGATAGTGTCTTTAGAAATCTGTATTTACACATAGTTTGCCAGGTGACACCATGTGCGTGTGTAAGGTATAATTGAATATGGGTATTAATTTTTAAATTATGCCCCAATATAGGTCACCCTCAAATAAACAATATGCATTAAATATTCCAACTTTTTATGAGTATAAAATCAGGTCGTAGAATTTAATTGTTAGAAAAAAAACTATAAAACTGAGTTTTAGTCTTTGCTGGTAAGTGAATTGTGTCACTATGACCTTTGTCTTAACACTAGAAGAAGGATCTGTTGCTTAGTGACTGAAACAGAGACTGTTAAAAATATTAGCTAAGTCTATTGGTTGAATCTTGAGCCAAATTCATGCTCTTTTTGTAGCTGGGGCACAAAGGTGCCAGAGCACCTGGTTGCAGGGGTCCCAGACAGGACAGGTTCAGCCCCTTGGGACTGACAGAATCCCAAGGTAGGGAAACAAGTGGTGATGAAACAAGAAAGTAAGTTTATTTCAGTAGGGCCAACACCAGGAGGACAGTCTTCCAAGTGCCAAAGCCAAGTTTATACAAGGAAAAAGGTGGGCCAAAGATGGGTGGATATATGCAGGTAGATGGTGAAGGTAAAATTGATCACCATGTTGGAATCCATCTAGGGTAGGGTCTTGCAGGCTCAGGGCAGCGCTTATTTCTTCAGGGGGTAATTTCAGTTCCCATCATGGGATGCTCAGTCCTCAAGTCTTCCCCCTCAGCCAAGAGACAAGCTGGAAAGAAGAACCCAACTGGAAAGCCTGAGGTCAAATAGAGCAGCCAAGTCCTCTTTCATTTTTGCATGGACTTCGTGCTAGGGATTTAGTAACTAAGGCAGCTCATTTCTTTAATTAAGTTGACATCTGTTTCCTTTCTCTGTGTCTGGGCTTACAATTTATTCCAGTGATAGTCCTTCCTGCATTTGAGGACTAATGTCATAGGTTGCCTTCACATCTATAGGTTCCCGTTTTTTTCAATTTTCTCTCCAGAAAGGAACAAACCATCAGACTCTTTCCTGTTCTCCTGTGGATACAATTTAGATCATCCTTTTCCCACTTAAAGTGTGCTGCAAAAAAATGAAAATATTGTTAGAATCTAAACACCAACTGTTGCCAGGAGGACTGGGGAGACCTCCAGGCCCTGAGGCCTCCACCCAGCCCCTCAAGGGACATTGCTGGAGGCTATTAGTCTCTTTGCAAGAAAAGAATTCAAGAATGGACCAGGCAAGGTGGTTGAAAAGGGTTTATTAAAGTGAGAGTACACTCTCAAGATGTGAGGGCCTGTGAACCTAAGGAATACCTACACACATCCCTGGGGCTCGGGTTTCTACTTTTACTGACAGTTATTAACAAGGAGATGGAATCTTTACTGGAAGTTGTGGCTTGGTCTACTGGGTGTTGACAGTCATTTCTTTCAATTTTGTTGTTTTATTTTGTTTTGTTTTTTGGTCAGGGTTGGTGCAGACCAGCACCTGGAGATCTCCCATGAAAGGCTTTGTTTAACCTCTCTGGAAGAATGGATCCGCACACAGAGTGATGTGTTAGCCACTGTATAGACTCTGATTTCTGTAAGAATGTAGTGAAGGGCCTCTTGTAGCCAAATGGCTTGCTGCCTGATTTTATCGATATGGGTTTTTACTTTCCAGGAGGAGTTAATGTGGGTATAGCAGATAGTGTTAGGCATCATATAGTCTCTGTTTTGTTTAGCAAACACTCAGGTGATTAAGAAGAGGCATTTCTATGGAAACAAAAGGAAGACACAGGTTAATGTTTAGAGCAAATTACAACCTAGTGTCTGAGTTCAGAGTGCTACCCTGAAATGGTTTCTAGATGTCAGGCTTGAAGCATCCTCACATGGAGTGAGAGCAGGCAGTGGCAATCTGATGGGCTTTTTTATCGTTGTTGTTGTTCTAGCTTGTAATTCAGATGTCTCTGGTGAGTAGCCCACAGAGCAGCAAGCACTAAGATTGTCTATACTTGAGTTTTGTAGCAGTTCCTCTGAAATTGACCTCAAGTTGTCCACCTTGAATTTGTAGGTCTTCAGGAAAGGGGGCAGTTTTAGTTTTTAATGATTTTTAAGTCAAGAGACTGGGAGAAAATTGGAAACCTTAGGTTGGAAAGTCATAACTAGGTGTCCGAGGAAACCAGAAGAATTTAGGATCCAGCCCAGTTTTATAGGCAACAGTAAACAGTCAAAAATGACTAATCAGAATTAGAATCTAACATCCACAAAGGTGTATTATTGAAACATAATCTTTCCCTAAAATCACCCTCATTTCTATCAAAGATAGCCAAATCAAGACTAATTTGATTGTAAAACAAGTCTGGTGTTAAGAAACTTGACCTAATTATTTACATAAACTCAGCAGGAATAGTAATTGATCATATAGATTCTTTAAAGTCTGCTTTCCTTGAACTTTTTACAAGTAATTTCTGATTGAACTTTTAACAGCCTCTCGAGGTCAGAATCCAAGCCAAATACTTGCCATCAGACTCGCCTGTAATACTTGTAGATTTAAGTGACTTTTTCTTCTTGAGATTCCCAAAATATTCTGAGGTTTCCTATACCTGCCAGGAAATAACATTTTATACTCAACTGGGAAGACTTCTGGAAACTCTTGGAGCAAAGTATGAGACCAACATTTCCAAGGGGCTTTATTGGCTCCTTAAAGTCAACCTTAATCCTTTAAAGTTGTCTAATCATATCTGAGTCACTTCATGTGTTTCTCAAATATGACATTCCAGTCAAAGCCTTGGTAACATACCAAAGTTTCCCGTGGTGTCCTGTCATAATGAGAACTGATTCTTATTGAACTTATGCAAATAATTATAATTGCCATGAAAGAAAGAATACTCACTGTGACTTTCTGAACTCTGAATATTTCAAGTAGAGAAAAAACTTAAATGTTTCAATTTGTTCACAAAGGTATATTTTACCATATTTCTGTAAGTCATAGATACCCTAAAGGAAATTTCCTTAAATCTCAAAGACCAAACATTAGAGAACTGGCAGTGTTTCAAACAATAGTCATAAAAACTATAATCATCTTCCTCAATTCATTCAGTCCCATGTCATTATTTCTTGTTTTGTTTGAATGCAGCTATTCCACAAATTCTTACCCAGTTTAATTTTATGATTTTAAAAATAGCATATACCTGTATTTGTCAAAAGTTATTTTCATGAATCTCCTTGATGATGAAACACATTTTGCAAGAGCATCAGAACAATAAATATAAATGATAAAAGACTCAAAATGGAAAAAATGGACATGGTTTAAGATCTGATGAGAGTTCATTATAACACATTTGACAAGAAAATTTTGTTATTTCTGTGACATACAACATTTCAATAATTAGAATATTTAGTGATGCCTTTATACCAGGACACATTAAAACTTCAGGAATTTCACATACTTAATCAAAAATTGGATAAAGACAAAATATAGAAACTGGTTTTCTGGGCAGACAAAGAAAAAAAAAATCTGTTTATAGTTTCTTATCAAGAGCGACAATCCAAGGAAATTTTGTCTTTTTAACAGAGAGAAAAGCAGAGTTTCACTAGTATGATAGTGTCATTTTAAAATCCGTTCATTTCAATCTTAGTCCTTACCACACATAAAATTCTTTTCCAAAGTTTTTCCTTCACAAGGTTTCTATGACTTATTCATTCAGCTTTTATCTTAAGTCCTCTCTCTCTAAATGACCAGCCTCATTTTAGAACAAAATTAATTTCTTTTTTTCCTCAACAAAAAAATATATTCCCATTCCTTTTACCTTTCTTATACATCTTCTACTCTCTATATACAGAGTTGCTTTCATTATTTCCATCACCCTTAATTACGTTTAGGAGAATTTTAACTCAAAGAAACCTTATTCTCCAGTGAAAACTCAGTAGTAACCAGTTGTGAACCAGAATTCTTTCGATTGGAAATTTATGAATATATTTCATAACTTTTAATTTGTAGATTTTTTTAAGTCCAAGGAAGCCTGTGGGCCACTTCACAGTCCTTGGATCCCCTAAAGTAATGTGGGTCAGGGTTTGGTATAGGGCCATTAAGGCCTTATGAATTTCATAAGGAGGTGACCCAACAGGTTAGGGTGCTGTTTGCTTCTTTGATAGTGAGGGTAAGAGGAAGAGGAGCCAATGGTGCAGAGGCACCGAGGCACCGAGGATGGTAGAGGAACCGACTATATGAGCACCATGGGTGGTGCAGAAAAAAACAGGAGGAAGGGGGAAGCAGAAGCAGAGGAGGGGAGGTGACCCCAACAAGATTGGAGATAGACAAAAACCCAGACAGAGAGGACTCCAGGTCTTAAAACTCAGCAGCTCAAACAGAATAATGGATATATGTTTTCTTTCCACCAACAGAAAGTGAAAATAGGCAGTCCATATCAGGCCAGAGAAATCAGGGAACCTCCCTGAAACAAGAGTTTTGGCAGCTGCTTGGGAATACTCCTCAAAATTTATGTCTGGAGGTAGCATAACCACAGACAATTGGCTCAATTATCATAGCCATTAACCCAGAAACAATGTGAGAGAAGGTCCCAACAAAAGTCAGGCAACATTCATCCAGTTCTCTTAAGGCATATTTCCGATCTGACACACAAAAGAGAAAGAAAACAAAGAGGAGATGACTCAGGAAAAACAGAGGGAGACATGTAAGTAATTTTGGCAGCAACCTGTTTACAACAGAGACAAAGGAAGGCCACATAGAAAACTTGACAGAACATAGGTATGGTGGCAGAGAACAGAACTAGAAGGGCCCGAGGCAGCTGAGTTGATGGTGGATTGTAGGGTTGAAGGTGAGAAGAGGTAAGTCCTTGGATCCCCTAAAGTAATGTGGGTCAGGGTTTGGTATAGGGCCATTAAGGCCTGAATATATGGGATTGCAGTCCATTTCTCCTGTCTTTTATAGAAGAGATCAAGTTGCACTACGGTGTTACAGTTAAGAGTACCATTTTCTGGTCAGATTTCCCCACCCTCTAGTTTATATTGGGGCCAAGAACATAAGCATTTTTCTTTTTATTCTTTTAATGGGAGTTGATCCTAGTATCTGAAAATACATCCCAGAGGGGAGCCTTTGAGGTGGAGGTGGAATTTCCCATTGTCTTCAGGGAGAGAGTTGACTCTGATTAATAGTGTCACTCAGTGTGCTGCTACTTTGTTCCCTCCTGGTCACCAAAACAAGGAATTGTAGAGGACTACCAACTCCATTGTTCAGGAGAGTTTCTGTAAATTCTTGGAACTAAAATCCATGTTATCCCCTTAGGAATGAATTGAACAGGGGCACCTGGGTGGCTCAGTGGGTTAAAGCCTCTGCCTTCAGCTTAGGTCATGACCAGAGTCTTGGGATTGAGCCTGCATTGAGTTCTCTGTTCAGCAGGGAGCCTGCTTCCTCCTCTCTTGGCCTGCTTATGATCTCTGTCTGTCAAATAAATAAATAAAATCTTTAAAAAAAATAATGAATTGAACATCACTTTCTCCCAGTGACAGTTAAGCTTTTCTAAGAAGAATAAAGTTAAGAAATGTGTGATAGTATCATTTTGGTCAAAATTAAAAATAGAAATTATTTTTATAACTCTTGTTTCTGTTTAAGTTCTCTTAAAAAACTCAAATTCAGAAACTATTTTGGTTGAATATACAACCACTTTTGCTTATAAAATAAAAACCATATACCTTTAAAAAATTTTTTTCTGAGCATAAAATTAATATGCATTTATTATTTCTTATAGTACAAGAAAGTATAAAATACAAAATAATTCCAAAAATCATTAATATATTTAAAAATCAGAACTGATCATTGTTACACACACACACACACTCCTGTGTATTCCATGAAAGAAGATATTGCTTAGGCTACTTATTTCCTACTCCTTTTGCAGTACTGTAGGATCTCTCCAACTAGTTATGATAGAATTTAAATTCCTTTAAAATGTAATATAAATACAAATTTATCTTATAAAGCCCAGGCAGTCAGCCTCTCACTCATTGCCAAATGTTTCTTGGAAACAGAGGGGGAATCAACTAGAAAAATAGATCCTTGTGGTATGTATTTTATTCTTATTTAAGTGAAGATTGTCTTCCTGATCAAGAACTCAACATCAGTTCAATCATAACTAAAACCTCACATTCTAAAGCACAAAGAAGTTTTATTTTAGTTGACCTTAGAATTCTAAAAATTAAAGAAACTTGGGATTGGGAGGGAGACAAACCATAAGTGACTCTTAATCTCACAAAACAAACTGAGGGTTTCTGGGGGGAGGGGGTTTGGGAGAAGGGGGTGGGATTATGGACATTGGGGAGGGTATGTGATTTGGTGAGTGCTGTGAAGTGTGTAAACCTGGTGATTCACAGACCTGTACCCCTGGGGATAAAAATATATGTTTATAAAAAAATAAAAAAATAAAAATTAAAGAAACTTAAATGGACATGATATATATTTACATATGATGCATAGGGATTGATCTTACTATAAATTATGCACAAAGCATATAAATTTGCCTCGAAGTTTTGATAAATGTTCCCTAAACTGACTATAATGTTTATCATAAGCAATATTTAAACAAAAATAATGTTATTTTCATTTGTAAAATATTAACACAGTTTGGGTCAATTATATGAATGACCTATGATTCTTAAAAATAAGAGATATCTCAAAAATTTGAAGTAATTCCATTTTTTTCTTTTTTATATCAGTAATCAGAGACATTCAAGATATTGCTCTTGACTTTAGAGAGCTACCTTCAGAATATTTTGGAATTACTTCATTTATTGAAACACTTCATATGCCACTGGAAAGCCACAAAAACTATTGTCTGATCGTCTATCAGGACTTTTAAGTAGAAGCTCCAGTGTAGTACTGCATGTAGAAAGAGGTTACTTGGAGTTTTGCACTCATTCTATTAACTCAGTTTCTGTGTGATCTGGAGTAATTTACTCCAACTTTTGGAGATTCTTTTCCCCTTATTTGTAAAAAGGAGTGAATCCAAACAGAGACTGTTTTCAGCTTAATAAAATCCCTTTAAAGAAGTACCATATAAAAAATGTACAGTAGTCATATAGTCCCTAAAATTATACTTCAGGAATGTTGTTGACATAGTCCATATGTATAAGTTTGAACTTTGACTTTACAAAATTTTGAAGTAACCTGGGAAAAGAAGATGTGTGTGTATGTGTGTGTGTGTGTGTGTGTATCATTCTGCACACACATATGGTCAATTGTAATGCTGGCCATTTTTCTAGCAACACAGAACCCCCTGCCAATACAACATCTTTGTCTATTGATTTAACTCCACAAGTAGTTATATTAAGATAGATGTGTGAGCCCATCCAACTATTAAACTCAAAAGTGAGAATGACTTTTTATCTGTGATAGTTCTTATATCAGAGCCCTATTTAGTTTGAACTATTTGTCAAATAATAAAGACAAAAAATGAAACTAGGACAGTGTTATCAAACTGATGATCCATGAGCTGAATTCTGTCCACAGATGCATTTTTTTTTTGCCATCAAAAAATGATTTAAAAAATATATTTCCTAGTCAAAGGTTACCCATAAATCATCAACAACAGGAAGGCAGCATTCTTTGGTTCCTACCTACAAACAATTGTCTGTAACTGAGAGCAGTTGCTCACTTATCAAGGGACATGCTTTCTAGACCACCCTACTTAGTCTGATTTACCCAGTTCCAAATCCTCTACCCCAAGTATAGAACTTTATTCTTCCTCCATACTGTTTCTTGAACACTGTTGATTAATTTCATGATCACTGTTATTGGTACAATTGATAAAATACCAAGGGCAGAGCCTTCCTTATATTCGGGTTCTGTTTTCTATCTTAGCTTTTGTCCTTTTCCTCCTCCTTTCCCTGAACCTGTTCTCAAAATAAAATCATGTTTAAATTGTACTCAACCTTTTTTTTTTTTTTTTTTTTAAATCTCCTAACTCTGAGAATGGAGAAAGCAAGGAAAATATTCCAGGAAAGTGTGTGGGTTCTGTGATGGTGTTTGTTTCCCCTTGCGTATGCTTGAGATTCATGGATATAATTTATGGACATTTTGTGTGTAGATGTTGTCCATGTTCTTGTTGTCTCATTTCTTTCTGTTTTGTTTTGTTGTTGCTTGGTATGGATTCCAAGACATTAACGAACTGTGTTGCCATTGTCATCTTTCCATACTTCATAATTCAGTTGTTGTTTTTTTATGTGGGGCCAAATATTACTTAAAAAGAATTAGATAAAAAATTTGAGTAAGTTCTAGAAATAATTATAGCCAATTATATCCATGAAGGTAATAATTTCTCAACATAGGGAAAAATATACAATCAAATTTTGTCAGAATTTAAATTAATTGGGACTTTATAATGCTTTTCTCTTCTTTCAGGATTATAATTAATAACTTATCAGATTCCATCATACTATCTATTTTTTTACTGTTTTTTATAGGTAATCTTAACAAAACTAAATTAAATCAACTATGTAATAAATCTCTCTTTTTGGTTGTTGTTTTGCTTTCCCTGTGAATCTTTTTTTTTTTTTTTTTTTTAGAGTTTAGCATAAATAGCTTTAGGCCATTTTCTCTTCCTTTACTCTATGAAACACCATTTTTATACTCTATCAATATTTATCTTAAACTTATTTTTAATTATTTCTAAGAAGTAAAACATTTGAACTAAATGACGTGCTTCCTTAACATCCTCGATCTATTATATAATGCTAAAATTCTATCGTTCTCTACACTGTTTCCCCAGTGCTACCTAGGAAGAATAAACTTCCCATGAAAGACACAGTCCTTCTCTAGATGGTGTTGGAGATGTAAGTAAGAAAGATTTTATTTATGTGGATAACCTTGACCAGACTGTAATTCATAGAAAGCAAATCCTTCCCACAGTATGGTACCTTAAATATTGTTTGTAACAAATTACCTGTAACACATCCCTGTGACTGATTACAACACACCAATTTGTCATTGCTCTGTACCTGAAAACCACTGGATTACAATTTGACCTTTCCAATGGCTTTTCTAAAGGGTTTGTGCAAATCTTACATTTTAAAGGAAGCTCCTTGTGTGTGTTGTAAAATGTCATCATAATTTGTCTTCACTCCTGTAAGTATTTTTATTACTCAGGAGAATTACCTTGCCTCAGGAAGAAGATTTCTGTTCCTGGCATTCTTTTAACTTTACCAGAGAGTAATTTTTACAGAATGCCCTCATAGTAACCATTCTGAAGTTCATAAACATGGACTTATTAACACACAGTTCTCCTTTGGTACCGGAGCAGTCATATGTAACTGACAGAGTTTTGTGGCTCTGTAGTTTGGGAAGTAATGGTATTGTAAATAGGTGTTGTTGTTGTTTTTCTCATACAGGTATTCTCTGATTTCTCTGATTTATGTTCAAAAATGCATTGAGATATGCTTTTACCCTATCCATTCTTGTTAGTTGAAAAATATTATTCTAAGGTCAAAATAATTTTCATTTTAGGAGAGATTTGAGATAAGTAACGTTTTATTTCTTGGCCCGCACAAAGTTTCACTAGCCATGGAGCTAGGAGAGAATACAGTTGATGGTGTTTTCTGTGTTTGTTTTTGTTTTTTCTTTAAACTACCTACTATATGACCTCAGCTGCCAAAATGTCATTTTATCTTGCATTGGAACACTTTCTCTCCTGCTGACTGTTACCTGTTTATTCTCTAATATGCATTTCTTAAAATGTGATCAAATGTCATTTTTATACATCTTTATAAACAGTGTACCTACCTAAGTAGACTCAACACAGCGTCATAAAAATGGAAAAATTCTCATTATCTTATTTAATGCAGATACTGTTATAATTATTTGAGTTTTATTTTAGAAATATCCACCTGTTCCTTTTTAAGTTAGTGAAAAAAAAATGACACAAAACACTGAATCCCTAAATAATAAATCTTCATTCTTTCTACTTTTTAAAAAATATTTTATTTATTTGTCAGAGAGAGAGAGAGAGAACACAAGCAATGGGAGTGTCAGGCAAAAGGAGAAGCAGACTCCCCAGTGAGCAAGCAGCCTGATATAGGACTCGATCCCAGAATCTTGGGGTCATGACCTGAGCCAAAGGCAGATGCTTGACTGACTGAGCCATCCAGGCAACCCAGAAGCTTCATTTTATCTAAAATAATAATTTTTTAAAAATACCAAACCCTTTAATAGAACTTCCAATCAATTGTTATATTATTTATCATCAATTTTTATTGAAAGTTTGATGAAGGGAATAGAACGGATAAAAATAACAGCATGTTTTTCTTGGGTGAAAAAAGGAAATACTGAATTATGAAATTAAGAATCATTTCCTAAATAGTTTATACATTTTAAAAGAAAAATAATCATCGTTTGTCTGTTGATCACCGTCACCCCATTACCCGTGGTTCCAAGTGATAAGCCACAGAAATGATTTGGGCTATAATTACTAGAAAATGAATTTATCAGAAGGATATTAGGTAGCTCAGAGTATTGCTAAGATTTTAGGAGACTAAGCAGGCTGATAGTTTCCAAAATTAAACCACAGATCCAGTTCCATGAGGGCACCATTCTCTACTATGAGCACATACCCTAATTTGAAACCCGTTTGTTCACCATGCACACTGGACTCTAGATGTTGTGGAACCAGAGTTGCCAGTGTTTTTCCTTTAGGAACTGCTTATTTTCACTGCTGTAGCATCTAGGAAACACAGTCATTTTTCCTGTTTCATGGTATGGGGTAAGCATTTGGATCTTATTGGAAGGATCTGTGTCATATGCTTATACCCAAGCTGCAAAAGAGTCTGGAAAGTGGATATTTCTATTATTGATATAAGTTTTGCTTCCTACAGGGACATATAAAGTCACACAAACATAGAGAAGAAGTTTAGATACTAGGTAAAAAAATTTTTTTTTCTAGATGATTTTTTTTAGAGCTTATTTTTTTTTCTTTTATGTTTTACTGGTGCCAATCCTTCAAATACTATTGAAACTCAACAAAAGTTACTGCTACATGTTAAAACCTAAACATGACCAAGTAATTTCCTTCAGTATTTCAAACTATTTGTGTGCATGTGTGGGCATGATAGCTTATGTGTGTTATTAAGAGAATACTGTATTCATTTGCAGAACCTGGATTTCTTAGTATTTTTTTTTTCCTTTTGGCTTCTTTTTTGGCAGAAAAAGAAAGCTCTTCCCAATGACAGTTGTCTATTCATGAAGCAATTACTTTGACTGTGACAGATTAATCGTCAATCAATGTGTCTTTAACAAATTGTAAAGAAGATGCACTAACCTTTTCAAGTTTCTATCCTGAGCTTGGCCAGAGGGCTCAAGTGATTTAGTAACTCATTTGATTTTCTCTTCCTAAAGTTGAAGAACACAAAAATTTCTTTGATTTTGCCTTTTATATTCTCTGTGTTGCTTCCTGGACTCTGACTTCTGACAAAATGTCAAATAACTTAGGGAGAAGGTTTATTAAATGTTGCCTTTATGCCCTGCCACCTGGAGGTAATTCTGGTTCTGGTTCAAATCCAGACTTCTGCCGGGACTTGGAAAAGTTCCTACTTGGCCTTGGGTCACAGTCAAGCTGTGTATACTCAAAAGCCTCAGAAAATATTGAAAATGGAATAGGGGATTCAGTCAGAGATAAAAGCCCTCAGCATGGCTCATTGTTGCCTGAGAGAATCCACTGTCACCATCATAATCTACTATGAACATTTCACTCTTAAGGATATATACCGAATAGAAATGTGTGTATTTATTCACAAAATGCATGTTCAGAATGTTCATAGAATTGCTATTTTTAATAACCCAAACTGGAAAGAACCTAGTTGTTTGTCAACAGTACAATGGATAAATAAATTATTTTGTAGTCAGCAAAATGAACACTAGACTGCAATGGGAATGAACGACCTATTGCTATAATAGCAACATAGATGGATTACAGAAAATATTTTTGGGCCAAAGAAGTAAGACACAAAGAGTATATGCTGAAGAAGTCCATTTTTTTTTTTAAGTATTAAAATAGGCGAAATGAGTCTGTACTAATAGAAGTAATAGTGTCTAGAAGTAATACAAGGGGGGTTTTAGTTACCAGCATCGTATTTCTTGATGTGAGTGCTATTTTTATGAGGTGTTCACTTTGTGCAAAGCTCTTTAGTTGAACACATAACTTTGTACTTTTCTGGGATGAATTGTTGGAGTTCAGTAAAAGTTAAGTACGCAATTCACTTAACTGAAAATAGTTTACATTGATGCATTTAACTATTGCTTTGACTTTTATTTTTTAATTTTTTTAAGATTTTATTTATTTATTTGACAGATAGAGATCACAAGTAGGCAGAGAGGCAGGCAGAGAGAGAGGAGGAAACAGGCTCTCTGCTCAGCCCAATACAATGCGGGCTCCATCCCAGGACCCTGGGATCATGACCTGAGCTGAAGGCAGAGTGCTTTAATCCACTGAGCCACCCAGGTACCCCTTGTTTTGACTTTTATGTCTGTGGTACTACTCTCTAGATCAAGGTAACTTTCAGAATTTTTTAAAAAGATTTAATGTTGATTCTGATTCTCCTGAGTATCGTTACCATTCTCTATTTATGGGCAATCCACTAAGCTCCTTTATTAGAGGGTTATCTATAATGAACTGAAAATAAATAATCAGTGAGTGGCATCATTTGGAAGTAAAATAATGAAACACAAACAGTCCATTTTATTTGGCTTTCACAGGAAAATGAAAGACATGCTGTCTGAGAAATATTCAGTGGTATGATAACACAGAAAATGTCCCTCTACAGTACTTACCCTTAATTCAGATTTTCTGTACTTAATCACATAAATGCATAATATTATCAGCCTATATAAAGGCTAATTGCTTATATTTTGTTTTAATATGAAGAAATACCAAAGTCTTAATATATGTTCTTACAACAATATCTAGCACCTCCCCAATTGTATTCTTGTCATACTTCATTGTACTTTCTTGATTAACTGCTAGTCTTTCTAGCTATAATGCAAGCTCTATCAGGGACTACACAATGTTCACTGTTTAATCTCCAGTTATTTTCTGCAATAAAGGATGTATATTAAATATTTCAATTAGATATTGAAGTATATTTATAGGTAACTGAATGTAGTCATCCAACTAGAAAATTCATGCAGAAACATCTTTCTGACTTCTCTGGAAGAGAATCTCAAATCTCAAATCCTGATAATAAGCAGTTGACAAATTGGAAATATAAGAAAAATTATTTACAGTTCTCCTGTGAGACTTAGACCATAACTATAAATGTAGACTACTGATTTGAAGATTCTATTCATAGTAAGTCAACAGCAAGAGCAGAAAACACTTATATACATTGAATATTAAGGTCAGCATTTTTGAGAACTAGAACAGGAGTATGTAAGAATAAACAAGTTACTACATAATCAGGAAGTCTTTTTATAGCAGTTAATATGCTAAAATGTGTATTTTTGACCTTAACTTTTGCTAATGGTGAATCATTCTTGCAAATTAAGATAAATAGATTGATAGATATTATACTTTGTACAAATCTTTTGAATGGTATGCCAAAAAATAACAAATAACAAATGTAGGATGCTAAATACTTACATGAGCAGTTTTAACACATGATTCTGAATCAAACTGTTACTTCACTAGGAGAGCAGAACCATTAAGTCTTTCAAAGACTTCCCAGTAATGTACACTGATGTTTTCCAGTATTTGAACTTTTGCTGAGGTTAAAATTCTTAGTAAATATAACTAAAATTGTACTGAAATAGTAAACAACAGTACTATTACATATTGTACTAAAATACTAAGTACTGAACTTCCCTTTATAAATGCTACAAAAATGCAGAAATTTTCAAGATTTTAGGATTTCCTAGAAATTCCTGGTTATTCCAATCATTGTTCCCAAATTCTGAAGATTTAATTTCTGTTGGACTCTTAGAAACAGTAAATCCAACTAAGTGCTTGATCTGAAGATGCAGTATCTATTTGGAAAGAAGACAGTACTTAGAAAATATAAATTATCTAGATGGCAAAATATGCAAGTACCTCTGAAAATAGGTACTTGACTACAAAGTTATAAGATGTAGATTTCAGAAGCGTGGAGGATGCGTTAGTTGATGGCTTTGGGAGGTAAGAGGTATTTGAGATTTCAAGTCTGGGTTGCCCTCAAATAAGTGGACAAGGGAGGAAAAGAGGGAGGTAATTTTAGGTAATAAGAATGGAATCATCAAAGTATATAGGAAAAGACTTTCATGGCTAAATCATTGAACACATTTTTCTTTTCTCAAAAAAATGAGAGTTCATATTATATATGAATAAAACTTAGAAAACCATGGTGAGACAGATAAAAATCACTTGTGTTGGTACATCAATTGTTGAACAGAAGTACTTGAATGAGATCAATGCTGGTCCAGGTTTACCCTAAAGGCTACTGGAGTTTTGATGAAGTGAGGGTAAATTCTGCATGTAAGGAATTGAGAGAAGCTGTTATGAATGAATCCAATATTAATTTTAGTTAAAAAATAATTCCCAGGGCACCTGGGTGGCTCAGTGGGTTAAACCTTTGCCTTCAGCTCAGGTTGTGATCTCAGGGTCCTGGGATCGAGCCCCACATCGGGCTCTCTGCTTGGTGGGGAGCCTGCTTCCCCCACTCTCTCTCTGCCTGCTTCTCTGCCTGCTTGTGATCTCCATCAAATAAATAAATAAAATCTAAAAAGAAAATTTCCATCCTTATTTTGAATATAGTTATTGAAGCACAGTGAATTCCACTATTAAAAATTAAAATCTCTTAAATAAAACCTCCCAACAGAGATGAAATCTACAATATGGCTTATAACATTATTTGAAATATAAAGATACTTAGAGGGATTCAAAAACCAGTGTGAAATATATCCAGTATCAAATTTACTCATTCCATTGTTTATTCATATGTCCATCAAATATTTAATGGTTCCCTTCTATTTCCCAAATAGTAAAAACTGTTGAATCACTTAGATTCTCTAAATGGATTCCCTAAAGTGGGAGTATGTCTGGAATTCTTCAGGGATAATATGGAGGTCAGTGTAGATAGGACAAAATGAACATGGCTAGAGGCTCCTAATAAGGGAGGAGATCTAAGAGGTAGGAACAGGGCCACAAATGGTGGGTTTTAGGTTCAGTAGGGCCTTGAAGGCCTTTGGGAGGACTATGATTTTTACTCTAGATAAATGGGATACTCTGGGATATTTGAAAAGAAAAAAATGACATTATTAGGTTTATGTTTTTAAAAGATCCTTCTAAGGCACCTGGGTGGCTCAGTCAGTTAAGCATCTCCCTTTCACTCAGGTCACGATCTTGGGATCCTGGGATTGAGCCCCATGTCATTGGGTTCTCTGCTCAGCAGGCAGTCTGCTTCTCCCCGATCCCCCCTGCCTCCTGCTCATGTTGTCTCTTGCTATCTCCTCTCTCTCAATTAAATAAAATCTTAAAAATAAATAAATAAATAATCACTCTAACAAGCTTGAGAATAGATTGTAGGAAGAAAGAATTAAAAGCAAAAAAGACCAGTTAAAAAGTTTTTGTAATACCATATGATTTCACTTATATGTAGAATCTAAAAATAGAAAACAAAAACACCAAGCTCACAGATACAGAGAATAGGTTGGTGGTTGCCAGAGGTAGGCAGTGGGGGGGGGGGTGCATAAAAGGGGGTCAACAGGTACTAACTTTCAGCTATAAAATCAATAAGTCATGAGGATTAACTATACAGCATGATGACTATAGTTAATAACATTATTGCATATTTGAAAGTTGCTAGAAGTGTAGTCCTTAAAAGTTCTTATCACAAGAAAAGTGTTTATCACTACCTATGGTGATGGACATTAGCTAGACTAATAGTGGTGATTATTTCCAGTATGTACAAATATCAAATCATGTTGTATATCTTAAACTAATATAATGTTATATGTCCGTTATACCTCAATAATAATTTTAAGAAAGTTAAACAACCAAACCAACAAAATAAAATAAAATAAACCAACAAAATCAACCAACCAACCAACAAAATACACAAAAACATCAAAAAACCTAAAAACCAAAACCATAAACTTTTGCAATAATACAGGGAAGAAATAATGATGGCTTGGTGATAGTTGGAGTGGCAATTAGAAAAAGTGGTCTGATTCTGGGCACATGGCAAAGTAGAACCAACCAATTTTCTGAAACATTGAATATGGGTTATGTTACAAATGAGCATTCAAAAATAGCTCCAAAGTTTTGGGAGGATCAAGTTGCCACCAGTTATGATTTGGGATATCTTGAGTAAAGCCATAATTTTGGGAAAAGATCCAGTTTAGTTTAGAAATGTTAAGTTTGGGATGTCTGTTAAACAAAGGTACAGTTAGCAAACCATGATTTGAAATCGCTGATTTCCTTTTAACATTACATACAGTCTAGCTTTACTTTTATTATGTTGACTATCTCAATGAAAACAATTTACAACCGTATTTGGTATTTTTAAGAATCCTCAGCACAAAAGTTGGAAAGCTTATGAAATCACTGTTCAATTGTTTTCTTAAGAATTCCTCTTTTTGATGAATTTAGCATTTAAGACTGAATCCAGAAGCTTAGAATAACATCATAATTGACGGGCTCAGAAATGTTGTGGTGGAATGAAGTAAATAATCATGGAAAATTAATAAAATATTTTTTCTATTTTTAAAAGCTCTTCATTTCTTTCAAGTCTTCTGACATCCTCCTTCCTTTTCTCCTTTCTTTCCTTCCTCTCTTACTTTTCTTTCAATTATGATTTATCTAATTGAACATTTGTTATATTCTAGGCATAAAATAAGCATTTAAAATGATACAGAGTTTGGGTCCCTGGGTGACTCAGTCCTTAAGGGTCTGTCTTCAGCTCAGGTTATGATCCCAGGACCCTGGGATCGAGCCTGGCTTTGGGCTTCCTGCTCAATGGGAAGCCTGCTTCCCCTCTCACATCCCCTTGCTCATTCCCTCTCTCACTCTCTCTCTCTGTGTTAATAAATTAAAAAAAAAAATCTTTAAAGTGATACAGAGGTAAATAAGTTTCAGGTACATTTAAGTAATTGAAACACTTATTACAGGATATAGAACATTGTCCTTGCTAAATATAACACAGTGTTGAAGATATTGCATGGAATGAGAAAGGAACAGATAGATTTTTGTAATTTGTTATTTCATGTTGTCCATATATTCCATCTTATATAAATAAACTTTATGTGGAAAAATAATTGTCAGTTATATGATGTGGCATGCCAGGTCTCCTAATGGTACACTATGATTTGTCATCAAGCAAACTCTTATTTGTTAGGCATTAAAAACTAAAGTGTAGGGGCGCCTGGGTGGCTCAGTGGGCTAAGCCTCTGCCTTCAGCTCAGGTCATGATCTCAGAGTCCTGGGATCGAACCCACATTGGGCTCTCTGCTCAGTAGGGAGCCTGCTTCCCCCCTTTCTCTGCCTGCCTCTCTGCCTACTTGTGATCTTTCTCTCTGTCAAGTAAATAAATAAAATCTTAAAAAAAAAAAAAGCACTAAAATATAAACTTTCCAAACATTTTTCTGTGACTATAAATATTTGAGAATAGAAGATAAGTAAAGTGCAAGGAAAATTGAATTTTTAAAATCTATATAAATATTAAGTACATATCAGGCCTACATAAGTCTTGGAAGGGTTCTGTAGAGAGAATCAGCCTCATTTGCACAAATGACTGTTGGCAGGCATTATATCACAAGGTCCTTGAAATTCCTACTAATAATCTTGTCTGTACATCACATGAAACAGCTGGGCTTAACTCTGAGTTTCATTTGCCATTGACTTACTGGGTTACTCGATTCAGAATCTGAATTTAGTTCTCGGACACTGTGAAGACAGGGTAAACAAAATACAGAGTCATATCATTAGTTTGAATAAAACATGTCTACTCTGAGAAGGCCCATTTATCTCTATTAAACATAGAGATCTCCTGGGCTGAAGAAAGAGGTATAAAGTCATGGATAAGGAGGATGTTGTACAAAGTATCTGAGGAAGTGGATTAGAATTTTGTAGAGAAGGATTTCAAGTAATTCAGACAATTCAGTGAAAAATTAAATGAAGAGTTTGGCGGGCTTCTTATCATGGCAAAAGTATGATATTACAATTATATACTGATATGTGGAAATTTAGAAATGAGATATTAGCATCTAAACCACTATTAAAGGACACATTGGTAACCCCAGCATTGAGAATATGGTGACCCAGCCTTGACTCCCAAAATGGGTGAAATGCTAGGTGAACAATTTGAGAAAATGGATTCCAGAGACTTCAACCAACATATAGCTATACTCTGTTCCTAAAAAAGATAATATGGCTATGAAGCACAAGATGTCTCTGGATATAGAAGTATGTGTCTGTTGATGGGTATGAGACTGACTAAGAACACAGTTAGTATGGAAATGAAGAGTAAAAGTTTGAACCCTCACAGATGTCTGACCAACTATGTCTGTCTCTTGTTATTTCAATATACTGTGTGAATAGCCTGTTGAGATCAGGGTAGAATTTTACTTTAGCCTGGACCAAATCCTGGATCTTTGTACTTCATTACATATATCTGTCTTAAGATTTTGCCAAGATTTCTGCAATATAGCAGAAGCCCTACCTTACATTTCCTGGGTTTTACTCAAGCTAGATTCCTGGCTTTGGTTTATTTCTGATGTAGCCACACTCCTTCCTAAGACAGCTGATATAGCTCTTTAGGGAAACAAACCTGGTTATCCTAAAACTAACAATTTTAAAAAAGCAAAAAAACCCCAAACTCCATTTTTTTAGTATGTGTTAGCAGCACTCTGATAATAATTAATGCCGTCAGTATTTGCATGCTACTTTCTCTATACAAATAATCAAGATTTTTTAAAAATTTGAGTAAAATTTTATTGGAGTTATAAATTCCTTGAAGTGACTCTCTGATAAAGTCACTCCTCAATTTGATTGTAATTTTTCTCCAAATGGTTTCCTGGATTTCCTCAAAAGACAGTAAATATCTTTGAAACTTCATAGTTGTATTTATTGATATGACAACTGCTTGCAACTATGGGCCGAGGACAGAGAATGCTTATCAGTCCTTGTGTTTCTTTTTATCCTCTTATGTTCAATGTTCCTCAGTGTTTCTCAGATCACTTACACTTACATTAGGGACACAACTGAGTTCTGGCCAATGGAATGTATACAAAAGTGATACAGACCACTTGGAGAACTAGCCCATAAAACTCTCTTTTCCCATGGCATGATGATGGTGGAGACAACACTAAAAACTCATAGTGTATAAGATGAAAACATCAGGGTACCTAAGTGACTCTGTGTAACATAGCATTCCTCCCTTACCTAACTGATTCTTTTTGGAATTTGCTGTCTTAAAGGGAGCCACATCTGAGATGTGGCTGAGCAGCACAACATTTTAATGTCTAGTCTTTCAGTTAGAAGCAAAGATGAGATGGAATTTTGAGTTTTCTCCTTTGTAGAGGATGTTCTGTGTATGGAAAGAGAAACAAAAGAAAGACGTGACCATTAGGTAAGCCATCATTGAGTTAAGTTACTGAGATTTGGGGGTTGCTTGTTAATAACAGCATGTAGCAACTTGTTATAATAGCATATAAACAATATTAAAACTGGACTATCAAAATATACAGTGCTGCTGTAAGAAAAAAACAACTCAAAATAGATGATATTGGCATAATTGTCTAAATGTGGGAAATAGATATTGGGGAATGAAAATATGGTGATACATGTTAATGAAATGCCAGGTATTTTTTACCAGGTAAAAATGTTACCTGAACACAGTTTAGATACCTACTGAGTGAGTACATCTGAGGGAGTTGGCTGGGGGAAAAAAGCATTAGTGAGTATTGATATTGGCTATATTTAGCATTGTATTTCAACAAGTGATGAGCATAGAAGAGATTTAGAAGTTGGATGGTTTAAAAGCAAAACTAAAAAATAGTTCAGAAATGTAGGGCCTTAAGTAAAAGCCAGCTGCTTCTAAATATCATCTATTTGGAAACAGGATAGAAAATTCTTTTTACCATTGGCAGTCCATTAACACCCAGCCTTTTTCAAAGATCAGATAAAAGAATGCTCTCTCTCTCTCTTTCTCTCTCTCCCTGTAGTAAGATGAGGGGGAAAAACATGGAGGCAAGGAGGCAAATCTGTAGACAATGTGAGTCATGTCTAAAAAGAACTTCATGTGTATTTCTGGTACATGGAATCATTAAGACCAAATAATTTAGAAGTCTATGAAGATTTTGATGAAATTATACTGATAAAAATCATCTGATCTCAGATTTTAAAAGCTTTTGACATTTCTAGTTGTAAAAGAGCTTTTAGGCCCCCAGACTTGATCCAGCAGGAAGTTCATTTTTTTGTTGTTGTTCTCTATATTTTATTCCCTTTTAAAAAAAATTTATTTTCAGCATAACAGTACTCATTATTTTTGCACCACACCCAGTGCTCCATGCAAGAAAGTTCATTTTTAAAAATTTATACAGATCCCAAACAAGGTATGCTCCTAAATCTGCTTTTCAAATATGTCCAGGGACATCGTATTTCTGATTCATTATGGAATTTGTAGTATGGGGTTGCAGAGTAAGCATATAACTGGCTTTATACACCTAAAGTTGCTAGAGCAAGAGTACCGCATTTGACCCCAACAAAGATGACTGAACAACACAACTTCTAAAATTTCTAGTCTTTCTGCTGTATGCAAAGACTAGATGAAATTTGGGGTTTTCTCCTTTGGGGAAGGGAGAGAGGGTGTTCCTATGGAAGGAAAGGACCAAGATTGTATTTGGTTATAGAATGCTAGAATGTGGTACAGAAGGCTAGTGCTTACAAATATTTTCCCTCTCCTTTCCAGACACATAAAAATGTAGGGCGCTTTCCCTTCAAGTAGGTTGGACCCGTGTACCTGAGTTCTGGTCGATGGAATATGGGTAAAAGTGAGAGGAGTTGCTCCCAGTCTTGACCCATGAAAATCTGTCAGGTGTTATCCTTCATTCTGCAGTAAAACTGAAAATCCAAGGTTGGAATTAAAGATGATGGTACCACAGATGGAATAAACTAGGGGCTCTGAATAATAGGTTGAGTAGAGTCCCCTTCTATTCCCTTACTCCTGACTACCCAGCACAGATGGGATTGTGACTTGGGACACAAATAAACCTTTGCTATGTTACTCTGTTGATATTTGGAGTTTGTTTTTTACATGGCTAGAATTTTCTATTAAATACACACACAGGGAATTGAAATTGGGATTGCCTGAAACATTTGAGGAACATAGTGCAGTGTAAATTCTATAAAAACTTGCTGCAAGAAATGTGTTGGAAGATCCATATTATCTTTGTCATCTGGGGAAAAAAAATAAATAAAAGAGATCAAATTTATAGGAGGTGAATTTACTGAGAATGGATGGTGTATGATGATTAGGGACTAAGTTTAAAATATTTTCACTTCTTCTGTCCTGAAGACCCAATCTAATCATGGAAATAAAAAAATACAGAAAAATCCTAGACAGAGCCTTTGAAATTCATAGAATAATGTAGCATACATAACAAAGGGTTACAACCCAATTACTCAATACAAAGGAATTCTATTGAATAAAAAAACAGGGAGGGAAGAGATAGAGGACCTCATATGGGCCAAAACTATCATGTAGTTATTGTAGAAATTAGAATGTGCCTAAAATGCTAGAGCCTAGGGGTTCTAGAGGTCCAGGAGACAAGGATAGAACTGGCCAGGAAGTAGTAGTGAGTCCTGGAGAGATGCAGAAAGCCATCACTCAGTAAGTTTGTGGAAATTCCTAGATCAGGAACAGCTTATATTTAATTATGTCCAGGTGATGAGAAGCCATATGATAAACTAAGGAGAGGTGATACAGGACCTCAGGACCCCCAGGTACTCCTTAGGGACTGTTGAAGTAGGTCAAGAACAGGGTTTACATGAATACATAGGTTTGGGGGCTTTTGTTTTGTTTTAGTTGGTTACTGCTTTTCTTTCACTGCTGCTCCTCCTATGCAACCAAACTTTATAGAGACTCTGTATCTGTCACCTAGAATAACATTTGGCAAATGGAAGGTACCCAATAGTATTTATTCAATGAATAATAAATATTTTCTGTTAAAATGCCTTAGCCTCCCAGTCTGTATTCCGATATATGTATAGTTGGGCTTTCTTTGAGGGGGGCAGGGGGGCAGTGATTCAATGTTAAGAAACAACAGAAATAAAATATTGTATTTCAAAGTTAGAATCTGATGTCATGATTTATATAAAACTATGATTATATATTATTATACTATAAAAAACTGTACTGATTTAATTTCATCTTTGCTTTTTTTACCATGGTATTTGGGTAAGAAACTAAATCAGCTAGCTTATTTCGGAATTGCATTGAGAATTTATTATTGTCCTACAAGTCTCTAAGTATGTTATATTCTTACTTTATCCTGACTTTTTGAAACAATGATTTATTTAAGCTTTCTCTAGTGTTTGTTTTTCATTAGTTGTTTTTGGAAGGTCTTCGATACCAGAAAACTGGGGAGTTGGCTGTCCCTCACTACCACCCCTCTACCATGTTTGTTCTCATCCTTTCTTAAAATAACAAATTACAAAAGAGAAAAAAAACAAAAACAAAAAACAAACCTGTATCTGAACTACCTGAATGTCAGAGCATTTGATATATCAAGGTGTTGTGGATGTAGTGATACATCTGTCATTGCTTTTCTCATTATTAATGGGATTCTAATTAGACCAATCAGTTTTAATTAGTATGCTGTCATGTAGCAATCTAATAAAATACTGTGTCAGGAAAATTGATCTGGCCTTGATGCTAATTACTCTCCTCGATTCTAAGCTTCATAAAAATAGGAACTGATAACTTCCAGGCAACTTATGTGCTGTCTCCCTTCCTTTGTCTTATCTTGCTTTCTTACACACAGAATCTTCTACTTAAGTTGTCTCCTGAAGTCATACTGTGTTCCTAGTCTCAATTTATTTTAACCACACCTTTGTCTTTGGTGTAACCTAAAAAGAGTAGGGCTTTATCACTTGTTAGGAAAAAAGCATTTCTCAGTTAAATTTTTCCTCTAAGGAATGTACTAGATCATAGTCCCATAGAGCCAGCCCTAGAGGCTGGCTCAAGACAGGGTCAGCCTCTGCATAAATCAAACTCAGAGAGGGAAGGGGCTGTGGCTAGAATCATCGATTTATGAAGACAGCAACATTAACATTACAAAAGAAATATTTTAACAATGTTCATATGGGATTTGTTTATATTTGTTTTTTCAAAGATGTATGGCATATTTAAAGTTAAATAAATGAATATTTCTAAGAATCAGGTGACTGATATTTTCTTTACTGCTATTTAAATTTCTTTAAAATCAAGCTACTTTAAGAAAACTGATATTTTCTTTTAGTCATAAGGCTCTTAGGATACAAATCTTGAAGACTGACTTAATGACTCTGACTCAGATTTCTAGATTTATTCTTAGCTCCCTATCTGCACATCTAGGCTTTTTTTTTTTTTTTTAAGATTTTATTTATTTAATTATAGCAAGAGATACAGCGAGAGAGGGAACACAAGCAGGGGGAATGGGAGAGGGAGAAGCAGGATTCCTGCTGAGCAGGGAGCCCGATGCAGCGCTGATCCCAGGAATCTGGGATCATGACCTGAGCTAAAGGCAGATGTTTAAAGACTGAGCCACCCAGATGCCCATATCTAGGCTTTTTAATGAAATTGTTATTGGAGACAAATTTAAACATATCTTTTCATTTAAAAATAAACTGAATTCTACTTTTTTCTTTTGAGCTAAATTTATCTTAACAGTGTTTCAAATTCAAGGACAGGTAGGAATTAATTCAAAGCAAAAGATTTCTTGATGTTCATGAAAGTGCCTTTCCATTAATATTTCCATAACCATTGCTTGGACATAGATGATCTTTATTAATTATGTAAATTGGTTTTTGGACACGATCTTCAGAAAGTGAGTAGCTCTGAAGTTTCTGAAATATATAAAATATATATTATATATATATATATATATATATATATATATATATATATCCTATGTAGCTATATAGCTATTGGGAACATATCAATAGTTTTATGTATATTTGTTTCTAGGAATCCGCTAGATTTTTACCTTGTGGGCGAGAGGAAAGGAAAATCAGATTGAAGTGATATTGATTCACTAATCCACTCTTTATTTTTTTATTTTTATTTTTATTTAAAAAAAATTTTTTTAATTGTTCCAAGATTCAATGTTTATGCACCACATGCAGTGCTCCATGCAATACATGCCCTCCTTAATACCCACCAGCAGGATCACCCAACCCCCACCCCCCTTCCCTTCAAAACCCTCAGTTTGTTTCTCAGTGTTCACAGTCTCTCATGGTTTGTCTCCCCCTCCAATTTCCCCCAAATCGCTTCTCCTCTCCTTCTCCCAATGTCCTCCGTGTTATTCCTTATGCTCCACAAGTAAGAGAAACCATATGATAATTGACTCTCTCTGTTTGACTTATTTCACTCACCATAATCTCCTCCAGTCCTATCCACGTTGATATATAAGTTGGGTCTATGGGATATGGCAAAGGGGAAAAGACATAGCCATCCAAGACTCAGTCAAAAAAATTGAGAAATCCAGAGTACACCAGAAATGGAAAACCAACAACAAATTAAGCCAACCCCAAATACAAAAAGGGAAATAATCAAGATTAGAGCAGAAATGAATGAGATAGAAACTACAGAAACAGTAGAACACATTAAGGAATCTAGAAGCTTATTCTTTGAAAGAATAAATAAGATCCATAAACCACTCACCAAACCAATCCAAAAGAAAAGAAGGAGAACCCAAATTAATAAAACTATGAATGAAAAGGGAGAGATCACGACTAACACCAAAGAAATAGATACAATCGTCAGAAATTATTATCAACAGTTATATGCCAATAAGTTAAGCAATCTAGATGAAATGGATGCATTCCTAGAAACCTATAAACTTCCAAAACTGAATCAGGAAGAAATTGACAACCTCAATAGACCGATATCTATTAATGAGATTGAAGCAGTGATCAAAACCTCCCAAAAATCAAGAGCCCAGGACCTGACGGATTCCCTGGAGAATTCTACCAAATGTTCAAAGAAGAAATAATACCTGTTCTCCTGAAGCTGTTTCAAAAAATAGAAACAGAAGGAAAGCTTACAGACTTTCTATGGAGCCAAGATTACCCTGATCCCTAAACCAGGCAAAGACCCCATCAAAAAGGAGAATTTCAGACCAATATCCCTGATGAATATGGATGCCAAGATTCTCAACAAGATCCTAGCTAATAGGATCCAACCGTACAAAGATTATCCACCATGATCAGGTGGGATTTATCCTTGGGATGCATGGGTGGTTCAACATTCTCAAATCAATCAATGTGATAGAACAAATCAATAAGAGAAGAGAGAAGAACCACATGGTCCTCTCGACTGATGCAGAAAAAGAGTTTTTCTTTCTTTTTTTTTTTTTTAAACTGTGTTATGTTAGTCACCATACAGTACATCATTGGTTTTTGATGTAGTGTTCCATGATTCATTGTTTGTTTAGACCAGAGCTTTTCACAGTGTGATCTGGTAGTACAACCCATCCATGAACTATTTGTTACCTGTGCGAACAAGTTAGGAGTTTATGGGAGAAGGAAAATCACCTGTCATCAACACATTGTTTAGGTCAGCTGACATTTGCTTTTTTTGTAACAGGACTCTATTAATGAGGAAAGTAGCAAACTGAATTACATCCAACACAACTTCCTTACTTCATTACATGCTGTCACTTTGAGTAGGCCCAATATAGACAGTCTGGTTACATTGAAAACATAAAAGATGTTTTCCTTGATGATACTATGTGCACAGATTATAGGAGCAATATGAGGAAAGAGTGCTGTTTATTCCATTCTAACCAGCAAAAAATACTGGATTGGTAATTTGAAAATGATGAAAAGTTTGAAAGAATATGATTTTTTTCATGAAAAAGTATGTGAGCAGTTATCAAGGGTATTTGAACCATAGTTAAACATATAAGTAAAAATTTGAGAGAGACTGTTTTTTTAAAAAGCTGAAAAAGTAAGTGTTGAATCTGGAAGCCAAGGAGTCTACACAGGACAGTTAGGAGGGATTCCAGGCACTCAAGCATGAGTCGTCTACTCCAAACTCTTTGAGAATGAGGACCCTGCCTTGTTCACTGATGAATCTCTTGTTGGCTGGCCTGACTGCTGTGCTCATTTCTCCCTACGTATGCATAGCAGTAGGAGCTTAAAAGTGCCTACTTGGAATGCTTTCTCTATATCTCTTGGAGTCTTTTTCAGTTAAATACTAGTATGGGACCTACACCTGGTAAAGCATATCAGTGAAAAATGAGAGCTAACTAGTTGTTCTCCCTGCGGATCAGGGAAAAGAAACAATAATGTAAATCCCTTGCTCAATTTGTCAAGAAAGTAAGAGTGTTTCTCATAATCCGGATATCAGTCATTTAGGAAAACAAGCAACTTTTGAGTTGTATTAAGGTAGGTTGTACCAAGAGGTCCAATTAGAGGAGCAATGGAGTCTCACAGGTGGAATGTTATGGTAGACTGCCAGAAAATCAGAGCTGGGAATACTCTTGCACACTGTCTGAATTAGGGGACTGCAAGAAAAAGATCCCAAGTAACAGAAGAATTCTCTGCAAAGTCATGAAAGCAAACTCAGTTCTGAATGTCTAGAAATATGGGGAGAATCAGGAATAGACAGGGAGAATAGCTGGTCAGAAAAAATTTGGTTATCGGGCATACATGACCTCCCCAGTCCCTCAAATTTGTCTTCTTCTGCTTTTTTTCTCCAACTCCAGAGAAACTAAAAGGCAGCCTCATGCTATTATAATGATGGAGGAGATTACAAGTTAGAGGTGAGTGTTATAGCTCATCATATCCCTCTTCCCACTGTAGGCTTCCCAAACCTAAAACTGTCATGAGCCAAGGGAAGGGAGAATATAAAACTCTATGTAAAGTTGAAGTATTAAATGATTGGATATTTTGCTTACTGAAATGAGATTGCTTCGCTTGAAGTAACCAGAAAATATTTTATTATCTAAGATTGAAAAATGATGTAAAATGTGCCTCAAACTTCATCAGAAGATGGAGAAATAACTAGTTCCATAGAATAGGTTTGAATGGGTAGTAGAGGAGGAAAATAAATTTGTGTTCAATTTTGCATCCGGTGAATCTTGCCTATTAAATTAGCACAGTTGTTCAGGAAGTTTACTTTCCTTTCCAGAGAACAACTCATGCCACGCTAATCCAAATTCAATTCACATAAAAACCATATTAGATTCACCCCAAGGATACTGAGGCTATAACAGTGAAAAGAGATAAAATGTCTTACGTTCATGAAACTTACATTCTTGGGTGGCAAGGGGAGAAAACTAGTAAACAAAGAACTTTTAAAAAATTTCATGTAGATAATATGCCAAAGAATTTAAAACAAAAATGATATGATGAAAAAAATATGGAGATTATAGAAGTCACTCTATATTACACTAAATTCTGAATGATAACAAAAAGACAACTACACATGGAGATGAGGATAGATAATTCTATAAAAAGGGACAAGCAACTGAAAAATCTCCTAAATGAGAACAAGCAAGCTTGTTTTTTTTTTTTTTAGCATAACAATATATTTTAGCACATTTAAGAATACTTAAAATAATAAGTATTTAAGTATTTTTATATAAGTATTATTTTTAAATAAGTATTTTAAAATAAGTATTTAAGAATACTTAAAATAATAAAGGGATTGGATCATATATATATATATATTTTTGGATCATATATATTTTGATAGTCATTAGTGATGTTTGTGAAATACTTTGGTTTTTCCATTTCTGCACATTGCAGACAAAAGGCAGAATTGCATTTTCTAGCTTTCTTGTGGGCCATATAAGTAATCCTGGACAATGAATTGTGAACTGGAATGGCATTTTTATATTTTGGATCCAGCATTTAATTGCCCTTAAAAGTATTTTTAATTTTTTCATTCTTGTGTGGCAACTGGCAACATTCAAGAGATTGGTTGATTTATTAGTTTAGGATCTGAGTGATAGTACTAAACAAAGTCCTCCTGTGACCCATAATGGATACATAGCTTTAATGAGGGGGAAAAAATTAAATCACTGAAACTTTTAAGTAGTTTTACTTGTTTGTATATTATCGATTGATTGTTCTTGAATCATAACTTCCTCTGGGAGTCATCAGGTCATGCAAAGATTGGCTTTTATCCGGAGATGAGAACCTCTGCTGGGATCTTGGGCAAAAAATTACATTACTTGGTTTTAAATTGTGAAATATATTTTTGGTTGTTGTGTGGAGGGCGAATTGTAAAGAAGCAAAAAAGAAGTGGATAACAACTTAGAAAAACAGTAGACTAATCAGTAATCCAAGCAATAGATCACAAGCTGCTGCCTGTAATCAAGATGCAAGATGTAGAGAAAAATGGAGACAAGCTGGAGATATTCATGGAATATTTTAGAGATAATGCCAAGAGGGTTTAGTAGGATTAAAAAAAAAGTGAAGAAAATTAATTCCAGTGTTCACCTGAGAAACTGGGTAAGTAAATTTTGAAGTGCACTAATAAGGAGCCGGTGAGGAATAAGTTGAGAGAGAGAGATTGAAAATTAGAGTTTACATTTAAGTGAAATACTTAATTTCATTTCAAAATGAAGACATCAAGCAGAAAGTTTGTTTTGGAATATGGAGTTTAGCAAAGAAATCATAATTGAGAGATTAAGTTGAAAATTACTAGAACATGGACAGAATTTATAGCCCTGGGACTTCATAAGTCACCAAGGAGAGGTTGTAGATAGTGGGATAGGACAGATTGTCAAGGAGAGAACATTCAACAACGCTGAAAACAGCTGAAAAATGAAGCATAACAGATGGGATATAATCATGGTATTTGAAAACATCCCTGAATCTATGATCTAAAAATTGTTTTTCATCATTAGCATATTTTTGTTATAATTATATGATAAGCCAATATAACAGCTTTACCTTATTTTATACTTTTATAGAAGGGTAATGAAATAGATTGTTTTGCCTAAATATTTTTCAGTTTTCCCAAAGGCCTCTCACTCTCTCTTACTTACTTGATAGACAATCTTTCACTTGAAGATTTCATTTTGTCAATCTTCTTATCAAAAATTAACCAGTCATCATTTTTCAAAATATTATGCAAAATACAAGTATATTTAGTAAGATTTGCAATTTGCTCTTTAAGAAAAACCAAAAAATCATGAAAAATATTTTGATACTTTCAGGTGGTAACAGACAAGTTCTGTTTCCAAAAGTAATAGTACAACTTAGAGAACCAGAATAATAGGGATAAAATATTATATATTTTTGCTTTACAGATTTTTTTCTCAAAACATTATATTTAGGTTATAGATCTACCTTTTAAGGTTAATGTTATTGACAAGCTATAAGGATTCCAATTTGGATAAACAAAAGGTTAAAGAAATATATGTTATGAGTAACAGTGAAAGTAATTATATTTGGCTATGAGTAAAGAGAGGCTCAAAGGGGCCAAATATTTTTTAAAATATCACAAGAAAGGAAGTAGACTTCTTGTCACACACTATTCCCTACCAGACAGAGAGAAGATTATACAGAGCTATGGAATCTTTGAAGAAACTGGATATAGATCATGAAACATGCAGTATTCATATGGTAGGTTAGCCCTCAGCTTCTAGTCCAAGGTTCTTCTAGTATGCTGTCCTATATCAGGTTTTAGAAGCCTATCTCAGGATTTCTTCTAGATGTTTCTAAATACAAATTAGGTTCCATAAAATAATGTTGTTCACGGGCACCTGGATGGCTCGGTGGGTTAAAGCCTCTGCCTTCAGCTCAGGTCATGAACCCAGAGTCCTGGGATTGGGCTCTGCATGGGGCTCTCTGCTCAGCAGGAAGCCTGCTTTCATAATCTCTCTCTGCCTGCCTCTCTGCCTACTTGTGATCTCTGTCTGTCAAATAAATAAATAAAATCTTTTAAAAAAATAATGTTGTTCATATAAAATTGTGCAGACAGCATTGAAGTAGATGCCATCTTTCTTGATTTTTTTGTTTACTCTATAAAACTGTGAGTGCCCAGAAACAGATGGGTCATCAGTGACAGCTAGAGTCAGGTTTTCGATGTCCAATCACAAGACTTGTAGTAGGTGAAGAACAGTTACAGAGGCAGCAGGAATAGCTTTCTTACTCCTGTGTCACGATTGTGTTACTCATCAGTGCTGTGCACCAGTATTTTGAGCATTTATCTTCCAAACATGTGGTAGGATTGCACTTCTTTTTTTTGTTTTTTAAAGATTTTATTTATTTATTTGACAGAGAGAGATCACCAGCAGGCAGAGAGGCAGGCAGAGAGAGAGGAGAAAGCAGGCTCCCCGCTGAGCAGAGAGCCCGATGCGGGGCTCGATCCCAGGACGCTGAGATCATGACCCGAGCCGAAGGCAGAGGCTTTAACCCACTGAGCCACCCAGGTGCCCCAGGATTGCACTTCTTAAACCTCTTGAAGTAGGTGGGGCCACATTACTTGCTTTGACCAAGGGAATGTAAAAAAAGTGGTATTTATCTTTTCCAGGGAGAAGCATACAAGAGCTGGTATATAATTCTTTATCTTTTTCATTTTTTTGGCCATAGCAAAGGTAGAAGTATGTATTGAAAAGGAGTTATAATTGAGCTCTCACATGCATCACTGTCTTGGAGAGTAATCAGATATATAGTAAGTCTTGTCTGAGCAAGAAATATACCATCATTTTTTTGTTTGTTTGTTTACCATTGTTATTTTAAACCACCATGATCTGAGGATAATTTGTTACCATAACATGACCTAGGTTAATGTCAATACTATAGATGCTGGTTCCAGGTTCAGAATTTTATGATAATAACACTTAAAATATGTATCATTGGCTTGATAGGAGTGATGAGAAGAGTGTCATTTGAGGTTGAAAATTGATAGTCCATACTGTTCATTGGCAAAGTAAATTGTAAAATGGACTTTTAAGGAAATATGGGAGAATGATCATGTACTTAATGACCCTGTAGGTCTAGAGGAAGAAGATAGCAAAGCGAACATGAGTAGTGTGTATCGATTACTATTGACTGTGGTTGGAAGGTGTATGAAAGAAATGAGCTCAGAAAAGAAATGGACCATTTAACAAACAAGGTAAAAAGGAATATAAATAAACTGGAAACTTAGGGGTTTCCAAGGTTTGAAAAGGCAGGTGATTTTTAGGCTTTCACTGTTCATGTACTTGTAAAACATGTTAAAAAGAAATAGAAGGCTTTGAATGACAGGAATCAAATTAAGCATATGACTATCATACCTGTTATTATAATCTCTGAATGGATTAAAGTATCCCAGATTTAAGATACAACTAGGTGTGTGGCTAAGTAAACCTTTTAATTAGTTAAAGTGTCTCATGAAAAAGAGATTAAGGTACATCTCGGCCTCAGGGCTACCACAACCAAAGTACAAAGAATCACAACTCAGTCAAAAAAAAGAGATGCCTTTGGCTATTCGAGGTCTTTTCTGGTTCCATATAAATTTTAGAATTATTTGTTCCATTTCTTTGAAAAAGATGGATGGTACTTTGATAGGAATTGCATTAAATGTGTAGATTGCTTTAGGTAGCATAGACATTTTCACAATATTTATTCTTCCAATCCAGGAGCATGGAACATTTTTCCATCAAGAAATGGGCAGAAGACATGAACAGACATTTCTGCAAAGAAGACATCCAGATGGCGAACAGACACATGAAAAAGTGCTCCATATCACTCGGCATCAGGGAAATACAAATCAAAACCACAATGAGATATCACCTCACACCAGTCAGAATGGCTAAAATCAACAAGTCAGGAAATGACAGATGCTGGCGAGGATGCGGAGAAAGGGGAACCCTCCTACACTGTTGGTGGGAATGCAAGCTGGTGCAGCCACTCTGGAAAACAGCATGGAGGTTCCTCAAAATGTTGAAAATAGAACTGCCCTATGACCCAGCAATTGCACTATTGGGTATTTACCCTAAAGATACAAATGTAGTGATCCAAAGGGACACATGCACCCGAATGTTTATAGCAGCAATGTCCACAATAGCCAAACTATGGAAAGAACCTAGATGTCCATCAACAGATGAATGGATCAAGAAGATGTGGTATATATACACAATGGAATACTATGCAGCCATCAAAAGAAATGAAATCTTGCCATTTGCAACAACGTGGATGGAACTAGAGCGTATCATGCTTAGCGAAATAAGTCAAGCAGAGAAAGACAACTATCATATGATCTCCCTGATATGAGGAAGTGGTGATGCAACATGGAGGCTTAAGTGGGTAGAAGAATAAATGAAACAAGATGGGATTGGGAGGGAGACAAACCATAAATGACTCTTAATCTCACAAAACAAACTGAGGGTTGCCGGGGGGAGGGGGTTGGGGAGAAGGGGGTGGGATTATGGACATTGGGGAGGGTATGTGATTTGGTGAGTGCTGTGAAGTGTGTAAACCTGGTGATTCACAGACCTGGGGATAAAAATATATGTATATAAAAAATATATGTTTATAAAAAATAAAAAATTAAAAAAAAAAAAAAACAAAAAAAAAAAAAAAAAAAAAAAGAGATGCTGGTGAGACAGAAACTAAATAAATACTACAAATTTGTAAACCAAGAAGGAAAATGGCAAAGGAAGAATTTCTCACGGACCACAGTCAGAGGAGATACTCTTCATGAGCAGGAAATGGGCATAATGAAGGAATATTTCCCACACCTAAATTCACTGGGAATTTGGAATGTTACAGATCGGTGTCTTCTCTGTATCCTCCAATCTTCTCCTCACAAAGTGGTAGTGTTCATTGTCTTTGATGTTGTCTTTAGTATGTAGATCTCTGGATTAAGAACAACCACATCTGGACTTCATATAGAGACAATCATGGTGTTCACAAAGAATTCTTGTCTTTGAGTCTCTTCCCACAGTTAGATGAAATTTTGGAGCATTAAAAGGGCATACTATGGTAGTCACTATTACTACCCATCAACATTGACCCAAGTTATGGGTAGATTTTCCTGGCTACTAGACATTAGAGGTAGCCATGTGACTTGCTGTGACTGATGAAGAATCAAGCAAAAGTGACACATGTAAATTTTGGGAGAAAGTATTTAAGAACATTTGAACAGTTTTCTGTTTTTCCACCTGCCATGGTACTCACACAAGCCCCATATTTACATAGAGACACAACCATGAAACATCTCATAGAAGATTGCTGCCCAAGAGAATCCCCATGACTTACAGTGGACTTTATGTGAACAAGAAACAAAGTTTTGTGTTTGTTTATTTGTTTTAATGCAATGAGATGTTGAGATTTTTTTTTTTTTTTATTACAACATGACCTAGGCAAAACAGAATAATACAACACATATGGGTTTTGGTCCTAAAAACAAGTTCTGGTACTAGCTACTCAATTTCCCATCAGCCTGACTAGGACAGAAATTGAAGCTCCTTTGGAAAGCTCAGGGTAGCCAAAAATTCTGTGCTCCAGCTCTTCTAGTAATTTTTTACGTACTTAATTCTCTCTTAAATCTCTTTCTTTTAAAAATAGAGTGTGTTGTTTCCTCAAACTGAACCCTGACTAAAATTCCTATCAAGGCAGAATCCTACTGGTTAAGAACTAGGATAGGTTCCATAATTGGTAGATATTCTGATAGATAATTCGGCAGTAGAAGTAAAAAAAATAAAAACTCTTGAAATTCAATTATGAACACTATAGAAATGAATAGGTGGCCTGAATTATGGAATTGAAATCTGAGACTTCTTTAAAACCAATTTTCAAAGTGATTTGCTTAGTAATCTTAAATGATTTCCATATAAGCCTGTGTAGGTGTGATGGATAAATTCAACGTAACTACGAGTGATGGCAAATGCAATTCTAGATGGTCCAGTGGTGTGGGGGAGGGTGGGGTAGGATTAAACTGCTCTGTGTAGTATATGACACAAATTTCTAAAACTAAAAGCTATTCAACATTCCTACCTTGCTTGAGGCAATGCATTTCTATTTCACCGGAAATGTCTGAGCATGTTATGCACGATATTGGCAAAGGATATAGCCAAGAGAGTTTCCATATCAGAAAGGAGTCACACTTTTGGTTCAAAATGGCAAAAGAACAACAAAATGATTAGTGGAAAGTTCCACTTAAAGCTGTTTTATATGTAATAAGTTAACAAGCCATAATATATATATATATATATACACACACACACACACACACATATTTTCACACCCATACACATCATCTTATGCTCCAAAAATCTATTTTTGGAGAATTATTAGGTTGATGGTATAAAATCTTATATAGCTCAAGAAATCCTTGCTCTTGGATGACTCTAAAATGAGATGAGTTGTCAGAGCCTTGGATGAGTTCATGCCAGAGGGTAGGATCCTGGAGAATGAGCTGCATAATTCTGCCAGGCACTTTGGTTTTAAGATTGTCTGAATGAGGGAAATAGACTGCAAATGAAAATATAATTCTTTTCAGTAATGAAACTGTGTTAGTTCAAATGAAGCTACAGAGAATTATATAATGTATGGATAAAGCATGTCTTTTAGAAGAAGTAGCTGCTAAGAAAACAGGAAAAGTGCAATGTTCCTCTGGTTAGAAATATTGTTTGATTTGCTTTTGCAGGTGAGATGAATTTGATATGGTCATTAAAGCATAACGATATTATTATTCTATGATAAAAATTTATACCCAAAAATACTGGTTATGAGAAAGCATTTCAATTAGATGATGTTGGGTTAAAAAAAATGGAGGCTAGAGACTAGTTTTTTACTAAAACAGTTACTAGAAAAATAAACAACATGGAAATAACAAATGTGTGATACTAGCAACAGGATGCCACCTAGCCAGTTTGAGAACACAGCCTATAAAATGTGTAATCCTCCCTGAAGTATTGTAAATTGACCACATAACAACGCAAACTTTCACTTGTGACACATGCAGGCCAATTGCTGAGAAGAGACTGTAAAATAAAGTAAAATGTGTTATTTGAGATTCATATTATGATAGTTGACAGTTGCTTTATTTTGAGGTCCCACATTTGTGTTTGTTTTCAAAAGCCTTATATTGGGAATGAGGCTTGTGCATGACCAGCTACAGCAGTGAATATTTTTAAAAAAGCTCTTTTGAATAGCCAGTAACTTACTCTCCCCTCTTTAAAAAATATATTAATTATATATATTAAGAAAATTTATATATATTAAGAAAATTTATATATATATATATATATATATTTATAGAGAGAGAGAAAAAAAAAAGCAGAGACAGAGACAGAGATAGAGACACAGAGAGAGATTAAGGGAGAGATTTTAAGGAATTAACTTACATAACAAGTGCAAAATCTCCTGGGTTGGCCAGCTGGCTGGAGACCCAGGGAAGAGTTGATAATTGCAGTACAGAGGCAGTCCAGTCAGGAGGCAGAGTTCCCTCTTTCTTAGGGAGCTTCAGTTTTTTTCTCTTAAAATCTTCAAATGATTGGATAAGGCCCACCCACATGATGGAGGGCAATTGGCTTTCCTCAAAGTCCACCAAGTTCAATGTTAATCTCATCTAAAATATACCTTCACCAGAAACATCAAGACTGGTTTTTGACCAGGTCTTTGGGTACCATAGCCTAGCTGAGTTGGCATATAAAATTTACCACCAAAATTTATAAGGAAGTCTAGGACTCTTCCAATCATTTTTCCAGAACTTTCACCTCTAGTCTGCTTCCAGAGCTGTGATTGACTCTTGGGACTAAATGTCTAATAACAGTTTAACATTTCACTTCACTCTTAGGGGGTTTGTATTTTAATGAGAAAAAGTTTTTAACTGAAAATGACTAAACTCTCTCCACATATAATTTCAAATTTCACTTGATCAGCAGAGAATGATTATTTTGAGAAATAACTTTTCTTTTGGTCTGTAAATCTAAGACATAAACAGTTTTCTGTTTTACCAGGACATGCTATTTATCCTGGTTATAATCACCCAGACATTGCTGCTCTCAAATGCCAATTAATTCAATTCAGTAACATTGATTGAGGGCCTGCTTTGTGCCAGGACTGTGCTAGAAATATGAAGGCAAAAACAGATAATCTCATAAAACAACTTATAGTCTGGCAAGGGAGATATATATACAAATAAATAAAACACAGTTTGACAAGTGCTGCACTAATTGTATAAACTATGATGGGAGCAGAAGGGAGTTAGTAATGGTTTCAATCTCAGGTTGTCAAAGAAGTTTTCAAAAATGTAAGATGGCAATTAGCTTTGTGTTGAAAAATGACTTGTTGGATTACAGACAGGGAAGCAGGGAGTAGAGTTTAGCACACAAAGTAGGGGGATGTCTGTGGAAAGACAGAAGCTGCTTAGAACACAGTCTCTCTGAGAATATTGGGGGGACCAAACGGAGAAGATGGGGTTGGACTAGATATGGAAAGCAGTAATAGGAAGACTGAAGTCAGAAATTGGGGATGCAGATCCTTTGAAATATTTAAGGTGAGAAGCAACAGGACCAGATCTCTGTTTTAGAAATTTAAGTCTAATTGATAAGTGGAAGATGAATTAGAGTTTAAGAGAGAACCTGGGTCAGATAAACCAATTAGGAAACAGTTATAATAGTTCCAACAAGAGACAATCTAGAATATAGTGATGGAAATGGAGAATGAAAGAGAGATTTGGAAATATATATTCAGAGAAATGTTGACGGAATGTTTGACTGGATGTAGGGAGATAAGAATTCAAAGACTATTCCTAGTTTATCAGAGCTTCAAATATTACAATTCTAAGTGTTTGGGTGAGTTTTTCTAAAAGTTATTGGCTATTTTCCCATCTTTTCAAAGAGTTATTAAATATAACTTTGCTTTAGACTAGAATAACTGCTATGAACACTCTCTATTTTACTTTACTGTAGTTTATAGTATAGCTTTATTTACATTTGTGAGACTTTGTTTTCTTTTTCTGTTTTTAGACAATTCTCCTTGGGCCATTGTAAGAGACCTAGCTATTAGAGATTTTCTGTAATTTCTAGTTTACTGATTCTAACAGAGGGTGGACCAGGAAATCAGAACAAAATCCTAAAGGAAGTACACTAGTGAGTGGAAAATTCATGAACAAGAGTCATGGAGTATTTCCTCTGGGGTAAAGAGAAAATTTTTGTGCTAAGGCTTTGTAATAGGTTTCTGTGTGTGTGTTTGTGTGTGAGTGTGTACACACTCAGGGACTTTATTTCCTAACTTTTTATTTCAAGACTATGTATTGAAGAGTTTAGATTGACTGTAGTCTAACTCCAGATGGGGAAGATTTTATTATTAATATATATGTTTCTTGTATTGTGTATAAGTAAAAAAAAATATATTAAATTAGTTCATTGTCTGTAACTCCATTGTTAACAGTAGAAATGCAGTGTGATATAAACATACCACTACAGATTAGACATTGGCAAAACTATGGCTCACAGGGAAAGTCTGGTCTACCACCTTTTTTTGTTTGTTTGTTTGCTTTTCTTTCTCTCTTTCTCTTTACCTTTTTTTTTTTGTTGTTGTTGTTATATACCTTAAGGGCTAAGAACAGCTTTTATATTTTTAAAGATATATATATATATATATATTTAAAAAGTTAAATATAAGAGACCATGTAAGACCCAGAAACCCTAAAATATTTAATATCTGGATTTTTGCAGCAAAAAAATACACAGACCCTCATTATGAATAAAGGCTTACTTCTCATATGTGCATTTTGTTTTCACTTCTGTTTTATTTATTCACTAAATGAATGGTAAACTCATTGAAGGCAGGAACAAAGCCATAGATCTGTGTATCTCTGAGCATTTGGCACAGAGTATCACAATAGCTCATATCTGTGATTATGTAATTATAAAAGTTTATATAGGTCACAAAGCTTCCTAACATTTGTAGGATCCAAAAAAAGAGAAGAGGGAGAATGACAAATTCTGCAGGGAAAAAAAAAAGAGCAAAAGAAATTCATATAAGAATCCCAGTTTGATTTGTCAAGGACCCTCCAAGGCTCATTTCTCATTAATTTTTTCATCCTTGTACAAATATAAATTAGATTTTATAAAACACTACCTTGGAAATATTCAGGAAGTAACAAAATGTACAACCATCTAACTTTTAAGCATTATATGACTAACTAATACCATTTTAAATAAGGAATGAATTTATGATGAGTACAATGGAAGCTTTATTGATCTTCTAAAGAAGAGGTTCTGTGAGAACGTGGCATAGTCAATAAAACCTGCTTTCTTTTTTTTTTTTTAATACTGAATTCTTTTTTTATTTTTTTAAAGATTTTATTTATTTACTTGAGAGAGAGACAGTGAGAGAGAGCATGAGCGAGGAGAAGGTCAGAGGGAGAAGCAGACTCTCCATGGAGCTGGGAGCCCAATGTGGGACTCGATCCCGGGATTCCGGGATCATGACCTGAGCCGAAGGCAGTCGTCCAACCAACTGAGCCACCCAGGCATCCCTAAAACCTGCTTTCTAAAGGGATTTATTATTCCTTTGACTATATCAGTTTACCTCATCTGCTTTGAAATTGAGTAATTTCTATAACACAGATTTGAAATAATTCATATTTATTTAAAATATATATTCTATAATATATTTATTTAATAATTTAATAAGGAAAATAAGTCAGTAAAAGAGCAGGTAGGCAATATTTTAGTACTTCAGTGTATAGACTCTGTCCTGATACTGCCTTAGTGTGAATATCTCTCCCTTCTTGAGTTGTGTCTGTAAAAGGTAAACCTATTGTTTTTCAGTTTTCTCATCTATAAAATGGGTATAATACTAGATCATTCTTCAGAGAGTTTAAATGGCTTATAACCGACTGGGTGGCTCAGTTGATTAAGCCTTTAGCCTTAAGCCTAAGCCTTCAGCTCAGATCATGATCCCAGTGTCCTGGGATGAAGTCATATATCAGGCTCCCTGCTCAGCAGGGAGTCTGCTTCTCCCTTGCCCTCTACCCCTGCCCTGGCTCATGCTCTTTCTCTCTCTCTTTCCCAAATAAATAAAATCTTTAAAAAAATTAAGGCAATATATGTAGATACCATAGTGCTGAAAACATAACTAGTAACTTTAACTAACTTTTCTTTTCACTGTCTTTGTGCCAAGCAATGTTTGCCATTATTCATTGCAGGGATGGAATGCATAGGATGTCTTTTTCAAAAGAGCTTTAATTTTTAGTCCCAAATCTCCATAATTTCTGGGAATCCCTTTCAGGAATGGAATTAAGGGGGAAAAAATATTGATCGGCTTTTCTGAAGCTATTTTATTTAATTAACAGGATGTAAATTAGCACTCACGACACATCTATATTTTCTAGACCACACTGTATTTTTAAAATGATAAAGATAACATAACACTCATGGTTCTATATTTAATAGAGTGAAACAGATAATTTGAATTTCTGATGATCATGAAAGGCTTCCTCTTTTGGTCTCATGAATAGCACACAACATAAAAGTAGTGGTTTGTTTATAGAGTCATTAAAGTCACAGTATCACGTAACCATCATATTAAAAAATCAGGGGTTAAAGGAGTACTTTAAACAATTGTGATACAAAATCAGATCAAAATAAAAAACAAACACAGCAACGTCAACAATAATTAGATGATATAATCCACTATAGACAGTAAACTTGAGAAAGAAGATTATACATAATCTAGCTGACATATTAGCAATATTTTGTTTCAGGTTGTATATGGTATTCAGTATTGAAAAATATGCTTTTCCATAGATGTCAGGTTCTAAAAAAGCTAAAAGCAATTCTTTTTTTTTTTTTAAGATTTTATTTACTTATTTGACAGACAAGTAGGCAGAGAGGCAGGCAGAGACAAAGAGAAGAAGAAGCAGGCTCCCCGCTGAGCAGAGAGCCCGATGCAGGGCTCGATCCCAGGACCCTGGGACCATGACCTGAGCTGAAGGCAGAGGCTTTAACCCACTGCGCCACCCAGGCTCCCCTAAAAGCAATTCTTTTTTTTTTTTTTTTAAAGATTTTATTTATTTATTTGACAGAGAGAGATCACAAGTAGACCGAGAGGCAGGCAGAGAGAGAGAGGGAAGCAGGCTCCCTGCTGAGCAGAGAGCCCGATGAGGGACTCCATCCCAGAACCCTGAGATCATGACCTAAGCCGAAGGCAGTGGCTTAACCCACTGAGCCACCCAGACGCCCCTAAAAGCAATTCTTAATAGCTTAAATATACCAAATAAAAATGTACACTAGTGTAAAAAAGGCATATTTTGATTTAGGTTATAGTTAAAAATAAACTCATATTTGGTCATCTAGATAGAACTTGGTGCTATTTATTATCATTAGTATCCTTAAACATTTGGATAAAATCTATAGAAGTTGGTTCTTAAAAATAAGCATCACCTGTGTGATAAAACACATGCTGTTTAAGATTCTTGACTTTCTATTTTTAGAGACATGCTGATTTACAAAGCAGGGAAGGAGGACCCAGCACTGAAAAGACAGTGCCAGTCTGAAAATGTTAGAATAGTACGATTTCAATACAACATTCTGGAAAATGAAAACCCATAGAGAGTAAAATAATCAGTGGTTTCCAGGGAGGGTAGAATGTGGATTTTTAGGGTAGTGAAACTATTCCATATAAAACGGTAATGGTAGCTACATGATATTTATGCATTTTTCAAAACCCATAGAACTGATACCTAATATAACTATGGGCTTCAATTAATAATAATGTATCAGTATTGTTTCATCACATGAAACAAATGTACCATGATAATGCACAATGTTAATAAGAGGGGAAAATGCGTGTAGCAGGTGGAGGGGAAAGGGTGTATATTGAATTCTTTTTGCTTATTTTTTCTGTAAACCTAAAAATGCTCTGAAAAACAAAATCTGTTCATTGATTTTAAAAAGTAGCATACATGAAGCATTTTGACAAAGTAGGTGGAAACTGCTCAAGTGATCTTCAAGAAAAAAATACCACAGCCATCCTAGAATCCTGTAGAACTTAAAGATAACCAAGGAAAAATGTTTTTTCTTTCCTCAAAGATTTCTACAGAGAGAGATTCTACCACTTTCTTTCTTATGCTAGGATTTATTTACTTTATGAGTCTACTGAACTACTCTGTTTATTAATACCTTTGTTTTCTCTGAAGTGAAGGGTGATTTGATCAGTAGTAGCCTTCTTATATAACCATTCTCTGCTAGAATTTATTCAAGTAAATTACTACTTTGCTTTTTTTGCTGTTTTGATTCTGATGAAACAAGCCCAACACCTTTAGTCCTTTGTCATAAGTGCAATCTCCAATGAATCAGTAGGCAGCTGATGGACAAAAATAACTCATCCATAGGAAGCCTATCATTTAAAATTTATATTTTTAATGTAGAAATTATTAAATTCTAGAAAACAAAAAATATATATATTATAGAACATCCATGAGTAGAGGAAAGTTACTTTTTAGATTGACCATTACAGCTTTGTTCTCATAATGGATTATGTTCATTTTTTGATGTAATAGAGGATAAAATTCTTGACTATCCAGGAAATAATTTGACTAAGCTTTTCTTCAAAACCTGATTTAATTCACTCTTTTGATAATGTCAACATCCACAAGTCTTTCTTTTCAGATAAAATGTCTTTATTTGAATAATCAAATGCCAAATACCCATTTTCAAGAAGAGGTAAAACCACAAAGCATAGTTACATGTAGAAGTTGACAGTTGCCGAAGAGAAGATGTAATAGAGAATCCATGTTGTGTATAGCTTATTTCTGGAATAAGTCTGCAGATGAATTAGAATGTTAATTTGAAACTTTTGAAGTGCCAATTGTCCATGAAGTGATAAATATCACTGAAGATATAGTAATAAAATGCCCAACAAAATTATAAAGGGCATAATTTCTGTGAACATGTATTCTTTCTGAGTATAATAAATTATACTCTCATCATAGTTTTGGGAAGACAAAAGAGATTATATTTTCATTTTATGTGAAGAATAAGTACTTGGTCATAGCATATTTCAAATCAATTTTATATTGTCTAATGCTTAACATCAAGGGCTCTTTTATTATATTAGAAAATAATTTTTGTATTAATTTGTATTTCAGTTATTTGGAAATTACAAATTTATGTTCAAAATGATTCATGGAATCAAGTTAAAATCAGAATATATTCCTTTTTCTGTCTTTAATGTACTTTAAATTTATACCTCTCTCAATTTATAGGTGTTATTCACAAGCACTACTTTTTTTCTCTTCTCTACTCGAAGACAGCTGTTGATACAAAGCTATGAGACTATGACTCTTTTACCTAGCAAGCTGAAAACTAATAGCTTGATTACTCAGTCATAACTCTTCCCTTTGTTATTTTTTATCCTCTTTTGACAATATGGTAATACATCATGAGGCTTACTAAAATATTTTTATTTTATCATTTCTTTTTGTCTCTCTGTCTCTTTCTACACACACACACACACACACACACACACACACACACCTATTCTATACTAAAATGAAGATTTGGCCCCCATAATTAGACAGTTGCATGTCACAGTTGTCACTCCCACATCATGGCTTCCTACTAATCTAGTTGTGATATGATGATATTAGTATAATCCTCTGAGAGACGTCTCCTTAATTACATAGAGAGACTATGGGGATTAGCTAGTTGAGGCAGGCTGGGTTTTCTGGAAAGTAGGTGCTCAGATGAAGTAGGTGTGAATGATTTATTTCTCGGAGGTGAGAAATACCTGTGAAAAGAAAGAGAAGAAGGAAGGTTTAGGTATGGGTGGTTGTCAGACCTTGTTGCTGACCCTAGAAGGTCTTTGCTAAACCAATATGGAGCAACAGAGCAAAGACTATGCATTGAAGGAGTCCTGTGTGGAGAAAGAATGGCTACACTATTGCCCAATATCTTGTGCAATCATTGATTGGAGGGCACTCTGAAACATAAAGGACTTTGCCTTAAAAATCTGAGGTGAATCTTAAGTATAAGCAAACAGCTAGAGGCTTTCAATTAATCACACTCATCACTAGTGGGCAACAAATTCTCTCTTGTAGTTGAATCTCAAAATGTCTCATCTCCATGTCTACACAGTCCACTCTGAACCATGTAACTTCACTTTACCACACATGTTCAGGGAGCAGCAACTTTAAACAGTTGGTGGGGCCACTTTCTGAGGAGAAACATGGAAGAGAGAAGAGATCAGAGACTTCTCTACAGTTGGTCTTGAGGCTGCTATTGGTACTCACCATTGTCCACAAATTTCACCCTGAGATATCAGCTCTATTGGTCTTGGTGGATCACCTCATAGTATGATCCAGATTCTCATTCCTTGAGATTTCAAGCTCTTGGTAGTCATATATTTTTAAGGCCAGTGTTAGTGTGCTTGTTTACCCAATTCATTCAGGTATTGACTCTGAGGGGTTACTTCAGCTACACATATATCGGGCAATTCTGATGTTCCAGAAGGTGCCATCTTGTTAATGATGAATTTAGCCTGTGGATTCCATATTCATGGAGCTCCTTCCACACGTCTTTCTTTATAAAGTAGGTTCTCTGGTTATTTATAGTCAAACGTTTCATCTCTCCCAGGGTCTAGCAGTATGCCAAGTAACTTTTTTCAAAACATATGTAATTCTATATTAGAGATGACATAGCCTTATTCCAGAAACTGGAGATCCTGTGATTTTTCCATTGATGCTTGCCATAAAGTCTACATTGCATCTTCTTCCACCACTGTGATCTCCAATAATATGGTATCCTGGATTGTCTGACGGTCAAAACTGTTTACACTGCAGTATAGATCTTATGCCAAAACCATTCTTGTTCCAGGTCTCATTCAGACTTATAGCTTCCTATATAATCCTGTGTCTGTGTCAGAAGAGCATTCCTAGGTGTGGAGCATGTTATCTGTAGAATTTAAGACACTTACTTAGCATTGAGTGTTGTTTTTAGGGGGTAAGGAATATAAGATGAAGTAATTCGTCTTTTGCTTTGAAGGGGAAATATTGGCATACCCCTGGCCATTGGACATCTAAACTTTTTTTTTTTTTTTTTTTTGGCTGAGGTATCAGATTTCTAATTCTTCATGGGGTTTACCTTCCTTTGAAGCACATATAATTTGACATGATCATATAGCTACCTCTTGCTCATCCTGCTTAATCAGCATGATGCTATCATTATAAAGATTCAGCACGATATTCTATGAAATGTGCCAATAATCTCTATCTTTGTATGATACACAAAGATAGAGGATAGAATGGTTAGCCATGGGGTAAAACCACGTTAAAATTGTGGTGCATGTTAGGTGAATGTGAATGTTTTCTGATTTTCTCTCCTGATTGGGATAGACTAGAAAGCCTTAAGTCCCTGACTGCATGTTATGTACTTGAGGCTACATTAGTACACCCTAGTAACAATACTTTATCAGATGTGGCAGTTGTGATTGGTCCTACTATTTAATTGAACTTTTGATAGTCTGAACTGAGTCTCCAAGATCTATTCAATTTCAGTAAGGGCCAGACTGATAAGTTAAATAGAAATGTGATAAAAATCTCTTCCTTTGTATTCTTGGATCTTGAGTGGCATTTATCTTTATTTTTTCTCCCACTCCCAAAAGGCAGTACTATTCTTTTGTGACTGGGTGGGCATGAGGTTTCAGAGGCTTCCACCTGGCCTCCACTGCTATGATAGCTCTTATCCCATTGCCTGAAGATCTAATGTAAGGATCACTAAAACTGCCAACTGTGTTAATCTTAAAAAAATCCATCTGGGAACCATACGGATGACCAGTGTTTGGATTTACAGACGTACATGACTCATCGTAAGCTAGAATTGGGCCAAGACTTAATTTGTTATTTGACACTCATATGCTCCCATTCTAAGAGGGACCTGTGATAATGCTTAAAGTCTGCAAATATCAATGTCAACTGAACCCTGTGTCCCATGATCTTTGAAATGTCTGTGTATTCCTCTGAACCTAGTGTAGAGTCATTCAAGTAAGTAGTCATAGATCCCTTTGAGGAAGGACTGGGGGAATTATTATTTTGGCTATGATATTTCACTCTTTCCTCTGAGGATCAGGTCATCTCCTCAGGAAGTAGGTTCTGGCTGAGATTTGAAAATCTGTTTAGATCTGGAAACTGGGTAAGGTGTTATAAGTTTTATTGGAGCTACTGGTTTCAAATTCAACTTTGTGTTCATCATCTACACACACACGTCATGCTACAGTGGTATCTTTGTTAGCTCTCGTTTATTGACTCCTGTGGTCCTTGAAACATTGTTTATGACTTTCTGTTTCAAATGTTTCAAATGCCTTTAGCCCAGGGGACCACTCCAAATTTGTCATTACAGTCAAACAACCCTCTAGTTTTTAGTGGTTCAGCACTGCCACCTGCCTCCTATTACTTTTGAAACCGTATTATCATCCCATTACTTTCAGCAAGTTCTATGACAGCCTCTTCACTATCAGCCCTGACCTGACCTGACTATGGAAAGCCATAACTGAAGTTCTTAATGATGCTTGTCACTAAGCATTTTTCTCCTGAGTGTATTTCTGATAGCCTTGGGTGAATGGTGTGTCTTTAAGGTCATGGGACATAATTCTCTGAATGGTCTCATAATTTTCTGAGTGACCTCAGATAATCTTTAGACCTTGCTTAATATATCCATTCCAGTATGCCCACTTTCCCTGGCCTTTAATCCCTTATTTTCTGCTCTAGCAATTTAGGCATTTTAATCTCACTCATTGTGGCCATTATGTTTTCTAAGCTTCTAGAACTGGTTTTAGCAATAAGTTTGCAGCATGCCCTGGGGGTCTTGTCAGGATATGAAATCTTATATACTGAGCTGGTGCCCCAAGTCAACAAACTGCTCTTTTTCCAGGCTTCTGGTCCAGTTCCTTTGAACCAACACCCTCAGATTCCTGTTCCACTGTTCCTAGTGATAAATGCTTTCTCATTCCAGGAGTTTCTTTAGGGTAATCTCCTTGCTGTCCTATAAGTCCCAGCATGGGGTGGCTGAGATATGCAGCAATTTAACTCAAATTCTGGGCTTACAGGGAAAAAGATGGTGGCATTTCTGGGAGGTAGAAACCAGGACCTAGTGAGAAAAAAGAAGAAAAAAAAATCTCTATATTTTCTTCCTGAAACAAGCACTAATTCTTAACAGGGGTTGGGGGAGGATGGGGCACTTCTTTAGGCTTAAGTGGTCCAGACAAATCCAAGAAGTCAAAATCTTTAGAGACATCTACACAGCCATTCTGAAACCATGTGTCAGGTCCTAGGTTTTCCCAGATAGGGTCCTGAATTTGGCATAACAGGCCTAGCTCAGTTCAACATTCAGTAATCTTTAATATTCAGACACTTTGGTAGCTCCCCCTCCCACATTTCATAGTTTTAAAAGCCTTTTTTTTTGTTTTAATTGTCTATAGTAAGTAGAATTTTGATGGTCATGATCGTATCAAAGCTTTCCTATTATAAATACCAGATACAAAGTTGCTGTGTGCCTTACACACACACACACACACACACACACACACACACACACACACTTATACACTTGTGTGAAAACTTACAGTAAATACTGCCAGGAACGGCCAGCAATCCCTGTACTGACAGATGAAAGATTACTCCAAATTTTGCTGTGAAAGAGAGAAGGCAAGGGGGTCAATGCTCAGAGTGACTACCCTTTGCTCTTCTTTGCTCCTGGTTTTATTGGTCCTTCAGGATAATCACAAATCCTTATCACTATTTCTCAAGACCTAGAGGTAAAACAAAGGGGTCTTGAGGAAACTAGGAGGATTTATTTACAGGAAAGATAAGATATGCCAATCTGTGTATTCTGCTAAATGTAGCCAAAGGGACCAATGCATACATCTTTGTGGTTGGGCTAAGAAAGCTTCTGGAAGGCAACTCCCTGGGGCATTCCAAAGGCTGAGAGATCACTCAGGCCTCAGCATTCCAAAGGCCTACACCCTTCCCCAAAACCTTCTTATTGCCCCCTGAGGCCTCTGTGTTACATTTTAGCAAGCAATGAATACTGGCTGATTAAACCCAACAAAATATACATTCCTTTTATTAAAAACACAATTATATACAATTAGTCTGGAATTTGTTAAACTATGATTGACCTTTTTCTGTTTGCCTGCTGCATGGGATAAGGCTCCTTTATGTTTCTGGATTCTCCTGTTCTCACACTAAGTTTCCAATTCTTAGTTACTTGCTTTCAACCTTCCATTATCTATCTCAGGAGTCAATGAAATTTAGTAACAGCATCCATTTCCTCAGTTCTTCTATTATTTATCTTGTATATCTCAAACTTTTGAATCATGGCACTGACCAGGGTAGTCTACTCCCTCAAACCAACCCACACACTACCAGTGACTATTTCAATAACTGCACTGCTATGTTTTACCAAGAATATCCCTTACCACTAGTCCTATGTTGAATAACATCTTAATGGACTGTCTTCCTGTCTGTCACAACAGAGTTTTAAGTTTAAAGTATCTGGATTCTTGCTTATTTTCTACCTTTCCTTCTATGGAATATTGAATGTAGGATAAAAATGGAAGGAAAAGTTGGGAAACATTTTTTTTTAAAGCCCAGCTACCACGATATTACCATGTCCCAGGACAGGGCTTACAAACAAATATGCAATATTAATTTCCTGTGGCAACTCTAACAAATTATCACAAATTCTACAGTTAAAACAATTCAAATTTATTATATTACAGTTCTAGAGGTCAGAAGTCCTAAAGTCAAAGTATCAACATTGCTGTATTCCTTCTGAAATTCTAACAGAGAGTTCATTACCTTGCTCTTTTTTTACCTTCTGGAGACCACTTGTGTTTCTTGGCTTATGGCTTCATCTTTCATTTTCATGGACTAGTTCACAATAGGTTTTGATATCTGAGAAAAAATGGGGATTTCATAAATTAGGTAAGACCACAAATGGATGAGTTCTGAAAACTCTGGGCTGGATACATCTTTTTGATGTCAGAGCTACATGTAAAATCTCGGGATTTGGGTTCATATCTGGGAAAGAATGGGAAGAAGAGAAGAAGAGAAAAAGAAAAGAGAGTTTCTGAATTGGTGGAATTTTTATATGAAAGGTTCCCACCAATGGGTCCGTGATTAAAGGAGCAAGATGGATACAAAGCAAAGGTCAAGCAAAGCTTTATTCCTCGCCAAGCATCAAGAATCAAACTGACTGGCCCGGGCCATGCCTCTTACAGAGAGGGCGACCTCTTTCTGTCTTAAAGACTAGCTTTTATGGGCAAAGGCCGTGTGGTTGGGCCTGGCCATGCACAACTGGCCAATGAAATTGTAACACACAGAGAAAGCTACATGGTCATGCTAGGTCACAAATAAGTGACCAATTGAAATATAATTTACCCTAGTAAATATTTGAACTAGCCTATCACCTTGGTCAGAATTGGTGCCCAAAAGGCGGGGACCCACACTCCTTAGTTGCTAGGGAGACAGTATGCACCCCCACTGATTGGATACCTCCACCTGGCCTGACCCACCCTTGTATCTGGGCTTTGTTACCTGGGACTGGTTTCCTGGGCTTGTTTTTAAGTAAGTCCCCTTGGGTGGGGGAGGGCAGGGTCTGTTTAAGTTTTACTGCATAAACAATAAAATGACTGTTTAATCCAAGATGGAATCACTCTGGCTATATAGGCCCTTACATTATATAGTAGGAAAACAACAATTTATCTTTGATAAAAAATATAATATAAATAATACAATTATTTGATAATTAACATTGTTAAAATTAGAAGACTGATAGCTAAGCCCCCTTGTAAAATTTTAGAGAATTAATTAATTGATTGATTGATTAGTTTTGCTAAGCTGAGTTTTATTTACTAGTACTGGAACACTTTAGTTCACTGAAGGAGACATGATTTTTCCTTCAATTGTTACTTTCTTTTTTAATTTAATTTTTTTTAACAATTTTTTAAACTTTATTTATTTGACAGACAGAGATCACAAGTAGGCAAAGAGGCAGACAGAGAGAGGGAGGGGGAAGCAGGCTCCCTGCTGAGCAGAGAGCCCCATGCAGGGCTCGATCCCAGGACCCCAAGATTATGACCTGAGCCGAGGGCAAGAACTTAACCCACTGAACCACCCAGCCCCCCCCCCCCGCAATTGTTACTTTCATTGAAACTTAGAGATATAATACAGCTAGTGAATAATGTCAAAAAACAACTCTCTATCAGTTTTCTAAATTTCCATGCACTTGGTGGAGAGGTGTTGATAGTTTTTGTTCTAGACTATTTATCCAAGGATTTTGGTATAGCAAACAGCCTTGGAAGATGGAAATAGCATTGTCTTTTTCCAGAGCAGATGGCAGATTTATTTTCAGACTAGGAAAACAAAGATAATATCTCCCTACAGGGCGAAGATTGGGCAGGTATTACAACAACCACTCATAAGATAGAGGCCTTCTAAGCTCTCAGTTACTCACTGTGATACCAAGCATGTTGTACAAGTAGCACCAACTTGGGACTTTTTGCTTAACACCCATGGTACTTGGGGTCAAGAGGAATTGATGTGAATTGGGAGTTCATGATGTCTGCTATGGCCTGCATGATAAGTCTGTGTTTGACTGGAGGGTTTAATCCACAGCTGACACTGTGTCTAACTTAGCTTACAAGGAGGGTAAAAGTTTGGATCCTTCACAGTTCTTGAAAATGGTGGAAGTGAATTTTACTCTAGAGCCCTTACTTGAAACCAAGAATCTGAATATCACACAACGTCTACTGAGGGAGCCATCTAAAAAGAAACTAGTATAAATACAATGAATGAATTAGTTAGTTCCCTTAGTAAGGTCAAATTTGATCTTCCCAGGTTTGCAATAGGATAATGTCTTTATTTCATAAACCACATTATCAATATTGTTGTTTTCCGGGGCGCCTGGGTGGTTCAGTGGGTTAAGCCTCTGCCTTCAGCCTTGGTCATGATCTCAGGGTCCTGGGATAGAGTCCCACATCCGGCTCTCTGCTCAGCAGGGATCCTGCTTTCTCCTCTCTCTCTCTCTCTGCCTGCCTCTCTACCTACTTGTGATCTCTGTCTGTCCACTAAATAAATAAAATCTTAAAAAAAAAATTGTTGTTTTCCAAAGTCTAATTGGCAAAACACTACTCTAGAGGAATGGCCCACAGTACATCCTGGCCAAGTAAATTGTGTGTGTGGGGGGGGTGGGGAGCAATCTTGGCATACCTTATCCTTAGAATTTCCTAACCCACTAACAGTTACACTTTCTGAGAAATCCTACAGTAAAGAAAATCTTTCGACTTCTTTTACCACAAATATCGCAGGCTAATTGATAACAAAAGTTCTGCTAGCATCCTATGATCTACTGTCCCAGTAAACACATTTTGTGAATTACTGATTGGAATGGATGTAACATCTGGGCTGCTTCTCATCCTCTTATTGCAAAGCTTTGAATAACTTCTAGTTTAAACAGTTGTACCTGTCCTAACAGAGATAAGGAAAGATTTGTGAGTCCACACTCCAGCTACAACAATTATTCTGAACCTTGGATTCACAATAAAATAATCAAAGTGATGCTAAAAAGTTGATATTTTTAAAACTCCCTGGGCTAATCTAATGTGCAGTTAGAGTAAACTGCAATTGTGATAGAACAGTAAAGCAGGAACTCACTGTTGGGGAAATCCAAAGGAACAGAAGTCTAGAGTCTATATATTATTCTGTCAATATGGTAGCTACTAGCTACATGTCACTGTATAAATTTTAGTTTAAATTAAGGTAATTAAACAAAATTAAAAATTCTATTCTTCTGTCATACTGGCCACATTCCACATACTCAATAGGCACAATGAAGCTAACAGCTACAGTCTTAAAGCACATTTATATAATGTTTCCATCAACACAGAAAATTCTGTTGCACAATGCTGCTATGTAAGGTCAAGAGGTCTCTCCATGTGTGACTATAGCTGAACTTGAAGGCTGTAGGGTTTTGTTTTATTTTTAAGGTAGCCAGTAGTATTCACTAGGGGAGGAAAAGAATGTGTGTGGATGATGAAAACCTGTATGTAATGTGTGTGATGTAGGTATATATGGGTATGCCCATGTGTGCATGCATATATTGTGGGAGTAATGGCGATTGTCTCATTCTTACGGTGCTATTAAATGTACGATGCTCTAAAATCATGGAATAGTATTGTAACTGATATAAGAAAAAAAATTAAAATTATTTATTTATTTATTTGACAGACAGAGATCACAAGTAGGCAGAGAGATAGGTGGGGGTGGGGGAGCAGGCTCACCACTGAGCAGAGAGCCCGATGCGGGGCTTGATCCCATGACCCTGCGATCATGACCTGAGCCGAAGGCAGAGGCTTTAGCCCACTGAGCCACCCAGGCAACCCAAGGGCAATTCTTTTTTTTTTTTTTTTTTTTGCCTGAAATTTATTTATTTTATTTTATTTTATTTTATTTTTTTTTTAATTTTTTATTTTTTATAAACATATATTTTTATCCCCAGGGGTACAGGTCTGTGAATCACCAGGTTTACACACTTCACAGCACTCACCAAATCACATACCCAATATGGCAAAGGGAACGAGCATCAAAATTCAGGAGGTTCAGAGAATGCCCCTCAAAATCAATAAGAATAGGCCCACACCCCGTCACCTAATAGTAAAATTTACAAGTCTCAATGACAAAGAGAAAATCCTGAAAGCAGCCCGGGAAAAGAAGTCTGTAACATACAATGGTAAAAATATTAGATTGGCAGCTGACTTATCCACAGAGACCTGGCAGGCCAGAAAGAGCTGGCATGATATTTTCAGAGCACTAAACGAGAAAAACATGCAGCCAAGAATACTATATCCAGCTAGGCTATCATTGAAAATAGAAGGAGAGATTAAAAGCTTCCAGGACAAACAACAACTGAAAGAATTTGCAAATACCAAACCAGCTCTACAGGAAATCTTGAAAGGGGTCCTCTAAGCAAAGAGAGAGCCTACAAGTGGTAGATCAGAAAGGAACAGAGACCATATACAGTAACAGTCACCTTACAGGCAATACAATGGCACTAAATTCATATCTCTCAATAGTTACCCTGAATGTGAATGGGCTAAATGCCCCTGTCAAAAGACACAGGGTATCAGAATGGATAAAAAAACAAAACCCATCTATATGTTGCCTCCAAGAAACACATTTTAAGCCCGAAGACACCTCCAGATTTAAAGTGAGGGGGTGGAAAAGAATTTACCATGCTAATGGACATCAGAAGAAAGCAGGAGTGGCAATCCTTATATCAGATCAATTAGATTTTAAGCCAAAGACTATAATAAGAGATGAGGAAGGACACTATATCATACTCAAAGGGTCTGTCCAACAAGAAGATTTAACAATTTTAAATATCTATGCCCCCAATGTGGGAGCAGCCAACTATATAAACCAATTAATAACAAAATCAAAGAAACACATCAACAATAATACAATGATAGTAGGGGACTTTAACACTCCCCTCACTGAAATGGACAGGTCATCCAAGCAAAAGATCAGCAAGGATATAAAGGCCTTAAATGACACACTGGACCAGATGGACATCACAGATATATTCAGGATATTTCATCCCAAAGCAACAGAATACACATTCTTCTCTAGTGCACATGGAACATTCTCCAGAATAGATCACATCCTCGGTCCTAAATCAGGACTCAACCGGTATCAAAAGATTGGGATCATTCCCTGCATATTTTCAGACCACAATGCTCTAAAGCTAGAACTCAACCACAAAAGGAAGTTTGGAAAGAACCCAAATACATGGAGACTAAACAGTATCCTTCTAAAGAATGAATGGGTCAACCGGGAAATTAAAGAAGAATTGAAAAAAATCATGGAAACAAATGATAATGAAAACACAACGGTTCAAAATCTGTGGGACACAACAAAGGCAGTCCTGAGAGGAAAATATATAGCGGTACAAGCCTTTCTCAAGAAACAAGAAAGGTCTCAGGTACACAACCTAACCCTACACCTAAAGGAGCTGGAGAAAGAACAAGAAAGAAACCCTAAGCCCAGCAGGAGAAGAGAAATCATAAAGATCAGAGCAGAAATCAATGAAATAGAAACCAAAAAAACAATAGAACAAATCAACGAAACTAGGAGCTGGTTCTTTGAAAGAATTAATAAAATTGATAAACCCCTGGCCCGACTTATCAAAAAGAAAAGAGAAAGGACCCAAATAAATAAAATCATGAATGAAAGAGGAGAGATCACAACTAACACCAAGGGCAATTCTTAATACCCTAATACTGTGTTCATGTTTCTATCATTTATTTATTTATTTATTTATTTTTAAAGATTTTATTTATTTATTTGACAGAGAGATATCACGAGTAGGCAGAGAGGCAGGCAGAGAGAGAGAGAGAGGAGGAAGCAGGCTCCTGCTGAGCAGAGAGCCTGATGCGGGACTCGAACCCAGGACCCCAAGATCATGACCTGAGCTAAAAGCAGCGGCTTAACCCACTGAGCCACCCAGGTGCCCTCTATCATTTTTTTAGAACCAAGGAAGATGCCTAAATGCTCTAATTCTTTCTCATATTTTGTGCTTAGTCTATTTTTATCATTATAATTTTGCAAGGTATATATGAGATTAGGGAACAGTATTGATTAGATTTAATAATTGCCTCAATAACTGTAAAAACTGTCCTGAAGTTACACATTTTGAATAGTAAAACAGAAAGCATTAAAATGTAATTAAAGAATATCATGATCAACTCTACGTCCATAAAAATGATAACCTGGATAAAATAGACTAATTTTTTGAAAGGCAAAAATTGTCAAAACCCAACAAGAAGAAATAAATGATCTGAATAGGCCTATATCTATTAATGAATTTGAATTAATAATTAAAAATCTTCCAAAAGAAAAAAAAAAAAACACCAGGCTCAGATAGGTTCATTGTGAATCCTACTAAACATTTATGGGAGATATTATGTCAACTCTCTATAATCTCAGCAGAGGGAATACTCCCTACTTTATTCTATGAAATTAACATTACCCTAATCCCAAAAACAAAGATATTGTAAGAAAACTACAGATCATTATATCTTATGAGCATATATGCAGGAATCCCAACAAAACATCAGCAAATCAAATTCAACAATGTATAAAAAATTACACACAATGACCAAGTGGAATTTATCTTGGTTAAGGCAAGGCTGGTTCAACATTCAAAAATCAATGATTATATCAATAAGCTAAAGAAGAAGAAAAGTCACATGATCTTATCAGTAGGTACAAAAAGAAAAATTGAAAAATCTAACATCCATTCATGATAAAGACTCTCAGCAAACTAGGAAGGTGGGGTGAATCTTCCTCAACTTGATAGAAAACATCTATGAAATACTTATAGCTAACATCATACTTAATGTGATAAACTTGAAACTTTCCCACTAAGATCTGGGAAAAGGGAAGGCTGTCCCCTATTACCACTGCTTTTCAACATCCTTCTGGAAGTCCTGAATAATGCAATAAGAAAGAAAAAGGAAATAAAGGTACAGATTGAGTGGGAAGAAATAAAATTCTTTGTTCTGAGATGACCTGATTGTCTGTGTAGAGGATCCAAAAGAATCAACAAAAAAACTCCTGGAAATCAGGGATGCCTGGGTAGCTCAGTGGATTGGGCCTCCACCTTAGGCTTCAGTCATGATCTCAGGGTTCTGGGATCGGGCCCTGCATCAGGCTTTCTGCTCAGAGGGGAGCCTGCTTCCCCCTCTCTCTCTCTGCCTGCTTCTCTGCCTACTTGTGATCAATCTCTCTGTCAAATAAATAAATAAAATCTTAAAAAAAAAAACAGAACAACAACAACAACAACAACAACAACAACAAAACCCTCCTGGAAACCAATTTCTTATGTACCAGCAATGTAGAGTAGAATTTGAAATTTAAAATGTTGTGCCATTTACATAAGTACTTGCCCAAAAGAAATATTTAGGTATAAATCTAACAATACATGTATAAGATCTATGTGAAGAAAACTATAAAACTCTAATGAAAGATATTGAAGGGGCACCTGAGTGGCTCAGTGGGTTAAGCCTCTGCCTTGGGCTCAGGTCATGATCTCAGGGTCCTGGGGTCAAGCCCATTATCAGGCTCTCTGCTCAGCAGGGAGTCTGCTTCCCCCCCCCACCTGCCTCTCTGCCTACTTGTGATCTCTTTCTCTATGTGTCAAATAAATAAATAAAATCTTAAAAAAAAGAAAGATATTGAAGAAAAGCTTAATAAGCAGAAAGCTATTCTATTTTTGTGAATAAGCAGACTGAAGATACCAGTTTTTACCAATTAGATCTATAGATCCAATGCAATGCCAATCAAAATTCCAGCAAGTTGCTTTGTGGATGCTGATAACTAATTCTAAAGTTTATATAGAAAAGAAAAAGACCTAAAATAGCCAATACAATATTGAAGAAGAACAAGTCAGAGGATTGAAATGACTTGACTTCAAACTTAACATAAAAATACAGTAATCAAGTAAGTATGGTATTAGTGAAATAATAGGCAAGTATATCAGTGGAACAGAAGAGAGCCCAGAAGTAGACCTACATAAATACGTCAACTTATCTTTGACAAAGAAGCAAAAGCAGTATAAAAGAACAAAGATAGGGGTGCCTGGGTGGCTCAGTGGATTAAACCTCTGCCTTGGGCTCAAGTCAAGATCTCAGGGTCCTGGGGTCAAGCCCATTATCAGGCTCTCTGCTCAGTGGGGAGCCTGCTTCCCACCTCAACCCCTGCTCTCTCTCTGCCTGCCTCTCTGCCAGTTTGTGCTCTCTCTGTCAAATAAATAAATCTTAAAAAAAAATGAACAAAGATAGTATTTTAAGCAAATAATGCTAGAACTAGTGGACATGCACATGTGAAAAATGAATTTGGACACAACTTACACCCTTCATAAAAATTAACTCAATATGAATCATAGACCTAAATGTAAAATGTAAAACTGTGACTCCTAGAAGATAACACACAAGAAAACCTAGATGATCTTGGGTATACCCATTTAATGCCAGACCAAAGGCACAATTCATGAAAGAAATAATAGATAAGCTGAAGCTCATTAAAATTTAAAGCTTGTGCTCTGCAAAATAGATTGTCAAGATAGTGAGAAGACAAGCCAAAATTTCAAAGAAAATATTTGCAAAAGACATATCTAATAAAGAACTGATATGCGAAATTACATAGCGTTCTTAAAATTCAACAGTGAGAAAAGAAACAACCTATTTTCTTTTTTTTAAGATTTTACTTATTTGACAGAAGGAGACACAGTGAGAGAGGGAACACAAGCAGGGGGAGTGGGAGAGGGAGAAGCAGATTTCCCACTAAGCAGGGAGCCCAATGTGGGTTCAATCCCAGTACCCTGGGATAATGACCCTAGCTGAAGGCAGATGCTTAACAACTGAGCCACCTAGGTGCCCTGAAACAACCTTTGAACAGAGAACTCACCAAAGAAGATATAGATGTAAAATATGCAAATGAAAAGATGTTCAACAGCATATATCATCAGGAAATTGAAAATTAAAACAACGAGATACAAAAATACCTATTAGAGTGACCAAAATCCAAAATTCTAAGACCACCCAAACTGGTAATATTGGGAATGCAAAATGATACAGCCATTTTGGAAGACACTTAGGTGGTTTCTTATAAAACTAAACATACTCTTACCATACAATGAAACAGTTATGCCCCTTGGTATTTACCTAAAAGAGCTGAAAACTTATGTCCACACAAAAGCCTCCGCAACAAGGTTTATAGTAACTTTATTCATAATTGTCAAAACTAAGAAGCAAGCAAGATGTCCTTTAGTAGATGAGTGGATAAAAACTGTAGTATATCCAGGCAATGAAACATTGTTCAGTTCTAAAATAAATCTACTTTAAGCCATGAAAAGACATGGAGAATTCATTGTTACTAAGTATGCGTATATATACTTAATACATATTACTAAGTGAAAAAAGTCATTAGGAAAAGAATATATACTGTATAATTCCAACTATATGACAAAACTATGGAGACAAGAGAAGAATCAGTGGTTACCAAGGGTTAGTGGGGAGGGAGATATGAAGAGGATTTTTAGAGTACTGAAACTACTCTGTATGATACTGTAATGGTTCATACATGTTGTTATAAATTTGACCAAACCCAAAGAATGTACAAAACCAAGAATGAACCCTAATGTAAACTATGGGCTTTGGGTGATAACATGTCAGTGTAGGTTCACCATTTGTAACAAATGTACCACTCTAATGAGGGATTTTGATAGTGAATGAGGCTGTGCATATGTGAGGGCAGAGTTATATGGAAATGTTTGTACCTTCTGCTTGATTTGCCAATAAACCCAAAGTTGCTATAAAAACAGTCAATCAAATTGTTTTCACATAATTTCTTGTCTTTATCTTTATTACATTCACACAAATTCAGCAAGGTAGGGGATTATTATTGATAGATAGAGATATAACAAATTCAAAATTTTATATGTAAATAAATATATATCATACTAATACATATTAATTTGTATTTAGATTAAACTTTTATATATAATTTTTCTAAGCAGCTAGCAGGCAAAAATATGGCTTTGAGAAATATTAAATCAATGTCTTTCTTTGTAATACATATAAAATGCTATACTTAATAATAAATAGAAATAGGAAATAGAAAACAACAATAGACTGGTATGAGTTAAGAACACAGAACTGGTTGGGGCTTCTTGATGGCTCAGTCATTAAACGTCTGACTCTTGATTTTTGGCTCCAGTCATGATCCAGGTTTGTGAGACTGAGCCCCCCATCAGGCTCTGCACTCAGCAGGGAGTCAGCTCCAGATTCTCTCTCTCTCTGCCCCCTCCTGCTCCTTTCTCTCTCTCAAATAAATAAATAAATCCTTAAAAGAAAAAAAGAAAAGCACAGATCTGGAATTCAAAGTTGATAAAACTTTGTTTATGTATATATGTATTTATTTATATCTTTTATATATTTATGTATATATGTATTTATTTATATATGTATTTATATTATATCTACATGGAGTAGGCTCCATGCCCAGTATAGAGCCCAGTGAAGGGCTTGAACTTACAACCCTGAGATCAAGACATGAATCAAGATCTAGAGTTGGATATATAACCCACTGAACCACCCATATGCCTCAACACAAATTTAACTATGTAACATTAACATTATAATGTAGTAAACAATGTCTCAAACTTATGTATTTTTTAGGAATTTCCAGATAAAAAAGACCACGTTCTGAAGTAGAAGCAGTTGAATTAAACATCTGTCTCAGAAGTGCTCTATTAGATAAAATCCCTCACCAAAATATCATTGACAAGTAACCATGTGAGGGGAAATATTTTATTAAATATTAATGATGCTGCACTTCTATGCCCAGCTCATAATAACAATAACAAAATGACTATATTTGAAGGCAAATGGATGAAGCACATGCCTGACAAAACAATCTATCTAGTACAGGCTATGATTTGTTTCTGGAAAGTAACTAAACTTTGTTAATCTATGGATGTGCAACTATGCACTTCAAATCCCCACTAGCTCAAACTATTGGTAGTCCTTATTGTTAATATTTCTCCTGCTTGTAATATATTGATCTGTCCACTAAAGAAGAAAACAAGGATATCCAGCTGAAAGATTTTTGTCTCTATTGTGTTTTTCTTAGCTGAGGGAGTGCAGTTTCAAGGTTTACATTTCCTTGCTGGATGGTGTGCAACTGTAGGCATTTTGTAGGTAAATGGGTCCTTCTTCCAGTCCTCTGCTGTCCTGAAAGCTATAAGCTCTATCTCCTTAATCTACAAACTCCAGCTGATTACCATCTTCTCCAAGTCCTCCCACCAGTCCTATCTTCTTAAACAGCCCTCTTCTTTTCTCAGGCTCCCCATACTCCACTTACTTTACTTACCACCTCCACTAAACCACAGTCTTCATTTTTCATAAACGTTAAATTCAAAAGAGGTGCCTGTCTGTGATTTTGCTCCTGCATCAACATTAAGCCCACACATTGAGTATGATATAAAGAACTCAAAGTGAATTTATTTATTCTATTGTTCTTTCAAAATAGGTCTGTTGCTAACAGGTCTCTAGGTATGCATATGCAATTCACATAGCTATAAAAGAAAAGAAACAAATGCCAGGCACATAGCACCAAGCTGAGAAACCAAATGTTAAGCAGAGACAATGAAGGATCTGAGCTTGGAGGTTAGCAGTAAGACCCAGTACTGACTGCTATTTGGAATATCAAACATTTTAATGAATATGAGACTTTATAAGTTTCCCAAGTAATAAAAAAGGTTGGCATCAGGGCCTTCATTGTTAGCCACATTGTGAATGTGTCTGAATGAATGAGACAAAAAGGCATTTCATAGTCTCCATCAAAGAAAAGGAATAAAGTGATAATATTTTAGTTCTTCCCCACTAAAGTGTAACAAATGATAATTTGTGCAAAATAAGTAAAGTACAGTTTGGTTTAAAGAGAAGATGATCCTCCTGTTGGAGGTGATCTAAGTGTACCAAAGGACTAAAACGTTACTTACCGGTCTTCAGTCAGCAGATATTTTGTAACATGTTTCAGAGAAGTTCTGTTCCAGGATTAAATGCACAGTGCCTTTTGCACAGATACTTTCAGATGTAATTCAGACTGCTGCCCCTAAAGGATGTCAGTGACTTACCAAACTAGCATCATTATGGAGCAATTTGCCTCTAGCTTGGAAATTGGAAGTCAGTCCTGGTGAAAGCCACCCTCTGGGTCACCTCCTGTGCATCCTGGGACATCAGGAATGATAAATTATGTACTGACTCCCTCTAACTTTCACCAGTTTGGGGTTCATGGAGAAAAGGGGGGGAAAGGTAAGGATCAGAATTCCTGCCTGTCCCATTTCTTGACCTCTGCCAAAGATGCTATCTTTAATTCAGCCAAAAGGGTTTGGACATGAGATTTCCAGGTTTTTACCTGACACTTTCTTCTTCTTCTTCTTCTTCTTCTCCTCCTCCTCCTCCTCCTCCTCCTCCTCCTCCTCCTCCTCCTCCTCCTCCTTCTTCTTCTTCTTCTTCTTCTTCTTCTTCTTCTTCTTCTTCTTCTTCTTCTTCTTCTTCTTCTTCTTCTCTTCTTCTTCTTCTTCTTCTTCTTCTCTTCTTCTTCTTCTTCTTCTTCTTCTTCTTCTTCTTCTTCTTCTTCTTCTTCTTCTTCTTCTCCTTCTCCTTCTCCTTCTCCTTCTCCTCCTCCTTCTTCTTCTTCTTCTTCTCTTAAGATTTTATTTATTTATTTGACAGAGAGGCAGTGAGAGAGGGAACACAAGCAGGGAGAGAGGGAAAGGGAGAAGCAGGCTCCCCACTTAGCAGGGAGCCCAGTGCCGGACTCAATCACAGGACCCTGGGATCATGACCTGAGCCAAAGGTAGACATTTAATGACCGAGCCACCCAGGCACCTGACATTTTCTTCTTGTTCACAATATGAGCTCCCATTCCCATACCTCTATCTCCAAATATTGTAATAAGAGTTATGATCACTTTGGCATTTTAAAATAAGTATTTCTGAATTAGGGTTCAAGTGCCCATTTAAGTTTTTCAGCATTTTTGTTTCTAGTTAGATAAGGAGAATTTATTAACAAAAATGTTATTGTATATTAAGCAACTTAATGGGGCAGGCTGAAAATATATCTCTATTTACTGATCATCAGAAAAAAACTATTTTAATAAATCATTGCTATAGTCTTTCATTATTATTTTCCTTCTCAACATTCAGTGTGATTTTATTTATTTATTTGTCAGAGAGAGTGAGCACAGGCAGAGGGAGAAGCAGGTTCCCTGCTGAGCAAGGAGCCCGATGTGGGACTCGATCCCAGGATGCTGGGATCATGACCTGAGCCGAAGGCAGCCTCTTAACCAACTGAGCCACCCAGGCGTCCCTCAGTATGATTTTAAATATAAGAGTATTTGAAAAACAAAGAGTTAAGTGTTTGGTTCATGGAAAATTATGCTCAGCAACTGAGAGTGTCTTTGCCAATAATTTATTTAATACAGATTCATGGCACAAATTAAAATTTATAATAATAATATTTCACGTGCTGATAGTGTATAGGATAATGTCTCTTAATAAGCTGATAATATACTTCAAGCCAATGTTAGATTAATTACACCATTGTTCCAGGCATAGAGAGGATGACAAAAATAAATAAGTAAAATCCAGATTTAGTTGAGATACACTTTCCTCTGACTTGTTTCCCAGAAGAGTTGGCTTAGCTAACAGCTGATGTTTAGCTGCCAGCACAAATAGGAAGTCCTGTATTACTAGAGCACAATGTGAGCTGAACAAGGGGGTTGTTCAGGCAAGCTGATCTTTTTCATATGGCCATTATATGGTTTTCCCCACTTCTGGAAGGAGTACTCCTTCCCATAGTCTATGGGCTATAGACTATGCCCATAGGTCATTGGAGACCTATTCAGATCAGCACAGTGTAGCCCTTCTAAGACTTAGCACTCACTAAGTTCTCACAAATTCTTGGTATTTAAAGTTTCAATGCCCATTATATCATATTTGCTCTCTCATATGTTCATATTGATAAGCATTCTGTAACACAATTTTGATGGCATCATCCTGACACTATATAAACAAATTCACCTTTAGATCTGAATTTCTTCACTTAAGCCATAAAGAAGTAGATTTGAATCCATAACCCCCAAAGAAATTGAATCAGTAATCAAAAAAATCTCCCAACAAACAAGAGTCCAGGGCTGGATGGCCTTCCAGCAGAATTCTACCAAACATTTAAAGAATCACTACCTATTCTTCTGAAACTGTTTCAAAAAGTAAAAATGGAAGGAAAACTTCCAAACTCATTCTATGAAGCCAGCATTACCTTGATCCTGAAACCAGACAAAGACTCCACTGCAAAGGAGAATTACAGTGCAATATCCCTCATGAACATGGATGCAAAAGTTCTCATCAAGATTCTAGCTGATAGGATCCAATAGTACATTAAAAGGATTCTTCACCATTACCAAGTGGGATTTATTCCTGGGCTGCAAGGGTAGTATAACATCCACAAATCAGTGTGAGACCCTACATAAATAAAAGAACAAGAACTATATGATCTTGTCAACAGATGCAGAAAAAAGCATTGACAAAATACAGCATCCTTTCTTGATAAAAACTTTTCACCATGTTGGGATAGAGGAAATATACCTCAGTATCATAAAGCCATATTAAAAACAAAACAAAAACCCAAAGTTAATATCATCCCAATGGGGAAAAACTGAGAACTAAGGTCAGGAACATGATAGCTATGTCCATTCTCATCACTGCTGTTTAACATTGTACTGGAAGTCCTAGTTTCAGCAATCGGATAACAAAAAGAAATAAAAGACATCCAAATCGGCAAAGAATAAGTCAAATTTTTACTCTTCACAGATGACATAATACTCTATGTAGAAAATCCAAAAGACTCCAGCCAAAAATGTCTAGACCTGATAAGGAATTCAGCAAAGTGGCAGGATATGAAATCAATCCAGAGAAGTCAATTACATTTCTGTACACTAACAATGAATCAGAAGAAAGAGAAATCAAGGAATCAATTCCATTTATAATCACACCAAAACCCATAACAGGAATAAAATTAACCAAAGAGTTAAAACCTCTGTACTCTGAAGACTGTAGAACTTATGAAAGAAATTGAGGAAGACACAGGAAATGGAAAAACAGTTGATGCTCATGGATTAGAAGAACAAATATTATTAAAATGTCTATGTTACCCAAAGCAATTTGCACATTGAATGCAATCCCTATCAAAATACCATCAGTATTTTTCACAGACCCAAAACAAAAAAATCCCAAGATTTGTAGGGAATCAGTAAAGACCCAAATAGACAAAATAATGTTGAAAAAGGAAACCAAAGCTGTAGACATCACAATTCTGGGCTTCAAGCTGTACTGCAAAGCTGTAATCATCAAGCAGTATGGTACTGGCACAAAAACAGACACATTGGTTAATGGAAAAGAATAGAAGACCCAGAAATGGACCCTCAACTCTATGGTCAACTAATCTTTGACAAAGCAGGAAAGAATCCAAGGGGAAAAGTGCCTCTTTAACAAATGATGTTGGGAAAACTAGACAGCCACATAGAGAAGAATGAAACTGGATCACTTCCTTACACCACACACAAAAGTAAAACCAAAACGGATGAAATATCTAAATGTGAGACAAGAATCTGTCAAAATCCTAGAAGAGAACTCCTCTTTGACCTTGGCCGCAGCAACTTCTTGCCAGACACATCTCCAAAGCCAAAAACAACAAAAGCAAAAATGAACTGTTAGGATTTGATCAAGAAAAAAGCTTTTGCACAACAAAGGAAACAGTCGACAAAACTAAAAGGCGGCCTATGGAATGGGAGATGATATTTACAAGTAACTTTTCAGATAATGGGCTAGTATTCAAAAATTTATGAAGAACTTATCAAACTCAATTCCCAAAAAACAAAAAACCCTGTAAAGAATGGGCAGAAGACATGAAAAGACATTTCTCCAAAGAAGATTACAAATGGCCAACAGACATATGAAAAAATGCTCAACAGCACTTGGCATCAGGGATATATAAATCAAAACCACAATGAGATACCACCTCACACCTGTCAGAATGGCTAAAATTAACAAGTCAGGAAACAATAAATGTTCCCAAGGATACAGAGAAGGGGAACCCTTTTATGTTGTTGGTAGAAAAGCAAACTGGTGCAACCCCTCTGGAAAACAATATGGAGTTTCTTTAAAAAGTTAAAAGATAGAGCTACCCTATGACCCAGAAATTGCACTACTAGGTATTTATCCAAAGGATGCAAACATAGTGATTTGAAGGGGCACCTGCACCCCAGTGTTTATAGCAGCAATATCTGCAAAGCCAAACTATGGAAAGAGGCCAGATGTCCATTGAGAGATGAATGAATAAAGAAGATGTGATACACACACACACACACACACACACACATAGATATTTATTTATTATTAATAGATATATTTATTTATATCTATATATCTATAGATATATATCTATATAAATAAATAAATAACCCAGCCATCAAAAAGAACAAAATCTTGCTATTTGCAACCACATCGATGGGACTAAAGAGTATTATGTTAAATGAAATAAGTCAGTCAGAGAAGGACAATTACCATATGGTTTCACTCATATGTGGAAATTAAGAGACATAACAGATGAACATGGAAAGAAACGAGAAATAAAATGAGATGAAACTAGAGAGGGAGGCAAAACATTGGAGAAGCTGAACTCTTGGAAACAAACAGCATTGTTGGAAGGGAAGGGGGAAGGAGTAACTGAGTGTTAGGCCTGAAGGAGGGCATTTGATGTAATGAGCCCTGGGTGTTCTATGCAAATGGTGAATCAGTGATTTCTACCCCATTAATAATAATACAGTATATTTTAACTAAATTGAATTTAAATAAAGAGTTAAAAAAAAAAAGAAGTGGATTTGATGGAAGGAAAACTTCTAAACTTATTCAATGAGACCAGAATTACCCTGATTCCAAAACTAAACAAAGACTCTACTAAAAAAGTGAACTGCAGGCCAATATCCCTAATATATATGGATGCAAAAATTTTCAACAAAATAGTAGGGAATCAAATCCAACAATACATTAAAAAAAATCATTCAACAAAATCAAGTGGGATTTATTTCTGGGAGCAAGTGTTGTTCAATATTAGCAAATTAATCAGTGTGATACACCATGTTAATAAAAGAAAGGGTAAGAACCATAGGATCCTCTCAGTCTATGGCAGTAAAAGCATTAGACAAAGTACAATATCCATTCATTATTAAAAATCCACAACAAAGTAGGGATAGAGGGAATATACATCACTATCATAAAGGCCATGTATGAGAAACCCACAGCAAATATCATGCTAATTCGGGAAAAACTGAGAGCTTTTCCTCTATAGTTAGAAACAAGACAGGGATGTCCACTCTAACCACTGTTGTTTAACATAGTACTAGAAGTCCTAGTCAGAGCAATCAGACTACAAAAAGAAATTAAATTCTTTAAATCAGTAAGGAAGGGGAAAACTTGCGCTATTTGCAGATAACATGATACTGTATAGAGAAAACCCAAGACTCCACAAAAAACTTCTAGAATTAACAAATGAATTCCATAAAGTTGTAGGATACAAAACAAATGTACAGAAATGTGTTGCATTTATACACACTAGTAATGAAGCAACAGAAAGAGAAATTAAGAAATCAATCCCAATTACAATTGCACCAAAATCAATGATACCTAGAAATAAACAACCAAAGAGGTAAAGGACCTATACTCTGAAAACTATAAAACACTGATGAAAGAAATTGAAGATGACACAAAAAAAATGGAAAGACATTCCATGCTCTTGGATTGAAAGAACAAATATTGTTGAAATGTCCATACTACCCAAAGCAATCTGTACACTTAATGCAATCACTATCAAAACATCAACAGCATTTTTCACAGAGGTAGAGAAAACAATCCTAAAATTTGTATGGAACCACAAAAGACCCTGAATTATCAAAGCAACCTAGGAAAAGAAAAGCAGAGCTGGAAGCATCACAATTCCAGACTTCAAGTTATATTACAAAGCTGAAGTGATCAAAACAGCATGGTATTGGCACAAAAAAAGACACATAGATCAATAGAACAGATGTGGAAACCTGAATTGAATCTACCATTGTAGTGTTAACTAATCTTTGGCAAAGCAGGAAAGAATGTACAATGAGAAAAAGACAGTCTTCAGCAAATGGTGTCGGGAAACTGCCTAGCAACATGCAGAAGAATGAAACTGTACCACTTTCTTACACCACACACAAAAATAAATTCAAAATTGATGAAAGACCTATATGTGATACTTGAATCCATCAAAATCCATGAGACAAAGCAGACAGAAACCTCTTTGATCTCCAACGTAGCAGCTTCTTAGCAGACACATTGCTGAAGGCAAGAAAAATGACAGCAAAAATGAACTATTGTGACTTCATCAAGATTAAAAACTTCCACACAGTGAAATAAAAAATTAACAGTACTAAAAGACAGCCTATGGAATGGGAGAAGGTATTTGCAAACAACATATCTGATAAAGGATTAGTATCCAAAATCTACAAAGAACTTAAACTCAACAGTTAAAGGCCAAATAATCCAGTTAAGAAATGAGCAGAAGAAATGAATAGATATTTTTCCAAAGAAGACAACCAGATGGCCAATAGACCCATGAACAGATGTTCAACATCACTCATCTTCAGGGAAATACATATCAAAACTACAGTGAGATATTACTTTACACCCATCAGAATGGCTAAAATTAACAACACAGGAAATAAGCAGGTATTGGCAAGGATGGGGAGAAAAGGGAACACTCTTACATTGTTGGTGGGAATGCAAACTTGTGCAGCCACTCTGAAAAACAGTATGGAGGTTCTTTAAAAAGTTAAAAATGGAACTATCCTATGATCCACCAATGGCACTACTTGGTATTTACCCAAAGGATACAAACATACTGATGTGAAGGGACACATGCACCCTGATGTTTATAGTAGCATTATCAACAATAGCCAATTATGGTAAGATCCCAAATGTCCATGAACTGATGAATGGATAAAGAAGATTCTATCTTCTATTGACCTCAAGTAATACCTTTTTCCTTCTGTCATCACATTCATAACCTGTTCTATTTTTACACATACCATTATGTTGTGTTTTTTACTTTCCCCTCTTCTAATTGGATAAGGTAAGGTTTGGCTTAGAGCAGAGAATCATGGTCCAATTTCCCATATTATACCATTTGAGGAGGCATCAAGTATATAGTCATGGGCACTTGTACCACAGGAGTATTTAAATGTCTAGCAGTGATAAAGATATTTTGATTCTATTCTACCAACGTATCTTTGGAAAGATATTTTCCTTCTATCATTGGGAGCTTTTTGTGGCTTCTAACTTTCACTCTCCCTTTTGATATTGGAGAACCATAAAATTTGATAACCCAATGTCACATTTCCTTCTTTAAGTGTCAAAATTCTAATTTCACAGTTTCTCAGGAGTCACAGATATTTGGATGCATGGTACCTACTCTGGTTCTAACCAGATTATCTGCAATTTCAGTTGACTGATATTATCCAGAGACCATGGCTGTTCTAAGTGTATTCCATGGATTTACCAACCTTAACTGTAATAATTGACAATCAACCTTTAAAAAAAGATCTTTTATACTTTGGGGGGATCTTCTTATTTTTTATAATTATCCCCCAATGTTTTCTTTAGAATATCCATTGTCCTACTTGTTTTCCTCTGAAAATAATTTGTTTCACAAGATGCTACTCGTCATATCCCTCTATGCACCCAGATAAAGCTATGACAGCATGTGGAATAAGTTATTTTCAAAATTTTTAAAGTCCAAATTAATTTGATCAGTTTGAAAATGTGAAAAGACTGCTGCCGTTGCACCTCCAATTAGTCCTCCCACAAGTCCAAGAAGGAACTGTAGGGATTTTCTTACCTTTAATTAATCAATCTTTGTCATAGGTTGTAGGTTAGGCATAAAATTGGATGGATAAAATTGGGCATCTGTATCTGGCCTTAAAATCCTGTGTATTGAATTTTAAAGTATATGTTACTATGGTTACCTCTGTTATTACAGAAAGTGATTTAATCAATATAGGTTCACGCATTTGGGGCATTGAGAAATTAGGGGTAAGATAGAAGCTTGTGATGTACCACCAGGAGTAATGATAAGCATTATATGTTAAGTTTCCAATGTGTCCTCTAAATATTTTACATGGTTGTCCTCTTTTCTTGGAGTAATAGGGTCCATGGGTCCACAGTTATCTTTCTAGTGTGCGAATATGGGTTATAAAATGTAAACTGTGGGTGTTGTAAATGGTCTAGTGTGGGCTTATGAATTTTCAATGATATAATGACCCATGAATCATTGTGAGGGTGTGCTGTATCTTTCCCGATGGCATCATTATTGCCCATGGTTATAGTAAGATACTTAGAATTCCAAATGGTAAATTCTTATTGGCATGATCTTAATATTGCTTGTAAGTTGTTCCACACACTTCCTTGATCTCAACACTCTACTTCCTAGGCTTCTACAGGTCGTCTATAGATTCTTTGTGTGTTCTGTCCCATAAATAAGCTACTATTTTAGACCAGTAGTAATCTTTGAGATGTTAGAATAGTAGAGATTTTCTCATTGAAAACTCTAGGCTCCTGTTTTGCATCTGGTTGTGTTTTTGTCTGTGTTAGATTTCATGCATCCTAACACATGTATTAGTTCTGTGAAACTAGTTTCATAAATATTATGACTTATAATGTGACTTATACTCACAGTACCTGTACTCGTCATCACATTTTCTTTTAATAAAAATATTATTTGTAGAGTTCAAAGTAAAGTAAGTTAATTTTTGGCATGGGCCACCATAATATTTGGTTTATGGTTATGTTTATTTAGCACCTCAGTACTTGAACATTTAATATAATTTAATAAACTGAAGCTTGGATTATAATCTGTTTATGGCACTACTGTATTGGTATATGTTTTGCTATAACACCAAACTGATAATTTGTATGCCTTTACTATGGGTATGGATGGTTCTATTCTATCAGACCCAGAAGAAACATTATGTATAGATTTTGCCCACATTTAAGATGAGCATATAGCTACTTGTTCAGTTTTACCTGGCCATGCCTCATTACTCATTCTGTACCATTGTTATTTTGTCCAGGAACCACTGGTCTTCTCCCCAGATTGCTCATGTTCTTAGATTCAGCCATCTTTCCAGGTTTGCAGTCATCTCTATAACATAGAGCAGAAAGTTCTTTAAGTTATACACTGTGACATAATTTTACTATTTGAGTAACATGTTGGGTACTTACATATATGAAATAAGCCATGTTTATATGTTTCATAATGTAAGATTCTTAGTACCAATGGAGAAATAATGTGTTTCTAATTGAGTTCAGAATGTAAAAGAGAATCAGTGTAGGGTTTGTAATATATATCAGAATTATGAATTCTGTACCAGATGTGGCAATGGTTACTTCACATTTAATTAAATTACCAGAATGGAATAAGTTAGGCCATTCTGTCACATAAAGTCTAACCTCTTTGCCATCACTGGTACTGTATTCCCATAGGACTCCTAAGGTTGTGGTTTTTTTTTTTTTTTTTTTTTTTTTTTTTTTTGTTTTGTTTTGTTGTGTTTGGAAATGGAGATGGTTTGTAGTTTATTTTAGGTAACTTTTTTGGTAGAATGAATGATTGTCTCATTAAATATATCAATTGATACGGTGGATGTTTATGCTGTAGGAGTACTCTGTGTGGTCTGTGTGGTGTTTTCTATTTCCTCTACGGTTTTCTTTATTTCTTTTTTCTTCATAGTCATAATGGATTTCTTCATAATCTCCTACTTTGTCCCATGCTGATATCTATTGCTGATGGCCAGATAATATAGTCCTTTAGATGAGGCCTCTAAGTACCAATTTTATGATCTATGTGTTTCAAACTGTGGTTCCATATGTGTCCTTAGAATTGTCATCTTTTGTTCTGCCCTTTGGTAAAATAAGTTCAAAGAGCACCCTTTAATGGTGAAGAATTGCTACACTTCTACAACTGTACTTTTTTTTTGGATCTGTGTTTAGAGAGCACATATAATCTCTCTCTCTGTTTTATATTTAGAATACTTGCAATAGTCTCACTAGTGTGGTAAATGGAAGTTTCTGCTTACCACATGTTTGATTCTTTCATAGCATGGGGATTAACTTGGATGTTGTATATTCTTCTACAAAAGGATTTGAATATTTTTTCTTTTTTTTTTAAGATTTTATTTATTTATCAGAGAGAGAGGGGGGGAGAGAGCGAGCACAGGCAGACAGAATGGCAGGCAGAGGCAGAGGGAGAAGCAGGCTCCCTGCCGAGCAAGGAGCCCGATGGGGGACTCGATCCCAGGACGGTGGGGTCATGACCTGAGCTGAAGGCAGCTGCTCAACCACCTGAGCCACCCAGGCGTCCCTTGAATATTTTTTCTAATAATGCTTTATTAACATGTGTATATCTGGGGATTTGGATGATATCTTGCAGCCATGATTGATCTATTGCTAACGCTAAATATTTGCCTTTATATTGCATGACATTTTGATCTACCAGGTGAGGATATAAGTTGATATGTTTCATTTACACATAAAACATGTTTAGGAGATGCAGCTGCACAAAAACTGCAGGCTGAGGGTGCAGAGAATAAAACAAAGGTATTTGTGCTATCAATATGTAGACCTTTTTTCCCATTAAATGAAGATAACAATCAATTTAAACAACACACAATGTCTGGGAATACCAAATGGTTGGATAATTAGTCTCCAGATTCTGAATAAGAGAAGCAAGTTGACTTAACATATAAATGGTGATAAGATTTGGAAGGGGTCTTGACTTGGGGTTTCTTCCAAGTGTCAATTCTGCATGTTTAGCAACTACTCTTTTACAATAAAATGCTAGCACATAAAGTAAATCAAGAATTAAATGAGACTTATTTTCAGAGTCCCCGCAATGTATCCAATAATGCATTTAATTCAGTAAGCCAATATAGAGATAAAGAATAAGGTAAGTACCAGGTTGCCTTGGTATATATGCTGGGTTATAATAGCAAGAATCAGTCAATAGTTCTCAGGAAACTCCTCATTTCCCAAGTTGCTATCTCATAGAAGGTGTTGTTCAGGATCTTTTTTGGTTCCCTTAGAGATTGAAATGGAGCTCTCCACTGCTTTATCAGGTTCCCTCAGTATTCAGTTCTTCATCAGTCATAGGTTTACCAGTGAGTAGACAGTGCTGATGGTGAAGGGTGGGACAGAGAAGTTGGGCTTAGTGATGCTGGTCATCCTGGTGACAGGATGGTGACCTGTGGAGGAAGTGGAGGAAGTCACAGACAGTAGAACTGTATTCTGACCAGAGAGTGGCTTTCAGTTTGGAATGCTTGCTTAACTGCTTTCATCAGTGCTATCTGTGGAATATCCATTACTGCAATGAGTATGGCACCCAATAGTGAGTAATAGGCAAAATCGTGTGGCTAGTAGGCAGCATGTCACACTGACCCCCTTGGCAATAATTATAGGGTTCAAGATGCTTAGAGGGTTCATGCCTACAAAATACAGAGTTTCCTGTAAATTTCTAATTCTTTCTTGTTGTTCTAGCCACTCAAGGAAATTGATAGCTATTATGACCATTACTGACAATATTTCTCCCAGCAGAATAGCCCTGTACTAATGGTAGGCTAAATATTAGCCATCCAATAATGATGTGTATGAAAATGTGTCCACTACTTAGGTGTTCTGCCATCATTAACAGAATAAATATCAATGTTTTTAGCACCTATATCCTGTGTTGAGACAATACAAGATGGTGTTTTTCATGCCTGAGAATTTTAAAGAAGTATCATATTAATTCCTTTAATTTGATGTAATATGCCTTTTTCTTTGATCACCCAGTAGGTTTTTAATTAGTGGTATGTGCTATAATTTCTAGTAGCATATACATTATTATAATTTTTAATTGATACTTTTCCTTTTAGTTTAGATTCTGGGATGTTGTTAGTGCTGATTCTTCTCTCTGTGGGTGACTGTAATATTGATTTAATAGGAATTTTTCTGTCCCTTTTATATTTATTTTTAAGGGAACTTGTCATCTCCCTGATTGCTTTTGTCTATGCTTTCATATCTAGATTATTACTAAGCAACCTAAACTTTAGTTTGAGCAAGTCATTATACCTTTCAGTTTACCTCAGAGGCTGTTGGGTTATAGGATTAAGTAGAAGTTCCACATTATGCTTTGTTTTTTGGCCCCAATTCTATTATATTCTCTGTGAAGCGGGTTCCCTGATCAGACTCTATGATGACTAGGATATCATAGCAGGCAATTCCAGTTCTCTGATCATAGATTTTTGATTACTTTTCCTGCAGGAGTAGGCTAATCCTATTCCTGACCGTCTGTTTACAATGGTGCATGCATACTGTTTACTTTCTGACATTGGCATGGATCATATATAATCAGTATGTATAATTTGGAAGGGTCTGTCAGTTTTGATCATATGCGGAGTATTTATTAGTTACCTTCAAGCTTTAAACTTCTGGCAATTCTCATATCTTTTAATTTGAAATTTGGAGGTGTTTGTTAGGTATATTCATGTTTCTTGTTTCTAACCATGTTCTAGTCTGTTGTGTACTTGTATGACCGGTTTGGTGATGTGCCTGTGTAATAATCCTATCAACTGGCATATCTGTTTGTTCATATTTTATATTCCATTGTCCTTCTTGTTTATACATGACTATTTCGAATTGGTTTCTTCCTTACCCATGAATCATTGTGTTTCTTAAGATGAATCTTAAGAATCCTTGTTTCATGTTTTCCTACTGAGTTGGTCCACCTGGTTATTAAATTTGGTTCCTTCAAATTGTACTTCTGATGTGCAGAGACACGTGTGATGAATGTGGAGATGTCAGCCAGTGCTGTTTTCTGCCATATGTCCTTATTTCCCATCTTCTAGGTAGGAAATAAGCATTTCATTCCAAATAGTTATTCCATTAGCTATTGCCCATGAGTCTGAGAAAAGACATACCTCTTTCTTATTTTCCTGAATATGTTGTTCAATCACCAATTTTATGGCTATTAGATCAGTATGTTGTCCTGATTCTCTAGAGTTTGATTTGTCGGTTAGACAGTTAGACCTCAAGACCACAGGCTACCAGCACATTTTGGCTAGTGTCATGGAGGCTGATCCATCTGTAAACCATGTGTTACTGAGTGCTGTGGACCAGTGATGGTCTTCATTGCCCAACTGCTTGAGCTTGGATAGGCTTGCCCTTTGGAAACACTGGGAAGTGTACTATAGGCATTGCTGAGATTTTCTCAGATAATGTGGAGTGTTGACCATCAAATCAAATGTCCCATTCTGAAATATACCAATTCCATTTTAGGACTTTATGGTCAGGGATAATTCCCTCTGTTGTTTATCAGGTTCTGTTTTATTACCTAATCCAGAATAGGCTGTTGGAGTTTAAGTATAATTAGTTTATTTTCTGTTAGTGGCTCTGTATTGTAGGGCCTCATAGAGTGCCCAGGTAGGCCTTTAAATTGGTTGGTATCTATTCTCAGACCACAGGAGCTTTTTAGTTCAAAATCCAATTGAGCAAAATTTGGGGTCTTGTGGTATTTTAGTCCACAGTGACCATGTTGAAAATCCTCATGAAAATAGGTAGGCACTCTAGTTTATTAGTCTTCATTAATGTGTTAGATTACCAGTAGTGTTTTTTCAAATAAGTAAAAGGCCCTCTTGAGTCTCTGTCCCCTAAATTCCTGTTCTTCTTAGTTATTTCCAAGATGACTTTTAATATTATTCTCATAAATGGTATGTGTTGTATATAATATCTATACAATACCATCAGTTTCTGAACTGCTTCTTTTGTGGTAAAAGTTGGTATGAAATCTGTCTTATTTATGACTGGCTCTGGCATTTTCTTATGTTCAGAGAACCAAATTATGCCTAGAAATTTTACTGTAGTTTGGGGTCCTTGGACCTTACCTAGGTTGATCATCCATCTTCTGAGTGTAAGAAATTCAATTAACTCTCTCTTGACCCTAGTCTATTCTTCCAAGTTATCATCATAAATAAGCATGTCATCAATATAGGAAATAATGGTTTGTGTGTGTTATGTTTTCCTGAAAGGCCTGGATGTCTTGTATGGGAAGGTTGTGGCCTATAACTGGGCAATTAAGGTATCCTTGTGATAATATACTAAACTGATATGTCTACTTCCCATGTGAATTCAGTCATGAGTTGGCTCTCCTCATCAATTGGTATAGCAAAGAAAATGTCAAATAAGCCTATTACTATATAATTTCAAGATCCAGTGGTGATATCGTTTATGATAGTGTCTATATCTTGGAGTGCTCCCTCACTTGGGAGAGTGTTTGTTTAAATTCCTAAAATCTACCACAAATCTATATCATGTCTGAGTTTTTAATAAGCCAAATTGGGTTATAATATGGTAAAATAGTAGGCACAATAATTTGTTCTTTTAGAAGTTTCTGAATTTTCTCTTTAATTTGAATATCTCTTAAGATTGTATTGTTATATCTGTTATTCTAATCAGGGTAGATCATTTAATTGTAGTACATTTTGCTATAGCTAAATCAGTTTTAGGAATAGTTAAATCCTTATTATGTCCTATCACATCCATCCCAGGAATGTTTTCTAAATTGGGACCTTCAGCTAATTTAGCCTTAACAGGAGGGTCTCTCATCAAGTGTTAGAAATCTATGTACCCATGTCCCTGGAGTTAATTTCCTTCTTATTCCCTCAGTTAGTCCTGTTTTTATTTTAAGGTTTTCTATATTAGTAGGATGTCCTTGTATCATTGCTACTTGTGATCCAGTATCTAAGAACATAGTATTGTATGTAGTATTTTTATTTACAAATGAGGCTTCTATTGACATGGCCACAGTAACATATGGGTGTTTTTCTCAGGCCTTGGCTAAGAGACAGAAATTGCTGAGTTCTTATAGAGGGTTCATCAGACTTTCACTATTTCATTTATCATCAGATCATTTATTAATGAAGTTAGGTTTTGAAAAGGGGTTATTATTTACAGTTAACAGATTATTAAGTGTATATGTAAGTTTGTTTTCCTGAAAAAGTTAGTTATTTCCATTTCTTTGCCATTGTAATTACCTTCTATTATTATTCCTATTGGTGTTTTTATTTCCATATTGAGGATTAAAAGGTACTGGTCTAAATGGCCAAGGTCAAGAGGCCTTCTGGGTTTTGTTCTGTTAGGTCTATTTACATCAGGTGTAAGTTTTTGTTACTTTTCCAGGTGAGCAGGCCAAAAAGCCAATTGAACAAACATTTGTAGAGGACTTCTTAAACTTAAATCAATGGCAGTTGGCCTTGTGAAACTCAAAGATCAAAAAGAAAGTAATGGGTCCTGATGTCAAAGAATATGTAATATTCCTTGTAACATAGTACAGAGTGAGATAGGCAGGATAACTGAAGCATCAACAAAATGTTTGGGAAACCTAGGGGAGGAAATCATCAATGAGAATAGAAAGTTGATTAAAGAAATGCTAATTGATCTGGACTTTAACAATGAACTAAATTTAGTTAAACAAAGAGGAGGAGAATTCACTATAGACACGTTTATATGGAGATAAAAAGTAGTCCCTTTTGCACAAAATCAAGATCAAATCTAGCTATATGGTGAACAGAAATTTGCTCCCAGTGTTGAGTCTATCATCGATTAGACATTCTCAATCTCTATTCTTAACTTTGTTCCTCTCCAAGGCACATTTTATACCCCAAAATACTTGATAGTTTGTACATTCATATTCATAATTTGACTATCAATGTCAGCATTGCTAGCTGTGTACGCATACACACACACGCGCGCGCGCACACACACAAATATTTCCTGTTTCTTCCCTGACTTACAGCTAGATTACATTTCCATTCTTATATGTGTCCATGTGAATGAATTCTAGTCTTGTTCACTCTTGGCGTGTGTAGGGACCTAGGAAAATATTTTTGTGGGAACTTCATTCATTTAAACTATTTGATTAAAAATATATTAAAGAATTCTTAGGTCCATTTGAGATACAGTGATTCATCAGTGAATATTTAGAATAATGGCCACAGAAGAGTTATTTCTGTATTAGTTTATTATCCAACAAATATAAGCAAACATTCTCTATAGTATCCAGGTATCATCTCCTCCTGTTAAGATTAAGAAATCTCTGTATGTACTTTATTGTCAAATGTGACATTCCTGAATAATTTCTTATCTTCCACTGTGAAAAAAAAGTAGCAATGCTATTATTACTAATAATGCCATGTATTTTGGCAACTGTTTGTATTTAAACCATAAATATCTTTTTTTTTTCCTGTGGATCCAAAATACCATTTATTTAATGCTGATTGCATCATTCCTCAAGACACTGCATTATCCATCATGCTGTTTAAGAGTACCAACTTCCAATGACTTTTTCAGAGATTCTTATTGTGCTTTATTGGTGATGACCAAAAATGCAATTGTTATCCAGATAATGCAGAATTGTGTGAAAGATGATTCATTTTCCTATCACCTTATGGTTACCATCTGGAAAGAATAATAGTGCATCTTTCAACCATGTCTTCTCTTGAACTCCTAAAGCCGTTATCACTATATTCTGGAATGTGATCTCTTTCAATGTTGATAAGTATCACTGCCTTCTACACACTACCATCAGTGGGGAGGATAGATAAGGGGCCTATAGGTGAAGCAAGATGAGCAGTTGTTTCTACACAAGAAATGTACACTTGTTCTCTGGCATGGCTTAAGACAGACTTTAGATGAGCATAGTGGTGCCACATCTAATGGAAGCAAGAAAACAACAAAGGATGCTTTGTTATTGTGGAGCAATAATCTCAACATCCTAGGAAAGGAAGAGGTATATCCACTCTTGGAAGATAGCCTGACATGGGGTACTTGGTACCAGCAGAAGGGAGCTCATAGAATGAAAGACACCTTCTACTGCTAGCTACCACCTGTGGGTACTCCATACCAGACTTAGCTCAGAACTTGCACCACTGAGAGCTGATGGATATAAAAGGACTAATGTATGGGTTCATATATGTGGTTCAAGCTCAAGTGCTGGTACTAGTCATAGGTAGTCTAGACCTCTAAACTCAGCAAATGTCCAACATGAGTGAGTCACTCAATGTTGTCATGCCAACCAATTTAGATACCCTAATCTCAGACAACTGTGAAAAATAACATAAATCAGAGAAGAGACAAATCACAGGATACTCATAACTATAGGAAACAAACAGGGTTGCTCAAGGGGAGGTGTGTGGAGGAAGGGTAACTGGGTGATGGGCATTAAGGAGGACACTTGATGTAATAAGTGTTATATGCAACTGATGAGTCACTAAAGTCTACCTCCGAAGCTTTAAAAAAAAAAAAGATAAAACTTTTTCTATGAAAAAAAATATATGAAATCAAGCCAGTGAGAGTAATTTATTCATTAAGCACAGGATCTCAGGGTAACCTTGCAGATTTTAGTCTAGGAGCTCCTTACAGCATCTTGTTGACCCCACACATGAGGCAGAGGACCACAGAATGACCCCAGGTGAGAAATGGAGATGGGAGTTCACAGAGGACCTAGTTTGGGGTCTAGGTGTTCTACTTGGACAGTATTCTTTGCCAAACCCAAGTCAGTGCCAGGGGACTTAGAAAATTTCAAATAAAGCACCGTAAAGCATGGGTCTCCAGAGGTACAAGGCATAAGACAGAGACCCTATGTGCCCATGCCTAAGAGCATTACATGTTCTAGCCATGGAATATAAGCAGAAGTAAGGAGTATATTACTTCTAGCCCTGGAATATAAAGACATAACAAATGCACTTCTTTCTTTATTTATTTGATTGCATGTTTGTTTTCTTCTGTCTACATATTGTATCTCAATATTATCTTAAAGCCACATGTTGAATGGACATGTGGGGCAAAGCAACCCCTCCTCCACCTTGACCCAAAGGAGCAGTTTTGATTATTTACCTGAATAATAAATGAACCATTATTTGAACCATTATATAGTTTGAGATTTATTTGTTTTTGTAGCTGTCTGCTCTAACTAATATGATCTCTTACCAAAATAAAAATTCAATGACGGTTGGGATTTTGTTTACTTTGTAGTCCATTTTATGTTCAGTGTCTGAAAAATATCAGACATGCAGTGATCTATTGTGATTTGTAATGTTTGATACTAAGCATACTCTCCAATACAGGATTCACTTGAGAAAATAACTCAAATATTTAGTGGTACCCAGTTCTAAGAGCTGAGTGATAGAATGGGAATCACCAAATAAAATGGGAGGAAGATCCGACTTACCTACACTTGGATGTTTAATGCTTATTCCAAAGATATCAGATAAGAAGCTTTAGGCCACCTGTGACTTTCAGAATGAAGGTGAGGAAGCTGAGGAGTATATTAATTTGTCTCTTCCCTGGTAACAGGAAATGAGATAAACTGAATCTACCAGTGAAAGACCTCAGTGTCTAGAATGGATACAGGCAGCTTGTAGAATTTTATCACAACCTGAAATACATTAGTTCTTCCTATGAAATGCATACATTTCCAGAATACATGGGTCTATTATGTGAAGAATTTAAAATTTTATTTAAGGGAATCTATACTGGATTTACCATTATAGACAAGATATGTACATCATAACTGCATATAGGTCATGTTAGCAAAACTAAGAGTATTGATGCATAGGAAGGAGCAGATAGAATGGCTTTATAAAAGAAGCAGCTGAGTCAGTAGCACAGACTCATTCCAAAAGCCTCCATTTCAGCTTTTAATTCAAATCAAATAAACATCATCGAGGCTACAGAGATGTTTGGAAGTACAGAAATAGTCATCTAATTGTGATTGGCCAAAACAGACTAGTTGTGCTGCATCCTTGAATTAAAAAAAAACATAGTAAATATTGAGAGGTAGAAGTAATTGGGTAATCCAGATTTTCTTTCTAATGGGGCTAGGTCAAGGTTGATCTCTCTTTGCTCATTCTCCATTCTGTCCTCTGCTTGGCCTATCCCTGATAATCAGCCCTCTGGGTTGAATAATCGCTAATACAACAGTTGAACCCAGAGGAGCCTGCACTATCTCCTTGCTAAGCGAGCAATGCAGAAGTGTGCTAAGTTTTAGAACACTGATAATGAGAAGGAGGTGGGAATGGTTAAATATTAAGGAAAACAAATTTTTCATAGGTTTCCTCATGATTTTATATGTATGATGTGAAAATTAATTTAAAGTCCAAAAGAGTAGAGTAACTTTTAATAGTAGCATAGCATAAAGAGTTTAAATCCTGAAACCAGCGGCCTGAATTTAAATTTCAACTTTCCTACCTACTAGATTTACATCTTTGGGCAAGTGGCTTAATTTCCCTATGCCTCAGTTTTCTGATATTTAAAAATTGAGGTAGAAATAGTACTTACCTTATGGGGATTAAATGAATTAATATTTGGAAATTTAGTGGTCTGAGTCATATATCAGGTAAGAGTTCCATAAAATAAAATAACTGTGTTTGAAATTATTTTGTAAAGCCCATTAAAGGTTACACTTAATTTGTGTGTATGTATGTGCTTTTTAGGCCACTTTTATTGATCACCTTATGGTTAACTAAATTTTACACCTGAGAGCGAAAAAAAACTCCTTTGACAGTTGGGAACTGGTCTGGCACTTACAACTGCATGTCATGGTGTTGTTGAATCCTGTTGGACATGAAAGATCTCACAGAACACCAACATCAAACAAACAAGCCCACTTTGTGACATCGATAAAGAGACCAAAAAAAAAAAAAAAAAAAAAGATGACAATTTGTCTTACTACCCCCCTCCCACATAGCCTTCACTCCCAGGTAGTAATGGGTGGTTGCTAGTTCTTTACACATTACAGCTTTAGTCTCCTTCCAGTCTTCCCTCCTTCTAGTTGAGATTTATTAAGTTACATGGTTATAGAATTCTCCCTACTTTCTGACCTCACTCACTTTAGAGTGAACTTCTGCTTCCTTGAAACTCCCCACCAAGTCCAAACCAAAGCACAGCCTGTAATAAGCCTTCTCTAATACCTCTTTTTTTTTATTATTAATTTTTTATTTTTTATACACATATATTTTTATCCCCAGGGGTACAGGTCTGTGAATCACCAGGTTTACACACTTCACAGCACTCACCAAAGCACATACCCTCCCCAATGTCCATAATCCCACCCCCTTCTCCGAAACCCCCTCCCCCCAGCAACCCTCAGTTTGTTTTGTGAGATTAAGAGTCACTTATGGTTTGTCTCCCTCCCAATCCCATCTTGTTTCATTTATTCTTCTCCTACCCACTTAAGCCCCCATGTTGCATCACCACTTCCTCATATCAGGGAGATCATATGATAGTTGTCTAATACCTCTTATTGGAGCAATGGAGCGCCTCTGTTGGTTAAGTGGTTCCCTGTGGCTCAGGTCATGGTCACGATCCTGGGAACTTGGGATCAAGTCAGTGTTGGGTTCCCTGCTCAGCAGGGAATCTGTTTCTTCATGTCCCACTGCCTCCTCACTGCCCCCCCACCCCGCCACTTCTGACTGTTGGTTTCGGCTCAGGTCATGATCTCAGGGTTGTGGAACCAAGACCTGAGTCAGGCTCAAAGCTCAGCACAAAGTCTGTTTGTCCTTCTCCCTCTCCCTCTGCCCCTCTTCTGCCCTCTCTCTCTGTCTCTCTCTCTCAAGTAAATAAGTAAATTCTTTTAAAAAGTTTTTTTAAAAAATAAAGAAAAATAAAAACCTCTTATTGACTCCTCATAGTTCCTGATGGTGGGTAGTCTGCCTCACTGCAAATTGTCCAACCACAGGTGGATTCTTAGTGGTCTTTGGCTAGAGGGCATTAAAATACCATGTGCTATGTAAATATTATTATTCATATAGAATATCCACATTATTAATACCTATGCAACTCAGTCTCAGCTACTGAAAAGGCTTTGAAAAGTATTAAATTTGAAATCACCTTAATTTTTACAACTATCTCAAAACAGTTGCAAAAGGAATGGTTTAGAAATAGTTTAGAAATGGTTTAGAAATACTGTTTACAATACAGTAAAATAATGTGGATTTAAAAAAACTGTATTTGAATACAATTTTACAAGATAGCAGCGGGTTTTTATGCACTTTTTGCATGTAATATTATTGTTATTCACATTACATTTCTGTTCCAAGTAAGAGAGAGATTATTCATTGTTTGAATTGGTGGGGGCTGGGTTTTCTGAGGTATTTGTTCCCCTTTTGTTTCCTCAGATTTATGAGCCTGGCAAGCTTTTCTGTCTGTTGCTGAAAAGACTATTGTGCCGATATACACACAGTCCCAGCAAATAATTTATTTCAGACCTCCAAGAACAGTCTTTTTTCACCCTCAAAATAGGGATTTTTTATTTCAGTCATATGTCCAGTGTTAGTAGTGATTCTATAATGTCAGTATTCATTTTCAATAAAAAGGAGAAAAACAGTTATAGTTGAGAGAGCTCTGACCTAGATCAATGTAATAGTGATAAAAACAATCCTAGATTTTATGCTACCATCACAAAAATTTTGGTTAGAGACAAACTTCTAGTATTTAAATTTTTCTTGTTTTCTGTTTCTTTTATTCTAACCTTAATTGTTATGAAAATAAATATATTCAGTTTTAGCAAGAATATATTGGAATGGTTAATTAATGATACCATCATTTTAAAGAACAACATATTTCAATTGAAAAGAAAAATCCTTTGCCTTGACTTATCTGGATGCTTATCTGTGTTGTCTAGAGGTATATCTTCATTGACAGAGTTATATGATTCCTCTACTTTTATGACTCTGATAATTGTGCCTTAGAATTTATGATTCTATTGCCGGTTAATCTGTGCCTTTTTATCCATTACAAAATATTATGATCTTGTCACATTATATGCATATAATTATATATCTTGTCACCTTATTCCATTATGGAGCTAGATGAGACTAGGAATTTGTTGTAGCTCATACTCTGAGGTACAGAGCAAACTTTGCTGCAAGTATCCTTAAAATAGTCTTTTCTTAAAATTCCCCAAAGAAAAAGATTATTCTTCAACCTTTCATTCTAAAAAGAAACCTAACTTTTAAAGAAATGACCAGAGAGACCTTGACCATAACCTATAACAACTTGACAAAGGTACACATTTATCATCTGGTTTTGAAGGTCTCATACTAAGCCTTGTGATACTGACATTTCACAGAGTCTATAGATATTATGTTTTCTACTTCCCTGGCCTGATCATCCCTTTGTCTACTTGAACATGGACTATACTGGGATTAAATGCCTGGATTGTTGAACAGCAAGAGATGAGTCTCATTTTAGCTTCACTGTTGACAGCAGAACTATTTCTAAACCATTCCTTTTGCAACCTTTCTGAAAACCAGCTGTAGGTCTCATGTGAGGGCAAAAATTAACATGCATTCGGAAGAATTCATATTCACATTTTCATCAGCTAAGAAATGACAGTTTTGACTCGAAGCTGCTCAGGAATAGTTTTGCCAACATTTGTAAAACATAATATAAATTTACTCACCAAGGAGTCTTTATTAGTGATCATGGGAAAATCAGTCTCTCTCTCTCACTTTTTTTTTTCCATCTCAAAACTGACAATATTTATTTCTGTTAATCTCACATAAGACATATGTTGACATTGAGCAAAACATTCCCATTCTATATACATTTAGGGAATAATTTAACATTTTGGAAAAAGGAGGAAAAAAGACTGTCAACATGTGAAGAGCCAGGAAATATTTTATTCCGTTATATTTTCATAAAGCCCACAACCATCACAGAAAATAAAATATACTGGTGTTCATAAGTTAAAATATAATTTCATAGTCATTAATTAGTAGGAAGTCATTTTTGTATTTCACACTTAATATACACTTTTTCATTTCCTTTTTTCTCAGTAAGATATGCATTTTATTTATTTTGGCATTAAACAATAGCAAAATGTCTCCTTTACTTTTGGCTAAAGACAAATATTCCTTATCTTGAAGACTTGTTCCCTTTGAGCATAGTGTCTTATGTGTATGTATAGTGCCCCAAATTTTACACTTTGATGCTCAGATATGTGGTCTAAATAATGGGAAGAAATAATTCGAATTTTTAAAAAATAATGTTGCTCCTGAAAATCTCAGGTTTATGGTTACTTTAAATAAGAAGCGGTAAGGATAATCTAAACAAAATCATACATCTAAAAGAAGTCATGGGATTATGTAGATAAATGACATATGTTCTGTTGGTATTATCCTTACATGCAGGTTAGCAAGGAATTAGCCTGTAATATTTTTCTAAATCATTTACAGACTGTCAGAATTAGGAGGAATATTAGAGATCATGGTTGATCCCTTTATTTCATAGAAGAAAAAGGTAAGACTCAGTAAGGCGAGCAAGGACTAGAACCTGAATTTCTTTTGATCATACCCCTTGACCTTCCCAGCAGTGAGCCCCTTTTCCATACCCTCCCTCAAGTCTAACATCTTCCACTACATTTATCATTTCAAGCAGATAATTCACATGCTACATGACCCCATTCCACTTTTACAACTGCAGTCCCTTCCAGGACCTGGTCAATCTAAGGGACGCTGTCACAGAGTTGCTTCATTAGCTGCATTCTCTCTACCCATGGCCACCACGACTTTCACAGTTCTAGCACAGACATGGGCAGTTTCTCATTCTAACATGTGATACTGAGTCTCTTGATCTTTCAACATCCCAGGGCAGCCATTTGCTGACATATCCTACAGAAACTTAATGACTGGGATCTCTAAAACTCTCTTCATGTAGAAACTGTCATCAGCAAGAAATCTGGTCTTAACTCTAGAAGGTTATAATAAAATGTATCTAAAATAGTTTCTCTTTCATATATCAAGTACTATCCTACTGGTTCTCATGAAATTAGACTTGCGTTCTCTCTTATCCTATGTCTTAAAACATAGGAAAGACACTTTCCTATATAAAGGAAAGTGATGAGAATGTAGGTAAATAGTGTTTGATCCCCAGGCATTTAGCTAAAGTGAGGTGCTAGTCCTTAAGCTTAACCCAAAGAAGGCAGCATGGACCTCATTGCCCATTGATGAGATAATTAATTTATTTTTAAAATCTCAACCATTCCTGACACTTCATTTACCTTTGCTTTCTTTGCTTGTGGTTTTGTTTTCTCTATGGTAGATTAAAGATGACTGAAACTTCTTTGCTATTTGTCTCATTGAGAGACAATTTTCTTTCCTTTGTCAGGACTCATTTTAATAATTTTGACTGATAAAATTCAGTGGAAATGACATTCTGGGACCTCTGTGGCTAGTTTATTAGATGCTCAGTGCCTTCCACACAGGTCCTCTGGAATGCTCACTGTGGGTCAGGTCGGCTATCTTGTAAGAAGTCTGACTCTCATTAGACTACTAGGGAATGAGGAAGCCCAAACATGAGGGAGACCACATCGAGAGGCTGCATGGAAAGAGGGAAAAGCCCACAGAAAAAGAAGCCCAAGGAGCTGTTAGCTTTTGTATCTATTCTAGCCCAGGTTCTAAGCAAATGAGTGAAGTGGCTCTCTCAAATATTCCATGCCCCCACAATGATAATATGGAGAACTGTGGAATCCAGATGGCAGCCAGAACCAAGGTCCAAAACATATGATCTGTTCAGCCATCCCAGGCATATCCAGCCATTTGAGCTATTCCATCTGAGTCCCAATCATCACAGTATTAAGACAAGCTGTCCTCACTGTATCCTGCCCAAACTCCTGAACCACAAACTTGTGAATACAATTGCATGGTCCTTGTTTTATGCCACTGCATATTGGGGTGGCTTATTATTCAGCAGTTTGATACCAGAAAATGATTTCATTATAAAACTGAGGTTCTGCTTTAACAGAAACCTGAAACATGTGGCATGGGACCAGGTAGAGGATATAAGCTAAGTCTGAAAAAGGAGAGATGAAGGACAACATGAGCAGAAACAGCCCTTGGTGCCTTATACTAAACTTGAAAACATAATGCCAGTTGCTTTTAATGGAAATTTCTCTATAGCTAACCTAATCTAGAAGGACACAGGGAGAGAAATGACACTGGGAGAGAAATGACACTGGGAAATTTTATTTCTGCTTAACTAAAATGATTCAAAACCATTACACTCTATTGGTCATGACTTGGAAGATATGGACACAGCCACAATCAGTCTCTTAAAATCACTCCCAAACTCAATCACAATGCTGATTTGGGGCCTGTTTGTTTCCACTGTTCTCCACTCTAGGCTACCTCTAGAATGACCACTTTCAGCTTTCAAAATAGTTGAATAAATTATGAGTTATTCTAAATAAATTTTGATTCTTACACTGCATACATTGCAGGTTAAAATCCATAGTCATCATCACATATAACTATATTGAAAATTTTATTCTAATCACCTTGCTGCTAATACAGTCCCAGGTTTCCTGGGATTTTTGGACATTATGTTCCTTATATTTTTTTGAACAAGCTATGTGGTTTTGTGCTTTTATATTTATCTCCCTTGTAGATCCTTGCATATTTTTTAGGACAAATACAAACATCACCTTTGTTCTTTCTCATAAACTATGTTGCATCTTCCACTAAGCAATGAAAATTGTTCTCTCTATGAACATCCTGATACACTGATTCCTGTTTTCATTATAGGGGTAATTGTTTACAAAATACTATTTGGACGCCCTGTCTCTAATCTTCAGAAGACTTTGAAATCTTTAAAGACTCAAACTTTTGCCTTATTTATTTGCATATCCTCAGCATTTACAAAGGTCCTGAGAGTCAATAAGAGCTTAATATATATTTGTTGAAAAAGAAGACAATATTCCCATAGGCAGTGAAAATATATTTAAAGAACATTCCTTGATATTCCAGTATAGAATAATGTATATCTTCATTTTAGTTCCTTCTTTTTTTACAGAAATGGAAATGTTTAACTTGTAATATGTATGGTGTATAATAAAATGTATTGGTTGACTCTAATGATTTATATGTGTCTGTGTTTATGTGATGTGTACCTAGAGGGAAAGGAGTATTAATTTGGCTTAGAATCTGTATGGCCCTTACAAAAACCAAACAGATTGACATTTATAGCTTCTGCCATTAATTAGATACAATTAGCAATTTTGTAGTTATTAAATTACATTATAAATTTCCTTATAGTTACTGAATTGTATGTTTTAAATTATTCTCATATAAATAAACTGATCACTTATATCATTGAATTGAATGATCTAATTTACTTTATTACTGAATGATTTTGCCAAAATAATTTGTGAGTAATATAATGATTAAAAGTGAAAATAGTTCTAGCACAGGATGCCTGGGTGGCTCAGTTGGTTAAGCATCTGCCTTCAGCTCAGGTCCTGATCTCAGGCTCCTGGGATCTGAGTCCTGTGTTAGGCTCCCTGCTCTATGGGAAGCCTGCTTCTCCTTCTCCCATTCTCCCTGATTTTGTTCCCTCTCTTACTGTGTCTTTCTCTGTCAAATAAATAAATAAATCTTTAAAAAAAAAGTAGTTCTAACATAAACTCAAAATATCATCAAACTATTCCCAAAAGACTTGAAAACTTCTAGATATTTTCATCCTTTCTGGAATGCAAACTAAAGCCAAGGTATTTCAGTCTATAAATGACCTTAATGCATAGGACACCTATTACCATTGGGAAAAGTAAAATACTTTTTTGATACTTTTAACAACTTATACTCAAATTATGCTGGACTATTCAGTGACACTGAAATAATGCCTTCTCTTTCTACTTCCTCTGTTTTGGGGGGAGTAATTATTATTACATTTTTTCCTTTAAATTAGATATTTTTGCTCTGTTTTCTTCACTAGTGTAAAGAATAGATTTAATCTTCCACAAAAAAGTTATTAAATTTTATAAAAATATATGTATATAAAAAATATATGTTTATAAAAAATAAAAAATTAAAAAAAAAAGTTATTAAATTATTTCAGGACAACTGCCTAGATCCCCAGATATTGATTGCCAATGCAGGGAAATTTAATTTTGCTAAGTATCAGAAAATAGATGATGACCTACTCTGTCTAGGTATTGTGCTAGGCACTTGAGATACAGTCTTGCACTAGAGAGATCTGCACTTGTGCTCATGAATTCACCATCCCATGGAGGAGGTGGGCCACAAACGAAAAGTAATATGAACTTTTTTTTAAAAGCTGTCACTATTTTATCTTATTTCTTTAAATAGACAGAGCTTCCACTATATTCCTGCTGAATTGTTATTCCCGAACTGATGCAGTATTCCAAAAATGATCTGATTAATGATAACTAAGCATTACCCTCGTTGCCTATTAACGATAAAAGGAGCAATGTACATTCTTAACTGTGTCTTAAATAAAATAACAAACATAAAGAATTTAACATAGTGTTTATTACTTTGAAAATGCTCTATAAATATTAGCAATTATTTTTGCATACAGGGAAATCATAACTAGCTTCCTTCTTTTTCCTAAATGCAGCCGATACCACATTAGCTAGTGTAATGAACACATTGTACACTACTGGGACTTGTCCATTCATCCTGCTTCTTATTTATGACTGACTCATTATGTAAATTTTGAATGTTTTATTTTTCAGATTTCGTTTTCATCTATTTTAAATTTAATCTTCATAGAAAATGTCCACCATTCCAGATGCTGTCTGAATTTCTAGATCCTAATTATGTTACACAATACAGTTCCTACTCATCCATTTTGTGCATTCTGCATCTCATTAACACGTCTACTATTTTGGACATTGGGTGATACAAGTCCAAAGCCAAAATCTTGTGATAAGTCACCGACCCAGCAAGAAGACAGATGTGGTGGAGAGAATTACCATTTTAGTGTTTGAGAGATAAGACTTTATATATAAAAATAAGATGATAAAACTCCAAAGTTTCCTTTGCAAGCACAAGCATATTATAAGTTCTACTGAAGTCTCACCCTAATTGGTTAAAAATGCTGCTCTAGCTACACTGAACCTTATTTGGCTCTGAAAGTGATAGCCTGAGATGAGATTTACTATACAAATATATAGACTATCAAACCAACAAAATCACCAATTTACAGACCAGAGGGACAAATTCTAAGTAATCATAATAATAACTATAACAATAATAATAATATTTATATGATTGGTTAATTGAGATGTACAACGGTAATTACACACACACACACACACATACACACACAAACACAAAGCAGGGAAGAAAAGAAAAACCAGACTTAAACAAAGCAGCAGATGCTTCTGTTACAGCTGCCAAGAGACACAAGTCCTTTTTATGCAAACCATCTGAAATTTATTGTAAAACTTTTGTTGGCTGAAAGCTATCCATACCTACCAGACGTGCCATTAAGGGAGAAGTGCCATCTCTTTTACATAAATGATACAATGCCCAGAACAAGTCATCTGTGGAATAATGATATCACTTATGATATCCCTGAAAATGGTATCAAATAAGTAGTAGACAGATTTATTTTACTTGTAAATGCATACTTGTCTAGCACCCACTCATACAGATATTTGTTTAAAGGGTTATATCTTATTATGCTCTCCTGAAGTACATCAGAGGCACTTAATATCATCTGCAGGGAGCAGACAAGACTAGAATCACCATTATTTCACACAATTTTGAATAGCTGTCCATTTAGACCCTTGGGACAGTGTCTCCTTTGTGCTACACTGCAAGCACTTGGTTATGCTGCAAGCCAGTTATAATTACAACTGCAAATTAAAAATCCACCCAACCTCCTTAATTATCTGAATTTATTATTCTTTAATTTTTTTTTTCTTCAGGTTTCTGAGTGGCTCATCAATTCTGACAAAGTAGGGAAAGAGAATGTTTTCTGGGGTTTTCAGCTACTCTTAAAGAACTTACTCACTTGTTTGTAGGGCAAGAGCACTTTCTAAAAGTTTTATTGTCATTAAAAGCAACTACAGATTACTGATTCTGAAGGATCAGAATACCTACAAACAGTAGGCCAGTAAGTTGCTGGCGTGTTCTTTTGATTCTAGGTCTTGGTGGCCACTCAGTTGAGATTACTTAACTCCTTGAAGACTTAGCGGGACTGTGTGTGTGTGTGTGTGTGTAGAGTTGGGGACACAAGGTTTTTACACTTAATACTGACAGCATTTGATACCTTTTCTTTGACCCCCATCATTGAGTCATTTCAACCCTTCATCATCTATTACCTTTCTTACTGCATCAGACACCTAGCTGGTTTCCTGGCCTTCAGTCTGATCTATTCAGCTCTAAAGATAATCTGGAGTCTAAGTAAGGAACATAAAGTCAGGAAATACTGGATTCCAAAGGCAGAAAGCCCCTAACAAAGAGGGCCGATGGCTTCAACATTGGAGAAACCAAATTTGTTGTCAGATCTAAACAGAAATGTGGTGCAGTTTATGGCTAAAGCAGCTTATTTATTTATTTATTTATTTTAATATGTCAAGTCAAGATTCATAAGTTCTCATTACCTCATTTATTTTTACTCACAAGCTGATCATGACAGCCTCCTGCTAAAGGATAGTATTTGGACGTGAGTTGGCCATGAGAAGATCCCTAGAATAGTCCCACCTTGTCTTAGTTCATTTGGGCCACAACAGAACAAAATACAGCAAATGGAGTGTCTTAGAGACATGAGAAACTTACTTCCCATAGTGTTTGAGCTTGGACGTCCAAGATGAGGGTTTCAGCATGGCTGAGTCAGAGCCTTCTGGGTTGCAGACTTCTTATATCCTCACATGGTGGAAGGGGCTAATGAGATTTGTGAGGTCTTTATGTAAGAGTGCTATTCCCACTCATGAAGGCTCCAGTAACCTCCAGAGGCTTAACCTCCAAATACTATCACACCGTGCACTAGGATTTCAACATTAATTTTGAGAAAGAACAAACATTTGGGGATAACACACATGTAGCATGCATTTAATTATTTTAATTTAAATTAATTTTGAAAAACAACTATGAGAAAATAGTAAATAAATGACTTTTTGGTTTCTTCACCTTTTGCAAAAATGGAAAAGTTAAAGTTAGGTATTTCTGAAACCCTTAAATTTTAACAATTTATGATTTAATGATCCATGGGAAGAATAGCAAATACTAATTTAATAATTTTTTTAATTAAAATTATTTATTCTTTCTCTAGATGGTCCTGTTTCCTATTTTGGTTAGTATTACATTTTTTTAAAACTTTCTATTATTTTATGCCCTCTTAAGGCATCCAAAGGTTTGGAGTGGAAAAGAAACTTGAAATGACTAGAAATGGGTATCTTTAATAAAGTTGATCTAGGAAAGTAGAGAAAAGAGCAAGAAGGGGAGGGGCACGATATTCTTTGGATATCAAATGTATTTGAGACATGTTTTAGCTAGAGTTCAAGATTTTATTGATAAATAAAAGGAAGAGCTTGGATTCCATTCAGATATATTCCAAATTAAAGCACTAGTCGAAACTTAACAACTGAGATAAAGGAGAGAAAAATAGGAAAAATATATAGTTCTTGAATCTTTACTTATTTTTTTCTTTCAAAACTATACTTTACCAAACTTATAGAGTTAAGAGGAAGGAAAGCTACAAATGGAAATAATACTGGGGCTTTGGCAGGACCTGTGTCTTACCACTTCTAAGACTATGGAATTCTAATTATTAACAACTGTTAATGAAACCTTCTGTTTCACATCAGAATGGTCCTAAGCAGTTCATCTTTCAAAATAACTCAATTTAAATCTCCCTTAAGTTATGACTGAATAGGAAATATTATATTGATACTGATTTCAGATGATTAGAGCATTTGGTTAAAAAGCTTTCAATAGTCAGTGGGAAGTATAGTATATTCTTCCAGGAAGGGTTTTTAGGGAGTAAAGAATGGTATTCTGTGGATTCTGATTACTTGATGCACATTTTCTGTGACTACATGCAGTAAAATTTTCAGCATTTCTTTAAACTATAACAAGGAGCAGAGTGAAATTTATTTTTATAAAGTAAATGAACTGAAGAGAATATATAAGCTTAAAATATTAATTAATACCTCCAATACAATTATTGCTGACAATTTTTAAAAAAATTAAATGCACTTGATGTAATTAATATTTGCAGTGAATTAAAACTTCCTCGGTAATAAGTGGAGGTAGCTTCCTCATGTAAATATTACCTGAAACTGGAGTTTTCCAGCTAACCATCAAATAAAGTCTTCTTTTTGAGGCATCATTATGTTTAAGAGACATATGTTGGTAATATAGATTTGAATAAAGTAATAAGGATTTTCCTAAGGCCAACTTAACTACTCCATGAAAAGTGATTTCTTATGAAGGTGATTCCCTGTCCCTAGTTTCAAACTAGATGATATTTTATGAGAAAATTTGTAGAATGTATTACTTTAGATCCTAAAAAGAGAAACACACATTGAAAAGACTTATTTGATAATCTATCTTCTGCTAAAAAGCAGACTTTAAAATGCCTATTTATGTTTCCAATTATAATAGAATATCTACTCAAATCATAAGTAAGTATTTTATCTATTATTGCATCCCTTTAGTACTAAACACTGGAAGAACAATCTAATTTCAGCTGTTCTGATTCATTTACACTTAAGCCATCAAATTTTTATGTTTACAAAATGTTTTTAATGCACAAAAAGCTGTAATGATATCTTTAATAGCGTTTTCATTTCTGCATCATAGATACCATATTTTCTTGATGTCTTATGAGTCTTATTTAATAAAAAAACAAAAGGGAAATGGAAATGAAGAGGAAGTTGTTTTACTTGATTTGAGCTACTTCTATGCGACATTACTAAAATCATTTTAAAATGAAAGAGTCCATATAAAAATTGAACTGAATTTTGCAGCTATATAATGGCAAAGAGATGGTCAATATTACTGAAGGCTCTCTATATAATATAAAACCCATTTATGAGTGGGAAGATGTGGCAACTTTTAAGTCTTCCAGAGAAAACCATTTTGGTTTCACGACTCACAATTCTATCATTGTCTCTAAATTTCTAAAACCATGTTATATTATAGAATGAATCTAATTACATTTTTTCTTGCTAATACTTATACAGATAATACTAAACTGGATAGTGTAGAAAGTATGAGCTCCTGTCAGTATCAAGATTCAGTCATATCTTAAAAGAGATTTAAACTGAGTTATTTTGAAAGATGAACTGCTTATGACCATTCTGATGTGATCCAGAAAATGGTCCATGACTAAGATAAGAAACAGACATAGACTTGTGTTGAGGGCTCACAAGTCATGTGTCATCTTTCACCTAGACTATCCTAGTGACAAGTTATTTGTACTGATAATAGGCTAATAATAATGGCCAAAGAAATAAAAGCAATAAAACCATATTTTAATTTTTTGTCACTTTGTACCTAAATTACAAACCTTGTGTTATTATGTCCATCAATAGTTTGAGCAGAACTGTTTAATTTGGCATGCCAGGAAAGGCCAGCAATCCCTGAACGGACGGATGAAAGATTACTCCAGACTTTGCTGTGAAAGAGAGGAGAAGGCAAGCGGGTCAGCACTTGGACAAAGACCCTTTGCTCTTCTTTACTCTCACTTTTACTGGTGCTTCCGTTTAGTCTATTACTCTGTTTCTCAAGCAAGTGATGTGTGGCAAGGGGTCTTGCAGAAAATAGGAGAGTCTGATTATGGGAACGGTACACTGTGCAGATCAACATGTTCTGAGAGTTCTGCTAAACATAATGTACGGGACAATGCGTACATTTCTTGGATCACAGGGCGGCTGTTTGGGCTAAGAAAGCTTTGGGAAAGGCAACTCCCTGGGACGTTCCAAATGGCCTATGACCTCTGAAACCTTCCATTGCCCCCAGTGTCTCCTGTTACACTTTAGCAAGCCTGGTATTATGGATGATCTCACACTCTACATTAACCCCCCAACACTGGCAGTTAAACATTGACTCAGGATAAATTTATGCAATCTTGGGAACATTCAATGTGTTCATTTGTTTATTCGTTTATAATTCACTCATTTAATCAGCAAATATTCATTGAGCACCTACTACTGCATGCCATTCACTGTTTTAGGTACTGACAATAGAACAGTAACAGAACAGCAAGGGTTCTCGTTTTCATTCTGATCTGGAAAAACACAGTAAACAAATAACAAACATACCTTACGCTATAGGGTGAAAACTACTATGTATAAAAACAAGGAGGGATGAATCTGAAGTGGGGTTTTAGCGAAGGCCATTTGGGAGCCCCTCTGATAGCATTGTTTGGCAGACACTTACATACTATGTGCATATATGGGGGAAGATTGTGCTAAGCCAGAGGGAAGAGTAAGGACAGTGTCCCCCAGGGAGGATCATGCTTGTCATATACAAGGAGTAGCAGGAAAGTCAGTGTGGCTGGAGCTGGGGGAAGAATGATAGAGTGAATAGGACAGGAGGCTACAGAGGTGTTATCTAGAGCCATTTTTACACTTAGCATGAGCCAATACTGGAGGGAGCATGGAAATATAACGTAGGGTTTCTCATCTTATAAACCTTTTATTCTGAAAGCGGCTTTCAGACTAATTTACATAAAGAACAACATAAGGCTTAATGTAGCTAAATTATTGTAGACCAGATTTTATGATAACAACTAATTGTTCTAAAATTAGTTAAAATCTCCTGACCTTGCAGGCATGGTGTTAACTTATAATTACCTTCAAACTGTTTTTTGTCATACTTGAATCATCCTGCAAAATGATTTGAAATGCACAGCTATAGTTTTCAAAAATAAACCTAATTGTATCCTGTAAGATAAAGAATGGCTCATTTAACATAGGTGAGGCATACATTTCTCATATATTTATTATGTTCTTATTTATGGGCATTTGAAATAAAAACAGTAATCACCAGGAGTCAATATTGGTTCACTTAACACAAGCTGTTTCACCTTAGATTTTCTTTTCTCTTTTTTTCCTTTAAGGATTGTTATTCTGGTAGACTAGAGAAATGTGTTAGGCACTGATAATCATGAATGGTAGTTGAATCTAGATGCCACAAATATTTTGTTAAAGTTTCATAGAATACATAAGACGTAAGGAAGATATGTAAATGTGATTATTATGAAATAGGTTGAACAACTTCATTGCATGATCTTTGTGGATTGCATGGCTCTTGTATTCATTCAGTCAATTTTTAAGTATTAACCAAGTAAAAAATGCATTGTTACCATGCATTGTGAATGGACTGATGAACAAACATACTCTTGCCTCATGCAAGTTACAATCAGCAGAGAAGACATAGTATACTCAGTTTCAAGCGTCTCTTATGCTCACAAAGGTATTCCTGGACCATACACATGAAAATGCTAACTCAGAATAGGGTTCAAACATAGAAAATGTTTGCATGCAGTGGCAATAATTTAAGATGTGTCTAGAAGATAAGTAGTTTTAGCTAAGTGGGTAAATAGATTCCGGCACTAGAGAGGAGTCTAAATGGAGAAAACCGTCAACATGAAGCTATTCTGATGCTGAGGTAACGTGTCAGAAATATTTAAGAAGAGAAATATAAATGAAACTTAAAAAGCAAAAGGGGGCATGAAGAGAGATTAAGGATACAGGCAGGGGTCAGATGATGTATGGTTTTTCCAGAATATATTGATTTATTGGATTTTATTCACATTGCAATGGGAAGCCATTAAGGGGTATCATATAATTAAAATAAAAGATGGCGTAAGAAAAAGAATATGTTTGTTTTCTGTTATGGGTTGAATTCTGTTCCACTAAAATTCGTATGCTGAAGTCTTAACTCTTAGGACCTCAGAATGTGACCTTCCTTGGAAGTAGAATCCTAGCAGATGTAATTAGTTAAGATGAAGTCATACTGGAGAGGGTGAGGCCTTTGGCCATTGTGACTGGTAACCTTATAGAGATGGGAAATTTGGATAGACACACAGGAGAATGAAGACAGAGATTAGAGTGATGGACCAGAAACCCAAGATTGCCAGCAACCCACCAGCATGGCACTACATTCTCCGTTAGAATGAAGCAGTCTGCTCAAACTTTGATTTGGAACTTCTAGCCTCCAAAACTGTGAGACAGAACTTCCTGTTGTTTAATACATTACAGTTTTAGTATTCTGGTACGGCATCCCTAACAGTGTCAAAATCCGAATTTATAGTAAGCATTAAAGCTGTAGTAATAGGATGACTCTAAAAAAGATGAAATTAGGTAGAGTTCACTGTAAAATCCTCCCCTGGGTCAAAACTTTGATGTACAAGTAAATGACAGCAGAGGTACCATTTAGCAGTTGTATGATTTAAAAAAACAAAACAAAACAAAACATTATATATTTAGTTCACATGTATGCCTTATGTGAATCATTAGTATAAGGTGCAGTTCAAACCATACCATTCAAAAAGCATTTAAAAATATGGTATTTTGTGTATTTAAGAACTATCTTGAGATATTTGTCAGTGAGCTTTTTTCCTAATACTTCCTCATTACTGGACTCTTTTATACATGGCCTAGGAAAATGTAAATTGCATTGAGAATTAGTTTTGTTATACTAAAATGAAATAGATGAAGAAAACAGAGAGTTTTTCTTTCCTAAATCCAAAATATGTTCAGTGTGTCTTGTTATAAGAAAGTTTTGAAATTTAAAGCTTTTCATTTGCAATAACCAGAGATTTTGCCTGTTTTGATATTTGTATGCTTATTTTTGAATAACAGAAATGGTCCCTAAAGAGAGAGAAGGAAGGATACCATTTTGTGATTTAAATTTGTGAGCAAATTTACTTTCCAAGAACTTCTGCACTCTATCATTTGCATTCTTTTTTGCCTGGTTTCTTAAGGTAGAAGTCCATTTCCTTGTAATCACTTGTTTTGTTGTTTCCTTCAATTCTGATGTGTTGTTCTTATTTTCATTAAATTAAAAATTTCCAAATTTTATTTCAGATTTCTTTTTACCATAGACTATTTAGAAAAACATTGTTTAATCTCCACATAGTTGGAAAATTTTCCAGATATCCTCCAGTTATCGCTTTCAAGTTAAATTTTACAATAGTCAGAGAATATACTTTGTATGATAAGGGTCCTTTAAAATTTATTTAGTATATTTTTATGGCTAAAAATTCTAATTTAGTGAATGTTTTATGTGCACTGGAAAGAAATGTGTATTTCACTCTTAAGTCATCTAGGTCAAGTATAAATTAGGTTAAGCTGTTCAGTAGTATTGATCAAGCAGTTTCTATGCTTCCTGATATTTAATATTGAAAGAAGATTGGTTAACTCTTTAATTCTAGTTATGCGGTTGTCTATTTCTTCATGTAGTTTATAAATTATTGCTTTAAGTATTCTGAAGTTCTGTTACTAAGTGCATACACATTTAAAACTGTTATGTCTTCTTAGTTAATTGACACCATTATTTATTGTCCTTCTTTACTCATGATAATATTCTTTGTTCTGAAAACTACCTTATCTGATGTTAATTTAGCCACTACAGTGTACCTTTGATTAGTAATTTTTTTGGTATATCTTTTTTCCCCATCCTTTTTGCCTTTAGTTTACAATATACTCTCTATATTTCAAAATATATCTTATATTTATATACTATTTAGAATATTTAGGATTATTTCAATAACAACATTCCTCCAGGCAACATTTAATTGAATTTTGCCATTTTATCCAATTTTATAATTGGAAATTATAAATGTCTTATTATAAATATATTATAATATATTAGATATATAAATATATTAAATATATTATAAGTGTCTTATAATTGGAACATTTAGGTAATTTACTTTTAATTCATACTTTTAATTATATATTTAATATATTATAAATATATTAAATATATAAATATATTAAATATATTATAAGTGTCTTATAATTGGAACATTTAGGTAATTTACTTTTAATTCATTATCAATATGATAATATTTAAATCTGTCAGAGTATTATGTGTTTTGTATTTGCCCTATCTTTTCATGTTCCTTCTTTTTTTCTCTTCCTGCTTGCTTTTTGATTACTTGATTTTTTAAAAATAATTCCATTTTATCTTTAATCATCACTTCTTAGATGACTCGTTTTATTTTTAATGATTGTACTAGCCAGTGTTTTGAATTTTAGCATGCACAGAAAGCACTTGGAGGGCTTTTAAAAACAGAAACTGCTGAACACGACTCTGAGAGTTTTTGAGTAGTCTGGGTTTGTATATATAAATTTCATATATACAGTGTCTGATATATACCTGAATAAATTTATTCTACTTATAAGGTGACAGGATTCTTCATTTTTAATTTTAGTTACTTTCAAAAACTACCATTGAAGACCAGTATTCTGGTCCTTTATGAATTCATCAGATTTAGTTTTAGTTTTAGCTTATAATGAGATTCACGAAGTTAAACAAACGTAGTTTATGGTTTTATTTACAGAAATAAACTAGTGAGACCATATGGACAGAACATTATGTGCATTAAAATTGTTTAATTGAGTTAACAGCTTTAATAATTCCATTAAGAGACCTATATCCAGTCTTTAGGAAAGGCAATAAAGGAGAAGGCTAAAAATAATATTTGAAATATTTTTAAATCCCTGTCTGACCTTGTCCCCTTTTATTTGACTCTAGTCAAAGACATGCATGTTAGATATAATTTTATTGAGAAGCATCCCCATGACAGAAAAAAGAAGGTTAGAATATCCTTGCACTAAACCTACAAATCCACAATTTAGTTATGCAGGAATATCTATTTAGAATATAATATCAGTGCAAAAATGAGACCAAAATGAGAGAAGATAATTATATGAAAATCACTGTGATAATTTCCTAACTTTCATCAATAGAATAATAGTTTATTTTTAAACTAGATGTGTTAATCTCTTTCTTCAAGGAAACAGAGCAAATAGGATGTTTATATGAGTATATACAAAGAAATTTATATAAATAATTGGCTCATGTAATTATGGAGGCTGGAAAATCCAGATTAGTAGAAGGGACCAACAGACTAGAGACCCAGGAGAATTGATAACACAGTTCTAGTCTTACAAAAGTCTGCTGGGGGAGGCTCTCTTGCTCAGGGAGATGTTTTGTTTTGTTTTGTTTCCTGTTACGGTCTTCAACTGATTAGTTGAGTCCCATGGACATTATGGAGAACAATCTGCTTTAACAAAAGTTCACTGATTTAAATTTAATCTCATCCAAAATTATCCTCCAAGTTGTTATATAAAATTAACCATTACACTAGGTAAATATTCAATTTCCTCTAATCTTAAATCACAGCCAAAAAATCAGCATGAAAAATAGTAATAAAGAAATATATCTGCAGTGGTCCAAAAGTCTCCATTATATGACTGAATTATACAAATTTTCCTGATAAGTAAGTTTTATATGAATAGTTGTTGTGAAACAGTTTGTGGTTATAAATTGGTGGTATTTTCTAAAGGACTTTTATTATTTCATTTATTTAGATAAAGGGGTGGAATGAACACTATACTTCACTCACTTTTAGGACTGAGGCTCTAGTTTTTTTGGCTTCTAGGAGTATTGCCTATAGACAGCTCATTGCTGAGTCCCTCCCCAGGAATTACTCAAGGCTTAAGAGATATGCTTCACCCATAGCGAGGGTAAGTCTCTTCCTCAGGGTTACTTTCATCCAAAAACTGGCCAACATGGTGGTACAAATACAAAGCCCTTTGCCTCTGTGATCGAGGGGAAGGCAAATCAGAAGTCACATTCTACCTATAAAGCTGCCCATGGGGATCACCTGAGGTCTTTGTTGCAAATCTTTCACAGTTCAATTTCTCCATGTACCTAATCCTGTTTACCTTGTTCCCTCCCTAGCCATTATTCCAAGAGCCTTCCCTAATAGAGCAACTGCATGCAAATCTTCATCCCTGAGTCTATTTCTGACCTAGGGTAAAGGTATAAAAGTATAATTCACAGTATAGCTAAATCTGCCAGTGAAAGGAGTGGTGATTATAAAAATTAGTGATATTCATTTTTAATAGAATTTGCTTTATATTTGTTCAGTATTTTTTGTTTTATTTATCTATTTATTTTCCTCTCTAATTTTACTTTTTGTTGTTTATTCAAGCAAAATTAACATATAGTTTTATATTAGTTTTAGGTATACAATATAATTGCTGAACGATTTTATATATTTCTCAGTGCTCATCAAGAGAAGTGTACTCTTAATTCCCTTTATTTTACCCACTTTCCCACCTGCCTCCCCTTTGGCAACCACTAGTTTTTTTCTCTGTATTTATGTGTTTTTTGTTTGTTTGTTTGTTCCTTTTTTTCTTTGTTCATTTGTTTTATTTCTTAAATTCCACATATAAGTGGTATCTTATGGTATTTTTCTCTTTCTCTCTGGCTTATTACACTTAGCATTATATTCTTTAGATCTGTGTTGTTGCAAATGGCGGGATTTCATTATTTTTTATAGCTAGTATATATACATACACACACACACGTATATACACATATACATGTACATATACTTATATGTATGTATGTGTGTGTGTGTGTGCGTGTGTATATATAAAATAATTTCTTTATCCATTCACCTATCAATGAATACTTGGGCTGCTTCCATATCTTGGGTATTGTAAATAATGCTGCAACAAACATAGGTATGCAGATATCTTTTTGAAATAATGTTTTCCCTTACTTTGGGTAAATACCCAGTAGTGGAATTACTGGATCATATGGTAACTTTATTTTTAATTTTTTAAAGACCTCCATAATATTTTCCACAGTGAATGCACCAATTTGCATTCCCACAAACAGTATATAAGGGGACTTTTTTTCTCCACATCCTTACCAATATTTGTTATTCCTGTTTTTGATATTAGCGATTCTGACAGATGTGAGGTGGTAGCTCATTGTTGTTTTGATTTGCATTCTTCTGATAATTAGTTATGCTGAGCCTCTTTTCAAGTACCTGTTGGCAATCTATATGTCCTCTCTGGAAAAGTATCTGTTTGGATCCTCTGCCCATTTTTTAACTGGATTATTTGTGTGTTCTTTTGTGTTGAGTTGTATAAGGTCTTTATGTATTTTGTGTATTAACCCCTTACTGGATTTATCATTTGCAAGTATCTTCTCCTGTTCAGTGGGTTGCCTTTTTGTTTTGTTGATGGTTTCCTTCACTGTGAAAAATATTCTTATTTTGATGTAGTCCCATCACTTTATTTTTGCTTTTGTTTCCCATGCCAGGGAGACATATCTAGAAAGATGCTTCTATGACCAATTTCAAGGAAATTACTGCTTATGTTTTTCTTGAGGAATTCTATGGCTTCAGGTCTCACATTAAGGTCTTTAATTTACTTTGAGTTTGTATATGGCTTAAGAAAGTGGTCCAGTTTCATTCTTTTGCTTATAGCTGTCCAGTTTTCCCAAAACCACTTATTGAAGAGACTGTCTTTTTCTCATTGGGCATTCTTCCCACCCTAGATACATATTAATTGACCATATAAATGTGTGTTTATTTCTGGACTCTCTATTCTTTCCTACCTGATCTATGTGGTATACCCTGAAATCTAGAATTGTGGTATTTTCAGCTTTTTCAAGATTGCTTTGGTTATTTGGGGTCTTTTGTGATTCCATGTAAATTTTAGGATTATTTGTTCTAGATCTGTGGGAAATGCTATTGGTATTTGGATGGGGATTGCATTAAAATTGTAGATTGCTTTGGGTAATATGGACATTTTAACTATTTATTCTTCCTGTCCATTCTCATGGAATATGTTTCCATATGTTTGTGTCATCTTCAATTTATTTCATCAGTGTTTTGTAGTTTTCAAAATATAGGTCTTTCACCTTCTTGTTTAAGTTTATTCCTAGGTATTTAATATTTTTGGTGCAACTGTAGATGGGATTGTTTTCTTGCCTTCTCTTTCTGATTCTTTGTTAGTAACTTATAGAAATAAAATGATAAATTTCTGTACATTAATTTGTATACTCTGACTATTGAATTCATTTTCAGTTCTGTAGTCTTTGGGTACATTTAGGGTTTTCTATATTTAGCACCATGTAATCTGCAAATAGTGAAAAATTTACTTCTTCCTTACCAATTTGGATGCCTTTTATTTCTTCTTATCTGATGCTGTGGCTAAGACTTTCAATACTACATTGAATTAAAGTGAAGAGATGGACATCCTTGTCTTATTCCTGATCTTAGAGGAAACACTCTTAGTTTTTCATCATTAAGTATGATGGGTCATAGTCAAACCATAGTCCACCCATAGTCATGGGTTTTTCATATATGGCCTTTTTTATATTGAAGTGTGTTTCCTCTAAATCTCCTTTGTTAAGAATCCCCCCCCCCCCATGGATGAATGTTGTACTTTGTTCAATGTTTTTTCTGCATCTCTTCAGACAAAGAGATGCAGAAAAAACATTGAACAAAGTACAACATTCATCCATTGGGGGGAAAAAACAAATTCTCAACAGAGTTTTTATTACTAGTTTCTTTTTGCTGTTCAGCTTTGTGCTTTCCATTACTGTCTTCCAGATCACTTGATGCATTCTTCTCCCTCCTCTAACCTATATTGATTCCCTCTAGTGGATTTTTAATTTCAATTATTGAGTTCTTCATCTCTGATTGGTTCATTTGTATATTTTCTATCTCTTTGTTGAAGGTCTCACTGAGATCCTATACTCATTTTTCAAGTACAGTAAATATCTTTATGATTTAATATCTTTAAATTCTTATCATGTATATTAGTTATCTCCATTTCCTTTAGCCCTTTTGCTGTGGTTTTGTCCAGTTCTTTCATTTGGGACATATTTCTCTGTCACCTCATTTTGTCTATCTCTCTGTGTCTGTTTCTATATATTAGGAAACCCTGATTATGAAAGTAGCAGCTTTATGAAGAAAGATCTTTGGTGCTGTAGCACAATGTCTGTTGTTTACCAGAACTAGGTGCTTCATGGGTATATTTTATTTTATTATATATATATTTATTTATTTATTTACTTAAGAGAGAGAGAAGGAGTGGGGTGGAGTAAAGGAAAAGGGAGACAGAGAGTCTTAAGCAGGCTTCATACATAGCATGGAGCCCAATTTGAGGCTTGGTCTTACAACCCTGAGTCCATGACCTGAACCAAAATTAAGTCAGACACAGAACCCTGTGAGGGTTATCTCTTTAGCAGTATTTCTTTCTTTTTTTTTTTTAAATTTTTTATTTTTTATAAACATATATTTTTATCCCCAGGGGTACAGGCCTGTGAATCGCCAGGTTTACACACTTCACAGCACTCACCAAAGCACATACCCTCCCCAATGTCCAGAACCCCACCCCCCTTCTCCCAACCCCCCACCCCCAGCAACCCTCACTTTGTTTTGTGAGATTAAGAGTCACTTATGGTTTGTCTCCCTCCCAATCCCATCTTGTTTCATTGATTCTTCTCCTACCCACTTAAGCCCCCATGTTGCATCACCACTTCCTCATATCAAAGAGATCATATGATAGTTGTCTTTCTCCGCTTGACTCATTTCGCTAAGCATGATATGCTCTAGTTCCATCCATGTTGTCACAAATGGCAAGATTTCATTTCTTTTGATGGCTGCATAGTATTCCATTGTGTATATATACCACATGTTCTTGATCCATTCATCTGTTGATGGACATCTAGATTCTTTCCATAGTTTGGCTATTGTGGACATTGCTGCTATAAACATTCGGGTGCATGTGCCCCTTCGGATCACAACGTTTGTATCTTTAGGGTAAATACCCAATAGTGCAATTGCTGGGTCATAGGGCAGTTCTATTTTCAACATTTTGAGGAACCTCCATGCTGTTTTCTAGAGTGGTTGCACCAGCTTGCATTCCCACCAACAGTGTAGGAGGGTTCCCCTTTCTCCGCATCCTCGCCAGCATCTGTCATTTCCTGACTTGTTGATTTTAGCCATTCTGACTGGTGTGAGGTGATATCTCATGGTGGTTTTGATTTGTATTTCCCTGATGCCGAGTGATATGGAGCACTTTTTCATGTGTCTGTTGGCCATCTGGATGTCTTCTTTGCAGAAATGTCTGTTCATGTCCTCTGCCCATTTCTTGATTGGATTATTTGTTCTTTGGGTGTTGAGTTTGCTAAGTTCTTTATAGATTTTGGACACTAGTCCTTTATCTGATATGTCGTTTGCAAATATCTTCTCCCATTCTGTCAGTTGTCTTTTGATTTTGTTAACTGTTTCCTTTGCTGTGCAAAAGCTTTTGATCTTGATCTTTTGCCCTTGCTTATCTTGCCTTTGGCGATGTTCCTAGGAAGATGTTGCTGTGGCTGAGGTCGAAGAGGTTGCTGCCTGTGTTCTCCTTAAGGATTTTGATGGATTCCTTAATCACATTGAGGTACTTCATCCATTTTGAGTCTATTTTTGTGTGTGGTGTAAGGAAATGGTCCAATTTAATTTTTCTGCATGTGGCTGTCCAATTTTCCCAACACCAATTATTGAAGAGGCTGTCTTTTTTCCATTGGACATTCTTTCCTGCTTTGTCAAAGATTAGTTGACCATAGATTTGAGGGTCTATTTCTGGGCTCTCTATTCTGTTCCATTGATCTATGTGTCTGTTTTTGTGCCGGTACCATGCTGTCTTGATGATGACAGCTTTGTAATAGAGCTTGAAACCTGGAATTGTGATGCCACCAACTTTGACTTTCCTTTTCAATATCCCTTTGGCTATTCGAGGTTTTTTCTGGTTCCATATAAATTTTAGAATTATTTGTTCCATTTCTTTGAAAAACATGGATGGTACTTTGATAGGAATTGCATTAAATGTGTAGATTGCTTTAGGTAGCATAGACATTTTCACAATAGTTATTCTTCCAATCCAGGAGCATGGAACATTTTTCCATTTCTTTGCATTTTCCTCAATTTCTTTCATGAGTACTTTATAGTTTTCTGAGTATAGATTCTTAGCCTCTTTGGTTAGGTTTATTCCTAGGTATATTATGGTTTGGGGTGCAATTGTAAATGGGATTGACTCCTTAATTTCTCTTTCTTCTGTCTTGTTGTTGGTGTAGATAAATGCAACTGATTTCTGTGCATTGATTTTATATCCTGACACTTTACTGAATTCCTTTACAAGTTCTAGCAGTTTGGGAGTGGAGACTTTTGGGTTTTCCACATATAGTATTATATCATCTGCGAAGAATGATAGTTTGACTTCTTCATTGCCGATTTGGATGCCTTTAATTTCCTTTTGTTGTCTGATTGCTGAGGCTAGGACTTCTAGTACTAGTTGAATAGCAGTGGTGATAATGGACATCCCTGCTGTGTTCCTGACCTTAGTGGAAAAGCTTTCAGTTTTTCTCCATTGAGAATGATATTTGCGGTGGGTTTTCCATAGATGGCTATGATGATATTGAGGTATGTGACCTCTATGCCTACACTTTGAAGAGTTTTGATCAGGAAGGGATGCTGTACTTTGTCAAATGCTTTTTCAGCATCTATTGAGAGTATCATATGGTTCTTGTTCTTACTTTTATTGATGTGTTGTATCACATTGATTGATTTGCGGATGTTGAACCAACCTTGCAGCCCTGGAATAAATCCCACTTGGTCGTGGTGAATAATCCTTTTAATGTACTGTTGAATCCTATTGGCTAGTATTTTGGGGAGAATTTTCACATCTGTGTTCATCAAGGATATTGGTCTGTAGTTCTCTTTTTCGATGGGATCCTTGTCTGGTTTTGAGATCAAGGTGATGCTGGCCTCATAAAATGAGTTTGGAAGTTTTCCTTCTATTTCTATTTTTGGAACAGTTTCAGGAGAATAGGAATTAGTTCTTCTTTAAATGTTTGGTAGAATTCCCCTGGGAAGCCGTCTGGCCCTGGGCTTTTGTTTGTTTGGAGATTTTTAATGACTATTTCAATCTCCTGAGTGGTTATAGGTCTGTTCAGGCTTTCTATTTCTTCCTGGTTCAGTTGTGGTAGTTTATATGTTTCTAGGAATACATCCATTTCTCCAGATTGTCAAATTGTTGGTGTAGAGTTGCTCATAGTATGTTCTTATAATAGTTTGTATTTCTTTGGTGTTAGTTGTTATCTCTCTTCTTTCATTCATGATTTTATTTATTTGGGTCCTTTCTCTTTTCTTTTTGATCAGTCTGGCCAGGGGTTTATCAATTTTATTAATTATTTCAAAGAACCAGCTCCTAGTTTCATTGATTTGTTCTATTGTCTTTTTGGTTTCTATTTCATTGATTTCTGCTTTGATCTTTATGATTTCTCTTCTCCTGCTTGGCTTAGGATTTCTTTCTTGTTCTTTCTCCAGCTCCTTTAGGTTTATGGTTAGGTAGTGTACCTGAGACCTTTCTTGTTTCTTGAGAAAGGCTTGTACTGCTGTATATTTTCCTCTCAGGACTGCCTTTGTTGTGTCCCACAGATTTTGAACCGTTGTATTTTCATTATCATTTGTTTCCATGATTTTTTTCAACTCATCTTTAATTTCCCGGTTGGCCCATTCATTCTTTAGAAGGATGCTGTTTAGTCTCCATGTATTTGGGTTCTTTCCAAACTTCCTCTTGTGGTTGAGTTCTAGCTTCAGAGAATTGTGGTCTGAAAATATGCAGGGAATGATCCTAATCTTTTGATACCGGCAGAATCCTGATTTAGGACCGAGTATGTGACCTATTCTGGAGAATGTTTCATGTGCACTAGAGAAGAATGTGTATTCTGTTGCTTTGGGATGAAATATTCTGAATATATCTGTGATGTCCATCTGGTCCAGTGTGTCGTTTAAGGCCTTTATTCCCTTGCTGATCTTTTGCTTGGATGATCTGTCCATTTCAGTGAGGGGAGTGTTAAAGTCCCCTACTATTATTGTATTATTGTTGATGTGTTTCTTTGATTTTGTTATTAATTGGTTTATATAGTTGGCTGCTCCCACATTGGGGGCATAGATATTTAAAATTGTTAAATCTTCTTGTTGGACAGACCCTTTGAGTATGATATAGTGTCCTTCCTCATGTTTTATTATAGTCTTTGGCTTAAAATCTAATTGATCTGATATAAGGATTGCCACTCCTGCTTTCTTCTGATGTCCATTAGCATGGTAAATTCTTTTCCACCCCCTCACTTTAAATCTGGAGGTGTCTTTGAGCTTAAAATGAGTTTCTTGGAGGCAACATATAGATGGGTTTTGTTTTTTTATCCATTCTGATACCCTGTGTCCTTTGATTGGGCATTTAGCCCATTAACATTCAGAGTAACTATTGAGAGATATGAATTTAGTGCTATTGTTTTGCCTGTAAGGTGACTGTTACTGTATATGGTCTCTGTTCCTTTCTGATCTACCACTTGTAGGCTCTCTCTTTGCTTAGAGGACCCCTTTCAATATTTCCTGTAGAGCTGGTTTGGTGTTTGCAAATTCTTTCAGTTTTTGTTTGTCCTGGAAGCTTTTAATCTCTCCTTCTATTTTCAATGATAGCCTAGCTGGATAATGTATTCTTGGCTGCATGTTTTTCTCGTTTAGTGCTCTGAAAATATCATGCCAGCTCTTTCTGGCCTGCCAGGTCTCTGTGGATAATTCTGCTGCCAATCTAATATTTTTACCATTGTATGTCTCAGACTTCTTTTCTGGGGCTGCTTTCAGGATTTTTTCTTTGTCACTAAGACTTGTAAATTTTATGATTAGGTGACAAGGTGTGGGCCTATTCTTATTGATTTTGAGGGCGTTCTCTGAACCTCCTGAATTTTGATGCTCGTTCCCTTTGCCATATTGGGGAAATTCTCCCCAATTATTCTCTCCAATATACCTTCTGCTCCCCTCTCTCTTTCTTCTTCTTCTGGAATTCCAATTATTCTAATGTTGTTTCATCTTATGGTGTCACTTATCTCTCGAATTCTCCCCTCGTGGTCCAGTAGCTGTTTGTCCCTCTTTTGCTCAGCTTCTTTATTCTCTGTCATTTGGTCTTCTATATCGCTAATTCTTTCTTCTGCCTCATTTATCCTAGCAGTGAGAGCCTCCATTTTTTATTGCCCCTCATTAATAGCTTTTTTTATTTCAACTTGGTTAGATTTTAGTTCTTTTATTTCTCCAGAAAGGGCTTTTATATCTCTCGAGAGGGTTTCTCTAATATCTTCCATGCCTTTTTCAAGCCCGGCCAGAACCTTGAGAATTGTCATTCTGAACTCTAGATCTGACATATTACCAATTGTCTGTATTGATTAGGTCCCTAGCCTTCGGTACTGCCTCTTGTTCTTTTTTTTTTTTTTTTGTGGTGCATTTTTCCGTCTTGTCATTTTGCCCAGATAAGGGTATATGAAGGAGCAAGTAAAATACTAAAAGGGTGGCAACAACCCCAGGAAAATATGCTTTAACCAAATTAGAAGAGATCCCAACTCGTGAGGGGGGAGAAAGGGGATTAAAAGAGGTTCAAAAAGGAAGAAAAAAAAAAGAAAGAAAAGAATTTAAAAAAAGAAAATGAATAAAGAAAAATATAAAAAATAAAAAAGATATGTATTAGATAAACTAGTTTAAAAATGTTAAAAAAAAAAGGGTAAAAGTTAAAAGAATATTTAGCAGACGAAGAGAAAAAAAAATGAAAAAGAAAAAAATTAAATTAACTGCAAGACTAAAAAAATCACAGGGAGAAAGCCATGAGTTCTGTGCTTGGCTTTCTCTTCCTCTGGAATTCTGCTATTCTCCTTGGTATTGAAACCACTCTCCTTGGTAGGTGAACTTGGTCTTGGCTGGATTTCTTGTTGATCTTCTGGGAGAGGAGCCTGGTGTAGTGATTCTCAAGTGTCTTTGCCCCAGGCGGAATTGCACTGCCCTTACCAGGGGGCCGGGCTGAGTAATCTGCTCGGGTTTGCTTTCGGGAGCTTTTGTTCCCTGAGTGCTTTCTGTAGAGTTCTGGAGGACAGGAATACAAATGGCAGCCTCCTGGTCTCTGGCCCGGAGGAGCTGAGAGCCCGGGGCCCCACTCCTCAGTGCACCCTCAGAGAACAGCGCTCAGTTACTCCAGTCTGCCTGACCTCCAGCCGTGCTCGGAGTCACCGAGCCTGAGGCTGGTTCAAGGTAAGCCCGAGCTGTGATCTTACTGTTGGCTCTGTCTCTGTATCCGGTTTTCCCATTCCAATACCCGCAAGCTCTGCGACACTCAGACACCCCCGTTCCTTCTGTGACCTTGCGGGACCTGAGGCCACGCTGACCCCGCCTGGCTTTGCCCTGGTTTAGCCTCTGGAGCAATGTCCCTCAGCACAACAGACTTTTAAAAGTCCTGATTTTGTGCTCCGTTGCTCCGCCGCTTCCCGGGAGCCTGCCCCTCCCCCCAGGGTCTATCTTCCCGTCGCTTTGGATTCACTTCTCCGCCAATCCTACCTTTCAGAAAGTGGTTGTTTTTCTATTTCCAGAATTGCTGTTCTTCTTCTCTTCTATCTGCCGATGGATTTGCAGGTGTTTGCAATCTTTAGATAAGCTATCTAGCTGATCTCCTGCTAGCTGAAGTAGTCTCAGCCTGCTACTTCTCCGCCATCTTGACTCCTCCCCTCTCCTCTTTAGGAGTATTTCTTTTGTGAGTTGCATGTACCATACTATTGTGACTGAGCCATATTTGCCTTTAATCAAATTGGCCCACTTTACCTGTTGTGAGCAGGGTTTCATCCTTTTGCTGTTAGGGTGCTATCCTGGGGTTGCTTGTAGTTTGGCTTGTAGTTTGGTATTATCAGCAGTCAGACCACATGCCTGCCTGAGCCCATCTTCCAGGGATGAGGGCACAGTGAGCTGCAGAGTGTTCTCCCTTCATTGTCCCCTGAGAGCCTTTCAATAGTTTGTAGGACTAGAACTCAGATGGATACTTGTTCCCATTTTGTCTGCTGGAGCTTTGATTGAGCTAATGTGTGTAGTTATCTTTCTGTCTCCCTAGGGCAGGAATCACTTTGGAGTGACCCTGCTCCCTGTTACAGATCCCTGTAGGATATAATGTAGTAGGAGCTACTTTGGAGGGGTTTCTTCCTTGTGGGTGGGTTGGATAGGGCTAATCCACAGGAGAATGCAGGGGCAAGGTGGCATGATGTTATCAATATAAGTGTACAGTGTTTAAGCTGGTTCCAACAAATCTGTTTTTCTGGGCTGGCGGATGAGGTGGATAAATGGAGCCCTGCTAGCTCTGTTGTTCTTAGAGGAGTCTCCTAAAGTTCCCTGCCCCTTTTGGTTACATTCTGAGATTAATAAATAAATCTTCAAAAATACCCCCAGGCCCTTTTCAAACTGCTGCATCTTGATGGGATTGAGTATTTAAGTATCCAGAGTTAAGCCTTACTTATTATAAATACTCAGGAAGCTAAGCACCACTGGTTTTCAAAGCCAAATATTATAAGGACCTCTATACCCAGTGTAGGTCATGTCCCCCATTTCTGGGGTTCCTGGTATGGGGTCTGCTCCTATCCTTTCTCTATATTTGATGTATCTCTTCCATTTGTGGTTGATTTTGCCAGGAGTTTAGTTCCCAACCACATCTCCACCCCCCTTCCCTTTTATGATGTGGCCAACTCTCTATGATTAACTATGGAAAGTCTGTTCCTCTAGTCTTCAAGTAATTTCTGGGTGTGTTGCATTGATATGGATGTTATCTAAGTATGTCCATGGGATGAAGTGGACCTACGGTCCTCCTACTCTGCCATCTTTCCAGAAATCTCAGCACTTATTTGTTTTTAACTTGAAAAGTACTTTATAAGAATTACTGTCATTACCATTATAAATTTATTAACTCTACATATCTATTTTGATGTGAATTACTTATTATCCTTTCTTTTTCCCTTTTTAGCCATTATTATTGATCAGGGCCAATTACTAAGGCATGTTTGTCTATCTGCTCAAACTATTGTCCAATAGTCTCACCATATAAAATATAATTAAAATACTTATAATGGTATTAACCCTACTTTAATTTCATTCATGAGGAATGGTGACAGTTGTTCTTTGTTTATTCCTTTCTTTCTTTCTGTCTTCCTATCTTTCTTTCTTTCAAAAGATAGCATGCCTAGGGGTGGAAGATAGACAAAGAGGGAAAGCGACAATCCCATACAGGCTCCACTCAGCACAGAGCCCAATATGGGACTCAATCTTATGACCCCGAGGTCATAACCTGAGCCAAAATCAAGTCTTGGAAGCTTAACTGACTGAGCCACTCAGGATCCCTGGAATGGTGGCATTTTAAATCTGAGATACATGTTTTATTTCTATCACAATATTTTAAATCTTTTCCCAAAGTATTGAGCTCTCATCTTGCTTACTGACCTTGTGTTTCAGCACTTGGCATTTAAGATTGAATCATAGATTTTATATTTCTGGATAATGATAAGATCTGATTTTTTGGCAACTATGTGGTAGTGGGAAACCATGGGATCAATAAAGCATATATGACCAGTTGCAATCTGACAGAATATCATGAAAATGAAAAATTTAGAAATAGTTTATATAATACACTTTACATATGTCATCAGATATATATGAACAATTATTATGTACCCACCTGAAACACAATAATCAAAGAAGCTGTCTGGATTATAGTTTTAGTTTTATACATTATTCAGTTTCTTTACAATGAAATCCAACATAATGCCTACCACAAATATAAGATCATATAACTCTTAAGGGGGAGTAGTAAAACATTCATTAACATTATCTACTGAATACTTAAAACATACATTATTATGTTGTGAATTAGTTACAAATAAAAAATATTTCATCTGGTTCCTGCTCTGAAGATCTCCAATACAGAGTTCCCCAATTTTCTGACATTTAATAATATGCTTCTGATACATTATTGAGAAAGAGAGATGATTTATATTTGACAGCTACTTTAGACAAGTATTTGGGGTAGACTGAAAATCTTCTTATATAAACCAATCATGTGAAAACTGTATTTTCTCCTTCAGACATAACAATTTTGCTCTTAGGGGCCATTTAAGAGTCATGTTATATGCAAGAATGCTATTCCTTCACTGTTGTAATTTTGCTGTGACAAGATTTTAATACCATGTAGGATACCCAACCACACAAAGTATGTTAACCTTATGATGTAGGTATAATTTGTATTTTATTAGCTGTATTACTTTATGTTTAATTATTTTGTATTATTTTTTAAAAGAATTAAAATCAACATATATTATTCTCAAGGAAGTGATAGCAGAATGTTCTCAATTATTTTAGTGGCTACTAACCTGGTAAATATAATAAAATTTATTAATTTGTACAGCATTTCCATTATGTTTTTTAGTACACTTGTTGAAATCATAAAATAATATTTAGTACCCTGATTTGAAATCCTAAATGATATTCACCAAGGAAACAACACCAGTAAATAGGAAAATTTTAATAATAAAAACAAAATATAACATGGAAAAAGTTCTTCACAGGGAGATAATAGTAACAAATAATTTTATACAGATATTAAGGTAGATATAGATTGATTTGTGAAATAGGCAAATATTCTCCTAAGTGACTTCCTTCCTCTTTCCCAAATCCTTATTTCTCATTTTGGTGTTTTATCTGCTAGGGAACCTATTTTTTCTTTTATCACCAACTTCTGTTAGTTCAACTGGTTCTCTTTCCATTCAATGTTTGGGAGAAAATGATGAGTAATGGACATTCCATCCATTCTTTCCTTTTATAAGGGCAGATGCTCCAAACAAAGAAGGAAGGCCTTCAACCCTCCCTGTAAACCTTCAAAGACAGACCACTCTGAAAACTAACTAGTAGTATTGGTAAACTAGGGAGACCTTAGCTATGCAATCCTTTTATCATGGTATGCCTTGTCTGTCTAGGATTTATTATTTTAAACAAACCTGGAAATTATGAGTTTGTGGGGTATGGTTTTACTAAAGAAGCTTCACGCTGAAATGTAAATAATATAGCCGTGTAATTACTTGGAATTTTCTTACATTAATCTGAGCCAGAAAACATTCTAATGAAGCAAGGAAGGACCAGATTGCATTTATGGTCCCAGAACTTTCCTTGCTTTTTATGTGCCCTATAATCACTTCAATCTTTTTCTCACAAGTCCGATTTCTCAATCTGATCCTTTGTGTAACTTCAGCATCCTGAACAGAGTTTCCTTCCAGGATTCATGTCAAGTTATCGCCAGAGTTGTCATCCAGGAGTTAGAATAGATTGTTATAAAAATTGGCCATTGGTTAATGTGACAAAATGGCTATTAATGCATCATTATGTTACATTATCATCATTCTACAAAAAGGGGCTGCAACTTAAGACTTAACTCTAATGAAATAAATTAGACTCTAAGAAAACCCAAATTTGTTAGAAAGTAGGTCTCCGGCTATACTACATATCATATATATTGGAATAATCTTCCCTGTATGCTTGAAGAAAACTGGACCATGATCTAAAGAAACATATTTTAATAGTTTTCCTCCCTGTTAAAATAACTAATTATCAACAAGATACAAAAAAGTAGAAGGAAAAATCTGCTTAGGAAAAACTTTACCAAACTTAGTGAAATTTGTTATCTTTATTCTTAAGTAAACTATTTGATATGAATTTTAGGAAGATCTTAATAAGAATTTCATAAAAGAGCACACATAAATAAGTCTTGCCTACTTGCTGATGCAGGTTTAATCTTTTCTTTTTAAGAAAAGATTACAACACTTTCTTTTATACCAATTTTAGGGATTTTTGTTCACTTGGAAATAGAAGGGTTGTGTTAACAAAATGAAGGAAGACATATGTTTAATTATGAAGAACTTTATTTCCATTTCAAATTTAATATAAGAATGAAAGTCTGTGAAATAAACTATGTTTCATTCAGGCATTTCTTCATGAATTATAATATTCCAGACAAACTCCCACAGGGGTAAATATGTTTTCATCTTCCACAGGTATAAAAAATCTTCTAAGGAACACTATTTCCTAACAAATGAAAATATTTCCATCTCCAACCAGCCTTGAAAATGTTACTCCTAGGAATAAATAAATTTCCTATGATACTAAGCCCCTTGTTCAGGATCCATTATGTCAAAGGCAGATTAAAATATATCATTTCCCCATCTGTGAATTTTGCATTTCACTCCTTATGCTGGCTCTCCCTCTTCTTTTCTAAGAAATAGAGATATTTCATTTTAATGGTGATTATAGCCTATTATTATCCTCATGTGACTAAAAAGGCAATAACAAAGATGTTGCATTTATCATTCAGAAATTAGAACATGTCATCAGTATGCACTCTTAGAAATAAAATGCTACACTATTTTTTGCTATAATTAAGAAATTAGTTTTAATTTTTGTATATACTAAAACTTAATTCAGCATGTTTGCTATTGCTTGAATTCATATAAACCATAAATCAAATTATGTCCCTCAATGTATCTACTGATTATAATCAATAAAAACCTGAGTATCATGGCCTAGCAACTGACTATTTATTGTGTATATTAGTATGTGTGATGCCAAATTAATGTTAATAATAAGAAAGAGGGTTTATTTAATAGCTTTATCATACCAATATGGTGGTAATTGGAATTAACTCTTACTGTTAATAAAAAGAGTATCCAAAAAAAGTAAAAATTTATAAAAAATGATGGGAACCTAATTTAAACTTTTTTTTTTATTTCTAAAACTGCTCTTTAAATTGATATTAATATGTGGCTAAGTTTGAACAGAAATTTTATGGAAAGTATATCACATGTAGAGAGCCAGTTTTTTAATAATATTGTTGAACAATATACATAAAAATTCATACAGCAAAATATTGAGATTGAGCTAACTATTTATATATTTTAATATTTAGGCAAACACACATTTACATAAGCACACACACTCACTTTCACACAAAGACACAATATAGTGACCATTTTGGTACTCAACATCTATTATATAAGCAACATAGTATCCTTTTATAAAGTTAGCAACAATAATTGCATGTATTCTTAAAAATAACTTTTGAGAGTAAATAGATATGCAAAAAAAGCCCCATGAAAAGAAATGATGACATAGGATTCTGGATGATGAATACTGCTGGTGAGAGGCAGAAAAACAGGTTGGGGGAATACATATGGTTAGAGGTTTGCCAAATCCTAGCTTTCTTTCTTTCCTTCAATTTTGTATTGAAATGTAACATTTTTATAGAAGAATACATTCTTCACAAATGGAGAGCCCAGTGAGTTTTTACAAACTAAACACACACTTTTAACTGACATTCAGATCAAAGACTCAGGCATTAAGAGCAAAAATATATCCCTTCAGCTTTTTTTCAGTCATTACTTCATACTCTCATCCTAGGGTGACCATTTATCCTAACTGCTAATGTCATAGGTACATTTTTGCTTGTTTCTGTAACTTATATAACTGAAATCAGCATATATTCTACTCTCTAGTTTCTTTGTCCAACATTATGGTTGTGAGATGAACCCATATTTTTAGGGTATAGTTATAAAGGATTAATTCTTGTGAGATAGTTTCTTTGTGAGAATATATCAAACCTTATCTTTTTCCAATTTGAGGCTATTACAAAGAATGTCTGTACAAATAATGCTTGTATTGGTTTTTGGTGAGCATGTGTACATGTGTACATGGTGAACAGATATCTAGAAGTGCAGTTGCAAGGACATAAGGTCTACAGATATTCAACTTTAGTAGATCCTTCTAAGTAGTTTCCCAAAATTGTAAATTGAACTATTATGTTCCACTATCCTCACTATCATACTCTATATCTGTGGCAACATTAGTTTCTTTTTTTTTTCTGCCCTTCCTTCTCTCACTTTAGCCATTCTCATATGTGTTTAATGGGTATCACTTTGTGTCTTAAATTTGCATCCTCTTTATTACTAATGAAGGTGAACTTCTTTTTTTTTTGTTTTGTTTTGTTTTAAAGATTTTATTTATTTATTTGACAGAGAGAGATCACAAGTAGGCAGAGAGGCAGGCAGAGAGAGAGAGAGGAGGAAGCAGACTCCTCGCTGAGCAGAGAGCCTGATGCGGGACTCGATCCCAGGACCCTGAGATCATAACCTGAGCTGAAGGCAGCGGCTTAACCCACTGAGCCACCCAGGCACCCGAAGGTGAACTTCTTTACATAAATTTATTGTTGATTTGATATACTCTTGTGAAATGTATATAAAACCTTTCTGCATTTTTCTATTGAGTTCCTTTTTTTTGTTCTTTTCTATTTCTATATTTAGATATGACTCTTTTGTCACATATATGTATTGGAAAAACTTGCTTTCACTCCATGCATTGCCTGTTTACAGTTTTAGTGGTGTTTTTAGCTATCAAGTATCTTGTTTTTACTACAGACCAATTTGCAAAATTTCTTTTTTTTTTCTTTTTTTAAGTAACATATAATGTGTTATTTGTTTCAGGGGTATGGGTCTTTGATTCATCAGTCTTAGACAGTCCACAGTGCTCACCATAACAAATACCCTGCTCACTGTCCATTACCCAACCACCCCATCATTCTGTCTGAACCAGTCCTCCACTCCAGCAACTCTCAGTTTGTTTCCTGAAGTTAAGAGTCTCTTATGGTTTATCTCCCTCCTTGGTTTTGTCTTGTTTCATTTTTCTTTCCCTTCCTCTATGATCATCGTCTTGTTTCTCAAATTCCTCACATCAGTGAAATCATATGATAATTGTCTTTCTCTGATTGACTTATTTTGCCTGGCATAATACCCTCTAGTTCCATCCACATCATTGAAAATGGCAAGATTTCAATTTTTGATGGTTGCATAATATTCCATTTGTCCATTCATCTGTTGATGAATGGTTCTTTCCATAGTTTGGCTATTGTGGACATTGCTGCTATAAACATTGGGGTGCATGTGTCCCTTCAGATCACTACATTTGTATCTTTGGGACAAATACATGTAGTTCAATTGCTGGGTTACAGGGCAGTTCTATTTTCAACTTTTCGAGGACCCCCCATACTGTTTTTCAAAGAGACTTCACCAGCTTGCATTCCCACCAACAGTGTAGTAGGGTTCCCCTTTCTCCCCATCCTTGCCAACATCTGTCATTCCTTGACATGTTAATTTTAGTTATTCTGAGTGGTGTGAGGTAGTACCTCATTAAGGTTTTGATGTATAATTCCCTGATGGTGAGTGATGTTGAGCACTTCTTCATGTATCTGTTGGTCATTTGGATGTCTTTTTTGCAGAAATGTCTATTCATGTTTTCTTCCCATTTCTTGACTGGATTGCTTATTGGATTGGGTATTGGATTTGGGTATTGAGCTTGATAAGTTCTTTGTAGATTTTGGATACTAGCCCTTTATCTGATATGTCATTTGCAAATATCCTCTCCCATTTTGTCAGTTGTCTTTTGGGTTTGTTGACTGCTTCCTTTGTGGTGCAAAAGTTTTTGATCTTGATGAAGTTCCAATAGTTCATTTTTGCCCATGCTTCCCATTGCCTCTGACAATGTTTCTAGAAAGAAGCTGCTGCAACTTGAGGTTGAAGGGGTTGCTGCCTTCTCAAAGATTTTGATGGATTCCTGTCTCACATTGAGGTCTTTCATCTATTTTGAGTCTATTTTTGTGTGTGGTGTATGGAAATAGTCCAGTTTCATTCTTCTGCATGTGGCTGTACAGTATCCCCAACACCATTTGTTAAAGAGACTGTCTTTTTTCCATTGGACATTCTTTCCTGCTTTGTTGAAGATTAGTTGACCGTAGAGTTGAGGGTCCAACATCTGTCATTTCCTGACATTAACATGTTAATGTAATGTTAATGACATGTTAATGTCAGGAAATGACAGCCCAGAGCCATTTCTGGGCTTTCTATTCTGTTCCATTAATCTATGTGTCTTTTTTTGTGCCAGTACCATACTATCTTGATGATTACATCTTTGTAATAGAGCTTGAAGTCCGGAGTTGTGATGCTAACAGCTTTGGTTTTCTTTTTCAACATTCCTCTGACTATTCAGGGTCTTTTCTGGTTCCATACAAATTTTAGGATTATTTGTTCCATTCCCTTGAAAAAAGTTAATGATATTTTAATAAGGATTGCATTAAATGTGTAGATTCTTCCAAATAGCATAGACATTTTCACAGTATTTGTTCTTCTAATCCATGAGTGTGGGACATTTTTCCATTTATTTGTGTCTTCCTCATTTTCTTTTATGAGTATTCTATAGTTTTCTGAGTACAGATTCTTTGCCTTTTTGATTAGGGTTATTCCTAGGTATCTTATGGTTATGGGTGCAATTGTAAATGGGTTTGACTCCTTAATTTCTCTTTCGTCTGTCTTGGTGTATAGAAATGCAACTGATTTCTGTCATTTATTTTATATCCTGACAATTTACTGAATTCCTGTATAAGTTCTAGAAGTTTCGGGTAGAGTTGTTTGAGTTTTGCATATGAAGTATCATATCATCTGCAAAGAGTGAGAGGTTGACTTCTTTTCCAATTCGGATGACTTTTACTTCTTTTTGTTGTCTGATTGCTGAGGCTAGGACTCCTAGCCCTATGGTGAATAGCAGTGGAGATAGTGGACATTCCTGCCATGTTCCTGACCTTAGGGTAGAAGCTCTCAGGTTTTCCCCTTGAGAACGATATTTGCTCTTTTTCATAGATGACTTTTGTAATATTGAGGTTAAGTACCCTCTAGCCCCTATCCCTATACTGTGAAGAGTTTCGATCAAGAAAGGATGCTATCAAATGCTTTTTCTCCCTCACATGGTTCTTGTTCTTTTTTTTATTAGTGTCTTTGTATCACATTGACTGACTTGTGAATGTTGAACCAACCTTGCAGCACAGGAATAAATCCTACTTGGTTGTGTTGAATAATCCTTTTAATGTACTGCTGGATCCTATTTGCTAGTATTTTGGTGAGAATTTTTACATCAGTGTTCATCAGGGATATTGGTCTATAATTCTCCTTTTTGATGGGGTCTTTATCTGGTTTTGGGATCAAGGTAATACTGGCCTCATAAAATGAGTTCAGAAGTTTTCCTTCCATTTCTAGTTTTTGGAACAAATACAGGAGAATAGGTATTAATTCTTCTTTAAATGTTTGGTAGAATTCCTCTGGGAAGCCATCTGGCCCTGGGCTCTTGTATTTTTGGGGGATTTTTGATGGCTGCTTCAATTTCCTTACTGGTTATGGGTCTGTTCAGGTTTTCCATTTCTTCCTGGATCAGTTTTGGTAGTTTATAGGTCTCTAGGAATGAATCCATTTCTTCCAGATTGTCTAATTTGCTGGCGTATAGTTCTTGTAATATGTTCTTATAATTGTTTGTATTTCTTTGGTGTTGGTTGTGATCTCTCCTCTTCCATTCATGATTTTATTAATTTGGGTCCTTTCTCTTTATTTTTGATAAGTCTGTTCAGGGGTTTATCAATCTTATTAATTCTTTCAAAGAACCAGATCCTGGTTTCATTGATCTGTTCTATTGTTCTTTGGTTTCTATTTCATTGATTTCTCTTCTGATCTTTATTATTTCTCTTATCCTGCTAGGTTTAGGCTTTTTTGCTTTTTTTAGGTGTAGGGTTAGGTTGTGAATTTGAGACCTTTCTTGTTTCTTGAGATAGGGTTGTATTGTTATATATTTTCCTCTTAGGACTGCCTTTGCTCCATCCCAAAGATTTTGAACAGTTGAGTTTTTGTTTTCATTTGTTTCCATTAATTTTTTTAATTCTTCTTTAATTTCCTGGTTGACTCATTCATTCTTTAGTAAGATGCTCTTTAGCCTCCATGTATTTGAGTTCTCTGCAACTTTCCTCTTGTGATTGATTTCTAGCTTCAGAGCATTGTGGTTTGAAAATATGCAGGGAATGATTCTAACCTTTTGTTAACAGTTGAGGTCTAATTTGTGACATGCAAAATTTTCTTTTGTAGTTATTAATCTTTCTTTCTTGTTGAAGAAATATTTTTAACTTCCAAACTCAGTTATTTACTATATTTCTTTGCAATATTTCCTTTCACTTTAGACTTGTATCTGTGATTGTGTATGGTATGAGGTAGAAATCATGATATAGTTTTCCTCACGTGCATATCCAGCTGACCTGCTACCATTGTTGAAAATAGCAGCATGTTCCTACTGCACTATACTACTTTTAATTTGGTACTAATTACATTGTCAAAAATAATTAAATTAAAAAATCAGCTAAATGAAAATAGAGTACAAATGGACAATGGTAATAGTATATAAAGAACCAATGATTGTGTTTAATTAAATTCTGATTATCTTGTGTGAAAGAAGGAAAGAAAGAAGAAAAGAAAGACAAGCATAAAGAAGATAGGGATGTCAGATCATAAAAACCTGATTTTGGGGGCACCTGGGTGGCTCAGTCATTAAATGTCTGCCTCTGGCTCAGGTCATGATCCCAGGTCTGCCTTGGACTCCCTGCTCAGCAGGACACCTGCTTCTCCCTTTCCCACTCGCCTTGCTATATTCCCTCTCTCACTGTATCTCTCTCTGTCAAATAAATAAAAATTAATTAATTAATTAATTAAATCTTTTTTAAAAGGCATGATTCTTAGTGTCTAGTCTAGAGAACAAAAATCACACTAGATACCTGAATAGAGGGAATTTAATACAGGAATACTTCTACACAAGTATGTAGAAGTGAAAGAGTAACAAGGCTCTTATTATCTGGGTTTTATTATATGCAAAATTGTTAACTTCAGAAAACAGCTTCCACTCTTAGGTCCAAGGAACAAAGGTGCTGGAGGTGATTAGCTGTCTATGACCTAAACATTGTGGTATTTCATGAGCCCAAGGAGACTGGTTGAGTGTGCCAAAAAGTACCAAGAAGCTGTAGGGAATTGCTGAAATGTGGTAAAGTTGCAATAAGCAAACAGAAGTACAGAAGTTTCTTCTTTGTTGCCTCTGTTTGCAATATGTCTTTAGTACTTCTTATTGGCAGAATATAATAAAAGGCCAACTGGCAAAGAATTGGTATTTGTAGAGTTCTTACCCTCAGTATGAGAAAGCAAAATACAGTAGAACAGATTTGGAATTGAGAGATAATAGATTAATAATGGCAAATGATAAAACACTTTTAAACATTAAACATAGCATATTATTTCATTCATATTTTGATTTGATTTAAATTTAGATTAAATACTTAATGTGTATAAGCATAAATCAAAATTAGAAGTTACTTCATTCTAAGTGTGTTTATATTTATTTATATGACACTGTACTTCACATATTTTTGAAGGTTACATTGCTAAGTAAGCTATTTTTCATTTTTTTAAATCTTATGGATGTCTATGGATTCATAGATTTATCACTTAAGTGTGATGAACTGCCTTGGTTAATGTTTATAATCTAAAGCTTTTTCCATTTTCTCAGTACATTATTTTTCATTACCTAAATATTATCCTGTCTACATTTTCTTCTTCTGGTGTCAGCCATATCATTTAAAACTTTTATTTCCTTTAAAATAATATGCCCACATGTATTTCCCATTATAGATAAGAGATAATACCTTATGGTGGGGTGCCTGGATGGCTTAGTTGGTTAAGCAACTGCCTTCAGCTCAGGTCATGATCCCAGAGTCCCAGGATCAAGTCCCACATCAGGCTCCTGGCTCTGCTTCTCCCTCTGACCTTCCCCCCGCTCATGTTTGCTCTCTCTCTCTCTCTCAAATAAATAAAATCTTAAAAAAAAACCCTTGTGATAATTTGCAAATCAAAAAATGGACATTTCAGCCTATGTAGTGAATGGTATGGGAAAAAAGAAAAATCCCCAATTGAATTACATTGGTTTATATGTGGTGGCCATAGAAAATGATTAAGAGGTTATTTAAAAATGTGTTACAAGCTTATGGAGCTGCACATAGCCATCTGAGAGGAATGTAAACATAGAACAGAAGAATGTAATTCTAGCTTATATATACTTATTGATTATGTTGACTCCCTACAAGAGGAATGAGTTAATACAATGAAAAAACATCCATAAAAGAAGGTGGTTGACTTTATGTAGGCCAAGAAAATATCATCATTAACTATATGTCCTCCTCCATTTATTGACCTTGCTGTGTCATAGAAATGTATAAGTACAAATTAAACTTTAGGAAGAGATAACAAAGAAAAAAGAACCAAGAATGTAACTTAGAGCAATAGACTTGTTTCCCTAAATTAGTCTGAAAAGGTGGCAGCTCCCAAATTTCCATGGAACAAAATATGCTCTGATTATAATGTCTCAAAGATTTCAGATCTCATGAAGTGAAATAGTTAAGGATTAGCTAATTAGTTATTAATAAATTAACAAGTTAAGGAGAATCTAAGCCACTGTAGAATGTTTAAAGTCAACATTGCTAGAAAAAGTTTTTTTTCTCTTTTTTTCTATGACTACATGCACAAATATTCTTTCAAAGTTAAATTAAAAAAAAATTAAACTATTGAATTGGTGGTTTCTGACATAAGAGAAAAAAGAAGATATTTCTAACACCTTTAGTATTTTATTTATTGAATTTGTATTGATGCCCCACTTAACAGATGATACACATAACCAATGTGCTAGTTAAGATTACAAAAGATTAATCATAAATTCTAGTGTACTTTACCAAAAACACTTTTATCAACAAGAATGATAAGTCAATAAATGAAATATTTTTGTTTCTTTTCTGCTTCTCTTTCTTTACTATTGGAATGGCTGTTCACAGTCAACGGTTGGCAGAATCAGGAAGAAGGGAAATTATGATGGGAGGTTAGCCGGCACATGCCAATCACATTCCCAGGGTGGCTGACTGCCAGAGAGAATTCTCAGGCACAGAATACCACAAAGCTGTTGTCTTGACATCCTTGCCAATTTGGGAAAGAATAAAAAACACAGACAAATGAATATAGTTTCTAAAAATAGATCAATTCTTGAGATAAGTCAGAATGTGAGGAAATGGAAATGGACTCCATTTTTTTCTAAAAGTTGTTGCTTCAGCTTAAACTTGTTCAGTAATGACAGTTATAATAAATTAATGATAAACACACACATACTCATTTATAAGCATATGTGTATGTAATTTAAATTATAATGTTTATACATGTAAATTAAGAGGTAACATGGTCTTAAAATTCCTACTTACTAAAGCTTTTTCATCATACTGTGGTCTCTGAACCAAATATTATCAGACTATTTCTTGAACTAGTTTCAACAAACTGTGCAGACACCTTGACTTAATCTATGCCTTCTCTGCTATTCCCTTTTTTTGGTCAAGTAGCCATACTCTCAAACGATATCATTTAACTGTTTGTGTACCTAAATACACTAATTGACAGAAAGTAATGTTAGAATTTAGGATACTAGGGGTTTGAAGTGGCGGGGGTGGGAGGTTTATAAACAAAAGTTTATAGTGATTTGTTACAGCAGCCACAGCAAACTACATAATTATCCAAGTTTTTCTCCTGTAGATACCAAATAAACCAATTGAACAGACTACATTAAAGAAGAAAGAAAGGTTACATGGTAACTGTAAGGAAACTGAATAATGACATATTGTGAAGGAAAGAAACATAAAGGCATTAGAAAAAATCCACTGACTGGGTTATTCCTGTTTTGGGGTTTCTTATTTTCATGTAGAATCCCTCATCCTGGTCCCAGAGATATGTCTTTTTTCCTAAATCTTCCTTTCATAGTCCTTTCTTCTCCCAGTCTTGAGACTCTAACCAGGTTTCACCTTGTTGGAACTATTGACCACAATCTACCCACTACTTATTGAATATAATCTGCCTGCTAAAGAGTTGGCCTGCACTGTTTTTAATGGAACACAGGAGTTTTGCTTAGATGTCTTAGTCATGTTTCATTTTTCCCAATAGAGAAAATTAAAATGTAACTGACATACACTTAAGATATTATAAATTTACATTTTGAAAATCTCGATCAAGGATTTTTTTTTTTTTTTTTACTAAGACTTCTTTAATTTTTTATTTTTTATAAACATATATTTTTATCCCCAGGGGTACAGGTCTGTGAATCACCAGGTTTACACACTTCACAGCACTCACCAAAGCACATACCCTCCCCAATGTCCATAATCCCACCCCCTTCTCCCAAACCCCCTCCCCCCAGCAACCCTCAGTTTCTTTTGTGAGATTAAGAGTCACTTATGGTTTGTCTCCCTCCCAATCCCATCTTGTTTCATTGATTCTTCTCCTACCCACTTAAGCCCCCATGTTGCATCTCCACTTCCTCATATCAAGGAGATCATATGATAGTTGTCTTTCTCTGCTTGACTTATTTCGCTAAGCATGATACGCTCTAGTTCCATCCATGTTGTCGCAAATGGCAAGATTTCATTTCTTTTGATGGCTGCATAGTATTCCATTGTGTATATATACCATCGATCAAGGATTCTTAAACTATTCTGATGTGAAGCACTAATTTGGTAGAGACACCCCTATCTCCAAATCATTGGAGAGACATGTGAATGGAAGCTCCAGCGTCCCTTCTTCCCACCATTCAAACCAAATTCTGCTTTAATTGGTTGAACATATTGGTCTTCCTACATGGAATTTTACTTTTGAATCGAGATCCTTCAGCCTGCGAATTTTGAAATAATGTCTGTTAGGCCAATGTCAGCACTCCCCTGCATAATATTCAGAAGAAACCTACATATTATTTTTTTTAGACAAGTAGGTATTCTTAATGTTTTAAAAATAATCATTTTTGCTGAAGAGATCATTTTTGCATGGGAAGGTCTTTCAACTTCCACAAAGACCAGTCTGGATCCATCTTCTACCAAACACGAAGAGGGGGAATAAGAAGCATATTTCTTTTTCTCTTAGCAGATTCTCATATTCCATTGTAAAACCAAATTGATATCCACCTGAGGTAATTTGTTAGGACATCTCTCCCTTAGGTTTTTGGTCCCTGAGCTTGTTCTCTCTTCAGGTTTGGTGACTCACACTTTCAGCACAGTGAACAAAATTGTAGATAGAATGGTTTGAGGCACTGTGGTATCATGTTTTAAAGAGATATTGACTTCAGACAAATCTGGGTTTTACTTCAAGTGTCTGACTTCCAACAATTTTTTTAAAAATATCTCTAAGCTTCAATTTCTTCATCTGTAAAACAGGGAAAATCATTCCTGTGTTTCCATGTTGGAACCCTTACCTTATGTACATGTTCACATTCCATAAATTACAGCAAATTTTTGGTGTAGAAATAATACACATTAGTTTTTAACAGCAAATTACTCATATTTTCAAAATATGCATTATGGTTTTGAGAGATTAAATGGAAGATGGTGTTTATTTTTTTAAAAAATTAATAGCCTGCAGCAAATGCAATTTTGAATATGCTGTGAAAATTAAAGAATGAATCCAACTATTTCAGTGTAATTTATTTTCTAGTTTTGTAACAAAATCTAGAGCCAAATAGGACAGTAATAAGTACCAGACAGAGACAGAGTTTATAAGATAATGTTAGGATATATTTTAAATTGCCTTAAGCTTTAATGTTTTTTGAAGTTGGAATTCAAATGCAATTCAAAGTGCAAGCACCATATTAATTGGTAGCTTCAAGTAGGAAAGAATGCAGCAATATACTCTATTTTTTTTGGAAACATTTAAAGTGAATTTAAAGTTAGTTAAAGTAGCGTCATCAATGAATTGTTTTATTACCAAACCTATTCCCCTCTTATTTTGACTATTGTTACTAAAGTCTGGATGTATAATCTTGGCTCCTTCCTTCTAAGTAATGAGTACATCATTATGGGTTGTTAATTTTAACTAAATGCACTGGATTAAATTTTGCTGTCAAGAATTTATTTTGTACGTTGTAGTAATCATCGATAATTTTACCTGAATATAGAGAACATGGCCCTTTTTGATTAGAGAAATTACAAATTAATGGTTTTATTATAAAGAAGTGTTGGGTCATATATTTTTGGCTTAGTCCAGTGTGTCTGTAATGCTTCATTTTCTTAATTATTTCAGATCCAGCTTTACAACCTAAGAATTGAATTAAATTTGGTTTTGATAAAATAAAAAATATTTTGTTTGATATTGAATTTACTACTTTGCCAGCCCCATTAATCTGGGAGGACTAAGATTTTCGTTCATTTTTGTCATCTGGAGAAATACATACAAATTATCTGTTGAATTTCAAGTACAGGTACATTATGTAAAAGATGGAGATTCTTTCCATTATTCAACTTAGAGTCAAATGAGAACTATCCAGTAAAAGACAAACTGTGCTCTGAATAGGCCATATTATACCTAGAGTAATTTTAGGGCCCCAAAAAGGGATCGACCTATGCGAAACCCAAAATAGGTTGCAGACTTTGATTTAATGGTGAAATATTCTACCTCAAAGATGGTTTTCTGAGAAAACGGGGTTATAAAACTTTATACTTTGGAATATTTTGTGCTTAGTTATTTAACAAATTTAATAAAAATGTTATGCAATATTTTAATCATCAATCCTAAGCAGTTTCTCAGGTTGCTCTCAAAAGACAGTTCATTGAAAGGGACCCCATACATGACTAAATAAGAGTCTGACAGCATAGAAGGTAAACATCATCAGCTTAAATTCAAGCTGCTCTTGCCAGAGATGAATACTACCAAAAATCTTCTTCCAGATTGTTCAAAGTAAACATTTTTTTAAAAGGAGTAAAAGAGAGGAAAAGCAAAGATACTGAATTTTGTAACAAATCCGGTCAGCATATAATTATAGCCTCCTCAAATACCCTTAAAATATGCTATTTATAAAGAAATTATATTAAATATTGGCTGAAATAAGAATTATAAAATATTATTTTCACAAATCTTTGAATGTATAAGCTTCTGATATACACATATCATTCTGGTCCTTCTAAGAGAGAAAAGATATAAATTATCTCATTAACCGAAAGAAGTTCACTGAAGGAAAATATTCCCCACATAACATCCAAATCGAGACTGAAATCATCATATTCCTTAGAATATTATTCATTTATATACTAATGCTATAATGACATATTATTCATTCATGACTTTTTAAAAGAAAGCACTACTTCTGCACAAGATGAGATTAATACACAAACACGTGCAAAAATATCTCTTATCAACCAGTATAGGAATGCACTTCGAGCAAGGCTGGCAGAGATTGCTAAATGACAACATAGAACATTTACAAAGTTGTGTACTAATCCTGCTGCAGAAGGTACCTAAGAGAATTTAATACCCAGAGGTTGGAGCTAATGCAATTATTATAAAGCAAAATGTTTCCTTTCTCTTAGTAAGTTTTCCAGTTGCAATCAGTGATTTTATTTACAAACTGAACTTAATCACTCTTTGTAAATTATGACCACTTGTACATATTTCAAAGTGGAAAAATGTTCTATTTTATTTCTATCAAAAACAGTTTGTGGATCCTGTTCATTATGGACACAGATTATAACGGTAATTATGTTTGTCCACCAAAAAGAATTTCAACAATTTCTTATGATCCTGAACTTGAAGGATTATATTGTCCCAATTTTCAGTGGTGCAAGGGAGGGTAAGAACTTAAAGAAGACAGAGGCTGATAGTTATCAGTATGGAATGCCACCAAAGCCTTAAGAAGGGGAGATATCCTACAAAGAATCTATATATCACACCATATCTCTAGATAAATTTGAGGCGATAGGTTTAAGACCAAAACTTGTGTGAAAAACTTTCACATAAATTAGAATTTCCTGGCTACCCTTGTATTTTATGTAATTTATGTGGACTACAGGATCTTCAAGTCCTTTTCCACTTGAAAAGCATATTTAAAAAATAGTTTTATATGTTAGCTAGGGGAAACAGAACTTGAGCCAAGATTTCCTCATGTGTGGCCCCAATGGCCTTCCTTGGCACAGTCTTAAAACCTTAGGCTGTCACTTGGACAGACACACATGAGCTCTAATTCTATAGGATGGGACATCATTTTTATTTTTCAATATTCACTGAGAAACAGTGTTTTGTTTCCTTTACTCACATTTGCCTTTCCAACATTGGTTCCCACTAGACTGAAATAACCAGTTAAGAAACTATTTATCTGCACCCTATTCATTCTGATGATCATTTAGTTGGAAAGAAATATATTGTATTAGGTCTTATGTTCTAACTACCTTAAAGTCACTAGTGCAGTGAATTGGATGGTTAATCAAACACTAAAATCTTCAGCTTATATGACTCCAAGATGAACTAAAATCAAATGCACTCTAAAAATGATATCCACCTCTTGCTAGCTATTTAAATTAAGAAGCTGGAAGCATTTTTCACAGCAATAGTCAAAACATTCTCTCACTTCCCCCACTACCTTTTCCTTATAACCTGTTAAAATAACACTGTCTACAATTACGGCGTCATTTGTTATGCATGATATAATAGACTGCAAATATAAAGAGGTATTATCATTACTTCTGTCCTTTGTTCTTTCAGGCCAGAATATTGCATACTTCTTTACTCTGACATTTATTGCTTTTAGATTGGTAATAGAATGGTTTGTGTTGCTCATTATCTTGAATGATGATAATATTAGAGGTTGGGGAGTCTGTGTTCTCTGTTAAGGAAAGTAAAGACTTCGTATAATTTAGCAAAGGTTATTACTGGACAATTACCCAGAATACAGTTCAAGTCTAATAAAGTTTAGTCATATCCAGTCTTAAATAGAACATTTACTATGGTTTCTAGGAAATTGGATCAGGTAGTATTCATATATACTTTTTGCTGCTCCTTTTCACAAGTTCACCCAGACTGTTTCACCTGTGAAAATTACAATAATGCAATTTGCCTCTAATAGCGAATGAAACGAAATGCAAACTTATTAGGTTTTGAGTTATGAAGCTTTATTTCATTTGGTACAGGTATATATTGGTAAAATTTAGTCTCTTACAGTACTAGGAACCAATTTCCTATACTGCATCCTGACATATAACTTTCTTCTCTATGAGGCATCTCCAAGTCTTTCAGAGCTGTATCCAAACATTCCATAAAGTTCAAATGAAAAAGAAAAGAATTCAGCCAGAAAGATAATTTTCCCATGGAGAGCCCAAATGGTCATGTTTGCAAAGAACAGTATTTTTCTATATATGATTGGCAAATAGTATAAAAAGAAAAATAAGAAAAAAAAACTCCTAAAAATGATAACTTCAATATTAGGGATTCAAGGGATAATACACATTTAAATAGTGACACATATTAAAGTATGCTAGGTGTCTGGCATGAGGCTAGTCCTACTTAAGTGAGGAACATAATTTTCATGAATTTGATGTTAATATAATTATTTGTTTGAAAAGGTAGTTTAAGGGTAGATTCCTTTTTAGTCTATGAAGTCCCATAAAGAATTTGGAATAAACCTCAATCTGAAGTTACTGGAAGGAAGTCATGCATGGTGACTGTTAAAGCCTAACAACCTTCGCCCAAAGTTTCTACCAGTGTAACTAAATATAACTAAAAACATATTTTTACTTATAATTTACTTATAAAAATAAATATGTAAATTTAAAATCAGGCCCACATCATTCACCTGGCTTCCTCTCCACACACGGGCGTGGTATCACCTCACAGCCTCACCAGGAGAAGGTGGTAACTTCCGATTGCTCAGAAGGAACTCAGAAGGAAAAAGTATGGAAGGAATTCAAACACTTGAAAGCTAAAGATCACCCTGCTTAAGAATGTTCGGATCAACCAGGAAATCAAAGAAGGACTTAATTCATGGAAACCAATGAGAATGGAGACACATGGGTATAAAACCTATGGGATATGGCAAAGGTGGTCCTAAAGGAGGAATACATAGCCATCCAAGACTCACTTAAAAAAAATTGAAAAATCCAGAATACACCAGCTCTCTCTACACCTTAAAGAACTGGAAAATCGGGGCACCTGGGTGGCTCACTGGGTTAGAGCCTCTGCCTTTGGCTCAGGTCATGATCCCAGGGTCCTGAGTCATGATCCCACGGTACTGGGATCAAGCCCTGTATCAGGCTCTCTGCTCAGTGAGGAGCCTGCTTACCACCCCCACCACCAGCTTTTCTGACTACTTGTGATCACTGTCTGTCAAATAAATAAAATCTTAACAACAACAACAAAAAAAACCAAAAAACTGGAAAATCAACAAATTAAGCCAACCCCAAACACAAGAAGGGAAATAATTAAGATTAGAGCAGAGATCAATAAGTTAGAAACTAGAGATACTAGAACACATCAATGAAACAAGAAGCTTGGTCTTTGAAAGAATTAATAAGATCAATAAACCACTGACCAAAATTATCCAAAAGAAAAGAGAGAGGACTCAAATTAACAAAATTATGAGTGAAAGAGAAGAGATCACTACTAACACCAAAGAAATAGAAATAATGATCAGAAGTTATTGTCAACAGTTATGTCAGTAAGTTAAGCAACCTAGAAGAAATGGAAACCTATTCCTGGAAACCTATAACCATCCAAAACTAAATCAGGAAGAAATTGACAACCTGACTAGACCAATATCTAGTAACGAGATTGAAGCAGTGATCCAAAACCTTTGTTGAAATCAAAATTTCTCTTATATCCTATTAAGACAATGTGCTTGATAATACTTCATATACTTGATATAACAATAATATTTGATAATAATGTGCTTAATAATACTTCAGTACAGTAGCTTATTCTGTCATGAGGAAATTATATTCAAAAAAGAATCTATGAAAGAAGATGATCATTTTGGTTGAATTCAACAGCTACATACTGAGTTCCTATTACATGCTAACTGCTATAGCTATTGTTGGACATAATTTCCATCAAGGCACAGAATCAAGGGCACCTGGGAGGCTCAGTCGGTTGAGCATCTGCCTTTGGCTTGAGTCATGATCCAGGGTCCTGGTTTGAGCCCCATATTGGGCTCCCTTCTCAGCAGAGAACCTGCTTATCTCTCTTCCTCTGCTGCTCCCCTTCTTTGTATGTGATCTCTCTCTCTCTGTGTCAAATAAATAAATAAAATATTTAAAAAATATAGAACCTGATGAAGAATGTCAAAATTTTAAACTGAGGTTCAAATTACGTGTGCAATTGCTTTATCAAAAATTATTTTATTGAAAATTATTTATGCTTATCAAGCACACTTTGGATATCTGAGCTTGCGATTTTCTTTCCTTGAGCAATGCTATAACAATTGAGATTTAATGTACCAAATCCCTATGTGTATGGTAGATTTTGTGCAATAGTAGCAGGACTTAATTACTATTGAACAAAAATATTTAAGACACACTAAGAAAGAAGTTGTATATTGATTCAAGTTAAGTCGCATGCCATCTGGATCACTGCATCTTGTTCACTGTGCATTCAACCAATGTAAATAGAAAACATTTTTCATGGCATACCTCCATAACAGATGTTTTGTGAAGCATCATGCTAATGGAAAATGTTCTGGAAATTGAGCTGTGTGATGTATCTGGGGGTAGTTTAGGTACTTTGGGTGAAAATAGAATAAGCCAGTGTTATAACAACCATTCATACATTCATCAAAATATCCACCAAACCAGCATTAATAGAACAAATATGAAATGTTCACCTAGATTATGTACTTTAATTATTAACAGATTTGTATGGTAGACAAAATACTGTATGCCAACTGGTACTAATTAACACAAGACCAAAAACTTAAAGACATTGTTTAGTTATTTACTGCAGCACAGTAAATTACCCTAAAATATCACTTAAAACAACACACATTTATTATCTTACAGATTCTGTGTCAGAAATTTGGGCACAGTTTAGCTTGCCACTCTGTTTCACAGTCTCTCATAAGCTTTGGCCAAGAAGTCATCTAGGGGGCTGAGGAATGATATTCTAATCTTCCTTACTTGGGATCTGGCAGGATTCAGTTCCTAGTTCCTTGGATTGATGGCCTCACTCTCTCTCTCATTGGCTGTTGGCTGAAGACAGTTCTGCTTGATTGCCATGCAGAGCCCTGTAACATGGTAGCTTGCTTCATCAAAGCCAATGTGAAATAGAGGGGGGAGATTACTTGCAAGGTGAAAGTAACTATATCTTATAACTTAATCATGGTAGTTTTATCCCCTTAGTGTTGCCATAGCCTACTGTTTAAAAGCAAGTTACACAAGGGAAGGGACTACATAAGGTTGTTGATAATAAAAGGTGAAGATCATTTGGGCACTTCTTAGAAGCTTACCTACCACAGAAGCTTAGAGGAGTATGAGACTAGGACAACATTTTTTTTTTCCCCCATGATGATTAATTATATTTCGAAGTCTTCTTATAAAGGATTTCTATTCTTAATAATTATTTTTGTGTAAACGCTGGACTGAAAACATTGTCAAACGCATCTAATTTACCCTTCAGAGAAACAATGTAATTTGGATTTTACTGTCCTATTATGCAGATGATAAAAATTAAAACAGACATATTTAGTACTTTATCCAAGAGTATATGGCCAATGAATGACACATTCAATATTCAGATCTAGATAATGATTACACAATCAATTATATTAAACACTACACTACATACTTTTATGAAGGAGGTTGCATTTGAACTTTGATTTCACACTTTGTAACCAGTACAAAAGCAGACAAAGAAGAGAGAATAATTAAAGGCATTAAATGAGAGAAAGAAACTTTCTTTACATGGATAAGAACTAGGTCTTAAACTGGGATATTAAAATGGGCATGGAGAAAATGGAACAAATGTGCATGTTAAATAAAGAAGCAGAGAGGTGCCTGGGTGGGCTCAGTAAGTTAAGCAACTCACTCTTGATCTCAGCTCAGGTCTTGATCTCAGAGTCATGAGTTCAAGCCCCACACTGGGCTCCATGCTGGGCATGAAGCCTACAGAAAGCAAGCAAGCAAGAAAGCAAGCAGTCATAGAATGGTGAAGATTTCTGATTATAGTTAGAAAAAAATTAAGTCTTTGGCTCCTTTTTTAGCTGTTTGACCTTTGGTCAATTACACAATCATACTGAACCTCTATTTCTTCACCTGTAGAGTATAGATAGCAATAAAGTTCAACCCATAGAATGGCTCTATTGCTCTGAGCTAATTTTGAATTAATTTCTTTGATTGAATCTTTTAAAAGTTAGCACTCAGTAAATATTTCCTAGAAATATTATTCACTTTTTTTCAACAGAACTTGGAGTAAAGCAGAAACAAAAAAGAAAACAGAATCAAAGACTATTGGCATTAAGAGAAAAATCATAAACAAGAAATAAAAATGTACAATAAATATAAGCACCAGGTAATTACAAATTAACATAATTCCATCTTTAATAATTACATTGGAGAAAATAAACAAGTAGTTCATTTTAGTGAGGAAGCTTTGAGACAATATTCTGCATAATATTTTAGAATGATTACTTTTATACAGAATACAGTGAACTTTATTTCACATTTTATTATGGAAAATGTCAAACATCTACAAAAGTAAAGAGAATGTATAATCCAATTATTAGGAAAATCCAAATCAAACCTACAATGAGATAACATATATCTCATAGGGTGACTATTATGCAGAAAAACCCAGAAAATAACAAATGTTGATGAGGATGTGGAGAAATTATAATCCTTGTAGTGTTGGTGGGAATGTAAAACAGTACTGTCACTGTGGAAGCAGTACGGCCATTCATCAAAAAATTAAAAATAGATTTTTTACATAATTCAGCGATTCCATTCTGGAAACAGATGAAGAATCAAAAGCAGGGCCCATGGGCGCCTGGGTGGCTCAGTGGGTTAAGCCACTGCCTTCGGCTCAGGTCATGATCTCAGGGTCCTGGGATCGAGTCCCGCATGGGGCTCTCTGCTCAGCAGGGAGCCTGCTTCCCTTCCTCTCTCTCTGCCTGCCTCTCTGCCTACTTGAGATCTCTCTCTGTCAAATAAATAAATAAAATCTTTAAAAAAAAAAAAAGCAGGGTCCAGAAGAGATATTTGCACACTTGTCTTCATAGGAGCATTATGCACAGTAGCTAAATCATTTAAGCAATCCAAGTATCCCTTGACAGATGAAGAAGCAAAATATGGTATATATAAATACTATAGAATATTATTCAGCCTTAAAAAGAAAATAAATTCTGACATGCTACAACATGGATGAACTTTAAAAACATTATGCCAAGTGAAATAGACACAAAAAGACAAATAGTTGTAATTCCAGTTATACGAGGTATGTAAGAGTAGTGAAAATCATAGAGACAGAAAGTTGAATTGTGAGTGGCTGGAACTGTAGGAAGGTGGGGAGCAGGGTATTACTGTTTAACAGACATAGAGTTCAGTTTCACAAGATGAACAGAGTTCTGGAAATGACTAGTGACGATGGTGGCACAATAATCTGTACTTAATGTCATTGAATTGTGCACTTAAAATTCCTTAAGATATTAAATTTCATCTTATGTGCATATAACTACAATTTAAGAGGGGAAAAATTAAGGAGAAATAAAGACTTTCCAAGTTAAAAAAAAAAAAAAAAGAAGAAGAAGAAAGAAAAAGGAAAAGAAAAGTGAGAGAAAAGAACAAAGAAAAGCCAAGGAAGTTCATCATGACCAGGCCTGCCTTACAAGACATACATTAATGTTCCTAGAAGTTGAAACGAAAGGATGTTAGTTAGACATTAATGCAAAAAGCTCATTTGTAACAGTAAATAGACAAATACATATTACTGTAATACTTCAAAAAAAAATCTCTAATCAATAATCTATTTTTACACATTAGGGAACCTTGAAAAGGAAGAAAAAATGAATCCAAAAGTTAGCAAAAAGAAGGAAATTATAGATTGGAGCAGAAATCAAGGAAAGAGAGAATACAAAGGTAATAGGAAAAATAAATCAATAAAACTGAATTGTTTTTTTTTAAAGACTGACAAAAATGGAAATTCCTTAGCTAGATTAGTGAAGAAAAAAAGGGAGAAGACTCAAATAGTTAAACTCAGAAATGAAAGAGGAGACATCACAACTAATGTCAACTTTTTTCCATCTACTTCCTCTGACCATTCCTTCCCTTTTTTTTTTTCTTTTTTTAGTAGCCACATAGTATTAGTTTCAAAACCTGTATTCCCACTCCAGGTTTCTTGTTTTTCCAATGTGTATCAAAATGCACAATTAAAGGGGCTCACAGGAATCTAATAGGTCCCCTTCTGAGGTTATCTTTCTCCTTCAAATCTGAGCCTATTTCTGTACTGCTAAATCTTGGTGAACACTAAAATGTTAAAATAATTGTTGGCTCAGGCTATTCTTTAATTTCTCACTGCATACTGTTTATTTTGTTTTTTAAACAACTTCATATGTCTGCATTCAGCCACTGGTACCAGGCCACTATCGTGTCGCTCCTGAATTAATGAAGCCTCCGCATGTTTCTTATTGCTTCTATGGATCTCTTGTCTGTGCTGCCCCCAGGATGATTATTCTTAAGATAAAATATACTCATTTATCTCACTAGCGTAATGCCTCAGTGGTTTTCCATTGCCCTTAAAATAAAGTCCATGTTCTGACATGGCTTATAAAGTAGATTGTGAAGGAATCCTTTTAGCAAGCATACTCTGTCAGTGGCTCCCCAGCATAGTGTACTTCTTCCAGCCAACTCCTCCTTATGATCTAACCAATAAAATTGTTGTATATATTATTTTCTCTCCTCTTTCCTTTTAATACATACTTATAGCAATCTTGACCCTGCCTCACCCCAATTCTACTTACTCCTTGTAGCCCACAGCAATTAGCAGCAACATAAAAGAACTAAATAATTAAATTTGGATAAATAAACAAGAGTATAAGTTTAAATTTCTGAGAAAAAGCCAAGGGTTATTTCATGATGCTTGTGTAATTTTGTGGAGTTTTTCCAAATTTGTAAATATAATCAATAACATAGGAGGTTGTCAAATACATACTGAAAATTTTAGATCCTATTTAAACATAATTTGAGGCTCTTTATTTAGTTTCTCTGAGTCATATATAAGAATGTGGTTGTCATAGTTGAATAAAATGTGTGAGACATTTTGTGACAATTATTATTTACAAAATCAATACATCTGTCTTGTTATATATGTGCTTTTTCAAAGTAGTTCATAACTTGCTGACAGTTGACTAGAGGACTTTTATCATAGAGTGTAAGTTTTCACATGAACAATGATTGGAGGGTTTTTGTGGACTACTCTTCTGTGGGGATGAGAAGAGAGAATGATATTTCTTTCCTGAGTAAATATGAAATGTATTTTTATGTAATAAAAGTAAAAATGAATTTCATATAAAAATGTAATAATTACATTAGAATTTTCTATATTGTCTAATTTTAAAGAAAAAATATTGGAGATAAAAGACACAATAAAATCTAAATGTCACCATAAAAGTTAGTTGGCCAGATATTACGGCTTGCTTATAACTATCAATTAATGTTTGAGTTTCATATCACCAGTGAAATGGTTGTACTTTTTATTTCTTTATATTCAGTAGAGAAGAATATTGCTTAACCCAGTACAGACTGTTGGAGCACTAGGGAAACAGTCCAGCATTAGGTATGAAGTAAAAGTGTTAAATTAATTTAAAATTAAGTCCAAAAATAAGTGCAGAGTATCAAACCTCAGATAAACAAAGGTATCAAAGAGAGTATCAAAGGTATCAAAGAGAGTATCAAAGTTCAGATAAACAAAGGTATGGAAGGGTGCGAATGTTGAACAAGCCATCAGTGATTTTAGAACAAATGAAGGCAAGCTGGACCATTCAGATAAGCATTCCCTTCCCTTCTCTTCTCCTCCTCCCCACCCTCTCAGAAATAAAGGTGATTTCTTCATTTCCTTTGAATTAACTATGCAATTGTTGGTTTCTTTACATCTCATTTAGTTTTCCTATTGACAAACAATCATATGCAGTTTCAGCTGATACAAACACAGTGTGTAGGCTACCCTTCCCAAATATCGCTGCTGCTTGGGATCATGTTTATCAGCAGGGAATCAGGTCAGGCTTCATAGATACAGGCTTCATAGATAACAAGTCAATGTTCATTGACCCTCTTCTTTGTTATCTAAACTGTGAAATTTTTCATATGCTGGAAGGACATACAGATGTGCATCCAAACTGCGCATTTTACAAATATGACACTATATCCCCCATACTTTATTTTAAATTGATTTCTCAGTTTATCCGGGAACAGAACAGGCTTAAATGTTAAGGATACATTTTTTTCACAAAATGTTTTGTTTGCTTGTTTACAGATGCCTTGGTGCTAAATTAAATATTATTCAGAAATCTTATATAATTATTTTCTTAACCTCAAAAGTATTGCTTTCATTTCAGAAACACTCTAAAAAAAGGTAAATCACCTCAAGCTTCATTGTAAAAGAAAACAAACTTCTGCAAAAATATTCTCCTTTCAATAAATTTTATTTCCTAAAACTGTTTGCTTTTCATTTTTCTGTTGTTTGGGAGGGCCATCATTGGTAGATCAAAAGTTCATAGCACTTATATTACCTATAAATATATTATTTTGAGTGCAAATAAAATGAATTTTATGTTGTCAGTTGTTTGTTCACATTCCACAACTTTGATTTCTCTTAAAAGAGAGATGGAGCTGTCGGGGATTTTCAAACCTGGAGCAAGTTAAACTGCCAGAGACCAGGAAGTTTATAGAACTTCTGTCTATTATACTGACAGATCCCCTCTAACACAACCAGCATTTCTCTTTAGGGCAGTCTAAAATTTATTATCCTGTTATGAGGTAGAATATGAAGGTGTTCCCATATGCCTTTCCTTTCTACCTCTAGTCATATATAACTTCATCATTATTTCTTGGCTCAGCCATCCAAAAGACTGAGAACATTAACAGAACAACAAAGGGTTTATCAGCAGAGTCATTGAGTGGTTCAAAATATTTAACTGATCAAAGTAAATACATTTTCTTAAAAGAAAACTCACAGTTTTTACAAATATGTTGCAATCAAGTTCTCTGCTGGTGATTATAGGTATTTTTGATTAGAAAACAAAACATCTCTGAAGTGAAATAACTTCTGGGTTGTCACCAATTAGCTGGGTGAATATGGCCTTTCTCTTTTCAATCAAACATGTAATAGTATTTTCCTATCATGTTATGGACATGTGATGATATTTTAAGAGAAACCATTATTGTAGCTCTGTATTTTTCTTATAGTGACCAAACATCTTAAAAAGTAAAAATATTAAAAAAAAAAAGTAAATATATTTGCTTCCACAAAAGAAATAGTTAAATTAAGACTTGTTTAGTTAGGTTTACTGTTGTCATATTTCCTGGGAAAATATTTTGTTTTGTATCAATTAAAAGTAGATATTATTTGCGTCTTTTGCTTATACATCCCACACACAGCACACTAAACAATTGGGCCACACTGGGGAACCTTTTACACCAACACATGTGTCATGGCTTATAGTCTCATTCTGTTACAATGTGTGGCTGATGCCACTTTAACCCAGCACTCTCATCTATAAACTAATGAGATTAATGTTCTCTAATTTACTTAACCCTCCTTAGTTGTTATGAGAAAATAGAAAAATGGCAAACAAGTACACACATAGTGAAAATGAATACATTAAAAATATAAGATGAGATACAAATAAAGCTATGAGCATTAAAAATAATTTTCGATGACTCATGAAGCAAACTGCATTTTCTCTGAAAATATATCTATGTGTTATAAGAAACTGCTACTCTACCTAGTTTGATAGTTTCCAAAGTTATTAATTTTTCTACTAAATCAGTGTCATCTAACCAAGATGGTTTAAATGTTCCCCTTGGTTTGGTTAATTTATAGACAGGATTTTTCCTAACTTGAGGTCTCTGACCTCCTTTTCTTCACAATGTTTACTTTAGAAACCTTGTACATTATTTCTCTATTCCCTTAAGATGTAAATCTTTAAAAAAATTTTTTGTGTTTATAATCAGAGAATGTCTTTCTCAAGGACCTGAGAGTCATCTCTGAAATACAATCATCAAGAAAGCATGTCTATATCCCATTTTTTGTGGGAGGGTTGGTGCCTTGCTCTAAGTTGTACAACCACTCTCTATCATAAAGATAGGAGGATGTTTACTCCTGTTACCATTAGCAATAGCAGTTATAGGAGGAAGGCCTGTGATCTCCTCATTCACTATTGCTCTTAAAATCTCTCTAGGCTTTTATTTTAGTGGAGTTGAACTCAGACAAAGTTCTGGGCCCTTTGCCCTATTACAATAGCCTAAAATAAAAATGTCTCTTTTAAATTTAAATTTAAAAATGTTTAACTTTTTCCAGTGCAATTTTTTGTCTTGCTTCACACCTCCCATGCTTTACCAATGAGTGTTCCATGTTTGAGTTAATATGGTCTTTTAGGTAGGACAGTATGGCTGACTCTAGCAATGAGAACAAGGGGAAAATAATAACTAAAACTCGTTTATTGCCCTTGTAATGAATGTAGAAATCCAGACTGGAGATTTCAGTGTCTGACAATTTTGTACTCTATGAGTGAATAACTCTAATGCTAGTTAGAAGTTTGTTTTTCCTTAATACATTACTATTTAAATTTTAGTTATTACAAAAATTGTTTTTTAAAAGCTCATACAGAGTTCTTATTCCATTCCTGTATTAAAAATGTAGCTTATGGTTCACAGCAAGAATGAATTAATAACTCATTAATTGAGGTTTTTGTCACATTTAATTTGTTGTAATCTTTATGTCTTCAGACTTTTATTCAGTCTGAAAGTAAAACTAATTCCACTTGTCTGCTGAATCTGAAAGGGTACTAATGATCAACTAATCAGGGCTCTTGTTTTAGAAAAAAGGAAACTAAAACCTGTAGAGATTAATGACTCTTCCAAGGTCGCATAGTTACATGCAGAGTTGGGCCTAGGACTAAGGATTTCCAGTTCTTAGGCCAGTAGAAATAGCTCAGTGAGGTCAAATGTTATCGACTGATGCATGTATTTAACGTGGTTGGTTACTTACTGCAGAAAGTGAAAGCTAAATATTTCTGTGTATTTAATTTACTCCCTTCGAATTTATATTGGTAACTGCTACTGCTACAAGGGTTAATCTAGGTCAAAGCATGAATTTAGGGATAGACTTGTATGTGAAAGTTATTACAAAGTGTTGGTTGCTCAAATTAAATTCTTAGGCCGTGTACCTTTAAAAAAATTTTTTTTAATGTCAATCTCATGTGGCAATTTACAGCTTGCTTAAAGTCTTTTAGCTGTCTTCAGCCCTGATCACTCAAGTACCTACTAAGTTGATAAGAGTTGATTTAAGAAAATAATTCCCATTTAGCAGATGTTATAGTCCTCAAAACAGATTAAGGTCTCTCTCAGAATATATTCTCATGGGCCTTTAAATCTCATTTCTTGCTCTGCTATTGACCCTAAGAAAGTGAAAAGCTAGTACTGAGCATGGTGTTCATAACACCCCAAGACCAAGCAAGTGTTAAAGAAAGATGAATGGAAATAAGAATTTGCTTTTAAATTAAATATAAGCAGTAACATGTCATTCATTTTCTGAAACTGACTCATCCCTATACTATAATGTCAACTATGGCTTTTCTACTAGATAATCTCTAATTTCAAATTATGTATATTGGAGATGAATAGCTATTTGTTATCTCTTCTTTAAGGGTCACATTTGTTCAAGTTTATTTTCTATATGACAGTGGTGCTGGGTATTGGTTGGAGGAGAAGGAAAATCATTTCAACCTTTGTATTTGTGGAAGGACATTGTCAGTAGTCATATTCCTTATTTTAGACTGTCCTGTCTGCTTGAGGATAGTAAAAAATTATCCTTTTTTTCTATTATAAAATATGTCTCTAAATTTCTAGTATAATTTGATGAGGAAAGTTACTGTTTTATAATAAGCCCCAATATTTTAACAGAATCAAGTGACATTTTTTTTTCTCAGAATCAAGTGACATTTAAAATAAAATAAAACAATAGTTGAGACCATGCCTATGATTTCAGTATGACTAGAATTTCCTTTTATTTGCCCCAGAGTGTCTTCCTTATACCTAATGCTATTTTTCTACTTCTTTAGTAAGGAAGCCAAGTGAAAGAACAAATACACAGGTACATTTAAACTGCTTATATAGTTCAGCCAAGGTGTTTTCAGCAGAAAGATTTTGGTAATTAGCTCCACAGATCACTGCAATAAAATCTGAGGAATCTAAGTGGAAAAGATTTTTAATTTTATATTTTTAAGATTTTATTTATTCTAGAGAGAGAGAGAGTGAGTAAGAGAAAGCATGCACAGGGGGAGAGGGAGAGGGAGAAGAACAAGCAGTCTCTCCACAGGGATCCTGACATAGGCTAGGACTCCATCCCAGGACCCTGATGCCATGACCTGAACCAAAGGGAGACACTTTACCATCTGAGCCACCTCAGTGTCCCAGAAAATACTTTTTTAGAGAACTGGAGCAAGGATAACATCTGTGAAGACTGAAAGGAGGGGGGAAAAAAAAGCCATCAGTCTTAACCACAGTGATGATGATTTCCTAATTATCCTTACTCCTTCAATCCCCATTTTGTTCAACCTAGCCTTGGCTTAGCAGATCTGGGGCTTTACCCAGTTCTAGAGGTGCATAAAAAGGTTTTGGGAGACTTCTATTTCTCTGGCCACCTTGTAATAGTCTGAAAATAAGTGAAATCACTCTTAGGCATTCAAAGCACTATTAAAATGAAAGAAATTTCTTGATTTTCATGCCTCTTTTGTGGTATATCCTCATCAGAATTAGAACTAAAAGAGCTTTGTTTGTCCCTCATGTTATGAACAAAAACCATTATAATAGCAAAAAATTGAATATATTAAGCAGAAATTTTAGGTACCATCAGGGCAAAAACTATGCTGGATAAAACTAAACAAGTGGGGCGCCTGGGTGGCTCAGTGGGTTAAGCCTCTGCCTTCTGCTCAGGTCATGATCTCACGGTCCTGGGCTCAAGCTCCACATCGGGCTCTCTGCTGAGTGGGGAGTCTGCTCCCCCCCACCACCGCCTACTTGTGATCTCTGTCAATAAAGAAATAAAATCTTTAAGAAAAAAAAAACTAAACAAGCAAAGAAGACCAAATTCAAGGCTACTGCACTAGGGAAGAAAGGCCATAACTGAGTCTGAATTTAGCTTTGCTGCAACAAGGCCCAGGAGAGTAATTAAGCATTAGAGTGAGCTAGAAGAATACTGGAGGACGTTTGGGAGAAGTTCACCAATGATACTTCCAGGACCTAGAGTTATTTATGAGTTTGGAAATATTATTCCTTTTGATTCAGCATCTGTGTTTGCTTATTGACTTTAGTCTCCTACCCTCCCACAGAAACGGAGATACAGCTTACCTTCATTCATGATTACGTTTTTAAAAGATAGCACTTACCTTGTGACACTGGCAAGAAGCTTTACAATGTATTTATATCTCAAAGGGAGAGAGAAAGAATTTACAGTTACAAAGTTTCTAAAGTAAATGCCCCAAGGAAAGGGAGGTTGGGGGCGTAGAGTCAGGAAGAAGCCTGTCTAAAGTTTCACCAAGCAGAGAGGAACATTAAAACCTTCTTGGTAAGTACATTGAAATACTATAGAACATAAAGAACCATGAAGATATTTAAGGATATTTTACTCTTTTGAAGACAACAATAGGGAAGGCAAAGGCTCTTCATAAACTATCCCTCTCTGCAGCTGTTGTAACAGGATCCTGAGCTGAATCTGGTTCAGCTGTAAGATTCTTTGTTGAACTGAAACTTTGTGACTTTATCTAGGGCCTACCCCTTCTCGCAGTTTAGAATAGCTACCGGGTCATGTAATTGTCCACATGCAGCTGCTGAGTCCTGAAACTGGAAGGACAGTTGATTTCACTGATAGCAGGATAAATAGAAGCTCTTAAATCAACCAAAAGTCACTTATAGCTTTTTGTTATTCCACTGTATACATGGATAAATATAAAAAGTCGTCTTATATTCTCTTTTAAACAAAAAGAACTTTAAGCAACTTAATATATTTAAGTATTAAAACAAACAAACAAACAACAACAAAACAGTCCGCTAACAAAAGATTGCTAGAAGTTTCTCCTTACTGAAATTGAGAGACAAATTGCATTCTCCTTCCAAAGTCCGGTACATATTTAGTTTCTATGAAAAAAGAAAAAAAGGCAAATTCTGTATTATTTTTGTTTGGCTAATGAGCCTGTTGCCCCATTGGTTCAGTTGCTGTTCCTGTGTAGACACAGCTTTAAAGGGAGTTTGGAGAAAGGGTGGACACATACCAATTGCAGTTTTGATTTGAAATCTCTGAAAGCCAAGTAAGAATGGAATAATGCAATTCTTTATATTCTTTAGGTACAAAGAAATAAACCCTCTAGGATTAAGTTCAAAGGACAAAAAGAGGTAAGATTTTGTTTCAAAGAAATAAATACAAAACATGGGTTTGCAATGGCAACCATACAAAAACAAAACAAAACAAAAAAACCCATACAAAAAATAAAGAAGTTATCTTTTTTAAAAAGGCTAAAAATTAATCAAAAAAATACTGTTGCATAGTGAGGAATTCAAGTAAGATTATAAAAAAGGGGGCTGAAGATATCAAATCTGAAAATATTTTTTGGTTGAATTCTCAGATTTAGTATTTTTTTTCCCCATGTTCGTCTAAAATCAGCCACCTGAATGAATGAAAACATAAGAACATTTCAAATGAAACATCTAAGAGAATGCAATTAACTTTCTTTGAACATTCCAAACATGAGGGAAAGTAGATCTATGAATTATGATCTAATTTTTGAAAATTATTCTTTATGTTTTTTTCCATTTAACTGACTGGAAACATCCTAATCTCATAATTCTGCATAACACAATTTATAGTTTTATCAGAGCATACTTTTTTGGTAAAATAGTGTTAGACATTTAGTAGCTTTATATCTTTCTGATTCTAAAATATGGAAAACTCTTTTCTGAATCATGGTTCTAATTCCCACAGCATTACTATAATATAAGCAAGGTTACTTACAGAAAAAATGTTAGCAGTCTAAGTGATTGGAGTTAAAAATACAAACTCTAGTTTAGCTACAGGTGAAGGTCTTCACGGACAAGGTTGTAATCAGGATGTAAGGTGAATGAGGCATCCAGTTAGGCTAGGAAGGCAGGCCCATCCTGTGTCTGCGTGACTCAAGTTCAGCAATTTGGCCAGGAAAAGTTTAGCATCAGCAGAGTTAGCTTTTCCTCAAGAAATGGGGAAACCTTGCTCCCCTTCAGAAATTGTAAAACATAATCAGGCTTTTTCTTAGATGCTGTAAGGCTCTTATAATAGCTACCTATCCCTGCTGTAATGAGTTAGCACAAATTTAGGGGCTTTAACAAGTGCACATTTATTACTTTATATTCTGGAGGTCAGAAGCTGTCAGCAGGCTACATTCCTATCTGGATAGCAATAGCTAGTAAATCTTTCTCGCATCCCCCACTCTGAGGCTTACTCTTTGGCTGCCCTCTTTCACATTTAAAGAACACTTATGGGAGAGGAGTCAAGATGGCGGAGAAGTAGCAGGCTGAGACTACTTCAGCTAGCCGGAGATCAACTAGATAGCTTATCTAAAGATTGCAGACACCTGCAAATCCATCGACAGATCGAAGAGAAGAACAGCAATTCTGGAAACAGAAAAACAACCACTTTCTGAAAGGTAGGACCGGCGGAGAAGTGAATCCAAAGCGACGGGAAGATAGACCCCGGGGGGGGAGGGGCCGGCTCCCGGCAAGCGGCGGAGCAACAGCGCACAAAATCAGGACTTTTAAAAGTCTGTTCCGCTGAGGGACATCGCTCCAGAGGCTAAACCGGGGCGAAGCCCACGCGTGGTCAGCGTGGCCTCAGGTCCCGCAGGGTCACAGAAGGATCGGGGGTGTCTGAGTGTCGCAGAGCTTGCAGGTATTGGAACGGGAAAGCCGGCTACAGAGACAGAGCCGACAGTAAGCTCACAGCTCGGTGTTACCTTGAACCAGTCGCAGGCTCGGTGAGCTCGGAGCGCGGCCGGAGGTCAGGCAGACGGGAGTAACTGGGCGCGGTTCTCTGAGCGTGCACTGAGGAGTGCGGCCCTGGGCTCTCGGCTCCTCTGGGCCAGAGACCAGGAGGCCGCCATTTGTATTCCCCTCCTCCGGAACTCTACAGAAAGCGCTCAGGGAACAAAAGCTCCTGAAAGCAAACCAGAGCAATCCGCCCCGGCCCCGGGTAAGGGTGGTGCAATTCCGCCTGGGGCAAAGACACTTGAGAATCACTACAACAGGCCCCTCCCCCAGAAGATCAACAAGAAATCCAGCCGAGACCAAGTTCAACTACCAAGGAGTGCGGTTTCAATACCAAGGAGAGCAGCAGATTTCCAGAGGAGGAGAAAGCAAAGCACGGAACTCATGGTTTTTTCCCTGTGATGTTTTTTAGTCTTGCAGGTAATTTAATTTTTTTCTTTTTTCTTTTTTTTTTCTCGCCTTCTAGTAAATTTTTTTTTAACTTTTACCTTTTTATTTTTTAACGTTTTTTAACTAGTTTATCCAATATATATATATATTTTTCTTTTTTATATTTTTTTAATTTGTTTTCTTTTTTTAAATTCTTTTCTTTTTTTTTCTTTTTTTTTCTTTCTTCCTTTTTGAACCACTTTTTATGCCCTTTCTCCCCCCTCACGATTTGGGATCTCTTCTAATTTGGTTAAAGCATATTTTCCTGGGGTTGTTGCCACCCTTTTAGTATTTTACTTGCTTCTTCATATACTCTTATCTGGACAAAATGAGAAGACGGAAAAATTCAACGCAAAAAAAAAGAACAAGAGGCAGTACCAAAGGCTAGGGACCTAATCAATACAGACATTGGTGATATGTCAGATCTAGAGTTCAGAATGACAAATCTCAAGGTTCTAGCCGGGCTCGAAAAAGGCATGGAAGATATTAGAGAAACCCTCTCGAGAGATATAAAAGCCCTTTCTGGAGAAATAAAAGAACTAAAATCTAACCAAGTTGAAATCAAAAAAGCTATTAATGAGGTGCAATCAAAAATGGAGGCTCTCACTGCTAGGATAAATGAGGCAGAAGAAAGAATTAGTGATATAGAAGACCAAATGACAGAGAATAAAGAAGCTGAGCAAAAGAGAGACAAACAGCTACTGGACCACGAGGGGAGAATTCGAGAGATAAATGACACCATAAGATGAAACAACATTAGAATAATTGGGATTCCAGAAGAAGAAGAAAGAGAGAGGGGATCAGAGGTATACTGGAGAGAATAATTGGGGAGAATTTCCCCAATATGGCAAAGGGAACGAGCATCAAAATTCAGGAGGTTCAGAGAACGCCCCTCAAAATCAATAAGAATAGGCCCACACCACATCACCTAATAGTAAAATTTACAAGTCTCAGTGACAAGAGAAAATCCTGAAAGCAGCCCGGGAAAAGAAGTCTGAGACATACAATGGTAAAAATATTAGATTGGCAGCTGACTTATCCACATAGACCTGGCAGGCCAGAAAGAGCTGGCATGATATTTTCAGAGCACTAAACGAGAAAAACATGCAGCCAAGAATACTATATCCAGCTAGGCTATCATTGAAAATAAAAGGAGAGATTAAAAGCTTCCAGGAAAAACAAAAACTGAACGAATTTGCAAACACCAAACCAGCCCTACAGGAAATATTGAAAGGCGTCCTCTAAGCAAAGAGAGAGCCTACAAGTGGTAGATCAGAAAGGAACAGAGACCATATACAGTAACAGTCACCTTACAGGCAATACAATGGCACTAAATTCATATCTCTCAATAGTCACCCTGAATGTTAATGGGCTAAATGCCCCTGTCAAAAGACACAGGGTATCAGAATGGATAAAAAAACAAAACCCATCCATATGTTGCCTCCAAGAAGCTCATTTTAAGCCCGAAGACACCTCCAGATTTAAAGTGAGGGGGTGGAAAAGAATTTACCATGCTAATGAACATCAGAAGAAAGCAGGAGTGGCAATCCTTATATCAGATCAATTAGATTTTAAGCCAAAGACTATAATAAAACATGAGGAAGGACACTATATCATACTCAAAGGGTCTTTCCAACAAGAAGATTTAACAATTTTAAATATCTATGCCCCCAATGTGGGAGCAGCCAACTATATAAACCAATTAATAACAAAATTAAGAAACACATCAACAATAATACAATAATAGTAGGGGACTTTAACACTCCCCTCACTGAAATGGACAGATCACCCAAGCAAAAGATCAGCAAGGAAATAAAGGCCTTAAACGACACACTGGACCACATGGACATCACAGATATATTCAGAACATTTCATCCCAAAGCAACAGAATACACATTCTTCTCTAGTGCACATGGAACATTCTCCAGAATAGGTCACATACTCGGTCCTAAATCAGGATTCTGCCGGTATCAAAAGATTGGGATCATTCCCTGCATATTTTCAGACCACAATGCTCTAAAGCTAGAACTCAACCACAAAAGGAAGTTTGGAAAGAACCCAAATACATGGAAACTAAACAGCATCCTTCTAAAGAATGAATGGGTCAACCGGGAAATTAAAGATGAATTGAAAAAAATCATGGAAACAAATGATAATGAAAATACAACGGTTCAAAATCTGTGGGACACAACAAAGGCAGTCCTGAGAGGAAAATATATAGCGGTACAAGCCTTTCTCAAGAAACAAGAAAGGTCTCAGGTACACAACCTAACCATACACCTAAAGGAGCTGGAGAAAGAACAAGAAAGAAACCCTAAGCCCAGCAGGAGAAGAGAAATCATAAAGATCAGAGCAGAAATCAATGAAATAGAAACCAAAAAGACAATAGAGCAAATCAACAAAACTAGGAGCTGGTTCTTTGAAAGAATTAATAAAATTGATAAACCCCTGGCCAGACTTATCAAAAAGAAAAGAGAAAGGACCCAAATAAATAAAATCATGAATGAAAGAGGAGAGATCACAACTAACACCAAAGAAATACAAACTATTATAAGTACATATAATGAGCAACTCTACGCCAACAAATTTGACAATCTGGAAGAAATGGATGCATTCCTAGAAACATATAAACTACCACAACTGAACCAGGAAGAAGTAGAAAGCCTGAACAGACCCATAACCAGTAAGGAGATTGAAACAGTCATTAAAAATCTCCAAACAAACAAAAGCCCAGGGCCAGACGGCTTCCCAGGGGAATTCTACCAAACATTTAAAGAAGAACTAATTCCTATTCTCCTGAAACTGTTCCAAAAATAGAAATAGAAGGAAAACTTCCAAACTCATTTTATGAGGCCAGCATCACCTTGATCCCAAAACCATACAAGGATCCCATCAATAAAGAGAGCTATAGACCAATATCCTTGATGAACACAGATGCGAAAATACTCAACAAAATACTAGCCAATAGGATTCAACAGTACATTAAAAGGATTATTCACCATGACCAATTGGGATTTATACCAGGGCTGCAAGGTTGGTTCAACATCCACAAATCAGTCAATGTGATACAACACATCAATAAAAGAAAGAACAAGAACCATATGATAATCTCAATAGATGCTGAAAAAGCATTTGACAAAATGTAGGGATAGAAGGCACATACCTCAATATCATCAAAGCCATTTATGTAAAACCCACCGCAAATATCATTCTCAATGGAGAAAAACTGAAAGCTTTTCCGCTAAGGTCAGGAACACGGCAGGGATGTCCATTATAACCACTGCTATTCAACATAGTACTAGAGGTCCTAGCCTCAGCAATCAGACAACAAAAGGAAATTAAAGGCATCCAAATCGGCAAAGAAGAAGTCAAATTATCACTCTTCGCAGATGATATGATACTATATGTGGAAAACCCAAAAGACTCCACTCCAAAACTGCTAGAACTTGTACAGGAATTCAGTAAAGTGTCAGGATATAAAATCAATGCACAGAAATCAGTTGCATTTCTCTACACCAACAGCAAGACAGAAGAAAGAGAAATTAAGGAGTCAATCCCATTTACAATTGCACCCAAAACCATAAGATACCTAGGAATAAACCTAACCAAAGAGGCACAGAATCTATACTCAGAAAACTATAAAGTACTCATGAAAGAAATTGAGGAAGACACAAAGAAATGGAAAAATGTTCCATGCTCCTGGATTGGAAGAATAAATATTGTGAAAATGTCTATGCTACCTAAAGCAATCTACACATTTAATGCAATTCCTATCAAAGTACCATCCATCTTTTTCAAAGAAATGGAACAAATAATTCTAAAATTTATATGGAACCAGAAAAGACCTCGAATAGCCAACGGGATATTGAAAAAGAAAGCAAACATTGGTGGCATCACAATTCCAGACTTCAAGCTCTATTACAAAGCTGTCATCATCAAGACAGCATGGTACTGGCACAAGAACAGACACATAGATCAATGGAACAGAATAGAGAGCCCAGAAATAGACCCTCAACTCTATGGTCAACTAATCTTCGACAAAGCAGGAAAGAATGTCCAATGGAAAAAAGACAGCCTCTTCAATAAATGGTGCTGGGAAAATTGGACAGCCACATGCAGAAAAATGAAATTGGGCCATTTCCTTACACCACACACAAAAATAGACTCAAAATGGATGAAGGACCTCAATGTGCGAAAGGAATCCATCAAAATCCTTGAGGAGAACACAGGCAGCAACCTCTTCGACCTCAGCTGCAGCAACATCTTCCTAGGAACAACGCCAAAGGCAAGGGAATCAAGGGCAAAAATGAACTATTGGGATTTCATCAAGATCAAAAGCTTTTGCACAGCAAAGGAAACAGTTAACAAAATCAAAAGACAACTGACAGAATGGGAGAACATATTTGCAAACGACATATCAGATAAAGGACTAGTGTCCAGAATCTATAAAGAACTTAGCAAACTCAACACCCAAAGAACAAATAATCCAATCAAGAAATGGGCAGAGGACATGAACAGACATTTCTGCAAACAAGACATCCAGATGGCCAACAGACACATGTAAAAGTGCTCCATATCACTCGGCATCAGGGAAATACGAATCAAAACCACAATGAGATATTACCTCACAACAGTCAGAATGGCTAAAATCAACAAGTCAGGAAATGACAGATGCTGGCGAGGATGCGGAGAAAGGGGAACCTTCCTACACTGTTGATGGGAATGGAAGCTGGTGCCGCCACTCTGGAAAACAGTATGGAGGTTCCTCAAAATGTTGAAAATAGAACTGCCCTATGACCCAGCAATTGCACTATTGGGTATTTCCCCTAAAGATACAAACGTAGTGATCCAAAGGTGCACGTGCACCCGAATGTTTATAGCAGCAATGTCCACAATAGCCAAATTATAGAAAGAACCTAGATGTCCATCAGCAGATGAATGGATCAAGAAGATGTGGTATATATATACATAATGGAGTACTATGCAGCCATCAAAAGAAATGAAATTTTGCCATTTGTGTCAACATGGATGGAACTAGAGGGTATCATGCTTAGTGAAATAAGTCAAGCAGAGAAAGACAACTATCATATGATCTCCCTGATATGAGGAAGTGGTGATGCAACATGGGGGCTTAAGTGGGTTGGAGAAGAATAAATGAAACAAGATGGGATTGGGAGGGAGACAAACCATAATTGACTCTTAATCTCACAAAACAAACTGAGGGTTGCTGGGGGGAGGGGGTTTGGGAGAAGAGGGTGGGATTATGGACATTGGGGAGGGTATGTGCTTTGGTGACTGCTGTGAAGTGTGTAAACCTGGTGATTCACAGACCTGTACCCCTGGGGATAAAAATATATGTTTTAAAAAATAAAAAATTAAAATAAAAAAGAATACTATTAACTTTCCAATAGATTATTATCTCTCTCCACCTACCTATTCACCATCAGAACTGAGCTAGGTCTTTTGGAAAATTCATGAGTATAGAACAATTTGACTTTTAACAATTGTTTTGACCATTCGATTTTCTTTCACAATTTTTATAAAACTTCTGTTTTTCCTTAAACCTATAATTTAAAATGTCTTGAATGGCAATGACACTGATATACCTTTTCTCACTATTTATAGTTTTACAAAGGGTGGTTTACAGAACACTTTGAAATATATTATGTTATATGATTGTAACAATAATTTTATTCTCCCTTTACAAATGGTAATATTGACAATCAAGAAATTTAGCATTTTGCTTGAGTTGACAAAGAAGGTGGAGTGCACAGAATTTAAACTGAAAATTTATTATTATTAACTGATAAACTCTTATTAAAGAATTAAATCAGAAAGAAAAATAAAAAAAAATAAAGAACACTTATGATTACATCATGCCCACCTGAATAATCCAGAATATTCTATTTTAAACTCATCTGATTAGCAGTCATCTCAAAGCTACTTAATGCCTAATATTTTTCTAGCCATGTAACCTAACTTATGCACAGATTCTCGGGCTTTAGGATATTGACATATTTTGTGGGACCAGTATTTTTTCTATTCTATTCTATTCTATTCTATTCTATTCTATTCTATTCTATTCAACATGTTCTTAGCTACCCCTAACTTTATGTGGACACTTCCCATTTTTAAAGCATTTGGAGAAGATGTAACAGTTCCAGCTGTCTTTAGGGAACTGATCCTTTTTAACCAATCAGTGCTGGGGACAGGAGTGGACCATATTCTTAGTGTTGCCCAAATTGAGAATTGTTTTCCTCTTCCTAGGAAGATGGACTAGTTAGGTTATTTCCATTTCATATAGGTAGAGGATGACTATCTCCAAACTAGATTATCTGCATTCATTAAACAAGCAGGGCAATGATGGTGGATGTTGTGTGTGGTGGGCAGTTATGTTTATTTTCCAAAATACTGGTCTTCACCTCCTGTGACTTTGTTCTGCTTTGAGACATGACTGGTAATCCCTAGGAACTTGGGTTTTGGTAGTGTAAAAGTTTATAAATTTTGATTATTATTTAATTTCTACTCCCCCTCCATTTCTTCTTTCCTTACCTTAAAGATCCCATGTGTAACCCATACACACACATTTCTGATATTTCTCCATTTTCTATTTTTACTTTTGGGATAGTTGCTAAGCAAAATGGAAAGAAGCATAAATGTATAATATCTCAAATAACAACAATAACAACAAAAACTTCAAGGGAATGTTATAAGCTAAGGAAAGCAAGAGATATCCTAGTTAAAACATTATTTATTGAGGTCATTTAAATGTCATGTCCCAGTTCTTGCGGCAAAGAAAAAACCAAATCAGACTTAGAACTCAGTGTTCTTAGGTACATGTAGCACTCACCTTGACAAATTATGAAATAAGTATAAAATAAAAAGGAGCAGGGGAAGAGGTGATTAGCAAGCCTTTGTGGTTCAGGACTCTTTCACAAGTCAATGAAATTCCAGTAGCACTGTTTCAAATCTGATGAACACCATATAAACCTGTCCGCATTTGATAAATATTATCATTTTGAAATGAGTCCTTTAATGGTATTTTCACAAGCTGTTAATGGTTGTGGTTGAAAGAGCCTATCTCACATAGCCCCATGTGTCATAATTCATGCTATAGTCACTGTTTTTTCTTCTAGGTTGATGGCCTCTTGTTGACTTTAAGTATAGCCTGCCTGCTTTTTTTAACCTTACATTTAATGTATCACACTGCATGATATGATTACACAATACTGAAAGCCTATGGTCATAAATGCCTCTTCTATAATTATATGACCCGCTATCCTTCATGTATAGAAAAGTTGCAGAAACAGAAACAGTTGAGCATTTATAGGCATATAGCACATGTTCCTTTCTAGCATTATTTATGTGCCATAAAAGTTGGAATTTATGAAACTGGAGTTACAAAATTAAAAACAGAAGATGGAAGTTCACTGAACATATAACTTTTGTGAAAATGGATTGACTCTACATAAAAAAGATAATGGATTAAAATAATTACATTCTAGCCTGTCAAGGACTACTCACCTTCAAAATGAATCAATAAATGTGTATTTATTAATTAGTAGGTAGATTATGAATATTTCTATAATATAAAAATGATAATTATTTCCACCCCTTTTAATAGTACTACCATTTTATCAGTATTCATTGTCAAAACAACATAATAGTAAATATAAATTTGCATGAATATTAGCATTATTTCATCACTCTTAAAAAATTGTCCTTTTCATATTTTTCTTAGCATATGCTCCTCTGCATGTTGTCACAGACATTTAATGATATTAAACATACTGTATACTATGTTTCTAAAAAATAATTTATATACCTAAATTTCTCTCTGGTGGCTATTCCATAATTTACGAAACCATTTCTTACTGTTTGCATATTGAGTTAATCTCCAATATTTGCTCTTATAAATTATTTCCTGTTGAATATTTCCATTATTAAAAAAGGTCTTTTTATGTAAATGAGTGATTTCTTAGGATATATTTCCAGACAGCAGGTGACTAAATCAAAGAGCATATATTTTATGCCTTTTGATTCAGGTTTAGATACTGATTTTCTATTAGTGTTTGAAATAACATGTTTTACCTTATGACCTGTTACCTCTGATTAAAAATTGGATTAACATTAAATTTTAAGAAGAAGTGTTTGCATTTTCTGTTCATACTTTAAGATTGGGAACATTATATTTATCACTTATAGGATTAACTGTGGGGATAGAACATGAAGAGAAATATCATTTAGTCTACACATAATCAGGATTGATTTATTTCTGACTTAGAATAACTATGAGCAATGCATTTTTTAATCACAGGTAATCTGGTTATAGAATGAAAACAGTATTACAAATTTCCTGAAAAGAATATTTAGAATAAAATGATTTTGGAATTACACAGACTTGTTAAATATTGGACCAATTATCAAGATCTTAAAAGCAAATGCTAATTTTAGGGAATTTATGAAATAAATCATTGTGGTACCTGATCACTCCTCCACTAGAAAAATCATAAGAGAATTAATTATCTTTTGCATATGTTGGGGAAAGAGGATATATTTTCAGAGTGTCTTGCATGACTCTGAGATTAAAATATGGAGATATTTTTATTAGAGATAAAGATTGCTGCTTTTTTTTTTGTCTTTTTTTATTCTCCTTTCCAGTTTTAGGGCCTGATCATTATGGTGGGTTAAATAGATCCACATATATTTGTCTGTAATTTTATTTAGCTAATTTCCCTAACACCTACTTCTTCTACTGCATAAATTATAAGTCCCCTTTGGAACCATTAGACAAACTTTGAAACAAATGATGGATTTTTACATCTACCATCAATAAGTTTAATGTATATTTTTTTTCATTTTTTATTTAAATGGGTATCTGCTGTAAATTATCTATTTATATATCTATATTCTGCTTATTCCAAAGAGGATTTGAACTGACTGTCAGTTATTCATTGATAATGCCAAGAAAGGTTTTGTAGCTTACTTGAAATATTCAAAATCTCCCATAGGTAAGAAAAATCCAAGTCTTAATATCACGATGGGGTAATGGAAGGATGACCCTAAAGTTCAGCTCATTTCCTCTTTGCATTTATCAATATCAGGTTTTATATTAACAAGAACACTTGATCATTTTAACATTGATTATTTAGGTTAAAACCAAGTCATATCAATCTGAAAATTGATATCAGTTTTGACATAGTGAAGAGAAGGAGTGTTTTGAGTTTCTTTTTGAATGTTTTTGTGCATGTGTTATGTTAAAACACAAAACTCAACAGAGTAAATTGTCTTTATTCAATGATTTATGAACCAGGTTAGTGTCCCTGCTTCTAACAAATGGAAGGGTGCTCAGAGGAGTTGTACGAAATGGAAGGCTTTTACAGGCAAAAATGGTGTGGACAAGAAAATTATTAGCAAAAGAAAGGATTTATTTCAGGCAAGGTCACCTTCCCTTAGGGGGAGGAGAAGGGAATCTTATCATAGGGATTATCTCACTAGAGCTGATCAGGAATATTGACTGATTGGTTTAAAATTCCACTTTAGGGAGAGGCTGAAACTGTAATTAGCTTTGGTGTTAAGTCTAGGTGGGGCTTAACTAAAGTAACACCATTTGGGGCCTGGTGTTCCATTTTAACGATTAGGTTGTATTGTCTTCTCCTTTGCCAAAATCCCTAGCTTCTATAGCTTATAACTTTTAGCCTCTACCTTATATCTTTTAGCTTTTCTCTATCCTTCCATAATTCTCAAAGCCATTCCTACTCTCTCTCCTGCCTCTGGAAAACTATTGTAAAGAATTTGAGCCTGAGAAGGACTTAAAATATATATTCTGGGAACTTTGGAGATAAAGGGAAAAGCTCATGTATGATTGACAATCTTGGCTAGAAGTCAGGGAGGGGATGTTCTCAATATTTACTACTGAAACATTATATTCATTACAAAAGAGTCTTTTGCATTTTAGCAGGAGCTGTTTATTATGCATGTGATTTTGCTGTATTCATGCATTCATGAATGGTATTGATGGCATTTACTGACCCATGTACTTTGTTTTGTCTGCTGAGATGGAAAGCCAAAGCTGTGATAAAGATATTTTCTTAAAAATATTGAAGAATGTTTTTTAGGAAAAATTGTTAGAACCTTTTAATCTCCCATTTAAAAGAGTTGCCTCTTTATTTCCTGTCCAAATTTAGTAGCAATCAGAAAAATGAAAGATTAGGTATTTGGATCAGGACCATAAGAGTTTGCATGTAATTGTCTTAATAAATATGTAGTGAAATTTTTAAGAGTTGTCATTTACCATGAACACCTTTTTTCAAACTATATTTTGAAACTATAAGAATGAGCCTGTGTGTTACAATTCTTTGTGTATTAACAATAGTATTTTATTTCATGCATTATGATGATTATTCTTAATATTATTTTCAAAATATTAATACAGCTTAAAATATTCTTCAAATAAATATTAATCTCAGTATTAAACCTGTCATCACTAGTGCCGTTTTGCTTTTTGGTTTTTTGTGTCTAGGTGCCTGATGAGTGTAGATTGTTACCTACTATAAGAGATTGATGAGATTTATATTCTTGTGTTTCTTTTAGAGTTCAAGAATAGTGTTGGGCATGTGAGAGTTTATAAATTAAATTGATTGACTCATGCTTTTTCATATAAGCTTATTTTATATAAATTCAAACAATGAATGTGTATACTATTTAGATGATTCTCATCTATTTACTGCAGCCTATGCATTATGCATTCAAACATTTTTTTTAGTAATGTTCAGAGTCTTCAGAGGTATTGATTTGTAGTTGCACACCAAAAAGCACTTTGTTATCCAAGTATTTTGTTTAATTATATACAGCTATTGCTTTGTCATAGATGGGTAAGAACTGACTTTCAGAGACCAAATTTGGCTTCAAATCTCAATCCTACCCCAGCTCATTCTATGACCTTATACAAATTATATTACATAAATGTGATATAATTTGTTTTTTGTCTTTAATTTATACAATGATAATAAAAATACCCAATTCATGGTCTGTTTAGGATTTAAATAAAACAAAGTTTTCAATAAAATAATTTGTTTTTTAATTTTAATTTATTTTTATTTTATTTTTTAAAAAATATTTTATTTACTTGACAGACAGAGATTACAAATAGGCAGAGAGGCAGGCAGAGAGGGAGAGGGGGAAGCAGGCTTCCTGCTGAGCAGAGAGCCTGATGTGGGTCTCAATCCCAGGACCCTGGAATCATGACCTGAGCCAAAGGCAGAGGCTTAACCCACTGAGCCACCCAGGCGCCCCAATAAAATAATTCTTGATGATTAGATTCTTTCCATGTTTCAATATAATGGTTATCATTTCCCATATAACAAATCAGATTAAATCAGATAGTATTTTCCAAGTGAATGTTTTCTAATCTAGAAACTCTTCTGTGTAGACCTGGGTAGCATCTGGCCTTTATTCCCCTTAAGTTTTATCTTGTCCTTTCACAAGGAGACTTATTGCCTGAGTGAATGAAAAAGTGACTGCACATAATACACTCTTTGGCTAAGGTTTGTGTTTTCTTAGAAATGCTACTATCGATTGATCCATCATCATTAGCTCTATAATAACCAGCATTGACTACAACACTTGGTTTAGTTATGTAAGGATTCAGGTGGCATCAGGCTTCCTTCTCAGTGAAAGAATTTGAATTTCCCATGTCTTCCTAAGGGATTTGGTTCAAATGAAAATATGCTATAACTGAACCATAATTGATTTGCAGAATTAAGCATTTGGAATAGTTCTGAGCACAGGGCTAGACATGCATATATTTGTGGAAAAAATAGAGAACTGTAGTCATTAAAAAGGACTGTGATATCAAGACTTTGCTTTTGTATGGTTAAAATGAGTGAGTCTAAGATCCTTCACAAGTAGGAAATGAAATATTTTCTAGACCCCTTTATAAAATAATTCCAAATGTTTTCACACAAGTAATTTGAACTGTGGTTTAAATATAAAGATCTGGTTCTGTTTGTGGACTATTTACTTTGTTACTAAATCTGAACAAATTCATTGATCAAAAGAAAGGCAAATAAATCTGTATTTAAGAAATGGCAGTAGAGGTGCCAGTAAAGGGGTTTGTTAAGTGAGAGCAAGGGCTTGATTCTCATTGCAGAAGCAGGCTTCTGTGTTTTTATAACTGAGTTGGAGGCCAGGTCCTGAAAATCCATTTCAAATAAGGACTGTGTTATTAGATGACTCCTTGATAGAAATTCTATGTGAGGCTTTGGGTCACAATTGGACTGCTTTGTATTTTCACAGGTAACATATGATTCAACTAAACATAGTTCTGACTCAGAAAACTAGAAATACACTTATATTTCGTGCTGTTTGTTGCCGATATTTTTACAGTGACCCTTAATTAATAGTCAGACCTACTTCTTTCTTTCTTTCTTTCTTTCTTTCTTTCTTTCTTTCTTTCTTTCATACCACCATGTTATACATGTTAGGAAAACTTGAACTCTATAATTTTTTTTTTTTTTAAGAATTTATTTATTTATTTATTTGACAGACAGAGATCACAAGTAGGCAGAGAGGCAGACAGAGAGAGAGAGAAGAGGAAGCAGGCTCTCCACGGAGCAGACAGCCCGATGCGGGGCTCGATCCCAGGACCCTGGGATCATGACCTGAGCCGAAGGCAGAGGCTTTAACCCACTGAGCCACCCAGGCGCCCCGGAAAACTTGAACTCTAAATTAGCATGAATGTAAGTCTTAGACTGAGTTACTCTTGGACTTTAACTGAATTATTAGAATTCTGACAGAGTGCTTTGTTTTCAGTATCTAACATTTAAGAGACTTTTTAGAGCCAGACTTAAGGAGAAGAACTACTTGACGAAGATCAACAATTCCTGAAAAGGGTGTAAAATCTCTCTTATGCAAAGTTTAAAAGAAAAAAGTGGTTGATTTATCCATAAGATGAATTTATTAATCAGATTGGTTTGCCTCGAACATCTCTGTGAGATGAGACATTTGCTGTGATTGGCAGTGTGCAGTGCTCTGCGAGGAGCTCTGACTTGGTTGATGGAGGTGAGAGGCATCTTTAATACCAGCCTCGCAGTCCTACCTGGCAGATGCCTGTGTGGTTCAGGGACTCTGAGACTCTGACAATAGTCTACATTTCCCCTCTCCTGGAGCACTACCCCTAACAAGAAGGAAATGGAAGACAAAAAAAAAAAAAAAAAAAAAAAATACCATTAGAAGAGGACTAGCCAGAACACCCTGTAGAAAAAAAAATATGAAACTAAATTCCAACTTTCAACTTCAGTGAAGCATTAAATACAAATACGTAAGCAGTGAAGTTATTGCTACCATCATTTGCTTGATCAATTTCACTAAGAGATTAGGTCACAATAAAGTTGGAGGGAGAAGAAGGTGCGGTAGTATTAAAATGGATGAAAAATATAGAAATAGATTTTAAAATATTTACCGATACAGATACTTACTTGAACACACACACACACGCTTGTTTTTTGACCTTTACTCTTCTCAGCATTTTTTAAAAAATAAAATCCTCACCTTTCCTTTTCCCTCAAATTATTCTCACTGGTATTACAAATCATCTCTAAATCCAGGGTGAGTGTCTAACTCTAACCTCAATCTAGCTGATTTATCGATTGGCTGGTTTCTTCACCTATGATCGTTTTCCCCTGTTCCTTTCCTAGGAATTCATGATTCTATTTTCTTTTGATCCTCTTGTTTTCATCTGACCATTTCTGCCGCTTTGGGCTGAGTATCTTTATTTTTTTCTTTTATGAGTCATAGTTATCTGTAGACCTGACTTTTTGTTAAATTTTTTTCTTGTCCTTTAGGACTCAGTACTCTGTGTCAATTATAATTTGGACAACATCAGTCCTATACCACATTGACTGTATGATTGTACCCAAGGAAAATGATTTCTGGCAAAACTTCAGGTAGGAGAGTTCTGTTAAGTCACGGCAAATATAAAAAACCAATACTAAACAAAATGATCATTATTCTGGCATATATTATTTTGTATGTAATTGCCAACACCATGAAAGTAAAAAAAATATATATTCAATGTAAGAAATCAGAATAATAATCAATAAAAAAACCTAGAATTCCATCAACATAAGTATAAGGCCACAAACTTGGCAACCAATAAAAACATGACATCTGAATGAGAAAATGCTGGTTATAATACAATATACTATAATAAAAAACCTTACCATGATTTAGTTTCTGATATACTGTTTCCACAAGAAATTCCATGAGAAATACAGAAATCAATATAAAAACTCTAATGTATTCTTCTGGCTTCACATGTAAGTTAGCAGTTTGCCTTTTCTGAAAGATATCTCTACTTTTCAATATTTTAAGTATCCATCTTCTATATAATCTAAGTTGAATTTGAAAAGATTGTGTTGGGGGACGCCTGGGTGGCTCAGTTGGTTAAGCAGCTGCCTTTGGCTCAGGTCATGATCCCAGCGTCCTGGGATCGAGTCCCACATCGGGCTCCTTGCTCAGCAGGGAGCCTGCTTCTCCTTCTGCCTCTGCCTGCCATTCTGTCTGCCTGTGCTCGCTCTCTCCCTCTCTCTCTCTGATAAATAAATAAAATCTTTTTTTTTTTTTAAGATTTTTTATTTATTTATTTGACAGAGAGAAATCACAAGTAGATGGAGAGGCAGGCAGAGAGAGAGAGGGAGGAGGAAGCAGGCTCCCTGCTGAGCAGAGAGCCCGATGCGGGACTCGATCCCAGGACCCTGAGATCATGACCTGAGCCGAAGGCAGCGGCTTAACCCACTGAGCCACCCAGGCGCCCAATAAATAAAATCTTAAAAAAAATAAATAAATAAAAATGAAAAGATTGTGTTGGAAAATAAACTCATAAAGATTCTTACTATTAATTTCTTACTCAGAGAATGCTTTTAACTTCTATTTCAAGTAGCCTTGAAATAAATTTTCCTCTTTAAATATTTCTTCAGTAATTAATTCTACATGCTCCCACAAGCTATAGAATGATGTGTTGTTGTTGTTTTCCAACAAATTAATAAAATTTAAGAAGAAACACTTCTATTTTTATTATGGACACACTTTTTCATAAGGACAAAAAATGTATTTTGTAAAAGCTCTTTCATAGTATGAATTATTTTTTTTAATATTTTATTTACTTATTTGACAGAGAGAGAAACAGTGAGAGAGGGAGCAGAAGCAGGGGGAGTTGGAGAGGGAGAAACAGGCTTCCAGCTGAGCAGGGAGCTAGATGTGGGGCTTGATCCCAGGACCCTGGGATCATCACCTGAGCCGAAGGCAGATGTTTAACAACTAAGCCACCCAGGTACCACCATAATATGAATTACTACATAGGTCAGATGAAACTCTATTTTGAACATATGACTCCCTTTTATTGAGTCACATATTAAGAATTATCAGAAATAAAAACAAACTTTTGGTGCCTCTGTACATTAGACAAGGCACAGTAACCTTCCTGAGGCTAAGGTTCATTTGCAAAAGTTAAAAATAAAAACAATAATGTCTAATATCCCATTTAACTATAAGACCTTCTTTTCTTTTGTGACTTGTACATTACCCTCAAAAACTGCATCTCATCTTTGCACATGAAATGTCCCATTTCTCTTTTACACTGTGTTATTTTAGGAATTTTCTCTCCATCTACATGTAAATATTGCTAATCACCTAACAGGTTACTACAGACTATCCCAAACAAAGAAGAGAAAGAGAGATGGCAGGGGAGAGTGAGAGAGAGAGAGAGAGAGAGAATTTTTGCTTCCCTCAAAATTGAATTCACCTTGGCACTCATTCTGAACAAGAGGCGTAGGCAGGTTTTACTCGAATCCATGCTCTGCTGCCAAGGAAAGCTAAATGCTTGAGAAGTGGATTCAGAAGGATTTGGCAGTAACCCTATATTGGAAGAGACCCTGTGGAAAGCTGCTGCCAGACCCCATGCAAGCTGGGCATTTTGACTAAAGCCTTGCTATTGTTCCTACTTGACTCCCAAACTGCTTAACATTCAATGAGCCCTGAAGCATAGGACAAATCTTCAATGCTGTGACATCCTGAGGGTGTCAATCAACATCAATAATTGTGTTCCTTCTCTTCTTTTTTCTTTTTTCCTTTTTTTAAAGATTTTATTTATTTATTTGAGGGTGTGGGGGAGGGACAAGCACCCTCCCTGTTGAGCGGGGAGCCTGCTGTGGGCATCCCAGGACCCAATATCACCACCTGAGCCAAAGACAGATGAGATCAGGACCTGAGCCTAAGTCAGAAGCTTAACTGACTGAGCCACACAGGTGCCCCTGTGTTCCTTCTTTTCTGTAGCCTTCTTGTTTGTGGAGTTTCTTCTCACCTCGACCTAAATTCACCTTTTACTTTATAGTCATCTTGTGTTCAGTGCCATAGTCTGTACCGTTAAGTGACAAATACTAAATTCCTTAGGTACTAAACTGTGATAATCTCAAAAGATGGGACAGAGTATAAAACTTACTTTATGGGGTTGAAAAGATCAGTCTTAGACTAAAAGCATTTTTAAAAATTAACATTAAAAAAAGGCTATTTTTTAGAACAGATATTTAAGTCATTGCTGCTTAAAGTGGGAAGTAAGAAAAAAACTATTTAAAAGGGAGACTAGGGAAAGTGAATATGGACACAGGTGAAGGTCAGATTTTGTTATGGTTATTGCTGTGAAGATAAAGCAAGACATTCGATTTTGTACACGTATACATATATCTTTTAGCTGAAATAAAAATTATGTCTCACAGTTTAACCTTCTTCCTTTATCTGTTGCTTTGAAAAACCCATGTTAGATTTTCTGGTTTTTATTGTTTGTATCATTTTCCAGACTGTTCATGATTTGGTCTACTAGGAGTACCCTAATGTTCTTTCAAAATGCATATATATAAGTTTTCTGATTGGTGAAACGTGGTTAATACTTTTATCTTTAGATTTTTTGTCTCTGCCCTATATTTGGCTTTCTGAAAAGACATGAACTTTGATGCCTAAGAAAAATAAACTATGGTTGACCTACTTCACAGGCATTTCTAACAGGAAACTTCCTGCCATAGGCTGATGGATGGTAAATTAAATGATCCCCATGTTTGGTCCTACTTAATTATCTTTGCAAGAATTTTCTATAGCAGCAAACCTATGATGCTATGTTCAGGTACCAAGCAGTACTAATTAATATTTTCCTTTAAAAATGCTTTTTACATTGTTGGATTGTCACAAATATTAGATAAGCAATTTATTTAATGTAGCACAATTTCAGAAATTATAAATAAAAACTTTCAGTTTTCTCTTATGATTATTCTAACATCACATTGTTTCATTGTAAGTAAGTTACATTTTCTTTTTTTTTTTTTAAAGATTTTATTTATTTACTTGAGAGAGAGACAGTGAGAGAGAGCATTAACGAGGAGAAGGTCAGAGAGAGAAGCAGACTCCCCATGGAGCTGGGAGCCCGATGCGGGACTCGATCCCGGGACTCCAGGATCATGACCTGAGCCGAAGGCAGTCGTCCAACCAACTGAGCCACCCAGGCGTCCCGTACATTTTTTTTCAATAAAGACTACTAGGACTTTTTTCCTTTGGTTCTTCTCTTTTTACAATTTCTTGTAGGATCTAGATTGGTAGTATTATTGGAAATATCTCCATACATTACCACTCCAAAACACCCATAGTGCTATGATTTTTTTTTTTAGAAAAAAGTAACTTATTTTTTTTTAATTTTTATGTTTTTTTTAAATTTTTTATTTTTTATAAACATATATTTTTATCCCCAGGGGTACAGGTCTGTGAATCGCCAGGTTTACACACTTCACAGCACTCACCATAGCACATACCCTCCCAAATGTCCATAATCCCACACCCCTTCTCCCAACCCCCCTCCCCCCAGCAACCCTCAGTTTGTTTTGTGAGATTAAGAGTCACTTATGGTTTGTCTCCCTCCCAATCCCATCTTGTTTCATTGATTCTTCTCCTACCCCCTGAACCCCCCATGTTGCATCTCCACTTCCTCATATCAGGGAGATCATATGATAGTTGTCTTTCTCTGCTTGACTTATTTCGCTAAGCATGATACCCTCTAGTTCCATCCACGTCGTCGCAAATGGCAAGATTTCATTTCTTTTGATGGCTGCATAGTATTCCATTGTGAATATATACCACATCTTCTTGATCCATTCATCTGTTGATGGACATCTTGGTTCTTTCCATAGTTTGGCTATTGTGGACATTGCTGCTATAAATATTCGGGTGCACATGCCCCTTCGGATCACTACGTTTGTATCTTTGGGGTAAATACCCAGTAGTGCTATTGCTGGGTCATAAGGTTGTTCTATTTTCAACATTTTGAGGAACCTCCATGCTGTTTTCCAGAGAGGTTGCACCAGCTTGCATTCCCACCAACAGTGTAGGAGGGTTCCCCTTTCTCTGCATCGTCGCCAGCATCTGTCATTTCCTGACTTGTTAATTTTAGCCCTTCTGACTGGTATGAGGTGATATCTCATTGTGGTTTTGATTTGTATTTCCCTGATGCCGAGTGATATGGAGCACTTTTTCATGTGTCTGTTGGCCATCTGGATGTCTTCTTTGCAGAAATGTCTGTTCATGTCCTCTGCCCATTTCTTGATTGGATTATTTGTTCTTTAGGTGTTGAGTTTGCTAAGTTCTTTATAGATTTTGGATGCTAGCCCTTTTCTGATATGTTGTTTGCAAATATCTTCTCCCATTCTGTCAGTTGTCTAGTGCTATGATTTTTAAAAAATTTTTGTTTAAAGATTTTATTTACTTACTTGAGAGAAAAAGAGAGAGAGAGATTGAGAGAATGAGTAGGAGAAGGGGTAGAGGGAGAAGCAGACTCCCCAGCAAGCAGGGATCCCGATCCCAGGACCCCAGGATCCTGACCTGAACCGAAGGCAGACGCTCAACCGAACGAGCCACCCAGGCACCCAATGCTATGAGTTTTAAACACCACCAGAAGTCCTTTGTTTTCCATCTCATATTTCTAACTAAACTGTAACTTGGTAATCTTATTTTTTGACTCTTATGACATACTTTTGCTTTAGGCTCTCTTCCAGTTCAGTTCTAATTACCATTGTAAAAATTAAAAAAAAAAAAAAATTCCTTTCTGACTTAATCATTCCTTCCTCTCTAAGAATTCTTCTGATAAAGCAAACTATTCTCATAAGCACTACGTACCTCTCAACAAGTTGAAATAAACAAAATTGGGATAATTAACTCAAACTGAAACAGCAGTTTTTTTCCTGAAATCTCTGGGGGAGTGTGAGAGTTTTAAACATTGGGAATTTTAAAATCCTATTCATTTGAACCAATCAGGAGTTGGAGTATAGGCACCATGACCTACTATCAATAGCAGGAAGCATATGTAGCTTATCAGATTCAGAAACAGAGGGGTGGAGGGCATTTAAATAAAGAAATAAAAAGATATATTGATCACAACTAAAGCAAAGGACATTTATGAGTCAGACACCATAGGAATCTATCCAAGACTGAGGAAATCAGTGATGTTCTTAATTGAGGGGTCAATGAGGAAAACACCCAGGAAAGGTAGTGTCATAGACGGAATGCTCTGTCTGTCCCATCCTTAATTCGTCATGTTGAAGCCCTAACCCTCAATGTGATGGTGTGAGAAAGTGAGATGTAATTAGGAAGTGAGAGGTAATTAGGTTTAGATGAGGTCAGGGGAATGGAGTTCCCATGATGGGATGAATGTGTTTGTAAAAAGAAGGGACACCAGAGTTTTCTTTTCTCCATAGTGTGAAGATAAATAACATAGCTGCAGTCTGTAAACCGGGAAGAGATTTCTTACCGAGAACAGAAACAGCCAGTGAGTGCCTTGATCTGAAGTCTTCCCAGCCTCCAGAACTGTGAGAAATAAATTTCTGTTGTTTAGGGGACCAAGGATACAGTGTTTTGTTACAGTGGCCTGAGCTAACTAAGACAGTAATGGTCATCTACACTTCTCTGGATATGGCTGATCAGAAAATGCAGTTAGTCTTAGAGATGGCTTGTTTCTTTTGTTATGGTATGCTTTGAAAATTCAGTGGAGTTTTTCCAAAGAATATCCAAAATCCAGACCACCTCAGTATCTGGAAGACAATGGCATGTGAAATTTGAGAATTTGATCAGTATTAGACTGTTACATTTAAATTTGAAAGAGAATCCCAAAAATAATCACTAGAATGTAATCAAATTATTTTAATCACTAACATAACTATTTTTCATTCAAGGACTGCCATTAGGTCATGATTGTATTTGTGAGTTTTTTTGGAGCTAAATATAATACTTTAATTTTATTGGGCAAAGGAAGAAAGATCAAAGTGGACTAAATATATAAATCATGCCTTTATTCCTCATGCAGACCGTAAGTTGCAGTGCCCTAAATCTGTAAAACTTCTGTGGAACCTTGGAATATAGAAATGTGATAGGAGCCTTATGTCATCTCAGGTCCTTGATACAGTCAGTTCCGTAATGCAACATATGTTCCTAAGAGTTATTGGTTTTTGCAAAATCACACAATAGAAAACAAAAGATTTATGGAAAATTGGGACTAGGGACATAATACTCAACAACTTTGTCAATGACCTCCAAAAATACAGGCACCTCATAAAAATGATTGAGAAATAATTAGAAATGCACAAAAATGTATAAGAAATACATTTCATAATAAATATTGTACTTTACCTTGGAGAAGATTTGAAATTTGCTTGTGGGAATAAGCACCAAAAGATTTCAGTGTGGAGTTATTGAGAAGTGGTAGAAGGAGGATTATCTGAAATCAGATGGAAAGTTGTAACGTAAGGTGAACTGGTGTGGCTCAAAGCAAATGAGGTGGAGTGAAGTGGCTGGAAGGTATTTGAGAAGCATGTTTTTAATTTATTCCTACTGAATTTACCCAGTTTCAGTTTCTGCATTCATGTAGTGTTTCCCATCTCATGGCGGTATCTCATAAGCAAACAAAAAAATGTGTTATGTTTTAATTGTTCCCTATATGGCATTCATCTTGAAACACATCTGCATTTTTAAAACCATTAATATAGCAGAGCTGACTGTATATAGATAAATATAGATAAATATATACACCATAGTGGCTGTCTATATCACATTCATGTTGTAAGATACAAAATAACTTTACCAAGACATCATTGTCTATTTCATTATGTTATATTGGAGCCATTAATCTGATTTTGTTTTAAAACATATATATATATTTTTTTAGTTTTAAAATTGGTATTAGCTTTCTAGTTCACTGTAAAGACTGATGGTTATGAAGACATTATAGTGAGATTATTTGTTTGACAATAACACTCTAATTCAACATTATTTAACCCAAGAGTTCCAAGATAATTTTTTTTCCCTGTAAAAATGTAATATAAAATTCTCACATTGTCAAGTTTAGGATATAGTTATAGAGAGCTTGTGTCATCTGTTCTCACTTCTATCTCCCTACTGCTTTGTCTCAAATATGAGGCAATCCTACTATGCATTCTATCGTATAGTTCATTGCCATGCAAATTCTCATGCTGAAATAAGTATAGTGTAATGTGGTAGTTCAATAATAATATTCAGTCATTATAAACTGCCTTACCTTCCATCTTCCCTTTCCCCTCTCTTCTGGCTTTCAGTTAGTCCATAGCTGCCTAAAAGGAAAAAAAAAAAAAAAGAAAAAATGTGAGATTTTATACAAATGGCTGTATTCAAAGTTAAAATTTCTAGAAGTTAGAGGTTACATTCTTAGTATTCTTTTTGCAAATGTTTAGCTAAACTTAATCTAATCTCTAAAAGGAGACCTAGGATTTCTAGAAAGTATGTTAATTACTTAAGACCAAAAAAGTTCTAAGAAGCATTAGTGAATACATCATATATTTGATCTCAAATAGTTAATACAGGTATCAAGTCCACAGGCATATTTTCCTGGGAATGATTAATCCAGGCTTTCTCTTTTCAAAGGGAATTTGAGACTTAATAACTTCTGGCTAATTTTAGCAAATAAAAATACTTTACCTCCATTTTTTAATATTTCAAGTGAAAAGTGTTTCTTGGTTTGAGTCATCTGCTATTACTGCTTTATTCACTCCATTATTCTCTGAGGAGATGTGCATTTTATATTGAATATTATACATTAAACTGGCCAGCTTTTGTTGAGTTGAAGACAATTTTCTAAGAGAAAATAATATGTCATCTTCTATGTGAATTTCTGCTAGGAGGCAGTTGTAGGCAACTATGTTTAACATCATTGCTGTGAGCCTGATTTAAACTGCTCTTACACTTCAGAATGAACACAGCAGTTCTTTGGCATATAAACTTTATTTTTACTACTCTTATTTTCCTGAAAATTAAAAAATGCAAAGCAACTCCCTCTCCTTTCTTCCCTTCCTCCCTTATTCCTTTTTTCTTTTCTTTTTTTTTAAAAGATTTTATTTATTTACTTGACAGACAGAGATCACAAGTAGGCAGAGAAGCAGGCAGAGAGAGAGGAGGAAGCAGGCTCCCAGCTGAGCAGAGAACCCGATGCGGGGCTCAATCCCAGGACCCTGAGATCATGACCTGAGCGGAAGGCAGAGGCTTAACCTATTGAGCCATCCAGACACCCCCCTTATTCCTTTTTTTTCCTTCCTACACCCCCAGCTCTCCTCAGCCCTCGACCCCAGCATATAGAACAGATCTAAATATTTGTTTACATGCCCTAAGAGAATAATTCTGAATATTTTTAATGGAAATGATTAAAAGCTAAATTTCATATACATGTGTATATATAAATATAAAACTAGTTGCTTATCTATCTATGCTACTTTAATTAAAACATTATAAATTTTATAGGACATTTTAAGTTAAGGCAGGCCTTAGAAGAAAGACTTCCATTAAAAAAAAAAAAAGGCACAAATAAACTAAATGCTCAAAGTAAAAGTGAAGAATACTAAAATCAAAAGAAATAATAGTCTGGGGAGAGAGATGGTGAGGGAAATCTGAGACCAGAAGCAGAAGTACTAGTTTGTTAGTAAGTAGAAGTAAAGTAGATGTCAAAAAAGTACATTGCTTGTAAGTAGAACATATGCATTATAGCTTTAAGAGTGAGGAAATGGTATACTATAATATTTGAAAGAAATTCTTGATGACTGGTATGAAGAGCTTTCATAAGAGTGACATCAATTAAGCTAAAGAGAGGGAGTTATTACTTGAATAAGACAGAATTTTAAAATCCAAAGAAAGACTTTGGTCTTTATTTTGAAGGCAATAGAAAATAATCTATAGGATTTTAGTTAGTGGTTGACGTGGCCAGATATATACAAAATAAAATCACAATATCAAAAATAGGGAGGTAAAATGAGGAGGTGGGAGTGCATGTAGCTAGCTATTTCATTAAGAGACTATCATCGATCTGTTCATGATATATTCCCACAGTATTTATGGCATTAAGAGAGCACTGTGATTTGGACTTGTGGGATGTCTGTAGAGATGAAGAGAGCCGATAGACATGAAAAAAGATATCAGCTTTTACATGGGGCTTGGGAGTTTTTCCTTGTGTTGTAGAAACAATGGCACAGTCTCTCAGTGGTATGTTAGAACTGATATGTGGAGATGCTAAGCTACAAAGGAAAAGCCCAAAACTTTTGGGAGAATACTTGCTGGAAAATTACTTCCTGAAATCTAGCAATGGAACAGGGCCATCTGGCATAATGAGTGACATACAGAATAATGAATAGCTTGATATTATCAAATAGAATGAGAGACGCTATGAGACCTTGGGAAGGTAAACTAATTTAGAGGTATAAAACAACTTCGTGTGAAAATTCAGTGAGATAGTATATGTAGAATGTGGTGATGGATGGAACTTCAGTTACTACAACTTCCTTGGTTCCTTTTGATGCTACTAAATCAACAAACCACTTCACGTTGAAGTAACATTTTGTGTTAGTAACCTTGTTCTTAATTGCATTTCTTTTGCATTGTTCAAAAGACAAATACATATGTATTTGTATGTATTTCATGTGTATTTCATGTGCATATGTATTTCAACATCAATAAATAATGCCTGACATTGCAATAAAGAAAAAAAATAAGATATTTTGGAGAGGGATTGAATATACGGGAGGTGAGGATTTGAAAAAGAATAAGAACAATGTCCAGATACCCAGGCATATCTTACATGTGTACATTATTTTCTGACATAAGAAATAGATGAAGACAAGCAGTTTATTGGAGAATACTATGGCAGGTGAAATTTTGGGCTATGAGAGCGATTCAAATGAACATATAGAAAAGAGGGTCTGGGCTGGATTCTGATTTTGTTCATTCACCTGTTACTGAAGTCACGAGAATGGAGAAGATGGCCCAAGGAGGCAGTGGTATATGTTAGAACAGATGTCTTAGAACAGAAATCTGAGATGCAGCAACATATAGTGATCTTCTTGGCAAGGCGAATCCCGATGACTCCAGATGATGCGATGGAGGAACTGGTGATGAGGGGGAATGGGACTGAACATGCAAGGGCAGGGAGTATGTTTGTAGGAGGGTCTGGTCCACAAGGTTTGCTCAAGCTGAAAGGCAAAGTACAATGAGAGGCAAGTGGCTTTGGCTTCAAGTTCTGAAAACTTATTTTTTTGAATCTTCATATATTTCAGTCACATTCAGATTTCTATGTTCACAGCAAAAGACCTTGATTTTGGAAAACTTGGAAAACTTCTTTTTTTCTTAGGTTACCTGACAGCCTTGCAAGAATTATTCTTAATGGGAGCTGAAGAAATTGGTTCAACAATTTAATGAATTTCTAGATTTGGAAGAACTACCATGAGAATATTTGTACAAAGTGGTGTATGCTCTCCAAGTATTTCAAATATTTATTTATCCTTTTGAAAGTAAATAACATTTAAGGATATTGTAAATAATTTAAACATGGAAAGTCGAGCCATATGAATTATTAGTACGATAACTGTGACTTTTATTAAGCATACTGTTATTTTTTTAAAGCAACAAATGGTCAGATACATAAGCCTTTTGTGAATTTTACTTCTTTTTCTTAAACTACTCAAACATTATCTCCTTTGTAAAATATTTCCTCTATGCCATCCTCTTGATGGAGTAAATCACTATGCCCTTGTACCTACAGTGTAACTTGGGCACAGTGAGTATAAATTTTAACAACACTTTAGATGATGGTGCATATTAATGAGGTCCTGTACCTCAGGTTTTATTCCTCTGTGTCACCAGTGCCTAGTTTATGGCTTGTTACATAGTAACAGCTTAAAGTACGTTGATAAACTACTGAAATAATTTCTTGGAGAATATAGATTATAGAAATAGAGGTGATATTCTTAAATTCTTCTAGTTTAATCCCTTCATTTTCTAGGTGACAATACTGACAGCTTAAGGTATTAAATGTCTTGTTCAGAAAATTTGTTCTTATCAAAGAAGAGCTTTAATCACCATATTTTTACCTGGAAATACATGTGTAAAATTATGAACACCAGGACAATTACTGTATTTTATTTCAGAAGGCAAAATTGTCCAATACAGCATTTTTCAAGGCAGAGTAAAAAAGAATGCTAGAATATATAAACTAGGGAACGACATATATCCCCAATCAGGAAGCATACTTTTAAAGTGAATTAGATCCACACCTTATAGAGGTTTTGATCTCAGAGATGCTTGTTCTTTACAAAAATATTTGAAGTGTTTTAGAAAAATATTTCACATTTCATATACAGATAGATTCTATTATATGGTCAGAATATTTTTATTTTGAGATACAAAAAGAATAATTTCATATAATAGTACTAAAAGGAGACATGATTTATTTTCGTGTTCTGTGAATAAAGTATTCATTTTCTCTAAATGCACTCCTTTTGAGTTGGAACATGGTTTCTCAGGAACCAAAATGAAGTCTCCATTTGTCACTAATAGACAATTTGCCATCTATCTGTGTGAGTGGAACAGTTTTACCTATGGGGAGAATATATAATAACGTACAGCTATTCTTTTAGAATCAAAGGGAATGTCTACATATTCTGTGAAGAGAATTTATTTACACATAATTATAAAATCTAAAGACTTCAGAAGACTTCGGGATCATTTATTCTAACCTTCTACTGGGCATTTGAATTTCCAGAATAAGATTTTCAACAAAGTTCCTTCCTTTCCTCGAAATGCTAATGGATTGCCTAATTGTTACAGAGTTTTATTATGTCTTTGAAGGGTTCAAATTATAGAAAAAGGTCTTCTAATAAGCCAATCTACTTATAATTCTTTTGTTTCTACTTCTTAAAACAATATATGGGAAAATAAAATTTCTCTTTAAAATGGCACTTCAAGGACCACAGGGTGTCTCAGTAGGTTAAGCATCTGCCTTCAGCTCAAGTCATAATCAAAGAGTCCTGGGATTGGGCCCCACATTGGGCTCTGCTCAGCAGAGAGTCTGCTTCTCCATCTGTGCCTTATCCCATTCATGCTCTCCCTCTCTCTCAAATAAATAAATAAAAACTTTTTAAAAATGACACTTCAAGTATATTTTTAAAAAGATTTATTTATTTATTTGAAAGAGAGAGTACATGCATGAGAGGGCATAAGGGGGGAGGTAAGGGGAGGAGGAGATGGAGAAATAGTCTGAAGCAGACTTCATGCTGAGCATGGAGTCTGACACTTGGCTCCATGCTGGGCTTGACACCAGCTCGCTCTCATGACCCCTGTAGATCACGACTTTTGAGCTAAAAGCAAGAGCTGGAGGCTTCATCAACTGAGCCACTCAGGTGCTGTGGCACTTCAAATATTTGAAAGTGATAATATTGCAACTTCTACATTTCTATTTCTATAAGCAGTATCTTCTCATTTTCTTCAGATATTCCTGTTATAATATACTACTAGCATGCATCAATATCTTCATCAGTATCGTTTGATATATTTTCCATTGTGTCTATATCTCTATTAAAGTCTAAAAATCCAGGGGGCCCGGCTGGCTCAGTTGTTTAAGTAACTGTCTTTGGCTCAGGTCATGAGTGCTGGAGACCCCAAATTGAGTCCCACAGCAGGTTCCCTGCTCAGGAGAGAGTCTGCCTCTCATGCTCTCTCTCATTCTCTCTCTCTCAAATAAGTAAATAAAATATTAAAAAAACAAAAAAAGAAACAGGCTGTAAATGTGGGAAGAAAAAAATGTAAATGCATTCAAAATGGGAAACTCTTAAATAAGAATAACTACATTTAAAAGAAGAAGTCTAAAAATCCAGAAGTGAATAAAGTACACTAAATGTGTTTTAACTAGCACAGAAATAGTTGTAACTCATTTGGAGTTTATTTATTTAACAACTAGTTATTGTGTACATACATGTGAGAACCAGTTTCCAGTGGTCAGGATAGCCAGTGACCCAGTCATTGTATAGCTTTGGGTTCTCTACTAACCAAGTCTTCCAGTGGTGGTTTGATGGCACTTTTATATAACCCAAGTTGTGCATATCTCTTCCCAAATTGTTATAGTCATGTTCTATTGATATTGGCCATGAAGGGAATATGTACACCATGGATATTAGTGAACACTACAAGTATTTTTTTTTTTATTTGCTTGTTTTTTGTTTTTGTTTTGGCTTGGTTATGTTTTATTTTGGAGAGCTGGTTTTTAAACATAAACAAACCACTGGTATTTTTTTGTTTGTTTGTTTGGAGCTCCTCCCTGCCCCATTTCTAGGACCCTGCTCCCGTGACTATAAGGACTTGCTCCCATGACTATAAAACATAAACTGTGACATTTATAGATACTTGAAAATAATATTTATTCTTTATTATTATGGTATAACATTTATTTAAATTTATTAACTGTCATACTGATCCTCTTAACATTTATTTATTAATCAATAGCTTTAAATTCAATTCCTTCACCTTATAAAAATGATATAAATGTATAAGCTTAACTTGAAGTTGCTTCATTGCCTTGTTCATCAAGTATAATCACCTCTGAATGTACTGACTACTCCTCATATGGAGAAAATTGAAAAGAAAATCTTTCCAATTTGCACAATCTTCATTTGTATAATCTTCAATTTGTACAATCTTCCTTTCACTTGCCATCTATGGTTTAAAGCCAAACTTACTACTAGCACCTCAGAGCACTAAAATCATGCAAATATCTTCAAGAGAACTCTCTTGCCTGGTTGAGGTAGTACCATAATACACACACATATGTAGACACCTTTGATCTTAGGAATTCAGCAAAAAATTCACCACTGTCTGAGAAGACACAGATGATATTCAGGGATTTTAACTGAGGTTATTTGACATTTTATAATACTAGATGAGCAGATAGCAACCGATTTATGCTAATAACAAAGATCTTTGTTATTAGAAAAGATAACAAAAGAGGAAAAGTAGCTCATTGAAGATCTTGGTACTAAAACTCAGTCTCAACAAGGTCCCAGGGTCCACTTGCTAGATACTCCATAAAGAGTATACTTTGAAGAATATTAACAGAGTTTATTGGATTAATTCCTGATACCTAATTATATGTGCAAATAAAATAAAGGAGAAAAATAGCTGAGTAAATGGAAAGCATTTTTTCATAAATACTTAGATACAGCAAATGCCCCTAAAATTGCTCTGGGGGTGGTATTGGCTGCTTTTGTTCTCTAATTTACTTGCTAAAATTTAAGGAAAATTATGATCTACCTGTATTATTCGGCAGACCAAACCATTAACTGAATTTATTACAGCAGCTAATTAGTGTTTGCAAAAATTGGCAAGAAGAGAAAAGGGAACTTATTTAAAGTAAACTCATGGTTTTATAAATTAAAAGCTTTAAAATTTTAGGAAGTAAACAGAATTCATAGAGGTAGAAATACAGAATGGCAAATAGGCATGACTTTTAAAATGTTTCTAATGGATTGAACTGGGGATCCTTTGGAAAGAAAGATCTACATTAAAAAAACAACACAAAACAATAACAACAACAACAACAAATGAAGCCATTCAACCCTATATTCAGAATCCCCTCCAAACTCCAAAGTCCAACCCTTGATTGGTATAATATCTAATATGCACGTCTAATGCCTTCTCCCAAATAAAATTTGGGGGAATTTTATTAACATTTATGATCCATTATTTTCATCATTGCTACTAGAGCAGATTAGTACTTATGTGTTTGAGAAACTTAGGTAGAACCTAAAGCTAACTGCTGACTCTCCCAGAGCTGGAGGCTTTGGTCCCCTAACAGTTTGCCCAGGTTTTAGCATATCTTGTAGTTTATTTTTTCAGAATTTTAGCATAGATTGATACACATGTACAGAATGTGTACATTCTGTACTCCTCTATTTATTAGGAGAATGATTTTTTTTTAAAGTTTGGGTATGTAATCCATTTTACCCCAAGTAGAGGCTACTTAGAATTCCCTCCTTAATAGCAATCTGAGTGATTCTAATTTCGCTCATGTTCTGTCTCAGAATCTACTCTGTAAATAACCATAAGAGATGTTTTCTACTCTATTATCCATTTTTGTTCTCAACATCAAATAAGTTCATTATTCAATATATCCATCCAGTTAGGATAACATTAAATTCTACTAAAACATTTAATTTTCCTAGTAGAATTTCCATACAATGTCATAAAAAAATCACACATCTCATTCATGAAACACAGATTTGTCCCAGAGAGAAATTGTGATAAATCACTTTTTTTTCTCATTGAAACTAACTTGCTTACGTGTTTTTGTGAAACTCATGCCCACTAAGTGGTAATATTATATACTATCTTATTTTCTGTATCAATCAATCAATCTCTGTGGCCAATTATCATGTTCTTTTCCACATGAACTTCTCTAGTATCTTAAATTAGAATTCTCTAAGACTATGCCAACAGTTTAATTTCTCAAGTTCTCAGAACTTTATATATGTTTCCTATATATTCCATCTTTTATTCAGTATATTGAACTTATATTAGCTTCCTTCTAAGTATTTGCATTAAAAGGGAGTCCTATAATATTCACTTTCAGTCACCAGGAACCACCATCTCTTAAAGAGTTAACAGCAGTTGTATTTGTCCGGTATGCTGGTATGCTTTCCTTAGGAGCAACACCCCTCTTCTTACCAAGTGAGGGTTATCCTCCAAATGACCAGTCAGCCACAATTTCATGAATGTTTACCTTCTCTGGGCAGGATTCGATGGTGAGAAAAGCATAAGAGCTAGCCCCCTATTACGTTTAGTTCAGGTTTATACCTGAATCTTCAGCCACAAAGAGCTACAAAACATCTTCATTCTCATATAAACCATTTTCAGAGCTTTGGGATTTGTTGTCTTTGATTAAAATACATTTTTTACCTGATGTTCTCTTAACAAAGGAGTGTTTTGAGAATATTCATGTAAATTAATGAAAACAAATAATCCGTTTGCTAAGTGAAACTCACTTTAAAGAAGAAGGCAAAGAACTTGCCCAACTTCTTATATTCAGTGTTTAGTTGCTGTGATGGCAAGGGCTTCCTCTTCTGTTCTAGAATCCTCTCTCAGGGTCTACTTCCATGTACTGCATAGTACATCTCCTAAAGTCCAAAATACAGGTAAATGTTGTTTCTTTCTGTTGGCCATCTTACATTAACTTACCTCAACATTAAATTCTGACTGACAACCTTTAAAACATCTGACTATTTTCTAATTTTTGCTTCTTTGAAAAATCTCATGTTGACTTAGTGACAAAGTAAAGCCTATTTCTGATCTTTTATCTTTTTTTTCTCTCATGGATAGGACAGGTCAACATTTTTTTAAAAAATTTTTTAGGAAAGCCATTCCCACAACCTGTTGTTTCACTAATATGAGAAGGGAGAAATATTCTCTGTGCCTTCTAGTTGAAATTATTGCCCTCCTTAGGGCTTTATATTCTTGCCTTTTCTAAAACTTGTCTATATTTATAGTCATACTTGCTGTGCATTTGATATGGTTTGTGGTAAAGAAAACTGGAAACAATGCTCGCAGATGGCCCTTATTTTCAGTTCTTTAGGATGTCTTGAAACTACCTTCTGTTGTGAAACGTACTATTATGATGTTACATGTAGAAATGACCTGGTTGATCAAAACAGACATCAATTCCATTTATGAGGCCATTCTTTTGTTCAAAGAATGTCCTCTGATAACTCTATTTGTTGCCAAATATTTTGTGCTGTATCTAGAGTCTTGGCAATGTGACTTTACAGGTCCTCTCATCAAAATATTGAGTCTATATTCCTTTATGATAAAGACTTTAAAGCCTATAAAGCTTTTATGTCTTTCTTTATGATTTGATTTGCCAACCAAATGTGGCAAAACTAAGAGTCTGCCAAACCTGAACACAGGCCTTGAGGCATTGTGACCCTCCACTCAGTCTCTTGGAAGCCCCCTGCTATGTGAACAAGTCACAGTCATCCTGCCGGAGGATGAAAAACCGTAAGAACCAGGGTAGAGTTAGCCCAGTTGTCCCAAGCAAGGCTCCAGGGATGTGAAAGAGTCCAAACAAAATGGCCAAAGCCACCTCACACACCCACAGGTAATAGCCAATATATGAGACAGCCCAGCCAAAACCAGATGTTCCCAGCTGAGCCCAACATTCTAATTTGCTGCTATATAAAAATATAGTTGATTTTTATACTGATCTTGAGTCTAACCATATTGCTAAATTCAGTTATTAATTCTACCAGTTTGTAAACTACTTTGGATGTTCTACATGATACATACAGAATAATATCAATTGTAGACAATGGCAGTTGTTGATTTTCCTTTCTAATTCACCTTTTCTTTTTATATATCTTTGTTTGCCTTAAATCATTTAGTAGACCACTAGTAAAATGTTAAATAGAGTTAGTGATGAAAGATACCTTTGTTATGTTCCTGCTTTCAAGAATAAAGTTTTAAATTGAAATTTGCTAACTTATTAATGAAATAAATCAATAGAAAATACAGAACATCAAAATCTTGAATCATGTTTCTGGAAATATCCATCTAAGTTGACACTGATCTATTAATCACTTGCCTGAAATATTTGATTAGTTATGATTCTATATCAGTCTATATTTATGTATTTTATTTATAAGATTATCACCAATAATTTGTCAAATCTTTACTAAAGTACTAATGCAGTGTGTCCACTAAATATTTCTGATCTACTCATTTAGTTACTCTCTGAAGAAAACAATATTAGTTTATTTCTTGTTTTTAGTGAATGCATGTCCATCTTAGTGAGAAATTCCTTTTATTTTTAAATGCAGGCAAAATATTCCTCTTCCATTATTACTATTGATAATAACTGTAATACAGAACACATATGATTAAAAACTATAAAATTGATACAGAAGAGTATGAAATAAAAAGTGACCATTTTTCCTGTCTTCCCAACTCAGTCACATTTTCCAGATGAAAATACTATTAATTCCTTCTAATATTCTTCAAGATAATTTACATATCATTTAATGAATGCATATATTATTTACATCGAAAATTTTGTATATTACACAGATGGTTTGACACCTTACTTTTTTCACTTAAAAATATATCTTGGAGACTTTCCCAAATAAAAGCTTAAGTGAAGTATCTTGTTCATTTTATAGATTCTTGTCAAATTAGCTCATAATTGGGAACTATAGCTCATACCTAATTTCTCCTATTAGACCAGTTTCTTTCTTTCTCCCTTCCTTCCTTCCTCCCTCCCTACCCCCCTCTTTCTCCTTTCATTTCCTTTCCTTTCCTTCCCTCCTTCTTTCTTTTCCTTTCTTCCTTCCTCCCTCCCTTCTTTTCTCTCTCCCTCCCCTCTTCTTTTCTTCCTTCTGTCCATCCCCCCTTCTCTCCTTCTCTCTCTTTCCTCCTTTCCTTCCCTTCCATTCCCCTTCCTTCCTTCCTCTCTCTCTTTCTTTCTTTCCTTCTTTTCTATTCTTTTCTTTTCTTTCTATTGAAATCCTGAGAAAATAGACATACTCTGTTTAATTGAAACACTATTTGAGGAAGTCAGCTATATATATTCAACTAGTAAATACTCTTAGCCCCTGCAAAAAAAATTCCACAGTTAGGGTTCCTTTTTATCAAGCAATTTTTTGTTTTGTTTTATTTATAGTAATGTAATTTATCTCTCTCTCTCTCTCTATTTTTAAATTTTTTATTTTTTTACTGCTTGGATTTTTGTGAAACTTATACCCAACATTTGGATTTTCAGATACCAATCAATTTATTATTTTTTCACCTGTGTTTTTTCCCAGTTTTATTGAGATATAATTGACATATAACATAGTATTAGTTTAAAACGAACAATATAATGATAGTAGATATGTTATATATTATATATATAGATATACATATCTAATAGATATGTTATATATTATGTATAACATATAATGTATATAATGAAATGATTACCATAAGTTTAGCTAATGTCTATCACCACATCCAGTGACAATTTTTTTCTTGTGATGAGACTAACATTCATCTCTCAGTAGTTGATACAAGAAGTAGATTAAAAAAAATATCAGTAAGACTGAAGATTTGAATAACACTATTAACTAACTTGACCTAATTGTCTTTTTTTTTTTTTTTCCCTAAGAGAGTGTTCACACAAGTTGGGTGGGGATGGGGAGCAGCAGAAGGAGAAGGAGAGACAAAATATTAACCAGACTCCACACCCAGCACAGAGTTCTATCTCAGGACTCTGAGATCATGACTTGAGCCAAAATCAAAAGTGGGACACTTAACTGACTGAGGCATCAGGCACCCCAACCTAATTGTCATTTATAGACTCCTCCATCCAACAACAGAAGCATACATATTTTTTGAAATGTACATGGAATATTCTCTAACATAGATCACATTGTGAGAAACCATATAAAAATCCTTAATAACTCTAATCTCAGTCATGAAAAATTGGGAAGGGAGGGAGGTAAAATTGCTTTAAGATCCTTTCAATATGGAAATAATGATTATGGAAATGAAGATTTAATGGTTTGAATATTCATGTTTTCTTTTACCAGCTGTATGCCAACAAAGAGTTTATTTAACTGTATAACAACACAACCATGGCTTCTGGATCTCTATAGTAGTAGTGATAATGTGATAATACCTGTCTTATTAGGTTGACTTAAAGATTAAATGAAATCACTTTATTGAAGTTCCCTGTTACATAAGTATTATATATATTTTAACATATAAAAAATTTGTTTCTGGACATCAGAAATCTAAATCTTTCTTGTGAGACTACTTTCATTATCTTTCCTCTTCTGTTGTTGCCAATCATATTTTTTACAAAAGTCCAAAACTCTTTTCATGAAAAATATCTGGAAAAATTAAGAGCATAAGATGCTTTGGTTTCAAAACTCAAAATCTTTCAACCAATATTCTCTTAATATAAAGTTATTTACCAAGATTTTTCACTGAAATAGTCTTACTAAAGTCAATGAAGTTTACACTGGTTTTTAACTATCAGAGCTATTATAATTATTACATATATATATATATATATATATACACACACATATATATATATTTAAAGTTAGCCATGATTTTTATTTCAAAAGAAATTAGTTACATCTAACTACAAAGGCAGAGGATTGGCTAAATCATTTTTATTCATTCATAATATGAAGACATCAAACTCATTTTTCTGGAAAATTAATGACAGAAAGATATTTAGATTATGGTAAAAATTTTAGATTATAGAACAATATGTAGAGTATAACTCATGTACATGTGAGAAAAAATCTTGGAAGCATGTATATTGAAATGTTAATCATGAAATAAATGATTATTTTTATAATTTTTGTACTTTTGGCATATTTTGAAATAAATGTACATTATTTTTGCAATAAGAAAAATGTGACAAAGATTTTTTTTTTAATTATCAGAAAAATTTTGTAGATTGGATAAAGGATGTGTGCATTTATAATAGTGAGTCAGAAAACATGTAATTAGTTCAATCAGGTGCCTTATTTTCCCCATATGAACTGAAGTTTGGTTTACTTAAATTGATCAGCAGTTTGTTCTGGTGTTAGTTGGCACTCTAAGAGATGCTTTTGAAATTGTGCCTACTGAAATGGTTTGCTTTATTTTTAAAAGTAATTTTTCCAAGTTCATTTTTTGCTACAGGTGTTGCCTTATGAATATATCATGTGTCCATTGGGCATTCAAGTAGTTAATAGACTAAATCTCTCTAATTATAGAGGAAATCAAGAGGTGTTGACAGCTCTGCTATTTGGGGGGAGTGACAACCCTGGGTGCCTGCCACACTCTGACATTCAAGCTACACTTCTTAGATCAGAAACTCTCTGTAAAAATAATTGCTCTGGAAGTGGCTTACAGTGGCTCACAAAAGTTATATATATTTTGTCAGATTTGTCTAGTCAACTGTGACATCAATCCCTGCCCACCCCCTCATCTCTCCAGATTTAAGCCTAAAGAGTTAGCAACAAAATAATGTGCTACTAGGGTCCCCTCCTCTCAAGGTTAGTGTGGAGTTGTGAAGGGCATGACACTGGGAAACATGGGGCATGAGTCCTAGCCAAATTCTAATTTCCAGCACTATTGGTGTAGCTTCATTGGAATTTACTTTCTTGTCAAAAAATTCAACTGCATTTTTGCCAACCTCCATTTGTACTACCTGATTTTTCCTTTTCTTGTTACATTTCAACTTAATGTTACTTGAGCTATTGGTTTTACTCATTTTCTTTATTTCTTTCATGCATCATGTGAATGCATCACCATATTTCTTTAACTCCCCATATACAAGAAGTGTATACATTACTAACTGTCAGGATCACAGCCACAATGACAGTAATAACACAAGCTATCATAAATTGTTCAGAAAATTTTGTACTTTTCCATAAGGATAATACATGTTTGAATTGTTTGTGAATCTCTTTATCTCACAATGACTTTTCAAAATGGAACCCTTTCCTTAGATATATAGTAAATTTCAGCATTGGACCCAAGTTGGATCTCCACTAACTCCTATCTATGCTTGATCTATGCCTTATATATTTGCTTCACATCTCTTTTTTGGATGTACATTGTTCCTTGTCCCTGGGATCAGTGATGTTTTGGGCAGTAGGATGTTAGCAGACCTGATGTAAGGAGAGTGTTAAAAAGGGTTTATGTGTTTGGGTTTTATCTCTCATGTTCTTGTACCATGACAGTGAGAATGACACTCTTAGGTTATCTGCTGGTTTCAGAAGGATATGAGACCATAAACTAGAGATATCCTAGACTAGAGTGAATGGGTTTACCCACTGACCTAGAATAAGTCTGGTTGAGATCAGCCAACTTCCAACTGATACTGAGATTTATGAGATATAAACACATATTGTAGTATGCCTTTGATGTTTTCTAGTTTTTTGCTATGTGCTAGTTTTGTGGTGAAAGAAAAATGACTCAAGATCGTTCCAAAATCATCAGCCAAATTAGTGATAGATAGCTGCAGAAAGATTGATTATCTCAGAGATATTTTCATCAGGTAAGTCATTATCAATTGAGAAAGTATTATTCACATACATAAATCTCATGATAAACTTTTGATTTAGTCCATAATACTAGATTTATTTTTTATTTATTTTTTATTTAAGATTTTATTTATTTATTTGACAGAGAGAGATCACAAGTAGGCAGAGAGGCAGGCAGAGAGAGAGGAAGAAGCAGGCTCCCTGCTGAGCAGAGAGCCCAATGTGGGACTCGATCCCAGGACCCTGAGATCATGACCTGAGCCGAAGGCAGCAGCTTAACCCACTGAGCCACCCAGGCGCCCCCATAATGCTAGATTTAAATCTGTGCTACACAATGTGTTAATGCCAAGTTATTTTTATTTTCTTCTATTTGTTTCCCACTTTTGTCACTACTTTAAAATATATTTTTCAATCTTTAAAATATTTTAAGATGAAGTCATAATTCTAAAAAAATCTTTAGGGACTTTTTTATTGTTAAAGTTTGAACTAAGTCACTTTTAACTTCATTAACTGATGTTGGGGTTCATTTTGAATGATTGCATATAATAATGCTCAGATCAAATGCAAATTTAATGAAGACTTTCTCAATGTCTCACAGCAAAAATTCCCCTTTTCTGTGTTTCCATTTCACATTTTTCTAGTGTAGTACTTAACATAATTATAGGTAGGTAGGTAGAGAGATTGATTTTTTTTTAATGTGTCTATCTCTTTTGAGGGTATTGATTATATTTTTCTTATTCGAGGCTTGCAAAGGTGTCAACAAATATTTAGTTTCTATTTCATCAGATAGGACTGTGATAATTAATTTTATGGGTCAACTTAGCTGGCTTATGGAGTGTCCAAACATTCTCAATGTTTGAGAACAATTCTCAAACATTCTCAATGATTCTGTGAGTGGTTTTAGATGAGATTAACATTTGAATAGGTAGATTGTGTAAAGCATACTGACCTTTGATATATTTATGTCCCTATCCTCAGAGCTTCTATTGGTCACCTCAGCCTTCAAACAAAATGGTATTATATATTCATTTTTAAATCAGTCATAATATCACTTTATTTCCTATTTGTAAAAAATGATTATGAAATATTTCTATCCTTCCCTCTCTTTCCTCTCTACTTTTAATATCTCACATCTTTTGTTTGCAGGGTTAGTTTCATATTCTCAAAGTGGATAGTTTACATTTTGTTATATAACCATATATTTTTTTTCCCATACATTGAATGATAATCCTAGAGTCCAGTTCTTATGGGTTCTCTTCTTGACTTTCAACCAATTGCTGTTGCAGTATTTTCATTTTCTTCATAGACACTACCATACTTGTGAATGTTTGAATATATTTTTGCCCCAATTAGTTTCCTCCAACTTCCTCCTGAAGCATCTGTCATCTCGCTGTAATTTGGTATAATTATTTTATAGGTTTGCTGATCTTAGATCCTGGAATTTTCCAACATTGTGGTCATTGGTTATACCTACGCTTTTCTTGATACTATACCTGTTCTTCAATTATTTGGACAAAATAAATCTTTAAATAATTTGTAACAAAGTGTGCAGCAGAAATAGTGTTTCTGAATATTTGAAATTTCTTCATTCCTGAAATGTTTTTATTCTTCACTTCCATTTGAGTACTATTTTAGCTGGATATAAAATTTTTGTCCTCAGAAATTGGAAGATCTAGTTTTTATTCTATCATAGAATTTTGTTAATGAGAATTAAGATGCTAGACAGATTATTTCTTTTTGTAAGAAATTTGCATACTCACCTCTGCTCCCTCTTAAACTCACACTAATTTTATTTATGGTGCTATGGAACAGTGCTAACCCACATGATAGACACTAGACATTTGTTGTGCAAGTCAGACATACCTAGTGCAACTGAAGAATGTATTCAGCGTTCAGCAAGTCAGTGACTTTAATTGCTAATTTCATCACTTTATTTCCTCTGATTCATTAGGTACCACTGCTCCACTTGGATTTATATCACCTAGAATTTTTTTTTCTTTTATTGCTGTAAATTGGCATTTTTTATTAGCCTCTACTATAATTCTATTGTAATATAAGTGGAGATAAGTGAATGTGCTCAACCCTCATGCCTGTCTCTACTTTATTATCATGTCTTTAAAAAATGAGTTTTCTTTAGTTTACTCAAATTAATAAGAATAAAAAAGGCATAAATTTCAATTGTTCTGGTCATCGGGGTCAGAAAATCAGATTGAAGTATAATAATTCATTGCCTATTATTTCTATTTACTTTTCCAGTTGTTTATGGTATATTCAACTTTTCAAAGTAATGTTATTTTTTTATTATGTCTTTAAAATATTAACCAAATTATAAATTTGAAGACATTTTTGAATAATGACTATGTTTTCTGTTCTATCAGCAGCAGCATTATAAATATTATACATGACACAAACTACACCAAGCCCCTCTTTATGTATTCCTAGTGGGTACCATATCCATCCATCTATTAGTTTTACTTTAATATTTTATGAAATTATTCATTAACTGTGTCATTAAACAATTAAATTTAAATTAGAGGACTTTATAACAATAACAAAAAGATTAGTTACAAGGAATAACAAAATTCCTATTTTTTATAATTTAGTGGGGCAACTTAAAAATGAAATCTGAAATCTGTTCAATTTTAATTCTTTTAAAATAGCAAAAGGTTTGTGCCCAGAAAATTCAATCATATCATATTTGTATAGAGACAAATATCAATTTATTTGGATTATGCAAAGGAAAGCATTCCTTACTTAGCAGCAGTTAACTAAAATTTCACCAAAGGAACTAAAAACTAATAATCTTCCAAAAGAGTTAAGATTTCTTTTATCAGATATACATTCTCAAAACAAAGTTAACTGAAATTTAAATGTATGCTATCATTGTTTGTTAAAACCATAAAATTACCTGATCATGCAGTCATTAGCAGCTTTGAGTAGTTTGCTCTGAATTAATTCTACTCTGTTGGGAGATAATCACAGAAGTTTCTAACTTGTAATGTATACTGAGACAGAAAATGTTATAAGGCATACTACTTTAAATTGTACTATGATCAGCATAAACTAATAGAATGCAGAGGCTACACTTTCTTTCAAATATCAGGTCACTATTGTCTTGAGTTAGAAACAGTTGGTTTAAACTTTGATATCAAATATCAGCCCTGTGCACTGGGAATCTGTTGTTTCACCTCAAAAGTTTATCTTGGGTGCTCGCTTCGGCAGCACATATACTAAAATTGGAATGATACAGAGAAGATTAGCATGGCCCCTGCACAAGGATTACATGCAAATTCGTGAAACATTCCATATTTTTGGGAATCCTCTTACACTGTTGGTGGAAATGCAAGTTGGTGCAGCTACTGTGGAGAACAGTGTGGAGATTCCTCAAGAAATTAAAAATAGAACTTCCTTATGGCCCTGCCATTGCACTACTGGGTATTTACCCCAAAGATATAGATGTAGTGAAAAGAAGGGCCATCTGTAACCCAATGTTTATAGCAGCAATGGCCATGGTTGCCAAACTGTGTGAAGAACCAAGATGCCCTTCAATGGACAAATGGATAAGGAAGATGTGGTCCATATACACTATGGAGTATTATGCCTCCATCAGAAAGGATGAATACCCAACTTTTGTAGCAACATGGATAGGACTGGAAGAGATTATGCTGAGTGAAATAAATCAAGCAGAGAGAGTCAATTATCATATGGTTTCACTTATTTGTGAAGCATAACAAATAGCATGGAGGACAAGGGGAGATGGAGAGGAGAAGGGAGTTGAGGGAAATTGGAAGGGGAAGTGAATCATGAGAGACTATGGACTCTGAAAAACAGTCTGAGGGTTTTGAAGGGGTAGGGGGAGGGAGGTTGGGGGATCCAAGTGGTGGGTATTGGGGAGGGCATGGATTGTATGGAGCACTGGATGTGGTGCAAAAATAATGAATAAAAAATAAAATTAAAAAATTAAAAAATTAAAAAAATAAAAATTAAAAAAAATTTTAAAAAGCACATGTATATTGGGAAAAAAAAACAGTTTATCTTGGTAGAGCAAATGCATCCATTAAAAAGGAGGTTTGACCCTGTAGTTCCAACTCTGAATCTTTTTGTTCTTTTACTAACAGTAATTTTTGTAATGGTCTTCTACTGAAATATTGTTCTCCGTTATTTGTTTACATTTTCAAATGTGTTGCCATTTTCATTGTCGTGTCAAATGAAGAAGTTGTATAAAATTTCATTTGCAACATGGGTTCTTTTTTTAATAAATATTTCTAATTCTTTTCTTTCTTTTTTCTTTGAATAGGAATACATAGGAGTACAGTTTTCTGTTTCTTCTTTCCTTTATTAGTTCACTGGTTGGGTTATATTTTAAGTATAACTTTAGAACAGTGCAGTGATGGACCTCATAGACCATCACTACAGAAGCAATAAACTGATAAGCTACCAACTTTCATCTTCATTAATAGAATCTAAAATGTGTCAGGAGTAGTATTGTATCCTGCTAAAACTATTCCATGATACCAGCTGAAGGAAAAGGTTGTCCTGGGCATAATACTCTCCAGTAAAATGTAAAGCAATCCTTCCAGGAAGTTTCAGAAGAATATTTGTTGGCTGGTACTTTTGTTTTTGACATTTGCACTATTTAGGTTTAGAAGCCATTCCTTCAAGTGTTCCCATTGGTCTATCCACTATACGGACAGTATGTTGGACTAAAATAGCTCTGAATCAGATATTAACTTTGAAAATATTTTAATTTTTTCTATAACTCAAGTTTTTAAAATAACTGGGCTATCATAGTAGATTTTTAAAAATAGTTTTCCATAGTTAAACATGATTATAATTTCAAAAGTCAAAATAATTAGTAGTTTTTTAAAATTATCTTTTAATACCTCCCCACTAATTCAGGAATGAGAAACCAAAGCATCTCCATTCTGATTGAAAATAGTATGTGTACATATAAGAATCTATAAATTAAAAAAAAAAATCCACAAATATCATGTGATTCAGGAATAAATGTATTCAAAGATATAAAATATCCTCCCTATCTTGAGTTTGCTAATTTCGAATGAAATCAAAGCTTTGACCATTGTATCATTCAGTGCCTCCTAAATAAGAAATTGTATGATAAACTCCTCTTAAAATTTAGCATGTTTAGTATACTTTAAAACAATAATAAAATTATATAATTTTATGTTACTTGCTTATTCTTGTGAAGGAAGAATTTTAATTTTTAGGTACTCAATGCTATTAAATTTCATGACATGGACTTATAGGGAATATATTTTGTTTCTGAACAGTTTGGGCTTTCTGAGAAAACTCTTGCTGAAGCTTGGGACCTAGTCTAAAAGAGCAAGTCTTAGAAGTTAATTTACAACAGTGAGAACCTGGGAGAGATTGACTCAACTCTGAAAGTGTACGTTTACTTTTCAAAGTGCTGAGAACTGGGACTGGGAGATATCCCAGGGTTGCAAAGCAGGAGACAATGTTCTTATTTTTCACGAGGAGAGATTTATTTACATTACAAAAGATGATATAAATCAGAACCTTTCCAAGAAACATATGGTTTTCTTCCTCCTTCAAGGAGGGGAGAAGGACAGTGTGTACTAAGTACCCAGGTTGATTTTGCTTGTGTTTTTGCCTACAGCACAATCCCCATTACGTACAGGTGACATCTGTTTTTATTACATTGCCATGGGGCAAAAATTAGGGCAAAAGGGAGTCAGGGCAGCCACTATTAAGTAAATAATAATAATTAAGCTATCTCTTCTCCAGAAACCTCATGTATGCATTCAGATTATTATTAATAAATATAAAAAAATGCAAACATACCACATGCCTTTGATTTGAAAATGCCTTTTCTATTTCAAAGTTATGAGATTTTGTCTATGGTTTCATAGGTTTTAAACTTTTGAATTTCTCATTAATTTATAGTTCTTCTTGGTATATGGTGTGAGTTAAATATGTAACTATATATATATATATATATATATATATATATACATATATATATATATATATATATATATATATTTATATACATATATATATACACACAGGGCTACCAGGTTGGCCCAACATGGTTTGTTAAAGTGGCTATCCATACTTCTTTGTTTTGTTTGTTTTGTCTTTTAATTGTTTTATAAAAATGAGTTATTTCTGGCACCAAGGCATCTGGAGCACATCCAGTGAATATCCTAGAGGTTCCAAGCCAAAGTTCAGTCTCTCAATTTCCTCCCTCTCTCCTTTTCTTTCTTTTACCCTTAATTCCTTTGTATTATGTTTTTTATCCCTTTTATTTTACCAGTTTATTGGTCCATTTTGTCATTCTTTCCCATTTTTCTTTCCTATGCTTGATTTTTTCTTCTCTCTTTCAAGTCCTCTTGAATGACTTATCAAAATTCCGTTTGTAATGTATTTAGGGGCATTTTAGCTGTACTTATTGGTGTTACAGTATGCATCCTTAAATTTTCAGTCAACCTGGAGTTAATACTCTATGATTTTCTATAGTCTTCTTATAATGTATCTATGCATGGATTAGAAATGGTTTGAAAGTGGTGTTGCAACATGGGGGCTTAAGTGGGTACGAAAAGAATAAATGAAAGAAGATGGGATTGGGAGGGAGACAAACCATAAGTGACTCTTAATCTCACAAAAGAAACTGAGGGTTGCTGGGGGGAGGGGGTTTGGGAGAAGGGGGTGGGATTATGGACATTGGGGAGGGTATGTGCTTTGGTGAGTGCTGTGAAGTGTGTAAACCTGGTGATTCACAGACCTGTACCCCTGGGGATAAAAATATATGTTTATAAAAAATAAAAAAATTATATTAAAAAAAAAAGTTCACTTGGGAAAAAAAAAAGATTGAAACTTCTTCCCTGCATCTTGAAAAATTAACATATGTATCAATTAATAATGTAGTCAATATATTAAATATGAAAAATGTGAGGAAAAAAAAAAGAAATGGTTTGAAAGTGTATTTCCTGAATTTCACAGAGCATTTTGTATATTTGACTTGGTAAATTTTATCTATTACTTCTACTCTCTGTTTATGGAATTCCAATTTTTATATTAGATCATTGAGCTATTTTCCATGTGTCTTTTACACTCTTTCTGAATTCCCAGTCTTCTTTTTCTCTGTGCTTCAACTGGAATTTTTTGTTAAGTTGATCTTCCATTTATTTAATCCTACTTTTTTGGCTAATGTTTACTGTATTATTGATGTATCTTAATTATATTTATGGTATTTTATCCTATTGTAGAATTTCTATTTAACTCTTTTATAACCTGAAGTTGCCAGAATATTATTCTTGAACTAATTATGATTATATACATTCCCTGTCTAATATCTCTAATTTCTAGATCACCTAAGAGTCTTCTTAGAAATTTCTATATTCTGGGATGCCTGGATGACTCAGTGGGTTAAGCATCTGTCTTTGGCTCAGGTCCTGATCTTAGAGTCCTGGGATTGAGCCCCACATCAGGTTTCCTGCTCAGTGGGAGCCTGCTTTTCTCTCTTCCTCTGCCACTCCCCCGATTATGCTCTCTCTGTCAAATAAACATAATTTTTAATAAAATTTCCGTATTTTAAAATTTTAAATAGAAACTTTGTGTTTTAGAACACTTTCAGATTTACAGAAAAATTACATAGTATAGATAATTCTCATATACCCTATAGCCAATTTCTATTATTATCTTATATAAATATCATTCATTTATTAAACTTAATGAACCAACATTAACACATTATTACTGACTAAAGTCTATGTTTTATTTGGATTTCCTTAGTTTTTACCAAATGTCCCTTTTGTGTTACACTATGATTATGCTCTAGTCACTGGTGACTCTGGATTCACCTGTCCTTTCCAATTTGGAAATGGTTGTGTGTACTCCACCCCCTCAAGCTCTCTAATAGGTCAAGAACATAAATATTTTCAGTTTTGCTTCAGCTTCGGCTCATGTGAGTATGGGAGTAATGACTTTTAAACTGTTTTTATTTTGGTGCCAAAGCTAGAATTCCCATCTCTTTTAGTAGGAATGGTGTGTTGACTTGTAGGTCTTTTTATGTTGTTTTGTTGCTTTTGATTTATTTGATTTGCTTCATTTGTTCTTCTTCCTTGAAATGTCTATGATCTATTGAGTGCCAGATATTTAAAAACAAAAAAACAAAAAACAACAACTGACAAGGCTCTATGTTATGTTATCTTTCTCTTAAGAGAATTTATGTTTTTAAATAATTGTATAATAATTACATAATTACTGCATTTTGTTTTGTGTGGATCACTCCTTGGATATGCATTGTCTGCAAATACCTTTATTATAAGCTGAATTGTGTTCCCCAGATTTATATGTTGAAGTCCCAAACCCCAGTACCTCAGAATGTAACCTTATTTGTAGATGAAGTCCTTAAAGAGGTGATTAAATTAAAGTGAGACCCTTAGGGTAGGGCTCTAACCCAATATGACTGGTATACTTTTAAGAGAGATTGGCACCAGGGATGTGCATACCAGAGGGGTGACTGTGAAGAGACAGCAAAAAGACAGCCTTTCAAAAGCTAAAGAGAGAGGGGGCACCTCAGTGACTCAGTAGCTCCAGTGGCTGATTTTTTATTTTGTCTCAGGTCATGATCTCAGGATTGTGAGATTGAGCCCTCAGGGGCTCTGCGTTGAGCATGAAACCTGCTTAAGATTCTCTCTCTCTCCCATACCCCTTGATTCCCTCTTCCCTCTTCGTCTCTCTTCTACTTCTAAGGGGGAAAAAACCAAAACCAACCAAACAAACAAAAAAACAACCGAGCTAAAGAGAGAGGCCCTAGAGGAATCCAACTATACTGGCACTTTGATCTTCCAGAACAGAACTGTGAGAAAATAAATTTCTGTTGTTCAAACCACCTGGTGTGGTATTTTGTTATGGCAGATTTAGCAAACGAATTCATGCTTTATGAGCAAATCTGAAACAGAATTTTAGTCTTATATTTATGGAGTTCTCTCTTTCCTCTTGCCTCTTATATCTCAGTCTGTTTGTAGTCTCAAAGTATGTCTTCACTATCATTGACTTGGTAAAATTGCAACAAGACCCAGATATCCCTTTTTTTAATCCTCTACTTTCCCTGTTATGATTTGGAAAATCATTCAAAGAAAAAGCTGAAGGGACTCTGGAGATCAGCTTGGTATGACCTCCTCCTCTCAAGCATTTTCATCCTTTAAATGCCTTGTGCATTTTTCTAGGTTTTGTAATTGATCTTGGTGGGACGGTTAGTCTTGTGTAAGTCACTTTAACATGATGCTAAAATGTCCTTTTAGTTGTTTTAGGATTTAATTTTCTATTGATGGCTTTAAAAGTCAAGGCATAATAGACTATTTTGGTGCTCAATTTTTTTCCTCCTGCAAAAGTAACCATTTCCCCCTTTTTCAGTGAATGTGTACATACCTACGTCTAACTGACCACTGAACTTCTCAGGTGAATATACTTTTTTTTCAAATTTCATATGCCTTCAGAAGTTTTCCTTCCATACATAAGTTGAACTCAGACTGATCACAAAAGTGCTGAAGATTTGTTTCTGTCTCTATCATAAGATATAAATAGATCAATAGATCAATTTCTTTCTGTGTATCTTTAATGAGAGGAGTACACCAGTTTCTGATTTGGTGACTTAAATATTTACTTTAATAAAATAAAAAATTAAGAAGGGTAATCTTTTGTGGTATCTTCTAGAAGTCCACTACTTCATGATAAATACTAAACTATAGCTAGCTTTTATCCTCTTGTTGATTTAGGGTTTGTTAGGTTTTACTGGACAATTGTACAGTTCAGTTATACATAATAGACTTGTGTATGTTTGTATCATATCCTTTCCATTATCCACAACTGTAAATATGATAAATATTATTTCAAACCACACCATTTATGGATATTTTGTTGAGCTTACTATATATATATTTTTGCTACCCAAAGATAATTTGAAACTAAGAGAAGAAAAAAAAGCAATGAAAGTGTCACTGAGAATTTCAAATTTAAGATCTCACCTTTCTTTAAAGCATAGGCAATCTATAGGGGGTGTTTCTATATTTAGAGCTACACTGTCCAATCTGTTTCAAATTCGTACAAAATAATGATATTGGTAGCAACAACTTCATGCTTTATGGCGCCTGTGGAAAAAAAGTAAAGCACACTCTAACCTCTTCCATAATATGTTGAGATCTATAAGCTTTCTTCAAAGGAATTCTTTGTCCTCATATGGAAAGGGTTAGAGAAAGGAAGAAGGGAAGAAAGAACCCATTCCTTTTAATACAGAGTCTGTGAAAGTGGTTCAATGAAGCAGAAAGCTTCATTGCAAGTCTGTGGTACAAGTCCTGTAACAGGCAACAAAGACAAAGTGAATTTCAAAGGTCTTTTCAAAAAAGTAGATTAAAGAACAAAACAAAACAAAACCAGTAACACTGAAGGACCAGGTCAAATCAAGGTTTATACCCGTGAAAAATAACGAATATGGAGATGTGAAAAAAAAAAAAAAAACTCCTGTGCTAAATTAGTTTTATTAAATAGACTTCCTTTTGTCATGATATTATCCCCCAAACTATTTTTTCCAAATGTGTGTATTTCCAAATATTTATATTCCAAAGTAAAAAAAGCCTAATGCTCAACTTAGACAAAATCATCTTAAAAAAAGAAAAAAATAAAGAAAAACAAGCAACTCCCCCCACCAAAAGAAAACCTAAAGACCCAGGATACTAATATACCCTGCAATTTTGTGAATTTGTGTGCGTGCGTGCGTGTGTGTGTGTGTGTGTTTGTGCATGCATGTATGTGTGTTTGTGGATACACGTGCATGATTTTTGTGTGTTTTATTATGTTTATACATATCAGAAACATTATATATATATTATAGTATATATATACACATATATGTTCGGCCTATAGTGTCTTGGCCCATGTCATATCAGTTTTAACATTAATTATCAATGCATAAAATTCACGAAAATTCACATTTAGAAATCCATATCCAGGCTAGCTATCTAATAGGAAAATCATTTGCTGAAACTCAGCTCTCTTTAGACCAAGTGTGCATTCTCCTCTGCCGTGGTTCTCTCTTCCTTTAATGTCTCCCAAATGCAGGAGGTCAGCTAGCATTTGTGATAGAGTTTCCATTACTTACTTATACATTGAAGAGGAAGTTTTTAACTCCTGTTTCTATTAAAAATGAAAAAAATCAAAAGACCAGGGGTCCATGCGTTTCAGTTCAATCATTGCTCTTAGTGAAGGTGAAAACTGTTTATGCGTTTTTACGCATTCAGTGTGTGTAATTGTGAAAAAAAAAAAAGTTAAAATATAAACCATACTTAGATATAGGCCAGAATTCAGAAAAACCAAATGACTAAAAAACAGAAATAAATGAACTAAACAAAAATCAAACTGGAATTGCCGCATGGTTCATATCTAATTCTGTAGCATACTTTAGCCCTTCTCTGCAGCCACCAGTATCTAAACGTTTTTAAATTTGGAGAACTTGAAAGATCATCGTAATTGTCATATAGAATTGATAGGTGATAAATGCTATCACATCGGTCAGTTTGAAATCCATTAGACTGAGTTTTTAGAGAAAGTTACTGGTCAAGAACAACAGGAGATTTTATTCTTAAATGGAATATTTAATATGAGATAGTGGGATATTTCTATTTTTCTCCTCTGACCTTTGTTTACTGATATTATACATTTTGCTTATACAATGTTATAAATACCATATTACATTATAATTATCATTTAAAAGGCCAGTCATCTCTTTTAAAGACTTAAGTAGTAAGAAAAACAATTACATGTTCTATGTATACTACTCTTCATTCCTTTGTGGGGTCCATTTTTCTATCTGGCATAAAAATTGCTTCAGCTTCTCTGTGTCTGAATGCATATGAATTGTTCTGTCTTTTGCATGTCTAAAAATATCTTAATTTTGTCTTTGTATTTGAAAGAGATTTCTTTTGTTTTCTTTCAGTACTTTATGGAATTTGCTTAACTGTCTACCCACTTGAATTGTTTCTAATGAGCAATCTGCTGTCATCTTTATCTACAGACAATGTCTTTTTTCTTGATTACTTACAAGACTTGTTATCATTGGTTTTAAGCAATTTTATTATGAGTTTTTTCATGTTTCTGTGTTCAAATTTGATCTTGGACCTGTGAGTTTATTATTTTCCAGTTTTTTTCTCTTAAAAATTTAAAGGTACTGCTTTTATTAGTTATTAACAGACACAAGATATTTAAAAGTATTTGGTCTAAGTTTTTAAAACTTATTTGAAAATAGGGCTTCCTTTTGCTTTTCAAAAGCAATGGTTAACTTATCCTTTTGAGTCTTTCATATTTCCATGTTTAATTAAAATTATTATTATTGTTATTGTTATTATTATCATTATTTTATATTTTACTCAGTTGCACATGCTGGAATCATCCTTGTACTTCTCACAATCCAGAAGGTAAATGTCAGATTTTGGTTTCTTACATGAGTGTCATTCACAGTCTATAGCTAATTTCTCTTGTTTGTCATCTATTTAAATTGGCTCTATTGTACTAAAAAAAGTTCTTTCATTGCATGCTTAGCTTAGGCTGTGTGGAAGATTATTTTGGGAGAACCAGACATTCTCTGTAGTCAGCATAAATCTGTAAAACAATACTGCATTGCTAGTTTATTGTTTCTGTGGCTCTTCCTAATTTTCTCTCTGTACTATCTCAAGATGTAACACTAATCATATTGTATAGTACTACTTGTATAACATTATTGTGAAATGTAATCTTAAAATAGATATGGAAAGAGAAGCCCTAAGAGGAATGCTGGTAGTAGAAATATGCCTCAGAAAATAATGTTCCTTTAGTAAGAAAGAGATGGTTTCTTTCTCTTTAATCATTTAGGAACTTGTGCCCTTATAAATTTGTAGATACAGTGACAAAGAGTTATAGTCACTCCTAGATTGTTCTCAGTGTCCACTAATAGTTCTCACGACCTCTTCCCTGCTGTAGGTACTCCAAAAAAAAAAAAAAAAAAAATTTTTTTTTTTTTTCTGGAGCCTGTCATATCTTCAATTATCACAACTATTTTTCAGTGCTATTGAAAATTTACATCTCTTTGTTTTCATATTGTTTTAGTGTGAAATCAGTCACTATCTTAAGCCAAAGTGTCATAGAATAAAACTTGGCATTCTTCAGCAACATTGCACGTCTTACCTGATTAAGCTGGATGGCAAGATTTCTAAACTCCCTCAAGAACTGGCAGCAAAAAAGTATTAATATTCCCTTAAAAAAAAAAAATTCTGTCACGAAAGTTAATTCCTAGGGAAAAAAAAATCTGTAGCTTGAAAGCCAGAAATATGTTTGCGTTCTGTCCTTGAAAACTTAAATAATACTGCTTAAGTTTGTGTAAAGCAGTAATGTAAAATATTATTTGTTTAGATTCTTTATGGTAATATCATCAGTTTTGATAAAATACAAAATGACTACAGAACTTAGTTTTATCCCAAAAGATCAGCAAGAGAAATACCTACTGTTTCTCTTGGCACAGTAAGTGGTAAAGTATCTGCCAATAAAATCTTGGCAGAATCTTTAAACAGTAGAATTCTACTGAAATTCGTTTTTATATACTTTTTGTTTTGTTTCATTTAAGTAAATCGGTAACAAATATTATTATTTTATGATGATAAAAATCAAAGAACTGTTTTTCTTTTTTTGGAAGAGGAGTTTTAGTATAAGAGTTGTCCAGTGTGTCTCAATATTCCCAGTGTGACTGATAAAAATTTATTTGATCTGCATGCACAGTTTGGAGCAAACATGAATGTATGCTATTCCCTTCTTTCCCATAAGAGCATTGCTCTTTCATTCTGATGCTCACACCTACTTTCAAAACCAACACATATACCATCCATTATAAAGTTGCAGTTATGTTCCGGGGGGGCCTGGGTGGCCCAGTGGGTTAAAGCCTCTGCCTTTGGCTCAGGTCGTGGTCTCGGGGTCCTGAGATCGAGCCCCATATCAGGCTTTCTGCTCAGGAGGGAGCCTTCTTCCCCCCACCCTCTGCCTGCCTCTCTGCCTACTTGTGATCTCTGTCAAATAAACTAAAAAAAATATTTTATTTGAAAAGATTCAGTTATGTTCCAAAGACAATCACCTTTTGGTTAAACCACACATCTTATCATCATGTCATAAGTCACGGACAATGGTTTCCATGTGTGGGTTGTTACTAAGGATTTTGATGGTTTTATTCATTTTACTTATGTAGTAAGTATTTCTGACCTGCATTTCTGACCAAATTATATTAAGTCATTTAACCTATCGTGCATTCTCTTCTGAAGAAAAATAATATATAGAAAGAAAATGACCTATCGTGCATTCTCTTCTGAAGAAAAATAATATATAGAAAGAAAATGAAATGGTCCAGGTGACTACCTTTTCTAAGAAAATTGCAAACTGTACCAAAAAATATGAATATTCATTTATGAAATACAGTAGAGATATTGTCTACTAAGAAGTGTTCCTCAGTCTTTTGTTGAAATAGAAAAAGATTTTCTTATATCTTTTCCTCTATATTGTACATATGATTATCTGTGATGCTTTTTCTGCCTCTCAGCTCCCACTGGGAACGTCATATCAGCGTCTCCCCCAACACCCTTTCCTCTAATTACAGGTAAAATTCCTCTGCTTTGATAAAGACTTCTCAAGTAATAGTAAGGGTAGTTCTTACATCTTGAGGACCTATTTATAGAGTGCAAACAGCACTGTATTACATTGTTTATAAACTTACAAATAATTCTTCCATTTTGGCATTATTATTTTTATTTTTCCAGTTAGAAAACTAAGGCCTGGAACAATGAACTATCTTTCCAAAATTCATACACCATAATTTATGTTAATTTCTATTCTGGTGTTAACCTCTTCTAGCTTCTAGAACACTATTTGCTTACATGATCTAATCCACTTAATAAGCTCTGAGCTCCCTTGAATATAAAAAATATGCCTTATTCATATTTCTACCACTGTCATGCCTTATTTAGAACCTGAAATTCAGTAAATGTTTAACACATATGATGAATATTGGGGCGCCTAGGTGGCTCAGTTAAAGCCTCTGCCTTCAGCTTAGGTCATGATCCCAGGGTCCTGGGATCGAGCCCCACATCGAGTTCTCTGCTCATGAGGGAGCCTGTTTCCCCCTCTTTCTCTGCCTGCCTCTCTGCCTACTTGTGATCTCTGCCAAATAAATAAATAAAATCTTTAAAAAAAATTAACCATATGATGAATATAGATAGAATAACAAAATATTATTATAAATCTGAGGTTTTTTTAAAGTCTAAGTGACTTTGTCACTGCAAAGACATGATAAAATATTTCATACACATTATGTTAATATGTATTATTTTATTTATATGTATTATTTTATTAATATAAATATTGTCCTTGATTAGTAATGTGTAAATTTAGTTTTCTGAATTTTAGAATCAGCTAAAAAGTAAAAGAAAACAAACTCTCATTATTACTTCAGACTGAGTAAAATCCTCAAAGCATCAAGGGCTTATGCATCCAGCTGGAAGGTCAGTTAAAGCTCTGCTCTTTGAAGAAACTTGAGAAAAGCTTACGGTGTAATCCTATGAGTATGATATTGTAGTTCCCATAAAAACTGTTTGAAGAATAAAAATTTTAAGGGCTTTTTGAGAAACAAACAGTACTGAGTTGGGTGATACATATTTCTTCTGTCCTATTGAAAAATAAAACTTCACCTTAGGGAAAAACTCAAATTAACACTCTCTTACTCTTTTTGCTAGCTAGGGTCTGTCTTTACTATAATCCTAGGGTTCATGCTCAGTTCTGTCTAAATATAACTACAATGTCTTCAAGCCACAGCAAATGTACTTTTCCAATTTTCGAATAATGGTGTAAGAAAATATGTTAAGAACATAGAAACAATGTCCCATATAAATTGGCTTATTTCTAAACACACTATTCTAAACTAATTAAATGAATAAAGCCTGACTGGATATTTCATCATCTGTGTATTGTATTTTGCCACTTAAGTAGAAATAATTTTACTCTTGAATTATTTTTGTACTGGCTGTGATGTTCTCTGTTTCAATCACTTTGCTATGGGCAGTGGGAATTGTCAAAGATGCTCAATCCCTGATTTTAAGACGTAGCCAATTTTCAGGAGAAAATATGTGCAATGATTAATAGCAATGCAAGTTAGTGTATATATTCAGGGACTTTGTGTTTTGTAAGTAGTCAGGGTTTACCAAGTCCTGAGAAATATGTTAATTTTGAACATTTGTTCTGCTTGCAGGAAAGTATGTGTGTGTGTGTGTGTGTGTGTGTTTCCTTTTATAGCACAAATTATTTTTATTGTGACTCTGATGAAATCTGTAATTGCTAAAATGATGAATCACATCTATTATGGCTTTGATACAGTGAAATTTAACCTAAAATTTCTCTCTAGTTCACTGAATTATACTTGGAATATAATGTCTAGTAAACCAGACTTTCTCAAACTTCTCGTGTGTATGATAACCAACCAGGGAAATTCATAAAAAAGTATAGATTCTTAGGATTTATTCTCAAAGATTCTAATTTTTTGGCTTTGGGTCTGTATTTTAATTAGTTTCCTGGCCCATCACCCCCACGAGGGACTCTGATAGAGCTGACCAGTAAAAAGTTATTGAAAACACTACAAGATGCCATCAGGTAAAAGCAGAGTGCTGGTGTTTTTTGGTTTTGTTTTGTTTTTGCTTTTATTTATTTATTTTTTTTCTGTGACTGCATCTCCAGAACCTTGCACAATCCTTTTTCTAATAAGAAAAAGAATGTGATTACATTAGACAGCAGCTTCATTCATTAACCAGGTGTTCATTTAGTAATCGTGAACTTCCCATTGTTTATGTATGACATTCTAATGTTTGTTGTGGCAATATGGATTGAATCCTAGAAATACATCAGAGAAGAAAGCATGTCATGAGAAAATGTTAGTAGAGTGTGGTAAATGTATAGAGGCATAGGATGGAGGGGACACGGGAAAGGTCATAATTTTTCATACTGGGGTCAGATAGGTGACCTTCTGGAGTAATGGACACCTATGGTGAAACATGAAGGAGAAACTAGACTCAGTGCAGCAAGGAAAACTGGTTGAAGGTGTTCATATCAGAAAAAGGAGCAAGGACAAAAGTGAGGAGACAGCATTGTTGCTGTGGCAGAACCACAAGGAGGCAGAAGCTAGTTGGTTTTGTAGGAAGGAGAATACGGAATGAGGAGCAATATGGTGGGGAATACAACCAGAGAGAGGCCAGGCTTGATCACCACATGGTGGGACAAATGATAAACTTGAGCTAGAAGATTTCTATGTATCTCATAAGGACACACAAATTGCCCTGGAAATCGATTGTATTTGAAACAAAAGTATAGTTCTGGTGAAACTACATGTAGTAGCTGGCTTGACCAGCATTTATTTTCTTTACCTGGGGTACCTTGGGAAGGAAGAAAAGATGGCAGATGACTAGATCTCCATCACCTGACGTCAAGGTTAAAAACAAGTGATCTTGCTAGGAGGAAAACTTTATCTCTGAAATGCCATTAGCAGAATGTCTCTATTAACAATTGCCTGTAATAAAGAGAACTCGGTATCTGTGGATTCATGAGGCGCATCTCCCTGGAGAAGCTCCTGAAACTATATAACTCCGTAGGATACAAACTGGAGACATTTGCAGACTCAGACTCTCCTCCTGCCATAGCCTTCCTTGGAGACCTAATCTCTTATTCTGGGATAGAGGACACATTTCTATAGTGAGACAACAGGACCTGGGTAGCTACTCTCAATGTCCAGAATTGCCTCAACTTCATCAGAATCTATTGATTGCCTAAACGCAGGAAATTATTAGTAAAGCTTGATACTAGGCAAGATGTTTGGTTGTATTAGTCTGGTTTGACAATTCAATTATTTGCATGTCTCAAGAGCTAGGTAGCAAAATTAATGTGGAACGATATAATAAATTGTTCTTGGAAAGAAAAATAGGGACACATATTGAGAAAAATAAATATTGTATGTGCCATGCTGAAATTTTCCTGGTAATCAAGAAAGTAAGAGGGGCTAGGTAATATTCATTTTTTTTGTCATCTAAAACCATGATAAACTAGGAACACTTTTGGGGGATGGGACAAAGAAGCAAAGACAAAACTATCTTCTGTTCCTGATTACTGATCACAAATTTCATTCTCTAATTAAATAATAACTAGAAAAGCCACATAAAAAAGTATACATTAAATAGAATTTATAGCCAACTTTACCTGCAAGGAGATCTCAGGAAAGAACTTGAGAGTTGAAATAAAGGGTGGAATAACAAAGATGAAATCCTTTTTGCCCTAGGAAGCCGTTTTCTCAGAATTGCAAATAAAATTTAGGATACCAAGTTTTAATTCCTGCACACTTGTGGTATATTCTACACAACTGGTCAGCTATTACAAATAAACTACGTGGTTTATGACCCATGTCACTTCAATTATTCTACGGGATGTCCATTGCTTTATAGGCAGGATCAGTGAATTGAGATAAAATGGAGCTCATTCTGCTGGTAAAGTGTCTTCTGTAAACTAGCTTGTACACGTGGTAGTTACGGCAGCCTACTTCACTGCTTGCTTTTCTTGACACTTCCTGTGTCCAAAGGAGATAAGGTTATGTCCAAACTGGGTAAATAGAATATAGATTATGTGGAATCATTTAATAAATACAATTAAAGGGTGCCTGGGTGGCTCAGTTAGTTAAGCAACTGCTTTCAGCTCAAGTCGTGATCCTGGAGTCCCAGGATGGAGTCCTACATCAGGCTCCCTGCTCACTGGGGAGTCTGCTTCTCCCTCTGACCCTCTCCCCTCTCATACTCTCTCTCTCTCTCTCAATTAAATAAATAAAATCTTTTTAAAAATATAATTAGAGAAGAAGTAATGCTATGAATCTTCATGGCCAGAGATCTTATAACACCCCAAGATACAAGCATAATGTAGACAAAGTTTTTCAGAGGTAAGCCATGAGGTTGTTTTGTCAAGGAAGAAGAAAAGGAAAAAAAAAAAGAAATAAAGTGAAAAAGAACTAATAGAATGATACATAAATCTGGAGAGTTAAATCAAGATCTTAAAAATCAGTTCTCTGCTGCATTGAGACCTAGTGGAATTCTGTAAATACAGAGGTAATGTGAGTATCCCCATTCTTCGCAGGATGAGAGGTATTCGATTCTCCTCTGAATACAAATAGATCATAGAGAAAGGAAAGCTATGAATCAGTAAATAAAGTTAAAGAAAAAAAAATAGGGAAGAAAACAGATTTCCAAATCATTTCAGGCTCTTCCTACAAACACATGATAGCAAAGTATAACATAGAGCCTAAAGGTGCAGTGCAATTAAATAAAAGGCAAGACCTTTTAAAGTTAACCACTGATACTTTGTGCTGGAAGAGGCAGGTAATGAAACTCCATTTGTACAAAATATATCAATGTCTACACTGACATTTTTTGTTATGCTTATTTCTACACTGAGACATCTACTTGTGCAAAAAATGAATCAAGCAGAGAGCTTTCAGATATTACATGCAGCCTGGGAAACAATTCGATTTAAAAACCATTCTCATTTTAGCTATTTGCCAAAAGAATTTATGGCTCTAAGGAGACAAAATTTCTTGTTGCTGTAATATCTCCTATCAATTGAGACTAGAAAAAAACCGAGTCTTTAATCATTGGTTTTAATATAAATAAATGGACAAACACTGTAAAAATTGCATTTTAGAAATAATTGACTTATTTTTGGAAGGTAATTATTAAAAAAATGTTTGTTTTCTAGATATTTTTTTTTTGTTTTTGCACCTTAGCTAACATGACCCCTCCTCTGCTCCTTCTTTCCTTTCCCCCTTCCTTCCCTCTCTCCCTCTCTTGCTTCCTTCCTCCCCTTCTTCCCTTTCTCTCTTAAAACAACACTAACATCTCTTATTATTATAATGAAACATCTATATTTAATCCAATAATGTTTACGATGCCACCAAGAAAATTAGATTCCAGCGTATAAAGTAACATTTTTCATAGTAGCTGCAGTGAAGAACTGACAGAGACAAGAGTAACTGATTATTTTAGAGTAATGGAAGGGTCATTAATTATTTATTTCGAGGGACAGGAATTCCTTTTTCATATAGTTTTTAGAACCACATAATGATCAATATGGGAAAAAAGGAGCCTCTTGCTTCATAGTCTCATCTCATTTTAACCCAAATATAATATTACTCATGGTGTTACCCAGTTGATTATTGCTCTCCACCCCTTTTCTTATGTGTTTCAATTGAAAGTATTAATATAATATTGATTACTCAAGTTGATTCAAGGAATTTATTTTGGGGGATACCTTGATGTAATTACTAAATAAAGAAAAAAAATTTAAATATTTTGAAGATATACACACACACACATATGTATATATGTTACTACACCTGTAGTAACTTTTATATATAACCTTTACATAACTTTCATAATTATATATGTAGTAACTTTTTTATGTAGTAACATACACACACGTGTATGTGTGTATATACATATATGTATATACACACATATATGTGTATACACACATATGTATATATGTTACTACACATGTAGTAACTTTTATATATAACCTTTACATAACTTTCATAATTATATATGTAGTAACTTTTGTATGTAGTAACATACACACATGTGTATGTGTGTATATACATATATGTATATATGTATACACACATATGTACACACATATGTATATATACACATACACATATGTGTATATATGCACATGTGTGTATATACATATATGTATGTATACATATGTGTATGTGTGTGTATATATGCTACTACATACAAAAAGTTACTACATATATAATTATAAAAGTTATGTAAAGGTTATATATAAAAGTTACTACATGTGTAGTCAATTCCAAAATAAGAGCTTCCGTAGAACACTACCATTGGGTTCTTTACATATGAGTTCACTACATATGGGTTCACTACATATGGGTTCTTTAGCTGACCAAATGAAGACTTTTATTAGTGGAGATTTGTTGTAACATGTTTCTCTAACAAATAGTGTAAGGTATAGTTTTCTGCAGCTTGATCAATGGCCTTCCTTGGATCATACAAACTAAATTTTAGTGAGAGCAGAAAGAAATAGTGCTCTCACTAGTTCATGATATCAATAGCCTATGACTTTTAACACTGTTTGCTTCACAAAGTTAAGTAATTTCATCATTATTTTATTTGGATGAATGCAAGCTTTAATTCTTCATTTCCATCTCAACCTTCTAAAAACGTTTACTGAGCACTTAAATTCCAATCCTATATATCTTAACTCATGAAAACCAACAAATAATCTTGCTCTGTTAGAGTCTCTACAATATAGAAAATCAAGAAACAATTTCCTCCATGAAATTGGGATTCTAGAGATGAATGCATAAGATAAATGGGCTTGTTTTTAACTGTTTCAGCTACAATTTCCTACTAACAAAAGCCAGAAGTGAATCCCATTATTTTATATATCCTTACTATAAAATCATTTGATTCATTCTCTTTTTAAGAAAATATATGTGTCTGTGCGTATGTGTGTGTGTGTGTATGTGCGCACGCACACACGTGTGCACACAAACAGTTGATTGGTTTGAGATTTAGGTATTAGTTTTACAGAATTCAAATCCAGGGAGACTGGTTTTGCAGTTGTGGCCTTGGACAAAACACGCTGTTCCATTCCTGACTCATCTTCCCCAGTTGGAACTCCTGCATTACAGTATATATCTGACAAAATGGGGAGAAGGTTAGGGCCTGTAGAAAATGCTTAGCCCAAGCTTTTGAGAGAAGATCATTCCAGCATGCCTAGATGTTAATTTATATTGCCACAAATATTTGGCATTACCTTGTTTTTATAACTTTTATTATATAATAAATTACTCAGAATAACGTCCTTTTTAAAAACTAAGCCATAATTTAATGGACACAATACATTCAAAATATTCCCTACCCATGTTCAAGAGTTTATGGCTTAAGATTGAATAGTTCAGCTGTTTTATCTGAGTAACTATTCACAAAAGAAATCACTTAAGTAGTTCCATTCTAATTCCATGTTAAAATAAAATTTTTGAAAATTCAAATGTGATCTAGAAGTGAAGACAAATGCAATGACTGGGATTTTCTATGCAAATATTATACTCTTGACTGATGGTACAAAGTTGGGAAAGAAGTAAGAAACTTCACTAGATATAATAAAAAATACAGAATTCAACTATTTTCTTCCCTCTACATTTTGTTTCCACAGCACCTCAATTCTTTCTGTGTTATCTGTAGCTGGTTTGTGTGGGGTCACAATGACCATCATGACGGTTGAATTTTTTCAGTAAAAATTGACTTTTTATTGATTTGTTTACTATGGCCTTTTTATCTTTCTGACCAACGTGAGAAAATAATCCTTATATCTCCTCCATTTGCAATAGCCAAAAGCAGAACTCTAAAACAAACTTGACTGAGTTTATCTGAAATCTAATTACAATAACAACAATTTTTAATCCCTTAAAAAAATTGTTTCATCTTAGAAGGTAGTTAGCTTAGTGAACTCTTAGTACTTTCAAAGAGCCATGGATAGTAAAAAGCCTCCAGCTTGAGAATATCTTTCTCATGTGCTGCAGAGAATGGAGGGAGCCATCAATTAAGACAGAACAATTTAAAATAGGAATCTGGAAATTCTAAAAATTTTAAGAAAATCATCCACGTCCCTATGATTTATGGATGAGAGCATCTTCTTCATTGCAATGATAATTTAGAAATATCTAAGAAATGTATTGATAAAGAAATGATAAATTCAAGAAGAAAATGCAAATATCTTAACCCTCCAGTTCTAGAAGGACCTAGTATAAGAAGGCAAACCCAATTAGTAAGAACTAAGATTTATTTTCTTAGGCTGAACATACTTACACTTTATATTTACTGTTACACTCTGTAATCACCTGTCTATAATTAACATTCAAATACATGCACTAAGACACATGCATTATATTTTGAAACACTAATGCATGAAAAAAATATTTTTAAATGAGTTTAAGCATAGAATAAAAGCTTATGCTTATCATATATTCATAAATTGAGATTTATTTTTAGGGAGTAGGAACTGAAATTAGGGGAGAGAAAAGAAATGAAAACAAAACATTTTTAACTTGTCAAATTCTGGTATTTTGGTAAATGCCATTGTTAAATGCACATTTTGGAATTTTATCTCCTACAAATATAAGACTATATATAATAACACAATACTGTGTTGAACATAAAATATTTTAACATTTGTATTATAATTCAAAATTCTTTTTTTAAAAGATTTTTAAAATTTATTTGACAGAGAGAGAAATCACAAGTAGAGAGAGAAAGGGGGAGGAAGCAGAGAGAGAGAGGCAGAGAGAGAGAGGGGGGAGAAGCAGGCTCTCTGCAGAGAGCCTGACGTGAGGCTCCATTCCAGGACCCTGGGATCATGACCCAAGCTGAAGGCAGAGGCCTCAACCCACTGAGCCACCCAGGCACCCCTATAATTTAAAATTCTTAAAGTACTAAAAAATTCTAAAGTATTTTCTGGTGTTTTCCTCCCAAGTATCCCAAACAGTTTCTGTGGCTCTATCATTTCTCTACCTCTCTACATCTCCTCCTCCATGTTTACCCCTTCTCATTTTGAGCTGCTCAAGAATGGAACTTCGTATAAGATAATGGGGAGTTAAAATGAAAAACAAAATCTTCTCTCTCATCCTGGAAATCTTCTCCACAATGGTAGTAGAGACAACACCTTTATTGTTGAGTAAGCATTAAACCAAAATGTAATGCCCACAACCGGCAATCTCCTAAGAAACTGCAAAGACAAGAAAGAAGTTCACCCACTTTATATGGCCAAGCAGATATAGACCATTTCATGTGTGTTTTCGAGATAAACAATAACTAGCCCTCAAGTAAGAGGACTTGACATAATCACTTTTTCACATAGTGTGTCCTAACTTCACCTGTCAATTGATGTGACCATTTGTGTTAATTAATTGACTTTATCTAGAGGAAAAACAAACTGCTCCTGTCTTTGTGAAAGGAGGTATTTTTGCAACTTGGAGAGAGATGCCCACTGAAGTTGGATTCTTACTCTCCCTCAGAAACTGGGGGACAGGGGAATATCTCTCTTAAAATTTGTATTTCAAAGAGATGTTCCAAAATCATTGAGAAAGGCCAATCTAGTCCTCAAAAGGATTTATATATATTTCAAACAGAGGAGAAAGTACAAGTTTTCCAAAGTAAATGCTCAAAGGAAAAGGAGGGAATGCAGGGAAATCTCTTCCCTTATTTTCAACAGAAAGAACTAAGCCTCTTGGGTTTTTTTTTTTTTTTTTTGTTAATATTTTATTTATTCATTTGAGAGAGAGACACAGAGAAAGCAGTGGGGAAGGGCAGAGGGAGAAGCAGACTCCCCACTGAGCTGGAGTCCTGACACGGGGCTCCATGTGGGGTTTGATCCCAGGACTTAGAGATCATGGCCTGAGCCCAAAGTAGATGCTTAACCATCTGAGCCACCCAAGCACCAGAAGCCTCTTATTTTTAGTTTATCTTTTTTCTTAAAATAGAAACATAGGAACATGATGTGTTTGAATTTTTTTTTTTTTTTAATTTTTTATTTTTTTTTTTTTTTATTTTTTTTTTTTTTTAAATTTTTTATTTTTTATAAACATATATTTTTTATATACATATATTTTTATCCCCAGGTCTGTGAATCATAATTTTTTATTTTTTATAAACATATATTTTTATCCCCAGGGGTACAGGTCTGTGAATCACCAGGTTTACACACTTCACAGCACTCACTAAATCACATACCCTCCCCAATGTCCATAATCCCACCCCCTTCTCCCAAACCCCCTCCCCCCAGCAACCCTCAGTTTGTTTTGTGAGATTAAGAGTCACTTATGGTTTGTCTCCCTCCCAATCCCATCTTGTTTCATTTATTCTTCTTCTACCCACTTAAGCCTCCATGTTGCATCACCACTTCCTCATATCAGGGAGATCATATGATAGTTGTCTTTCTCTGCTTGACTTATTTCACCAGGAAGAAATAGAAAGCCTGATGTGTTTGAATTTTAAGAATATTTTCATATGATGATTTGCCATTATTTCCTTCAAAATGTAAAATGTTTCTCCTAAATGATCATACTGATTATTTTTTTAAATACTTCTCTCTTACTTATTTTGCAACAAGACAAGAAAAAGAATAAGTTAAAAGTAATTAATAAAATATAATTTCTGGTTCAAAATTTATCCGTTGCCTTATATTTTATTTCAATTTTCATAAGTTATGTTTGATTATAGGCATGTAGGAAAGTAAGCGAATATAAAAATTCAAATAAAAATCTCAGTATTACACAGTATTTCATCAGAGTCACATTAATCACAGTTCATGTTAAACCCCTAGATGCTGTAGAGTAACTTTCTGAATAATGACTATCCTTCAGGGTTATCAATTATTAAAATGGAAGTCTTTTTTAGATGAGCGGTCTATCGCATTCCTAGGTCCATTGATTTCATTGGACCCATTTTAGTAAACAAGGTTCAGTTAAACACTTTTGGATACTTTTTCAAAATATTCTCATTGAATACACAGGTATCTTGAAATTATCTTTGACCCAAAAGTTGTGTGACTTGGTAATTACCTTCTATTCAGAACTCATTCTCTCCTGTGATTGGAGTTACTGATGCTTGCAATATTTATATATGGGACAGAAATCTGAATTAAGAGCTGTAGGAAACATAATACAGTAGCCTTCTGGATTACAAGAAATATGAATAAGTTGTATCATTGACATGAATGCAAACTGTTGTGCCACAAGACTAAAATAGAAATGAAACTCAATAGCAGAATGCGATGTTATTTCTCAGTGAAATAGAAATATTCAAAATAGCAATGTATCTATTAAGAATTGTACACAATGTCATGTTTTAAACAGTCTATGTCTTGCTTTACTTTAGATTAGTTGGAAAATAAAATAATAATATAACAATATAAATAAAAATATGTTTTGATAATTTAGTCCAGTTTTTTAAAAAAAATTGCACTTTTTTTGCTTTGTCAGTTGATAAGTCTACCTTCTCAATGGCAATCACTAATGAATCCATATTAATTTCATTAACAACTATATTGAAAACACACTGGCCTCCACTTGTAGTCAAAATAATAAATGTATGACTCTTGGGCCCCTCTTTTGTTTAGTTGAAATATTGTTGATACACAATGATAGGCTAGTTTCCAGGTGTACTACATAGTGATTCCACAGCTCTACACAATAGCTATGCTCACCATCAGTCCCCATAACACTATTACGATGCCATTGATTACTTTCCCTATGCTGTACTTTTTATCTCCATGACATTCATTCCATAAGTAGAAGATTGTACCGCCCCCTCCCCTTCACCCATTTTGCAAATCCCCCCTACCCCCCACATCTTTGATAACCATTCGTTCTCTGTATTTAAGGTCTGTTTCTGCATTGTGTTTATTCCTTTGTTTTGTTTTTTTGGATTCCACATATAAGAGAAATCATGTGGTATTTGTCTTTCTCTGTCTGACTTATTTCACTTAATGTATTATACTCTAGGTCTATCCATGCTGTTGCAAATGGCAAGATTTCATTTTTTAATGGCTGAATTATATTCTATTGTGTATATACACTGCAACTTTTTTTTTTTAAGATTTTATTTATTTATTAGAGAGAGAGAGCACAGAGAGAGAGTGAGTGGGAGAAGCAACTCCCACTGAGCAGAGAGCCCAATGTGGGGCTTGATCCCAGGACCCTGGGATCATGACCTGAGCCAAAGGCAGGCACTTAACAGACTAGGCCACCCAGTGCCCCTTCATCACACTTTTTTATCCATGAATCTATTAGTGGACACTTGGACAACTTCCATATCTTAGCTATTGTAAATAATATTGCAATAAAAACAGGGGTGCATGTATGGTTTTAAATCAACGGTTTCATGTTTTTGTTTTGAGAGGGTGGTAAATGTCCAACAGTGGAATTACTGGATCATACAAAATTTCTATTTTTAATATTTTGAGGACCTCAGTTTTTTTTCACAGTGCCAGTTTGCATTCCCACCAATAGTGCACAAGGTTCCTTTTTCTCCAAATCCTTGTCAACACTTGGTATATATGTATGTATGTACGTATGTATGTATTTTTTTTTAATACTAGCCATTCTGACAGGTATGAGGTGATATCTTATTATGGTTTTGACTTGGATTTCCCTGATGATTAGTGACCTTGAACATCTCTTCATGAACCTGTTGGCTATGTGTTTATCTTCTTTGGAAAAATGTCTATTCAGGTCCTTGGCCCAATTTTTAAATTGGATTATCTGGGTTTGTGTACATATATGTGTGTGTGTGTACACATGTGTATGTGTTGAGTTATGTAAGTTCTTTATATATTTTGGTATTTGTAAATATCTTCTCTCATTTGTGAATATCTTCTCCCATTCTGTAGTGTGCCTTTTCATTTTATTGTTTTCTTTGCTGTGCAAAAGACTTATTTTGGTGTGGCCTCTATCTCTTTTTAATTGCATTTTTCCCCATTTCACCAGAAAAACTTTCCTCTTGATCTTTCATATTTCATATAATTTTGCTCAAAAATTTTAATTACTAAGGACACTTATATTTATGTATGTATATATTTATTTATTCTTAACTCATCAGTTTAAGCCTGTTTCTGGGGAGTAATTCTCTATGGTCCCAGTAAGGTCTAGAAAATCCAGAATATTTTCTCTCACACAGTTTCTGTCCTTGAATTCTGTTTACTAATTGCAAGTCAGTCACAATGGTGGCAAACACCAGACAGGGGTATACAAGAACATTCCCTGCAAAAACGTTCATGTAATTTTATATATTTTTGTAGTGACATAACATGTTTCCAAGATATGTCATGTGGTTTCCCCATTATCAAACAAATTAAAGAGATAAGTGTTTTGATTAAAAGCATAAGGAAGGGGCATTTGGGTGGCTCAGCTGGTTGTGTCTGACTCTTGGTTTCAGCTCAGGTCATGATCTCAGGATTGTGAGACCAAGCCCCATGTCAGGCTCTGTGCTCAATGGGGAGTCTGCCTGAGATTCCTTTTCCCTCTTTTCTCTGCGTCTCCTGCTCATGCTCTTATCGCTCTCAAATAAATAATTAATAAATCTTTAAAATAAATAAATAAATAAGGAAATAGGTTGAACTTCATACAGTTTCCCCACACTCATTCAAACTTCCACTGTCCTGATACATCTATATGAAACTAGGTTGTCTTCTGCAGAAAACACATTGTAACAACTGATAGAGATTTACAAGATGTTAATACTAGGATTTCCAGTAAGTATGAATATCACCAGTAATTCCAAGGCAGCAGCATAAGGATAGAAGAAGATTGTAAAAATTCTTTAGTATGGTAAATCTGACTTAATATATATTACTGAGTTAAAACGAGAGAGCACATCTTTTCCTTTTTTCTTAAGAACACCATATTTGATAGTTTGAGAATCACCTTCGAAGAGAGTAAACTATTAAAGGAACAGATGAAAATTTTTACTTGAGTGTCATATGATGTAAAATAAATGAAACAAAATGGTAAGTCTACTTTTCTATTCGAATCTCTTTTCAAGATAATGAGCCACATTTTTAGTGCAAATTTATTTTTATTTATTTTGACTCTATCTTCAAATTAACTCCTTCAAATTACTTTCAGTGCCCTTGTACCTAGTTTTCTATGATTTACTGAACATGTATATCACTATTTTATCCATATCCCTTGGACAGTAGCATAATTATCACATATCTTTCAGTTTTCAGTTTCACAGTTCGAGGTACCAAAATTTGGCAGGAGCTCCCAAATAAATGAAAGCTTCTACATTTCTCCAGTTGGCTTATATATGCTTTCTCAGATCTGTAGTAAATTCATCTGAGTGTAGAATTCACAGTAATCCATTTTTTTTAGACTGCAGAAGTACTCATAAAAATATTTCATGGACTTCATAAGGGGCTGTATCCGTTTTTCTCACTATTTCAAGGAACACCCAACATGTAATGATTTTAAACAACAACCCCTTAGATTACTCATGAGTCCATTACTCAGTCAGGCAGTTCTTTGGATGTAAATGAGCCTCAGCTAATATCTGCTGGACTCTTTTATGGCATTTGTGGCCAGTTGGCAGAATACTGATCTAATATGGCCTCCCTCATGTTAATGATTGGCTGGCAATCAGCTGGCATGATAAGGATGATGGAGCCCTGGATCTTCATCCAGAGGTATCTCTCAAGTTTTTCACATAGTTGCAATAGGATTCTGAAGAAAAAAACAAAACTCTGCATTACTTCTTGAGGCCTAAACTCAGAGCTGATACATCATCACTTGTGCTGCATTCCATTGCCCAAGGCAAGTTACAAGCCTAGTTTTCATGCAATGCATGGAATAATATAAATACCCACTTGAGAGGAACTGCAAAATCTAATTGCAAAGGGTAATAAAAGGAGGGGAATAACTGCAGCCATCTTTGAAGTAAGCTATGACAAGGATTGAGACATCTTTCAGTGATTGTCACCTTACAAATTAGTGGACAGCATTCATAGTATTACTTTTGAAACAATGACAAATTATAGTACAAAATCAAAACAAGATTGAGCACATGTTTTGAGACAAAGATTTAAAGACAGATAAATTCCTTGAAGTGAACCCATTTTCTTTCCATTTATAAGTAGAAATTTAGAAAAAATGTTGGCAAGTTTTTCATATATGCATTAGAATGTATCTTTTATTATTTGACCACATTCATTTATGATCTTCAGATATTGTATAAGTGCTTTCTGAAAAAGGAACTTAAGTGTTATGTGGTCATGCGGAGAACAAAGTATTTTGATTGTTAAAGGAAGCCATGACAAAGAATTTCCTGATTACAAAGCAATCAAATAATATTAGAAAAATACACTTAGTTTTATGTGCCATTTATTTTGATAGTTGCTAACAGAATACTAAGTAATAATGTATATAATAAATAACAAGCAGTTAGCTTTTAAGAAATTGGTATAATGTTAGGCTGATTTAGTATCTTTTTTTAATGTAGAATTTTCTTAAGGTTTTGCCCTTGAACAAGTCTTTCAAAATATTTTTAACATCATTATACCACATAACTCTCTACAATACTGAGAAAATTTTAATATCCGTCTCTTCAGACCATAAAAAAAACCTACTAATTATAACACAACTACTTTGAATTTCATGGCTAGAAAAATACATAGAACTTGTTTGTGGAGTTATTTAGATATCTAGTAAATAGGCAGTTTTAAGATTTTTTTTCACATTTTGAATAACAATTTGGACAGGGGAAAATAAGTGGAAGGGACATAATTTTAAAATAATTGTTATCTATACATAGGAAGCTCATGCATAGAATAGAAACATGATAGAATTGTTTTGAAGTTTTTGCATTAATCATTTATATATTAGTTTTACCGCCTGTGATCTCTTACTATAGTTAATAAACTCTAAATATAGATCCCTAGAGAAAGAGAGCTTGAATTAGGACAGAGATAACAATTTCATGATGCAATCCTGCTTTTTCTTTATGTAAGTATTTTTTTTTAAAGATTTTATTTATTTATTTGACAGACAGAGATCACAAACAGGCAGAGAGGCAGAGAGAGAGAGAGAGGAGGAAGCAGGCTCCCCGCCGAGCAGAGAGCCTGATGCGGGTCTTGATCCCAGGACCCTGAGATCATGACCTGAGCTGAAGGCAGAGGCTTAACCCACTGAGCCACCCAGGCGCCCCTATGTAAGTATTTTTAAGAGTCATTAGACTTGTCACTATATGATAATAACAAGACATATTATTGTTAGTATGTTTGCTGCATTTTATTTTATGGATCACTGGGAAAAAATTTTTCTATGCCTGGGCAGACTGCGGGAGGTTAAAGAGCATGGGGGATGGCAAAGAGAAAAAACTAATATGGTATAGAAAATAATTACTTTGCAAGATATAATATTTAAATAATATATTAGATTACTACTTATTTGTTAGTTATCCTAACAAAGGAAAATAAAGTATTACCAGGTGCTACTATCTATGAAGTTCCCTTGCATAAAAGCTATGTATATACCTTATTCTATAAGGCTCATCTAACTAAAACAAACAAAAATCAACTCTCTCCAAATTTTGAAATAGTTTTATTGGTGGCAACCATTGTAGTTGAATTTAGCAACTTAGCTGCATTCACATATGCAAGACAATATATTACTCCTAGGTTTTATATGTATGTAATGACATAAAAAACCTCTTGTTTATATAAAACTTTGTTATTCAATAACTTTATTATTAGTTATTAGTATTTAGTTATTAAAGTTATTCAATAATTTTGTTATTGCCATGCAGTAATGTAATGAGGATATGTATTACACAGATCATTTTAATAGATTAATCAAAGGGTAAATATTCTATACATAAATACTCAGGTTCATAGTTATTTGTTACTGAAGAATATTTATTGTTCATTCCTAAATTTATTTTAAAAAAGAAAGACTACATAACAAAGTTCTAAGCAATGTCATTAATATAGTACAAATTAATATAGTACAAATTAGTAACAAATGAATTCCAATTTAAAAAGATGTCTAAAAGTGAATGAGACAGATACCTGGTGGCTCAGTTAGTTGACCATTGGACCCTGAATTCTGGCTTAGGTCATGATCTCAGGGTTCTGGGATTGAGCCTGATGGTGATGGGCTCAGTGGGGAGTTTCCTTGAGGATTCTTTCCCTCTCCCTTCCCCTCTGCTCTTCCCCCTACTGGTGTGTGCATCCTCTCTCCAATAAATACATAAATCTTAAAAAAAATGAAACTAGAAAGTGACATAATATTTATAAATAGTATTACTTGGGCACTAGAACTTTATTAGACATTAAGTGAAGTAAGGTTACCTCTGTGTGTTTTGATATGAAAAATTATGTAAGACTGTTAATAATTTTTAAAAGCAGGATATAGAAAGGTTGGTATGGGGCGCCCGAGTGGCTCAGTGAGTTAAGCCTCTGCCTTCGGCTCAGGTCATGATCTCAGGGCCCTGGGATCGAGCCCTGCATTGGGCTCTCTGCTCAGCAAGGAGCCTGCTTCCCTTCCTCTCTCTCTGCCTGCCTCTCTGCCTACTTGTTATCTCTATATGTCAAATAAATAAATAAAATCTTTAAAAAAAAAGGTTGGTATAATATCATTCATACTAACAAATACTTATAAAATATTTATAATGTGGCAGGTCAGTATTCTAGGCACTAGGGATATAATGGTGACTATAATAGAAAAAATCTTGCTGTCATGAAGTTTACAGTCTAGATTATTTGCAAGAATTAAGATTATAAACTGAAATATTATATGACATATATATAAGCATACTTTAAAATGAATTATCAATGTAATACATGAACATCTTTAAAATTTTTAATGTTATCTATACAGAACCAAGTAAGACTTATTTATAAATACCTTAAGATGCAAACACTTTAAAATTTGTGAGCTGTCCCTTCTGGTGTTTCTCTCTATATATCTAAATCATATATTTATACATTTCTTTGACTTTTTATAAAATGTGTTATAATATTTGCCTATATATATATTTTTTATCTCTACTTTCTTCATCCATTCATTCTTTAATCCACTCCAGACAAGCTTTCTTCTCAACCAAGATGCCAACATGGTATTTGCCAACTTACCAATGATCTTCACTTTGCTTTACCAAATGTTTAATATTCAGTCTTTTACTACTTAATCTAGCAGCAGAATTTGACACAGTTGCTCGCTTCCTCCTCCTTCAAACACTTTAGCACCTCTTTCTTGGCTTACCTCCTACACCGTTGGCTTCTGTTTCCCATCTTCTATGATGGCCCTTCCTCATCTCACTCACTATGTTGTAGTCCTCTAGGGTTCACCCCTCAAACCACTTTCCTTTTCTATTTATACTCACTCTTACTGATTTACATAGCTTTAAATATTATCTATACACTTATGGCTTCCAAATTTATATATCTAACCTAGATATTCCCCCTCACCTACAAACTTGTGCATAAAACTGTCTAGTTGGCTTTCCAGTTTGATATCCAAAGACATTGAACACTGAACATGTTCAAAAGTGAAAGTCTACTTTCCAGATCTAATTTGACCGTCATGTCAGTAAATGGAACTCTAATATTCTAATTCCCTGACACCACCCCACCCCACATACACAGATTTGGAATTAGGCTTGCCTGTCTCTGCCTCTCACATTATCTCTTAGATAATTAGCTCTACTTCCAAACTGTATTCCAAATCAGAACTAATCTTACCACCATTTCAACCCTGGCCAAAGGTACCATCATCATATATCTTCTAATCTGATATTTAGCTATAATAACTTCCTAATTTATTTCACTTCTTTTGCCCTTACTTTCCTGTTGTAAGTTCCTCATATTAACAGGCAATCAATCTGATTTAAATCTCATCTTATCAACCTTCTGTCCAAAAACCTTCCAGTAGCTCTCCATCTCACTCAGAGAGAATAAAACGTCTTATAAGGCTGTACCAGCCATTTCACTAGTGGCAACAGATGGCCCCTTCAAACTTGACCATTGACTATTTCCAGAGGTAGGGTTAAGGTTTATGGAAACCAACAATAGATTGTGCCCTGTCCTGGTTTTGTAGGTAGGATTTTCCAGGAAGCAGATTCTGAGGCTGAGTTGAGCCTCAGAATGGTTTTATTAAGCAATGCCCTCAGAACCAGGATTAACACTTGTGAAAAGAAGAGGAAGAAAGCAGTGTATAGTAGAAGCAAATGTCTAATTGCAGTGTGGGTTCAGAGCTACCTCAGCTGACCACATGAACAACTCAGGAGCTTGGATGGACCTTCAGAGTTGTTTGTTCTGAGTGACAGTGCCCCAGCAGTGGGGGCAACATGTTCTTTGCTGAAGGGGAATTCAGGTGAAGCATAGTAGTGTCTACCAAATAATATAGATACTTAGCAACATCAGGCCTGCCAGAGCAAGAGAGGAAAGAGTTACTAATGCCCAGAATGGGTAGCTGTTTAGAAAGCTACTTTAAAACAGCTGAGTCTCTGGTAAAGAGATGCTGTCATCCTAAACCAACTGATGAGATTGAGTCAGGAAAATAAACATGACTGCTTCTCTTTCCTTCTATCTTCTGACTTCCAAGAGGTGCCCATCCCCCATTTGTCAAACTACATACAAGGAAACCTGTTAATGTAGTACATATAGGTTTGACCCCTACATTATAAGGCAGGGTAGAGAAGGGTTATGAGGGTCAAAATGAAGATATGCTGCAAAATGTTTCTACTCAATCTTGAGGGTGCCTGGGTGGCTCAGTGGGTTAAAGCCTCTGCCTTCAACTCAGGTCATGATCCTAGGGTCCTGGGATCAAGCCCTACTTCAGGTTCTCTGCTCAGCAGGGACCCTGCTTCCCCTCTCTCTCTGCCTGCCTCTTTGCCTGCTTGTGATCTCTGTCTGTCAAATAAATAGATAAAATCTTAAAAAGAAGTTTCTACTCAATCTTATCCTAGTATGCACCCTGATCTTATCTCCTGCTATCTTTATGGGTTTAAATAAAAGTTAATAAGCCCGCTTATTCACAAAAGGATTCCATAGACATCAGTAACCAAAACTCCTCTAGTCTCCTGTTCAGGATTGAGAGTTCTTGCTGCTGATTTTGTGAGAGCAGGGAAAGAATATGGTTGATAATTTCATAATTTAGCTTCCAAATTTTTCACTTAGACTATTTTGAATACCAGCCTTGCACCTGGCTCTGTCTGCTCAAATCTTTTTCCATGTCATTCCAGTGCAATTATCCATCACTTCAACTATTGTTTTCTGCCAGAATAATTAGAGTTCATTGTCTTCATAGGATGGTAAACCGGGGTTCCAAGTGGTGTAGATAGAGTCCCTATTACATTTTAGTCCCTCATCTCCTGCTGTCACCAGACTCAGAGGCTCTCAGGGCTTCTGAGAGGCAGATAATGTCGCTTCCTCTTGGGTTCCCTGTCTGTTGCCACTATAGTTATTATTATTATTATTATTATTAGGTCTTAATTGGTTAAAGAAAAAGTTTTCCAATCACTCTCCAACCTTCAAAATTATAAATTTCTTGTTCAGAATGTCTTCTCTCCTGTTATGGACATACCCCATTATATTCTTTACATAATGTTAGTGCAGTTCTGGGAAAGAAGGAGATTTATAAATGCTTATGGTCTGTTTGCTATGGTTTACTAAAACCCTGCCAATTCATTAAATAAACAAACAAATAAACAAGAAAATATTAGTGTTCATTAACTGACATCCAAGGAGAAGAGCTTAGTAGAGTCTGAGGAGGCAGGAAATTTTCATTTCTTATTTTTCTAAACTACTGATGGTTCTGAATTTATGCATCTATTAATTCTTATTTTAGTGACAGTTTATTTTACTGGATAAAATAATTTATATTTTCACATCAACTATTGTTTTCTGCCAGAAAACAATATGGCAGAAAACATAGCCTCCTATAATGCCTGTTAGCAGACAGGCATTATAGGAGGCTAACATTTTATATCTTAAATACAAAATATATAGGAAGATTTGCTATCATTTCTAGATCAGTATATTTTACTTTAAGGTTTATTTCATCAATTTTTATCTTTATTTTTATTTTTACTACATCATATTACCTTCTATTGTCAACTGTTCCCTCTCAGGAAAACAAAGGTCACGCCAAGTAGTTTAAGAGAACCATTACAGGGAACTGAGTACAGGTAGAAAAACAGAAAGATCAGAAGGGAATGTTGAAGCAACACAGTAACTAGAAACTCTAAAGACACTGCAGTCTGGGCCAAGGAGAATAAAAGGACTAGGCAGTCTCATCATTGGCCAGCAGGGATACCAGCTGGTATAAGCTTGATTCTTGTCAGGGGTGCCAGATCGGGGCAGGAACATTAGTGACCCAGTCATCTTAGAGATGCTACCTAAGTGGGAGGAGAATACTTGGCTTTTCCTTCGTATTGCCTTACCATCTCCCAAAGGTGCTTCTCTTGGCTGAAAGTAACAGGAAGTCAAAGGGCAAGGGAATCTGGGAAATGCAGAGGTAGAGAATTGAGATGGGACAGGAAAAGCCCATTAGTAACCACCTTCCCTCCTTTTCTTCTTTCACTTTACTTACAGTCTCAGAACAGCATCACACTTAAGAACTTAGACTCCAGTGCAGCTGGGCTGAAATTATTGCTCTGCTACTTACGAGGGGTGTGACTTCTGGCAAGGTGTTTAAATCTCTCAACTCCCATTTTATTATCTTCTAAATGAGTATGATTATAATACGACCTGCATTTTAGAAGCCAACACACATAAAATCTGGAAGAGTGCTGGGCACAAAGATACCTTGATACATTTTAGCTATCATTATTATTATCATTACCATGTAGACATTAGAAGAAGTCTGACAGTAGACCCAGTTCATAGGGAGGAAAGTTTCGATTCCAGGAAAGTTGAAGTCCTGGTTATTTATATGGTTTTAGTAGTGCCTCTTAGCTCTGGCCTGGTATCACATCAGGATCAACTGGGGAGCTTGTTAAAATGTTTACCTTGGACAGCATCAGGGCAAGCACACCACCGGATATGGGGATGAGAACAAAAGTTACATTTAACAGATAATTTCTTATCTTCCAACTACTGAATGAACTGTAGGTATTCAGACTGTAAGTGATTACATGGGCATTTCTACTGGGATCCAGGTAACAGAGCTCACTACTGAGTTATCTCAAATTTGGAACAGGTTTATGTTTTAACTTTGGTGCCTCTTGTAAATTTTTTTTTCTCCCCCTTGGCTATTTCCACCTTTACTGAAAACAATAAAAACAGGAATACTATATTTGTGCTTTTATTAATGTCCAAGAGAGAGATAAAGTTGGCCAAGCTGACCCCACAATATCTTGATAGGTTTTGTTGCTGTTGTTTTTAACAGAACACTCTTTTTAAGAGAAAAAGCATATAACATATTTTACACAAAAACTCAAATATTATGGATTCAGCAAAATCTTGTCAGGAATACTCAGACTCTAACACATCTGCCTGCTGAATTGGTGCTATTTGTTTTTCTTATTTGTAGGTAGGCAGCTTTTTCGTTTGTTGTGTTGTAGTTTCTATTTTATATGTCAAGCTTTTTGTTTTAGAAGTCATGGATTTTCTCTTAATTAAACCTCACTTAAAAATCATATTGTTAAAAATTAGTTTTTTGTTGTTTACTATAAATGAGAAAAAATATACCAAAGAATAGTATATTTTGAGTATAAAATCATATTATAGTGTGAAGTTGCTGATATTTTCTGCTAAGTCATATACGGTGTTATTGATGTTACTGTTTTCAAGGGTCATGAATGAAGATTATTTCATTATGGGAAAAATTGAACATATTAGTGGCATGATTTACCCATAAGGTATCAGACATATCAATTCAGCTAAAAGTAGAAAACTAATGAACTGATTGAATTTCATGTTTCATCAATTTAAATAAAATTTGTCACAACCAAAGTTAGCTTTAAGAATTCCGGCATTGAAATGACTCCAAATCACAGTCAAATTTAAAATATTCTATGCAATGTGCATGTTGTGAGACTCTAAAAGGAATCAAGTAGAACTTAATTTCCAGGGTTTGCTTTAGTGATTATAATTTGTATTACTTCCTTTCTCTTCACTTGAAATAGGCTGGGAATAATGGGGGTACTTGGAGTTTATTCCTATTTTCCAGCATACCTAGAACTTCGTTTAACATTGTGTGTGTGTGTGTGTGTGTGTGTGTGCGTGTGTGTGCTTTAGCCTGACTTTCCATATAACATTGACAGCTCTAAGACTAGGTTTTTTTCAAATATTTTCCACTTGGAGTACTAAGACTTCGACACAGACTTATAGAAATGTCCTAGTGAAGAATATGATTCGTGACTTTGGTACCCCTAAAGAACATAGTTATCCCACTCCCCCTTTCTCAAGGAACAATGAGGAAGATTCTGCAAAATCCTTGCTTCCTAAGGATTTCACAAACCATTAAGTCACCATGTCTCAACAACCTGTCCTTTTTCAATACTCATACACCCTGTTACTTAACCCAGACCCTCTACAGTATCTGTCCTTACCCAGGCAGTAGTCCAACTTCCTATAAAAACTTCAGCACAAGATTCCAATCTGCTCTCTTCTCTCTGCCTTCCTTTTGTTCACAGTAAAAGAGGCACAGATGACTTTTCAAATATTTTCGACAAACATCGACATTCCTTACCACTAAATGAAACTTTTTCCACTTCTTTTCAGAAATCTTCAGACAGAGGAAACACAACATATTTGAGATAGAACTAATCTACTTCTAATGTCTAAAATAATAGGAATCTGTCTTTCTCCTTATAAAGTTAGGAAAGCCCTTTCTTCTGCAGTCAGAACACTGTGTACTTTTCTCCAAAAATCTACTAGTTACTGTCTATAAGATTACGTGAAAATTTTCTGATTGATATTAAGATGTCTACAAACTGGCCTCAATTAATTTTTCTAATCTGTGTCTCACTAATTTAATTTATATTCCCTGAATTGTAGTGTCTCTTTCACACTTAACACTTGCATATTATTTGAGCTGACGCTTTTTTTTTTTTTTTAAACAGGAAAGCTCTTACCCTTAGGTCCATGACCTAACCATACTCAGAAAGTATTTAAATATAAACTCTTCTATGATGTGTTAAGAATAAAACAAGTACTGTCTACATTATTATTGGTAATAGTATCCCAATTTATAGTTGAGAAAAGAGCTTTGAACAGTTTGCTCTTTTTTTTTTTTTTAAAGATTTTATTTATTTATTTGACAGAGAGAGATCACAGTAGACAGAGAGGCAGGCAGAGAGAGAGAGAGAGGGAAGCAGGCTCCCTGCTGAGCAGAGAGCCCGATGCGAGACTTGATCCCAGGACCCTGAGATCATGACCTGAGCCGAAGGCAGCAGCTTAACCCACTGAGCCACCCAGGTGCCCCAAACAGTTTGCTCTTATAAGGTTATTAAAAACTTTTAGTATTTCTGAAACATAGTAATTGTTTCCCCGCCAAATACATGAATTCATGTGAGTGTAAATTAAACCTAAAGCATGTAAGGAATATAAATCATTTTTTTTTCTTTCCATTGCAACAATTTTACTGTAGTTCAGGCCATCAGCAATTATCATGGAGACTCCTGGCCAGTCCTTCCCATTAAACATCCACAGTGTAGCCAGAGTTATGATTGTAAAACTTAAGTATGATTGTAGCATTTCATAGTTTTAAACACTTGAGTGATTCCACATTACCATAGTATGGAGTCCAATCTATTTATGTGGTTTACAGGGCTTTGAGGATGTTTTATTCTATTAAACTCTCTCCTTCATACCTACCTCTTGAAATCTACAGCTCCGTTTTCACCAGACATTAGCTCTAACATTTTATGGTCCTTCACTGCTGGCCTTGGCACATTATTTCCTTAATTCAGAGCATCATTTTTTTTTGGCTCCCACAGCAATCTTTGTTTAATTTATCATTTTTTATATTTTGTCTCAAATCCTAGCTTAACTATCACTTCATTTATGAATCCGTCCCTTCGGCTATAAGCCTTTCTAAGTACTACAATAACACTACTTCCACTCTCATAAATATCACACTCTCTATGGTAGTTAATATTTCTTTGTCTGTGTCCCCCATATAGTATTGGTTCCTCTAGCCCAGATAGCATATACTGATTGTGCTTTGCTATTTCTTCACCACTTTCATTGTGGGGGTGGGGAATGGTGCAGTTCCTCATACTGTTAAGCAAGGCTCTGATGCCAGTCGGGGGTCCTACAGTTCAACTTAATTTGGACACTGTCTACCCAGACCTGGAATCTGATTCCACAGCTTGATGCCTCGGTTCTGTAAGACCACCCTCTACCCCAGGGGCCATTTGCAAGCCCAAATTGTCTATCTGTGCTTCTGACCTACTGGATACAGTTTTGGAGGTTCCCATAACTCCCTCCTCTGGTTCGATTAATTTACTGGGAGGGCTCACAGAACTCAGGAAAATGACTCACTAGATTACCAGTTTTTGTTTTTGTTTTGTTTTGTTTTTTTAACAAAGGATATTAAAGGGTACAAATCAAGAGCCAGATGAGAAACATACTGTGAGGTCCTGAGCAAAGGAGCTTCTGACTTCATGAGGTTTGGGGGCTGGGAGAGTGGTGCTGAGAAGATCTTGGTATAGAAATCATCTCTTTAAACCCAGGACAGAGCTCTGAATGCCTCTTTCTAGGTTCTTTTATTATCCTGCTCAGTCCTCTTCGTTAGCACTTACTATATTGCATGAGCAGGCTCTATTTATTGAAAAACCTCCCTAAAAGATTATAAGATACTTAAGAGTTGAAAACCCATATTCAATGCCTTGGTATCCTCAACACAATGCCTAGCTTAGTGTTTTTTGAAGTGAACTCAATGAATTTCTTCATCTTTCTATATGGTCCTTCTTTTTATTTATTTCAACTGTTGTCCTTAGGTTCTGTCTTTCACTACAAACTTGGCTATCAAAATCTATTTTTTTCTCTTCCTAAAAGATCAAATATAAATCACATATTTATTCTTGAATTTCATTTAAAGTCATCATTATTATCTCTCTCAAGAATATTTGAAGTGTATACCTTATTTTTAATTGATAGTAGAGTTGGTCTGCATTAAAAGAATGCCATGCTTCACAAAGGCAGGCAAAAAAATTTCACTCCCCATCTTTTCCTAGCTAACTCCCTTTCACCCTTCCAGAAAGAGCTCAAACATTTCTTCTACAAGCAAGTCTTCTTTACTGTTCAGAAAAGTAAAATTGCCCCAATAAAAGCTTTCGTTGTAACTTTAACTTTTCTTTCCTATCTCTTACTGATTAATTACTCAGTGACTGTCGTATGATTGGTATGCCACAAACATTTTTCTGAATTCACCCAAAATTAATATAACATAGAATCTCAAGGTCATCTGTAAATTTAAGGGCTTTGGTGGTCAAGAGAGCTGCCTTTCTCCTCTCACATTAACATATTTAAACAGTTATGTTCTGTGCTCCACATAAAGTTTCTGATCTTCCTGAGGACAAGGCTTGGGTTGAGATAAAACAGTTGCAGACAGGAACGGTTGCTTTTCCACTCTAGCACAAAGGAATCGGAACTTGAAGGTAATAAAAGAAAAGATTTAAGTGTTAGATAATGAGAAGTCTAATAAGAATAAAGGAGCTTTGAAAAATTTCAAAAGCCATTGGTATGATACTTATTTCACTTTTTTTTCTGATTATGTATAATATACTGTAGCCCAAATCTGAAGGAGGCAGATAAACCATTTTTTATCATTAACAAGTTGAAATATTTCACTACATTAAGTAAATATTCTTACTCAAAAATATGCCTTTTCAGTGACAGGAAATTCAATTCCATTGCTCCATTTTTACTTAACCACCTATCTTCACATTTTAGAAAAAATATTCAAACTAGAAAACATAAGGTGTTACTTGTTAAATAACATCCATCTGGTGGTTCTGATTTTCCTCAGTTTTAAGGTGTCGCCCAAAATGGTATCATCGTAACATTTAAATATTGCAATCACAGTTGCCTAAAGCACATACCATATAATATAAAACTTTTCCATTTTTATTCTTGTTCCTTTTTATCATCTTCAAGTTTCCATGAAAATTCTAAAGGAAAAAAAATTAAAAATGATAACTATCCTAGGTGAACCAGTTTTAAAAATATTTTTACTGTGGAGTTCAATGGTGGGAGAGGTGGTTTGCTTTTTGGTTGTTTGTTTGTTTCTTGTTTTTTAACCTCATCACAGACTTGAATGTATTGCTTTTAACAGGAAAGTGATAACATTTCATATGAGATTTAAAATTTTTTTTCCCATTTTAATACGACAGAATTATTTGATCTAGCTACTATCCGAAACTATTTGAATGTGACCATTTATATCTTTTTAAAAGTTTTTACTTAATTTCCAGTTCATTGATATTCACTGTAATATTAGCTTCAGGTGTACAATATAGTGTTTCAAAATTTCCATACAACATCCAGTGTTCATCCTTAATCCCCATCACTTACCTGACCCATCCCACACACCTCCCGCTCTGGGACTTAGGCTTTGTTTATTGTTCTTTTCTAACTCCTTCAGGTGTAAGCTTAGGTTGTGAATTTGAGATTTTTCTTCCATCTTGAGGTAGGCCTGTATTGCTGTATCCTTTCCTCTTAGGACCATTTTGTTGTATCCCCAAAGTTTTAGAGTATGGTGTTCTCATTTTTGTTTGTTTCCATATATATATATATATATATATATATATATATATATATATATAAAAGATTTTATTTATTTGACAGAGATCACAGGTAGGTAGAGAGGCTGGCAGAGAGAGAGAGAGAGAGAAGCAGGCTCCTGCCGAGCAGAGAGCCCGATGTGGGACTCGATCCCAGGATCCTGAGATCATGACCTGAGCTGAAGGCAGTGGCTTAACCCACTGAGCCACCCAGGCACCCCTCCATATATATATATTTTTAAATTTCTTCTTTGATTTCCTGGTTGACTCATCTATTTATTTAGTAGCATTTATTTAACCTCCATGTATTTGTGATTTTTCCATTTTGTGTGTGTGTGTGTGTGGGGTTGACTTCAAGTTTCATGGTGTTGTGGTTTGAAAAGGTGCATGGTATGGTTTCAGTCTTTTCATATTTTTTGAGCCTGCTTTGTGACCTAACATGCATTCTGTTCTGGAGAATGTTCCATATGTACTTGAAAAGAATGTGTATTATGCTGTTTTTAGGATAGAATGATCTGAATAAATCTGTTAAATCCATTTGGTCCAGTGTGTCATTCAGAGCCATTGCTCCCTTGTTAATTTTCGGTTTAGATAATCTGTTCATTGATACAAGTGGGGTGTTAAAGTCCCCTACTATTATAGTATTATTTTTAATGAGTTCCTTTATATTTGTTATTAATTGTTTTATATATTTGGGTGCTCTGTGTTGGGTACATAAGTATTTATAATTGTTATATCTTCTTGTTGAATTGAACCTTATATAATGTCCTTCTTTGTCACTTTTTACAGTCTTTATCTTAAAGTCTAGTTTGTCTAATATAAGTATTGCTATCTGGCTTTCTTTTGACATCCATTTGTGTGATGCATTTTTCTCATTTCCTCACTTTCAATCTGAAGGGGACTTTAGGTCTTAAATGAGTCTCTTATAGGCAGCATATAGATGGGGCTTTTTTTTTTTTTAATCTATTTCAACACCCTTTGTCTTTTGATTAGAGCAATTAGTCCACTTATATCCAGAGTAATTGTTGATAGATATGTATTTACTGCCATTTCATTACTTGTTTTGTCATTGTTTCTGGAGATTTTCTCTGTTCCTTTCTAGTCTTTATCAGCTTTGCTCTTTCTTTCCCACTCAAAGAGTCCCCTTTAATATTTCTTGCAGGACTGATTTAGTGGTCATGAACTCCCTTAGTTTTTATTTGTCTGGGAAATGCTTTATCTCTCCTTCTATTCTAAATGACAGCCTTGCTGGAAAAAGCATTCTTGGCTGCAGATTTTTCCCATTCAGTGCATTGAATATATCATGCCACTCTCTTCCAGCTAGCCAAATTTCTGTAGAGAGATTTGCAGCTAGCCTTATGGATCTTCCTTTGTAAGTTAAGGACTTCTTTTGTCTTGCTGCCTTTACAGTTTTTTCCTTATCACTGTATTTTGCAAATTTAATTACTATACATCTTGGTGTTGGCTTGCTTTTGTTGATTGTGATTGGATTTCTGTGTTTCCTGGATCTGAATATCCTTATCCTTCCCCAGATTAGGGGCGTTTTTTGCTCTTATTTCTTGAAATAAATTTTCTGTCATCTTTTCTCTCTCTTCTTCTGATATTCCTATAGTATGAATGTTATGTTTGATGGAGTCACTGAGTTCCCTATGTTTAACCTCATGTTCCAGTTATGTCTTCTGCTTCTCAAGGTGATGGGCTTATGAAAAAGGGGTCTATAGTGCCATGGGCCTGATACTTCACTAGTGCATCTGTGTATGCTGCATGCACTCTGATGTTGCATTGTGGCTGCTGTATCCTTCAGGCCAATCATCTGCAGAGGTTCTTCTTGGCTGCTGTGGACAGTGTTTGGTTCCTGGTCTGAATGTTGTGAGTTTTAACAAGGTGTTCTCTTATCTGCTTGTGAAATGAGACCTGATGCCAATTCCACAGAGCTGAGGTCCTGCAGAACTCTCTGGTTGGAGATGTGGTGTGGGCAGGGGTTTGTGATGGCCTTATGGGGGAAGGGGCCTGCAGCCTTGGGACTCAGGCAAGCTTGACTGAGCTGGATAGTTCCATGGGAATGCAAGGAGGTGGAATTGGTGTAAGTAAGTTAGGCAGCCAGTGGCAGTGCTATGTTGCTTTCCATAGGTGGCTCTGTATTAATTCTGAGGTGGTGTGGAAGGACATGGTGCTGGACAGTTCCTGTGTTCCAGGAGAGGCATCTCCATGAACACTGCCTCTCAAGGTTGTGGTCTCAGAAACCCATTGTGTCCCAAACCTTTTTTAGATTGCTAGGTCCATGCTGTCTGCCCTCAGGTTGTTTGCCTTCCTCCCCTCTAGGAGCTGCACAGTGCTCTCCTGGCTGTCACTATATATAGCTTCCATTTTCTCCCCCTCTTACTTTCCAAGGGGAAAAACTGGCTTTTATCCTTAAGATAAAATCATGTAAAATCATATTTCATTGAAACAAGATGGATTCAGGAGGGAGACAACCATAAGAGACTTTTAATCTCACAAAACAAACTGAGGGTTGCTGGGGGGAGGGGGGGTGGGAGAGGGTGGTTGGGTTATGGACATTGGGGAAGATATGTGCTATGATGAGTGCTGTGAAATGTAAACCTGGAAATTCACAGACCTGTACCTCTGGAGCTAAATATACATTATATGCTAATAAAAAAACGAATATAAATAATCATATTTCACAAATCTAAGTTCCCATGAAAAAGCAAAATCAATAAATAAAATGAACAATAAGGCAAAAAGACAAAGACAGATTTAAAATATCCTTAATTAAATAATAAAGAAATTTTAAAATATTTATTTATATTGATAAGGTCATCATCTGTTTTTCTACGTTTTTACTTGTATGTAGTTTCATTTCATTTTTTGACACTTGATAATACATTTAATTATTTGTTGTTCCTTATTTTGTTTCATAAAATAAGCATGTATTTTATAATAATTGACTGAAGCAGAGCTTGTTTTAATCTTCAGTTAAATGACAGAACTCAATGGCTTTCCAATTCAGCCCCAGACATTTTCCAGCTGAACTATTAAAGGAGATTTTACCTGTGTCTGCCACCACCAATTGAAACACAACAGACAGCAGAAGTTAATCATTTTTTCTATGGAGGTCCTTCTAAAGAAGAATTTAAGTCTAGACAAAGGTTTCCTAGAGTATATTCCATAAATTCCTACTTTGTTTTAGATTTTAAAATGTGTTGCATTATTGGAAAATATTATGAAGTTAAAATTGGAAAATACTGAGTTAAGTCATCCTGAGCTATTATCTTTACTCCCAGATTTTTCTAGGTCTTTGCTATATTGATGGTCATTATAAAGAGCAAAGAGAGAATTTATTACGTAATGCCTACTAAAATAAGTTGAACACTGTGTGATTTTTAATGAATTTTGCTAATTAGTCTCTCCCTGCTCTCCACACATTTAAGAAAATAATCATTTAAATAACGGGGTTTTTTTTCAAGACTAGTAAAGACACTATTTTTTAGGAACTTATTTATCTTGGTTTCTCCATTGGTAGGGTGACAAGATAGTTTGAAAAGATTAGTAACTTCCAAGGACATTAAGGAAAAATGCGTTTAGGGGATTTTAAAAATAAAGAACAACATTTGTGCTGGTGATATGAATTTGGGATCCATCACCTTATTAGTTATTATTAAATAGACAGAAAATCATTAGATATTGGGTGTATTAGACAAGACTATTAAAAAAAAAAAAGACAGACCTGAAACTATAATGCTGGAGAATATCAATGTTTAAAGACCACTTGAAAAGGGATGTCAAGAGGAAAATGAAAATGCGTGAGTAAGTCTAATAGAGGAAGAGAGTAAATGTTAGGAAAAGATAATTTCTAGTAATAATCATACTGTATTCTAGGCAGCAGCTTGGTATATGCTGACACAGAGGAAGTTTGTGAATTATAAGAATTGTTGCACACTTACATTTATAACTTTTCTAAAATCTTCCTTAATTTATCAGAGAAAATCAAAGTTACACAGCACATCTTTTCTTCTCCATACCAATTTTGTGTATTTGTGTGTGTCTGTGTATATAAAATATGCTGTGAATACATTGAATTATTTTTACCAATCAATTTATACAGAAGTCAGATTCTACTATAATCAGAATCAATTATTATGCTGTGGTAGTTAGCTGTAGCGAAGAATGTATTTATAAAATATTAAAAGGGCTCCCAGGGACTGATACTTTATTCATTAATTTTTTAAACTTACAATTTTGAGGAAGTTTATACATTTGTAAAATACAGAGAATAATATGAATCTACAGGAGGGCTCATAAAATTTCAACAATTATTAAGTCATCTCATTTTATCTGCAATATTTTACTTTTTTAAAGATTTTCTTTATTTGTCAAAGAGAGAATGAGAGCACAAGCAGGGGGAGCAGCAGGAAGAGGGAAAAGCAGGCTCCCCAGTGAGAAGAAGCCTGATGCAGGATTCGATCCCAGGATCTTGGGATCATGACCTGATCCAAAGGCAGATGCTTAACTGACTAATCCACCCAGGTGTACCTTATCTGCAATATTTTAGAACATAGATTTAACATATAAGGATTCTATTTTTTTTTTTAATGAACTGCCATACTATTATTGCTGCTAAAAAATTGAGTTTCTTAAGGCAGTACAACACAAATTGAATATGTTTTTTTAAAGATTTGTTCATTTATTTATTTGTTTGTTTGTTTGTTTATTTATTTATTTGCAGAGAGGCAGGCAAAGAGAGAGGGGGAAGCAGGCTCCCTGCCGAGCAGAGAGCCCAATGCGGGGCTCGATCCAAGGACCCTGAGATCATGACCTGAGCCGAAGGCAGAGGCTTTAACACACTGAGCCCCCCAGGTGCCCCACAAATTGAATATTTGACACAAAATCTCAAATATCTCAACATTTTTGACCTATAGTTTGGCTTAATATCATCAAATATCTAGTCAGTGCTCAAATTTACTCAGTTATCTAATAAGTCTGTACATATGGGCTTTTTATTTGCTATTATGTTTACTTGTTTGTTTACTTATGGTTGAGAATTGTTTGTGTGAAACAAGATCCTATAAACTTTAAACATGGAAATTGGTTTTATATCTCTGAAATTGTTTTTATTCCAAGGATTCCTCCTTGATAACATTAGTTCCTCTTGAAAATTTTGTTGAAGGAGTTGGGTCTTATTTTCCACATAGTTTTCACAATCTGAATTGTTTTATTTCATCCTCATACTATAATTGAACTCATTTTTATGTCCCTATATTTTACATATATTTTTCTATGGTTTCGTAAATATTTCACATACGTAATTGGTACGTAGATCTATATTGCCTATAAATTGCTACTTAGATATTGGATTATTTTTCAATTTATAATCAAAAATAGCTCTAGATAAAAATTCCATCAGGAGGTACATAGTAATTGTTTGGGTCTCTTTTTGAGATATTATCACATACTGATAATCATTAATCTATTACTTTTACTAAGTTACAAAGTGATGACCTTCTAATTTTATATCTCCTACTGAATTGAAAAACTGGGATGATTATATAAAAAGAAATTTCTGAACACTGAAAATTATAAGACACTGATTAAAGAAATTAAAGAAGACACAAAAATAAAGATATTTTGTGATTATGGATTGGAAGAGTTAATATTGTTAAAATGTCAATACTACCAAAAGCAATGTACAAATTCAATGCAATCCTTTATCAAAACTCCAATGGCATTTCTCACAGGACTAGAACAAATGATTCTAAAATTTGCATGAAACCATAAAAGATCTTGAAAGTCAAAGCAATCTAAAGAAAGAACAAATCTGGTTGCCTGAGTGGCTCAGTTGGTTAAGCATCTGCCTTCAGCTCAGGTCATGACCCCAGAGTCCCAGGACTGAGTCCAACATCAGGCTCCCTACTCAACAGAGAGTACTCTTCTCCCTCTGCACCCCCATCTCATTCTCTCTCTCTCACTCTCTCAAATAAATAAATTAAATATCTTTTTTTTTTTTAAAGAACAAATCTAATGCTCCCTGATTTCAAACTACATTACAAAGCTATAGTAATTAACATGTATGGTATTGGTATAAACATACACAGAGATTAATGAAACAGAATTTGATAACCCAGAAATAAACCTATATATAATATGGATATTAATATCAAACAAAGAAGCCGAGAACATACAATGGAGAATGGATAATCTCTTTAATAAATAGTGCTGGTAAAACTGGACGGACATATGCAAATAAATAAATAAATAAATAAATAAATAAATAAAACTAGATCACAGTCTTTTGCCATATACAAAAAGTATCTCAAAATGGAATAATAAGTTGAGTGTAAGACCCAAAACCATAAAATTCCCAAAAAAGAACATAGGCAATAATCTCTTTGACATTAGTCTTTGTGATTTGTTTGTGGCTCTGACTCTAAAGGTAAGAGAAGTATTTATAATACTTCTTTATTTATTTATGTATTCAAATTATTGCAGATATGATCTTGAAGGGCTCTTTCATTTGGTTCCTGGGTCCCTTTGATATAGCTCCATTAGCTGTGTGAAGGGAAATATTTTCACTTCTTTTCCTTCTGGCATTATAAGATGTTCAGGTTCATATTACATTTTCCTGCCCCCATTCTAAACTCAATCATTTCCTCAAGGAGTCTACAATTTGTTAGGCTTTGGGTACTAGGTATGTACATTGGTATGGGTGTCATTGTTTCTAGGCCTTCTCAGAAAAATGACATGACTAAGAAATGTGTACCCACAAAGGAAATCACTCTGACAGTTAGACCATTGTGCTTATGTACAGCTTATTTTACTTTTATTTTTGTAGACCTTGTTTATTTTCAGAGTTACTTAGGTAAGTACCTCTCTCCACACCCACCACCTTGAGGTTGTTTCACACATTTGGCATGAAGGTAGATTTTATCATCACATTCTGCATTCCATCTGGGGATTTCCCTTACTCTTAAATTATTTATACTGAAATTCTCATATAACACAGTCTACTTTTTGTGCTATCATGTTAATGAGTTTTGATAGACATAGTGTCATGTATCCACCATTAGTGTCAGAGGATAATCTCAGCTCTCTAAAAATTCTTCCGTACTTCATCTATACTACTGTCACTCTCCTATACCTAAACCCTGGGTACCACTGATTTTTTTTTGTGTGTGTGTGTGGTCTCTGTAAATTTGCCCTTTCTAGAATCATGTATTTGGGATTATACAGTATGTAGCTTTTCCAGATTGGCTTCTTTACTTAAAATAGCCATTAAAGAATCATCTATGTATTTTCATGGCTTCATACTTCATTTTTGTTTCCATCAAATGCTATTCTTTTTATTTAGATATACCTCAGTTACCTACTGAAGGATGTCTTGGTTGCTTAGTGATTAAAAATAGAGATGTTACAAACATTTGTGAGCTGGTTTTGTGTGGACATGTTTTCAGATTAGTTTGATAAGTATTTAGGGGGATTGTATGATAAGACTGTTTAGCTTTGTAACAGAAACTGTCAAACTGTCATCAAAAAAAGTGGTTTACCACTTTGCATTTCTGCCAGCAGTTAGAGTGATTTCTTGTACTACATCATCCCTGGGTATTGATATCTTCGTGTTTTATTTTTATTTTCATAATTTAACCATTCCAATAGGTGTGTTGTGATATTTTATTCCTTTATTTTCAGTTCCCTAATGATAAATGACATTGAGCATCTCTGCTTATGTTTATCTGCCATTTATGTTTCTTATTCAGTAAAGTATCTGTTCAGGTTTTCGTGTCTATTTTCTAATTGAATTGTTTTCTTATTGTTGAGTTTTATAAAGTTAAGTTTCAAGAGTTCTTTGTATATTTTAGATAAAACTATTTCATGAGAAATGTATTTTGTTGCGAAAACTCTCTACCAGACAGTAACTTGTTACATTTGTTAACAGTGTATTTTGCACAGCAGAAGTTTTTAATTTTAATAATGTCCAACTTATTTAAAAACTTATTTATATTCAAAAATTCATTGCTAAATCTAAGTCCATCTAGAATTTTCACTACATTTCCTTCTGGAAATTTTCAGTTTTGTGTTTTATATTTGAGTGCATAATCCATTTTGATTTTCATGAAAAGTGTATTTTATGTGTCCAGGATCTTTTTTTTTTTTTTTTTATATGAATAGCCAATTGTTCTAAAACCAGTTGTTGAAAAGATTATCCTTTCTCCATTGAATTACCTTTGAGCCTCCAGAAAAGATCTTGACTGTGTTTATGTAGTTCTATTTCTGAGCTCTATATTCTGCTCCTTTGGTATATGTGTTGATTCTTTCACAGATAGTAGACTGTCTTGATGGCTTCAGCTTTCCACTACATCTTGAAATGTATTACTGAGTGCTCAAACTCTTCTTCTTCAATATTATGCAGAATGTGATGTGTTTTCTAGGTTTTGTAGAGTAAAATCTTGCATGATGGGCTGAGAGTGATCATGGGGGGCATTATGTAAATTAGCAAAGAATGTAAAGTGACCTAAAGAATAATCTACATATGCTTTACACTTTCAAACAGGATTCTGAGAGTACTTAGGTCACATCATGGTAACTGGGTAGGTACAGAAGGTGTACCTAGAATTTAAATATTTGGATATAGTTTTATCCACATGATGCTATTGCAGTTAAGAGAAGAATACCCTGGTACTTCTGTTGTCTAACTGTGGTTTTGGGAAATTCCTTTGGACATTGTGTAAGAAGTGAGATTAAACAAAAGAAAAAGGAACTCATGAAACCAGAAAAGTAAATTTTAAAGGGGGAAAAATCCCATATATTCTCATATAATAAAAAGAGACTATTCCTCACATAGGTACAAAAATAAATCTAAAAGTAAATATACCTTATTTGAGTTTTCCCTGGGGAGGCATAATATCAAAAGTATTTTTAAAAACAAACCCAGGGCTCACCTGGCTGGTGCAGTCAGTGGAACATGCAACTCTTGATCTCAGGGAATTGTGAGTTCAAGCGCCACACTGGGTGTAGAGATTACTCAAAAATAAAATTTTAAAGAAAAACATAAAACACAAAAAGTGGCTCAGCATAGATACTGATCAAACCAAAGCACATCTAAATACCTTCACTTCCTCTATTGATTCAGACTTGCTATACATCAGGCTTAACTTTTTCTTTTGTCAAATCACGACAGTAGAAAATTCTAATTTCCTCCCAACTAGTCAAAGTGATGCTACCAGTAACTCAATTGTCCTTGAGTACCAAACCAATTGAGATTCTCTTGAAATCTGATATTACATATCCCTGATCTTTAAAATGATTTTTCTAAGTACCTTAGGTTTAGTTTTTCAGAAGGCAGCACTGATGGATGTATTTTGTGCTCACTGAGTTCCTTTTCACTAGCTAAGAACTTAAAAGGAATTTCTGTCAAAAGAAGAAAAGATGATTTACTTCATTTGATGTGACTGTTTCATCCATCATAAAATTAGCTTGCAGTAATTCAGCTCTTAAAATGGTCTTTTAAAAGAAACTTGGTAAGTTGACAAGATTATTTTTACAGTTTTGTTTCTTTAAGAATTATGCTGATTTGTTAGTTCTTCTCAAAAATGCACAGGCAACTTGAAAAGAGCAAAATACATAATAATAAATTCAACTTGTATGGGGATGAATAATACCGCAATCTCCAGTAGATAAAACCAGATTTTGAGTTGTTAAAATTTTAGCTGATACCAACTATAAATCTAAACTTCTGATACTGTATTTCAGGAACAGTATGGCATCATTAAGGAGATATTTTTAATCAGATCAGAAAAATAATTCCATTAAATAAACAAATCAGAATTTATTAAGCATTTGTGACATGCAAATTATTATGATACACAGGATAGATGTTATGGAGATTAAAACAAAAGAATGCCCACAGAAATCTCACAATCATGAACAATTCCATAGAGATATGAAAAATTTTTCTTGCAATAAATAACATTTCTTAACATGGAAAGTAATATGTGAAGTTTTTGTACCATTTGGTTACAAACAAGACTAAGTTATGAAGAACTAAACCAAAAAACAAAGAAAGGAAAGAAAAAAATAAAAGCATTACACCTCTGTTAGTCTGAGTGGCTATGCCATTTTCTTTAGTTATTTTTAAGGATGAGGGAATGACAGAAAGTGAACCAACATGAAAGTCTTTATTTAAATATTTCAGACACTTGAAAAATGTCTGTAAGGAAAAAGAAAAACTTTTTCTAGAGATACAAGTTGAACAGAAAATGGCTAGAGGTTGCCTTTTTATAGTGGAGTTTTTTAGTTTATATATTTATACAAGTTTAGTTATTTATACAACTTTCTATTTACCTATTAAGACTTCAAAATAAAGCTGGCAAACATTATTAATGCCACTGAGTTAGCAAAACAAATTTTTCTTATTTGTAAAGTCTATATAGCCAACAAAAATATCTACAAAAGAATTAAATAATTGACATTTGTTGTGTAATTAACCCCCCAAATATGTCAACTCAGTCATTTTAGTGTAATACTTTTACAGTTCAATGAACTTTGGAATCTATCTGGTAACTTGTCATGTGATCTATGCCTGGTAGCTCCTGCTTCAAAAATAAAATCAATTTGACCATTCAGTTTTTCCTTTTTTAAATCTGATTAATTTTTTATCTGATTAAATACAGATAAATTGTTTTTCCCTTCCTCTGAACGCCTCTTCACAGTTGGCCCGATAGGACAAAAGCAGACAGTAGACATACGGGTTGATTCCTGATGGAATTAGAGCAAAACAATAAAGCGGCTGGCTATAAGGAAAGGCACCATTATTTTTACTGATTATAGCAGAAGACCTTTTTTCTCTTCAGTAACAGTTTGGAACTTACATCTGGAAATTGTAAGCCAGCACAGATTCCAATACGGTAACTTCCATTGTTTCGGGACAGGCATTTCATCAATGACAGTCTATTTGAGAACATTAAATATACTCCACTTTGTCAGAACAAGACTCACTTTTTCTTGCATGCATCTTGAATTCTTTATGCATGAAAAAATACTACTTTTTCCCAAAATTTTGGTCAAATGGTATTTGATGTGTGGCATTTTTTTTCAGATTTAATAATTATGCAGTGAAAAGGGAACAATTTCTAGTTATTCCTAGGCTCAAGATATTGAACATGCAAATTTCAATAATCACTAAGAATTCTAGTCACTTAACTGAAATAGATTACCGTGATTTCTATTCTCCTGTTATCTTACAAAACCTACTAATTATATTCTCTTCCAATATTTAAAACAAATGCATTTCCTGGGTGAGTGTTATGATTAGCAACACTTATTAGAAACTTATTCCACTCAAGATATTTAGAAATTTTGTTCATGTAACACTTGCCACTATCAGAAAAGAGAGTTTCTCGTCCACCTGACTCTATAATTTAATGATAGGAAATAGGAAGTATGAACTCCCTAATTTCAATTAAGAAATATTATTCAGATTAGTATAGTGGGAAATGGAGGAATAGATGTCTCTGCTCTTAAGAAGCTTAAGAATTCAATAATGACGTTAGGCAATGTTGGACTGCATGGTGTAGGATAAGGAGTCCAGCTTCAATCCCAACTGCTATGTGTGATATTTCAGGCTGTAACATACATAAGCAGTTACAAAGCCTTTACCTGGAGGACCTCATGGAGGAGGGCTACCCTCCTTACACCAGACTTGGGGCACAGACCGTGCACTGCAGTCATTGACGAGATTTGCAGTCTAGAACTCAGGATCGCTGTCTGGTCATGCTCTCATACAAGCTGTATTCCTACCCCAGGTACGTTCATTTGGAGGTATATATCTTGAGGTCTTTCAAAGGCACTTATGTCAAAACCTCCTCACAGTTGGGGGTGAAGGCAAGGACACTCAAGGACACTTTTTCTCTATTCTGAACTCAGTATTCAGTGTTTTTCCACTCCTAGCCTTTTCCCCTCTCCCCCTCCTAAGACTGGCAGGTCCATAAAACTGCAAGATCCTCTGGTTTTGGGATCCCTTTGCTATGAGACCACCTTCACTGGTACCATTTCATAGGAAAAAATGGGTCAGGGGAGTCAGTACCTTCTCTGGTTTAGCCAATCAGTATGAGTTGAAAGGTTTGCTATTACTTTTATCTTGACTTGCCTTAATCAACTACTCTGACACCTAGCAGCTTAGGTCTGTTGAGTTCAGCTGAGTTTCTGACACAGGAAAATACATTTTTTATGTATAAAAAATACTTCAGTATAAACTGAAAGCATAAGAGAAAATGCAGTATGTGGGAAGGAAAGTGAGCAATAAGGACAATTACATGTAGGTCATGAACAAATATCGTGCACCAAACCACAGAGATCCTGATATCGTGCACCAAACCACAGAGATCCTGAGACATTAGGAGGACAGTGAAGATATGAATCTGGTTCCAAAGAGGGCTTTGAGTAGGGGTGATAGTAAGAAATTTAGTCTGATGATCTAGGTGGGGACATTTTATATTTAAACTAGAATTTAAGAAAATGTTATTTGTTTTTATCTTGTACAGACAATGGGAAAGTCATGATGTGTTAGAGCAGTACAATAACAAAATAAAACTTGTGTTTTAGAAGTGGTTTTAGAAGTGTCTTATCCAGCTTTTTGTCCAGCCTAGCCAAACATCTATTGTGGACATACTCTTGGAATTTATTGTGCAAAATAACTAAAGTGTCTTTGAATAGTTCATGATCTAGGAGGGTGGTATGTATTTCAACAAAGACTAAGAGATTATCCTACAGTGTGACTTAACAGAGATCCTTTAACAATACTCTGGGAATATAGGGGTATAATTGACTAACTCAAGAGACAAGGTGGAAGATCTTATGCAGTGGGTATTCCATTAGCTGAATTTTAAAAATGTGTAGGACCACAGGAAGAGGGCTGTGTAATTATGGAAAGATCCTACAAACCAAAAGCCACTATTTTACTTCAGACATTCTCTATACATTATTTTATCCTTTAGAAAATGGGAGTAATTACCTTTGTCCTGAAAAACTATATAAATTGAAGGGATACCTTGACAACCGATCTGAGTATTTGTAAATCCACACACACAAAAATGTCTTATTATTAACAATGAATCTTTGTATTTATAAGGTTTGGGCAGTACTTTCAGAAAAGTATAAATGATACTTCATAAAGTGACCTTGCTTATATCTCCAGCTTTATTTTCCACCAGTTTTCAGTAGTTACATATCATTTAAACAAGCCAAATTACAGGGAAAAAAAACAACCAAAACTATACCATCTTAAACAATGTGGAAGAATAGTATTTTATTAAAAATATCTGGTAGCTGGGGTAGCTGGGTGTCTCAGTCCATTAAGTGTTAGCCTTCAGCTTGGGTCATGATCCTGGGGTCCTAGAATGGAGCCCTGTGTTAGGCTCCCTGTTCAGCAGGGAGTCTGCTTCTTGCACTCCATCTGCCCCTCTCTCCTGCTCATGCTCTCTCTTGTGAATTCTCTTTCTCTCTCAAATAACTAAAGCCTTTAATTTTTTTTTTTAATCTGGCAGCTAGAAACAATTTTAAAATTACTTTTAGGCATTTTAAACATTTCATTTTCACCATAACCATTGCAAGTAACAGAAACAGAAAGAAAACCAATTGTTTTTGATAACTCAAAATGCTGGCAAAGTGTATCTACTAGAACGTGGTTTACCTGCTCCAGAGCATTTAGCATATGCTGAAAGTCCTATTCAGCACTTTCTCAGAGAAAGTTATCAGTTAATTTGGATAAATAGATTAGATGAATTTCCTTCTAGGAGTTTCTACTATAATTATCGCTATTTTCCGAACTGTCATTTATTTACCTTTGCACATGTTGCCCCCTCTGCTCAAGTGCCTGCTCACCAATCATCCTGGGAAATTACTGTTCCATTTTGAAGACTCCAGGAGAAGTAGCAATTTCCCTGGAAATTATTTTCAAATTATTTCTCACTAAAGAGAATCAGGCAGCCCACCTACCATCTGTGCTCAAAGACCTTCCCCTCTAAATCACTATTGTCAATCTTTTTACACAAACATTAATCATAGCTTAAATTACTGAGCACCTCATTATTATATACTAGGCCTTGTTTACAGTAATTTGCATGCATTAACTTCTTTAATCTTCTTAATACTCTATGAGGTAATACTATGATTTTCCTCATGTAATCTTATAAATGTGAAAGAATCATATAGAGTTTGGGTAATTTGTAGAAAGCCACATAGAAGGTAAAAGTATCAGGATTCATAGTTCAGCATTTTGGCTTCAGAGGTCATGTTTTTAGAGTTTGCACTTACTGCCTCTCAATCACAGAACATTATATTTTCCTTGCTGGTGCTTACAATAAGAAATTTGTTTTTTTTCCTATCAGAATTATGTCTTTTCATCTTTCTAGGCTTAATAGAGAGCAGCAATATCTGTTACATAATATTATTCATCGCATTGATTTTTCATAAATGAATGAGATTTCAAATGGAAATATGTTGTGGCCATTTGAAATATAGAGGGCAAACTGTATCTGACATCTTTTTAAAGTCAGTACGTTTAGTGAAAAGTAGAGGAAATGCTGTATTTTTCTCATATTCTGGGTTCTCTGTTGCTTTGAATGCTCACAAAAGCTTATTTTTCACCTCAGAATAGTATCAACATTATTTGGTATTTGTGCATTCTTGTTACATTAATAAATCGTGGAAGCTGAAAATTGACATATCATTGAATGAATCCAAATAATTTATATATTTTTTTCTTTTCTGACACTCTATCCATAAAATTCAAAGCATCGGTTGTCTGAGTTCATAAAATTTCCACTGGATAGATAGGTTAGAGCCACTCCATAGAATCAATGTCATACAAACCATGTGGGTTGATGGATTTTTCACATCAAACTGTCATCTTGTCTCTGCTGTTACATTATATTTGCTACCTCAACAGTGACTCAAATTGTTATTTTTTTTATAGCTGTTGCCCCACTATAAAATAATCCAGTATATTTTTGACCACACATTTAACTATTTACTGATATCCAGGGGCCTTAGTTTTTTATTCTAAGTTTGAGTCTAAAAGTTGTCTAGATTTTTTTTTTTTAATGGTGGCACTCATTTAAACACAGATCTATACATAAGAATCTCACTGTGACTGTGACTGGAAATTATTTTAGAAGTCACGGTTGATTTGTTGATGTAACACTTTGCTTTCCTTTCATTTATTTCTTTATGCCAGTTACCACCCAGCTAAACTTGATGACATTTTATGATGACTGTTGGCATTGCTGTTTTAAGAATGAACTCAGGGGAATTTGGTATTTGTGTGGGCTTTGGTAGGCAGAGCCAGGGAGCCATACACATTCACAAAAAGCAATAAGAAGCCACAATTTTTGCAGATAATTTCGAGGAAAGCTTTTGAATTTAGATAAGAAAGGCATGCTCTTTCAAGGATGATAATGGATTGGCCTGGAAAGAGGTCATTAAGGGCAGTCCAGCTAGTGGGAAGTAAATTATAGAGGAAAAAACAAAGAAGATATGACATAGGAGTTGTTCATTAGAAAAGTTTGGAGTTGTACATTGTGCATGTGCATGTGTGTGATATGCGTGTGTGTGGGGGGGTGGGTGTGTGTAAGTTCACATCCTTATTTTGGGAATGAGATAGCAGGATATAAATAATAAAGACATACAAATATACAAAGATTAAATAATGAAATATCATCTATAAGGTAAAAGGAGTTTATATTTTTTACCACATCCACTAAAGAATTTTAAGCAGGATGTTAATATTATCGGATATCTATTTTAGACATTGTAGTTGTGTAGAGGAAGTATTAGATTGGGAAAGAACAGAGACAGAAGGAGGACCAATTATGCGATTTTTGCAATAGTTGAGATGAGAGATAAGTGGATTCTGTACTGGGGAGAGTAACTTGAGGGGCAAGGAGAAGGGGATGGATTGGAAAGTATTTAAGGAGGGAATACCCGTTGGTAAATTACCACTAGGTAAATTACTAAATTGGGCTGGGAAGCATAATGATGGGCAAAGAGAAAGTGTCAGGATGATGCTTCAGCTTCTGGCTTGTGCTCCTAGGAAGAAAAGCTCACTGAGATTTATGAACATAAATGTTTACTGTATTGGTGAGATGAGGGAGGCAGAGACTGAAATAGAGAATTGTTTGGGACATGAAGAATTGCATGTGCTCATAATATGCACAGGAGGAGAGATACAGAGACAGCTGGAGCTCAGGGGAGAGATTTGGACTGGCAGTGTAGGTTTGCAAATCATCACCATATGCCTGGTCATCCAAGTCATGGGTGCCAGGCTGACCCTAAAGACAAGTCTCAAAACTGTAAATGAAAAATCACGTATGTAAAAAAATGTATCCTGAAATTCTTTCTAATCTGCATTAACACTTTCACTCTTCCATATCCCCTTACTTTTGAGGACGTTATTGCTTTACCCGGAATATCTTATTATCTGTCTCATTCTGGCATACTGACCAGCCTTATCCAGTTGGACTGAGATGTAAGGCACAAGGCATCTGAAAGTAAGAGTAATGGAGGTATCTGAGGCAGAGCAGAAAGAGCCATCTACATTCCCTATTTATGCTTATCCATCTGTTGGCACTTGTGAATAGCATGTTCAAATATTAACTCTTTCCTGGCTCCTCAGGATGACATCTTTTTGTTGCTGGAGGCATCTGTCCCATAATCTTTTTAATGATATTAAAAGAATTGCTTTCTATTCACCTATTTGCATACCTTCTGCTTCTCTTAAACTAGAAAGACTTTGGTGTCCTTGTGTCCAAGGAGAAGACAGAATAAGATGTCAAAATAGGATTAGATACTTAAGAACTTATTGGGGAAACACCTGGTAAACTAGAAAGACTTTGGTGTCCTTGTGTCCAAGGAGAAGACAGAATAAGATGTCAAAATAGGATTAGATACTTAAGAACTTATTGGGGAAACACCTGGGAAGGATTAAAGCAGGTGGGGACAAGAGAATATGGGAGTGCTTAAGACCATAACCCAGGTCTGACACCTATGAAAAGAGAGTGGGGAAAAAAAAGGTTTAAGAAAGAGTAGCTTTAGCCCTCAGTGCAATTTTCAGAAAGTTCCTAGTGGGAAAACAAAAGTTTAAGAAAGAATAGCTTTAGTCCTCAATGCAATTTTCAGAAAGTTCCCAGTGGCTTGGGCGTGAATGTTGTTATATAATCTACATGCATGTGTACATACATACATACATCTATACATATACACGCATATATGTTTCTTTTTTCTTTATCACAAGCGAGATGTATGCAGCATAGTTCCTTGGCTGCCACATGATGTATTTGGAATGCTACTTAGAATAAAACTGATTTATTATAACTGTTTTAAAGAATTGACTGAATTACTTAATAAATGGAGTTTTCTAGGAGTTTTGGTGGGTTTCCTTGGTTCTCCCCTTTTAAAAAAATAGATTTTCTTCGCTTGTGCTTTTTAAAAAAAAATGCATATATTGAAATATGAATAGTAAGAAGAATTTAACTGACTGTACGATGATCTTGATTTCCTTAGGATTACATACTCCCCAATTGAGATTACTTGCCAGATAAATTATGTAATTGGTATTTATATCCAAATACTCAGTAAATATATTTTAATATAGCCACAGGTCTATTTGCTTCCTTTTTTATTCCTCACATAGACTTAATAAAGAATTTCTGGCTACTCTCTGCTATTTCGTGTCAAATAATGTCAACTGTTTTATTGTTATTCATTTCTATACATCGTTTTTTTTAAGATTTTATTTATTTATTTGATAGACAGAGATTACAAGTAGGCAGAGAGGCAAGCAGAGAGAGAGGAGGAAGCAGGTTCCCCACTGATCAGAGAGCCCGATGCAGGGCTCGATCCCAGGACCCTGAGACCATGACCTGAGCCGAAGGCAGAGGCTTCAACCTACTGAGCCACCCAGGTGCCCCTTCATTTCTATATACCTTATACAGAACAAAAATTAACCACAGAATAACATTATTCCCATAAAATTAATGTCAAACACCTATTGTTTCAGTAGGAATTAATATTTAAACAACCCCCAAAAAATCTTATTTTCAAAGAATATTTTCAATTGAACTAAAGCCCTTTTCTTTAAACAGTGTTGGCTATGAGGGTTTTTTTTTAATACACCTATTTTTTAAAGTTAAAATTAACATATAATATATAATTTGCTTCAGGGGTACAGCTCTGTGAATCATCAGTCTTACACAATTCACAGCACTCACCATAGCACATACCCTCCCCAATTTCCATAACTCAGTCACCCTATCCCTACCCCCCAGCCCAGTTTGTTCCATTTTAGATCCATCCTAGACAACTGTTTACCCTGTCTGATAAAGTGTCAGTGTACTACTACTTAAACTTTATTTTTAATATGATTTAATCCTAAAGTCAATCTGAAAAACTGAAGCCGAGTTTAGCTAGACCCTACAATCAAAACAGTGATAGCAGGTAGGGTCGCTGGCTTTTTGTTACATGTAGAAGCAAGTACTCTGCAATTGACAGTGACATTACATGGTGTTTGTGTAGTGGGCAGCAGATTCATCCTAGCATGCTTTACAGAAATTGCTGCCATTTGATAAGTAACTCCATATGGACTGAGGCTGAAACACTAAATCATTGTGTCTCCTTCATGCCAAGCACTGATTCATTGCACTGTCTTACCCTGGAACTCATTGCTACTAGATTTTAGAAAATATACTTGTTTTTCCCCATCACAAATATATCTTCAATTTATTATTTCTCTGGCTGAATTTGATGATGTTGATATTTTAGCATCACAATATGTATGCTAAACTATTTTCAATAAGACATCTACTTATAATCATAGCAGAGTTTGAAGGAACCTTAAAGGTCACATAATCTCACTTCTCACCACATGCGTACCATCCCCAAATGATAGTCATATATCTGGCTTCTGCTTGAATAATTCCAATGACAGGGAACTGACTACTTGAGATGCAGCCTTCTCTATGCTTGGATAGCTTTCATTGCTAAAAAGTTCTTCCTTATGTTGAGTGGAAATTTATTAACTCTATTTTCCAAATCTTGGTCCTAGTTCTATTCTCTACAACAATAAATTTAACTTTATATTCTTTTGTTAACTCTTAGATATTCACTGCTGCAAGATTTTTAGCAAAGCACATACAACTTAGTTGTAGTATCTATTCCATCATAGCCATACAGAACAAATTTATTCTGTTCCCTGTTTTCAGAAACTGTGAGTGCTATTATATTCTAATTTTATATAAAAATTCAAGTTAAAAATCAAACTAGATAAAAATATGGAGAGAGAGAAAGAGAAAGAGAGAGAGACTTGTATGTGATGAGAACCTGGAGGGAGAAAAAAAACAAAAAAGAACAGCTCATAGTCCAAACTTCTGTATTCTCCCAGATACTCTGCAAAATCTTTGTTTAAAAAGGGTGCAGAGGGCACCTGGGTGCTTCAGTCATTAAGCATCAGCCTTTGGCTCAGGTCATAATTCCAGGGTCCTGGGATCAAGCCCTGCATTGGGCTCTCTGCCTCGTGGGAAGCCCGCTTCTCCCTTTCTCATTCCCCTGCTTGTGTTCCTTCTCTAGCTGTGTCTCTCTCTGTCAAAAAAATAAAATCTTAAAAAAATAAATAAATAAAAAGGGTGCAGAGTATAACAAGGTGAGGTTTTCTTTTGAACCTTTAAAAATAATTTTATAGGGATTCTGGAAAGATAATCAGTCATGAGCTAGGCAGTGTATATATTCTATAGAAGCAAATAATTTCTGCAGTATATTTAGTAAGATATGGGGCTAGATCTTGCTATATCACTTAGTTTTAACCTGGAAAGAAAACAAGAAATTCCATAAGGAGTTCACTTGATGTCATAATCAATCATCCAGTAAATATTTAACAAAGGAACAAAAAATAATGTAATAAAATTAATAAAAATCAAACTAGAATCTAAGTGTCAAAATCAGAGCTTCTCAAAATTATACACTAAATAGCCCGATCCTGCTTCACAGTTCATGGTAGAAGGTTATATGTATGAATTTCAGAAAAAGAATAATTTTTATAATTTTCATTTGTATATAAATGACATTGCACATGCAGATTTCTCCATCTCAAATTCTCAACTTAAGCTTGATGTTGCCATTAAATCTGAATCTCTTTATTTTTTTCCTGAAAAAACGTTTTACTTTATTTCACACAGTTATAACCAACACAAAGTTTTCATGTTTGGAAAAAATTTCTAAGGTCCTAAGACAGTCTTTCCCCCCCCCCCCTTCTTTCTTTCCTTCTTTCTTTCTTTCTTTCTTTCTTTTTAACATATAATATATTATTTGCCCCAGGGATACAGGTCTGTGAACTGTCAGGCTTACACACTTCATAGCACTCGCCATAACATATACCCTCCCCAATGTCCATAATCAAACCACCCTCTCCATCCCCACCTCCCCTCGGCAATCCTCAGTTTGTTTTGTGAGATTAAGTTACTTATGGTTTGTCTCCCTCCCGATCCCGTCTTTTTTCATTTTTTCCTTCCCTACACCCCAATCCGCCAATTTGCATCTCAAATTCCTCATATCAGGGAGATCATATGATAACTTTCTTTGATTTACTTATTTTGCTCAGCATAATACCCTCTAGTTCCACCCACGTGGAAATCTTGCAAATGGCAAGATTTCATTTCTTTTAATGGCTGCATAGTATTCCATTGTGTATATATACCACTTCTTTATCCATTCATCCATTGATGGACGTCTAGGTTCTTTCCATAGTTTGACTATTGTGGACATTGCTGCTATAAATATTAGGTTGCACGTGCCCCTTCAGATCACTACATTTGTATCTTTAGGATAAATACCCAGCAGTGTGATTGCTGGGTCACAGGGTAGCTCTATTTTTGACTTTTTGAGAAACATCATTGCTGTTTTCCAGAGTGGTTGTACCAGCTTGCATTCCTACCAACAGTGTAGGAGAGTTCCTCTTTCTCCACATCCTCACCAGCATCTGTCATTTCCTGACTTGTTAATGTTAGCCATTTTGATTTGTGTGAGGTGGTATCTCATCATGGTTTTGATTTGTATTTCCCTGATGCTGAGTGATATGGAGCACTTTTTCATGTGTCTTTTGGCCATCTGGATACCTTCTTTGCAGAAATGTTTATGTCTTCTGTTCATTTCTTGATTAGATTATTTGTTCTTTGCGTGTTGAGTTTGGAAAGTTCTTTATAGATTTTGAACACTAGCCCCTTATCTGATATGTCATTTGTAAATATCTTCCCCTATTCTGTAAGTTGTCTTTTGGTTTTATTGAGTGTTTCCTTTACTGTGCAAAAGCTTTTGATCTTGGTGAAGTCCCATAGTTCATTTTTGCTTCCCTCCCCTTTGGTGATGTTCCTAGGAAGAAGTTGCTGTGGCTGAGGTCAAAGAGGTTGCTCCCTGTGTTCTCCTCAGGGATTTTTGATGGATTCCTTTCTCACACTGAGATCTTTCATCCATTTTGAGTCTATTTTTGTATTTGGTTTAAGGAAATGGTCCAGTCTTATTTTTTTGTATGTGGCTGTCCAATTTTCCCAACAACATTTGTTGAAGAGACTGTCTTTTTACCATTGGATGTTCTTTCCAGCTTTGTCAAAGATTAGTTGACCATAGAGTTAAGGATCCATTTCTGGGCTCTCTATTTTGTTCCATTGATCTATGTGGCTGTTTTTGTACCAGTACCACACTGTCTTGATGATGACAGCTTTGTAATAGAGCTTGAAGTCTGGAATTGTGATGCTACCAACTTTGGCTTTCTTTTTCAACATTCCTCTGGCTATTCAAGGTCTTTTCTGGTTCCATATAAATTTTAGGATTATTTGTTCCATTTCTTTGAAAAAAAAATGATGTATTTTGGTAGGGATTGCATTAAACATATAGATTGCTTTAGGTAGCATAGACATTTTCACAATATTTGTTCTTCCATTCCATGAGCATGGAACATTTTTCCATTTCATTGTGTCTTCCTCAATTTCTTTCATTGAGTATTTTATAGTTTTCTGAGTACAGATTCTTTGTATCTTTGGTTAGGTTTATTCCTAGGTATCTTGGGGTTTTGGGTGCAATTGTAAATGGGATCAACTCCTTAATTTCTCTTTCCTCTCTCTTGTTGTTGGTGTATAGAAATTCAAGTGATTTCTGTGCATTGATTTTATAGCCTGACACTTTACTGAATTCCTGTACAAGTTCTAGCAGATTTGGAGTGGAGTCTCCTCAGTTGTCCACATAAAGTATCATATCATCTGCAAAGAGTGGTAGTTTGATGTCTTCTTTGCCAATTTGGATGCCTTTAACTTCTTTTTGTTTTCTGATTGCTCAGGCTAGGACTTCTAGTACTATGTTGAATAGCAGGGTTAATATTGGACATCCCTGCCACGTTCCTCACCTTAATGGAAAAGCTCTGTTTTTCTCCATTGAGAATATTTGCTGTGGGTTTTTCATGGATGGCTTTGATGATATTGAGCAATGTATCCTCTATGCCTACACTTTGAAGAGTTTTGGTCAAGAAAGGATGCAGTATTTTGTCAAATGCTTTTTCAGCATCTATTAGAGTACCACATGGTCCTTGTTCTTTCTTTTATTAATGTGTTGTATCACATTGATTTGCAAAGGTTGAACCAACCTTGCAGCCCAGGGATAAATCCCACTTGATCATGGTGAATAATCCTTTTAGTGTTCTGTTGGATCCTATTGACTAGTATTTTGGTGAGAATTTTTGTATCTGTGTTCATCAAGGATATTGGTCTGTAATTGTCCTCTTTGATGCAGTCTTTCTCTGGTTTTGGGATCAAGGTAATGCTGGCCTCATAATATGGGTTTGGAAGTTTTCCTTCCATTTCTAGTTTTTGGAACAAATACAGGAGAATAGAAATTAATTCTTTAAATGTTTGGTAGAATTCCCTTGGGAAGCCCTTTGGCCCTGGGCTCCTGTTTGTTGGGAGATTTTTTGATGACTGCTTCAAACTCCTTACTGGTTCTGGGTATGTTCAGGTTTTTTATTTCTTCCTGGTTCAGTTGTGGTAGTTTATATGTCTCTAGGAATGCATCCATTTCTTCCAGATTGTCAAATTTGCTGGCATATAGTTGCTCATAATATGATCTGATAATTGTTTTTAATTTCTTTGGTGTTGGTTGTGATCTCTCCTCTTTCATTCATAATTTTATTTATTTGGGTCCTTTCTCTCTTCTTTTTGATATGTCTGTCCAGGGGTTTATCAATCTTATTAATTCTTTCAAAGAACTAGTTCCTAGTTTCTTTCATTTGTTGTACTGTTCTTTTGGTTTCTATTTCATTGATTTCTTCTCTGATCTTTATTATTTCTCTTCTCCTGCTGGGTTTAGGCTTTCTTTGTTCTTTCTACAGCTCCTGTAGGTATAGGGTTAGGTTGTGTACTTGAGACCTTCCTTGTTTCTTGAGAAAGGCTTGTATAGCTATATACTTTCCTCTCAAGACTGCCTTGCTGTGTCCCACAGATTTTGAACAGTTATGTTTTCATTATCATTTGTTTCCATGATTTTTTTCAATTCTTCTTTAATTCCCTGGTTGACCCATTCATTCTTTAGAAGGACACTCTTTAGCCTCCATGTATCTCAGTTATTTCCCACTTTCCTCTTGTTACTGAGTTCTAGCTTCAGAGCATTGTGGTGTGAAAATATGCAGGGAATGATCCCAATCTTTTGGTACTAGTTGAGAACTGATTTGTGACCCAGGATTTGATCTATTCTGGAGAATGTTGCATGTGCACTAGAGAAGAATCTGTATTCTGTTGCTTTGTGATGGAATCTTCTGAATATATCTGTGATGTCCATCTGGTCCAGTGTGTTATTTAAGACCCTTTATTTCCTTGTTGATCTTTTGCTTAGATAATCTGTCCATTTCAGTGAGGGAGGTGTTAAAGTCCCCTACTATTATTGTATTATTGTTGATGTGTTTCTTTGATTTTGTTTTAACTGTTTAATTTTGTTTTTAATTGTTGGCTGCTCCCATGTTAGGGACATAGATATTTAAAATTGTTAGAGCTTCCTGTTGGACAGACCCTTTGAGTATGATATAGTGTCCTTCCTTATCTCTTATTATAGTCTTTGGCTAAAAATCTAATTGATCTGATATAAGGATTGCCACCCCAGCTTTCTTTTGATGTCCATTAGCATGGTAAATTGTTTTCCACCCCCGAACTTTAAATCTGGATGTGTTTTGGGGTCTAAAATGAGTTTCTTGTAGACAGCATACAGATGGGTTTTGTATTTTTTATCCATTCTGATATCCTGTGCCTTTTGGTTGTGGCATTTAGTCCATTTACATTCAGGGTAGCTATTGAAAGATATGTATTAAGTGCCATTGTATTGCCTGTAAGGTGACTGTCCCTTTCTGGTCTTCTACTTTTAGGCTCTTTCTTTACTTAGAGGACCCCTTTCAATATTTTCTGTAGGTCTGGTTTGGTGTTTACAAATTATTTTAGTTTTTGTTTGTCCTGGAAGCTGTTAATCTCTCCTTCTATTTTCAATGATAGCCTAGCTGGATATAGTATTCTTGGCTGCATGTTTTTCTCATTTAGTGCTCTGAATATATCATGCCAGTTCTTTCTGGCCTGCCAGGTCTCTGTGGATAAGTCTGCTGCCAATCTAATATTTTTACCATTGTATGTTACAGACTTCTTGTCCTAGGCTGCTTTCAGGATTTTCTCTTTGTCACTAAGTCTTGTAAGTTTTTCTCCTAGATGATGGGGTCCGCACCCTATCTATTCTTCCACACACCCACCTATTCTTATTGATTTTGATGGTGGTTCTCTGTGCCTCCTAGATTTTGATGCTTGTTCCCTTTGCCATGTTTGGGAAACTCTCTACTATAATTCGCCCCAATATACTTTCTGCCTCCCTCTCTTTCTTCTTCTGGAATTGCAATTATTCTAATATTGTTTCATCTTATGGTATCACTTATCTCTCAAATTCTCCCCTCTTGGTCCAGTAGCTATTTGTCTCTCTTTTACTCAGCTTCTTTATTCTCTGTCATTTGATTTTCTATATCACTCATTTTCTCTTCTGCCTCATTTATCTTAGGAGTAAGATTGCACCACTTTAATAGCTTTTTAAATTTCAGCTTGGTTAGATTTGAGTTCTTGTATTTCTCCGGAAAGGGCTTTTATTTCTCCAGACAAGATTTCTCTAATATCCTCCATGCCTTTTTTGAGCCCAGCTAGCACCCTGTGAATAGTCATTCTGAACTTCAGATCTCACATATTACCAATGTCCATATTGGTTAGGTCCCTAGGATTTGGTACAGCCTCTTTTTTTTTTTTTTTTTTGTAGTGAGTTTTTCTGTTTTGTCATTTTATCCTGATAAGAATATATGAATGAGAAAACAAAATATTAAAATATTAAAAGGATAGCAAAAAAACCCAGAAAAATGCATGCTAACCAAATCAGAGGAGACCCCAAATGGGGGAAAGGAAAGGGTATAAACAGAGCCATCCACTTTATTTTAGGTGTATTTTGGTCTCTTAGAAGAAACTATCTCCCCAATATATATATATATATATATATATATATATATATATATATATATATATGTATATATATATACACACAATAATAAGGGTAAATACAATAAGGGGATGGAATATGATTGTAAAGAAGAAAATAAAAAAAATCTAAAAAAGGAATTGATAAGATAAGTTGGTTGGAAAAAGAGAGAAAAAAATGTGGACAGAATTTGCTCAGGTTGGAAACTAGAACAAAGCCCTTTGTTAGATTTAGGGTATATTTTAATCTATTAGAAAAAATTGTAGCCCAAAATTTTTCAGGAAAAAGAAAAAATAAAACTCTACATGTATTCAAAAAAATAAAGTTAGATACAATGAAGGATAAAATATGACTCTAATAATGAAGGTTTAAAAAGATTTTTTTTAGAAAGGTATTATTAAGATAAACTAGCTTAAAAAAAGTTAAAAGAGGAAAGAGGAAAATTTTTAAAAATTAGGATAAGAAAAAATAAAATTTAAAAAAAATAAGTAACTTTGCAAGGCTAAAGAATCATGGGGAGAAAGCCATGAATTCCATGCTTTGCTTTCCCCTGTCTCTGGAATTCTGCTGTTCTCCTTGATCAGTTTGCTTCGTCTTGGCTAGATGTTCCTGCTGATCTTCGGCGGGAGGGGCCTATTCTAGTGATTCTCAAGTGTCTTTGCCTGAGGTGGAATTGCACTACCCTTGCCAGGGTCCGGGCTAAGTAATCTGCTCGGGTTCACTCTTGGAAGCTTTTGTTCCCTGAACGCTTTCTGTAGAGCTCTGGAGGATGGGAATGAAAATGGCAGCTTCCCAATCTCTGGCCTGGAGGATCAGAGAACCAGGGCCCCACTCCTCAGTCCACCCTGGGAGAAAAGCAGTCAATCACTCCCATCTCCCTGGTCTCTGGCCCTGCTCCAAGGTCACCTGGCCTGTGACCGAGCATTTCTGTCTCTGGTACAGAGTCCTGTTTGGAGTCTCCAAACCCGGTAGATTCCTGCTGAACTGCTCTTCCAGTAGAAGGTGGGTCTCCCCGAATCTGCCACTTGTGGGGTCCCTGCTCAAAGAGCAGTAGTCCAATTGTGCTGTTAGTCACAGTTTAGGGTAACCCCAAGTTCAGAGGCTCCATCTCTGTAGTTGGCTTCCCCACTCTAATATCTGTGAGCTTTACTACACTCAGACACTCCCAAACCTTCTGTGACCCCACGGGACCTGAGACCACACTGTCCCTGCAAGAGCTTCACCCCCGCTTAGTCTCTGGAGTGATATCCCTCAGTGGAGCAGACTTCTAAAAGTTTGGATTCTGTGCTCTGTTGCTCCACCACTTGCCAGGAGCCAGCCCCTCCCCCTGCAGTCTATCTTCCCATCACTTCGGATTCACTTCTCCACATTTCCTACATTTCAGAAAATGGTTGTTTTTTTTTATTTCTAGAATTGCTTCTCTTCTTCTTTTTGATCTCCTGTTGGGTTTATAAGTATTTGGAATGGCTTGATAACTATCTAGCTGACTCCTGTGACCTGATGTCATCTCAGTCTGCTACTCCTCTGCCATCCTGACTCCTAGGGTGAATAAATCTGAACCTCGAATGAAATGTTTTTTAGTGCTCTTTATTTTGTCTTATTTTCCATCTATATCTGAGAAAGAGAAAAGACAAAGTGAATATGTTAATAGATACATCAACAAAACACAAACATTAATTAATATTGACCACTAAATTTAATCACTATATATATATATAATCACTATATATATATATATGTTTTATATATAGATAAAACAGGTGTCTCCATGTTCCAGTTTAAGAGCACTTTTTTCACAAGTGGATTATCCAGTGCTCCATCCTTCACTGTGAAAAAGATTACTGACATTACTCATTCCCCTGCATCTAGTTTATGTTGTCTCCCAAGTTTTCCTTGGCCATAACTACTAGACAATGGCCTAAATACCTGCTAAGCTAGTCTTCCCTGAGTTCAAGTCGACATAGTTAATTTATTTATTGAACATTTACTCCGTCAGGCACAGAAGGGAAAATAAATAGGAGTCAGTCTGAACTATAAAAATAGAACTTTTTTCCATGTTTCCTTCTGCACATTGCAGTCTCCATACCTTCTTTTCCTAAGCAGCAATGCTTTGAGAATGTTAACTTTTGTTCTTTCTCTTCTACTTTTATCTATTTTTTCTTGAATTCGATTCCACTAACATCTATTGCAGGTATTCAGATTTTGCAAATTGCTCCAAGATTTGCACTTCAATGCAACTGGGATACAATTTTGCTATTAAGACAGCTGACCCTGGGGCGCCTGGGTGGCTCAGTAGGTTAAGCACCTGCCTTTGGCTCAAGTCATGATCTCAGGGTGCTGGGATCCAGCTCTGCATCAGCAGCCTGTTCAGTGGGGAGTCAGCTTCTCCCTCTTCTTCTGCTGCTCCCCCTGCTGGTACTCACTTTCTCTCTCTCTCTTTCTCTCAAATAAATATCAAGACCCCATTTATCATTCTGGATAGTGTGATTAACATTAATGTTTCAAAATAAAATAAACTAAAATCACCAACCGATTTATGTGCACCCATAAGGAAAACATTGATTAGTATTATATGAATTGCATACAGTCAAATGGAGTTAAATGTAAGAAAATTCATATAAAATCAAATGAATAATATGGCTAAACTATAATTGAATTTTAAAAATAATCAAATTTCATGATTATATTGCCTTTACTTATATTCATAACAATTCTTTTATGCCATTTTCACTAATTTGAATCTGTAATTAGAGCTTCTTAATAAAGCATATGGCAAAAAAAGTTACAAAGATAAATGACATAATTGCTACCTTGTGATATGCAGCCCTTAACATATGTGCATAATTCAGAGATAATCTTTGTGGAGAGTGTGGTTTGAGTCAATTTTTAGTACCTGTACTTAATTATAAAGTAGCAAAAGAAAATAATTTTCTTCATAATCTCTTGTATAATTAGGTTTTAATAAAATTTTGGATAAGGAATAATTATTTTTTCCTGGAAACAGTACAGCTATGTACTTTAGGTGATGTTAGCAAATTTCCAGAAGTATTGCATCATTTTTTCCATGCACTTTGTAAACTACATTAGACAAAGGAGGTAAAAACCGAAGAAGATTATTTATGTTGCACTATGATTTTGGAAGTGATATCACAGTCTTTTTAAAAGTTTTTAATTTAACAACACAAATGCAGAATTCTTCCTACTTCTCTGATAGCAACAATATCCAGTTTCTTCTAAAATAAGAAAAAATGTATGTACATGTTTGAAGCTTTATCTCCACAATTGGTTTGCATTTTAGTTCAGATAAACACAGTGAAGTGAAGGGGAGAAGAATAAAAACAAAAACTTTCCCGCAGGGATTCAAGGTACAGCCTATTTAACAAGTATTTTGAAACGTTTTGAAGATGAGTGTGACCTCAATATCATTTCTACCCCTAACTGAACTCATTGAACTGGAATTATGGTGGTGTTAGAAATTGAGCAAGAAGACTTCCTGAGCTCTGTCAGTGATTTATTACTAAGAAACTGTGGGGACCTACCATAAAAGAAAGGCTTCCTCTTGGAGCTCTTCTCCTTAAATCTCAGTATATTGAAATGTTTTTATTTTTCCCATCTTCACAAACCATGGGCTTTAGCTTCCAATTCCTTCCTTGACAGCACTGCTCCAAAGAAGATGAGCAGCAAAAATGAGGTTGATTATGCAGTATCCTCACTCATGTATTAAAAGAGAGAAAAATTGAGGGTTGCTGGAGGGGAGGTGGGTGGAAAGATTGGGTAACTGGGTGATGGGCATTAAGGAGGGTACCTTATGTAATGAGCACTGTGTGTTATATGCGATTGATGAATCACTAAACACTATGTCTGAAACTAGTGATACACTATATGTTAATTTATTTTAAATAAAAATGAAATAAATTTAAAAATTTTTAAAAAGAAGCAATGGTGTAGCTTCTTTCTGTCCCAGTCATCTCTCCCCACTAATTTAGATTCTTGGTAGTTGCAGAGTGATGATTAAGCATAAGTAGGATGGAGAGAGAAGGGAGTCATATTTATTACACAGCTAATTAGACATTGTGCTAATTGTTCACATGTGTTATTACTCAATTTTCTTTCTGCTTTAATGACTCTTTACATCTCTGTACCAATGCAGTCAATTTCTTGAGACCTTCCAGTGAAATGCAGAGTCTTGCTTCCTGGCTGGTCTTTTCCTATAGTCCCTACTTACTTTCTTATACTGGCAAACAAAGACAGTATACCTAGTTTTGTTTTGTTGTATTTTATTTATCTTTCTGAAAGTCCAAACTTCAGCCAAGTGTGAGAAATCATGTCCAATTGCTGCCTCTTTTCCTGAGTCACATCCTGGCCCTACTTTCCTTCCAAAGTGGAAGGTGTCTCTCAACCAAAAACTTTGTTGTTGTTGTACTTGTTTTGTTTTTAGTTCTGGACAACAAATAGATCTATAAAAGAACTCTGAGCCTCACTTTTCTGTATCTTTCTAAGGCATAAATTAAGAAGGCTTGGCTTCTTTAGGTCTCCTAGATAGCTGATTATTTCATCTCTATTCCATTAAAAAAAATTACACAAAAGTTGACATTATTCCCCATCCCAGGTTATTGAAAGAGAATGGGTAGAGAGTTTTGTTCTATTTTGGTGTACTTCATGTCCTGCAGTATGAGTTAATTCAGTCAGAATTTGCTTATCTCAGAAACTTGAAGTGAAACAGATAAGAGATAATCATCTTACTCAAAACAACCTTACACAGTAAGCATCATTATTCAAATTTTATAGATGAAATAAGTGAGACTCATGAAATTTTAGTGTTTGTTTATTCAATAGAAAAGAGTGGCAAAATTTGTACACTGGTTTCTCCCAAAGATAATGGACTTTACCTTATAATATATTTCTTAGTAGAAGAGCTCTGTAGAAGAAGCCGATCTGTAAATTATGTAAATATTCAACATTTGAATGAGACTTTGCAACCAAGAGACTTTATATTTTATGATAAATCACATACTTTTGGTGATATAGGACAAATGGTTTAGTTTGACCTCATTTTTTATAAATGAATCATAAGAGATAATCTTCATACAATAAAATACAGACATTTTAAGATTTATTTACAGTTCAGTAAGTTTTAATAAATGTATGTACTTGTGCAAGTACTATTCCAACCAAAATCTAGAGTATTTTTACAAACTTAAAGAGTTCTCTCATTCTTTGGTACAGTCAATCCACCCTGATCTCTCAACTTCATACAACCTTTAGCCAATCTATCAAAGACACAGACCAGTTTGACCTGGTCTAGATTTCCCAGAAATGGCTACAGAGTAGTACCTGGTTTGTGCCTGGATGTGCCTGGTTTATTTTCCTCCTAATGTTTTCTTTTTTTGAGACTCATCTTTGTTATACATAAATCAGAATTTCATAATTTTTATTACAAATACTATCCTATAGTATGCATGTGCCTTAATGTATTTATCCACTCACCAGTTAACTGGTATTAGTTTGATTTCCATTTTTGGTTGTTATGAATAAAATGTTTATGAATATTTGTGTAACAGTGTCTTTGTGGACCTTTTTTTTTTCTTTTGAATTACAAAATTCTGTATATATTTTGGATATAAGTCCTTTATTAAATAGATATATTATAAAAATATTTTTTCAAGTCTGTGGCTTACCTATATACATAATTTATTATCTTTTGAAGATCATAATATTTAATTTTGATGAAATGTTTCATGTATTTTTTTCTATATATTTTTATTACCTTATAGATCTAGATATTAAGAGTATAAAATGGGTCTCATTGGGTTTAAATCAAGGTGTCACCAGAACTGCATTCCTCCTGGAAGTTGCAGAGGATAATCTGTTTTCTTGGCCTTTGCCAGCTTCTGGAGATCACTCTTTCTTTGCTGGCAGTTCCCTTCCTCCATTTTCAAAGCCAACAATACTAGGCCAAATGATTTTTTATGCTACCATCTCTCTGCTCCTCTCTTTCCTGCCTTTCTTTTCAACTTATAAGGATTCATGTGACTGCCTGGCCCAGACAGATAATCCAGTGTAGACCTCCACTGCAAGGTCAGCTGATTAGTAAACTTAATTCTTTCTGCAGCCTTAACCGATCTCTGCCATGTGAGGTAACACATTTGTAGGTTCGGATTATGAACATCTTTGAGGGGCTATCATTTTTGCCTATTGAACTCTAAAGCTGTATGGTACATCTTGAAAAATTGCACAATCATTCTTCCAACTTCATTTCTTTTTTTTTAATTTATCATTTTTTTTAAAATTGTTTCTTCTTTTCTTATATTTGTTTTCTTTTTCTTTTCCTGAAATACTTTGGAATCATTTTGATGTCTTAAACATACACACACAAAATAAAACTGGAGGGATTGTGATTTTAAGTTTCCACTTTCTCTTTTCCACTTTTTCTTTTTTCCCCTGAATTCTTTTGAATTATGTTTTAGCATGTATTTTTACTCCCCTATTTGTTTTCCCTTCCTTCTTTTCTTTTTTACTTTCTGTTCCTTTCTTTTTTGGTCCTTTTTCTTTTCCTTCCTCTCCTCTCTTCTCCTTCCCTCTCCTCTCCTCTCCTCCCCTCCCCTCCCTTCTCTTCTTCTCTCCTATGTTGAGGTTTTATCTAGGGCTACAATACATATTTTTAACTTATCACATGTACTTTCAAGTAGCACAACAGTACCATTGTACTACTTTACCTATAATTTTAAAACATCACCATTAGATTGTTTAGTTTTTTAGCTATTGAGTTGTATGAGTCCTTTATATATCTTGGATGTTACTCCTTATGAGATAAATAATTTATAAATATTTTCTCCTAGTCCATAGGCTACCTTTTCAGTTCATTGATGGCTTCTTTTATGTGCAGAATATTTTCAGTTTGATATAGTCCCACTTGGTAATTTTTGTTTCTGTTATGCTTGCTTTTGGTGTGAAATTCAAAAAATTATTGTGAAAACCATTGCTAAGTGTCTTACTGCTGAAGTTTTATTCTAGGAATTTTATGACTTCAGGTCCGAGTTTCTTTCACATTTCTAATCCATTTTGAGTTGATTATTTGTAAATAATGATAGATAGTGGTCCAGTTTCATTCTTTTGCAAGTGGCTATCCATTTTTCCAAACACAAATTATTGAAGAGGCTATTTTTCCCCATTATATATTCTTGGCTTCTTTGTTATAAATTAATTGATCATGTACTAGGAGGTTTATATCTGGGCCCTTTATTCTTTTCCATTGATCAAATAACAACAACAATAATAAGTAATAAAAACATTACAAAATATATTTCTGCCCCTCCCCACATGCTATTAAGGTCATGTGATTTATTTTACTTATTTTATAAATCTTACTGTACAGTGACATGTTTTGCTTTAAAGGGTTAAATATATTTTGAAGCAAGTTTTAAAGGAAAAATAATTTTTTATATTTATTAACTTTCTTTTCATTAACAACATTCTTAATTTCTTCCTAAAGATTTGAGTTTCTAACTGGAATCCTTTTCTTTTAGATTATAGAATATCTTTTACTATTCCTTATACTGTGAAATTTCTCAACTTTTTTTCAGAAAAATAAAAACAAAGGGAAATAAAAACACTTTCTGAATATAACCTTCTCTACCAATTTAAGAGGTTTTTGTTTTGTTTTGTTTGTTTTTAGCTCTATTAATAATTTACCCTTTTGTTTTCTGACTTGCATTGTTTCCAATAAAAAATCAGCCCTTGTTTTTATATTTGTTTCTCTGTACATAATGTATTTCTCTTTGTTGACTGCTATCAAGGTGCTCTTTTGATAATTGGTTTCCAGAAATTTTACCACGACTTCTTGAGGTTATTTTCTTTATTTTCATCCCACTCTGATTTTGCTGAGTTTCTTGGATCTATGGACTTACATATCTCTTAAAGTTAGAAAATATTTGTTTATTATTTTTTCGAGTATTTTATCTTCCCTTATATTGCTCCAGAATCTGATTGCACATCTATTAAGATACATATTTTCCTTTAGATTGCTGAACTTATATTGATTTTTAGACTTTCTACTAGCTATTTTTTTTAGATAGGCATTCTAATGATCTGTCTTTAAGCTCTAGTTTTTGATATGTTTTGTTTATAGTGTCTAATCTGTTATTCTACCCATTTAGTACTGTCTTTCATTTCAGAATCTTATAATCTGGATATTCCATTTATTTCCTGTTTTATAATTTGTTTTCCCTATTATGTTCATTGAAAAAATTTCTATATGTATTTATCACAGCTGTTTTTAAAAACCATGTTTGATAATTACCTTATTTTCATGATTTCTATTGTTTTATACTTACTTCTTATACTGATTTTGTTTTAGATCAAAACAAAAATTTGTTGTGAATTTTATTGCTGAGTATCTGTATTTGTTGTTTATCTTTAGGAATGTTTAGTTTTGTTTTGATCAGCAGTAAAAGTATTTGTGGCTCAGCTTGAGTTTTTTCATGTCTTACTAATACATTTTATTATCTAGACTAAACTAAAGGGCCATCTTCATTATACTCCTAAGAATATGACATGGGAGTCTCTCCTGAAAGCTGGGTGCTCAATGTGGACAATTTGATCTCAGATTCTAACTTGAACATCTCTCAAACCCACACAAGTTCCAGAAGTTTTTTTTTTTTTTTTTTTTTTTGGTCTAATTGAGTCTTACACTATATGTACCTTATTACTCAGCTACAATCCATGTACACCTAAATAGTTTCCTAGATGTCTTTCTTCTATATAGCTTTCTACTTTCTGGTATTCTATCTTGGAAATTCCTGCTGCATCAGAATTTCTGAATTTTAATCCCTTTCAACTGCAGCAAAGCCATTCTGCTTAATCTTCACTACTCCAATCTTTGGTAAATGTTTCAGAGCAGAAAGTTAGATAAGCAAAGGATTCATGTGATTAATTTCCCTTAATTAAATTAAAACAATAACAAATAATATTCCTAATTTAAGAAAATAATAACAACTATAATAGTTAAAAAAACAGGTTCATATTTTTACTTCATCTGGTTAGGTAACTCAGTGGAGCAGAATAAAATTACCTACTGGTTCACATTCACTTTGATACCTTGCATATCTAGAGAACTGACCTATTAGCATATGAATGGAAACTCTGCTTACTCTTACTGTTAAACTACTCAGATCCCTCCATGATTAGTATATGTAAGTGCAGAAGGGGAAAAGCAAAACAAAAACATTTTCAAAATGAAAATTTCCAAAATGAACTTTTATGAAAGAAGTAATACCTTTCCTAAGTTATTTGTTGCATTTTATGAATAACAATTTCTATAGGGAATTCATCAGAGCATCTACACATTTGTACCTAACAGTTGTAAGCATCCACCTTCATGAATATTTTGATAAACCAATGTGACTTGAAGAATTTTATAAAAGAGTTATCTGGCAATTTTTTTAAAAAATTAAGAAATATTGACTTGATTTTCTTTCTTTCTTTCTTTCTTGCTTTCCTTCCTTCCTTCTTTTAGAATTAAGAACGGAATATTTGTTGAACACAAATAATGCACTAAGCATTGTTCTGGTGAGCTTATATACTTTCATTTAGTCTTCACAGCAATGCTGTGAGTTATGGTATTATCCCTTTTTCTACATAAGTAAACTTAATATGGGAGTTTATTTGCCAAGATCTAACAGCTATCAGTTTCAGTGCTGGAATTTCAACTTAATTGTATTAGTCAGGAATCCATTTTCTTTCCCCTAAGTATGGTGCCTTTTTTATTATTATATATTTGTATTTTCTAACTGTATACCACATGTAATCATATAGCCAACATCTGTGTGAGCACAGGTCACCTGTGTCAGCAGATGTTACCTGCTCCTTCTCCTTTCTTCTAAACCCCCATTCACACAGGCATATTAGTGGAAGATCTAGAACATCTAAATAGTTATGCCTAAATTATTTCTTTTAGGGCCTTGGAATGTCTAAAACTAACTTTAAGCAGAGTATCATAATGATTAAAAGAACAGGTGAAGAAATCTGGACAAGTACTTGGGATATTCCTAAGCTTATCACAGTAGCATAGAAATAGCACAGTTATGAGAAAAGCCCCTCTAAATTTTTATTAAGAAGTTCTGTAAGAATTAAAGAGGTTAGAATTAGGATCATCTAATTTGCTCACTATATTCCAGACTTCCTGGGACAATAAGCTAATCACAGCTCAAGGGCCAACTGCAAAATATTTTATGAGAATATTGTACTTACAGTGATTGGTAGTGTTTCATCTAGAAATCGTTTTAAAAATAAACTCAAATATAATTCAGCTATATTGCTCTCAAAAATCTATACACAAAAATTGGGCAGTTTAGTTTGCATGGCTTTATATACCTTTTGGCCTTAGGAGAAATAATAATACAAAAATTCTCTTACTTAAGACTAAAAGTGCCATTAACCAAGATTAATAATAGAGGTAGAAGTATTAAATGCTAATCTACAAGAGACCTATGAGAACTTCAATACACAGATAGCTAATGCCAGTCTGTTTTAATAACTTTTTAATTGTGTGTTAATTATTTATTCATTAAATTGTTTATTCTAGAACTTTATCTAGAGTCCCTAGTGGCCCTGGATGAAGGAATTCAAGGCCCCAATTGCTTGTAAACAACCAAGCAGACATTTTTATTGCATTTAAATTAGTTGTGATGGGAAAACACAGGAGAATAGGCACTGAACCCTCTCAGAATTCATGAGCTTACAGTTATGTCCTGAATCAGAACTCTCAACATTTAAATATCTGCTCTTCTATCAATTTAATTATGTTGATTATTTTTTGGATTCAAAACTAGAATATATGAATTTATGGTAAATGCATATCATGAGAAGAGGGGGGCAGACAATCATCTGATTTTGGTATGAACTGGACCCATAATTATACAAATAATACAATTTTTTTAACAAATATTTATTTGGGGTCAAGGATATGGAATAACATAATGCAGTCTCTGATCTTGATGAGGTCATAATCTAGTGGAAGATGCAGTTATGAAAATAACGTATTAAAATATGATGAGATAAATGTAAAATACTATGAAGTTACAAAGGAGGAGGCAAAGATTAGGAGATTCACATTTAAGTTCATTTTTCAAGAATGGCTAGGATTTAACTATGTCATCAGGCTAAAATATGTATGGGAATGTTGATTTCCTGTGGGTAGCAGAGAATGGAGCAAGAGTAATTAAAAACTATAGTTGAGAAATAGAAAAGGTCTGAACTAAGGAAGTGGTGGGATTGAACAAAGGCAGGACAATTGCAAGAAATTCTGCTGAGATTGAATGAATGTTAACTGATTGGATATGAGTGAAAAAAGAATAGATAGTTCAAAATGATTCTAAAATTTTTAGTTTGCAGTTATGATGAAGCTATGAACTAACCTTAGGAATTATCAAAAGTGGAAACAATCTAATCGTGCTAGTGATTCTTAATTTGTGTCCTTAAATATCCAAGAGTTTGGATATGTCTTACTCTTTCTTTTTTTTTTTTTTAATATAATTTTTTATTTTTTATAAACATATATTTTTATCCCCAGGGGTACAGGTCTGTGAATCACCAGGTTTACACACTTCACAGCACTCACCAAAACACATACCCTCCCCAATGTCCATAATACCACCCCCTTCTCCCAAACTCCCTCCCCCCAACAACCCTCAGTTTGTTTTGTGAGATTAAGAGTCACTTATGGTTTGTCTCCCTCCCAATCCCATCTTCTTTCATTTATTCTTCTCGTACCCACTTAAGCCCCCATGTTGCATCACCACTTCCTCATATCAGGGAGATCATATGATAGTTGTCTTTCTCCGCTTGACTTATTTCGCTAAGCATGATACGCTCTAGTTCCTGTCTTACTCTTTCTAATGGATTCTGCTACATTAGGTCTTTGGAAAGGGCAGCATTGAAATTGTGATAAATACATTTAGTGGTATTACAAGTTCTAAAGGAAGGGGAGTGGCAGTATAAGAAATTGAGATTCAGTTTGCTAAGAAACCCATGCACAAAACGACCTCAAAGGCTATGAGAAAGCTAAATTTTCACCTTATCTGTGTACATATAAGGTAGAAGTTGATTCTGAAGGAGTTAGTTATAAAGAAAAATCAGGAACCATTCAATGTAAGGCTATACGTAAAGGATCCAGAGACCAGGAGATCAAAGGAGGCAAGAAGAAATGGTACACATTTCTTTGTATCTCTAAGGTAGATTCCAATTATATAGTACAATCTGTTTGACCTTTGTACTGTTTGGTACTGCACTTGGTGCCCAACAGAAGTAATGCATTTAATAGTGTCTTTATGCCTGTTAATGTCTATTTCTCCAATAACCAAACAACTAGAAAATGTGAAAGATACTCTTCCTGAAAACATGGATTTTTTAAATCATCAGAGAATTGTATAAAACTGTTTTTAATATCTCAAACTCAAGAACACAATTTTCAGAATTAGATTAATTAAGTGAGATCAGACTAACAACCTGGTGAATTGAATAAAGTGACTTTTGAAAACATATAAAGGACAATAATTTCTTTCAATAATTTCTGCTCCTAAACTTGAATTTTAAAATAATTTTCATGTGCTCACTTCAGCAGCATATATACTAAAATAATTTTCATCAAAAATACTCTTTTTATTGTTGAATATTTTTATGTCAAATATTTTACATTATCTGAGAGAATACAAATTATATTATAAAGGTTTGTCAAAAAGTCCTATCAGATATTATCAAATAGATTGAGATGCTAACTCCAAATTTTAGTTGCTCCAAAGCACACATTCTAATTTTCTTTTTTTTTTTTTTAAGGAGGCTTCACAGTCAGCAAGAAGCCTAACATGGAGTTTGAACTCACAACACTGAGACTGAGACCTAAGCTGAGTTCAAGAGTCAGATGCTTAACCAACTGTGTACCCAGGCATCCCTCCAAGGCACATATTTTAAAATGACAAATGACATGTCATTTTTTTAGATTATGTGTTTTTTAAATCTTTTTCACCTCTCTTTTGTCCACTGTGCCATAAATTAAAACACACACACACACACACACACACACACACAAACACACATTCATGTAAGTACATAAACAAAGTTCAAATGAAAAGTTCTGAAAAATCATAAAATACTAAAGAGCCAATTCCATTTAATTTTGCATTTACAAATCTTTGGAAGATACTGTGGAAACATTTTGTTTTTGTACAAAGCATCAACTCTGGAAGATCTCCAAATCTATAAAGTGGCATTTCATGTAAAATTTTTGGTATAGAAGAATTAATATCTCAATGCAAGGAAAGATATTTGGAGAAAGTACTTATTATGGTACTAAAACAATTGTAATGTTAACTACAGAAGTATGTGTGTATGTGTGTTTGGGCGAATCTGTGCTTATTTAAGAGCATTTATTGTCTAGTCTTTTGTACATTGTGATTCTTCTTTAAATGAAAAAGGAAAATTAAAAAAGAAATTCAACTTGATTGCTGAGAAATATTCATGCTGAAGAACTCTTGGAAAAGAGTAGATTCTCAATAAATATTTGATTATGATTTAGTTGTCATTTCTTGCAAACAGGAAACTTGAGCTTATGGAATAGTACCAACATGACAAATATCATAAGGATCTAAAATTCCTGTCTTAATACCAACTCAGACATTAGTAGACTGACTGTAGTATTAGACTTGTTTTCTGTATTCTTTTTGGCCAATACTGAAGGAAATAAACATCTAGAAGTAAAATATACATATTAGCTTTTGATCACTGAAAATATAATGGAATTTTTGGAATAATTTCCAATCTTTTGTTAGCAATTTCATAACTTTATTATTTATCATATAATTTTCAACTATTTTTGAGCTAAATCGTTTTAAGTGGTTTTTTTCATCAATTGCATTTTACTTTTCTTTACCTTTTTAAATAATGAAAACATTTTATTTTTGTGGTTGCATCATCATCAACTACTACTTTTATTACTACAATTGCTGAAACTAATATTAGCCAGTATGTGTTGTATACTTGGTTTAAATACTGAGTATTTTATGTGCATTGTCTCTTTAATATTCATACTAGGTATATGAATCAATTATAGGACAAACACTACATTTAAATTTCCATTTCAGATAGGAGACTAAGACTCAAAGAAATTTATTTATGTGTCTCAGACTACTCAATCAGTACATTGGAAGAGCTTGAAATCAAATCTGTATCTGTGCCACACAAAGTTCAGATTCTGCTTTTTTCAACATTGTGCTGTGTTCCCCAACAATGGAAACAGAATATTCTAAAAACAAAGGCAGCTAAGAATTATTATTATTTTTTTTAGTATATCTTGTTTTTAAAAGTCTTATGTATTTCAGAGAGAGAGAGCGAGAGCATGTGCATGTAAGAAGAGGTAGGGGGAGAGGGAAAGAGAGAGAATTTCAAGTAGACTCCTTACTGAGCATGGAACCCAATGCAGGGCTTGATCCCAGGATCCTGAGATTATAACCTGAGCTGAAATCAAGAGCCAGTCACTCAACCAACAGACCCATGCAGGTGTCCCTATTTTTAGTATATCTTATCAGTAAAATTAGTATATGGGGTTTATAAGAAAACATTTTTGATTAATATTATAGAATATCCATCCATAAACTTCTTAAATCACGGGAACCCATGAGTATTCTCTTTACATTGATCATCTGAGGTCTAGAATGCATATAGGAACCTGAAATCATCAGTTTAAACTGCAGCATATAGTTACTTCTGTGTTTTATTCCATTCTTTAGCCTAGTTATTATTAGCATTTTAAGAACTCAGAATTTGAGGAGTAAAAATTGCTTCTAGAAGTTTTTTGACATGTGACAAAATGATCATAACTTAATATGTCCCATGGAAATACAAATAAATTCTGTTTTTTGTTAACTTCACTCTTTGGACTGGGTGTTATATGTACGTGATAAATTACTAAGCTCTAACCTGAAGCTAATACTACACTGAATGTTAACTAACTGGAATGCATAAAAACTTGGAAAAGAAAAAGAAAATTTGGCTATTTAGTAAAACACAAACATACACACACTTAACACACACAAAAACTAAGATAACCTGGAACCCTGTAGGAGTGAGACCTTGTTGTATACTTTCCTAAATTCAATAAAACTAAATCTTTGTTGGAAAAAATTAATATATATCTTTACAAATATGACAAAATTTTAATCCTCTCTGTATTATTTGGCAGGACCATCAGTCAAAAATGACAGTAAGTACATGATCACATTTTTTATATTCATATAAACATTACATTGAAGCAAAACTCAAATGACTAGACCATTAGGAAACTTCCTGTATTTTAAACAAAATAGGCTAGGTTAAGCTGAAGTGGCTGAAACAAAACAAAACAAAAATTATTGATCATTTTCATTGCATGTCCATTGTGAATTTTCTGAGGCCTTGGCTCTAATTCCGTCTCAATCAATAATTTAGGGGATGCGGCTTTCACCATCTGGAACATCAGTCCCTATGGTAAGAAAAAGAGAGTTGATGAATTGTATACAGACCCTAAGATACTTGCATTTGAAAGTCACATTTGAATTGTGCTCTTGACAAATAAAAATTATTTATTTAGCAGAATATTTTAGGTTAGAGAATTACAAATATATTAATTTTGTCAAAATGTTCTTCTCAGGTAGCTGAAAGCCCTATATAATCAGCATTATTTCTCTGTTGTGTGAAGTATCCATTTTCTTACTTCCTTTATGTTTCAGTTAGTGGTTCTAGAAGTAATATGCACGAACGTACAACAGAACTTAATCTGACAACTGCAGCATATACTGCCATATTATTTCATATTACTCTTGAATTTGTCTATAGAGAGAGGTTGAGTGTTATTTCCTGGAAGTAATTCTTTATATTAAAAACCAAAAGGACTATGAATGCTGAAACCATTTAAAAAGATTTAATTAAAGTCTCAAAATGTTAGTTTTACTTACATAATTTTCATTTTAACGTTTTGACATATCTCAACTAAAATTCTTTGCTTGTATAATTCAAAGATGTAGGCAGAAAAATAATTTTTGAATATATAAATAAAAATGAATTTTGAGTGGATACAGTTGGATTTTTTAACTTAAATTTTTATATAAATTTGTTCAAACACAAACCATTTTTAAATCTGTGTTACTAGATAAAGCCAATTATGAAAAAATATAACTATATAATTACTAATTTTGTTTTAGAAAATAAATGTAAGCAATATGTTCCTTCACTCATTTTAGATCTTAGTATATTTACATTTATAATATGATCCAATTTAAATATTCTGTTAAATAGGTACTTTGTCATATATTTAATTATACTTTTTTTTTCCAATCAACAGTACTTGTTGAACTCCTAATGTAGTCCAGGAATTGTCTAAGAATTGTGTTAGGCATTAATATGAATAGTGCCAGCCTTTTCTTTGCAGGTCAACCTTATCTTACTGTACATTTTGCTCTGAATCTTAATTCTCTCTTTTCCTAACAAAGTATTGCTTTAGTCACTGTGACACATAAAAAAGGTGTCGAAAAATCAATGGGGTCCTAAAAGTAAACAGTGCCTCTCAATTTAGCTACCATAGCTACATGAAACCCATCTATAGCACAAGATTAAAAGGTCATGAAACAAGTCTTATATATACTTTGTTTCCCTTAGAACACAAAGAGCTTGAAAAACCATGGTTATTTTTATATGTCACTGCTTCCCAATTTAGGTTTATTGTTTTCTGATAGTCTAAAATAAAGTAATTGTACTTATTTCAAACCATATTTTAATAGAAATATTCCCCAGTATATTATTACAAGTCTTTGGAGAGGTGAACCAGTATTTTAAAAAATTAAGTAATTACTAGTACACTCTATTTAATGCTTTTATGCTAACCATGTAGCAGATAAACATTTTCAGAATTCTATATAATACTATTTAAATTTTGTATTTGGACATCATTACAGTTAATCTAACAATACATCTCATATGTAATAATGGAAATTTAATAAATTGGTCCATTATGGAAATTTGTTGCCTGTCCAGTAAACAATCAGTATTAACTACCAATAACAATTCTCAATTCTCTCTGAATATTTTGAAGATATTTTAAAAGTGAGTTTACTTGATAACAGAATCCAGAGCTTCTCTATGTTTCTGAGGCAATATTTGGGTTTTATTTTTATTTCATTGGTCTAATCCTGAATTCTACATATTTAATAAACATCATCATCAATTCTGTTCCAGGTGTTCTTTGGATAAAACAGAATACAGTTTTTATCATTGTTTCTTTCCTATACAAATATTTTTATATAGGAAATCATTGGCCTGGATATAGAGAAGATGGATTTGATTTGAAATACATATTTTACAAATAGTTGTTTCTGTAAGGGAGCTATAACAGTAAATTTTGTGGAAAACCTTGACTTCATCTTTCTCAACATCTACCTAAATTTATAAAGAACATTCCTAACATTGTCAAAAAATTATTTGTTCACAGATTATAAATCATTTATGTTACACTGAACTTCACCCAGTTTAGCTCTACAAAACCATCTGTGTTACTTTTTTAAAGCTTGATTACCTGAGAAAGTAATGTATTCTTGGCATAAATATTGATGGACATGACATATTATGCATATTCAAAGCAAGTAGGTACAGAAAGGGAAAATATGGAGTGATTTGTTTGTGGCCAAAGAAAAGACCATTCAAATATTTACCTTAACAACAACAAAAACAACATAATAGCCCCTAAGCCTATCAGAAACAAAAAAAAGTTTCAATTGTGTTCACATTATAGAATCTCATAGCATAAAAGAGTCATCACTGGTAATTTATTCTCATTTCCCTTTACTTGTTTCAGTGTGGAGGTTCACAGGTGGGAGATCACATGATGAAATGCAGAATGTGACAAAACAATTATATTAAAACTGCATGAAACAACTTCACAAAAAAGGATGGAGGGATAGATACAGTCTTAGGGAAACTTTGGAAATGAGTGGAATCTGTAAGATTTAAGGCAAAGCAGTGGCAGATAAACATTGTACTATGGTTGAAAACCAGTTTATGGGGTCCACAGGTTGATTTTGATACTGATATATGCATCTGATATATATATATATATATCTGGGGTGTGTGTGTGTGTAATAAAGACTGGAAATGAGCAACTGAGTGAGTGAATGGTAGATTGTGGAAGCCAGGTTTCTCAGTTTGAATTTATGGATAAGTATGAGGAGGAAGCTAGAATGACTCATAGGTAATGGATTATAGTTGGAGGCAGTATAAAATCCCAGCTAAATAGAGATACATATATATTAATGTAAATTATGTATAGGTATATGTATATATACATATTAGTATACACATGTATATTTTCTTGATGTGTCAGCTAGGAGAGCCTGGAAATATCAACACTCTAGTAGCAGTGTGGACCTCAATGTACATATATTGGTTTTCTTTTTTTTTTTTTTTTTTTTTTTTTTAAGATTTTATTTATTTATTTGACAGACAGAAATCACAAGTAGACGGAGAGGCAGGCAGAGAGAGAGAGAGGGAAGCAGGCTCCCTGCTGAGCAGAGAGCCCGATGCGGGACTCGATCCCAGGACCCTGAGATCATGACCTGAGCCGAAGGCAGCGGCTTAATCCACTGAGCCACCCAGGCGCCCCATATATTGGTTTTCTAATACTGTTATCCAATAAGAGGAACAAGGGCTTCTTGGAGAAGCCCTTGTCTGATCTTAGCAATATATATTTTAAAAAATTTTTTTAAAGATTTGATTTATTTGTCAGAGGAAGCGAGAGTACAAGCAGGGGGAGCAGCAGAGGGAGAAGTGCTGCTTCTGTGCTGAGCAGAAGGAGCTCAATGCGGGGCTTGATCCCAGGACCCTTGTATCCTGACCTGAGCTGAAGGCAGTTGCTTAATCAATTGAGTTCATATGATATAAATAAATTATTTTGTAAATAAATAATTGGAAGAGAAGGGACAAATATCTCTTGTAGAATAATTCCACATAATTTAGGTGAATACTTCACCCTTTTTACGTGTGATCTGTGTGTGGTGACTTTCTTTCTAAGGGTACAGTATGGAAACGTGGGGGGGGAAGGGTGACTTTATAGTAGAGAAACCTGGCAAACACTATTCCAACCATGTAATAAAGGTCAATGTCAACAGTGATAAATCATGTTTATAATATGTACCCTTGATATGATGTGGAAAAAAATGGCACTTTATAGCTATGGCCTTCTTCCCAATAAATCATAACCTCAGTTTGATTATGAGAAAAGCAGCAAACAAATTCCAGTAGAGTGCATCTTGCAACATCCTACAAAATCACATGTAGAAATAGGAAAGTTTGAGAAACTGTTATAAGCCTAAGAAGTCTGAGGAAACATAACATGTAAATGTAATGTGGTATTCTATATCAGAAAACAATTTTAGATAAAGACTAAAGGAATCTGAATAAAATATATAGTAGTAGTGTATATTAAGTGCAACAAGTGTGCCATACTAATGTAAAATAGCAATTATACAGAAACTCAGTGAGGGGGTATATGTGAGTTCTTTGTACCAGTTTCCCATTTTCTTTGTAATTTTAAAACTATTTAAAAATAAAGTCAGTTAAAAAACATTTGAAACCTTTATTAAATAGTTACACTTCATAAATATTTTTTATCAGCAAAGTCTTATTTTTCATGTAAAGGTTATGTCAAAATCAAAATCTTACTATTTACCATCATAAATGATGGTAAAATCTACACCCAGATTCTTTAATGCATCTTTAAATTCTCCTGTGTGCAGGAATGAATAGTTAATGGCTTTGCATTGTGTGTCTCTATGTTTTAAAATCTTTTTTTTTTTCTTTCATTCCTTAGTCCTCTAACACTTTCATAAGCTAAATTTTGTTGTTTTAATATGACGGTAATTGCTATATGTTACTCTACTCAGTATCCAATAGTATCACCTCAGGGAAAGGAAGAGATAAGTGCCCTAATGAGTTTAAATAGATTTATTCTGCAGATATGCCAAACTACATTTTATTGGAAAAAAATGTAAAATGAATCTGAATCTATTTCAATTGCTTCATTTCTCTGATGGTGAGACTTTTGAGTGAGATTTTATGTGGATGTGTCTTATGTGAAAAATGAGGAAAACAAATAACATTTTGGTATGAACTCTACACTTTTGTCTCTGATTTTACTGGAAAATTCTTTAACAAAGCAGCTCTTCAATACTTTTTCAGGAACAAATTGTGATATCCACAAGAATAATAGTTGTATGATGACCCATAGCACCTCCCTTTCTAAAGAAGTAAACCTACATATTTTTAATAGCACATGAGTTTTGATCACTCAAATTTTATAATACATTACCTTAATTATACCAACAAAAACATATATTTTATTTTAATAGATGAGAATACTACGAACAACACATGGAATCAATAGAACATATCCTTTTCTTTTTAAAAATTGGCAAAGATTTTTGGAAAAATCTAATTCAAAGTTTTCAAATTTAATTCCAGGACACTGTCATTGAATAAAATCTTTAAAATGTATAAATTGTGAACTGTTCAGGTTGAGAGGAGTGGAGGAGATGAAGAAAAAAAGTTCTTTATTCTTGTTACTAACCGCTCCATCTCCTTCATCACAGAATCTTCGTTCAAATCAGAACATGGCCTGAAAATTAATGACAGATCCAGTGCCTTCATTTATCAATATGCTTTTAAAGGGATCTTTTTGAAGAAAAGGGAAAGTCTGAAGGAAGGAAGAAATTCTCAGCTGTCCAGGGACTTTTGGGTGGTCTCATGGTAGATGACAGAACTAAGCTTGATAAATATTCAGAAATATTCAGAAAGAATAGAGACCTTGAGTCTGTGATTGCTTTTTTTGTAATTTAAATTCAATTAGCCAGCATATAACACATCTTTAGTTTTTGATATAATGTTCAATGATTCATTGTTTGTATATAACACCCCGTGCTCATCACATCATGTGCCCTCCTTATTGACTGCTTCTTTTTCCACTATACCACACATCTTCAATCATAATTATGATTGTGGGGGGTAAACTGAAAACTTATTTTTTTTAATTTTTTTTTATTTTTTATTTTTTATTTTTTATAAACATATATTTTTATCCCCAGGGGTACAGGTCTGTGAATCACCAGGTTTACACACTTCACAGCACTCACCAAAGCACATACCCTC